>NC_138576.1:42331570-43642195 GCF_964289735.1 Phaethon aethereus | reverse complement strand
TGCATTTTGTAGGTGTTTCTGATTTACTACTGAGTGACCTTCCTGCAGGTAGGGCTCCCAGAATGGTTACGCAATACAATGTGCTATTACTCCCAGTAGATACGGTACTCTCTGCAGCATCAATAAACTCTTGAGCAGATGTTCAATACCCAAACATAATGACCACCAGGGAGCCATGATAACTGCCTACAAATACATAAACGAATGTTATAAGAGGATGGGGAGCAATTATTCTCATTAGCCAACAAGGGCAGAATAAGAAGAAATGAGCATTCTCTCTAACCAGGAAATTTTAGCTTGATTTAAGAAAACCTTTAGTGAATAAAATAAGATTAAGAAATTATAAAAAACTGCCAAAGCAATTGATAAAACTGTCATTATTTAAGATATTTGATGTAGCCTTCTTGTATGCCTATATCACACAAGCAAATGCATAGTATAGTACTTTTTGGCTAGCTTTATATCTGTCTTAGGAGAACTGAGTGCCTTATTAATGAAATCTAATTTGAGAATAATCTTACTGTGGTTGACCAAAACACCTACTTGTTTCGGTTCCCAATGACCAGATACTAACCAAGAAAAGACAATTATATAGTGATTGAAATGAAAATTAAAAATATTGTCAAGGCATCTATTTCTGTATGTGTATCATTCTGCTATGGGTTTCTTACCTTTATACTAAAAGTAAAAATTTCTATATAAACATAGAATCATCGAGTAATTTATGTTGGAAAAGAACTTTAAAATCATTGAGTCCAAGCATTAACCTAGGACTGCCAAGACCACCACTAAACCATGTGCCTAAGCACCACATCTACACATCTTTTAAATACCTCCAGGGACAGTGACTCAACCACTTTGATGGGCAGCCTGTTTCAATGCTTGACAACCCTTTCTGTGAACAAATTTCTCCTAATATTCAGTCTAAACCTCCCCTGGCACAACTTGAGGCCGTTTCATACAATCATAGAATCATAGAACAGTTTGGGTTGGAAGGGTCATCTAGTCCAACACCCCTGCAGTGAGCAGGGACACCTTCAACTTCTCCAACACATCAACACTCCCACCCAACTTGGTGTCGTCTGCAAACTTATTGAGGGTGCACTTGACTGCCTCGTCCAGATCATTGATAAAGATATTGAACAGAACTGACCCCAATACTGAGCCCTGTGGGAACACCACTTGTGACAGGCCGCCAGCTGGATTTAACTCCGTTCACCACCATTCTTTCGGCTCAGACATGCAGTCAGCTTTTTACCCAGTGAAGAGCACACCTGCCTAAGCCATGAGCAGCCAGTTTCTTCAGGAGAATGATGTGGGAAACGGTGTTAAAGGCTTTACTGAAGTCTAGGTAGACAACATCTACAGTCTTTCCTTCATACACTAAGCAGGTCACCTTGTCATAGAAGGAGATCGAGTCAGTCAAGCAGAACCTGCCTTTCATAAACCCGTGCTGACTGGGCCTGATCACCTCATTGTCCTCTACGTGCTACGTGATGACACTCAAGATGTTCTACTCTATAACCTTCCCCAGCACTAAGGTCTGACTGACAGGCCTGTAGTTCCCCAGATCCTCCTTAGGGACCTTATTGTAGATGGGAGTCACATTGCTAACTTCCAGTCAACAGGGACCTCCCTGGTTAGCCAGGACTGCTGATAAATGATGGAAAGTGTCTTGGTGAGCACTTCCACTAGCTCCCTAAGAGCCTTTGGATGGATCCCATCCAGCCCCATAGACTTGTGTGTGTCTAAGTGGTATAGAAGGTCAGTAACCATTTCCCCTTGGATTATGGGGGTTTCATTCTGCTCCCCATCCCTGTCTTCCAGCTCAGGGGGCTGGGAACCCAGAGAACAACTGGTCTTACTATTAAAGGCTGAGGCAAAGGCGGCATTAAGTACCTCAACCTTTTCCTCATCTTTTGACACTGTTTTTCCCCTGGCATCCAGTAAAGGATGGAGATTCTCTTTAGCCCTCCTTTTGTTGCTAACGTATTTGTAGAAACATTTTTTATTGTCTTTTACAGCCAGATTAAGTTCTGGTTAGACTTTGGCCCTTCTAATTTTCTCCCTGAAAATATGGAAGAGGGCAATGATTTTCTAATCATCTCTCATATCTTTTCCTTTCAACAATTTTTCTTAGCTATTTAGAATATTGCAGAAAGAAAAAATTCCTTAGGCAGATGAATAATCTTGAAGCATGAGTGTGCAATCTTACAGAAAGTGTATGATATCTATAATATATAGTTTATATTAGGAATCATATTTCCAAAACTGAAATAGCTTTCTTGCAGTCCCCATTGACTTTCTGAAGAATTCTAATCGGAATCTTCATGAAAAGTGATAAATAGCTACAATGTTTCAAGTTTAAAAGAACATCACAAGGTGACTTACTGCAGGAATATCCTGGAAGAGAGAAAGAAATATCCTTCTTTTCTTCAGATAGAAGATGATTAATCTTTAGTTAGGAATAGCTTTGGATAGTTAACAGAAAATGTATTAGCTTTCTAGTAAATAGTGATAAAAATAAAGTGTGAGACCACTTTCATGAGTTCAATACACAACAGAAGAAACAGTGACTTTTATCTACTGATAATACTTTCAGCTGGCCTGAATTACACATTGTAATCTTGTATTACGTGCTAGTTTTATTGCACTATTTCACATTGTAGTAAGGCCTGTTCTTCTGTTCTCAAGGTAGGCATCTATGTTTTTCACTTGAGTAGATTAAGTTAAAATAGTACCTGCACTTCTGTCATTTGTAGCTGTCATTACACATGGTTATCAGACAAGTTTGTATGTGACGAGTTACATGCTATAGGCTAATTCCCATCAAGAAACTTGTTTCAGTTACTTAGCTAAATAATAAACTGAGGAGGCTCTGAAGCACATGTATCTGGTAGGATTTGAAGTGTGTTTGCCAAATTATGCTCCTCTATGCCTTGATACTGTATGGGGGTTATAGTTTAACTGTACAGGGCGATTGAAAACAAATATAATGATTTTCAGTTATGCTGGGAAATTCCTTAATCTAAAGATCTTAAAGGTTACAAAGAATAAAATGTTTTCTAGAGTTTTGTGAAACGTTGATTTTATGGCCATTTTATTGCCTGTAAATCAAGATTCCCAAGGACTATTGTGTTTCATCTACCACCATGTGGTAGACATCCAGAATTTCCAACTTAAAAACTTTCTTTGACCAAAAATCAATGTTTTTCTGCAAAGTATCATGCTCAACTAATATAACAAGATTGGTGTGCTAAATATGAAACCTTTACAGTGAAATCCCAAAGACTCCTGATGTTTCAGTAAGATTTCCTTAGCATGAGATAATATAAATGGATGTGTTCCAATGTCTTCCTTTATTCCTTTTTTGTCTGTTTTCTGTAACTGCAGTACCTATGTCTATTCATAAATGCATGGTCTGAAAGCAATGATGTATTTCTTTGGAGAAGGAAACCATTGAAAATTTAGGCTGTTTCTGTACCAGCAAATTAAAACGGCCCACTGAAGCTAGCTGGCATAAAAAAATTTGTGTGCATGCTTGTATAGTTTCCCTGCCTCCAAAACAAGTTCTCTAAATGCAGATTGCCTATTGGTAATGGTTCCTGTAAGGTTCTTACTCCTAAACTATGACTGGGAATTGCTGGGTAAGTCCTAGTAAACATGTGCCAAAATTGTGCTTGAGTGAGTTCTAAGACTTAACAGTAAAGCGGTTGAGAACTTTCCCTGGCACTATTTATTTTACTAATAGAACCATACTAATATGTATGTACCTAAAATTACTTACTCTGGAAAATTATTATAATGAGAAATCTATAATTATACCTCAACATATGCAAGAAAAAGGACAAGTATATTATCAAAAAGATGTGTAATTCAACTAATCCTGTAGATTTTATCCCAACCGACAGCTTCAGTCATATCTTCAGGGCACACTTTTGCATGTTGAACTTATACCAAGGAATGACAGGTAGAAGTTTCTATTTGTAGTACATTAGGTAGAGTTTTGATTGAAGGCAGTTTATTCAACAGTAACCTGTAAACAATAAATGAGGTATTTCCCATGACATGACGTTTATTCTTTGTGTGGAAAACATAGGAATAAAAATCAATGTAAGTTGGTCTTGGCATTTCCCAGGAAGGCTAAACATAATTAAAAAAATGTACACAGGTTTTCAGAATATTCAGTCATTTCCTTACATCATAGTTACTGTCTATAGAGCAGAGATGACTGAACTGTTACACTTACCACAAAGACCTAGAAACAAATCTTAGTACCCTTATGGAGATTCAATATCCAAAATATAAAAAGTGATTTGAACATCTGCTACTTGAATTACTTACTAATCTGCCAAAAAGAATGCTTGGGATTGTTTTTAGCAATAAGAAAAATACACAGTGAGTTGGAAGACATTGATAACACTTCAGTAGAACAGTTCTTCAGCACTCTGATGAGATGAGTTACTGTACAGATGGCTTCCATCATGCAAGTCTTTTCTGTTTATAAGGCTGCAGGTGGTAGAGTGGGAAACAGGGTAAGTGGAGGAAAGGTTAGGACTCCAAATCAATTGTAACAGTTCACCAAATAAAATCTGTCCCTGCTGAATGTACTAGCTGTTTATCAGCACTGCCATCTAGAGCTGTGTGAAAAAAAAATCAGCATAGACAGCAGAAATGGTGAAATTAGATCCTTCATTGTTTAAGAAGATTGTACAGAGAGGGAAACGTAGACATCTTACACTTTTTGTTATCTTAAGGCAGGGCATCCAACTTAAGGTGTTAAGGGAGCAAGAAAAGCTGGAAAAAGAGAATGAAAATAATCTCTCAAATACTCAAATAACCTTGGCTGATTTTCATGCTTGGCAAAAAAACTTCATAAGAATTAGTAGAGTACACAGGTTAGCTTCCCCTTTGTAACACAACGGAAATTTGCATTCTCCTGATTTGGGACAATTTTGCTGCACCTATGGACTAGTTATTTTATCTGTTATGCATCCAGTTTAAAATACTTCCAACTACATAGCAGCCACACAGTTCTTTCGCTGCAGCTTCAATTCCCCTGGGGTGATTTTAATCATGCAGGAAGTTAAGAGCACTGAGGGGGTATCACAAGGACTAGTGACAGCCAGAGATCCACTGAAATAATTTTATAATTGTCAGAGTTTCAGAGAGGGTAGGAAAAGAGCCAAGTGGAAGTTCTGGGGAAGCTCGAAGATTTATGATGCTCTCCAGATCTCTTTGTACAATAGAAAGGATGAGTGTCTTGCTTTCTTTGCTGCCATGTTGTTATTTTTACACACAAACGTAAAACCGTTGTGTTCAATTTACCTTTTTTCTGCACAAACCAGGGAAATTAAGACCTTTTTCAGCTACATTACTTTATTCCTTTGAACAAGGATTGTGGCTTGCTTTCCACAGGAATGAAACAACCTATTTTTTAGGCTAAGACAGATTTTCAAGACAAAGGAGAACAGAAACAGAAATTCTAGAAAAGAATTAGGTAGAAAACCTAATCTGTGACATACTATTTAATATAATCATTAGCTGTAAGGCTCTTAAATAGCTATAATAGAGACAGAATCCATTAAAGCATTAAAGTAAATATTTTTAAAAATATCTGGGTGCCTAATTCTGAGTTCTATGGGAACAGTATGTACCTAAGTGCCCTTAAAAACCTGGCTTTTTAGCTACAACTACACTGCTATCTAAAAGCACTTTTAATAATGTTTTTAGGCACTTAGGCTGGATGTCCTATATGTGTTTACATCCAAAGCTTCACAAACACTACATCATCTTCCTACAGTCCCTTGCTGGCAGGCATGTTCATCCCCTCTCAACACACACAGTACAAGCAAACACTGGCATCACACCAACACTGCAGGTGGCTGTAGAAAGCTCATAAAGTATTAGGACCCTTGTTGAACCCAGTATATGTTCTCTGTAATGGCTAGAGACACCTCAAAAGACCAGCCTTCAGACATCAGTCTCGGGTCTGGGGCCAGTCTTGTTCAATATCTTTATAGATGATCTAGATGAGGGGATTGAGTGCTCCTTCAGTAAGTTTACAGATGACACCAAGTTGGGTGGGAGTGTTGATCTGCTCCAGGGTAGGAGGGCTCTGCAGAGGGATCTGGACAGGCTGGATCGATAGGCCAAGATCATCTGTATGAGGTTTAATAAGGTCAAGTGTCAGGTCCTGCACTTGGGTCACAACAACCCCATGCAACGCTACAGGCTTGGGGAGGAGTGGCTGGAGAGCTGCCCGGTGGAAAAGGACCTGGGGGTGCTGGTTGACAGACGGCTGAACATGAGCCGGCAGTGTGCCCAGGTGGCCAAGAAGGCCAACAGCGTCCTGGCCTGTATCAGAAACAGTGTGGCCAGCAGGAGTAGGGAAGTGATCGTGCCCCTGTACTTGACACTGGTGAGGCCGCACCTCGAATACTGTGTTCAGTTTTGTCATGTCTTTGAGGCTACCTATCTCTTGCCTACTACTGACTGGTATGACTATTATTTGTAGTACTACAGAAGCCATTATAGTCTTCAGATGGAATAGTATTCTGTGCCATAATCCTTCACAAAACACATCCTTGTCCAGTTACTCCAGAAGATGCCAAGAATATGCCAGGATCATGAAATTTTAACATACAAAAATGTTATCCTGTGACACTTGTGTTTAGGAATCTGGTCATCTTCATCTTAAATAAGGTTGTCACTTTCTTTATTGCCTGATGACATGAGGTCCAGCAGCATGGGAACAGACAACTGCTGGTGACAGTGGCACTAGTGCCCTCAGGAATATGGATGCATTCAAAGCAGGTTGACACTCACAGAAAACTAATTTTAGTCCTCAACTTCTACCAGATCGTCTTTAAGTAAGCCTTAGATGAAGTAAGGTGCACGGCTGTTTTCAGAACAAGACCTGAAAACTGAGCCCTCAATACTGTCATCCAGTCAATTCTGACTTTTGAATATATTATAGCTTCCTTTCATCTCTAAGTGATATGCCAAATTCATTCAGGCAAGGACACACAGTAACAGAATCACCAAGTGTTGGCTCCAACTCCTTGACTGATATCTCAGCAGATTGCGTAGGACCCTCGCAACCTGTAGACTACAGGTAGTGACTCCAGGTAGGGAACGAATGTAGGTGGTGTGGGAAAAGGGAATCCTTAATGTGGTGGGATAATTCTGGCATGAGGGGCCCTCAGCTCCTAGCTGATGTTGAATTATTACATTAAATAAAGTATGTCCTTTCTATCCTTTCTCCATTCTTGGGCGAGAGGCATGGCTGATCTCTGATCTGGTGGTGATATGATCAGCTTTCCAGATGGTGAGGTCATAGGAAATGCAAGGTCATGGTTATGATTAAAAAATAATGCAAAATGGAGTAAATATTATAGGAATAAATTAATGAATGTCAAGTGTACCTCTGTAAAGCCACTTGAAAGAGAATGTGAATAATTTTTACATGCATATCGTCACAGGTCCAGGTTCAGAGTATACGGACGAAGACATATAATTGAGTTACCACATGTTAGACAGATGCTTTAACTGACTTCATGTGGATACTTAACCCATGGCAAATGAGAAATAAAACATATAATTAAAAAAAAAAGTTGTTTATTTTGGTAAGTTTTATTTTGCATTTGCCATGAGATGAGAGTACACAATGGGTCTGTTACACACAGCACATCAAAAAGCCCTAGTAACTTAATGAAATGTCTGGGGTTTTTCAGTGTTCTGAATTCTTTTCTAATCAAAGTGTCCTCACATCAGTGGGAATCTTCCCAATGTGCTTACTTATTAAATAGGCAGCATTCAGTTCCAAGAGCAAAAACGAAATATACCTGTGTTTGCTTAAAACACCATGTCTTTACACACCAAAAAATGTCCTTTTTTTGTCTGCTTGTATGCTTGTACTGTTCAGGTAATGTGAAGCATGCTGCTTTCTGAAAATGATATTGAGAGATCTGCCATCAGTATATCTGGTACTGGAACAATTTTTATGAAGTTTTGAGGATAGATGCCTGTGTGAATTATTTTGAACCAAATATTCTTTATGGAATTGCACAGGCTTTTAACAAATTAAAATAAAATTAATATTTTAACTTTGTTATACATAAAGGTTTCATAGATTAGGAAAGATGAAGTCTGAAATTCAGATTCTAAAATGATGTGCTTAAAAGTAAGGTTTGGCATGTAATTTTGGTCTAGTCAACCCAGTGGCTTAACATAATGTTATTATCAGGGAGCCACATCTGAAGCTCAGATTCTTCACTCCTTTGGCTATTCAGGTTCTTTTGTACTGGGGTTAAGGCAGTTCTTGCTCTTTGACTAGTTGGTTATTTATACTACATTGAAGAGGAAAAAGATGAGGGCCAGCTTTTGATGTTTACAGTTGAAATAATAAAAAGTGCTTTTCCCTTGTTGGACAATATTGCTTGCCGAGAGATGGAGCATTCAAAGCAAGGAAAATGCACATACAGCAGTCTAAACTCACTGTCACTGACAGGTTCTGAAAAGGTTGCTCCTTATTGAATAGCTGAACCTGGTAAAAAGTACAGTTCCCCACTGACATCTAGGAGGTCATTAAAATTTCTTCAGCTGTTCCAAAATACATACTTCCAATTAAAGAGAAGTCTCTGTGTTCTTCTTCCCAAGGGTGAGCTGATAAACCAACAACAAACCATTCTGGTAGTGGAGGCAGAAGGAGTGTGAGGATTACCCCTCAGGAGAGCATGGGTGTAGCATAGCCTGTTCCTAGAGATGGCTGCAGTTTTAACAGGACAATAAGAGCCGCATAGAGTTGCTAGACTAGATTTAGTAAATATCATTATCATAATTCTATGATTTGTTAAATACTGCTGTTTTCTTTAGTGGTTGTTTAAAAGTTTTATATCATGAGTACACCTTGTAGTAAAAAAAAAAAAACCCCACAAAAAAACCTCTTTCTCTGGAAGAGGCTCAACAATTGAGACCAACAGTCTCATTAAATTATATTGCCATTTTTCAGTATATACGTACACAAAAATATTTTTTTTCTTTTTAAGCCAAAACCCACAAAAAGCGGGAATAAAAATAACACAAAGATTAGGGGAGCAATTTGTGACAAAGTCTGGAGAATCCAAACTTCACTCTTGTTTTTCTTTGTCTTACTAATTTCCGCAAGCTTTGGTAAAATTCCATGTGAAGAATTACAGTTTTAGAAGTCTTCTAGCCAGACTTCTAGCCATTCATGTGCCCTGTTCAATGATCCTTATTTAACAGCCCCTCCTGGATATTTCTACCTAAGTTAGATATGTCCCACAATGCATTGCCCTACTTTCTCCCTGATCCTGAAAGTCTTTATCTTCTGTGATTCAAATAGGACAGATGGCCCAGAAGAGATTAACAGACCTCCTGAGACATATTTCATAAAAACTTGGAGGTCTGTTATAGTTCAATAGTTATGTGATCTTTATTCTAAAAATGATATAATAGTTATAATTGGAACAGATTGGACATTTCAGATTTTATTACCAATTAACCTTCAAAATTCTGTAATGATTACAGACATAATAACTGGCATTTTTTCATTTAATATATAATACAGAATAATTTTAGTGGTCTAAAATTAAACAATGTAGTTTAAAAAAAATCCTCCTTTCTATTTCTGATTAAACTCAAAACCTGCCAGGGTTATTTATCAGGATTACTAATTTACAGATCATATACAGCCAGGGTGTCACATATACCATTGCACAGTCAGGGTGTCACTTAACTTCAGAATTACTTCACGTCACTGTGCTCATGACATACTAGAGATAAAAAATGACTTGTTTTCAATTCAGGATTCCCATCCTATGAGAGGATTTGCTAATAAGCAATGGATTTGTAGACATATTCAGTGTTTCAGGTCTAAGCAGTGGCAAAGCTAAATTGTGAAGAAACTGTTTCTTCAGTTGGTTGGGGGTTTTGTTTGTTTATTTTAAATTTGGTGTCTGGAGTGAGATGTGCTATGTTTTCACAGTATCTCTTTACTTTGTAAGAAGCATTTAAAAAAAAACAAGGAAAAGACAGAAATTCATATTTGCCATAGGAATGGCTAACCGGCTAGTAAAGCACCAGTTCCCCTCAAGAAAATATAGAGAGCATTAGAAAGCCAACAACTTTATTGGGAGAACTTCAAAACAGTCATTACTTTTAAATATGGCATTAACCAGTTCTTAGGGTGAATAAGAAAACAGTGGTTCAACAGGAGACAAAAGTGAAGACTGTCCACTCAAACTGCAAGGTGAGTCTTTGTGCCATCAAAGCATCTCTGAAATGGGAAATGAAGAAGAAAAGTAGAGGAGAAATAGTACAACAGGAGATTACTTTTGTTACATCAAACCAGGAACAGCTTCTTGATAGTATATGATGATGAGATAGCTCTTATCCCTATCTCAGTTTCAAAGAGAAAGAATTTTCCTAACTGTTATTAATACTGTATAAATCAGTCTATGCAGGGTTCATATAAAACTTACTAGCATTTTTTAACACCACACTTGTTTGCATCCTATTTGAATAAGGTGAGATGACATGATTTTAAAGAACCTGGCATTCAACTTGTCTGTGATTTTCAGCCTAATCTATCAAGTGAGGTGGCTCTAGTTCATAAATAAATGAAACTATCTTCATGGAACATTTTGGTTTCTTGCAATTCATTCTCCTTGCCTATAAAAAGCACAAAACCAGATGGATTTAAGGATTTTAACTCACTAAACCAGGAAGGTTTTTTCTTCCTTTTTGTATCCTTTTTATTTTTTTTTCTTGTTATAACAGTGTTCTGTTACTATCAGCACAGAAATTATTCCATTTCTGTATAAATGCATTTTATCTCCTGACAATAAGATGTTTCAACAATAGTTAAAAGGTTTTTATTGTTAAATCTTAAAAATAAAGTTGACTTTTCAGTAGTGGTAACTATATGAAGAGTTAGGTTAAACTTCAAATAAAATCAAAACAACTTCACTGTTTTCCCAATTAAAATGAGAAAACAAAATAAAAACATTTTGTAGTTTCCTACCCTTAAAAACTTATTTCATATTAATGCAATTTCATGGAAAAAAATAATTTTGTCAGAATAACTTTTACTGACCATAGATTTTTGACAACTTTTTTCTGGTCATTTCTAAGTACTGCAAACTTCAGTGAGATAGAGACAATAAGAAAACATTAAAATATCTGAATAGATGAGTTCCTCTATTAGACATGAATCATTTCAACTTCTTTATCTGCTTCTGACAAGTTTTGTCTGCACCAATTATATGTAAAATTCTGACAGGGAGAATAATTTTTCAAGAATTTTTAGAATATAAAATATATGCATTTCTTTTAATTAAAAAACTGGGAATTTTATAAAGAAGAAAATGAATCTGGAATTTGGCATTCTTATCACTTACTTTAGATATCTAGCCCAGTTATTATCCAAATGGCATTTTATATGCTCACATATAGAAAGGAGAAAGCCACTAACCAAAGTAATCAAAAATAATCATCTGCAATCTTAGTCAACGGGCTAAAGCAGATATCTAACACTCGGAGAGGAAGATCTTGCTTAAAGTCTACCCTTTTCTTCCTTACCCTTAGAGGATAATTCAGCTGTGACAATTTATCCTAGGTAAGTTCCCTAATCATTATGCTTCAATCATGTGCCCTTTTGTTTTTATTTTTACAGAAAAAGAAACAGTCTGAATGGGACAAAATGGCCATTATATTTTCTTGGGTTTAAACCTCTCTCCCCAGGCTGAGGATAATCTAGAAGCCAACTCTTCTACCTCATGAATGAATGGTTTAATATTAGACTGAGGCAATCACCATGAGATAGGTTGGATTTAATTTTAGTCCTATGTAGATTAAGCTTTTGAATTTTTTCCAGAGATTGTAATCTCAAACTGAATCTCAATATAAGACTCAAGAAAGGAGGTTAATTGTACTGTGCGTGTACTTCTATCCACTCACAGGTGATTAAATTTTGGGGAATGTTAAAGATGAATAAGGAATAGCTGAAAGAACACATTTCATCACCAGTGCAGTTAAGGAGAACAATTCTGGCAACTAGGTGAATTGGATCAATGGATGGGACTTCAGTTTTCAGGCAGCCTGAATCATGTAGGTAAAACTACAGGAAATAAAAGGTTCATTTCTTCCAAACATTACTCTAACCTGATACTCCCAACTTATTTTGCCAGTTGATGGCACAGGTTTTTCTGATAAAGTAACTGGTTTTATTTAATTTTGTTGAGTCCTTCATATTGTGCAGATCACTGCTGAATTTAGCTGCCTTCACAAAACAGAACAAAATAAACACATGCAAGTAGATATTCAAACAAAGTTCCACCTGAGAATATTTGAATTGAAAGGTGGGAGGCTACGGTGTGGGGAAGGAGAGGCAGTTACCCTGGTATTGTAAGAATTCTGAGAGCAAAACCTTAGTATTTTTCAAATGTCATGTGGATTAGTAGCAGTTATTCAGGGACCATTGCATCTTTTTATAGCCATCAGTGAATGGAGTGTGTTAAGGTGGTGTTTCTATAGCAACTCCTTCCTACTGCGGTCAGCCAAGAGCTCCTAATGCATGTACACAAGGCAATTTTTAAAAACTTCTAACTGAACATTTGGGCACATTACTAGTGCCTCAAAGATTAACTGTTCAGAGAGTTCAGACACTGAAGCAATTAAAGGGTGGGTGGTAGCTGAAATCAAGTTTGCTCCAGTATTGCTCCTCAGTTCCCCCTAGCACATTTTATTGAGTTACTGTGGAATCCATTCCAGAAAGTGTCAAATAATTTAGGATCCATGTGAAACAATTATGGAGCGTTAGAGAACGGACCTCTGGACATTATAACCTGGTGCCAGAAGCATTCCAGTGACCTATTATAGGATGTTTAGATGGAAAAAACAGAGCTTCACTCAAGAGGATAATTAAACACATATACCCTTTTCAGATGTTCATTTCTTTAACTTCTTGGACTTGTGGATGAATATATACCAGTCTTTGCAGTGGATCCATCTTGATCCTCTTAAGATGCTGTATTAAATAAAATGGGGGTTTGGTGTATACACTGGTCCATATGTGAGGATATGGAAACTCTCATTTTACCTCAACCCCTTTCTTGTGAATGAGTGATGAAGAGAAAAATTCCCTGTCAATAAGACATGTTTAAAAGAATACTTATTTTTTGCGTATTGGCTTCGTTGTATGTTCCTCTCTAGTGCTCTGTATTGGCTGTCTGTCAAGGTCATATGCACTGAATTTCAAGTATTACTCATATCCTTTCCTAAATGGCTCATTAGAGGATTTTAAATAAAAGCTTTTATTACCACAAGGTCTGCAACAATGTCTGCATCTGTATGTGAGCAGGTGATCACAGAATTTAAGTAAGACAAGATATCACTGCCATCCTTGTCAAGGGATCAAAACCCCCAGAAAATCCAGGTGAATACATTTAGAAACTTTCCAATGGGAAAGATTACAAATCTATGTTGAATATTCCATTAGTAATACAGATAACATAGCAAAAAATTATACTTTCCTGGTATTTTTGTGATAACTGTTAAACTGGAACTTCACTGGAAGGCAAATGAGCTCTTCCTTGAGATGAATGAGTTATTACTTGGTATTGGTCAGTTGATGTAGGAGAACATTTGTTATTATTTTGACTGTAAATTTGTAATAAGAATCTCAGGCTGGTACTCTTAAGTCACAGAACTATCAGTTTTTTGTACATCTATATTTCCCCTCAGGGTCCTCTTCTGTAAACAGATATCTTACTTTTACTTAATAGAAGTCCAATCATGGCTATTATCTCAAGCCTATCTATCCTACTGAGAACTAATAATTATTATTTTTATCTGGGTGAGTCAGCAGTAATTTCTTGTACAAATCTCACATTTCAATATTTCTCTGTTAAAAATATTAGCTGTTTGTAGATCACATGAACAGTGAGAAACAGTATGATTTATCCTAAAATATACTTTCTTGAGTAATAACTGAGACAGGATAAAAATGAATTTTGCTTTTGTGCTTTCATTTTATTGTTTTTGTGGGGTTTTTTAATGTACATTTTGGAAGCATTTCCATTTTATCCTTTGTTTAGATTTAACTAAATGAAAGAAAATACAACACTGTATAAAGCAACAAATGCCAAAGGTCTGTTTCAAATGAGTTTTCAGCAGATGTTTATGTAAAGTGAGACATAACTATTATTTAGAAGTGACTGTTATTTATAATTAGTATTTAATCTAAGGCCCCATATAAAACTGTTGTAGTGCAAGCAGACTCCATTTGTCATTCCATTTTGATTTTCTGTTATGATTTCTTTTCATAAAGGGTGAGTACACTTTTCTATTCCACATTTCTTTGCTCCCTCTGCTTTAGTGTTCACAAAATGATAATCACTAGGTTCAAATACACTTTCAGTTTTTCTTTAGGTATAAGACACAGAAGAAGTGGAATCTTGATAAAGACATGATAAAGGTATTTATGAAAATAAATTTTTAATAAAATTTCTGGTCCTGCAAACATGTATATGTATGATTAACTTTATAATTGCCTTCATTGAAACTATTGCTACCAATGCTCAATCAATTAGCTCTTCAACTTTAGGCTTACAAGTGTTTGTAATATTAGGATCAGAACAGCATATACCATGTAATAATTCCTAAAATTTACAATGTCCTTTTCTAAAGCAAAATATTTCTGCAAGTGTTTTGTGCATATCTAGGGACCTAGATTTTAGTTCTAGTACTTTTATTTCTTTCTCTTAATTTGAAATAAAAAGGTCAAAATCGCAAATCTCAATGATGATCTGGAAGTCTCTGATTTATTTTTTTCAAGTAATGCAATCAAGTACAGGTTAAACTATTGGAATGTGTTTCCATGGAATCTATCTAGCAGAGATTAGATACTGCAGAAAACAGTGGAGCTGCTTCTTTTAAAGCGAAAAGAGGGTTGGCAACTGTGTCAGAAAGGTGATTGTTTAAGTGATCTTGGAGCCCTTGGAAACTTTCTGCATATTGTATTTAAGGGAAAAAATTTATTCTCTTTACAAGAAATAGAACATTGATGCTTTTCCATTTGACTGAAAACACATTTCCTCTTAGCTAGCATAAACATGCATGATAAAAGTGCAGATGATATTTTTAAAGTGAAACTTTTTTCATAAATATTTAACTTTGCATAAATTATTGTTAAGCTTAAGGCCACATGTATTTATGAGGAGGTAAGAAAATAAATGTACAGTGGGAAGTTCAACCTGTGCTTCTTTTATGGCTACAGCTCTCCTAGATCTTATCTTTGCATGTAGTAAACAACAATGGAAACATCTCCTCTGTGCCCCTAAGATTACAGGGATAAATCTTCCTTAGTTCAATGATTGACATGTTCATCTAAATGCTTTTTCTTCCATTGTATGAAAGAACAGTTATGCTTTACATACGAAAGTGAGAGACAACCTTTGCTGTTCTTAAACAACAGAGTATTCATGCAGTTACCCTTCTGCCCTTTGCAAAGGTCTCATTATGGAGGGTCTTCATCTTTCCTCTTGAGAAACACAGACTTCTGTTCTAATGGTGGCTGTGTATTACAGCAGTGGATGATAATCATGTCAGCCTGATGGCTGGCTCTCCTCTCAAGCAACAGAAATTTTCCAGAGAAGGACATACAAACTTAAAATGTTAGCAAGATCTGCTTTTTCAAAGGAGAAGTCATGTCTGAGGTTATATACTTGGGAAAAAAAACCCCAACAAACAGGGTCATGGACATATTATCCAAGTTAGATAGTGGTCCAAGTAATCCAATATCTAGGTGGTATACTTAGACCTTACCTTCACATTTTACAGCTTTTCAGTTCTTTTCTCTAAGTAAACACTGCTAATCTTGTATAGAGTTTGAAGACTCAGGACCTACCATAGTCTGGAAAAGCTATTTTAAGTTATTTGGACAAAAATGAGAGTAAGTCACATTAGTGTGATGGTCTCAGGAAAAAAAAAATGTAGTAGGATGACAGAAATTCAGGGCACTAACCAAACACCAAGAAGATCTTACATCACTTCTTAACTTCCCAAAAAACTTTCTTGTACATCATCAATAATCTCCCTGCTGCAGTCCTGCAATGTACAAAATAGATAACACTTGCATTTACTGCATAACTTAAGCCATAATCTTCACAATGCAGGAACTAATCATAGTATGTGGATGTACAATACCTAGCATACCGCTCTTAGTGTGACATGCTAATCACATTAGTATCATTATATGTAGTATTAAATTTATTTTTCTACATTGCTGGGCTGCAAACAGCTAAATCTGCTTCAAAGCCAAAATTGCATACACAGAGGAGCAAAGTTTCAAAAGATGTATTAAGTTATCCAACTTAGGCATTTTAGTCTAGCATGCTGTTACTTAAGATTATGTCAGTACTTCTGTTATCTTATTTTTCACCAATCTATAATTAGCTTGCACAAAATGCACTAGGGACTACATTTTAGAGTAGAAGATCTTTTCCTTATGCAAAATTGCTTACCAGCACAGAAAGAAACAGTTTAGTTGAAGGTTTACTATCATGAAAAAGGGAGTTTATTAGTGTCTTTATTTGTCCTTGTATAATAGAGGTCTCTTATTTGGCCTGTCTCTGTTGAAGATTGGACATATGATAAGGAGTACTAGCAGTCTCTGAATGTATTTCCTATATTTTCTTCTTTTCAAAATTCAGTCCTTTCAGCTTGTGTGTTTATCACTAGTTGCCTAGTTAGGATAACGTTATGACTCTACAAAAAGTAATCAAAACTATGCCACTCTTTTTAGTCCTTAGTGGTCTTCCAGTCACTCTTAATTTTTTTCAAGTTGTGGTCCTGGATTCTGTCTCCTGTTGTAATTCCAACCTTTATCAAGGCCCTTACCCTGTCAAGGTTGAATTTTTCAGTGCTTAATTTTCCCACAAGGGTGGAATTCACCTTCCATAGATTAGGTACCCTCAAACCCAAGGAGCCTTTAGTTTCCTCAACAGCAATTGGAAAGAGCTATGCGCATCTAGAGGGTAACGGATTCCACTTATGGTCAATATTTTTCACTTCAGAAAGATGACTTAGATGTATGGTTACTTACTTGCATCTGTCCTCAGGAAGTATTAATATATGCTCTGCATTTCTTTCGTGATGACCGCCACACAGTAATGGAGCTACACAAATAGCGGAACAAGTCCTGTATTACATTGTTAATGATGGACCATGACTTCCCATGAATCACCCTGAAGATAATCTGTTTTTTACAGATCAGCTTTTTAAGCTTTTTACAGGTCCTGCAAGCCCTTCATATACTGGTTTGTCAGAGCTTGAACTGGCTTTCTAACAAGCCTGGGAAACAGCAAAGCCTTACTAAATACCATAAAAATAGTTGTAGGGGTCATTCTACAATTCTGCTGAAAACATGAGAATGGACAATGATTGCAAAGAACTGAATACGTCCATGAGAAGAATAAAGTGTTCGTATCACATTTCATTAATGGTCAGTCTCAGCTGAGATGACAATTCTGGTCAGTTAGTTCAGGGTCTAATCTGTTAGGTAATATTAGAAATTAACAAGTGCATAGTTTTGCCGTTAATAAATATTCACTTGTTTTGTATTCTGATCCGTGACATAGAGCTGGTGTGTAGAAATAGAATGACATGTCAGTATGTCAACTTTGTTAGCAACATTCAAGGAAAATTGAAAAAAGTTGATCTCAATTGAAACTTTCTTTAGGAAGTGCTGTAAAAATGCTGTGAAACAGTTTCTGCAGCACATAGTTCATTGATACATCCTTTTTTTCTCCATTTCCTTTAGAACAAAATCTGCTGTAGGAATTGTTTTAAATTTGTACTCAAGAGTCATTGGATAAAATACAGGAATGATCCCAGGAAAAGGAAGCAAAACTGGACTTTTCAAATATAAGAATCCTAACAGCTTGCTGGTAATTTGTTGATTCATGCTTTCATATTGGCCCAAGGCATCTTCAAAGTGCACACAGTCAGGAGAAGCTGAATGAATTTTTCATCCTAGTTTCTCCAGCCATATGGATAGAGAATTCTCCTGAGACAGAAAAAAAGGAGTCTGAACAAAAGATTCTCCTTTCTAAACTAGTGTTTTAAGTACATAACTCTCAAAATGTGAGGAGAAGCTGTTCTATCAATATGCCCTCATTTTTTAAAGGATATTTGGAGAGATCAGTGCTACCTAGCACACATATCTTCCTTCAGCCTAAACCTAAGTATTTAATTTCTGGAGAAAAAAGCATTTCAAGTATTCCTCTCACCAGCATCCTACATTGGGAAGTCTATGGTTCTTCCTGCTCTGATTGCCTTTCTGAGATATTTGTTCTCCCATAAAACACAAGCAGATTTTAAACTTTAACTCAGTCATAAACCTCAAGATGTAGCACAAATTCTATACTTTTTTGTCTTAAACAAGGTAGGATAACCCATTCTCTGGATGGTAGTATTGTTTATAAGAACTTGTAAGGACTTACAAATGTTAACAAGTGAATTAATGGTGAGTTTCAAATTGTTGGTTGTGGTTAAACTAGCCAGCATGACAACCTGTTCACTCAGTTTCTCTTCAAGTAGCAAAACAAGCAAAACAACCTGCTAGTTTTATACTACGTTTGTTTGCCTCTGATTAAGGTTTCAGTTGTAAAACAGCCTACTCACTCACAGAGGGATTCCTACTGTGGGCAGGAAGGGAATAAAATCTTCATGAGTTGAAGTCAAGTTGCTGATAGTCTGCTTGAAGATGCAGAGACAAATTGTGCTTCAAAAACTCAAGTTCTTTTCAGGTGAATGTTTCAACGACCTCATCACTAATTATATGACCTTTAAACATACCATAGAAATATTGTCCCTTTATATGTAAAAATATTGATATGTTATATTCATGTGTGAACATTGCTAACTTCACCACACATTTCAAATATGCCTTGTGTTTCAAGATGCTTTCACACTGTTTACTTCATCTGTTCGGACACTGCACTGATATATAAGACTTTTAAAACTAAAATGGGTAGAATTCTATGATTTTTGTGTATGAAAGGAATGCAATTTCATGGAACTATTATTAGACTTGATTCAATAAACATTAAATTTTATTTAAAATCTTTAAT
Source organism: Phaethon aethereus (assembly GCF_964289735.1). Taxonomy (NCBI): domain Eukaryota; kingdom Metazoa; phylum Chordata; class Aves; order Phaethontiformes; family Phaethontidae; genus Phaethon; species Phaethon aethereus. The sequence goes on along the minus strand of NC_138576.1, from coordinate 43,623,038 downwards.
CCCATATAAATTACAAGGCTAAAGAATGAGACTATTTTAGATTTCAGCAGTACTACACCGAGCCAGGATTATAACCATATTAGGAAAAAAGAAGGAAATTTTCCTGCTAAGATACATTTCGGAGACATTTTCTGTCACAATGCAAATTATGAGTTTCATTAATACTGAGTTTTTACATTCTTTCATCTTAGTACCTTAAAGGAGTTATTTCTTCAGTCTTCTCATATCCAAATCTTTTTCAATAAGCCAAAAGGTCCCAGGTATTGTGTCTTGCATCCTTGCTTCATAAGACCCAGTGCCTCAGACTTACTGTATGTACACGGGGCTACTTTCTTGGAGGCACAGAGCTAACGACACCTTCAGTGCCAGATAAACTGTGCAGTGTTAGTGTCTTGTAGGGGAAAAAATCAGACTGAATGCTAATTGCATTATTAGAAATTTTACAATTAGCAAATTACATATTATTGTAACTGGCCCATCGCACATGGTCCATGCATAGCTTTTAGAGCCCATCTTTCAGGTGTCACTGCTCCTACCAACCCATCTCTATGGCTAGATTACATCACTTGTGAATTTGCTCACAGTTCTAGAGATACTTCAGTGCCTTGAATGCCTCTTCAGGTAAATAAAAGCATGCATTTTTAAAATTACGACATGTTCTAGACTTGTTATATGGCAATATATATTTACATTAGCCATATATTATATGACAATATATTTACGTTGTTAAATTATTTCTGTGATTATAATTTAGTGGTGTTAACTGGAGATCTTCAACAGACATTAAGGTGCAGTATATATCTATTTTATTATCAGACAAAATTCTTTAGTGTTAATTCAAACAGAAAAAGAAACTGTGATTCTAAACAATTTTGCTCACTATGATTGTAAATGCAAGAACAGACAGTAAGTTCCAGAATGCTACATTAACAGAGGCAAAAATGTCTCACTCAACCACGGAAAGGGGTCAGTTAACTATGTGATGTCCAATATCTAAACAATATGTGCAACAAATTTTAGAATTAGTAAGAGGAAGGGAAAAGGCCACAGACCTTCTGTCTCTTGCATATTTTATTCTTTCTATTAGGTCTGGTTTTATCCTAATCCTGACTAGTGTTTTTTCCTGAGCTACAATTTATAAAATTAGTATTTATTCCTGCTCATATTCTAGGCAAAATAAGAATATTCAGAATCACCTCCTTTCAGATTGGCAGGGGAGGCATGTCAGTAAAGCCTTTTGGCAGCAGTCCAGTGAGTCTTCCCACAAGATCTTCCCTTCTGAGTTACTCTGTACTGCCATCGATTTGTGAAAGGTAAAACACATAACCTGCTACTACCCCCCGAATGTCGTGCAAGGAAAACGTTCTTTATACCACTAGTTTTGGTAGCTTTTCTGACTAACAGGTAGTATCTCCAACAGCCAAAATCTAAATGATGTTCAATGTTGAAATCTGGAGCACTTTGGCTAGTTGAAATATAATTGCTCAACATAATCTTCCTTCTCCTAACTCATCTCTTCCACAGAAGTGCATGGAGAGAAAGTACCTGCCTTGACACGGTATCACGTAATGAATTTTACAGCTATATGGTTCAGGTGAGTTAAGCTTGACTTCAAGCACCTATGTAATTAAGATCTGCTAACTCTACTGTATAAGGAAGAATATGGCTATGTGAGACTTCAGCACATGTTGTTTTGAAGGACAGCACTTCAGACAACAAGGAAGATTGAAATAAGCCTTGTGATGTATAGTAAGTATATCAAAGACTAGAAGACCTTCCACAGAAGGAATTTCCTGAAATTTCCTTTGCTTTAAGTTCTTTTGGACAGTGCAAACAGCTGGGTGAAGTCATAGCATCTGAACCTTTCTAAGGTTTTGTCAACTTAAATGATCTAGGGTGCTGTTGTGCAAAATTATTCTTATTAGCAGTGCTTGACTTTTCCTCACACATTTCTAATGGCTGCAGAGGGAATGTAAAAAGGTAATTCTAAAATAAACAAATTTATTTAGATGGTTTGGTATCTTGAGAGAGTTTGACTACACTCTCTCTTTCTTACTCTGCATGTACAGACACACACACATTTTCTTTGAACATATTCCATATTGTGCCATGCTAAAAGGTTCATAGTAAAATACCAGTAAAAAGATAAACATTAAGACTAATTTTAATAGAGTATATTTATTCCAAAGAAGGTATGTCCTTGTATAAAACTTTGCTAAAAATAAAGGTATTTTAGTGAACTAGCATGTCACTCTTCTGCAAAACTTTCTTGTTTAAGAAAACAAGAGAGACAATTATTTTTCTTGGAAAGCCATACTTGATAGTTAAAACAGTTTTTCTTATAAAGATAGTAATTTTGCACCTTAAAAATGGAAAAGCTCTCTCCAAAAAGGAAAACTCTTTAGAAAGGCCTGAGTGTCTGAAACTGCCTAAGCCAAATTCTGTAAGAAATCCCCAATAACATTGTTGTGTGTGTTACACTTAGCATACTGTAACATAGCACAAGGCCAAGCAACCTTATGATGCATCTAGTTAATGCATTGAGAAATCTATTACTTTGTAGCACACAGAGATTTTTCTTGTGAATGGAGAAGGAAACGTTAAGCAACCTTCTCTCTGTTTCTGAGGAATCAAGTTGTCTTTCAGGAAGCATATATTAGCTGAGACACAAAAGATATCTTAAAGCCATCTCTGTCTCAGTTGTATAACATACACTGTACAAAGTTAGAGAAATTATCCATCTCAGCACTCATAAAGAAAAACTTGAGAGTTGAGTTGCACTTTTTTATTCACTATAATTTTGCATGGCAAAATATAAGCTTTAAAAATCCAAAGGCAATAAATCCTTAATTGTCACTATTTTTTTTTTTTCAAAGGATTAAAAAGAGAAGAGACAGAACTAAGTCAAGTCCTTTGTGATAAACAGAAATCATATAATCATAGAATGGTTTGGGTTGGAAGGGACCTTTAAGGGCCATCTAGTCCAACCCCCCTGCAGTGAGCAGGGACACCTTCAACTAGATCAGGTTGCTCAGAGCCCCGTCCAACCTCACCTGCAATGTCTCCAGGGATGGGGCATCTACCATCTCTCTGGGCAACCTGTGCCAGTGTTTCACCACCCTCCTTGTGAAAAATTTCTTCCTTACATCTAGTCTAAATCTACCTTCTTTTAGTTTAAAACCATTACCCCTTGTCCTACTGCAACAGGCCCTGCTAAAAAGTCTGTCCCCATCTTTCTTATAGGCCCCCTTTAAATACTGAAAGGCTGCAACAACATCTCCCCAGAGCCTTCTCTTCTCCAGGCTGAACAACCCCAACTCTCTCAGCCTGTCCTCACAGGAGAGGTGTTCCATCGCTCTGATCATTTTTGTGGCCCTCCTCTAGACCCACTCCAACAGGTCCATGTCCTTCCTGTGCTGAGGGCTCCAGAGCTGGACACAGGACTCCAGGTGGGGTCTCATCAGAAGATAGTAGAGGGGCAGAATCACCTCCCTCAACCTGCTGGCCACGCTGCTTTGGATGCAGCCTAGGAGGCGGTTGGCCTTCTAGGCTGCGAGCACACATTGCTGGCTCAGGTCCATCTTTTCATCCACCAATACCCACAAGTCCTTCTCGGCAGGGCTGCTCTCAATCCCTTTATCCGCCAGCATGTACTGATACTGGGGGTTGTCCTGACCCAGGTGCAGGACCCTGCACTTGGCCTTGTTGAACCTCATGAGGTTCACACAGGCCCATTCCTTGAACTTGTCCAGCTCCCTCTGGGTGTCATCCCATCCCTCAGGCATGTCAACCGCACCACTCGGCTCGGTGTCATCTGCAAACTTGCTGAGGGTGCACTCGATCCCACTGCCGATGTTACTGATGAAGCTACTAAAGAGTACTGGTCCCAACACAGAACCCTGAGGGATACCACTCGTCAGCTATCTCCATCTGGGCATTGAGTCATTAACCACTACCCCACTACCCTCTGGATGCAACCATACAACAAATTCCTCATCCACCAAACAGTCCACCCATCACAGAATCACAGAATGACAGAATGGTTGGGGTTGGAAGGGACCTCTGAATATCACCTGGTCCAACCTCCCTGCCAAAACAGGATCACCTAGGGCAGGTTGCACAGGAATGCGTCCAGTCGGGTTTTGAAGGTCTCCAGAAAAGGAGACTCCACAACCTCCCTGGGCAGCCTGCTTCAGTGCTCCGTCACCCTCACAGTAAAGAAGTTATTCCTCATGTTGAGGTGGAACTTCCTGTGCTGCAGTTTATGCCCATTGCCCCTCATCCTATCGCTGGGCACTACTGAAAAGAAACTGGCTCCATCCTCCTGACAGCCACCCTTCAGATATTTATAGACATTGATAAGGTCCCCTCTCAGCCTTCTCTTCTCCAGACTGAACAGCCCCAGGTCTCTCAGCCTTTCCTCATACGAGAGATGTTTAATATTTTAATTAATTTTTAGTCCTTTATCATCTTCATAACCCTCCATCATCAAATCCTTCTCTCTCCAATTTAGAGAGAAGGATGCTGTGGGGGACTCTGTCAAGGTCCAGATGGATCACATCTGTAGCTCTTCCCTCATCCACTGATGTGGTCACTGCATCATAGGAGGCCACTAGGTCACACAGGACTTGCCCTTGGTGAAGCCATGCTGGCTGTCTCACATCACCTCCCTGTCCTCCATGTGCCCTAGCATAGGTTCTAGGAGGATCTGTTCCATGATCTTCCCAGAAACAAAGGTGAGGCTGAAAGGTCAGTAGTTCCCTGTGCAACATTTAAAAATGTGTGCAATGCTTTTTAAAATGGTTGCAATGCTTCCCTTTTCAAAAGTGGGTGCAATGTTTCCCTTTTTCCAGTCTCCAAGGTCTTCACCTGACTGCCAGGACTTGTCAAATATGGTGGGGAGTGTCTTAAATACATCAACAAATTCCTTCAGGACACTGCGATGCATCTTGTCAGATCCCATAGACTTTTGTATGTTCAGGGTCCTCAGGTGGTCTAGAACTGGATCTTCTCCCCAAAATCCAGCAGGAAACAGCTAAGGAACTGCTAAACCACCTGGATACCCACAAGTCTATGGGGCCTGATGGGATCCACCCAAGAGTACTGAGGGAGCTGGCGGAAGAGATTGCCAAACCACTCTCCATCATTTATCAGCAGTCCTGGTTAACAGGGGAGGTCCCAGAAGACTGGAGGCTCGCCAATGTGACACCCATCTACAAGAAAGGCTGGAAGGAGGATCCTGGGAACTACAGGCCTGTCAGCCTGACCTCCGTACCGGGGAAGATCATGGAGCGGTTCATCTTGAGAGTGCTCACAGGACATCTGCAGGACAACCAAGGGATCAGGCCCAGCCAGCATGGGTTCATGAAAGACAGGTCCTGCTTGACCAACCTGATGTCCTTCTATGACCAGGTGACCCGCCTAGTGGATGAGGGAAAGACTGTGGACATTGTCTACCTGGACTTTAGTAAAGCTTTTGACAGCGTCTCCCACAGCATTCTCCCGGAGAAAATGACAGCTCGTGGCTTGGACAGGTGTACTTTTCACTGGGTGAGGAACTGGCTGGATGGCCAAGCCCAGAGAGTTGTGGTGAATGACCTTAAATCTGGCTGGCGGTTCCCCAGGGCTCAGTTCAGGGGCCAGTCTTATTCAATATCTTTATTGATGATCTGGATGAGGGGATTGAGTGCTCCCTCAGTAAGTTTGTAGGTGACACTAAGTTGGGTGGGAGTGTTGATCTGCTGGAGGGTAGGAGGGCTCTGCAGAGCAATCTGGACAGGCTGGATCGATGGGCTGAGGTCAGCTGTATGAGGTTTAACAAGGCCAAGTGCCGGGTCCTGCACTTCGGTCACCACAACCCCATGCAACGCTACAGGCTTGGGGAGGAGTGGCTGGAGAGCTGCCCGGTGGAAAAGGACCTGGGGGTGCTGGTTGACAGACGGCTGAACATGAGCCGGCAGTGTGCCCAGGTGGCCAAGAAGGCCAACAGCGTCCTGGCCTGTATCAGGAATAGTGTGGCCAGCAGGAGTAGGGAAGTGATTGTGCCCCTGTACTTGGCACTGGTGAGGCCGCACCTTGAATCCTGTGTTCAGTTTTGGGCCCCTCACTACAAGAAGGATGCTGAGGTGCTGGAGTATGTCCAAAGAAGGCCAATGAAGCTGGTGAGGGGTCTGGAACACAAGTCTTATGAGGAGTGGCTGAGGGAATTATGAGGAGTGGCTGAGGGAACTGTGGTTGTTTAGTCTGGAGAAAAGGAGGCTGAGGGGAGACCTTATCGCTCTCTACAACTACCTGAAAGGGGGTTGTGGCAACGAGGGTGTTGGTCTCTTCTCCCAAGTAACCAGCAATAGGACGAGAGGAAATGGCCTCAAGTAGTGCCAGGGGCGATTTAGATTGGATATTAGGAAAAAATTCTTCACCGAGAGGGTGGTCAAACATTGGAACAGGCTGCCAAGGGAAGTGATGGAGTCACCATCTCTGGAAGTGTTCAAAAAATGTGTGGATGTGGCGCTTCAGGACATGGTTTAGGAGACACGGTGGCCCTGGATTAATGGTTTGACTTGATCATCTTGAAGGTCTTTTCCAACTTTAGTGATTCTGTGATTCTGTGAAAAAACATGTGGGCGTGGCACTTCAGGATATGGTTTAGTGGGCATGGTGGTGTTGGGTTGATCATTGGACTTGATGATCTTAAAGGTCTTTTGCAACCTTAATGATTCTGTGATTCTCTTACAGCTGGAGGGACTTTACTCCTCCAGTCCCCATCTTGCAGACGACCTACTCGAGAGATGTGGGAAAAGAGATTGCAGGTAAAGACTGAGGAAAAGAAATCATTCAGTACCTCTGCCTTCTCCTCATCCGTTCTTGCCAGTTTGCCAGTCTTGCTCATCAACGGGAGTATGTTTTCTTTGACCTTCCTTTTCTGGCTGACATACCTGCAGAAGCCCTTATTATCCTTTGCATCCCTTGCCAAGTTTAGCTCCAGCCGTGCCTCGGCCTTCTTGACCCCGTCCCTACACAACCAGGCAGCATCCCTGTACTCTTCCCATGATACCTGTCCCTGCTTCCACTGCCTGTGCATTTCCTTCTTGTCCTTTTGTTTGAGCAGCAGGTCTTGACTCAGCCATGCTTGTCTTCTGCCTTCCTTTCCTGATTTCTTACACCTGTGGATTGAGAGCTCTTGCGCCCTATGGAAAGTGTCCTTACGGATCTGCTGGCTTTGTTCTGTTCTCTTGTCCCTGAGGGCAGTTTCCCAGGGGGTCCTACTGACCAACTCCCTGAAGATCTGGAAGTTTGCTTTCCTAAAATTCAAGGTCCTGTCTTTCCTCTTTGCCTGCCTTATATCCCTCAGGACTGTGAATTCCACCAGTGCATGATCACTGCAGCCCAGGCTGCCTCCAACTTTCATGTCACCAATCAGCTCATTTTTTTGGTAACCAACAGGTCCAGTGTGGCCTTTCCTCTGGCAGGGCTGTCTATTATCTGACTTAAGAAGTTATCCTCAATGTACTCCTGGATTGCCTACAGCTCACCGTGTTAGTTTTCCAGCAGATGTTGGAGTGGTTGAAGTCCCACAGCAGAACGAGAGCCTGCATGTGCGATGTCAATGTAAAGGATAATGTCCCTAATTGTAGGTAGGCCAGAGTAAATTAAAGAAAAACTAAAACCAGTGAAGATTATAAAAGCTAGATGAAAATTATGATTGCTAAGTACTTAGACACCTACTAATACTAGAGAATATATTTACTGTAAGTTAGTTATATCTCATATAATTTCTACCTTTTCAATAGCCTCAAGGCAAAAATGGAGTATAAAAACGTTCATCAGTTTAATGAAAAGGAAGCAAACAAATGCCAAAATACCTAGACTCATAATAACAGTTGATATTGAAAGTTTTATCTCATAACAGGAGAAGAGAATGACATAATGACAAAATACGTGCATAAATAAATTATTCAAAATGAGAAAAATAAAGCAACAGAATGAGAAAATATATTCTGTTGGGGAGTCTCATCAGGAATGTATTCTCATGAGTCTCAGTGGAAAATATGTAAACTAATAAAAGTGTTAAAACATCTGATATAAGGTTTGTTAAAAATCTGACAGTGATAAAGTAATTTTCCACAAAAGTATTATGCTTTTTTTTTAATCAAACTAATATACATTTTTTAAAAATATTGCTAGCATGACTAGCAGAATGTTAGTCTGTTAGAAAAACATGTTTTCAACTGTGTCCAACTCTTCCCAAACTCAGTATTTTTCTCCTAATTTGTACATTTCACCTATAACCAAAATCTCATCCTTGTTGGATGAAAACCCTTTTATACCTTTTTCTGGAGAGATATTTTTGAGTCTTATGATCCCCAGACATTGCCCAGCACAGTATCCCAGAGGGATCCCAGCTCCTTGTTGGAGCTGTGTGCCTTGAGATTTCCTTCCACTGACATTTTCAGCTCTCACAATGACAGGAGTTTGATAAAAGCTTGTTAAAATGGGAGGCTAAAAACCTAAAATGAATTACCTATATTTTTGAGGTGAAGTAAACACCCATCTGCTTGGTGTTAGATTCTCAAATACAGATATAAATTCAAGAAAACTGTGTTTGATTAAGATCACTATGAGATCCTAAATGCTAGTGAAAAATTCACTCTTGGAAACTGCATCATGTTGTAGGGCTGTATGTCATCTTATTTAGAATAAACATACAGCATAGGTGGACTAAACAAGTTATTTGCTTTAATTGCTTTTCCATGCTAAAGCACTTATTTTATAAACCAGCTTTTCTTTGGCTCTTTTTCTTACCAGAAACAAAATCCTGACAAATAACCTACTAAAGTAACTGGATCAATACACAAATAGTCCAGAAGGCAAAATGTACTAAATCCTTGAGGTTTTACAAAGTCTTTTATTCACCTAATATTGCAAGGAAATGCCTAGATGCAGAAACATTAAAAAGTTTGCCATGGATTTTTTTGTCATTGAAAAGCTGCCTTGAAGTTGCCATTCAAAAAAAAAAAAAACAACACCAAACAAAACAAAAAAAACCCAAACGACAAAAACCAGGTAATCACCTCTGTTACCACCCTGACTGTGTTTACCATAACTGTATTTTTTTTTAAGTACAGTTAAATTTTTAAATTCCGACAGTAAAGTGCTCTCACTATGGTCACATATCTTTAATATGTCTGGCAAAGCACACGTCTCTCACAGAGAGCTGACAAAAGTACGGTTCTGTCACTATAGTCTATGTGATAGGTTTTTTCTGCTACAGCTAAATCAGTCTCAAATCGCACCTCATCCTCCATAACTGTGATGGCTATTCTGACAGAAGTCTGCAGCATAAATATACCATCAAGCAAGGGAATACCGTTTTCCATTATATTTCCAAACGGGCAAACACATAGAGATAAATTAACAGTCCGATATGATGCTGATCATTCCCCTAAACATGTTAAAACCTTAAGGTGGAAAATAAAGTGTTCTGAGAGACAAAGCAAAAAATGCAAGTTAACCATTCATTTCTCAAGACTCAAGTGAAGTTCCATGTAAAATCTAACTATTAAAATTAAAGTAAACTATTAAATATTGTTATAAAATAAATGTATTCATGTGTGGTGGAGGTACATGATACTTTATAAGAAGGAAATTTTCATAAAGCAAATATCATTTTAAACTAGAAACAGAAATTAACTAATAAAACACAGAAGAAAAAAAATAGGCAGAATAAAGAAAGGAAATATACCCTTCTGAGAGACCATAATGTACCAACAACCTTCATCTGTAACACCAAAGGTGTCACTTCTGCAAAGTGAGTTTTGTAAGTGAAGAGCACTTTGTAAGCAAAGAGCACACAATTCAACCCCTCTGTCTGTTCAAGAAGTCACACTCAGCAGCCCAAAACCAACAAATGTCATTAAAACTACAAAACACAGTCTTGAGAACAAAAAAGTAAACTCTGGTGTAAAACCTAACACACAATTTTAAAAGTAGCAATCTTGATCAAATGAAAAAAATAAGTTCTCGGATTTTTGTTTGGGAAGACAATTCAAAACTTCATATCTGTTCTGTTTTGTTTCTGCCCTAAACCTGTATATATAACATTTGTTTACAAGGGTCCTGTTGCAGGAGTCATGTAGACTGTTGTTTTGATTACATATTGCCAAGTATTAAATTGTTTTAGCATCTGTCACAATGCAATAAAGTCCAAATGTTTTTAACTGTCCGTGTGTTTAAATGCCGAATGCCTGAAATGCAGATAGAAGTCAGAGTTACATGTGCACAGATTCCTGAGCTGTGTGGGTTTGCTTGGCACTTCATGCAGAGATATTTGGAAAACATACTTTACATGAGTACTTTAAAATATTTGTTATACATATTTTATTTCCTGTGTTTATTATCATTTGTCCCTTTCTCTGTTATAACTCTTTAAAAAATATGGTAGTGAATTGCTAAGGTTAGATTTAAGTTCTTAGACTTGGCTGTCATTGAGAGGAGGGAAAATGCTTTGGAAACTCTCCTAGGAAGCAGAGATCCAAGAGAGTCATAATTCCTTCCTGTTGCCTGTTGCCTGTGACACTCACTCCTCTTATTGACTTCTCCAGCCCAGGGACTCCTCTATCTCAGTCACCATCTATCATGTATCCTGGGGTACAACCAACTCCAAGAATGAGCTGAAACCCCCTTGTTTGTCCTATGTTGACCTCACCACATAGCCATGTGGCACCGAGCTGGTAGACTCAGGCTGAGAAGCGATAATAGACATCTGCAACTACCTTATCCTCATCGCCAGCTAAAGATGTAATGCTCGGGCCAACTGCAAAAGATTGAAGTCAAGCTCTCTTTAAAACTTGACACCTGACTGAAAGCTCTATGCAACTGTTTTGACGCTAGCCAGTAAGCACGGCTTCAGGGCAGCTCTTGGGATAGCCCTTGTGTCCCAAAAGGGACCCGAGTCCTTCAGTCTACCACTCAGTAGTACTCAGTCTACTCACTCTGTCACAGAAGAAACTAATTCCACCAGGAATCAGACCGTATCTAGACTCATGGTCCAGATAGGTGAAGCAGATGGACGAGGAGTGAGATGTTGAAGTATTGTTCACTTAGTTAGCTGAGGTAGGAGTATAGTCTACCCTCTAAAATATTCTTTTGTGTTTTCTGCTTTTATTTTCAGGAACTCTGTGTTCTGTTTTTTTTGTGTGCGATTGTTTAATACTTGGAAACAGAATTCTCCTTCAGCATGCAAAAACCTACAAATCTGGCTACCTCTATAGTTAATAAGAGAAAATAACATGGGGAGGCTTGAGTCCTGAACGTTACCTCTGATCATCTGTATTCTTAGTTGTTAACTGAATCCCTGGCTTTGATCTGGATTTTTGAAAATATTTCCAAAGCTAATCTTTTATAGAGATGGTGCTAGCTCCAAGTTTTTAGGACACATATTAGCTTCTTTTTTTGGCCATTGGACCCAAGGGTCAGTCTCTGGTTCTTTTCTATTTAATAGGATAAACACAGACATTGATTTATAATAATTATATATATTATGTATACATAAAATATATATTTATGTCACAGGAAAGGTTAATAATTTGATATTTTAATCCACTTATATCAGAATTCATTACTTCTTTATTCCCTCCACTCAAAAACTGACTAAGACCCCAAAAGTTGAAGCCTAGCTCAATTAAAATTGCTTGCTTAGGGAAGCTTCATAGGAACATCTGATTCTACTAAAGCCAAAATAATTTCAAATTTAGTGTAGTACAGTCATATGTTCATATAGAGATGCTAAAGTAATCTCAGGTCGATTAGCATCAGTTAACATTATGTCAATAGAGAAATCCCACCGCTAAGGTCATAGGTCTCAAATTAGTTCATTTAAGGCCAGCACAGTGTAAAGTAGTTGAATTAATATGACTTCAGTTACAGTTTTCTGTGTTAAATCTGTTTTAGTTAATGCTTCCAGGGTCTTTTTCTTCCCTGCAGGACACAAACTGCCTCTATTAAAGTCTGTGGAAATTGCTGATATTCTGCAGGGAGGAATAAGGCCTTGAGATTAAGAAGCCTGAATTAACACCACCTCAGTTAAAATGCTTTTCTTTCAGAAATACCTGTTAAAAGCAGCTGCTGAAGCGATTTAGGAGCACTCAAGTGCCAGATCATATATTTGTAGTAACTGCTAAGATGTAGGAAAAACACTTCAACAGCTGTGAGAAAGTGAGAAGGTTTGTCTTTCTTTTTTTCATCCTTCCCCTTCTCTTAATATTGATGCTAATGTTTTATAAGCTAGATCACAGAATCACAGAATCACAGAATCACTAGGTTGGAAAGGACCTTCAAGATCATCAAGTCCAACCATTAATCCAGCGCCACCATGTCCCCTAAACCATGTCCTGAAGCGCCACATCCACATGTTTTTGGAGATGGCGACTCCACCACCTCCCTGGGCAGCCTGTTCCAATGCCTGACCACTCTCTCAGTGAAGAAATTTTTCCTAATATCCAATCTAAACCTCCCCTGGCGCAATTTGAGGCCATAAATGATGACAAAATATGAAATGGAAGTAGTCATAAATTCATAATATTCAGTTACAGATTGAGCATAACAACATCCCATTGGCTGAGATCACCAGGTGAAATGTCTCAAAATGATGTCCAAGGGATATTACCTTCACAGGATATATCTCTCTTGCTCTATCCTCCCCTCTCCCATCTTGGATACACCTAGTTGTAATCAGCTGGAGGTCTGTTTCAGTTGTACTCTAGAGCTGTGAACGTGGATGAGCTCAGCTGTTTTGACAGGTCAATGGAGGTATAAATGATGCTGAAGTTACCTTCAACACAAGCTGTGTGTAGTCACTCTGCCTCAGCCTGTGCCAGAGCACAAACAGTGCAAGAGGCAAAAAGACAGAGGTTAATTGCTTGTCTGAATACATAAATTAAGAATACACCAAGCTCTTAGCCTTTTAATGTTATGTTATTTTCAGGCTTCCTGACTTTAAGTGAGATTGTTAAATTTGAAAAACAGAGCAAAACAAATCAACTAAGCAAAAAAACCCCAAACTTGTATAAACATGTATCAAATACTGTAATTTTTTTTTTTAATTCTGAATAAACTTAAAGTGGCTTTGCTACAATTTAAAAAAATGATTTGATTTTCATTTACCATGGCCTATAAAAAGCGAAATGCAAGTAAAGGACGGACCACAATTAGACTGGCATTTTAAAGTTCATGAGTTTGGTCTCACTGAGTGAACACTTGGTTAATTTAGACATTACTGTAAGGCAGCAGCAACAGTGTGATTTAATATTGAGTATGTAAAAATGACCAGCTATATAAAACTCATTTTGGTGAGTTTTTGTTATGCTTCAGCTTGGTAGGTTGTAGGTACAATATTCAGTGTTCTTAAGAGAAGAAAAAGCATGTATGTAAGTCTATTTCTTCATTGTTCAGTCAGACCCTACTTACACAAGAAAAATAAGTCATGTTTTAAATTTTTTAGTGGTCATCTTTTTATTTTTAAGCACTTTGCATTTGCTATGAAGATAACTTGAATCCATTAAAGACATAAAAGTTAGGATTAAAAAAGCCTTACTTAAAATTATTTCAGTAAAAAAAAGTGAGAAATTAGAGTCTTTCTCCTGAGGCAGTGCTAGTTACTGAGGTGTTGAGTTTCATCTTGCCTAGCTTTTAATTGCAGCAAGATGTATAGAACTTAAGTATAAAACTAAGTATGAAATTCAAGCTTGTCCTATAGTTATAATTGTGATGTAGCTGGGTAACAGGGCTGTGCCTGTGTGCACACCTAGGGCACTCAAGTCATTAACTCCTTGGGTGATCCAGAAACTCCTCATGTAGACATCTGTGTAGAGGAGATAATGGAGCAATTTAGACAATAGACTGAGTTGAGACAATGATTGACCGAACTCCTAGCCACCCTCTCAATTAAGGATTTGACTAATTGGTGCAGAAGCTCTCCTGGCAGAAATTTCAGACTGCCCTGGAGATTTCCCCTAGGAAACCCTGCATTGCCTAGACCAATTTCTGTGCTTAAATACGTTGATTAACATCCTGGGTGGAGAAACTTGCTAACTCAGAGACTCTCAGGAGGTTCCTGCTGCAAAATTTATCAAATCGTACATAGATAAGTCCAATGGGGCAGTGTTTTGTAGACAGTTAAGAGAGTTAGGACGTGTTTTGTCTGTAGCTTGAAAGAATCCATTGCAGTGGAACCTGCATATGATGGAGGTTTCACACAGGACCAATGCCAGGTGGACTGCAAGAACTGAGCAGAACAGCAGGTTGAGAAGTTTCAGCCAATCCAGCTGAAGACACTGCTGCAAGGAGCCTTGCAATGGAGATGCCTGTTGCTGTCTGGACAGCCACCAACTGTTCTGTTCAAGAGATTTGGTTCCCCATGCAAGCTTTACCCAGTGCCACGATCTCAGCGAATTAGATTTTAGCAAATATTCTGTCCGTGTCTGTGCAACATAATCATCAAAAAGTTAGTAGACTAGTCTAAACTCAAGGGAAGAATAGTGTCACCTCCACAGCATGATTTATACCACCTACCTTTTAGACAGTTAAAAATGTGTAATTCTTCTCTAAAAGTAAGTGTGGTCTACTAATTATACTGAGGGACAGGTGTGCTAAGGGCACTCAGGTTCACCATTCGCACTCAACAGCAGTGCTGTCTCCTGCATCCTGAGATGCAGCTGTGATTACACAGCTGCAAAGCCTCTTCGCCCCACCATCACTCTTTTCCTCTTTCCCTCACCTCCATCTATGTTAGGGCTGGAAACATGTCCTTGATTTTACTCAGATTCCAGCAAAATATCTCACACAATAATTTTTTCATCCAAATATCATTAATTTAAAGCAAATACACAACTTTGAGAGTAATTTACAGTGGAAAACCATAGAAACTTTACTGCACTATGTTAGCTGAGTAATCCTGCAAAATAAAGCAGGAAATGTATGGAAAAAGGAATGAAAGCTACTCAGTAAAATGTAGAACATTCAATTGTATTTTAAATTTTTTTAAGCTGTTACTGCTGCTAGTAACATCCTAAGCTACCCGGTCCTGTCTTCATGCCATATCCTCGCTTTTGCCAGCATAACTTTGTAGTGGTGAAAAGAACTAAGAGTGTGATCCTGATGAAAACTCACACAGCAGAAGAAAACAGGTATTTTTCAGCTCCATCAGCTCTCCAGTGTGGTTCACTGCACAGTGGTGGAGCGAGGGCAGGTGTGAGTGGTAAGCATCATTTCTGGCAGTGCTGGTATATGACAGCTTAAAGTACTTTTAAACCACCAGCCTCTCATACCCAGCATGTTGCCTTATAGACAAACCAAGAAATTTTTACAAAGCCTTTAAAGGCCTATCTAATATTACATAATACAGAAAGAGGGGTTTATCCAGCAGTTGAGAACTATGTCTGTAAACTTAAGTGAAGAATTAACAGCTTCTTAATCAAAGCATGAATATTCAGAAAAATAGAAAAAAACCTGTTTAGATGTTATCCACAAGAAGGCTGTATTTATTACATTCTTTGTTACAGCACGCTGAAATCTCCTGTGTTATTCTAACCATTTATTATTCAACATAACCAGAAGATAAGCAAAATCAAACTCTTACTGATTTAAGAAGAAAAAATCTACAATGTTGCCCCAGTTTTTAAATAGTAAGAAAGTCTGGAGCTTGAAAAGACCATTATATGGACTCAGTGGAACTCTGGATAGCACATATGGTAATACATTAGCCTGCTCTTCTCTACTTGCAGTGGACCAAATTCTAAGGTCACTCTTCAAAAAAAAAAAATCTATGACATTCACAGTTAAATTCAAGTCTTAAAAGTAGTATTATAAACAAAGAATTAAGTAAAGAGATTCAAAGAGATAAGAGCTTTCTCACCATTAAGTGCATCATACCTAAATCTATCAGTTCTATTTTAAGTTCTTTTCACTTTGTAAAACTTAAAACAAATCAAAACACTCCAGACAAATGGCATAAAAAAGGAAAAGAGAGAGTAAGGTAATAATTCTTTAATTATAAGAATATTTTAGAAACAGCACAGAAGCTCATTTGAAAAAATATAAACCAAAGTTAGTGTATCTTCTAAATTACGCTCAGCATTGATAAAAGTCTTGCAAAGTGCTGGAGTAAGTAACAGAAAACTATAATAAAAAATCACCTTAATTGGTAAATAACTAATAGCAATTTTTAAAACAAAGAAACAAACAAAAAAAAAATCCCAATCAAACAAAAAATCTAAACAAAAACAGGAAATCTTTATGCCAAATGATCCAGAGTAGATTTCTATGAGCTCATGGAAAAAATCTTAATATAAGCTTATAATAAATAACTAAAACTTACAGAAAGCAATAATATCTTCAACATCAGTTTTGTGCTTTAGAAGACGATGTGAGAATTTCAGTTAAAATGCTTAGCAAAGTTTTCAGATATAGAGGAATAACCTTCAGATCTTGATGTATGCAAAGTCTCTCACAAAAAACTCAACAGCTTTCATGTTCACAAGCAACCTAGAGGTTGGTTCAAAGCAACCAACGAAGAATGATTGTCATCAGCCACGACTCCATTTTCTGAGGTTCAGACTCATGACAAATGAATTATGATCACTTTAAGTCACTCATCCTCACTCACTGACTCAGAATCTTCATTACAAAAACAAGTCTGTGTGTATTCTTTTGTATCTGTAAGTTGCAGAAGATGCTTCTATTATAATCCCCATAGCTAGTACTGGAAATGAAATTGTAAAAATAAACATAGTTAAGAGAAACCAACATTAAGAAAATGTCAGAAAATTTATTATCACTATAGATTCTCTGTGATTATTACTGAATGACAGTAATAAATAACTGAAGATTAAGGTTTACTTCCAGCTATGAATGGCAAAGAGAGAACGTAAAAACATCATTGCGCTCTGTATTACAAATTTGTTCACCCATTTTTGGCCTACTCATATTTGACAATGCAACATTTTGTTTTTTCTGCATCCAGTGACTGGATTTAAATTTGAAGCTATATCACCTTGTGCTGAAATCTCATAATATCTATCAAGCTAAAGAAAGTCAGCAATAGCTTTTTCTACATGGCTAAGAAGCTTCTAAGAGCTATTTAGAGGTGAAATCCAATTGAAGTCAATAACAAAACTTCTATTTACTTTACCATGTACTTATATTAAAAGTATGATGCTATTGATTCAGTAGATGTTGCTTCTACCTCTCAACCAGAACTCATCCAATGTCTTATTTGGGACTGATTTTAGTATTTTGGGCAACAGTAGTGTTGCTTTAGCTTGGAAAATCTGCAGAAAAAGGTACCATCAGGTAGCATTTCAGAAACACAAACTTGTCTTCTGTCTAAAAAAAAATGTAAATCCATCAATCTGAATATTTATACGTATCAAAATCCAAAGGCATTTCTCATAGAAGGTTTTCTATAAGCCATATAAACCTGGCCAGTTCCAAGTAGGTTAATTATATTGTTTAAATATATTTTCCATGTGTTTTTCATATGCACAATATTCTATGCTTTCAGTTCAAAATTAGTGTTTTAATGTTGTATTGGGTTTGTGTGGCAAGGTTTTGGTGGTGGACGAGCTGCAGGGTGGCTTCTTTAAGAAGCTGCTAGAAGCTTCCCCTATGTCCGATAGAGCTGAAGGTCAGATGACTCCAAGACAGACCTGCTGCTGGCCAAGGCCAAGCCCATCAACAACAGTAGCAGTGCCTCTGGGGGAACAGAGTTAAGAAGGGGGAAAAAAAACGACAAAAAAGCAACAGTATTTGCAGCCAGAGAGAGGAGTGATAATATGTGAAACAGCTCTGCAGACACCAAGGTCAGTGAAGAAGGAAAGGGAGGAGGTGCTTCATGTGCCAGAGCAGAGACTCCCCTGCAGCCCATGGTGAAGCCCATGGTGAGGCCGGCTGTGCCCCTCCAGCCCATGGAGCTCCATGGTGGAGCAGATCTCCACCTGCAGCCTGGGGAGGACCCATGCCAGAGCAGGTTGATGCTGTGATCCCATGGGAAGCCCATGATGGAGCAGGCTCCTGGCAGGACCTGTGGACCCCTGCAGAGTGGAGCCCAGGCTGGAGCAGGTTTGCTGGCAGGACTTGTGACCCCATGGGGGACCCAGGCTGGAGCAGTCAGTTCCTGAAGGACGGCACCCATGGCAGGGACCCAGGCTGGAGAAGTTCATGAAAAACTGCAGCCTGTGGGAAGGACTCACTTTGGAGAAGTTCATGGAGGATGGTCTCCCGTGGGAGGGACCCCACACTGGAGCAGAAGAAGAGTGTGAGGAGTCCTCCCCCTGAGAAGGAAGGAGCATCAGAGACGACATGTGATGAACTGATCACAACCCCCATTCCCCGTCCCCCTGCACCGCTCAGGGGGAGGACTTACAAAAATCAGGAGTGAAGTTGAGCCTGGGAAGAAGGGAAGGTGTGGTGTTTTAAGATTTGGGTTTATTTTTCATTATCCTACTCTGATTTGATTGGTAATAAATTAAACTAATTTCCCCAAGTTGAGTCTGTTTTGCCTGTGACAGTAATTGCTGAATGATCGCTCCTTGTCCTTATTTTTACACACAAGCTTCTCATAATATTTTCTCTCCCCTGTCCAACTGAGAAGGGGAGTGATAGAGTGGCTTTGGTGGCCACCTGGCATCTAGCAAGGGCCAACCCACCACAAATATATTTTGATCAATCCTACTCTGTAAGAGGAAGAACAGAGAAAGTCTTCACACAAATTAATAGCTGTTTAAAAAGTAAGAAACGAAGAAAAAATATATTAAAAATCAGATTTTGCAGTGCAGTGTATTTATGAATGTAATCTTAGTGAAATCTTTGTTTGGGGCAAGGAAAACTTAACAAAAGATCCAGAAATAAAGATTAACAGTGAATTGTCAAAGTCTGCAATGAAACAAAGTTATTTGAGAAAAAATGAAAAACAGCAGTGAGGACTGAAGATGACTCACACAATCAAATACCTGAGACACTAATGACAAACAAAAATCAGTGAAGATAAATGTAAAGCGAAGCACAGTAGAAAAAACAGATTTTCATAGATGGACTCAGAGCAGCCTGTTAACAGAGTGGAATGCGTCCTTGGGATTACACAGATAGTTATATGAACACTTTAATTCAGTGACAGTCAAAAAAGTAAACAGAATGTTAGGAAAGTAGAGAGCAAACTAGAAAATTGTTATGCCACTGTATAAATTCAGCTTCCCCTCAGATCCCAGATCTTGAATAATGTGTTGATTTTTTGTACATTGTTTTGGTCTTCAGTTTTCAGAAATAATATATTAGAACTGAAGAAAGGGAGATGTTACACTAATTTTCAAAAAAGCAAGAAGGGATCTACAGGTCACTTATTCTCACTCTGGTCCCTGGGATCTCCCATGGAGCAAGTTCCCTTAGAAGCCATTTCTGGTCATTGGGAATGCCCAACATGTATTTACCAAAGGTAACCTATGCTTGATCAACCTGATTGACTTCTATGATGGGTTTACAAGATCTGTAGATGTGGTGGAAAATATTTACATTGACTTTAAGAAGGCTTTGAACTCCATCTCCCACAGCGTCTTTGTTGGGCCTTTATGGTGTAGATGGATGAAGTACTAGGTAAATGAAAAATTGAATGGATCATCGTACTCAAAAGGAAGTGGTTCATAATCTACCTGGAGACTGGTTACAAGTAGAGTTCCTTACAGCCTAATCTGTTGATTTATCATGTTTAATCTCTTTATCAATGACCTGTAGGACTAATTGAAGATTGTCTTCCTCAAGTTTGTGGGTAACTCTGAGATTGGGGGTGCAGTTGATATGCTCGAGGGCAGGGCTGCAATTGAGAGGCACCCAGAAAGGCTAGAGGAATGGGCTAACAAGATCCTTATGAAATCCAGCAATGACAACTGCAAAGTTCTGTGCTTGAGGCAGACTAACCCCCTGCAGCAGTATAGGCTGTGATCTGACTGCCAGAAAGCAGTTCGGCTGCAAAGGACATGGTGGGCAATAGGCCAAATGTGAGTCATCTCTGTGCCCTGGCAGAAAAGCTTACTGCATACTGAGCTGTATCGACACGAACATAGTCGGTAGATCACGGGAAGTGATTATTGCCCTTTCCTCAGCACTTAATAGACTCCATCAGGAATACTGCAATCATTTTTCAGGACCTTGGTACAAGAAGCGTTTATAAAGCTGAATGAATGCAGCAGAGTCCAGAGTCCAGCAGAAGATCACCAAGATGCTTGGGGGCTGGAGCACTTAACTTGTGAGGAGAGGTTGAAGGAATGGGGCTTGTTCAGTCTGGAGAAGATATGTAGCAGCCGTCTAATGTATAAGAAGAGGCTACCAAAAAGACTGAGCCAGGTTCCTTAACAGGGTGGACAGAGGGAGAAAAAGAGACACTGGTAATAAATTGAAACAGGGAAAGTTCAAAGGAATTTAAGGAAAAGAATCTGCTCTGTGAGGGTAATTAAGCACTGGGACAGCCTCCCAGAGAGGGTATGGGATCACTATGTTTGGAAGTTTTCCAAACTCAAATGGACAGTGGAAACCAAGCAACCAGGTCCACTGTCCACTGTCCACTCTACTTTGAGCAAGAGGTTGGACCAGATGACCTCCTAAGGTCCCTTCCAACCTCAATAATGTTATGATCTTGTATTTATATGTATCTAGGGCCCAAATGGTTTCTCAGAAATAAATAATTCATATGAATTTGGCCCAGATGGTGGTACTTGAATAAGCCTGCTTTAGATTGTGATGGGAAACCATATCTAGAAAGCAGAGACAGTGAGGAGACAACATGGAAGGATATGGTTCTGCAGAGATCCCATACTATTCAATATGTTACAATTAGACAATAGAAGTAGAAATTATATTTATTAAATTGACATAGCATATAATTTTGGGTTTTAAACGTAAATTACAGGACAGATTCCAAAATCAAAACAATATTGTCAAATCAAAGAAATATTTGGGAAGAAAAAAAACTCCAATAAACATAAATGCAAGATTCTGCCTTTTGATTAGAATGTTTATTTGTTGTAATACTGTTATTCAACCACATAGCAAAAATGGATCTGGGGAACACTAGCTGAGCATGCATCAATGATATTTTGTAGTTTTAAAAGGATAGATCAGCACAGTGAAATACTGAAACCAAACCTGAAAGAGGTACGAGTGCTAGTACAGCTTCAGCTGGGTCTTTTATGGGCATCAAACTAAAAGAAAGATGTGGGTAGAGAAACCCCTGGCATAAATTATCAAGAGTAATGTAGAACCCTAATCACATGGCCTGTGAAGAAGGCTTGAAAGAACTGTGGTTGTTTAGTCTAGACTGGGAGACAGAAAAGAAACATGATACCACTTTTGAAATATGTAAAAGGCTCCTTCAAAGTGAAAAAGAACAATCTGCTTTCTATCTGTGTGGAGGACAGGTCAAGAAGCCATGAGCTGAAATTGCAGCATAAGGGCCTTGTGTGACATTAGGAAAACTTTCTGACTTTAAGAATAGCAAATCACTGAAATAGACTGATAATGAAAGTGGTAAGAGTCTGCATCCACTGTGGACTTTGAGAACAGGCTAGACAGACCCCTGTCAGGGATGCTAAAGTTTTAATTGATTCAGCCTGGGAATGGAGAGATGGAAGAGACGACCTCTGGAGATCTTTCTAACCAGGGCACAGAATCATTGTAAAACTGGAACATGAAGTTTCTCTTGCTAAAGGAATGCGTAATTTCATAGAAATGCAAAGGCTCAGCTCTTATGAAAAAAGACATTTTCTCATACAGCTGTGCTTTCCAAGAGTGATAGACAGCTCCACTGTTCTTAAGGTGAGAAGCCTTAGGTGTAAGACAGTGCTTTAGGTACCCTGGGCTCAAGCATTCGCTGTTTTGAAAAGCTGTTCCTGCCAGGTACAAAATAAAAGAGAATTAATTGAAAGATAGAAGGTTGAGAAGAAGGTATTTAACAAATGAATGAATGAACAAATATATTAAAAAGATATAATCCCACTAAACTTATGAGTGCATGCAGTCCTGTTTATGGAATAAGCAGCTGCTTATTTCCAGGTGGAGAAGGCAAGTCACCATTGCAAAAGATGTGACCCATCAGTAATGTCTCTGCTGTCCAGGAACTCTGGAAGTTCTCATTTGATCCCTTCTTTGCTCATGCTTCGCTATGGATACTGATGCTTCAGAAAAAATATTATATCATCCATATGCCATCATTTAAATACCCTTGGAAATGGGTCTGTCAGGAGGCAGGAAGATTACAGTGTACACTGTAAGCTGCTTACAAATTGCACTCCAGTTCACACAAAGCTTTTGTAAACATAGGAAAAGTCTACAAACTCCCTTTTCTTTCTGATAAAATTACTGGGTAGTGCTGGTTCTCTGTACAAGAGCTACTATAGTAATTATTATATAACAGCTGAGATGTAAAAGCTAGATCCACTGCTGGTGATAATCAACACAATTACATTCACTTCAGTGGAGCTCTGCCAATTTATTCCAGCTCAGTATCAGATCAAAAATGTCAGAGGTCCAAAGAAATGCATCTATTTTTAATACTGAAAGGCAAAATGTCAATATGCTTTTAGTTTTTTAATTTGCTTAGAAAAATTACTTATAAAAAAATCAGTTTATTCCTTTATCTTTCTAATTTATAGTTAGATTAAATATAATAGGCTTTTCAAGATAACCTATCAAAAAATTAGCTCTTTTCTTAATAGGGCATCTTTCTAGGCAAATTCATACTAAATTTGCTACAACAGGACCATTTCAAAGTGGAAATGATAGCTATTGTTTAAGACAGTACAGTGATTCAGAAAAGCTTAAGTATTAGGAGTGCTGTATAGGAAGCAAAATTATTCTGCCTTAGAGGAGAAGGGCTGGAATTGGTTGTTTTTTCCATAGGAAAGAAAGAAGTAGGAGAGCTCTGGAGCATTGAGCATATTAAGCAACGCTGAAAATGAGCAACATTCCCTGTTGCTGGGGGACAGGAGGAATGGCAGCTGTAACTGTTCCTTCAGGGTAATGACTGCTTTCCCACAGTCTTCGATTATTCTTTCAATAAGAATAATGAGATTGATTTGCTGAAGTTGATGCATAGGCAAAATAGGTACCAGGGACCATGGTGATTCTATCAGACTGCAGCCAGACATGGGACTCCCTGCAGGCATAGGCATCTTTTGGAACCAAAAGCCTCCACATTTCCCTCTTAGAGTCTTTGCCCAAGGCTTCTAATCAGGGCATTTTAATTATTATTGTTATAAGCCCCAGTCCATAAAAGCTTAATGCTCACACAATAATCTGCTCAAAACTTTGGAGGCATTGACCTATGTGCAGTTGTGCATAACAGCTCACAAGATGAGACCTTCAGCTAGTGTTTCAAAATCATCTGAGGAAATTAGGAATTGTCCTTTCAAGTGTCCTTGAAAATGACAGTCTCAACCTAGACCCCTGTAGTCATGGTATTTTGTTCAGTTTATTTCCATGTGAATACCAAACAGGCAATTTAGAAGTCTAATTTTTACCCTCCCTTTACTGTCAAAAAGGAATTAGATCATATGAAGTCATCAAGGACTATCTGAGGATTTGCTGTAACACCCATCACCATGGTATCTAAGTGCTTCCTGAAAAGACCTATTAATCACCGTGACTAAGCGTTCCCTCCTACCTGATCTGTCAGCTGAACTGCTGTTACTTCAGTTTCTGATTTATGTTCTCATGTTTTAGCTTAAATATGGGCATCAAACAGAACACTGGATAAATTCTCTCCTTTTTGAATTCATCACAGGAAAACATCCAATTTAACAGATGAATTTGTTTCTACTAGGGTGATGGGCCAAGATTACATAAAGAGTATAAGTTTTTCTCCCCAAAACTAGGAATTTCAAAATTACAATGGAGTTAACTAAAGCAATGTTGTTAACAAAGTTACTAAGGCATTTTATGACAAAAAAAATTCTTCAATCAGCATTCTGATTTGTAGAAATTTTAAGGCACTGATTCTGACAACAGTTTCTCAAATGCAGGATGGAAACTTTCAATCATAACTTCTATCACACTGTCTTAGTAATCAGTCTGTTGGTCAACCTTGTGAAATGTGGGATACATAGGTTCACGTGATAGCCTAACCACAAGACTCTCAAATATGGCCCAGACACTTTCAGTTTGACAAAAAACTACCTAAGATTTGTGAAACTTGCATGAATTTTCAAAATGCTTCAAAACCACTTAGAATTTTTTTTAATATATAAATAAACAGGCATTTTCCAATAGAAAAAGTTAAAATAAATATTTGAAAGGAAAATAATTAAATAACCCTTATTTTGCATATTTTTCATCTGATTCCTCTGTGAACTTAGCCGGTCATACCAGTTCATGAATTCAAGGAAAACAGCGAAATTTGTTGTACCTGTTTACAATTAATCACATAGAGTTACTACTATTGCCTTCTTTGCTTCTACCTGAAGTAGAAGTAACATTCAGAATTCCCCCATTGTCCTTGATAAATATCACTTGCTGTCACCATATCATAAGAAAACCTTGAAGTTTCTAACAGCTACTGTTTCCATTAAGGATAAGGAAAATCATGTTTACACATTTTTCCTGCTTTCTAATCTTTGAGTCTTGCACTCCTTGCTGTACTCATTCCAGGTAGCTTCATCACTTTCTCTTCTCCTATACAAAAATTTTGTTCTTAAATACATAAATTTGTGTTATGAATATGAGTTTATATTTTGGTTCTATGACATCAGAAGTGTGGGGTTTTTTTCTGATATTTTGGTTGGTCGATTATTTTAAAGCTATTTTTTAATATAATAAGGCACACTATAATTTTAGAAGTATTTCTTCATACTTTTAAATTGGGATTTTTTTAAAAAGAAAAGCTTGTGGTTACCCTTCCCCTCTCCTCTCCTCTCCTCTCCTCTCCTCTCCTCTCCTCTCCTCTCCTCTCCTCTCCTCTCCTCTCCTCTCCTCTCCTCTCCTCTCCTCTCCTCTCCTCTCCTCTCCTCTCCTCTCCTCTCCTCTCCTCTCCTCTCCTCATTTACATAACAATTACAATGTCACACTTCTCAGGAGATATTTGTCAATACTTCCAACATGTTTTAGGGGGATATTAGAATAACAAACTTCATAAAATATACTGTTTTACTCCAGCTTAGGTAAAAACAGCCTCAATTTTTAGAATCGTGGCACAATACTTATGCATTCGCATCAAATGTAAATTCAGGTCTGAATATATACATTTACAGAAGATCTACATGTACCTGTGCATGGAGATACAAATCTACAGAATGATTTAGAGATAGATCATTAAGTTTTCCCCAATTCCATTTAAATACATTTTAAGGAAATTAGAAATTGCATACATTGAAGTCACGAAAAAGAGGCATAAGACATTAAGCAAAGCATTAAAATTTTGGACAAACCTTTACATCAAGTCTATGAGTGCAGCAATCAAAACATTTTCAGTCTTTCCTCTTAAAAGTTTTGCATCTCCTTCATGAGATGTTCTGCCTCTTCTATGATTTTTGCAATAATTTGAGCATACTGCTTTACTGTGTTGATTTTAATGACAAAACAAAGGTGACTACAAATGTTCTAAGCTGCATAAAAGGCAGTGGTAAATAATAACCAAGCAAAATCTTATCACATATATTTCTTCCAGAACAGAAAAATTCAGTTTCGTTAACTCAGGATAGTTAAGTACAAAAAAAAAGTCTTCCAGATCCTGCCTGTTTCTTTATAAACCTTCTCTAGAAACTCCATCAAACAGATAGTGGCTTTTGCAGAGACCTCAGAGTCATTAGGATGATCTCACGTAACATTTTTACAGGCCTTATCTACATGCTCCTTCTTTTCCACATCCTTTTTTTTTTTTAGAACTCCATTGTTATTGATTAGGCCTTTATAACTTTCTCTCTAGCTGATTCTTGTCTGAAGTCGCTCAGCTTTAACTCATTACTCTTCAGAAATTTAGTTTAAAATTGCCTCCTATGGATGCCTTATCACATTCTTTAAGCTTCCATTAAGGGTCTTAAAACGAATTCAGGATAGATCTTCCACTGACTTCTATACTTCTCTAGCATAAAAGTATAAGCCATCATCTTCTCATTGTGTACATTCTCATAACCTTTAGCAATCCTTATTCCGTATTATATTTATGCATTACTGAGTATTCTCCATCTTTAAAAAATGTACATCTTAATTTTTGTATCCCTCAGATGAAAGAACAGAAACGCACTCTCTAATGTTGAGAAGTGGGTGGGTTTTTTCCGTGTTAATAATTTTCAGTTTTCCCTCTCTGTAACGAGGATTCCTGTGTCAGAAGAGCATGTGGATTTGTGAGTGCAGTGTAAATGTAATTCTGGTTGTGTAACGGCATTAGCCTCCAATATCTGCCAGGACGAAGAGATGTCTACTAACATCTCCAGGAGTCTCTTTTAAAGCCTAAGTAAATACCCTAAGCTTTCACTTTCTCCAGGGTTTGGTAGTAAATATCTTTCAGACAAAGTCAGAAGCAGAAATAAGGATTATTGTTTGAAAGTAGTTAATTTGTGGTGGGCAGATAAAGTTTAAAGTTTGGCAGAATTTTCTGCTGAGCTTCTCTGTTTCCACCGGGATCAGCAGTGAATAAGCTTGGAGCAATATGTTCCAGGGCTTATTCTGACTAGTTAGAGGAAGGAGAATGGGCTTGAACTTTCAGCTTGATACTCTGTGCATCTTCCGTTAAATCACTTTTTAAAAATTCTCAGTTCCTAACTTTCCAACTTTCTTTCTGACAGAATGTAGAGATATAACTATTCTTCCAGTGTCAGTGTGCAGCTTGCCTGATTGTATCAATGAGTAACCACCAACCCCTGAAGTGCTCGGCTCCTAGGATCATTTAACATTCCTTGACACTGGTGTTTAATTAGAGAATGTTAGAAGTCTTTAAACTGCTAGTCACTAACAGTTACTTGCATCACCTTTTCAAACTTTTAAAGATTTATTTTTATTTTTAGAAATGCTTAATCCCCTTTTTAATAGAAGAGAGTGAAGAGGATTAAGCCAATGAGCAGTGAATTGAATGCTAAACAGTCTGAGGAAAGATACTCTGACAGCAACGTGAATAGAGCCATCCAGGAAGGCAATTGCAAAACACGCAGAAAGATAGAGGGCATTTTAAATACATGTGATTCTTACAATTAGCTGTCAACGTCCATGCACACAAAAAGGTTAGAGATTTAGTTTAAGACAGGTGTTCACAGGAAATATGAGGCAAATAAAAAGGATCTGGAAAATAACAGTATTAGGGATTGATCGAAAGGAAAGAACATACCTTCCTACATCTGACAAATGTACAGTTGGTCGGCATCCTGCACCACATAACCATCAATTCGTTGCCATGCAGAGTGCCAACAGCAGGCTTCCACTTCAACTGTGCCTTCAAAGTAAGGAATAAATATGTGATAAAGGCATAATAGAAATCCTATGTGGCCAATTTCTTCAGAAGGGGAGATCAAAGAATCATTTAGGTTAGAAGGCATCTCTGGAAGTCGTCTGGTTCAACGTTTGCTTTTAGCAGGGCCAAACTCAAGGACTTCTGTTTCATTAGAACCTGCATCCTATTTTGTGGTGTAGACTATATTATGTCTCATATAGATCGGTTCACTGGCACATCTACGTTTATTTCAGAGTATAATTCAGACAACTTTTATGTACTGGTTACTTTGACTTAATGTAGAGATATTACAGATATATTCTGTGGCATAATTTGACAAAAATAACCACAAAGGAAAGGAAATATGTATCTCTGATAATAAATATATATTGAAGATTCTAGGCATCTGAACCATAAATTTTCAGCCTGTCTCAAAAACAATCAGTTTTCCTGAGGGTTTACAGGGGAGGCATAATCCAGATGACAATTTTTGCACTTTTCTAGGTGGTATGGATTATTTTTTTCTTCTGCAGAAAAATACTAAATATTAAATAACAGATAGGCAAAGAATCCCTTTACAATTTAGCATTTGATTGGTAAATATGGTCCCATGGTTGTAGAAGAACTTAATTGTCTGTGCTTTTTAATTCTCAGCTTTTTGCCATTTAAAGCTTCTGTGATCATACTATACGTTTTGCTGTATTTGAATCAGGTTTGTCCTTTGAGCATCAAAATGACTTCCTTTCAGCAGAACTTCAGTTGTCAGTGGACTGTAAAAGTGGTCCAGTTTCTTTGGCACCATATCTCTTTAGTGAGATTCTTCAAATTTTGTTCAGTCTGAAGAGAGCATTAAAGAGGCCGTGAAGCCCAGGGCCCACCTTGTGGCTGAATATGCAAAGAATCATAATGAGTATGAAAGCTCCTTTAGCTCAATGACATTCAAAGTCCTTGCTATCACAATGTCTGACCACTGGAGTTACTGGAATGGAAAAGACTGTTCTGTCATTTAATCAGTGCTTTCTACTCATTGGGATTCAGCCCTGGTCTCTAGAGGCAACCGTGCTAGGATTTCTACAGCTTTAGGGCTGCAATAACTCACTTAACCGTAAAAAGGGGTGGGACGGATGAAGAAGATTAAGAAATGCAGTGGTTTGTGGAGGTTTGCTCATTTGCATATGTTTTCATCTCCCCCATGGACGGGCTGGCATTCATTACCTTCCCTTCAAACAGAAACTCTTGTTTGCCACAGAAAGCCCCAAGATATGTCTCCTGAATGTGTCCTACATACAGATATTATACCTCAGAGAGCAATAAACATTATTGATTGTTTCTTATCATATTTGGGTGACCCTGACCACTTTGCAATAATTTTTAAAATCCATGTTGCTTAGGCAGTATCCAGGAGGCTGTCGGACCTGTGGCTTGGCTTCTAAACACACTGTCTTTCCTTAAGAACGAGATTTATATTGGCTGCATCCCAGAGGTGAATATAATGACCTCTTTCACCTTGTCAAAAGGGCAGCCTTGTCAAACTCACAGTAGTCAATATCCTACAGCGCATCCATTTAGCACAGGAGCACAGTCCAAACTGGGACTTTGGAGTGCAGGTACTCAAATGCACAGGTCTGACAAAGACAAATAGCACAGGGATGCACTACCCGAGCAAGGACAAAGGGACGCCTTGCCTCCACTGTGTGAGAAATTGAAGCCCGCTTAGATTTCTCCTGCATGTACCTTATGATGTGAGAAGAGGTTTAATTTTCTGAGGTCTCTGATTTAAGATGTGAGAAGCAGAGGAATACTTCTGCTCAGTTCCACATGTTTTCTTTCATTAATTTTCCCTTATTTTTTTAATCATCTGGAACTTTATCTTTTTCATATAGGTAGATTGGTTGAGGCTATTAAATAATATAGTTTCCCTATTGATACCCCCAATGCTTTCTGCTAAAGATACTAATTTAATAGGTTCTGGTTAAACTATTACAGCAGTGCTGTGTCAAGCACTGGCCATATTCTTTATGTGGACGGTTCCGATCTTTTTATTGAGTCTCCTGATTAAAGAAGTTACTCTGAAATTGTGCTGTGTAAAAATCTGTAACAGAGAATACATTTCACAGAATAAGATTTACCAAGTTTTAGAAAGACTACATTTCAATAAAAAAGATATAATTTTGAATGACACTCATGAAAAGAAAAAACACAACATTTTGTGATTAAAGAACCAGGATATGTTTTCAATTAATGCTTTTTTGACCTTTTCATAGAACCATATAAATCTGTATATGATTTTAGTTTTGCGTAACTTAAATTGGTGTTATATGTGTCCCAAGTGTCCCTTTAACTCAGCTCTGTTGTGCAAGGGTGGTCTTTTATCAATGTGAAGTTCTGCAATGATCTCAAATCTATTTAGAATTAGGATTGCTTTTCCCCTTCAAGTCATAGTTTTCTGCCTGTCATTTTAATGCAAATCACAACAAGTAAACTTAGTGGAGTCAGTGAAGTAAAATTTGTATAAAATCACCACCAGTCCCCAATTCCACAAATGCTCAGCATGTAGTTAATGGTAAGTCACATTGATTTCAACAGTACTACTAACAGTGTGCAAAATTAAACACATTTATAAGCCTTTGCAGGATCAGGGCTTCAGAGAGCTCATGAACTGGACTTTGATGTCCATTTATAAATCCCCATTATAATTAACAGGAGTTTTACAGGCACATCAATAGCAGCTTATATGTAGAGTGTATTCCTGCTAGCCAATTAGTCTGCAGATGGAGTCCCAAAATATTCATTGACTCCCTGCTGACAAGGAAATTATTTATTATTGCTACCTACATGATACAGTACTAACCTTGAAAACCCATTATATTCTAATGAGGCCAAAACCACTTAAACTAACAAACAATCCCCACTTCAAAATCTGTATTAATTTAAGGAAACATTACAGCTACCATAGAATTAACAACTTTCAGACTTTTTGTTATGTCCCATAATGGAGGAGATAAAGCCTTCTAGAAAAAGGAACAATGCTGTTCCTGTTTCTATGATAGGAAGTCAACATCAGACTACACCATGGGACTGAAGGATATATGGAAAAGCAAGAGCGAGCTTTTCGAGCAAGGGGAGGTAGGATAAGTGGGTACTACTGGAAGCCAAATCCTTCCTCTTTTTTTCTCAATGGAAGAGCAATCAAATATGTCAAATATTACATTTACAACTGTTTAATTTTCAGGGGTATGTACTGGCAAACAAGAATTACTAGTTGCTTTCTCTTTGATTTACCTTATTTACCCTGAGGCCTTGCTCCATTTCTGAGTTTGGAAAAAAAAAGGACACTGAGAGGTGGGAAAACTTTTGTTTTGTTGATTTTAACAGGCAGCAGAACTTTAATCTGTATATGTGGGGTGAACGGTTGAGCAGATGTACAGGTGTACAACTTACAGCACAAAACAACTGATGCACTTTCCTAAGTAAAGACTTTGAAAAGACAAATATTGATTTATTTATTGTTTCATTTATTTTAGTGAAGTTAATGGGGAAATTTTGAGGAAAGCTATTTGGGAAAACATAGTATGTATATCTAAAGCCTATGCAAAGACTCCAGTGCACTTTGGAAGGGCCAAAACATAACATACAGAATAAACATCTGTTTTAGATACATGGGAAAAAATATTTTTTATCAGTCAAGTCATAAAAATCTTTTACTTGTTCCATGCCTTGATCTTCACTGTCTTTTGCAAATATTTTGTGCTTCATCTCATACCAAGCTCTCTTAACCTAAGACAATATAAAATATTAATTATTTGGCTGAAAACACATTTCCCCACCATCAACATTTGCAGAAAGATTCTGCTTTGTTTTCACACTGAATCTGGAGCAAGTTGATGTATAATTACAAAAGCAACTTAGTTTTGCATGCTAACACTGAAAACCTTCAGTATGTTGTCATTGAAGTATGACAAATTAACCAGAGAGAATCTGACCTATTCAGCAAATGTCGGGGCTGTGGGGGTTTATACTGTTTCAATAACAAACAAGGAATACAGACAAAAGTTCAAGTTTGGAATTAAAGTAAACAAATTTTGAATTTTGTATCTGAGTTGCAAATTCACCATCTGGTGTTCTCATGATAAATCAAATGACATAGTGAGTGCTCTGAGAAGGTAGTATGTATGCTTTTTGCTTGTGACATAGTATAAAGAAGCAAATACTTAAGGTTCACCATAAACTCTTCTACAAAACATTCTGGAAGTTGGAATAAGAAGTCTATCATACAGTTCACTAGCTGTAAATATGTATTCACCTTTTTCCTTTTTTAGTGTAATTACTGCTCTGGGACAAAGTAAATCAATTGGTTTTTGTTGAAGGATTAATATACCTAACTAGATCATAAATAAAGACCTTCTCAAGGGAAATGTACCTTCACACTCATTGTCCTTCAGAGGAGTTTTATTATCTTAAGATTCCTTTATTATTTTTAATTGAAATATAGAGGAGAATTTAGCCATTTCCCCTTCTCTCTGTGTTTACTTTTATTTTCAAAATTGTTGCTGTGAAAGAGGCCTAGATGAGTTTATAGTAGCTTAATTTTGACATGAGAAATTTTAGAATTACTGAAGTCTTGAATATTAACATATCTGAAAGAGCTTTTGTGTTATGCCAGAAACAGGATCCTAAATGCTAACTCTGTAATGGATGTCAGAAGATCACCATATGTTATATTTTATTTTTCCCTTGAGTTTCTAGAGTTCGCTGAGATACTGGTTGAAAAGTCAAACATCTTATGTCTGTACTTAAATTCAGGTACATACAACAGGAAAAGTATAAATTATCATTGTAAAACATGTCTAAAGTGCCATGTGTAAGTCAGGTTACCATATCCAGGAAACATGAATTCCAGTGAGGAATACCTAGCAAAATTTTGGTATTAGACATCTATCATAGCAGAGAAGATGAAAAGTGTCAAAAAGTGTTTAGGAGGATGCTGATTTTTCAGGCCTGCAACAGGCATTGACACTGTGATATCAGGTTGTTCAATCCATCCATCCCAGGTTTTTCTTTGCTAGCAAGGGAAAGCAACCCACCCCATTGACCCCAGTCCTCCTGATCATGGAAGCAGGATTAATACATGTGTTACGGTTGGAACAACTTTGCTTTATTCTCCTCCTCCAGCTGAAGTGGAGCACAAGAGACATTCCCAGACACATAATTTCTGTACCTTATTACCCCTTTTCCCATTTTTGGATTTTGCTGTTAATCTTGCAAGGCTGTTCTCCCCCAGAGATCCACAATGCTCCCCTCCAGTTATCTGTGATGTTCAGCCCTTTCTCACTTAACTCCCCTTTAACTACCTCTGAGACCCTGGTGTCCCTGACACCCCTCACAGTGCTATCAGTATCTTTTGGCAGCTTTTCACATTGTTTATCTGTCGTGTCCAGCAATTTCTCATGTCACAGTTTCTCATGTCCTGTTCAGTTAGCTTAACCCCAGGCCAGGGCTTATTCAGATGCCTAGATATCTGCCTGCAGCCTTGACAAAAAAGGAAATGAGACTTGGCTTGTTTATCTTTGCAATATGAAGACTGAGGTCAGATATCAAATAAAATCTTGCAGATGTCTGTAGGCCTAAAACTACTGAAAAGAATAATTTTAATAAACAAATTGGTATTATTGCAGAAACAGAATATACATACAAGGATGTATCTGCCATGTAAAGATCACTGTGGTGTTTATATGACTGATAAGCATGGTCATTTTGAACTCCAAAGAAAAACTTAACAAAAGTGACTTTCACTAACACTCTTCAGGCTAATGGCCAGTCCTTAGGAGCCATATGCTACACCCGCTGTGAGCACACAGCGCTGCACCACTGGTGCCATACCCTCAGCAGTCCCCATCACCCTGGCGTGGGCAGTGGGTTCCAGACCTCTTCCATGTGGGATACCGAGGTGGGCCACATGTTTGGGATCTTTGCCTTTTGTAACATGTCTGGGTTTCTTGACCCCTCTGAGCCCTGGGCCTCTGGCGCTGGCTCGGGTTCTGTGGGGTGCGCAGGGAGGCTGCCTTCCTGCTGCAGCAGGTGCCCTGTCCTGCAGCCTGGCTCTTTCTTCCCTGCTCAGTGGATTCTTCTTTTCTTAAAGATTGAATGCTTTCAGTGAGCAGTAATTGACCATCAGCAGGTTGTTTGTAGTTCTGAGGCTTTTGCTTTCAAGATATGTCCTTATTTCAAACATCTTAGTGCCCCATGCTTTCAAAGCTGCACATCCTAGCAAGAGATACCAGGTATAAAGCTCCAGTTCACACTGAAAGTTCTCATGGCAAGTTAGTAGCAATCGTAACAGACCACGACTGGGGCCTTGCAGAGTGTGCTAAGGCACAGTTAGCTTAAGGGCTGAAGCTTATTCACTAAAGCATTACGATTTTTACAGAGCCACAAGGTGCAAAAGCATTTTTACAGCTATTATTATTATTTACTGTGCTTATGTCTAAGTTTAAAACAACCCTTTTGGCTTAAGCCAGCAGGTAGCCAAAACAGCCACACAGCCATTCACTCACCCCCTGCTCTGCAGTGGGATGGGCGAGAGAATCAGGAAAGAAAAAAGGGTAAAACTCATGGGTTGAGATAAAGACAGTTTAATAGGACGGGGGGGGGGGGAAGATAATAATAATGATAAAAGAATATACAAAACAAGTGATGCACAGCACAGTTGCTCACCACCTGCTGACCGATGCCCAGTTAGTTCCTGAGCCACAGCCGCTCCCCAGCCAACTCCCCAGTTTATATACTGAGCATGGTGTCGTATGGTATGGAATATCCCTTTGGCCAGCCTGGGTCAGCTGTCCTGGCTGTGTCCCCTCCCAGCTCCCCGTGCACCCCCAGCCCTCTCGTTGCCAGGCCAGAGCACGGGAAGCTGAAGAGTCCTTGACTGCTCAGCAGCAACTGAAAACATCAGCACGTTTATCAACATTTTTGTTTCATCCCAAATTGAAAACACAGCCTCACACTAGCTTCTATGAAGAAAATTAACTCTATCCAGCAGACACCAGGACATAACCTAATATTTATTAAATCCTGCTTAGTGTAGATCTGCTTTTATGGGTGCAATAGACTTTTGCTTTGGCTGTAGTATAAACTGTTCATGTATTAGGGAAAGCTTTCTAAAAACTAGGCAGTGAAATTAAAAGGCATTCATCCAGTGGGATAAGAGGTATAAAGAAGACATATAGTGGCAATGCAAAAATACCTTACTTATAAACCAGAATTTTACAAATAGGTAAGGAAGGGCTAGATGATGTATTTTCTTAGAGTGATCAAGGATTACACTGCTCAGCTCAGGAACTCACTTCCCACTCCACAATCCAACAATGGATTCTGTCTTGGCTTCTAACATCTCACTGACATCACTTGGCTCTACCTCCAGCCCAAGCCAGATTTACCCTTTAAAGTTCATTCCTGAAGAAAGAGGACATAAGGACAAAGAATTTGAACTTAATTCAACATTCTATCAAAAGCCAATTTAGAAATCAATAGATAAGATACCTGTTGTCTAGTTAAGGGTGGGCATGAACTGCAATAATCTGATACAAAGCCTATATTACTGCTGACCATTCCAATGCAAAGATTATTTTCAGTGGAAGTACAGTATCTTGAGGCATATGCATGCCATCCTTTCTTTTTCTAACTCCACTTCTTGTATCCATGCATTCATTAGCTTCAAAGACAACTCTTAAAATGAGAGATGGCCACTTATATATGAAAATACATTCATTTGAACTGAAACAGAATTAACTGATCAGGGACCAATTCAGGAAACTAAATTTGCAGCTTCTTCCTTGAAAATAGTAATCAAATCCTGTGGGTACTAGCAATTGTCGTCTTATTAATTTCATCTAATAGCTGTTATCATAAATGTATGAATATAGAGATTATAATTTTCTAGACACTAACAAACTACATGCACTATTAGAACTATTATGCCAAAATTGCTATTTAAGGATGACTGTGAGAAAAGTTGGGCATATTTTCAAGCACTGAATAGACATGTATTTGTGATAGCTACCTCTCTTGTATTTAACATACTGTGTTACTATTTCTTTGTTGTCCATTTAATAGTTGATTGTCTTACTGTTCTGGCAGAAAAAATCCTTTTAAATTAGAATAAGTTGTCTTTTCTTTGTTTATAACTGAAGTATAAAAAGGCAAGAAAGTTTAAGGAGTCGAGAGAGTTTTTGATAAACAAATTTTGCTGTTTCTACTAAAAGGAGAAATTAGTATCTCATTCTTCAAAGTATGAGACAGTGGGAGTGCTACATGCCAGTACTGCTCTGAACATGAGATTTGAATTCTGCTGTTGCCTCTGCTTTCAAGTTCTCAGACATAATAGTATTATTATATTATCTTACCTTTTTAAAGGGTTTTTCATTCAAAAGCTCCTGGGGTGTTTAAACTTTGAATCAGCTTGTTATTTCCCTACAGTGAGTTTTCAGAGAAATCTTGATACTACACTTCCTACCCTGTACCCCCTCCTCCAGTACCCCAATCTTCCTCACCAAGTGTCAGGCCAGGTCTGCCTCATTGGTATGGAGTTTTAAAATGCAACATAGCCTCTTGTGTTTCACACACTAGGTAGTAAAAAAAAGAGGGCTTCTCTTTCCGGTTCCCAAAGAGAAGATGATCTCCTCCCTGCCCCTCTTTGTGGTGTACTGTTCAATCCTAGATAATAGGAGAAATTTGGGAGCAAATGGAAGCAGCACAAGAAATCATACTGACTACACACCTA
Source organism: Phaethon aethereus (assembly GCF_964289735.1). Taxonomy (NCBI): domain Eukaryota; kingdom Metazoa; phylum Chordata; class Aves; order Phaethontiformes; family Phaethontidae; genus Phaethon; species Phaethon aethereus. The sequence continues at coordinate 43,586,805 of NC_138576.1, read as the reverse complement.
AAATGACCCTTGCTTTGATATCCAGCTATCTGTCCTGCTGTAACATGGCTGCTTCCCTGCCTGTATGTCTAGTTTCCCTTCCAGAAAGAAACAGGACAGACACAGCACTGGTATTCATCACCTTTCTTCTCCCCACATATAGATGTATATACACTATCAAGATTAAAGGTGTATAAGAAACTATCTATCAAGGCTGCTTAAAAGTATTTTGCATATTATTCTACCCCAAGCCCTTTCAGCTATCAGTAGGACTGGTCAATGGCGAAACTCACAGCTAACCAAAGGATGACTACACCTACCCTAGCTGATGCTGAACACTTCTTGTCTCTGCACTACCTATAGGCAGTGCTACTAGACTGCAAATGCACCCCAGAACTGACCTCCAGTCCGTAGTTTCTAAGTATTGAAGAAATTAAACAGTTCTCCCCCATGTTCCCTTAATTGAGGAGATTGTTAATGAAGTCTGTTTCTTCACCTTTGTGGCATGAGGCAGTTCATATGGCAGGAAAGACTGGCTTGTCAACCTTGTGGTTAAATATGTGTTTAGAAGATGTTTGAAAGACATATTAGATTAAATATACTCTATCCTCGAACGTTTATAACATAGTTTCCAAAGCTAAACTAAGGATGAAAGGAAGGACTGATTTAAATAATTTTTTATCGAACTTATACAGAAATTAAAACACCCCAACCATAGGGTTAAAGATTCTGCAGTCCAACACCAGAGGACATAACTTCTATTTAGTTGTATGTAGCATAATTACCATGGTATGCCCATGATGTGCAGGGTGAAGCAAACATATTAAAGATAGATTTATAATTAGATCTGAGGTACTTGGCTAATTAACAAAATGGATAGACAAAATGTGTATTTCATTAGGGTGAGATGTATCAGTTTCCTCCTGTGTTTCTACATATTTGATATATTATGCCGCAGTGAGCTATTTCCAGTGCATCATGTTGGGATGTTGTGATGAGTGACATGCCAAGCCACATGATAAAATAATTTATGATCAACCAGAGTGAAAATATCTGTTGGGGGATTCTCTGTATTTAATGGTTCACTGTATGAGTTCATCACATTGCTCAGGCTTTCAAGGTGGTGTTGCTACTGATATTATTATATCTTCCTTCTCCCTCTCAGAAAATGAGAGAATAAAAGTCCCCAAATGTGTGTGCATACCTGGTAGAGTAATATTCTCTCACATTGGATGTCTTATATATTGTAAGTCTTACAATAATATCTTATACAGCTCTTTAGTCAACTAGTAGCTTGGTGTATATATGACTTAATGAAAGGTAAATTGAGAGAAAATTAAAGAAGTTTTCATTCTCATTCTCATATTATAAGGTTAGAACTGTAAAGAAGAAAAATGCATCTGTATTGAAGAGTCACAAAAGCATGAATTAATTTAAAAGAGCAATATAACTTTGTTCCTATCCTTTTCTTACCGTTCTCTAAAAACATTTTAAAAACCAAACACCATGTTTTCCTGTAGCCAATCCTGCATGTGGAAGAAAAAGAAACTTTCCTTGTTATTATACTGAGGATTATATCTATCAGATGCTTTTATACATGTGTGTGTGCACCTGTGTATTTTTAATATTTATGTTCCCACACACGTATAGGATGCTGTCTTTCTCTTTGCAGATGTTCTCTCTGCTTCTTGCTATAAAGTAGTTCTGCTTGTATTCTGTCCTTCCAGTAATAACACCACTGGATCCTTATGTCTAACCCATGTACTCCAGCTATTTTCTACACTAGTCTTTCCTGAAACTTGCTATAAATAATGTTAGTGAAAAGGAAACTGAATCTGTAAAAGACAAATTAACACCTCAAACACCCACGTGTCGTGCCGCCACCTGTGCCCCCAACCTGGGACAACTCTAACACTTGACAGCACCAATTTTATTAACATCACTGGCACCAGAGTGCCGTTGAAGCTTATATGTTAGTTTGTTGTATCCACAAGCTAAAGAACTTTTTTGCAACTGTGGGTATTTTTTCTTTATTTAATCTTTGAACAGAATACATGGATCTATGTACATTTTCAGAAGTCCCCGTTCCCTCTGTCCTGAATGATACATAACAATGTTCCTAGTAGTAAAGATAACATAAACCAAGAGTTAACTACGAAGCAAAAACTAAAATAACTGCAGGGCTTAAAACATTTGAAGAACTTTACTGTTTGGGGACAACACTAATCCAAAATGGGCTGGTAAAACTATTTATCTCCACTTCTAATAAGTTCACTTGATAAATTCAGTTAGAAACAATAACAAAGACTGTATGTTTAAGCATGAATAGTTAGTTATATACTATCTTTCAGTAATCCAGAAACACTTACTATTATCAAGATTATGGCTGTTTCCATTCATAAAAACTTTATTTAAAATTAATTTTGCATTATTCATATCACCATATCCTGTGAGCAAGTACTAAACCTTGTCTTAGCAGTCTGTGTGTACGCTGATGCTTTCTCCAAGATTTCAGCCTTTGAAGTGTTATAGATTTGTTCATAGCCAATCTATGCCTCACATTTTCTTTATCACAAGTTTTACAGACTTATTTTTGAATAGCAGCTTCATAGGTTTTGAAACAATATGATTTCAGGCCCCAGTGCATAAACACAGTCCATCTGATGTTTGGCAACTCCTAATAATCTGGCATACTGAAATGATAGTTTTGGCTGAATGCATAGAACAGGAGACCAGGGTTCAGATATTTAGAGGCAGTTAGGAGTCTAACTTGCCTTGAAACTGATTTTTTTCTCTATTGCAATGTTGTTGCTGCTCAAAATGTTTATAAAGATGTTATAATTGCTCAAATAATACAATCAATGCATATTGGGTCATTTTGGATAGTGCTGCAAAGTGAACTGAAGTTAAAGTAAGTGATAACAACTGCTCTTGTCTGTCCAACAAGCAAAACTAGGGAAGTATTGCCATGCTCCTACAAATTGGAAGAATGTTATTCTCATTTGTAGGACCTTTTTAATTGTTATTTTTATTCTTCCACACAAGTACTTAAGATCAGATGGTATCTGAAATGCTTGCTGATGCGCAGCTGAAGAATTCCAACATTAGCTTGTAGGAGGTATATGTAACACTGATGTTAGTTATTAAAATGACATCTGCAGAGAAAACATGCAAAAGCAGCTGTCATTTGATTTGGGCCACTCTAGATGACTAAAATTCATCAGACTGCTTGAATAACTAATAAAAACCCAGCTGATTCACTTACCGTACTAGTTGCTAAAATACGTCTAGGGATTTGGGTCTGCAGGCAGAATATACCTTCAAGACTCAAGAGAAAAGATGCCGTGGAGGCCAATTAACCTAGGAATAGCTGTTAATCCCTTTCAGGTCTTGTAGAGGAATAAGTACACAAAAATATATGGTACAAAAGCACTTTTGATTTCACTAAGCTGCTTTTTAAAATAGTTCTTAGTCAGACTAATAACTGTAGCATTTCGTATTTTCTCAATGCTATACAAGTAGCTAATTAGGTCTCAGAGAAGGTTGTTGTTCTCCAAATCTTACAGGCAGGAAAACTGAGGCCCGGAGCTGGGGGGTATCCAGCCAGGCTCTGATCCAAGACAGCACTTAAGCACCTATACTAAACAAACAAACAAAAAATAGTTTTGAAGTATTTTAAATCAATGAAATAAACCTGATTTTTTTTTCTTGTAGTTGTCACCCCAGCAGGTTGCCATCTTTTACCATGAGTAGCTCTTTTGCAGTTATGGTCACTCATCTCTACTGACCGACATGAAGACACTGACTAAACCCAAAATACTTCCTACCAGTTATCCCCTTCTATTCTTGCACTGCCACACAGCAAGTAAGGCCATGATAAAAAGCATTTTATACCATCATAGTCTCTCTGGAGAGGCATCAGAACTGAGACCTTAGTCATATCAGCATGTTGTTTGCCCACATATATCTTATAATTTATTGCCTGCATTTTGTCTTTGATGTATCTAGGCTACTGCATAGAATAATTAAACATTTCTATGTCAAAGAAGTACTAACTCAGGGAAAATGTATAACTCATGTTACACAGGATGTGATCATCTCCTGATCTTGCATAAACCAGCCATTAACATCGCTAACTTCAGAAATTCAAAATCTGGAGTTAAGCCAACCAAAATCAGGAGGGTCACCTAATGTTACCTAATTACAGGTTTCTAATATTTTGATGTCTCATTTTGAGCTAATTAATCTGGGCCTCATTTGTGGGGAAAAGAAGGTACATAGAGATAATTAACCTCCCCTATTTTTTAATGAGATTAATCACTCCCTCCATTGACAATGAAAAGAGAAGTGTTTAAACACCCTAAATTTTTATAACCACCTTTTAAAATCCTGAATTAGACCAGATGGATCTGTCTCAGGTGACATTGAAAAGAAACAAACAAAAGAGTCTTCTGACTCTTAAGTCCCTTGCATAAATATGCTTAATTGAATCATATGGTGACAAAGGCAAACTCTGGTGCACTCAAATGATGTCAGAATTTAGGACTGTGAGAAATTAAAGAAATTTCAGAAAAAATAAAATAAAAATCAGAATAGTTACCTTACTTGTTCTTTTATTTATTTTTAAATCCTTTTTAGTAAGTAAATATAATAATTTACAAATTTCCAATTCTGAATACTTCCAAAAAGTTCAAAGACAGAGACAGGCAGAGCAAAATCTTCATCTGAACTGACTACCTTACTTCTAATGAATGTTTTGTGCAGATAAACTAAGCCTGGTTGAAAAGAGTATATTCTTTTTTTTTTTTTAATTAATATGTGGGTTTTTTTACTAGATACCTCTCCTTGAAGCATCTACCTTTCTGAATATAAGCAAAAGTTAGAAGAAATTTTCACTTATACTGTCACTGCCTGCACAAAATATTTTTTTCTGAAGCTTTTTGGCTCTTTGTCAAAACCCACAAAATTTCCCACATATATTTTTAATGGCAGAAACTATTTTCCATTTCTCTTAAGTTTAGGAAAGTGTAAAAATATGGCTGGAGTTCTGAGGCACAAATGTAATACAAATCATACATGGTAACAATTTTTTAAAAGGTACCAGACATACAGATACGAACTACTATTACCAATCTGAAGGACTGATGGCACGGTTGGCACATAGCTGTAGTAGAAAAAAATTAGTGTAATAGTGTAATTTTAAACTGCTTTCTCTTGAAACAATATATACAAATTGTATATACAAAAAATATGTAACTAACTGTCTAACTGATCATGCTAATTTGTTTAAACAATCAGAAACCCATTCCTTGACTTCCATAATGTGGCTGCTTGCATCCTTTGAAAGTAAATTTTTTTCTGTCTTAATGAAACTCCATTGCTGAACTGAAGAAGTCTCTTTTTGCATAGTACCTGTTTTAATTAATTTATTAATTTATTTATACCACTAAAACAGTGGGCAATACATAAAATTTAATATTCCTGGTTACTTCAGCTTAGGTTCAAATCCCTATGATGTGTTCTTATTCTGCTGTATTTTTTAAAAAAATAATATAGATTCATATATTGTGTAATCTAATATTTCCTCCTCTACTTGGATTCAAAGTTAAAACCAACAGGTATGCATTGAGTATTTTGTCATGCAGAGAATTAACAGAATATTATATTTGTGTTTACTTTATTTTGCGTGTTTGCTTAAAAACACAGTTGCCTCAGAATTTATTATAATCAAGGATCGACAACTCCATAGTCAGGATCTGTCTTCTACAGCTATAGAACTCCTAGAAGTCCCTTTCAACATGGCTTTCTAATTGGTTATAGGTATGTGTTTGGATTTTTTTCATTTTTACACCAAAAAAAATTGTTACAAATGTTTGTTCCTCCCCAATGACAGTCTAATGGAGAAGGAATACTAAATCTCATTTGAAAACACTGGGCCCCAGACAATACATTGACAAGCAAATAAAATGTGCAGTATGTAACAAAAATGAGAGATCCAAAGTACACGTCCCTGACTTGTGTGTACCAATCAACCTAGAATAAACCAACAATTCTTTTTAATCCCACTGTATATGATATATTTAATTTTAGACACTGTGATTCTGTTTATGGGAATCTGTTGATAACAGATTACAATGACGAATATTTTCTTACTAGTTTGCCCCCCCCCAGTTTAAACTCCAATTTCATATTTTTAAATTGGTTTCTCTTATTTTCAGAAAGACAGGGATCAGTTTATACAAATTCTAATTTTACCAGAAGTTTTACTGAAAATCAAATATCCTGGGTTTTTCCTTCTCCATAATACTATTTCAAATAGATATGCTAATTCCTTCAATCTATTCAGTATTCTCAGCATTGAAGTTTATTGAAAATGTAGTGTTAAAGAAATTGCACTATATTAAATCGACTTTCATAACAAACAGAGAAACATTATTTCAGTATGTTAAGCTTAAGCAATGAAAGTATATGCACAGAATTTTAAATGCTATTAAATAATGAGCTGCACTAGAACTACCTCTACTGCAGTAGAATGATTTCATCATTGTCCTAAAAAATAGAAATACCGATTCAATATCTAATTTCGTCCCTCAATTTTAACCACTATAACCCCACTGACTTCAATTTATAATTTCCATAGAATTTACATTTGGATAGAGATGTATTCCTAAGGGCCAGTTATGCTATTCTTACTTATTAGCGTCTCTCCTACTTCAGACCAACAAAGCCACTTACAGAATAAGATATCACACCTGCTCCCATGTTGAGGATGCAAGCTCTTCTTGACTTCAGATTCACTTTCTTATTGTCAGGGTTTTGTTCTGGTTTGCAGCAAGCTGCCTGCGCAGCTGAAAAGACCAATTCAGGTCTGGAATTTTTGTTGGCTTTTTGACTCTGTTTCTGTGAGATCTACCTTTCTTCATTTCTGCTCAAATATATTAATAAGACAACTACCTTGTTCCTCTTGTGGAAAACCCAAACTAATTTGTATCTACACATCTACATATCCTTACATACTAAGTGAATGAGGAGGTGGAGGGAAAAGTAAGATGCCTATCTATAACTACAAATATTTGTTTTCAGGAACTTTCTCTACTTCAATAGAAAGCAAACTCTCTTTTCTTATACAAATTGCAGCAGAACAATTATGAAGGAGAATAACATAAAATTGGTTGTGAGTGCCCATTGGAAGGACTATGTTTATTGCCATGGACATGGCTCACCTCTTATCTGAGTACATATCTATGGCCACAGCTTTTTCTATGTCCTGTCAGAAGATACATACAATTTTGTTATTGGAATCAGTTCTATCAAGTGTATCTTTTGCTCTTTTTCCTTCCCAACCACTAGGATTTCAGTATTTCTGACAACAGGTCCTATTTAGAAACTTTGCCTCTTCTTTGTTGAGCTATTAATTTCTTTTGTACTTTCATAAATGGTCTGGAAGGTGAAGCTTTACTTCTTTCTAAGTTTACTGTGTGGAGGGTTTACAACTTTTTTTGTCTCAGGATATAAATTCAATTAAAATAAACCTAGATTGATTTATCTAGAAATCTTCCTTCTGGCATATTTTGGGGGATTTTTCAAACAGGAACAATTACCAGGGAAGCGAAATTAAGATTCTGACTTTTAAAGTTTCCTCTCCTCTGAATGAGAAGGCAATGTCTGCAGAGATCCTAAATAAAAATTTCCTTGCTACTCTCAAGCTTTCTTTGGATTATTGTTAAACACTGAAGAGAAGGAAGGGGAGAAGGAATGAAAGAAATACATCCTTTACCTGAAATGTCTTGCACAGTGTAAGGTAGTGTCTTCTACATAAATTTTGACAAAGTATCCTTTTATTTATCTCAAAGTCTAATCTAACACATCTACTCTAAAGCATTGTCAGGCAAGTAACGTACATTTTCAGACAGATCACAGAAGGCATCAAGCTGGTTGCCAGTTCTGGAGAAGTCTTCCTTCAGCTGGAAGTTGCCTGAGGGGAATATGACTAAACATTCTCACCAGGAGAAAATTATACTGAACTGAAAAGTTCACTATCCCCACTCTCATAGCAATCTGACAGGGAGGACACTTCCTTTCCTAACCTCAAATCTTGCAGTCTGCCAGGCTCTGAGCTGTGAGTAACAGTTACCACCAAAGCATTTAGAAAAAGTGTTTTCTGTCACATCCCAGATCTGCCACAGTCATTGTCTCATCACTATTATTTCAGGGCGAAGAATTTGCAGGGGTCGAGGAAGAGGTATACAATCAAAACAGAACCAGAACATACACATCTAGTTGTGTTTTAGGGAAAATATTGCTGAACTTGGGTGGCTGAAATTCTGAGGCGTGAGATCTGATCAGTGTCGTTATCCCAGTGCAGATCTGCACATCCTGTGAATCTGTGTTAGTGCTGGCATGAAGAGAGGAGATGAACACAGGGGCCCAAAAAAGTCACACAAGCAAAAAGTAAACCATCATGTTTAAATTATTGCTTGCAGAGGCTGTTTAACAGATCCAGAAGGATCTGGCTGAAGAACCTCTTTAAATCTTGCATCTTTAAAAAAAGCAAAATTTTTCCAAATGATGCTGAGCTCACCATTATTCTCTGAGTTGCTGTAATTCATGTACAGAAATGTCACCTAAACTTTCTGGAATACTTCTGGCTATTAAATAGGTGAATGCAAAGCAGATTAATTACAGTATAATTAGCCAGTAATTAAACACCAATTAAAGTGGGAGGTTCTGGGGAAACAAAGACAACAGTTATCTTGTGATACAAAATGCTGTCTTACTGTGTCAAATATAATCAAGAAAAAAATAAACTTTTATGTAAACTTGTATAGAATTAAAGAAAAGTGTACAGCTACAACCACATAAGAATCAACCACTATTGCAGAGTCTTCAGCCGGTTGTTACAATTCACAGTATTCAGGAAGTGGCTAAAAAGTGAGATTTAAAGAGGCCAAAAGCACAGATAAGAAGGACATGTAATTGAGAAAACCTGGAAGCTGACCTAAAGCTGTTACAAATTGGTTCTCCTCCACAAAGGGGAACAAGAGAAGAATATTTGTTACCTCTCAGAAATATTTCTCAGGGCTAATCAAGAAGCTCGTTTACATGAGCCCAGTCCCTAGGTGTGGGTATTGAACTGCATTAACTTAAAAGGAGAACAAATACATAAATAGTTCGTAAGAAAGACTGGATTGTCATTTCACAGAATCACAGAATCAGACTGGCTGAGATTGGAAGTGACCTCTGGAGGTAAACTCAAGCAGGGCCACCTAGAGCTGGTTGCTCAGGACCATGCCCACACTCCAAGGTGGGAGATCAGTGGCTTCTCTGGGCAACTCATGCCAGTACTTGGTCACCCCCACCATAAGAAAATGCTTCCTGATGTTCAGGAGGAATCTTCTCTGTTCCATTGTGTGCCCTTTGCCTGTGGTCCTGTCACAGGGCACCACTGAAAAGAGCCTGGCTTTATCCTCTTTGCACCCTCCCTTCAGGAATTTCTAACCATTGATAAGATCTCCCACTGATCCTTCTCTTCTCAAGGATGAACAGTCCCAATCCTCTCAGCCTTTCCTCTTAAGAGAGGTGTTCCAGTACTTTAATCACCTTTGTGGCCCTTCACTGATGTCTCTCCAGTATGTCCATGACTCTTGTGCACTACGGAGCCCAGAACTGCACACAGTACTCCAGACATGGCTTTATTAGTGCTGAGTAGAGTGGATCACTTCCACTTTCATTCCATAAGTTATGACACATCTTTATTGAGTATTTTGAACACATTAAGTCCTTTTAAAACATCTTTATCTGAATATAAGGTTTTATTTCCCCAACTGTATAATATGAAAAGTCTGCTAAATTCTGTTCAATGAATTAGTGACTTTTGTACATCTGTTTTTAAAAATATATACCATTAATGTTGTATTGTGTTTCAACTGAGCTTACAAAGTGTAGTTTTTCTGCTTGTGTTTTGGTTCGTTTTTTTTTTGGGGGGGGTGTGCACTCTTTTGGTTGGTGTGTTGTTTTTTGTTGTTTAGGGTTTGTTTTTTTTAATTAATAATTACACCTGGAAATAAGGCACAACAGTGATGCTGAATACTTTGAAAAAGGTAGCTCATTCTCAGCTGGTTGCATGGAAACCCATCTCTTTCAAGAAAATGGTTCTGGTCCTATATGAAGTTCCCAAAGCAAAGTGATTAGCAGGTTTAGGTAGCTATATGTAATATAAATCACGGCAGTGACTCCCCAGATTTGCCACTTAGAATCCCAGGTTGGCGACTACAATTATTTAAGTGAAAAAAACCACCAAAACCCAACCCAAACCCAACCAACCAACCAAAACCCACCACAGTTTAGAATACCAAGGCTACCTTTTTATCACTGTCATAGAAACTTACATAATGTCATAAAATCAATACCAACTGGATTGTAATTCCTACTCATGTATAGTCTGTATATATGTTCTTATGATATCAATACCTGGGTAGGAAGAAGAGCTCAATTAAGTGCACTCATCAAAGAAAAGACCATAGTTTAAGGTCAGCAGTTACTTGATCTGTTTGGTCTGCTGAGAAAATCAGAAAATGCATGCAAGCTATCCAGTTGTCTTTGACTTAACAGTGGTAGGGTCATGTACTGTACTGCCAGTCCCTGGAAAAAACTGAAGGAACCTGACTGTGCTTTACTGGTTTGGTGCAAAGACAGGAAAAGTGAAGATATTGTAGCAGAATAATAATGAGAAAAAAGGATAGACATTTAGAGACAGATCCACAGGAAACCAAGTACTACTAGTGCTTCACCTCGTTTGCTTATATTTAAATTCCAAGTTCTGTGTATCACTCAGGTAGAAACACTCTCTCTTATCCAATCAACATCAGAGATCCTACAGAAAAACTTTGGTTTTATTTATATGCATAAAGATGCTGATATGAAAGTAGCTAATACTTCCTGTGGGGAAATACACTTGAACATGTTTGCTGTGCAAACTCTGTTGAGATTGTAAACCATGAGGTTTACTATCATTCAATAATTATCACTAAGATTTAATGGAAATCAATCCTACTTCGAAACAATGAAAAAAAAATCAAGTTCCAGTTCTGCACTTTACCTCATTATGAGCAACTGACAGCAATACAAATTTTAAAAGCAAATTAAAAAAAAAATCCATTTTTAATATGTACAATAGGGGACAATTTAATTTCCGTCATTTCTGTTGCTTATCAATATTAACGATGTGTTTCTTTTGTCTATAGGTAGCTGTCTTTGGTGCTCTATTAGTGCTTTTTCTGAATATAATTGAAGTCACTAATATGTATATAGAAGCCTTGAAAGAGCTCTCCATCACCAGAACAGGGCTTTCCTCTTAATATGTAATACTTCTACATCACTCTCATTAATGCTAATTGCAGTTACAAGGGAAGAATAAACCCCAAAGTATTATCTAAATGCAGTCAAGCCAACATAACAGAGATGTATTCTGTTACTTAATATTTTTTACTGTACTTCATGAGTGTTTTAGACACTGACATTTCAAACTTCTGGAGAAAAAAACCAAACCTTAAACAAACAAAAAGAGAAAAAAACAAAAGAGAGGCAGGGAAGGAAGAAATTAAATTCCTTTTATATTTTGGTTAATATTAATACTCTGCACCTAAGACATGGGTGATCTGTTTCAGCATGGGTGTTCAGTGGTCTGCCTTCAGAACACACATAAACAGCTCACCAAGGTTTGTTTTATCTGTCTTAACTTCAACAAAAAATTAGGGTTTTGCAGAATTCCAGAATATATGGTTCTCTACCACAGCAGTTTCCCACAATGTCATGTTACTAAAAAACACTTATTTCACAAATGTGAGCCAAGTATGTAGAAGGATGCATATATCTCATCACCTTTCCATGTTAATACCAGATGAAATGATGTATTTTAAACATGGAGGGATTTGTCAGTGTTTTTGAGATTCCATATGAACAGACTAATTTTGCAAGGCTAAGACAATGATCTAGACATGCTTTCTCTATGTTTCATGCAGTGTATGTGGCTGTGCTTTATAGTATTCCCACCACAAATCCCATGCCAAGTCCTGAGCTCATTCAGAGTAGATAATGTAGTCCTGCACTGACAGGAAAATTGTTGCCTCGTTAGTATGCAGTCCCACATAAACTTGCACACATGTTAACCCTAAGACTCAGCAGGCAACTCCAGTGAAACCACTGAAGTTGTTCTCAGAGCATAAACAGATGAGTGAATATTTGTAAAATGGGGATCTTAGAAGTTATGCCATTTCTGGATGACATCACAAGGTGATATGCTTTCTGTTCAGTCCCACAGAGGAAGAGTCAGAGACTGTGCGCTTTATGCAACGTTGACTGATTCTGATTTTATAGTATTTTTGTTATTCCTTAAAAATGTAAGGATAGCATGGAGATGAATCAAAGCTGAGTTTGTATGTCAAAAATAAAAGAACTCATTTATGCAAGTCTTCATCTTCTCATTAGCAGGAAGATACTGTCTATGTTCCCTTCACACTTCCAGCTCTCTCCAGGGTGTTACCAATATGTACTTAACACTTTAGGGAGCAGAATAAATGTCTTTTTTTCAAGTTGATAAAAGCAAAAATAACTGTGGATGAGACTGAATTATTGGTAGGACTATTTAGGAACGAACAGGACTAAATGATTTTTTCCAACTGGGCTTTCCAGCCTATGGGAGAAAGTGGAGGGAATTGATCCCTATCAGATAGCATGCTGGAAGAATTATCAAGATAATTTGTTGGGAGAGAATATGTTGGCAAATGGAAAAATATAAAGCTATACAATAAATCTGCAAGTGTCTTTGTGTATTCCTTGACAAGCTTCTTAATAACACAAAGGAATAGATTTCCGTATACTTCCGAATTCAAAACAGTCATTGAGTTGTGTTCGTTGTTAGGCTTTTTTCTTGACCAAGGCGAAGAACTCATATAACTTTCTAGAAAGAGGCAAGACAGATTAATGTCACCGATGTTATCCAATACAGTGATACCACTGACAATGTTAGTGTATGACAATATCTTGTGCCAGGAAATAAATAGCATCACATGTGGAAAAATCATGTTAAAACCAAGCTGACAACCAACCATTGTCTCTAAGAGGGGGGAGGGTTAGGAAACACAAAAAAAGAAGCAACTATGACTCATTCTTTTTTCAACGTGAATGTCAATCTGACCAGACTTCTCCATATTTTTTGAAACATTAAATGAACTGAAAATTACTTTTCCCCTTCCTTGCACATAGTCACTAGTCGCTCCTCCTGCCAGTTCTTGGGAACCTGCACAAAACATACAAATTTTAATTGAAAAGTTTGATTTGTCATAGATAAAACAATTCAGGAAGGAAGGAGTAGATTTCATCATGTTACATCAAATTGTTTGGAAAATGACTTAATGAAATATTCTAAGTTGCTGCTTAGAAATGTCTTTTCATTTCATTATGAGAACAATTTATTTTAATGTTGAAATATGAAGACATTCTGAAAAAGTTCATTTAATCCTACTAAAGATTTGTTTAGGTTCAGTTTGCTTTCATATTTTGCCTCCTTTTTTTGACTTTTACTTTTGGTTGAGGACAGGAAAGAATTTAAATCTCCAAATTATTCATCGGATCAGAAGCATTAATTCCTGCCCAGCTCTACTCACTCCACTCTCTACTTTCTTTAGCTCTGTGGCACAAATATAGGCAAAAACCTGTTGCAAAAATTTCTGGAGCAATCATATTTCAGACAAAACAAAAAATCAACATTTATTCTCAGCTGGTGCAAACCAGCTTATCTCCTTGAATTTGTGAGGAACTATAGTGATACAGATGAAGATACAGTCAAAACCATTTCATATGATAGGTGTTTAAATTCTCCTCTGAGCTGCAGTTACGTTCCTGAATTCAGAATTTGCCCCAAAGAACATGATATTCCCTGTGTGGATTTCAACAATGTTTATTATTCACAACCAGTACAATAGCATAGAATGTGTCGTGTTATCCAATGTTTGGGATCTAACCCACATCAGACATGAAAGTGAATCTTCCTGCTAAAAAATACCCTCGCTCTCTTTGTCTTGCATGTTGTCTTTCTTCTTCACTTCAAAAGCAAATAACAAGGTGGACAAAAAGGCTGAGTGTTTCAGAGGCCATGCATTCATCTAAATATTGAAGGGAGATCAGCTCTAGTATCTGTTTTCTTAGGTTGTTTGTGACAAAATGAAATCCTGACATGTAAACCAAAGTCTGACTCAGGAAAGCACTTATTAGGTAAGCTCTGAGACCAGTGGTTTTAAAATATTTTTTCTTGGTAGAGGGCTGGGAGAGACAGGTTACTGTTTAATTTTAGGCACAGTTTAGCACTAAGAATGTTCAGCGTGTTCCTAACACTGGGAACCTCCCGACGAAAACAGCAGTGAAAACCAACGAAACAGTATTATAATTAATTATAATAAACGTAACAAATGTTGAAACGGACCATGCTATTGTTAGCCATCAGGTGTGCCACCCTCATCTGGTGATCGGAAGAATTCAGATGAACTCAAGCTGACCTACAAAAACAGCTCCATGAGCCCCAGCTTACAGGAAAGAAAAGTTGTGTGGGGAAGCCTCCTATAATACTTCCATTATCCAAAACATATGTGACTTTTTTTTTTAACACCTTTTAAAAACAATGCCCCTTTTAGGTGTCATGCTCAATATAACACTTGTTCTCCAAAATTCAGAATTAATTAGAGAAAGAAGGAGAAATAAAAGCCACACTTTTTATCATTACATTTTTATTAAAATTTAAACACCCAAGTGAAGGAGATTTACATAAAAGAATTTGACCTACACGATATACCATACATGATTGAAAATTGTTTTGCCGTTCTTCATAAAATCTCAGTTTGACTGGCAGATAGAATGTAAAAGCAATATGTGAGCTCTGCTTTCATTTAAATTTACACTCTCACATGTCAAATAGTATTATGTATTTTTGCTTAATATTTTACTACAGCAAAGACAGTATCCTTCTAAAGAATAACCCAACATATGCCAAAACAGACAGAATTTTGGATTCTTTATTTAACTCTTTGTAATAGTCACACTTTCAGAAACTTAAAACGTAAGCAGAAGTCAATGGGGATACTTTTACTGAAAGACAAGGGGACTTGGACCATAACTTAAATTTATTTAAGGAAACTTTTTATGTATCTGTAGACTTCAAAGGAGTTAGGCATCTAATTTCCTTAAGTAAATTTTGGAAACCCGCTTTTCCTGACACAGAGGTCTAAGTCATAAAATCTATTATACTTATGTCATACCAAGAGTATAAGTAACAGGATTTAATCCCATATTTATCCCACCATTGCTTGCAGTGTGATAAACAGATAAGTAAAAAATTTATATTGCCTTCAAATTGAAAACAATGATTATTTTATTAAATAACAGAAATAAATTCCTTCAAAAAATCAATTCACAAAAATCTTACTTAATTTAGAAATTTTCTATGAATGATAAAATGAGAAAGATGTGTCATTTACGAAGCTTCTCTGCAAAATATCTAAGGTATAAAACCATTTCATTCTGATTTCTACATGTAATAAAGATGATTGCGAGAGGAAAGCTGAACCTAAGCTGTAAATCTTTCACTACGCTGTTCCAAGACTTCCAAGTAACTAATAACAGAATGAAAATGCAGCAAGAAATGACCCAACAAGCTGATATGTGTTGGAACTTCTTGTAGATCTGGATATACGCAGAAGCTGGCATACCAGGTAAAACCAGAATAAAGAAAGAAGTATCTTGAAAGTAGTTGCAATGAATAAAGTACAACATAAATCTTCAACTCAGTATCACAGAGAACCATGAAATAATCCATAGTTCTATGGGAATTGTGCATGAAATCCTTACATCTTTGATGGTTTGACAGGTTTGGCATGACAGTAAGCATATCGAATAAGTGGGCTAGTTCTTTTATCTGTTTCTGGGTAATAGTTTCGTAAGCTGGCTATTGACAGCAGTGAAGAGGTCCTTCTGAAAAGCAGCCTCTGTCAATCAATAAAAACAAAAACTATTCCTAAAAGTGGGGGAAAGGAATTTGTATCAGAATAGTGGTGAGTGAATATCCTCCAATAAGAGTAACAATAAACAACCTTACAAAATTGAGTGAAACAAAGAAAAGGAAACTAGGAGAAATCTGATGTAATGAAGTTAGCCCAGGGGAAAAAAAGGAGTATTTCTGTAAGAGAAGCATGGATGAACCATGAAAGTACAAATAATCATTTCTAGGGACGGGAGAATGTGAGGATAGGGCCAAAGGAAACTGCTTGCAGGTGAAGCAGCAACAGAGAGGAGCAGAACTTGCTGCAAAGAGTTTTTTGAGTTGGGCCATTTCAAACGTAGCCTTGGAAATAAAACTAAAAATGAATGTATCATAAGAGAGCAGAAAGAAAAAGAAAAGCACTGGTGGACTATAAAGACAAAGAAGCATAGAAAGTTATGTAAAATTTTCCAAAATATAAAGGTTGAATCATTATGTTTTGATTGGTGTGATGCTATTGAAATTGTGAATATTTAAAATTATAAAGTTTTGCAGCTTAAACCTGATAAAATAATATACATCTAAAAACAATGTATGCCAGTAAACTACAAAAATTATAATACATGAAGAAATAAAGTCTAAATGTTTTTTAAATATATCACAATAAAAATGCATACATATATGAATGTGAAATAATAATCCCAAATTATAAAAATTATATACTTGAAAATACTACTGAAAAATAATTTGTTTTAACATTTTCACATGCGATTTTAATGTGAGATTGCCTTATTTGACCAAACATTCTAGTGCGAGTAAGACTACATTTTTTAATGGAAAATTGTTTCACTCTGCACTTTCAATCCCATTAATAATGTCTTTCCTTAAAGTGGTGTTCCCTTAGGAGGTCAAATAGGGATTTAAATACATAATCATGCATTATGTACCTCGGCATTTAAAGTCAAGGTTATGATGAAATATATTTGCTAAAAGTGTGGAGTAGATGCATCTCATGAACCCTGAAATATTTAATTTTCCCAGTATTTCAAAGTTTCAGGTTTACTGTTCACAAATGGCCCCCCACTCTACTTTGAATTCCCTGCAGGATTTTTTTTATGCAGGGGTAACAACAACTTAGAATCAACTACTGAAAAAGAAATCCTAGCATAATTTTTTTCATTCAGCAGTAAAAAAGCATTGAGGAGAGCAGTCTCCTTGAGTACATAACTGTATCGATTCTTTTTCTGTAGTGCTCACCGCTACCATACTAAAATGATGCAAAGGTTAGAGTCACAAGGTCCTTTCTAACTAAGTCTGAGACAGGAAAGTTTGGCTGAGATTTCTCTCTTTCATAGGTGTTTCATCAGCGAATCTTCCCTTTCAAATTCCCACGTCTTTGTTTGTTCCTTTACTCTTTATAATCAGTTTGGAGTATCAGTGTGCATCTCTCTGTGTGAAACATTGCAGGGTATTGGGAAAGCTTGTCTTTAAAAAAAAAAGTATTATGTCCAGCGGTATCTTTTAGACAGTGAGTCTCTATGTCTGTACATCATAGCCAAACCCCTATAATCCCTACGTCTTTATACATGTGTCTCTTTTCCTAGCCTTGTTTTTTGTTAGTTGCCATGCTCCAGAGGATCAAAGCTGCCTTGATGGATCACAAATACAAAGTCATATCTAGGTGAAAAAGTTATAAAAAGCTACATGATGCAGGTCTAACCCACTCGTTAGTGTGCCTCACAGGTTCTCCTGTGAGCCATACCCCTAGAGGCTATCAGCTTGTCATGGTCTCAGCTGAAAAGCTTGGGATCAAATTGCTGAGACTTAGGCATTTAGCTGCTGAGATGCCCTGGTTTGTTTCCCAACCTGTCAGTGAATATTGTGGTCTTCACATAAAAGGAAAGGATCTGAATTTGAATTACTGTGCATATCACATGTTTGGATCTGGCTTCTTTTGGTTTTGGGAAATAAGTAAATCATTGTTCAATATCTACTATAATCAGGGAGAATAATACCTTATACACTTCTTGTATCTTCACTTCCCATATAGCCTCATGAAATTCAGTGCATGCTTTATACTGTTGTTTCCCACCAGTCCCCAGTACATTGTCTAAAAACGTGTCTAACATTTCAGAAGATCAATAGCTCAGTGAGATTGAGTTTTGCATAAACCAGGGGGGCAGTTGTTAAGGTTTGACCTTGGTGCACTGCTACAAGATTGTCCACTTAAACTGCCTAGGTTCTTCTTATGCTATTCCTGTACTTCTCTTGCTATTCCTGTATCATTCCTATACTTCCTATCCCATTACCTTTACTTCCTATACTATTCCTATACTATTCCTTCAGTACAAATAACAAATATTAGCATCCAAATCTCATATTTTTCATGGAGTTTACTTGATAGTAATTTCTCAGCCATTTTGGAAGATGTATGTAATGAGATGTTATTACCTGGAGAGATCTGCTGAAATAATTGTTATTCTCCTGGGGAATGATCAGACCTCTGCATTATTCAATCCTTGCACAAAAAGTGGGAAAGGAGATTTACCAGAGGGAATCAGGGGGTTAATTTTTCTTTTCTCTCCTCGTCCTCTCCTATTAACACCTGCTTGTTTCTTCCCCAAGTCATTTCTGCTGCCTGCAACCACATCACTGTGTAACACCCTCCTTGTATGTCAAGGACTTCTCTGCCTTGATATAAATATTAATAATTTCAGTTCTTTATGAAGAACAGTGTATATATTGGGTGAGGGACTTTTTAAAAGCCAAAGTCCTTAAAAATTCATGTGTTTTTAACAGGGACAGAGCATTGTCTAGTAAAAGGAGTGGAACTAGAACAGATGACTTCTAAGCTCTGCCATTGAATTATTTGACACAAAAGTAATTTAATTCCTGTGATGCAGTTTACTCACTTGTAGAGTTAGTCTAATAATAAATACCTGGCTCACGGCATGTGCAAGACTTCATTAGTGTTTATAGAGCACTTTGTCAGGTTTGAGTTCTTTGCCTCAAAACTCTGGGTAGCGGGAAAGCAAACAATGAATCTGTTAATTATTACCAAGTAACTGGTCAAGTACAGCAGAGTTCTTCACTGACACTGATAGCTTTTCTCTGTTTATCTTTTTATGTATAAATGTGCTGCATTCTATCAGATCCTGAATTTCAAAAAATATTCAAAACCTTCAACATGAGGAAGTGGAGCTGAAACTATCTGAGAGACCTCAGTTTTGGGATGTGAAGGAGGCAGAGAAAGGATAGGTGGCAAGGAATTTTGAATGATATAGAAGAAAGGAATGTATTCACTAAATTTGGTCACAAAAATTACTCCTCTTCCTATTGCTTTGGCCAGAACACTGGGATGATAAAGTGATAATATGTTCTAATATCATTCAAACCTTCTCTGGAGCTTTTCTTGCACTGTTTGATTTCTTTGGGGCATCTATTTGTTGTCTCAGTTGACACTCTAATTTGAACTACACTAAAATTCACAACATCACAGCTCCTTCAGCTTTTGTGTCCATAGCTGAAATCTCTGTCTCTCAGGGAACGAATAATCCAAGGGCCTTCCCTGCATACTTTCACAGCTGATTCTTACACTGAAAAATAAATTTGCACTTTAAAAGCTAGATTACATGCAGTTATGTGCCTCATGGCTCTCTCATACAATTTTATTTAATAAAATCCTGAATCATTTAAGTTCTAGAATCAATCTGTAGTTCCAGAGGTGATATGTTATCAAGAAACATAGTGAAAACCAGGCAATTCACAAAGCAAATTTAATGAACAAAGACAAAAACAGATGACAGACAATTTAAAAGGCCCGTTTTTGTTCTCAGTTTCATAGGAACAAACTTTGTGAAGGGATTTTGCACTAACAGACATCCTGCAAAAACGCATTGAAAATACCCATTGGGACATCTTCAGTAAGGCCAAGATTATCCTTCCTCATTTTAGTGGGATAGGTAAAATGATATATTTTATTACTGTAACTTTAATTCCCAGGAGTCCAATTCTATCTCCATTTTATTTGAACTGTGAAAGTTATTATCATTATTTTGGGTGAATATTTTGATTTTATTCATATTATTAAGGAATTTGGGGGGAATAAGTGAAAAAGATAGTGAAATATGACTTTTCAAGAAACAGGAGGAATTAGAACAACATTCAAAATATCTTATACGTAAAAAGAGAAGAGATAATGTTCAGAAGCATCCACATATTGAAATGGCATTGAAATGGTATACAAAATGCAAGTCTTTCTGGAAATACATCAACGTCACTATGCACAACAAGTAGAATGACACTGGTCTGAAATTGTTTTTGCAGTGTTTCCCCATAAACACAGAGAGTTTGTCAGCTGTTTGGGTTTTTCAGAATCTGTATAAAATCTCAGATGGGACAAGATTTAGAATTAGTTAATGTCCTTACAGCAGGGAAAAAAACCAAAAACCACACACCAAATTTTTTGCAAAGGCACTAGTAATATAGACTTAATTCAAAGAGATGTATAATACATGCATATGCAGGCAGCTATGTAGATAAAAGACAAGTAAATCCATTTGGATCTAATACTGCTGTATCTGATTTTGGCAGGAGATTCCTGGATTTTTCCAGTGTCTCATCTACTGTAATTTCAGTTTTGTTCTCTCAGTTTTGTGATCTCAATCTCTCAGTTTTGATACGTTTCCTGTAAGTAACATAACCATTTTTCAGGTCCCAACCTCACGGCTTCCTATTATACTTGCAAATAGTCAGCTAAAGTACATCTGTTATTACAGAGAAATAAGAGTTTACCTTTTTTTTTCTCCATGGCATTGACTGTGGCACACCAAAATCTATGCAAAATAATTTATATATATATTCTTTTACCTTAAACACTGTATATTCTAGTAAGAAAGCACATACACATAGATATGTATCTAATTTAGTCACTAAAGTATTCCGCTAAATAGAAAACATTTAGGAAATAAATGTATGATACTTTCATATTACACTAGGCTACTTGTTTTAAATCCATGTAGATATACAACTGACATTGATGAAAAACCTTGGAGAAGGTTTTTTGCTCACTAAGCACAAATTTGCATGATGGCAAACAGTTTCTCCATTACTGCTGATATTAAGAAGCTGTATTCATCTACTTTACAATTTTGTTGCCTCCCTTCCCCCTTCCTTGTTTCTCACTATAGCTTGCTGGACTGGTGAGTAAAGATCCTTCATTTAGCTGTCATCTAGATCCAGTGTTTTCACCTGGCACCCGAACTTAATTTGGAAGAATAAGCCTATTGCAATGCAAAATAATTCTCAGTATCTGCATTTAAGGTATGCAAAATGTACTGCAATTTTAATGGCTCAGTTGTTCACATTTTTCTTTAGTTGCTGCAGAACACACTTTAAAACATATGTTTTAAATTACATAAAAATATATTTTATGATGGTGCACTGAAAGCTAGGCAATCTGGAGGACAAAATTTCCCAGCAGCAACAAATCTGGCATGGTGTTATTATTATGTACGTATATTCTGAATTTAGTTTTTTATTTTGTTTTGCATTTGTGCATTTGTTTCTGGAGTGGGAAAAGATAAGAAAGGAACACTTTCTATTAAAAATATTACATCAGACAAATTCAGGAGTAAATCAGAATGAAATATTAATCACTCTTTAAGTGGGGAAGTGTTAATACAGAGAGTATTAAATTGCTAATATACACTAGATTTAGTTGCTTTCTCTGTTTATACAGCTCCAGCACTATTAAAGGCTTTATCAATATATAGATGCAATTATGAATGGCTGCATTGAAAATACTCTGATATTTGGTATGTCTGTGCATTCTTGCAATAGAAATTTACCTGTAACTCTGCTGAACTATTTATTGTGTCATTACACAAACCCAGAGAGTTTCAAAACTATCCTTCTTACCCTTAGTTTCACATATTTGTGCTTAGTTTATGAAGGCAGGAGCTAAACAAACTAGGAGCTACTCATTCCCCGGCGAGAAGAGACTGAAGGGGCACTCCAAACTCCCATCCGAAGATGGGAGCTGAGACATGTTCCTTTGTTATTTTGAGAGGAAAGCCTACTGTCAACCACAGATGTTGTATTTGCCATTGACATCTAGCAATATGCTCAGTGTTAAGAAAGCCTCAATGACAAGAGCAAATGATTCAGATTACTGTACTAAACAGCCTTCTGCAGTCAGAAATGGCCCAGCAAAGCCCTGCTGGGCTTGGAGGAATTTCACCTCTATTCCAGTTTAACAATACGCCAGAAAGGAGACATTTGAAGCAATAAAGTGAGGAACAGATGGGTGAGCCAAAGGTTAGTGTTAATATGATCCTCTGAAAATTAGCTTGATGGTCATCATTATCACAGACTGACATAACAAGAAATGTCATTGCAAGAAACAGAGGAAAGTGGTACAAGCACAGAGGGATCAAAAAAAAACCCCCAAGAATATGTACATGTTAATCCATAAAAAGAATTTCATGCACCTTCAGAGCTACTAATTGGAGATGTAGGTGGTCTCCAAAGTTATCTATAACAGAGACATCCTTAGTAAGGACACCCTAATTGGAATTCCCATCGAGTTAGAGTTGCTAAAACAGACTCATAGGTTTCAGAGGATATTAGTTGCCTTAGGTAGAAATGCATTTTGTTCGACAGCTCTCCCTGAGCACGCTTTCCCCAGCTCTTGTGTGCTTTGCCTCAGGGTTGTGATATGCATTACCATAGACAAGCACAGTCATCTCACTGATTCGTAGATTGTAGTGGGGGCATGATCCATTATTCTAATTACCATGTTGAAAGAAATATTCAAGAAAAATATAAAAAGATGTCTTTTTAAGCTTCCTCCACAGAAATTCATGTCTAGCCAAGTGAATGAATGCACTGAAGTTTACTGGGAACCTGATATTATACTCGTTGGCACAGGTTACAATTCAGTGAAGTCTATGGAAAGATGCCAAATTACACTAGGTGCAAAAAAATAGATCTAGCTGCACTTTTTATATTCTTCTTTTTCTTTCTGCCACCTGAATGAATGTATGCATTAATTACATGCACCAGCCCTATAATATAAATAGCAGTCCTTTTTTATTTTTTAAATAGATGACTGAATAAAATGGTTCTTGTCAAAGGGTATAAAGAATGAAATATAAATCCATGCAAATCTCCAGAATGCAGCAGATTTTCACAGTGAAAGAATCAATTGTTTATTATCAGATGATTTTGAAGGTCACTAAACTTTGGTAGTCAAAAGCTCCCAGAAATATACCCTGTTAAGAGCCGTGTTGGACCTTAAAATAAAAAGAACTGGTATACCACTACCTGGAACCACAGTCTAGACGTGAGAAAATATCTTAGTTTCACCTAAGAAAATTAAAAAATTCTGGAGGTGCAAAATGACAAAGTCCACCTTAAGAAGAAAACGACACAGAAGGACAACTAGCCATGAAGAGAAACAACACCTTTGAAACTATATATCCTCTCTGACTTTTCTCTCACTGAATCTTATAAAGATATTGGCTTGAAACCTTTCAGAACTCTAAACTTGCTTGTAATCTTTGAGCAATCATAAAAATGCCTGCAGGTTTACAACATATCCATAAATGCTATGCCAATTGGCCACCCAGCATCTTATTTGAAAAGTAATGCATATTTCTCCGTGGAGTGTCTGAGATAATAAAGACCCTTTGTTCACAGAATAAAAGAGCAGAGAAAGAAGCAGGAACGTCTCCAGTTTCTCATGCAGTTTCTATATTCTGTGAGCAATTATTATCTTAATCAACACCCACACCCACGACTTCCCAATCTACTCAATCATTTATACACAGAGACAGAGAAGAAACTATATATACTGTTATTACAGATTCCAAAGAGAGAGAACATTTTTTAAACTTTCCTGCTAATTTCTTAAATATCCAAATCTAGATGGCAGTGAGACTATATTCCTCACAGCATCATTTAGAGATATTAGAGGAACTGCAGCTATTGAAAAAAAAGACAAAACCGCTTAAGTCTTAAATGACTGCATTAGTTTCCAATCATGTTCTTATTTATTTTATCTTTATGATATAAACTTGTTCTCTTGAATAATCAAAAGCAATTCTTTCCTATGTTTCTGTGAGAGTAAGGGTGTATCAGCCTCTGTAATCTGACAAAACATGAATCCAACAGACTGTGACACAGTAAGTCAAGTGCACAGAAAGGCATTCTCTCTTTAAATTTAGGATTTAGGACCTAGAAGAATTTGGAACAAATAAAAAATCTCTGCCATTAGATTATTTTATATCTCATGGGAAAAACATATGGATACCCCTTCTGTTAGATAATGTGGATACTTCCACTCCACAAAGTCAAGGTTCCCAAAACAGCTAAACCATAAATGCACACAAAAACGTTTGTTTCAAAAGATGTGGGTTCTCAAGGGATGTCTCCCTCCCAGAGGTTATATCTATATACAGGATACAGTTCCCCTGGTGTGCTTGTCCTTTCAAATGTTTCCAAGACTCTCAGGTATATATGAAATACAGCCCACTGAGTATTTTTCAGCTGAGGCGACTCCCTTGTTGCCCCCTCCAGCCCCTGCCCCTTAGATTAAGGAGATAATATTTCACAAAAATATTCCCCTCAGTACCTCTGTTGTTAAATGTTGTCTGGAAAGGGAAAAGGACTCTACTCAAAATAATAAAAACAAAACAACGTGATTCTGTATTCACCCAAAAATTCTCCAAAGTCCACTTGAACTTCTGTAGATATAAAATAATCAAATACTGCTCCACCACTACCAAGAAAAAAACCTCAACGAAAACAAACAAAACAAAACCAACCAACAAACCAACCAAAAAAAAACCACTGTCAAAATCTGAGTCTGCACTGGTTAGAAGGTTGCTTATAAAACTACTTTGCATTTTTTGGAAGGTAGTATTTCACAAATACATATTTTGAATATACAGTCAAACTATTTAAAATTTCTGATGGAAATTTGTGTAAACCAGCCAGTCCTTGTTATTATACAGCACTTTCATCTAGCATGGCTCATCTAGACAGGTAGTGGACTTTCTCCCTCCACCAGTGAGAAAACTGAGGAATGGGAAAGAAATGGTTAATCTCCTTAGAGAAGAACAGTCACCTTGCTTATAGTCTATACATTGACCTGAATGTTCATGAAGTAAAGTCTGTGTGTTATGAAATCTCATATATAACCTCAGATCAAACATTTTGTTTAGTCAAATAGCGCTGACTTTTGGGAAAGGTCCTGGGGCATATAATATACAAGAAAATTCATGTCACGCTTTGTAAACCATGCTTTCTGGTGCTAGAGTCCTATTTTACAGAGTAGCATAGATGGAATGAGTCTTGTTGAAAGGGATAATGTCAGACCAGTTGCTTCAGCCAAGCCTCAGAGTTGTTTTCTCCCTTGCCATTTTCAGTTTGGCCTTTCTAGTCTCTGGACTTTGGTGCAGTTGTGCTTGGGTTATCCATAACAGCTTTACTACCAGGTCTGTCTGTGGAAGCAGGCAGCAAAACATACAGTGAATCAAATCTCACATGCTTGCACTGCATTATTTTATTTTATTCTTCTAGTATCCAGACACTGACTCTGGTTATTTCAGAACGAAAGTTATGTGGAAAACAAATTATGTATGCATGCCTGTGTGTTTTATAGACATGGATAAATACATAAAATCATGTATTCATTTTTAAAAAGAGGTTATATGTTGTAGTTAAAATGCATTACTGTTAAAAAGAATTTTCAGTGAGGGAGAAACATATATGAAAGCTACCAAAAATTATGGCATCTTTTTTCTGGTAATATCAACATGCACTGTTTAATTACATTATTTCAGAACGAGCTTAACTCTGGACTGGGACCACAAAGAATAATTCACACACTCGAACCACAGAATAGAGAAGGAAAGTAAAGAACAGTGCTGTTCCATCCCAGTAGAAACTCAAAGGAGCACAATTCCAGACTTATAGGAGCTCAGTAAATTGTGTTATCATCTTTTTTCTGAAACTGCCTATAAAGATACGATTTAGGCAAAAGAGAAAACTCTCAAAGGGAGAAAAAATAAAGTACTTAAATGTTTCAATTTTCATTCTCAAAGCTCAAATTAAAGACACATATAATAAAAAAAGGTCTAGAAACAAGAAATGCTTATAAATGTGTTATTATTGTATTTGGCGTGTTCTACACACCTCCTCCTTTCCAATGCCCATAATTATTTCTGTGACTAGCTGAAAATACCCAAAACTATCCTGATAAAAAATGTGTTCCTAGAGGCCAGCCTAGCCAAGTTCTTTCTTCTCCTTGCACAAAGCAAGGATGGATCCTCAACAAAAATTCCCTATTTAACAGTCACGTTAAAAACAGGAGATGAGCAATGATGTTTACAATCTAACACTGGCAATTCTGGAAAGAATGGCTCAGGGCACTTCATAGCTATGTTGTTGCTGCTCTGCAATATACCTGTAGTTTATGAGAACTTGTGGCTCAAGAAAAAGATTAATGATGTTAATTATTTAGTGCTTACATATTGTACTATGTTGCTTTATTTTCAGTTGTGTACATATACTTCCCCCCTTATTTGTCACTTTCAAATCCATTTAATTTTAATTTCTTTGAATTTTCTGGTCAAACTATTACCTTCAAAATGAGATACACCCTTCTAAGCTCAATTCATACTTACAGTAACTAATAAATTACCATTCAGAGCCACTGCATACCAACTTTAATTGATGCATTCCTTTGAATTAATATATATTAATTGAAACTGGTATCTTTTGCATAGTGTGCTGAAACTAAAAGCAATTACCTTTCTTTTTAAATAAGTGTTTGTTGTTACTATCACAGTCAAAATAGTGAGTTATATTATGATTTGGGGAACCACCTTACATGAAAGTTGTTATTCTGCTTGGTTCCTTTTTAAAAATTTCCTATTACCCATGAATTGTCTCGAAACAGACCATCAGAAAAAAAGGAAAAGTAGGAAGAACATATTTAAATATTAGAGTATAAGCATAGTTTTAACTCAAGGTATGGTTTTACACCGTTTCTTTAGCCTTAGAAGATAAGCTGTAGTAGCCTCAAGGCTAGCATACAACCAATAGCTCGCTTTTATATTGCCACATCTTATGTTCCAGTAGATGAAGACATCTCCTTATCGTATATGAATGACATTCAGAAATGCATTTTTATGTGTCCAAGAACTTTAAAGGAAGAAATAAAGCAATGGTAGAGTATGACTATGTTACACACTAGAGAGAATACTAGGCAGAATGAAAACTGGCTGTGAATTAACTGTCTCTGACACTGGATATAGTGTCTTCATGCAGCGTAAGATATGTGGTGGTTGTCGACTTTGTTACCCTACGTGCATTGCTTTGACACTCATAGGCAACTCTCAGTTAATCCAGTGAAGCCTGCTGTTCCTCTACCGTATTTTCTTGTTTGCTAGATTAGCAGATACTATCTATGATAACACTTAAGGCTTGTTCACATGTTAATCCTTCCTGTTTCTTAACATCACATAGCAATTATCTCTACCTTTCAGTGGGCTGAGTATAGTAGAGCTATGGAGGCTTAAAGAGTTGCTATGATGCCTGCCACTGAAATTTGGCATATACAAAGGTTTTGAAATCCTGGCTTTTACTTTGGATCCTGATATTGGCCATACAGAATGAGCAGATCTACATTTACTCTAAGATCTGGTATGTTCTCAGTGCTGTTGTGTTAGTTCTAGACCTTGTCTTAAAATATTGACTTTCTGAAAGTTAGACAAAAATCTACCCTGTTGCTAAACAAGTGTCCTCCACTCATGAGAATTTCATTGTAGACTGCACTGGAAGCATGCAGTATGCTTACTCTTTACAGTTCAGACACTTCTAGATAGTCTGTATTTCCAAGAATTAATAACTAAGCATCAAATCAAATGAAGGGGTAACTATGTATGTGGTGAGCTGGACAAACATGTGCCCATACCATTTTTAATTTAAACCCCTTTTAACTGTATATATATTAATAAGTCCTAAATGTATGCACTTTCACCCAAACTAATATAACTTAATACCAATATATATTTATTGTTATTAGATTTTTATAGCATTTTTCCTGTATGGCACCTCATAGGTGTTGTTAGCTGAATTCTCTAAAATTCAGCCTGTTTAGAGAACAATAGGTCCATTCACAAGCAACATTAACTGCTTAGCAATTTATAACCCTTATTTACACTTACCTTGTTCAATATAGGTAGCGTAAATCTTCATTAAAACCAAAAAATTAATGTATTTGGATATAATGAAAGAAGAAAATATCTGACATCTTTTCTTGTGTTTCATAAAAATAGTCTTTAGGCTTGTGTGTAAGCAAAAATATCCCTATTAAATATAAAATGCAATTTCTGAAAACAGTTTTCTATAATAAGGTTTTCATTTAACTTTTTGTTATCCCTGCTCCTCCCACTCCCCTCATTTACTATGTTTGACTGTGAAAGCCTCCGGTAAAGATGAGCTAGGAACAGAAGAGGAAAATCAACCTATTATACCAGAGCGCTGACTCTGACAGTGTTATAAATGATGGCAAGGTTCCAATTTTTAAAATTGTTTCATTTAAAATCTAAACATTAAATCCCTCTACAGTGTTTAGAGGCTTCTCAGCCTTCTCTGATTCAATTTAGAGGAAGCATTTATGGGGTTTAAATTGTTCCTGGCAATTCTGAGCTCTGTTGCATTTTAAACAAGTGTATTTTATACAAAGCTGTGCCACATATAGTCCAGAGAAATCTAAAAATATCAATCAAATTTCATTTGCAAACCTGTTTTACTAATAGTCAGTGGTTCAATTGTTCTTCCCTCTTGGAATAAAGGGTAGTTTAAAACTGATAACTGTGAAATACATATTTCCAACAACACTCCTTCTCATATGGAATGACTAAAAGACTTTCACAATCAAATCAAATAAACCCTTCAAAACAGCAAACAGCATGTAGATTTCTTGTTCAGTTATTATACATAAGTTCAATACATTAATCAAACATCAGATAAGTTTAACATGGCAGTATTTGAATATTAAACTTTTGCTTTGTTTACTCTTTTTTCTTTTTAAAAAAGAACATACAGAAATTTAATAGCGTGCCCTTCTGTTTTAGAGATGTTATAATTAAATACAAGGTAGACTATTCTCGGTGTGTCAGCTATTCGTTTTTCTAAGATTTTTTTTCTTCTTTTGGCAGTTGCTGTACTATTTTTATTCTATATATGCCTATAGCTGAAGTGACGGAGTTGTGGTGAGTTCATCCTATTTATTCTACTTTTTGTGAGTTTTATAAAGAGGATGGATCTCTTAACTCAAGTTATAAAATGTATACTTGTATACACAGATTAAAAGAACATCTAAAGGTTGAATAGAATAACATGGTCCTAGTCTCAGTGCTTTATTGGCAAGTCCAATTATGTAGTATGTCAATATCTGCATAATATTCTTAAAATATTTGACCTTCCATTACTCTTTTAAGTCTTCATTTACCTTATGTCTTTAATATTTTCCTTGTCCTTTAAAAAATTTTCTTTCACTTTTCTGACACTTGCTTGCCTGTTCAATTTTTCCTTTTTAATGAACTAATTTTTACAAAATCCAACTATCCAACTTCAATTCTGTCTTGTCTTTCCTGCTTAACTTTTTTTTTCTTTCTTTCTTTCTTTCTTCCTGCTACTTTGAATTCTGATACTTGGAAAATCTGGTAAGCAGCCTGCCTCTGATCCACGCCCCCCCCCCCCCCGCCTTTTTCTTCCTTCTTTTTTTTCCATTTAGACAGTATAATTGCCTATTGCTTTATGTTAGCTCACTCAAGGGGCAGATTGTTTGTCACATTTGTTAGTTAGTTACAGCCTGAGTTTCAAAGCTGATAGACACTTGCAAAATCCACTAACTTTAGTCAGATTGAATATTTCAGTGCCTTGCTGGAAATCAAGTTCAGAGTTATGTTTTCATCTTAATTTACATTTTCTGCTAGCCAAAACTTTTTTAAGTACTCACCTTCCACCTTTCTTATTGTGTGAGAACTTGGCAATTCTTTCAGTTCAAACCCTACCATTGAAGTGATTGGCAGTGCCTCCAATTAGCATAACTTCAACCAGTCAGGTGAGCAGTTAGAATTTTTTTAGACTTTATAAACTGATTAAAGTTAAACCAGTACATCATTTCTCTTTCTAGAAATCTAAAAGATTTACACCAACTGTTTGGAGCAAGCACATTTTTGCTTGCAGCTGTCAAAACAGCCTGTCAGTTCAATTATCTGGAATGCCTATTAGTCAATTTTTAATAAAGCTTCAACTACTTTTCTCTGCTGTTTAATGAATAAGGTCCTTCTGCACACCTTTTAAATATGTGTTTCATGGCCCCTGTGGAATTCAGAAATTATAAAGAAAAAGTGATTTGATTTACTCATAAGATGCATTATAAATTCACGTGTTACATGAAACTGCCATTACTTTCTGCTTATGGGACCTCCTGAGCTCTTTTGACATTATTAGGCCTTCTGCTGGAAAAAGCATCTTGTGTTGGTAACAGTGCTTTAAAAAATATGGCACTGGTAAGATGTTTTGGTTTATCGTCTTCCCATACTCACTAAGTAGAAGAAAGATAGATAAACTAAGTGCTTACTTACATAGTAATATTGTGAAAAAGCTACAACATTTTATTTAAAAAAAGAAAAAAGTTACTACTAGTATAGCAGGGGAGGGCAAAATGGGGAGGGATAGAACTCTATACAGCTCATATTTGGTTCATGTTCATTGGACTTGCTTTGTCTGTCCCCAAAGAGGATCAGGCCTCCTGCCAGAGGGCTGGCCAAGTTAGATTTTTTGTTTCCTTGGCAGACATGTAAGGAGAAGACTCTTTACTGATACGGGCTCTCTAGGTTCAGTGTGTTGTTCAAGGGAAAACAGAATCACAGAATCACAGAATCACAGAGTCACAAAGGTTGGAAAGAACCTTCAAGATCAAGTCCAATCGTTAAGCCAAAGCCACCATGTTCCCTAAACCATGTCCCGAAGCGCCACATCCACACGTTTTTTGAACACTTCCAGAGATGGTGACTCCACCACCTCCCTGGGCAGCCTGTTCCAATGCTTGACTACTCTTCTGGTGAAGAAATTTTTCCTAATATCTAATCTAAACCTCCCCTGGTGCACCCTTTCTTCCTCTGGTGAAGTATTATCCCAGCCTTTTTGCCAGAAAGCGTATCCTTTGCCATTTGGCCATGGTATAAATGATGTTGCAGTACTTGCCCATGCCGTTGACCTTTGATGATGGTCCTGCCATTTAGCAGCAGCAGCCTCCAGGCTTCCTTCTTAGCAGGGTCAAAGGGAATTTAGCCACAAGGTTGTTGCAGTTTTGAGGAGTTGAAATGACCATTACTTGCTTGGCCGTATCTTTCCTGGCAGCTGTTTTCTTGACACAGCTTTCCATGGGATATTGTCTTTCAGGCTGCCTTCTGCTCAGACAACAGGATAAAATGTTACCCACTTTTCTAATGGGAATGAATCTTCTTTCTGTTCCACCTTACACAGCTAATCTCCTATGTGAAGTGACATTGATCACTTCACTGATGATAGTGGACCTTATTGCCTGGGTTAAGCAGATAATCCAGCTGTTCAGGTATTTGTTTTGTTTTATTTTGCTTTGGTTTGCTTTGCTTTGCTTGGGGGGTGGGTGATGTCACTTTTCCCCAGTATGAAAACTCAAGTCATTTAAGTACATATGAAGTTTGATGAAAATTTCTCATCTAACCTTATCTGAACCATCGAGACACAGCAAGTCAAAATCCTTCCCCTAATAGCTACAAATGTTTTAAAATCATAGTGAGCTACTGAATAGGTGATACTTGTTTAAAAATGAAAAAGGGTTTGTATAAGAAATGTGTCTGACTGTGATAAGGCTGCCAGTGAACATGAGATTTGTGATGAAATGACATGAACCTTTTATTTAAAGTGAGTACACCAAGACATCATCAGAACTTTTATTCTAAAAATTAAGTTTTGTTCCAGCATTATCATAAACAAGAAATCCTAAATCTTCTCCTTATGGAAAGCAAAAAAAAAAATTCCTCCCCCTGCTATGTATACTGTTCTCTAACAGTAGATATCCTTCCAGTCCTGGTCTTTGTCCAGAAACTTTTAACAGTTTCTCAGCTTCCAGCAGCCTCTGGCCCTTCTCTGTCCTAAGAAAAATCTTTTTTTTATCCTGTCCTCTGGGAAGCCTGGCTGTGTGCCTGATCGCTGATCCTCTCTGGGGTTGCCCATTCTCTGTTCCTGCTGTGGATCCTCTGTTTGCTCTGTGTCCTTCACACTCTGCTACGCACATCCTGCCCTCCAGAAGCTTCTCCCAGCTGAGCAAGGTCAGTGGCTGTCAGGGAAAGCAGCATCTCCCCTTCTTCCAGAGGATTTCTCCTGACCCGCGCTTGAGTTGTCTGAACAATGCAAAGCAAAGAGCTTTCCTCTCTGCTGCCCAACTATAGCCCTGAAAGGAAGAGAATCTAAAAAAAAAAAAAAGTCATAATTGCAAACGTAACAGATAAACATCCATTACACTGATAGAAAGCCTAAGTCTACTAGTAGCCTCTAATCTTGGATGCATAGAAGCCAGAGAACTTGAAGAGATGTTAGTTTTAAAATTACAGCCCATGTCAGAGATAAACAGGGTCCTTTGAACAGAAGATTAGTGTAACCTGTTAAGAATGAAACAAATCATAAGGACCCAAAATGTGTCTCTAATACTTTGCAACATTTTATGTGGTATTATGTCACATTATTTTTATCTATCTTCTTAGATGCTACTGTCATCATCACATTAACTCTGTATATCAAATTCATCTCCATAATAGCTGCTTACTACTGAGAGAAATTATCAATGTTATACACAGGGAAACTGAAACACTGAAAGACTAGGGATTAGAACCAGTACTGTGCATAGGTGTCTAAAACAGCATTTTACTGGAATTTGGGTGTTTAGATCCAAATCTGTGATCAAAATTAGTCCTCTGTGGTTCTTATCCCTGGAGGTACCTAAATTTCATAGACTTCCCAGTTTTTTACCTGTAGGCTGTTTGGTACTTAGAGATCTGAGCTACTTGAGCACAAACTGGTTCCGATTTCGGCCTTCTGTGAGAGTTCCATTCGGATGCCAAAAACCCTGCCCTAGCCTGTTGCAGGGTTTTGTCCAACAGCAACTGTCAGAACTGTGTCAAACAGTTGAAATGCAAAGGCACCCTTTGCTGGCATCTTTTCCCCTTTCTTGTTTAGTAGGAGATGAAGCATTTGCCTAGGACGTAGAAGTGCATTCATTCCATTCTCTTTCTCTTGGAATTTAAATATACATTTTCCTGTTTTCCAGATAAGTGCCCTCATCAGCAAGACCATGGATCATTCATAGCCCTCATGAGCTTCTCTATCTCTCTGCACAGTGACTTATAATGGAAGGGTTAAACAGCCATTTTCCCTGGAGAGTTGAGCAACCAATCCACTTACATAAAAGTCAGTTTAAAGTGAGCTTAAAATTCAAGTCTTTCATTTTCTAGGGCTTGCTCTAACCTAGAGCATGCTGCAAAATGTGCATTGTGGAAACACCACAATCAGCACAGCCACAATCACAGTTTGTGAAAGTTTTGATAGGTGTTTATCCATAGCTAGAACACACTTATTTGATCAAATTCCTCACAACTAAAAGCATGGTACCATCTAGTTTCTGAATACCAAGAGGCTTATGAAGAAATGAGGTGCAGAATGTGCAGAAGTCTATAAATAGCTATGAAACCTCCAGGACGAATGAGGAGGCAGCTAAAGACACATAGGTGGCCGCTCAGTGGCTGCTGAGATCACAGTTTTGGACTATAGCTATACTTCATATTTATGAATATGCCTAACATCTATATATCATATTTATATTTCATTTTTGATGGGGTTGTAGATTTGGAGCTTTAATTCTTTATTTTAGCAGTCCCAAAGTCCATGGAAAAACTTAATTTACTGCATTAAATTTTAACTGTGGGGCACAAGACCTTACCAGAATGCATATGGCATATAATTAAAAACATAGATGTTCAAAATATACACACAAAAGACGTACAGTTGCCAGTCAAATTTAATATTAATATATATCCTGACCTTTGATCCCTTAACTGGTGGGTTTTTTTGAATGGAATAATCTTCTTAACTCCTTCTGTAGCATCTCACCATGATATTCCGTGGTCCTGAACTAACAGTAACCCCTTTCTATTGAAGACAAAAATTATTGCCAAAGATGTAAGACAATAACTTATTCTGGCATCGTTTATTGCTTTACTTAGCAATTTATTTAGCATTTAGGTTTAGCATTTATTGAGAAAAACAGCACAGTGGAAATAGGATTCCTTATTCACAATTCTCACAGCCCGTGCTTTTTATTTTTTATAGAATATTGCTGTCATTTTCATTTGTAAAAGATTTGACCCTAGGGGGGAAAAAAGTGGTTGTGCATTTAAGTAGAATGCTCACAGGACAGAGTAAAATTTTAGATCCATTGGTTACCAGGTAAATTGAGATAATTCTAGTTCAAACAGAAACTGTTCTTCCTTATTCTAAATTTACATTACAAAAATATAAAAGAATCCTTCAGGGATAAGGGGGAGAGCAGTAAGGGAACAGGTTTTGGACAGCTGAAGGAAAAGATGGGCACCTGCTGTTCAGCAAGTTGAGGGAATTGTTGCATATTGCAAATTTTCTGTGTGTTACCAGGACAAGCAGATGGCCAGAGACAGACTTTTCTCCTTGTGTGTAGTTTATCTCCTTACATCTTCTAATGGTCTGTATTAAAGCTTCCCAGCATTGCATTCAGTTCAATTTAACACAGTTAATATATGTTTAAGCCGTACGAGTTGCGGTCAAAATCGCCTGCTTAGAATACATAACTCTTTCCAATACTTCAGCAAGGATGACGGTGTAAGGGGCAACACTGCTCGCATGTTATTTCAGGGTGTTAACTCAGACCACTAGGGATGAAGATGCTGTCTCACTCAACATGAGTCTCTTGTGATTTTCAAAAAATTACTTTGCCTTCCTGAGCCTTCACTTGGGACAAGATATAACAGCTTCTGTCTCCTGAGAACTGTTGCAAGGTCTAATTTATGCTGACAATATGCAGAACTGGTCAATGTTGCTTTTCTCTTTAATGCCTCACCACCTTTTTCTTTTTTAAAAATGTTTTTAGTTCATAAAATTACAGACTATCAAAAATATTTTTGTGGAAAACCTATCCAGGCCTTTATCAGTTTTCTTTTTTTTTTAATGTTACTGAATATTACCCATATCATATTAAAATTATTAAATTACATTAAAAAGTAGGGGATGCTCTTAAGCAGAGAAATTAGGAAGAAGTATGGATCTGCATTCAGGGGCTTGGAGCAACCTCATCTAGTTGAAGACGACACTCATTGTGTGTGGGGGGTGGACTAAATGACCTTAAAAGATCCCTTCCAACCCAAATATTCTAGGATTCTGTGATCTTCAGCTGGACAAAGCAGGGATTGCTTTTTTTCTACTTGGACTGCCTCTTTTAAAACACCTGCTAAAATTGAATAAAACAAAATTAGTCTGTGAAAATGGAGGCTGACTCCAGAATTTCTTTATATTTCTTATTTTGACTTTCACTTTGTCTCTTCTGCCTGTCAGTGAATCCTGTATTCTTGTCCCTACAGTAACACAGTGAGATTTAGGTATCTGTACAATTTGGTCATCTCTGAATTTGTGTATTTTCAGTTCCAGTTTAGGACAGAAACCACCTAATGGTGTTGGACAGCTATGTCGCATTTTGGAAGTAACTTTTAGGGTGTGTATTATAACCGCAACCACAAATGAGATAAACAGAAAATAGTCTCAGTTATTTTCACTTCTGTGGGATTCCACATACAAAATATTTTCTGCTACAGTTTTCCAGTACATACTCCAGTTTTTGGTTTTAGTTACTTTTTCCACCTATTAGTCAGCATTTATAGTAAGATCTGATAACTAGCCCAGATCAAAAATGATTTAAGAATACAAGGGGAAATAGAAATGTGTTTCAGATTTTTTTTTTTTTTCTTAAAGGCAATGTCAGCTGCTCAAGGCAACATGATTCCTGAGGCTTTTCAAATTGTTGTTAGAGTTTAAGTGGAGATTTAGCAGTCTTATCCAAAAGAAACTCGTATCAGTTCTCTGATCAGTTCAAGTAACTTGCTCAAGAAGTGGGTACAGAGCAGCACTGTGTGAAACTTTCTGTACAAACCCCACAATCAACTGAGGTTTGAATCTGGGGTTTATGAATAATTTAGGAAACCAATGATGAGTTTCCAGCAGAATATTTCTTTTTTTGTCAGTTGCAGGGCGAGCTGACCATTTTGATCTGAATACTGAGCATCACCTCTTTCTGAGAGTAATCAGTGGGGCAGCTGACGGGTGACCAAGCCATCGCCTGGCTACAGAAGCTCAGGGGATCAGTCCCACAAAGAGGTAGTTCACATAGTGCCAGGAGTGCCTGGCAGAAGGCAGCAGGCTGTAGACGAGATGTGGGTTGATTTCTGGGGTGAAAGTAACTGAAATGAGTAGCTGGAGGTAGAGGAGGAGTCACTGAAAGTTGTATGCTAGAGCTGGGGACAGGGACTGACAAAGTCAGTGTCTGACTGCGGTCTCAAGGGTTGCAAGCAGAGTTAAGTGTGAAAGGCCTTTCCTATCTTGTAAGGCTATTTTCTCCCCCTTCGCATTGGGATGAAACACAAGACTCTAATCTTGTTGGTTTTAATAGCAAAGTACTACAGATGAAAATACTTCATAGCTCAGTGGCGAAGGCACAGACCGCAGGCTGGGATACCAGGACCTGTACTGTCTCTTCCCAATCAGGCTGCCAACAAGAGTCCAAACCCTTATCTCCCTTTTTTTAAAGGAGTGCTTAGCTGCTAGGCCATTGACGACCTCGAGGTTTTGGGGGTTTTTTTCTGATATTTCTTTTTAGGGATTACTCCACTCTAGATAAATGAAGATACTTGGTTAGCCAGGGAATCCACAGTATGGGGTATTCCTCATATCATCAGATGGGAAAATATCAGTTCAAACCCCAGATATAAACAACTCTTACACCCCAAATAAGTACCATAAATGTTAACATTTTCACCATTTGTGATTTAAGTCTTTTTTTGATCAGGTCAGAGGCCAGGGAAATTCTCTGTCTAACAATTTAACTAAACCTTTCACTATTCTGTGAAGAGTAATTAGATTGGCCTTCTCCCATGAAATCCTGTTTTGATCATTCACTCCCATGAGGAAGGATGTAAGGGAAATAAGTGAGTGTTATAAAGCTGGAGTTAAAGAAACAGCATGTGAAGGCTGGTAGCAGTTTGGGGAGAGTAATTAAGATGGAGGGCTTTTTTTTGTTAGAGAGCAGTGATGTCTCCTTCAATGATAAAGTCTTTAGTGTTTTATTTATTTGTCTGATGCTTTTGCTTAGCAGTAGAGCAGTAGATGCAAAAATACAGATGACCGAAAAAATACTTTATTGAAAATATCTACAGTCCTTTTATTACATGCTATGTTACCCTTTGAGCCTGATCTTTGGAGACTGAATCATTATTTATTTTTATTCAAAGTATGTCTTTTCAATATCATTTTAAATTGTTTCCCTATATAAATAATGTTATATGAAATGCAATGTAGTTCTGGAAATAAAAATTAAATCTTACTTGAAATAAGAAACTTAGTTGCTTATGAAGTTTTGTCAAAAAACACTGTCAGACTCTCAGAAAAGAACTTTCAATCTTCTAATCTCCGTTTTTCATCATGCAAATTAACAATAATATCGCTGTTATTTGTTTCCTGGCCATCTCTTATGATGCATGCATAACAGAACAATATTCTGCCAGAAAACTTCTGGCAAAAAGGCTAAGACCTGAACACTAGAGTATCACCAGTTTTGTTGCATCATTTCTGACTAAACCACTTTTATTTCAAGACAGTATCTTGCTAAATGTAGAACAGTGTTATGAATTGGAATAAAATGTAAGTACGGTTTGGAATTAAAAGAACCATGTAAAAATGGGATTTTAATTTTTTTCTCTCCAGCTTTCAGGTTCAGCAAAAGCCAAAATATATTTACTTTTTAAGTTTTGAGTTGCCATAAAACTGAAAAATAAATATTTTCCACCTCTAAAATAGGACTTCAAGGAAAATTTATTTTTGATATACAGAAGTACCACCTGTACAGCACTGAGTACATGAAACTCTTGTCCCAGTTGACTGTTTCAGGGATTGGCTACAGAACAGTTTCAGCTATCAGAAGTGAGTTGTATTTGCAAAAAAGGACATAAATTAACCATGTTGTTCCACACGGAGGCTAGATTACATTTAAGCAGCTCCCAAAATAGTACATATATGTACTGAGCTGTGGCTATGTACAATTATGACAACCATGTATGCAAATGCTCATTGAACTAAGTGATTCCTGGCTTACACCAGGCGCTGTGGTTACTGTCAGGTGTGCAACAAATGAAGTGCATACACTTCTGGATAAAGCAAAAGCTGTTATAGACCAGTATAATGCTGCTGAAGTCAGCTTGAACCACAGAAACCCTTACACATTATAGTGCTTGGGATGGAAAAACAAAACAAAACATGTCCCCACAAAACCAAACCAAATTCTAAACCATTACAGGTGAAAATTCCACTGTAGTGTTCTTCTGAGATGACACAGGATTTACTGACTTTGGCTCACTCCTTCATTTTTAGTATATGCAGGAATAACAGTCACACTTTAAAATATTAGTTGGCTTGGTTTTGATAAGCATCCAAAAACCATGCTCCTCATTTAAATTTTCATCCTGCAAAATTGCTTTCATTGCATTCTGTCATTTTCCATTGATTTTATGCTTTTTTTTTTTCCTTTGGAGAAGGTCTGAGAATATCCTTGTTATCAGAAGGGTCAAAAGGAGAGTAAAATATGCTGAAAATGTCAAAACATAAAAAGAGAGATTTTTTTAGTTAAATGACATAGAATTGAATTCCACACAAACTTCAGCAAATAGACTGTATTTTACAGTATCTTCATTTCTGGAAAACAAAAAAGACTTTTTCATTAATTGTTTTGCTTTATCGCTAAACCATTTTTAACAGAAATTTTGAGTTTCAGGTAAGCAATTATTTTCGTCACTTTAGTAATTATTTTTAGGATGCACTGAGTACCAGTACTGGCTGAAAAATGTTTCAAAATGTTTTTTTCATTGTCAAATGCCAGTTTTTAAAATATTTTTTTCACATAAAGGAATTGGCTTTGTCATAAGGTGTTAAGTGCAGGATTGCATTTCTGCTCAAAATGAAAATGGTACGCTTGGCACAGGCTATTAATATTACTCCAGAATTTCACCTAAGATGTGGGAAACAGATTCAGATCTTGATATGCAGGCAGATAAGGAGATGTACACTTTCTTCATCCCATCTCCTCTCATCTCCTATTCCAACTCAGACAAGTTTTCTGATGCAATGTGTTTTATAACATGCAAAATTTTAGACTTTGAGTGGGAGTGTTAGAACAAGGTTCTAGTTTCATCCTGATGCAGTAAAAAAGCATTTACAAATTTATCCAAATTTACATACAAGCATTCATT
The DNA here is from genome assembly GCF_964289735.1 of Phaethon aethereus. Taxonomy (NCBI): domain Eukaryota; kingdom Metazoa; phylum Chordata; class Aves; order Phaethontiformes; family Phaethontidae; genus Phaethon; species Phaethon aethereus. The sequence goes on along the minus strand of NC_138576.1, from coordinate 43,547,139 downwards.
TATTTTCCTTTTTCCTGGACAGATCTAAAGAAGTCTTGAGTTCCAAATGATGTTAGCCACTCAAAATTATTGAGTCTTTTATCCTTTGAAATTTTTGAACAAATGCAGCTTTCAATATGTTTTAGTGCTGTTGCAAGAAAAAGACTGGTGAGGGATAAGTTTGAGAAGATTCAAGGACTTTGTTTATAATACACCCACCAACTGTGACTCTTCTTATAAGATCTGTAATTAGCAATCCCATCAGAAGTCTCGCTGAGATGATATTTCTCACTAAGCAATGGTAATTTTACTTCCAAGCATGGTGGCATACAAGTGGAAATCAATGTAGTGAACTAGCAGCGTGCTCACATTGCATGCTTATTTGGGATTAAAGTATGCTTATTTCTCAAGTGGCTTAGATGTCATGTCACCTATCATTCCTCATCAGGACATCTGAAGTCTCTTATTATTCCCCTTCACTTATCCCAAGGCCAACTACAGAAGAGACTCCATGCACCTCTTCACTGCCCCTAGCACAAGCCTTTCTGTCTGCCAAGTCATTTATTTAAGGTATGAATCTACTAACTTCTCCTGCAAGTCTGGGTATTAATTGGCATTAACTGGGTGTTATCAATTAATTCTTCAGTCTTTGCATAGTTTCAGGAGCACTTAAGCTACCAAATGAGAGAGTCCCTTCTCCCCTTATATTTTAAATATGCAGGCTTTCCCTGAAGGCAAGAAAGTTTTTCTCCACTGACATCTGAAACAGACACTGATCCGTTCCAGTATTTCGGGGAATACCTCATTAAACTGCAAAGATAGAAAAGTGCTGATGAATGTACAGCCTCAGCCATCTCAGCCAGTGAGTTAAAAGACACTATAACATTCACAGTCATGTATTTAACATAGTGTAGTACTAATGAGATGTTGTACGATGCTTGCAGTGACAGGCTGTTTCTTCTATTGGAGGTATTTTTGTTTGTTTCTTTGCTTTTTTGTAAAGCCTGATCTAAGGAACTCTCTAACCACATCACACAAATTAACAACTGAAGAAACACCTCTTACATTTCACATTACTCCAGATGATTTGGATTTTCTTCTGCTCACTATATTCACCCATTCTTCCCAAAAAATGAGTAATAATACTATTGTGCTGTAGGTGAGGAAAAAACTTTGCAAGACAGTGGCAACTGAAATGATTATTAAGAGGCTGATTAACTTTGCTTTAATTTACATCCATTCATTCATTTTGTGGTAGGTACACTGCTCTATTGAAAACCTTAGCCAATTCATTTGTGGTAGTGTTTCTAATTCTACAGTCAACAAAAAGCAGCCCACACTCCTGAGTTCTAGCTGGAACATGGATTTGTAAGGCAATATTAACAGCTCTATCAGCTCTGTAGTTAAGACAGGACCCTGATCCTCATCATCAATTTGGAGCCAAGTCCTTCATTCCTATCTTTTCCTATGTTACTTAACACAGAACTCTTGGAAAGAGATTACAAACTTAAAGTAACGAAAGGAACAGATAAATGCACGTAAAACTTTTCAAAACTGTCAAAATGGCTGCCAATCATTAATAGTAATACCTTGCTGCTCTTGAAAATCTCGCTATAAAGCAGATCCCACAATGGGTTTCGGCATTCATTGTTCAGCGACCACAATGTGCCTGCTGTATGTGAGCTCTTCGTACAAGTGTGAAAGAGATTTACTAGGTTATTTCATCAAGTCTATGCCAGCACAAGAGTGCTTCAACCTCTAGCTTCTGGACTGGATTGCAGAGCCCAGACTTGAGCACACATAATCCTGTGAAATCTGTGTGCTCCATACAAGGACACTGAGATGCCTCTGAAAGGTGTCCTGAAGGAACAGAGAGGAGAGGTGGTTTTGAAATGTCATCTGTCCCCAAAGTGGGGGACCAGTTGTGCAGACAAATACAATGGCGATTACTCTCACGATAGTCCCCATTCTTTTCAGCACTGAGCAAGGATAATACTGCAGCATGGATGAGCCTACATGTCCTTTGCTTATTGCCCTTCCTGCTACAGCTCCACCATTTTCCATTAGCCTGTTGTTTGCACTCAGACTTCATCTGAACTACTGATGTGTAGCCACTAACACTTCCGAGTTTGCGTTGATGAGAAAGGGATTTAAATGATGGTTTTTCTGTTTCTGTCGTGTGTGAATTCTTTCTCTGAGAACCGAAGATTTACTGGGTTATTTCATCCCCTTCCTTGCCAGGACAAGATTGCCTCTATCCCTTAATTCAGAGTAGATTATGTAGAGCAGCAAATAAGGAATTTATCCACTCCACTAAAAAAATATGGATGAAAGGTCATGAAAAACACAGCCAGTTTCAGTCATGCCTAAATTTGGCCCACTAAAAATATAAAATAAGAACTAGTAAAACACCAATTGTTGACTATTTTAATGGGTCACACTGCTTCAGATTTCTAATCCTTTACAGATTAAACTTTAATATAGGCTTAGAAGAAATAGCACCAGCACAACTTTTCTGACCATCTTAACAAAAACAGGGTTCTGGAACTGTCAAGGGCTTAAGCTTAAAGTTTTCTGCACTGTATTGCTGTCTGTTTATGTTTATCCAACAACTAGCCCTGAGACCAAAAAAATCCATTGCATAAATCCAAGTGACGATCTCAGTGGTAATATATCCTCCACCACCTGACTACAGTCCAGAGAGGGGAATCAAGTCGTAGTATTGTCTGGCTGGCAGTCCTAAAACATCACAAAAAAGTATCTGTGGATTTGGACCACATTTATCTTGGGGATGAACAATACCCATATGTTCACCAGATGACTACAGAGCTGGGATGATTGAGTCAAAGTTCAAGGCCGCAACAAAGGATAACTTATTTCTTCAGGACTGTCTTTGATTAGATTGTTCTTTACAAAGAATTTTTTTAAAAATGAATATCCCAAAACATGTGGGAGGATCATTGTTCCTTGTTATCTTTTTATTTATTTTTCAGATATGTTCTACTAAATGCAATTGTTTTATGGGCTATTGTCATTAAGCATTTATTTCCATTACAGTGACTCACAGTTGGAATTATAGCATATGTAGTTCTCTTAATTCGGAAGCCAGAAAATTGAAAACTAATTAAATGTCAGGGGATGTGTATACTCACTCTCATAGTCTCACTCTGTATACATATATGTCTACACATACACACAGAGGCATAAAGTAAAAAAATATTTTAGTTAATTAATTAAAGCACGCACGCACACCCCCCCGTGCATATATAAGTAGTGTGCATGTATAAGTAGTGATATTTAGATGCATAAAGATGTGTGTGTGTGTGTGTGTGTGTGTGTAAAATTCCAATTTCATGTACTTCATCCATTAAATTACCTAAATTTGGAAGGAAGGGGGCAGAATAATCTGGTTTTTGTTTTGTTTTTCTCATCTGAAATGAAGGGGTGGAAATGTTCTCCATCATAATACTCTTAAGCAAAATGTTAACATTCTTTTAAGTTCCAAAGTCTTTCTCTAAAACAATGTGTGTATTATCTATAGCAAAAATGTTAGAGGCTTTTAGCAATTTTCCCTTGATTATTGTGTGCTAAGTTCTTCCTTGAAATAGTAATGATCTGGACTCTGAACATATTTCTTTTATGTTTACATAAATGGAAATAATGCAAATAAAAATCTCCTTTATTCTTTTGTGCAGGCTACTTACACCTTGAGTTTAATGGAACTACACTGAGTGTAGAATAGGCAAGGAAAGACAAGAGGTAGGCAGGGAATAGGTCCAAAATTTTTGCTGTTGATCTGCAGAGTATTACAGGCTGAGAAATAACTTTTCCCACAGAGGTGGAAGGATGCAGCATAGAATCCTGTGTTTCCATGGATCAAACAGCTTCTGAGGGCTGCACCTGGAGTGACTTGCTGAAGGAAAAACCTTTCCCAAAGAGAATAATAAACTTGCAGAAACTGGAAGAAAGGCTTGCTGTAACCTAAATGTACACATTGGTAAGTTTGCTTAATCATTAATGAAGGTTTAATTATATTTTTTTTCCTTTGGAGTAGCACCATTTAGTTGGTTAAAATAATGTATATTTAATTCAAAATGAAATTATAACCTATTATCTAATGTAAATAATCTTAAAAGTTGGCAAGAAAAGGGGTGAGAAAGCCCTCTAAGTTTGAGAAAGACACTTTGGTGACACACAAAATACTAAGATGCTTTTACAAAGTCACAACATGTTGCTAGATAAGTGTCTAGATGTCTGAGTGATGAAGAGATTAAAGTATTTGCCATTTACAATGTTGTATTTATGTGTCTCTGTTGGTATGACAGGGACATATTCCAATTCAGTGGAGCTACAAATACCACAACAACGCATGATTTTCTAACATTACAACAGCAAAAAACCCAGAATCAAAACAAAACCATCCAAGTGACATAAAAAATATTATTTCTTGGAATGTGGGAAAATTAGTCTGATATTAGTTTTTTTCTGGTTTTATTTTTTAACCATGAGAGCAGGAAAATCCTGTAGGGGCTGTCCAGAGAGGCGGTGGGATGTCTGTCTTTGGAGGTAACCTGCTCTGATTAGACCTGCTTTGAGCAGGGAGTTGGACTAGGTGGCCTCCGGAGCTAGTCTGTGATTCTGAGATTGCATGATTCTGATGTAGCACTGGAAGGTTTTAAAACCAAACTAAAATAATTAATTCATGATCTCGCCTTTTATGTGTTGTTCAGGCTGTTGATTTACAGTGGAGATTTTAATATTTTCATTCATGACAGTGCCATAGTTGCCTTCTCTAGTTAGCTGTACCCCTCTGCTCTGTTTGGATATCACCACATTGGACCCATGCATCTTTTTGTGCTCTGGGGTCTCAGTGGACTCCTGGTTTTAAGCCTATTCATCAGTAAAGGGTTTATCAGCTATTACTTAATGAACATAAGACCTAACACTGATAATTCCTGAAATATGTTGACTTCATTGTAAATAAATACTTCTGTCTGCCACAGGACATGCCAGATTTTCTATAATTTTTGATATATATTGCAGATAATATTTGAATACCGTTAGTTACTTAAAGTAACAACTAATTTCTCAAGGTATCTTCAAATGGGGAAAGCAAATAAACAATAAGAATACTGTTCAGATATCCTGTGAAAGAGAAAAAAAAAAGAAATTAAGTTGGAGAATTTGGAAAAGAAATTTCCTTAGTCTTATGTGAAAGAGCACAGACACTGCAGCAAAATATCATTCCCAATAATTTTCAATACCAACTTTTAGAAATATGTACAGCCATGCATGTATGATATATATGTGTATACACACACACATACAAATGCATGGGTAAACAGTGAGCTTTATCAACATAACTCTCCTTCTGGGGTGATTGGGAGTATGCAGACGACCAAATATCAACCAAATCATTAGTAAGGTTCCCTAGTTTCTACACAATTTTTCTCAGGCAATTTTTCATTCCCTTCTTGGAAAATAAGATCTGCAATCTTAAGTACACTGTATCTTTTCAAGTCTATCAGATTTGAAATAGTGTTTCACTATTACATGAAAAAAATCACTGGGAGGAAAAAATATCATCAGGACAGTAAGAGGAAACTATGAGGGGGAAAAAAAAAAGCAAAAATTTATTTTGGAGACAAGTCTTACTACTGACAAAATGCCCACAGAATGAGATGCATATGATACTTATCTGTCATCCTAAAACATATGGTCCCTTGAGCTTCTTTGATCAAATTACACATTTTACTTCATTCAATGTTTTAGCTGTTGGAAGTTTTGCCCAATAAAGAAGCCAAAGTCCAAACTTGCAACAGGAACTTCCATGTAATATATTTATCATGTTACACCAGACTCTTGCCTTTTTTATTTTTGGAATCCAGTGGAGTATACAAGAAATACCAGCTGAATGATAATTGAGAAATCAAAATTATGGCAATGGATTAGCCAATATTGGCATATCTATACAGAAAAATATTGAATGATCTCTTTTAACATATTCAAAAAAATCTATTTACTCAATTACTAAAAATTTGACTTCAGTCAAGTTTTGTTAAAGGTATATAAAATATAAAATTTACATACAAATATTTTTATATATTATGATATTCTGACACTCCAAACAAAATGTTTTTTAAAAGTCCAGAAAGTTGAGAAGCCACCTAAATCTTGTGCAGCTGTGCAGACACATGCAAAACAATGAATTCATACCAGCATGAATAACTATAGCTGACGTTTTTGGAGATGACATCATATGACTATTACACATTTGCTTTATCAAATAGTGATAATTTAAAAAAAAAAGTAAATATTTCAAAAGATTTCTTATCCTAACTGTGATTTTATTTTGTTGCATTATAATAACCATAAAAAAGCAGACAGTGATTTTAAATCAAAAAAAACAAAATATGATTTGGAAACTGTTGAAACAGGTATTGGCTTTAACCAGTTTACTTTCTTTTTTCTATTCTGAAACAAAGAATTCTAGCAGTCTGAGCACAATTTCCAGTTTCCTGTTTAAAATGAAGATTGCTTTCATAAGAGCTTTTTCAATATGCAAACTAATAAAACCCACAATTTAAACTCAGATCCAAAGGTCATAGAAGGGAAGTGCTCTCCAGGCCTCCTTTCTTCTATTTTCATGCCATTCATTTGAAACATCACACTTTTTTAGGAACCAGTCACCCTAGTCTTCCCTTACGGTCAATGAATTATGTCATCTGAATGAGTAAGAGATTCTTTCCATCTATTACTTTAGAGAAACAGCTTCAGGAATGTTAGTTTAAGTCTAGGCCCAAGGTGGGTATCACCTTACCTAATAGGAGGACTGCAGTACAGATTTATACATCCTAAGTCCTCCTTGCAGCTGATGGAGAGAAGTAAACAGGTTCAGCATGGGAAATAAATTGCTGTGTCTTTAGCCAAAACGCCTGTAAAGACCTGCAAGTAAAAACTTCAAAACCCAACCACTTGCATTGTACTTGTAATAAAATAAACATTTAAAGCAAGTGCAAGACTAGAGTGCAAAATCATTTTACAGTAACGTCCTTTCTTTCCTTTCATTCTGCTTAATTATTATGAAGGCTGTGTTTGACTTACCAAAAGCTTGGAATGATATTCCCACAATCTTCTTTCAATTCGTATGTTAAACCTAAAAGTCTGCTTAGTTTCAGTATGTGCTTTATAGTTGAAACATACTTTTGATATTTTTGTTATTATTGAAGTCATATTTATGAGTATATATTACTATAACATGAATATAAGATGAATAGAAGTTTGAGAGATAATTCTGTCAATGTGATTGTCTACCACTAAGGCAATAATTTTTCAGACCTGTTCTGTACATACTGATTAAATTCTATAGTTCAAAAAGAAAAATCCATATGTATATTTTATTTTATTTTTCCAGTTTTCTCTTCTTAATGACCTCAGGACAGGGTATTTTGAGGGGATTAATGATCTGCTAGAAGATGTTCATTGCCCAAGGTATAGAGATTTAGGCCAGTCATTAATACTGGGGAAATATTTTGTACTTCAATCATTGCTGTCAAGTTTCTTAATGTATTCAGACTTTAAATAATCTCTTGAAGACTGTGAGAAAGCAAATTTCAAACTTGAAGCATCTGACAAGATTCACATTAAAACAACCTCTTAGGAAAAAAAAATCTTTTTTAGAATATCTCTCTCTAGCCCCTTACCTATTTTTTTTCCTTTCTATCTGACCTACTTTTCTCCTGCATTTATCCTCTGAAGTCCTTCAGTAATCAGGCTGTACATCTATCTAAAGGCCATGAGCAAAGTTTTTGGCCTTTGGCTGAAAAACTTTAAATAGAAGTACTGTCATATAGCCTACTGAAAGAGAGATAGGCATTCATGTGAACTGAACAAGTCTTTATATATATACACACACATATACACACACACTGGTGTACATAAGTACATGAAAATAGACAAGGACACACATTTAACATTTTGCTGAGACTGCTGACACAGCATAAAATATTCAGACTTTATTAAGGTTAAAGAACAGAAAATCTTAACTTTGTAGTTCTGATTTACATTAATCTGCCTGTGATAACTTTACAAGAACATGTAAATTGAATCAAAAAATTGGTTTTCACTAAGATTTCTTGTCATGCTAAGTAAAACAAATGGAGTATATTAAGAATTTTCCATTTAATTTCCTCCTCACTTTGAAAGAATTCGAACATGAGCCTTTTTTAATCAGTGATTTGATTTGGAACTTTTTGTCCACATAACATCAAGCTTCACGTTCTGTCTGCTTGGTTTGTTTGGACTTTAAAGACAGGGCCAGATTTTTACCCATATAGTTGTGGGAGCACCTCTTTTGGATGGAATACACTCCAACACAAGACAATAGCTGCACTGTCATCCTCATCATTGAATATCTGCTGGAGAAAGTGAGCCCACCTTTCCTTCACAGCTAGGAGTCCATTGAAACCCAGCTAGTGGAGAAGTCACTGACTCAGATCAGCCTTGGCTGCCCTGATACAGCCTCTTCTCCAGTTTGTAGTCTGTCCATGTGTCTTTCAGCACATCAGTTTTACCTCTTCTTAAAGTAGCAAGACAGCATAACATCCTGGCTTAACAGTTTGCTAGAATCTAAGGCAGTGGAAGTTTAATTTTTACCAAAGTCTATCACTAGCCAACTATCCTGCCTAATATCAAAATTGCTGACATGTACGGGATCAACCACATGGGACAGTTTTCTTGTTAGGGTCCAGATAAACCTAGTACCTTTTCCAGACACTTTCAAACTATGCCCAAAGCACCAAATTTAATCTGCATGTATAATCATGGGAACAGCAGCATTATGGTCATAATCATAATCTGTTGAGTGAGAAAATACCAATCAGCTTGAAGGCTGCTGATTCAATTTTCTAATTCAGGGAGACAAATAAGGAGAAAAAAATGGATCACAGTGTGGGATTTATTTAAATGCTTTATTAATTTAATGAACTTCTTTGTCAACTTTATTAAATCTTTGCTGATCTTTCAAGCTCATGAGGTTTAAATATATATAGCCTATGCTAAATTTATACTATTGTTACCAGTGTTTGGCAGTTTTAAAGTATTCACCCAACTGCTAACTTGAAGTTTGTCCTACTGTTAAGTGTATCTGGAAAAATGACAGCATGTGGCTTCATATTTGTGTCTTAGAGCTTACCTGGATATGCTGAGCTCACAAGTAGGAATCTATTTAATTTTTTTCCCTAAGTTAAATTCTTGCAATTCATCTTAAAATGTGAAGGCAAGCTCAGTTGACTCTTTCCTCAGCATCACCATGAGTAATACATTTTCTGCTGGTCACCTTCTGCACTCCGGTATCTTCATATCACACTTTCTAAGTACCTTTTAAACCATATTTAAGGTACTTACTTAGAAAGTAGGACTTGGCAATTCAAGTCACAATTTGTGAGTCAGAACTATCTTGAAATGTGTCAGGCATAGAGTACTAACAAGGTTGAAAAAAAAGAAATCTTGTTTGCTTTTAAAGTAAGTAGCCATTTATAGTATTGAATGCACATCAGGAACACATCTGTGTTTAAAAATACCACATATACATCTGTCAGAGAGCTTGTTTATGTAGGTAAGACATAAAAACTACTCTGAGATAGAAAGTTCTTCACACCAAAAGCAGTAGTTCCCTGTAGAGCAAGAGTCATATATATGTAAATACAGGCTCCTCACTTACAGAAGGGGGATCTATTTACATGAGTCATATGTGTCTTTTTGGGCCATGTTCTTCCTTGAATAACAGTCTGAGATAATCACTGAAAGTCAAGTTAATTAAAGTAATAACCCACGTATCACTTAGAATGTCTTAACCTAAAGCCTGAGAACGCATTAATTTTCATATGTGAGGCTTTAGCTGGAAGCTTAAAGTTCGCCTAAGCTTACAATTCTAACATTATGTATTCAAAATAAAAAAAAAAAACAAACCCACAACTGCCTATAAAGCCTAATACCTTACCCAGACATTTAGGGTGGAATTTCATTTATCTAATTTTCAAAAAGTTACCTGTGTAATAGAAGTATGTTGTCTAAATTAACCAGTAGTATTTAAAGAAGAAAGCCAAAAATCTTGAGAACGATTTACCCCCATCCAGACATTTAAAATAAGTGGGATGAATAACCCACTGGAAATATTAATCTTTCTCTGTTGACTGAACAGTACACTAGGTTAGACTAGATATCTAGGACAATTTTAAATTGGAAGGAAACTTTTTTTTCCCTAAAACCTGAAGAGAAGTCCTTCTTTCTGAATGAAAATAATGTCTCCAACTGATTTCAAAGGAAAACAGGAGAATTCAGAAAACTATGTCCTTATTATAGAATGAGAATGATGATTGCAAAGCAAAGAGAAATTTAGGCAAATTTCCTAGTTGTGGTTTAACCTCAGCCAACAACTAAGCACCACGCAGCCACTTGCTCACTCTCTCGACGGGGAGAAAATCAGAGGGGTAAAAGGGAGAAAACTCGTGGGTTGAAATAAAGACAGTTTAATAAGTAAAGCAAAAGGCTGGACACGCAAACAAAGCAAAACAAGGAATTCATTCACCACTCCCCATGGGCAGGTGTTCAGCCATCTCCAGGAAAGCAGGGCTCCATCACGCATAATGGTTTCTCGGGAAGACAAAACGCCATCACTCCGAATGTCCCCCCTTCCTTCCTCTTCCCCCAGAGCTTTATTCGCTGAGCATGATGTCATATGGTATGCAATAACCCTGTGGTCAGCTGTGGTCAGCTGTCCCAGCTGTGTCCCCCTCAACTTCTTTGCACCCCCAGCCTATTCCGCTGGTGGGGTGGAGTGTGAAGCAGAAAAGGCCTTGACTCTGTATAAGCACTGCTCAACAATAACTGAAACAAAGCTGTATTATCAACACTGTTTCCAGCACAAATCCAAAGCATAACCCCATACTAGCTACTATGAAGAAAATTAACTCTATCCCAGCCAAAACCAGCACACTTGTCTTTCTGGTCACAGACAGATTTTGAGCAACAGTGTTGTTTTCTTCTTCAGCATCCAAAAAACTGGTGATATTTAGATATTATTTACAAAGTAGATTAGTACGGCCTATTTAGATGCCAGATACTTAATTTCAGTGCAGTCTTTTCATGTTCAGTACTGTGGCTGCTTTGATGTTTAGAGCTTTTTGTGTTTTTTATTTTCTAAAACCACCCTAAAGTGGTTAAAAGGGTAGTTTAAGTTGTGAGGCACCTCACTGGGCAGCATACTGAGACACCGACTCAATTTACCAATATATGAAAGTGGTGAGTCAATCTATTCCATAGAGGTTACAGAAAAGGCAAATACTTCCCAATAGAATAATGAATACTCTCTGACCTAATGATTCACCAAAAAATCTTCCACCTGTTTCCTAAGATGGTGCATTTCAGTGAGTATTGTTTCCTGTGTTACAAACGTGTTCTGTTGTTGCTGTTTCTGCGTGCATGTGTTATTCATGTTTTGTTGCAACCAAACTGGATGTTAACGTAACACACATATTTTATGCCTGCCAGTCACTGTCAGAAAACAAGATGATCAAGTAACAGTAATGGAAGAAACAGCAGTTATGAATGAACCCCAATATCCTTCATATTTTGATCCAGTTTTAAATATTCTCAGCTGTGTGAATTTGAGGGAAACATGCAACTTGGACCAGAATTTGCTTTTGCTGCCAGAGTCCCTGCTTAGTGGTTGTGGTGGCAGTGATGATGATAGCAGGCCCAGAAGCAATGTTTTGAATATGTATGCCCCTCCTCATCACAGAATCAAAGAAAGGTTTGTGTACTGTGAATGAAAGATATGTAGTTGATTTAGCTCCTTGCAAGTCTATTTGTTTCTCTGAAGGCATTCCTTGCTTTGATCAATAAGTTATCATAAAGAAAAAATATTGCAATTGCATAAAAGAGTCTTTTTCTTGGGAAGGAGTAATGTATCCTAAAAACTCAGTGAGCCCATAATCTCTACAATGTGGTATGGCTCCAGATCAAGGACAATCCTTCCTGCTATTTCCCACTGTATAGATACTGTGGCTGGATGATTTGTGAGAGGTTTTGTCTTTTTCTAGGAACAGTCTGCATGGTAAAGTTTTGGTTGCTTTTTTTGTCGCCTAGCTAAGTGTAACCTCTTGCTTCAGCATAATAATGAGAGTTCTAGTGTTCAAAGTCAGTTATTTAATATTGGATAAATAAAATGTTGCATTCAAGGCAGAAAAAAATTGGTTCTTTTCTTAATTTATATAAAAAGAGTTTAAAGGATCTGTCCAAGAACAGGTAAAATAAGTGACAACAGTCCAGATTGTTAAAGTGTTTGGAACTGTGCAAGACAAGAAGTAGAGGTGGCCTTTCTCTTCATTAGTGCCCTAAGTAAAACACAGCTAGACAGGTAACACTCTCACATATCTTGGAACTATGCAGAAGTAGATTTTTCACCCATTGTCCATACTACCTTTCCTTTACTGGGAAGAGTCAAATATTCTCTCATGGATTATAATCCTTCTGTGCACACAGCATACTTGATATGAGTGTAGCAACTTGAAGAATGTAAAAATATGTAAGTATTTTAGGTTATAGGGCTATATTGGTTGAATCAATGTAATAGACTGGATATTTTTAAACAGTTATACATGATAAAGTGTCTCAGAGTAGCATGTCCCTTGGTTACATTACAGAAAAATATCACAGGCAACAAACAGGAGGAGCTGGAAGCCACCATGCTGCTAGATAGTTATGACCTGACCGTCATTACTGAAACTTGGTGGGACAAATCCCACAACTGGAGTTTGGCTATCGATGGATACAGGTTGTTCAGAAGGGACAGGCAAGGAAGGAAGGGCAGAGGCGTTGCCCTCTACATCAAGAAATGGATAGAGTGTGAAGAGCTGTCTCTGAAGAAGAGCCATGAGCATGTTGAAAGCTTATGGGTAACAATCAGGGACCGAGACAACAAAGGGAACCTTGTGGTTGGTGGCTACTATGGCTAACCTGACCAAGAGGAGTCTATTGACAGAGCCTTCTCACTCCAGCTACAGGAGGCATCACGCTCACAGGTTCTCATCCTGCTGAAGGATTTCAACCACACAGACATCTGCCTGAAAAGTAGCATGGTGAGCTGTAGGCAATCTAGGAGACTCCTGGAGTGCATGGAGGATGACTTCCTGAGCCAGGTAATAGATAGCCCTACCAGAGGGGATGCCATACTGGAGCTGTTGGTCACCAACGCATGTGAGCAATCGGTGACATCAAGATTGGAGTCAGCCTGGGCTGCAGTGATCATGCACTGGTGGACTTCACAGTCCTGAGGGATATGGGGTAGGCAAAGAGGAAAGTCAGGACCCTGAACTTTAGGAAAGCAAACTTCCAGCTGTTCAGGGAGTTAGTCAATAGGACTCCCTGGGAAACTGCCCTCAGGGACAAGGGAGTAGAACAGAGCTGGCAGATCTTTAAGGATGTTTTCCACAGAATGCAAGAGCTCTCAATCCACAGGTGTAAGAAATCAGGAAAGGAAGGCAGGAGACAAGCATGACTGAGTCAAGACCTGCTGCTCAAACAAACGGGCAAGAAGAAAATGCACAGGCAGTGGAAGCAGGGACAGGTATCATGGGAGGAGTACAGGGATGCTGCCTGGTTGTGTAGCGACGGGGTCAAGAAGGCCGAGGCACGGCTGGAGCTAAACTATGGCAAGGGATGCAAAGGATAATAAAAAGGGCTTCTGCAGGTATGTCAGCCAGAAAAGGAAGGTCAAAGAAAGCATAGTCCTGTTGATGAGCAAGACTGGCAGGCTGGCAAGAACGGATGAGGAGAAGGCAGAGGTACTGAATGATTTCTTTTCCTCAGTCTTTACCTGCAATCTCTCTTCCTACATCTCTCGAGTAGATGGTCTGCAAAATGGGGACTGGAGGACCCACGCCCTTGCAACTGTAAGATATCAGGTTTGAGGCCACCTGAGGAACCTGAATGTACACAAGTCTATGGGACCTGAAAAGATGCATCCCAGGTCCTGAGGGAACTGGCTGATATAGTTGGGAAGCCACTCTCCATGATATTTGGCAAGTCCTGGCAGTCAGGTGAAGTCCTTGGAGACTGGAAAAAGGGAAACATTGCACTCATTTTTGAAAAAGGTTGCAAGGAGGACCCTGAGAGCTACCAACCTGGCAACCTTACCTCTGTGCCTGGGAAGATCATGGAACAGATCCTCCTAGAAGCTATGCTAAGGCACATGGAGGGCAGGGAGGTGATTTGAGACAGCCAGCATGGCTTCACCAAGGGCAAGTCCTACTTCACCAACCTAGTGGCCTTCTACAATGGAGTAACCACATCAGTGGACAAGGGAAGAGTTACGGATGTTGTCTATCTGGACTTCTGTAAGGCCTTTCACATGGTCCCCCACAACATCCTTCTCTAATTTGGGGAGATATGGATTTGATGTGTGGACTATTGGGTGGATTAGGAATTGGTTGGATGGTCGCATGCAGAGGATAGTGGTCAACAGCTCAATGTCCAGATGGAGATCGATGTTATATAACTGAGAGAGAGATGGCTTTAAGATATCTTTTGTGTCTCAGCTAATATATGCTTCCTGAAAGACAACTTGATTCCTCAGAAACAGAGAGAAGGTTCCTTAACGTTTCCTTCTCCATTCACAAGAAAAATCTGTGTGTGCTGCAAAGTAATAGATTTCTCAATGCATTAACTAGATGCATCATAAGGTTGCTTGGCCTTGTGCTATGTTACAGTATGCTAAGTGTAACACACACAACAATGTTATCGGGGATTTCTTACAGAATTTGGCTTAGGTAGTTTCAGACACTCAGGCCTTTCTAAAGAGTTTTCCTTTTTGGAGAGAGCTTTTCCATTTTTAAGGTGCAAAATTACTATCTTTATAAGAAAAACTGTTTTAACTATGTAGTATGGCTTTCCAAGAAAAATAATTGTCTTGTTTTCTTAAACAAGAAAGTTTTGCAGAAGAGTGACATGCTAATTCACTAAAGTACCATTATTTTTAGCAAAATTTTATACAAGAGAGGTGATAGATGGCCCATCCCTGGAAACATTCAAAATTGGATGAGGCTCAGAGCAACATGATGTAGTTGAAGATGTCTCTGCAGGACTAAACCACATTTTAAAGGTCCCTTCCAACCCAAAGGTTTTATGATTTTATGAAGAGCAAAACCACTTTTCTGCCTCCCAGCCACAAATAGGATGTTCACTAAGAAAAGAGCTTCCTTCATCTCTGCACTGTGCAGGGGTCTCTTGCATCCTCTTGGAGTCAGGGAAATAAATCCATACCTGTAGTCATTAGGAAATAAGTGGCTTAAGGTGCTGAAGGGGAGAGTTCAACAAGAAATAGATCTTACATGATTGTAATTGTCATTGTTCTTTGACATTTGAGAAATCACTTAAGAACTTCCACCACATTTTATAGGAGGATGAAGACACTAATTTAAAAGCACATAACTATAGTTTGGGTTAGCTTGCAGCAGGACACAACTTATTTAAGCAAAAAGAAAGGGAATTGGAAGAAGAATAATTCACAATTTACATAGCAACAACCTTGGTCTCCTAGGTCACCACAAAGTACAATTTCTACAGGATGCTAGACACTACACACAGTAGAAATAAAATTTCATCTTTTAAGACAGTTTCCCCCAAATAACTAAACTTTCCACAATTATCAAACCACACAGGAAAGTGAGAGAAATAATTGCTCAGCCACACCACAGAGGACACCGTGCTTCATCCTTCAGATGTGAGAATTCCCATTACATTTTTTATATATATGTAACATCTGGAAAGTGTTATACAACACTTCGATTCTACTTATGTATTGTTTTGTCATGGATGTTAAAAATATCCTGTAGAGAAAATAAATCTTTTATTTATTTCATGTTTTTATTTCCAAACATGCACAGTGGGTGAGGCAAATTTGTTAATCAAGAGTTATTACAGTACCATTGGTGTTAGGCTCTCCAGGTACAGTGAACCAATGGCACTTCTGTATTAGGTTACATTTACCTGGAGAAAATGAGCAAAAAGAAGAAACAAATGTAAAGAAAAAAAAAGTGAGATAAGGTCATGTATCTTTCAATGTGAAATACAGAATATTCTGAATAGTTTTGGAGTAAATTGCATTGCTGCTGCAGTTGTTCGATAGGCATTGCCTTAGTGCTTAGTGTCACGAGTTTTAGTTATAACTCCATTGAAATTAATTATTATTCCCCCTGCATTTCCTGATATGTGAAGATTAGACACACCTTGTTTAAATATAATTAAATTCCTTCAACATATTCTGCCAGTAGTTAGCCTTTGCAAACCAACATAATCACACACTTGAAGAGAAACGCATCTTGCTTAAAGATGTAGATTGTTCTTGAATTGCCACTTGAGATATGTTAAAGAAAGATACCTAAACCAGTCCTTAAATGAATTATTTTCTTACACAGAAATTGAAATTGCTGAGAAACACATCATTAATTAGAATAGAAGGATATTTAAAAGAGACAAAAAATTACAATAGATATGAACTTATTCATGAAAATAGTTTGAAAATTGATCATTCTGTTATACTCCAGAAAAGTTCATTTTTCAGGGTTTAATTAAAAGTCGAAATTAACATGGTTTGTTTAACTCTATCAGGCAGAACAGCACATAAGTAGACTATGGTTCCCATAATCAGTTAGTTTAATCTAACATCTTGAAAATAAATGGGAAGCAGGAATTATTTGCAGTAAATATGTCAGGACAACCTCTTTAAAAAACTATGTTCAAAAAAATCCAGTGTACTTTTTTTTTCTTTGTAGAGAAGGCAAATTTTCTACATGTGTGCTAAAATGAGTGTGACTTTCTACTTGTAGGTATTTCCTGAAATAATTTCGGATTGCTAGTGCTGTCAGGCATCAAAAATCAGGAAGTTATCTCTGGGAAATTATTTAAGTAACCAAACCATTCTGAAAGGAAATTCTAAACTTCTAGCACTTCTCTTTTCAGAAGCAGCATATCACAGTTCTGTACTTTTTTAAAAAGAGGGGGATGGGGGTGGGGAGGAAAGAGAATTGGTAGCTGTGACAGAATTGTCTTGTGAAGCAAAGGTCTAGAAACAAGCAGCTGAGCACATAAAGACTGGTTGACAAAACAATTTAGAAAACCAACTATTTCAGCAAAACAGTAGAGAGAAAAGCTGACTGCATATATTGAGGTTAATGAAGAGAAGCAAAAAGACTGCTGCTAAACTTAAGGTTTTACCGGTGAAAGACCAGATAGGTGATGCTTGAAAGAACAGGTCTTTCAAAAACACTAGTGGAAGCTGAAAGGACTCAAAAGGCCATTTTCTCTTGTCCTATCACTAGTTACTTGGGAGAAGAGGCCAACACCCTCGTCACCACAACCCCCTTTCAGGTAGTTGTAGAGAGCGATAAGGTCTCCCCTCAGCCTCCTCTTCTCCAGACTAAACAACTCCAGTTCCCTCAGCTGCTCCTCATAAGACTTGTGCTCCAGACCCCTCACCAGCTTCGTTGCCCTTCTCTGGACACGCTCCAGCACCTCAATGTCCTTCTTGTAGTGAGGGGCCCAAAACTGAAATGGCCTCAAGTTGCATCAGGGGAGGTTTAGACTAGATATTAGGAGAAATTTCTTTCCCGAGAGAGTGGTCAAGCATTGGAACAGGCTGCCCAGGGAGGTGGTGGAGTCACCATCACTGGAAGTATTCAAAAAACATGTGGACATGGCACTTCAGGACATGATTTAATGGGCATGGTGGTGATGGGTTGATGGTTGGACTTGGTGATCTTAAAGGTCTTTTCCAACTTTAATGATTCTGTGATTCTGTGAAGAATAATTAAAATGGATATTATTTCCTGCAAATATTTCAGGCTTGTTTTATTTTTTTCCCCACTTTAGCAGATGATTTTTGTATTTGATCTCAAAGTCCATATCTTTAGATTACTTTTTTAGAATACAAATAGTTAAAGTCTTATATTTCTCTCTTTACCTCATATGTGAAAGTATATCTATGAAAACTCTAAGTATATTCCTAGGAAAATTTGCATGTGCATTTAAAGAAGAAAATGCAATTGAGTGAATCTTGCCTGAAAATATAAGAAAAAAATACAATCAAAATCTCATAGTCCCATTTGGAAAGTTTAAAAATTTTTCTGTAAATCATTTTGCTTAAACAGTTATTGAGATAGTTATTAATTTCTTTATACCAATTGTCAAATGTTCAGTAAATGAAACTATAATGTTATGAAATCCTCTGTTTTTTAGAGCCTCTTAACCACTGGAATGGTCATCTGGCATATGGCATATGTTGTTTTAGTTTGTTGTTTTTTGTTTTTTTTTTTTTTTTTTTTGTTTTGATTTAAGTCAGACTAACTAAATTAGAGGAACTTATTTTTTAATTTGGAATTTTTTTTTTAGGAATTTTTTTTTTTTCTTGAATTCATTCTGGAAGGAATGAAATATTCTTTCCTGTTTTCGTGAATCAGTACTAAAAGTAAAAGCTTGCTCTCATGATGACTTAATGTAACACACTGGAGGAACAAACAGTTGATGAATGCAGTGATTTGATTGCACTTAATTTCAGTGAAGTAATCCACTTTTACCGATATCCCATTCTCCTCCAAGCAACACCCACAATAACCTTCCACTTTTTCTTTGGACAAAACTACTTCCTCAGTTTTTCAACAAAGTAGTTGCAGTGGGAGATCTACGATCCATGGAGAAATTCAAAGTGATTCACCGAGCTGAATAGAAGCTATTATTTTACGCTTGATAATGACCTTGCTTAATTACAACTGAAAGCACAACCTGACTTCACAGAGCAAGCTGGTGAAAAACCAAAGTATCAGCTGTCTACCATGCCACCTGCTATCCTAAACCCTTCTAAGGTAGTTCTTTAATCTGGGGAATAGAAGAGAATAAGTGTTTGCTGCTTTGGCTCCTAACCTCCTCCTGTCCAGAAATATCCAAGTCTGTCATTTCTTATAATACTGAATTTCCCTGTGGTACTTGGTGCAGCAAAACATCTAACGCTGCTGTCCTGCCTTCAAGAGATGACAAGGACAAATTAATATGCCCTTCCAGTCAAGCTGAACTCCGATAGCTGTTGCCAAGGAAATGTCCCCTCATCATTAGAACCTGCGCATGCAGAGGAGTACGGGATGCAATCGTACTTCCCACCTAGTCCAAAGCCATTGAAAGCTGATGGGGGAAATGGCAAATGCCAGCGGGAAAGACCAAGCTTTGTACATCCATTATGTTTAGCGTAAATAGCACCACCTTGTGTTCTCAGACGTACCATTTATAAGGCTGTCCTACTGTAAATCATTCCTACACACTCTTTTCTGTAGTAATTAAAACAATGCTCGTTGCTGTGCCCCTGGGTTAATATAATTTGTTTTATTCACAGCCTAAGTCATTTGCCTCTCTGCAGCACACTGCTATATTATGTCTACCCAGCAGTGTTGAGGGAGCAAGTAGAGTACATTTCAAGGTGTACGTAAATTCAGTTCAAGTTATTTCAAATGAAATAATAAGGTAAGTGCTATGTGCTTGACTCCCATAGGGAAAACTCATAGGAAGATAAAGAAAGATCCAGGAAAATCAAAGCTTTGCCTCAGACTCCTCCATTTAAAAAATATGAGAGGAAGAAATACAAAGACAGAGCATAAAGAACCGGGTACTCTGGAAATGTCATAAATGACAGAGCCATGGCCACCATGGGAATACCAACCCTTGTTTTGAAGGTGAGTACTGATATCATATTCTCTCCAAGCTGACTGACGTCACAAAGGCCAATTATTAGCACTGACACTTCGTAAAATCAGAAGAAATTTTTAAAGAACTCTAAAAGGACCTATCTTAGAAATCAAACATTACAGAATAAGCCACATGACATCTAGTCCAGTTCACCTAGAGAAGGATAAGAATAGAGCAAGTATATATAATGGTAATATCCTCCCAGCTTCTGACAATTTTCCTTTTAGTTTCCTATGTATATTATGATTCATCTACTCAGTAATATGGAGATATGTGATGGGTTGACCTTGGCTGGATGTTAGGTGACACCAAGCCGTTCTATCACTCCCCTCCTCAGCAGGACAGGTGGAAGAAATTAGGATGGAAAGAAAAAAAAAAAAACTAAACACGTGGGTCAAGATAAAGGCAGTTTAATAAGCACAAGGCAAAGGCTGCATGCGGAAGCAAAAGAAAACAAAAGATTTAATCTCTACTTCCCATCAGCAGGCAATGTTCATCTGCTTCCTGGCAAGCAGGGCTTCAGTATGCATAGCAGTTGCTCCGGAAGACAAACATCAGACAATGAATGCCCCCACTTCTCTCTCTTGGTTTTAGCTTTTATTACTGAGCTGATGCCATATGGTAGGGAATATCCCTTTGGCCGGTTTGGGTCAGCTGTCCTGGCTGTGTTCCCTCCCAAGATCTTGCCCACCCCCAGCCTACTGGTGGGGAGAAATGTTGCAGAGACACTGCCCAACTGTAAGCAAAACACTGGTGTGTTATCTACACTCTTCTAGCTACCTATACAAAGCACAGCACTATGAGGGCTGCTGTGGGGAAAATTAACTCCACCTCAGCCAGAACCAACACAAGATAACAGATCTTCCAAATATTCCAAGTGGTTTACAGATCTTCCTGTCACAATGAACTCCATCTCTTGGTTTTGGACTTGTCTTTCACTGGTTTAATGATGATCACTTGCTCTTTTAGTGGAAGAGGCAGCAAGGAGTCACACCTTGTCATCCTCCTTCATGCCACTGATGATTTCTGTAGATTTCCTATTGACCTCTTTCCCAGGCTGAAAAGTCCCAGCCTATGTAATCAACCACCATAAAGAATCTGTCATTAAGGACCTTTGATCATCTTTGTTGATCATGTATTTATACAGCTGCATAGTAATCTTTTCTGTTTTGTTCTCTGTCCCTTTCCTAACAATTTTCAACACTGATTTGATTTTTTTGAATGCTGACAAGCACTGAGCTATTTTCAAGCAGTCATTTGTCATGACCCCACACACTATATGTTTGTCAGCATCGAGTTAATTATTTTATATAAGGGAATAGGACTGTTTCTCCACACTTCTATAACTTTACATGTAATTTACACTGAATTCGATCTGCTCTTTTATTGCCAAGTCATTCAGTCTGCTAAGGTCCTTTTGAAATTTTTCTCAGGTGTCTTTCAACCTTAGTACTTTGAGAAACCTTGTTTAATCAGATTTAATTTGGGTAAAATAAGATAAGTTTCCATGGGAACCTTTAAGCAATGGAGGTTAGAGCTGAGTGGACACTGAAAACAGTAGGGAAGCCAAGAACCAAATACAAATGGGATCCGTTGTGGTCATAAGCCACAGAAACTGGTGCAAAAGACAGTCTTGGGAACTGAGAAGATGTCCCTTTTGTTTGATTTGCCCTGTGTTCCAGGAAACTGGACTCTCCAGTTAACAAAATATTTGACTGGTGCTCTGTACCCTGGGAATGAGTTGTTAGCCTGTAATCTGAATATTACACAAGAGCTTAGCGACAGCACTTCAATGGACTCGAATGTTTTGTCTCGGGAAGACCAAGAACCTCAGACCTTTGGTTAACAAGAAGCAAAAAGGATATATCCATCTCTAGCATGAGAGCCATTCTGAGAAAAAGAAAAGAAAATGGTAATAATTTGCTCAAGACTGTATTTATTCTGAGTATTACTCAAATTCTTCCAGTGGTTTCATCTGAGTCATTTTGGGGTAAAATACTGCCCCATGATAATATATCCTATGAATAAAATCCCATGATTACAAGTGTTGGAAGAGGTCTCTGGATTATTCAATATAATCTATAATTTTTGCAGTACTGAACTGTTTTATTCTTCTACTTTTAATCTGTGAATAGTTTTGTAACCCTGCTCAGTTGTGAGCAGGGTAATGATAGTTATAAAATAATTTACTTTATGATGAACTAGTATATTCCCTGTTGTTTCTTCATGAAGAATAAGACATCTAAGGAAGTAATTAAGCAGATGTTTATTGACATGAATTTTACCACTTTGGAGAAATGTAAATAATGAGGTTTAACTCAGGAGAGGATTCACTAACAGTAATAGAGAGAGATTAAGTCACATATCTAGATCAATACAGCCCTAGAAGCTTTATGAACAAATGTTACATTGTACTTATGTAGACTGTATTTATTTAGTGAAAAGATTTCTGTGCTAAAATGATACTGTCACTTCACTGCCTTGGAAAAATGATGGAAAACAACCATAACTACCATCAAGAAAACAGTTCTTCCCAGGCAGCAAAGAAAAAATTACCTGTCACATATAACTCATAATTTCCTATATCTTTTGAAGCAGTGCCTCTTCGTTATTGACTAATTGGAATAACAATAGTGAGCATATAAAATATTCTGAGAAAGATAATGAAAACACTGGATTCTGATTGTTCTATTAAAAATGTAGCAATTCATCATTTAGCATCATTAGTGGCTGATAATTGGGACTGTGTCTATAATACCCGTTTGAGATTTTGTGTTTCAGTCAACATAAAGCATAGGTTAACTGTAATAGCTATCTGTATTAAAATTTAGACACTGCCTGTTGAAAATGGATAGTAATTTGGTGATTATTCATATTTTTAAACTTTCTGCATTACACTAATTTATTATGCAAAATTAAATTAGAGCACATGGAGCATATAGATTTTTTCTTTTTTTATACTTATTTGTGTCAGTGATGAATGGTAGATAATTTATAATACTGAAGTTTAATAATTAAAATTACTTTTATTATTCTGTTTACTAGTTTCTTCCTTCTGCAGTCTCTTGTAATTTTGCCACATGATTAGCAACAACTTTTGCACAGCAGCACCTTCTAATAGAACACAGCATGGACAATTTTCCATGTAGATTCAATCTCCATCTATATTCCACTAATCCCTTGATTATTCCTGGGGAAAACAATCGGATCCCTGTTGTGTTCCTGATGCACTGAGCATTCATAAAGATAATAACAAGATTCAGCACATCTAGAGACTCAGGATATGCATCTGCACTTTGGCCTAACTGAAAAGGACCACACAAGAAGCCTGGTTGATCTTTCACTGAATCTTTGTCAAGATTAATACAGCTTCATTTGTAAACTGTATCTACTTGCAGTGGAAATATGGTGTTGTGGTGGGTTAACCTTGATGGGTGCCAGGTGCCTACCAAGCTGCTCCCTCACTCCCCCTCCTCAGCCGGGGGAGAAATTAAAATAAAAAATCTTGTGGATTGAGATAAGGACAGGGAGATCGCTCACCAATTACCGTCAAAGGCAAAACTCTTGACTTGGGGAAGATTAATTTGATTTATTGCTAATTAATAACCAAGTAAGATAGTGAGAAATAAAAACAAAACTAAAAATATTTTCCCCGTACCCTGCGTTTTTCCCAGGCTCAACTTCAGTCTTGACACTTCCTCTTCCCCTCTCTATGGTGCAGAGGGATGGGGAATGGGTGTTGTGGCCAGTTCATAATTCTTAGTCTCTGCTGCTGCTTCCTCCTCAAGCTGTTCCCCTGCTCCAGCGTGGGCCCTTCCCATGGGCTGCAGTTCTTCATGAACTGCTACAGCATGGGTCCACTTCATGGGGTACAGTCCTTCAGGAATGGACTGCTCCAGTGTGGGTCCCTGCTGCAGTTCCTGCTCCAGCATGGGCAGCGCTCCGAGGGCTGCAGCTTTCTTTAGGTCACATCCACCTGCTCCGGCATGGGGTCCTCCATAGGCTGCAGTGTGAACATCTGTTCCACCATGGTCATCCATGGGACAACCTGCTTCATCATGGTCTTCTCCATGGGTTGCAGGAGAACGTCACCCGGCTCCTGGAGCACCTCTGCCTCCTCCTTCTTCTCTGACGTTGGTGTCTGCAGGGCAGTTTGGCTCACACTTTCTCACTCATCTCAGAGCTGTTGTGCAGTTTTTTACCCTTTCTTAACTATGTTATCACAGAGACACCACCAGTGTCACTGCCTGGCTCAGCTTTGGGCAGTGGCGGGTACCTCTTGGAGCCATTTGGAAGTGGCTCTGTCCAACATGGGGGCAGCTCCTGGTCTCTTCTCCCACAGGCCATCTTTGCATCCCCCTGCTCCCAAAATCTTGCCACATAAACTCAGAACAGGCGTTAAAGTAGCCATCCAGCCAGGAGACTTTTCAGTTGAGAAGACACCAATGCCTTCTCGCAGACTGCTTACTTGACAGTCACTGAGACCCAGCTGACCTCTCAGCAGATATAACTTAATAAAGTGCAAGGCAATGTCAAGTTCTTTATGAATTCCTAATAACACACAATACTGATATGGAAGCTCTATCCAAGTTTAGATGGTTTAGTACAGCTCAAGTTTGTTGTTATCTGTAGCTGTTATCACAGAAAACAAGGACTGACTGGGCATCTCCCATCTGCTTTGACTGCTGGGTCAAACCAGATTACAGGGATTTATCTGCTCACCTGGGAATAGCTACAGGAAGAAGTCCACAGCTGTGCATTCTCCTTGGTCTTGCTCTGAAATTAAATGCCTGAACTGTCCTGTTTCCATGACTGTCATGGAGATGAGCATAGTGTTCAATTTAAACATATACTTTCAGATGCTTCTGAACTGGATTTTACAGAGTAGTAATTTCAGACTGTATTGACCTAAATATATGGACTTCCTGTGGATCAACGTTTCATTTATCTTAAGCTTCCTTTTTACTGTACTTCCCTACATAGCGAAATAGAAAGAGAAGGGATTTAAAGAACTTGTAAATTATATTTGTACATATTTAAAGGTCTTTTACATTGCTAGCCTGATAGAAATAGACCTTAGTGTAAACAAGATTCTGTTTTGCTGTATTTTTTATCTTACATAAAAAAATAGCTACAGGGTAGGCTTTGAAAAGCTGTTAGGGATGGATTCTTTCTGTTCTTGCTGATGGTAGAACTCCCATTGACATCAATAAAAAAAAGATTAGGCCAGTGCAGAAGAGTTTTGAAAATGCCTTCTAAACATTACAATATGCTGTTTTGCATTTAATTACACAAATGAGTCTCTTAAAAATTCTTAAATCTGGAATACTATCTTCCCTTAGGGGAAAAGAAAAAGATATTAAATGCTTTTTGTAGTCAGAGGACAGCAGAAACATAGATCAAGTGAAGAATTAAAAAACAATCATTGATTTGTTAGGAAGGCAAAATTTTCATTCATGTCAGCAAGCTTTTCTGCCTGAGGATAAGATGGACATCGATAGGCTGATTCAAGATCACTTAAAATCATTACAGATATTTCAGCAGTTTCAATAGGTGTTAATGAGGCCAACTGTGAACCTAAACTTTATATATCTGACTCTTACCTCCTGGAATGACCATTTGTATTCAGTGTTTTGGGAGGTATGAAGGCTAAGTAATTTGACTCCTGATTTGAAACATCAGCTGAACCTTACACAGCTGCCTCCTGCCACATGCCCACTCTGAGTGTCTAATTAGGAGTAGATTTAATGTTTCTTTTGCAATGGCACACCACTTACCCGCTTACTCCATAATCCGTCCCACATTGTCAATAATTCAAAGGAGTTCACAGAAGGATTGAAAGATTTAAGCACTACATTTTAAATACTGTTTATCCTTGTTCCCCTTTGCATCTCCATCCCTCGATCCTGTACTCATTGGTCAGCACCTCCCCTGGCGTCAGTATAGCAGTAAAACTTTAATTCTGTTGTGGGTAATGATGTCACATGCCAGACACACCCCTTGGTACATGATGCTATTTCATTATCTTCTTCACCAGAAAGAAAGCATTCTGACATTAACCCTCTTTCTGATCTGTTCTTAGCATAAAAAGAACAATACCCCTAAGGAAAAGCTCTATCAGCCATGAGGGAATTCACTCTGAATGTTTCACTTCAGTCATCTGAAACAACTATTAATTTGAAACATAAAATCTATTTTATATTTTATTTTCAAAAATTAGTAGTTTCCTCCTCTTTTAAGTGTTGCAAATGGTACAGACATAAAAAAGATTCATGTATTACAGATTTACATGATTCTGCTAAAGATATTTTACATATATCTGCTTGTTAAATTAAAAGTAAATTGCACAGTGTTGAAATATAGGATTTTCCTTTACAGTATAATTAAACCCAGATATCAAATATTTGTAGGGAGGATATTAGAAACACAAGTAGAAATTGAAATGTGTACCATTCCTTATAAAGAGAAATGTCTTACCAAAATGTGCTTTGCAAACTATCAGCATTTTAAATAACTGCTCATCATTTTCCCTTCTGGAAGACTAGGTATTGTCCTGACATATGGTAAAAATAAATGGAAAATTCCAACTGACAACATAATAAAAGCAAATTATAAATAAATTTATCTTTTCTGAAGAAAGGTGAAATAATCATATATTTCTGTACCATGATAAGTTTTTTGTGTATCAAGATGCTAAATCACAATGACTAAAAAAATTATTCAGGAAATTAAAAAACATTGTTTTATTGACTGTAAGTACACAAGCAAGGTGTGACAGTAATTCAAAATATAAATTTAGATATACTAATTATTTTTTTTTTCTGTATGTATGTATCTCATATAGAGGAGGGTATTTAAAATCTAAAATTTAAAATACCTTGTTACATATCCTTAGGAAAATCTTCCTTGATTTAGAAAGGCCTATGTTGACTTCATTTCAATACTGTGCAAAAAAGCAGCATATGAAATGTGTACTTGGAGAAACATTGTTAATGTCAGCACTTTGGTTTTCTTACAAATAGCAACTCAGTAATAGCAGTAATATCATTTAGAAGTTGGGGATTTTTTGTGAACAGCTTTTTTAAATACTGAATTTTCATGAAAACTCTGACATGAGAGAGTAAAAGAAAGGTGACTTTGCATGATATCTCTTGCATAAACTAGAATATCAATTACCTCTGCTTATTTGTGGATTCACTGCGAGTGTACGTTACATTAAGATTTGTTCACAAGATTTGTTTCTTAATGCAGCTCCTTCCCCAAACATTCAGGTTTTTAGTATATTAAAATAACATCAGCAGAAGGAAGCTCTGGTGCATTTTAAAAACAAAATGCTGAATTTTAAAACTTTATTATTAGTTTGAATAAAACATATATATTTTGTTGGTTTACGACTTTCAAATATACTTTAAACAGGGAAAATCTCACACTATTGAGAGGTCTGCTGCAACGACTTTTCTGGTATTCTAATTCAGTATGATGAACCCCACTAATGCTGCTATGACAAATAAATACAGAGGTGAGCTGAAACATATGGTAAATACAGAAAATATTGAAGATAATGAAAGAAAAATTCTTTGTCCAAAAATTATAAATGTAGCTAATACTGCAGTAAATGGAAGCTCTGAGTGAAAATCTTAAATCAGAATATAGCCATACATCTTCCAGAGACATGGCAGACACCAAGTACCTTACACACTCTAACATGCAATGACCACTCGTTCTACATATTTTCTCAAAAAAGGATTCCAGTTTGCCATGGAAAGCCAAGTCTTCATCTCCTCTTAAATCATCTTTTTGCTGGTTCAAAAAAGTAGGGACTAAAACTTTCTCCTAGCTAACAGCTGTAGACCCTTGTGGTTCAGCAAATGGCACGGTGCTGGTTGCTTACACAGGTATATGTGTAGTTGTCTGGGCTTAGAGCTTGAAAAGAAGAAAACCAAGAGCATACTGTGATTCTGGCCAAGGAGCAGTTCCTCAAAGAGTGGCAGAGGTTGGATTTTGTCCACATGCACAGGTGAGTATTTTCTAGTTTTTGATAGAGATACAGGAAATAACATCCTGGTGTAATATATGTGCTAACACTGATGCTTTACTCAGTGGGGTCATATTCTTGTCTTACTTTTTGATTTTAGAAACATCAAACAATCAAAAAAAAACTTCCCCCCCCAAAAACCTCTATATTTTGAACTCAGATGAAGTATATTCTCAGAGATTAAAAATCAAAAAATATATCTTTTTTTTCAAATTAACATCAATAAAACTTTGTGAAACATCTGATAAAGCTACCGATAAACTTTTTCTTTTAAGCTTGTTAGGCAATGGTCAGGTGCTAACATGAATGTTAGATATTTATAAGTCTTAAACTTTTCTAATAATAGTATTTTTGCATTTGACACTTACTTCTTTTAAACACAAACTTATAATCTAAGTGATTTTCCTTTTAAAGAGCAATGATGACTGTGAAATGTATGCCATTGGAAACAACGGCAACCCTTCACAAGCCTGGAGCAGGATTTCTTGAGCTAGTCTGCCTTGATGTTCATGCTATGCCATTCATATCCTAAAAAGTCAAATTACTCTCATCATCAGTTGATTTTTGTATGTCTCATGAAAATATGCACATGTATTTATCAGATTAATAATTATGAATATTAATAAAGATGAGTATTACTATTGAAAATTTTCAATAGTAGTGATTTTTTTTTTTTTTTTGGCAAAGATTCCCAGTACTTATAACTAAACAGATTCAGCATTGGCTTCTGTAGGCTTCTTTTCATCATGATATTAAATTATTAGGTGCTGGAGCAGAATCTCCTGTGTACTTCAAGTAGTAATAAGGAAAAAGCACCTTAAACAGCAGATCTGTGTTGGGAGCTACTTACGCATACTCATGAATATGAGTTTATTGATATGTTAAAACACTTCTCTGAATTAAGAGAGTATGAATGCATTAGGAACCTGGCGAATAGGGTACATAGCTATTATACACTACTTTGACAAGATTCTGAAAAAAAAAGCAATAATTTTATCGTATAATGACATGGATTAGTGTATAAAATATACCGATATTAATAAAAATAGAGTATTTGGATGACATATGGGAGTGATAACATTGAGATCTGAGAGATGGCTTAAGATATCTTTCTCATATTAGTTACCATAAAGTCACATGCACAAAACTTTTTTTGTGTGTGTGAGAGATGAGTGATTTTCTGTTGAAATATACAATGTTTTGTCGCTAGATAGTCCCAGGGCACCAATAAGGAAAAGGAATGTTGTTTCACCCTTCAGAAAAGAAGAACTAGGAAAAGAAAAAAGAGGCAAACAAAAATGTAAATTATTATATCTTAGTAGAGGAAAATGGGAATTATACAACAGCAGTTTTCAATCAGCACAAAACCAGAATTCTATTTCTGTTCACTCTATTCCTTTGGGCTTAATTTTAAAAATCTTGGTTGAGAACCACATTATAAACACTATATTGAGATTTTTTTTTTTCAGATATGCAGTACTGAAGAATTCCCAAAATGCACAGTATAATGTTGCGAAATAAAAGCAGAGAAGGATTAGTACAAGAATTTTTTAAGGGAATAACGACACATTATATGGACTTCTTAGCTCTGCAGTAGCCTGAAGATCGGCTATATGGTACAGTAGGTATAACTACGTACAGCAGCATGAGACAAGCAGCCATTAATTAGATGTGTGGCATATTCAGTCTTTACTCTGAAAAGGGTTGTTCTTTAAGTCTACTTGTAGTTATTTATTACCTTTAAAATGTCTGAACTTGCATGTGAGATGTTGTACCAGCATTAAACCCAGAAACCTCTCCTTATTTTGTAACATGAGGAAAACATTCCTTGCTGAGAAAAGTAGACTGTCCTGTTCAGGAACAGCAATTGTTATTGAAGAGGAAATAAATATAGTGGATGTTGTTGTTTTCTGATGGTCTCCAACATTTTCATAAAATAGCATTTTTGCTATTGCCTAACTTACCTAGGAGGTTCTGTGGCAAATTATAATGCCAGAATTTAAGGAAAGAATGTTAATAAATACCGAGAAATTATTCACGTTCACTGGTCTAAGAAATCAAGTGCAGCATTGCTCACATTGGTTCAGCGCCATAGTACCTCCAGAGCAAGTGTCCAGCCCCAACTGGACAATTTAGGCTGAGTATATTAGGCATCTAGGCTCCTTTTTCAATAAATAGAGGTAGGTAATCAACAAAATGTACATGACAAGTGAGAGACTACCTAAAAAGAAAAAAAAGGACATACAGTACAAGAATAAATATTATTTTCTTATACTATCTGGAACTTTGCTGTATGATTCTGGACTGTATACTAAGGCATCACTACTCATTTAGTTTTCAGAATCCTGAGAGTTTTGTTGCTTTTGTTGTTTGTTTTGGTTTTGGGGTTTTTTTCTGAAGGTAGTATCTAACTTAGCAGTGATCATTCTTTAGAGACAACAGTTAGAGATAGGTTGCCCACAAAGTGAGAAACTTAAATTCCCAAACTGTTTTTGCCTGAGTTTACAGTTTTTGCACTCTCCTAAAAGGTGGTAAATATATTAGCCAAGCAGGGTTGCCTTTGTTGTGCAAGTAATATAGATAAAATGAGATTACACACTTTCACAATACTTAAATAAAAATCATGAAGACAGGTCATGACTGTGTTTAAATTGAAAATATCACTATCTTCTTTTTTACTGAAACCAAGCCATCATGAACTCAAGAAAACAAGAGGCATGAGGCCAGTCAGAGAACAAATGTCTAAGCAGGCATTCAGGGAGTAGACTAGAGAGGTCTGTTACTATTTTTATCCAAGGACAGTCTAATAGACAAGCATTACATTGCACAAGTCATCTTTCAAAAGTCTGTGTGTTTGCTTGTACAAGTATCTGCTAATTTAGGGACATAAGAAAAGCTGAAGAAGATTATCACATAACCATATAGGTCACCAGATTGTTAGATATATAAGACTTTGGTCAGTCACATACTGGTTTAGAGACCGTTCAGAACACGTGTTGTATGCATTAAGCAAATAATCGCCAGACAGTAGCAGATCTTTTCTTTGATATACTCTATACTTCAGCTATGAAGCTGAGCAGCTATATTCATATCATCAACCCTCCCCAAATAAGAGAATGATGCCAAATGATAACAGACATTTCTGAAAACTCCAAGGGAGACTTGTAATATTTTAGACCTACTCAGATACTTACCTGAAATCAGGTGAGAAGTGCAATCACTGGATAACACCAGAACAGAATAAGAAATCCACATACAAGCTAAAGGAGGCCAATAGGTTCCCTTTCTGGCATATCCTCACTCTGCTCAAGTGACCAAGCAGCAGATGGCCTATTAAAGTAATCATATGCTAGTTTCTGTCTATCCTGGTTTCCTAAGCAAAGCAGGTTTGTGTAATACTGCTCTGTGCAAGGCTTTGTCTGTCTATCAGTTCTCTCCTAGTAACTTTTGAGCCTACTAGTTCAGGAGAAATCGGGGATGCAAAGGTAGTAACATCTTACAGGAAGCCAACAAAGCATGTTGCCTGGGAATTGCATCCTTGGGTCCTCCAGGCACCAGGATGAGATATGTTCTGCTTGTCTCACACAGTGGGCAGAAAAATGCAGCCAGACGTTAATCAGGTCAGGCATGTTTGTGGGCCAGTCAAAGTCTGTATTTCCAAACAAACCATCCCATGACTGACTGCACAGCCAGCAGGATTTCCAAATTGTTAAAGAAAAAAAAAGGTACTAGGAATATTGCAGTGAGAGTACTTGAGTAGATAGGCAATTTTAAGGTTTGTTATGTCAGTTATATACTCTGTGATGGTAGGGAGGAACCACATGTATTGCTGCTTTCCTGTAGACAAAAAAGTCAAAGAATATGTGTGTTCTGCTGTTTATAGAAGTATGTAACTATTTTCATGGTCATGATGGATGCTAGATATGCACACCTCTGCCTATAGCATGATCACATAATGTTCATCAGTAACAGCTTTGCACAATGACTTGCCTGCAGGTCTCAGCTTTGATTCTGCAAGTGAGGGGTTACTGCACTGATCATCCCTCTGCAAAGAATCCCACAAAAGCCCGGTTCAGATACAGTGCCAAAGGAAGGACATGTCAGAGTATGGCCACATCACACTTCAGAGAGCGTGCATAGTGCTCTGCTCACAGGGCAATCCTGTGGAGGTTCAAAATTATGCCAGACACCCCTTCAGCTCTAGGGCAGTGCAGTCAGCAGAAGTCAGAAAGTTTACCTCTTGCTGTTATCTTCTGACTTGGCTGCAAATGTTGTGCTATGCCTATTACAAAACCTCAGTCTTATCAGAACTGTTTATTTGCAAGTTGGAGTCAGGGCCCTGATCTAAGTTATTCAAATATAATAGTGACACTCAAGGTTATTTAAAATGTTGGGTGCCGACTTGTTTCTTTTAGAATTAGCACAAAAGCATCCTACAGCAGCACACAGAGTTACAGTATATTGCAGAGATATGTTATGTCCGGAGGATCTCACCTTTGAAGCAAATGAAGGGAAATTGTCCTGTTCAGAACCCCTCCTCTCTCATTCCCCCACAACAGAGGGGGTGATACCAGAAAGGACAGGAGAGATCGAGCCTAGCAAATAGACAGATGGATATCAGGCTGACATAAGGCCTGGAATATGCAAGTTTTGTTCAGACAGTCTCAGAGGATTTACAATGGCACATTTTTTGACATTGAGGAAGTTACAGTGATCTCAGTGATTTATTTTTAATCTTCATTGCATACATGCCTTTGCCTATGTTGTATTCATATTGTAATTTGAACCAGAACACAGCCTTTGGTAAGACAAAGGAAAAAAACAACAGCAGGGAACAGGGATGAGAGGATTTTGCTCACACTGAATATGTAGCCTTGTTATGTGATATGAGTTTGTATGTGGATGTTGGTATGAGAAGATGCAAATCAGGAAGAGCAAAATTATTACAACTTGGCTGAGAGGCTGAATTTAAGTCTTTTTAATAAAGTAAAATATCATTAGCCGTTTAAGAAAAATAGAAGCTTATACAAACCATAAGCAAGACAAATAGTATGTTAAAAATGTGAAAAGCCAGGATAGACAAATCTTTCAGAAATTATTAGCTGGTCAAATAGTAAACAAATACTTTAAGGTTTGTTGTGAGTTTTAAGATTGATAGAAAACTGTTTGATGAGACCCAGACTAGAAAAATACATCAAACTTGCAGCCCAAAGGATATGCAATATCCAAAAGTTTCCAGCCTGAGAGGAATAGTTGGAAATATTAATGTAACTCTTCAGGCTCTACTTCCAAATCCAAAATCCTTTCATTAACAAAATATTCAAATATTTTTTTCACAAAAATATTACTGCATTTAACTGCAGGTGTATTTAAAGTATATTTCTGGTCTGAAGTAAAAGGACCAATACTGTTTTCTGTAACCTCATATTCATTTCCCACTCTTGCTATTGTAGATTTGTCCCAATATCTTCAGAGGACTTGGTACTTTTTTGTACAAAACAGGTAAAGAATATATGTTTTGAAAGAATTTTTTAATTTGCAATCTCATTTGTATATACCTCTAAGATTTTGTGCATAATAATACGGTAATATGTGCATTGAACAAAAACACTTCTGTATAAAAATTAATTAATTTTTGATAGAAATGTTTCTTAATTTCTGTCTCAAATCACAGAAATATAATCAGCCAGATTCTGATTACATTAACAAAGATGAAAATCCAAAGCAATTCCATTGAAGTCAGTGGAAATAAACTAAGGCAATATTGGTTATTAGGCAGGCTGAGGTGCAAACTATTAATACTGCTTAAACTTTTGTGCCTTCCACATACATCAAGGTAGCATGAGGCCTGTTGTGTTTCCTCCTCCTTCCTCGTCTCCTTTTTCTGTGCAGAGAGGAGCAAAATCTGTATGTTCCTTTCAGATGTCACTCCATATTAAGGGCCAGGTCATGCCATCAATTTTTAAACACAGCTACCCACTGAGATCAATGCAGAGTGCTACTTAAAACTTGACAGTAGGGTGTGACCCTGTAAAACCAGCAAATACCTCTTTACTTGACTAAAAGCCTGATTCTACTCACAACAGCAGTCTACCAGCATTAAACACTGCATTTGTAGCACTGCAGTGCTGATATGTTGTATCTTACTCAGTTTCCAATGTGATCATTGCTTATACTGTTTCAGCTTTCTAAACTTCATTCTAGTTCCTATTATTCGTGAAAACAACTGCAGCAACACCACAATTTTAGCATTGCATAAAGAACTACTGAGTGTGTAGGGCCAGACCAATGAATGTGTTACGCACCCGTGTGCTGTAAAAAGTTTTATTGGTCTCTTCAGGAACAGTAAGGTAGAGAATAACTTGCATCCTGTCCTTTAATCAAAGCTACAGGCCCTTATTCTAAAAAGATTTATGTGCGTTTAGCCACACAGTAAATAGTCTAACTAGGGCCAGTAAGGGTGTTCAGAATTTAGAGCATGAAGCAAGTGGATAAGGTCTTTGCAGAACGGAAATCACACCATTTGTTTTCAAAGTTTTACGCTCTTTGCAGCTGTCATTCATCCTGCAGGAACACTAGTAGTTTATTAACAGTAATAAACTCATATTCCAGCATAAGTGCTTTCAGGGGAGGTGAATATTAAAGAGGTATCACACAAAAAAACAGGTAAAGTGCTATAGCTGTAACTGTAGCTAGATCATCATAGATAAGCCAGGCAAATCAATCATGCCAGCATCTGTATCCATCCTCTGCATCTCATAAACTCATTTTGGTTTTAGCAAGACAATCAAAAACATTAATGTACCTAATATCCATTCCACTCCTCTGCCTCGTCCTCATGAATTTCCACATACACATCATAGTATATACAGGTAAAAAAAGAGGTTTGATTCATTTTCCTGGTACAGCCATGATATTGTCTTTCCATGAAAGAACAAATGAAAAACATTTCTCAGATATTCCTTTAACATGGAGGGAAAGAGCAAGGCAATGTACCCCAGGCATGTATTGAAAACTTCTAACAACTCCCATAGTTTAGAAGTACCCTTACGAGTGTGACATTTTCAAAAAGGATTTAAAACCAGCTTTTCCAAGGTGCCTAAAAATTGCATTAAGTGCAAGATGTGATTTCCAAAAGGGCAGAAACAGATGACATGTAACTTCATGTTGTTTTCAAAGTGAGGCTGAGTTATTAAATGCTAAAGTCACCTCTAAAATGTGATTTAGGCTGTTAAATCAGGTAATGGC
The DNA here is from genome assembly GCF_964289735.1 of Phaethon aethereus. Lineage (NCBI taxonomy): Eukaryota > Metazoa > Chordata > Aves > Phaethontiformes > Phaethontidae > Phaethon > Phaethon aethereus. The sequence continues at coordinate 43,512,089 of NC_138576.1, read as the reverse complement.
TTTTGAAAAATTTACCTGCCATTAAGAGAAGGATAAGGTTCTATGTGAAAGAGGAGATTTTTTGACACCATTTCATGAGTTCCAGCACTTTTTGACATAAGAAGACTTGGTCAGGCAACTATAATTTTCTGGGCAGTAATAATACTTTTTGAATCCACTTGCAAAATTTCACCTTGGGACCTTCTTCTTCCACCAAAGAGTGTGTGAAATCTCCTAGAGTTTAGGAGCTCCTCTAGAGTTAGTGAGTGCAAATCCTATCCTGTGAAACACAGGACTGGGAATTTGGGGTCTGCATTATTGTTTTAGCTGTGGAGGATTTTTAAATATCTTCATTTTGATGCAGAGTGAAGTTTGACAGTACAAGTGGGGCATGCATTCCATAAAAACTAAAATCCTCCTGTAGCTAACGTTCAAACCTGGTTAACTATTGCTTTTTAAAATTTTAAGTAGAAAATAATTACTTCTGTATCAGATCTAAAATCTTTCTGTTCCAAGAAGCACAAATATACTCTGTTAAAATCCCCTTCCCCTGTGATAACACTGCAGCAAAGAACCATATTTCCATTGTAAAAAGCATTATGGAGAGTCACAGGAAAATATGATATCTGTTCCAATGACCTTAAGCACCTTTCATTAAGCCAAGTTACAACTGCTTCTTTGACCTTTGACCTATGATGGAGATCCTTCATAGTAAAAACACTTACAATCCAAAATGGGTGGGGGGTTTCTGTATATATGAGACAATAAAAATTTTTGCCATGGATGACCGTATTTCTGAAGCCAGATGTATTGTCATAGACAGAGCTCGGATCTGCCCTGATTTCCCTGCGTGCAAAATACATGTTTTTACAAAATATCACAAGTGCTGCTATCTTTAATGTGACATAAGTTGAGGCATATACATAGGCATAGTTGGAGAATACATTCAGCCTCTGCTGCATATGTTGGATGTTCCATTTATAACTCTGATAATGAAAAAAGAAGGATAATGACCAACAGAAGGATATAAATATATAGTGTGGAAGACACTATACCAGATGTCTTTCCGTACAACACTGTATCAGTTTTACTTTCCACTTGGTAGCAGAACTCCTGTTTGTAAAATATAAGAGAGATTATATCTTCTCTTTTGCCTGTGACACTACTAAATACTTCCATCAGTAACTGCTAACGCACTGAACGTTACTTAAATTACACGTCAAGGTCAGAGCTCCGTGGTACCACCTAGTACACAACACAATTGCGTGGTTTGGCTTTTTAAAGCTGCAAATGCTGCAGGACCCAGACACCCATAATTTACTGTGACATAGAATTATATGAGGTGCAATCTGACACCATGCAAATACCAACTTGTGATACAGCATTCGGGCTTCTGAGGCCACACAAATATGCAACAAGGGAACTGTCTGCAGAATTAAGCCTAAAGCAGACCATTTGCATAGTAAAGGCACTTCAAAGGAAGACCAAAACATTTCTTCCTTGCATTGTTATTTGTGTATTGAACATCATTCATCTATTTGTAAGTGCATTCAGCTATGGTGTTGTCACTGGAAGTGCATGTTTTAAGCTAAATTCTCTGTTTTGACCATAATTCCATATTAAAATTTTCTTTTATTCGCCTGGCAGTAGAACTGATGTAAAGTGGCAGATACAGTCAAAAGTTGGTACATGTAAGCATACAAATGCTGAGAGGAAAGAAAACTACGGGGACTTTCTTATCCACTTTTAAAGGCAGTTGCTACAGAAAAGTCAGACATCTGTAGCATTAGTAGTAACAAGCAGTCCAAAAGTGGCTGAACTGGTGCAGGGCAATGTAGATCCTAAATCTGTGCATTAGTAGAGAAGATTAAATGTATCCTAGTAGCAGGCTTTTAACAGTCAGGGTTACGCTGAATAAACACTGACAGCTAAATTTTGTATTAAATAATAATCTTGTGAAATTACATCAGCAGGGTAGATATTTGGACCACTCTCTGGCTGCTTGGTTTATCTGGGATATTCACTGAAATTATTTCAGTTAGAGGGAATGTTTTAATATTGATGATGATGATAAGTGTGCCAGCAGACATGAAAAACATTTAATGATTAATAGAATTCCAGTTTTCAGTAGAAGCAGGTAACTGATTAGCCTCTCTTGTCCTTGCTTACAACAGGGATGGCATAGCAGAGAAAAAAACAAACCTCCTATCCTGAGAAGTGCAGGTATTTTGAAGGTTGAAATGTCTTTTATAAAAAGCACAGCCTTGAATTCTTGCCTTGTTAAAGTGCTGAGGAAAGACTCCACTTTTCTGGAAAGAAAAATAGAACACTGATGTTCTTGGTTCTCTCTGAGTTTTGTGAAGAAGAATCTTACAAAGATTTTACCAGAATCCTTTTTTTTATCATTGTTTTTCCCTGGGATGTGAGTTAAATAATTATCTCAGCTCTGGCCCATATAATAATGTCACCTGTTATGTTTATTCTCTCTGTCTGCAATGTGTTTGGAGAACATCTGAAATGTGCACTGCAGTTAGAGGACCTTGCTATGCTAAGAAACTATACCTGTGCATCTAAACTTGCTGCTCCTGTACTTAAAATTGATCAAGTGCTGGCACAGACAAAAGAAAACTGTTTTCAGAAAGATTCACTTATGTGTGAGTCAGGTTTGATGTGAACAAGTCTTCCAAAAATGCCTTTATTTGTCAACATTATCACATATCCCATCTTTAGAACTAATGGGAAACTAATGTTAGCAAGATACACAGCATTTTTAGTCTGACTGTATCAGAGTCTGGAATTTGAGGGATTGTACATGGTGGCTGTCATGAACATCACTGCCATCAACGGGAAAAAGAATCTCAATTGAGCAGAAATAATGTATAAAAATATAACTTTAATATGTACTTTTGAGGAGTCAGAAACTTCATAGGCTTCAGAAGAGCACTTACACACACAAACACACACAAAAACCCTTTGAAACTACCAAGTCTACTCATATAAGTAACTGCTCAAAGGTGAGTAAAGAATCATGTCATTGCCCTTTAGGATCCAGATTTCGTGAAAGGCCTATGGAGCATTTCAATAACATTAACATGTATAGTGTGTGAAAAGCTTTGTATATGAACTTACTTCAATTGCCTGGAGGTTTTTAGACTTAAACATGCTGTATAGCTAGACATTCCTCTCTCCTTCTTGCTTCTTCTTATCTTCTACTCCTTTTTCCTGCCATATTGCACTAATGTAATCAGAGGCCATTAGGGCAACTCACTCCCCGGCTCTTATATTGGAAAGTATAATAAATGATCAAAGCTCAGGGTCAGTGTGAGCACCTGGATGGCTTTGATCACTGTCATTAGTTATGACAAACAGGAATCCCTCTTGTCCTCTCAGAAAAGTGTTCATGCTGGTGGTGCATTTATTTTGGTCTCATACTGAGTACAAAAGTGGACTTGCGATTAAAACCTGCAGCATTCTGCTGGAAAGCAAAACTACCTCAAAGTGATGGGGATGGAGTATATGTATCTTAAAAATGAAAAATGTACTATGATGCTTTTAGCCCACAATGTCCTTGTCAAAAAACCTGTCCGGAACAAATATGTGTAGCTGTCTGATAGAAGGATAAAATGTAAAATCTTTAAACAGAAAGAAAATAGGCAGCTCACAGTCTGTTTTTCAATCCTGTTGTCCTGTTAGCTCAGTTTGTTGTTAAAAACATCTTTTTGTATTCCTTTATATCTCCTTTTCATAAGTGTAAAAATAAAGTAATACTCCATTACAGACTTTTCAAATGTTTACTTTTTCTTGAGTTTTCACCTGTGATATATTGACTTACTCCCTGCAGACTGTTTAATTTTCTTCCAAACATATTTTGAAATTCTGGCTATCCTATGTGTTTTCCATGTGAGTGTCTGCATTAGTTTATATTACAAGCTTTTTTGTTTTAATGTAGTCTTGTATCAATTATTTCCATATGTGAATTATTACCCCATGAGGAAAGTAGAAATCATTGAGAAATTTTACTTTTTCTGCCTTTTAATTTTAATTTACTCTCTCTTGTTCCGTGATATCAGAAGGGATGGGGCAGAAGTGCCTTGTATTTTTTAACATTTCACTTGCTCATTTGAATTTTCTTTCTTTGATTGTAATTTATTTTCCTCTCTCTAATATTTTATGTTCCAAATTTAATTGTATGCAATTGCATAAAAATAACAAATGGTGTGGAAATCAGGAATAGTAGATAATAAAGAGAAAAATCACACCAAACCTAGATGGTAAATTATCCATGAACAATAAAAAAACTGGACTGTTCCAGTCTAGCGATTTTCTATCAGTTTTCTGATATTCTGTGGAATACTTACATGATTTTAGAAACCCACTAAATAAATGTTCTGAATTACCCTTTGCAAGGATCTTCCTCTCTATCCTTCTCTCCCTCCTCCCTTCTCCTCCCTTTTCTCTCTGCCTTCACACACGCAGAGACACACAGACACACATACACGCATATATGTAATAACAGAAAAAAACTATCCTCCAGGCTTAAACATTTCCAAAGCAGTTACTCTTGGTAGTTGTGCATATTGTCTTTGTATTCCAAAGTACAATTTCAAATATTTTAGATGGGGACTGTTCCCTCGTGTGTTAGTTTTATTAAGAGTTTATCACACCTATGAGCAATGATGTTTAACTGCGCTTCCTGCTGACAACAAACTTAAATGCCCACATGACTTTTGGCCAGCTCTGAAAGTCAGAATTTGAAATGTAGACTCCTAGACATTCTCTAGTCACCTCCTTATTATATTTCATAAAGTAGCTTGGTGCGCATTAGCAATGGCAAGCCATTACAAAGAATCTGCTCAACCTGCTTTCACACAGTCCTTTTGTTCTTTGGAGTTCATTTCTGCTAGGATTGTATTGAAAAGCTTGATGTCTCCTCTTCATACTTTATTTCCATACAGTACTTAAAAAGAGATTATTTGAGCTTCTTCCAGTGATAACCTGTTATCCTTTCCTTTTTGTTCTTCCCATGGTCAGTTACAAGCTACTGCCTTCTTGTTAACTCATTTACCCTAAATCCTTCAAGAAACATGTCCAGTTTGGAAACTCAGCTGTTCTGGTTTTGTCTATCAGTTGACTCCTGAAAAAAAAAAAAGAAAAAGATGGAGTAGTATCTGACTCAGAAAAAAATCACAAAAGAACCTTCTTTTCTACCCAGGAATCCCTTACATATAATCTTCATGAGATAACACATACTTGTTCAAACTGAATAGAGTGTTATGTTAAATACATCCAAGTTTTATATCTTTTGGATTTGTGAGAGATAATTTGCACAACGCTATCTATTTCTAAGTTAGCTGTTCATGTATTGCAGTATGAATCATGACAGAAAGTAAATAGATTCCAATTTAGGACAGTTTATAATAACATAGAGAGAGATTAGTGGCCTTTATAGATTATCATAAGCAGTAAAACAGCTAAAGATACTTATTTCTGAATAAATTCCCGCTTTCTCTTTCATAATAATTATCACTTTCATCTAGAATATGCAACTCACTTTAGTTCCTCAGAAGTGCACTTTCCTACTATAGCGTTTAATTCATCACATTCCTTGGATGTTCTTTGATAGCTCTTATTCATATCATTGTGCCACCAAATACAATGTAGACACTGCACAAGTGCATGGTAAGACCACCCTAGGTGACCACAGCCTAACTGGAAAAGGCATATTAAATATCAGTGGGGAAACAAACATGTCTTTCTTACAGCCACTCCGCAATGCAGAGGTAGAGCTGAAACCAGAATCCAACTCAGCTTCCCCCTACATCATTGCATTTAGCATTCAGTCCCACCATCCGCTTGAGTGAGCTGCACTGTAGGCATTGCCAAAGTTGGTCATGTATTTTGGAACACTGTAGGTGGTCTGAATTTGTTAAAAGAGCTTTCCCAACACCTGTCTATATTTTTAATACGCATGCAGAGTATAAACTAGAGTTCCTTGTTCTTGTAAATGACCATGCATTTGCCAAACTGCTCTGAAAAAGAGCTGGAGATAAAATGTCTATTTTTTACAAACTGATCTGCTGCCACTTTAAGCTACACTTCTTTTTTTCATTCCGTGTTGGTTGAAATCTCATTTAATTGCAACAACATGAGCTTAATGCCGCAGACATATGGATGTTTAGAGCAGCATGTTATTGACAAATTCTCTAGACTGATGATTTATTATGGACATCAATGGACAACACTTGTTCTGTCTATGAAGCCTGTTTTCTCAACTCTGCTCATCTGGGAGAGACATGCTGTGCACAAATGGATGCATGGTTTCTTTTATCCAATTGAGCCTTCTACAGAGCCATGTTATGTCATTCTGATTTATGTCTGTTTTAACCCCTTCAGTCTGTTCTTTGACCTATAGCTATGTCATTCCAAACTGAATCTCACTTAAATACATAAGTGGTCCTCAAGGAGAAGGGGAATACAAGCAAGAACTATTCCTTAAACAGTATGCTTGTTGTGAGATTGAAAACATTGCTTGAAAACGACATGTTGAGCCGTGTCAGTGCATTTTTAATGCAGATGAAAATTGGTTACTTCAGAGGTGCTGAATACATAAATGCACATCAAGTGGCTCACCTGAACTTGCCCTGCTGGTGCTACTAAAGTCAGGTCTGCTGAATTTGATAAGATCAGATCGTAGTCTATTAGAAATGTAAAGGGTCACAAGGTTTGCAAAAGCTGTACACTGCTGGCACGTTGAATAGTGTTTTGCAGGAAGACTGGTATTTATAATCACCATAAAATTTCAGGTTCATCAGCGACTATGTGTCTTGAATTCCCAGAAAACAAAACACATTGTCATTACCTGGAAATAATCAGCTAGTATTGTGATAGCAGCTGAAACAGATATACTATACAGGTGCTCTAGCTAAAAGTGAAATGCTTTTTATAATGTATTTATTTTTGGAAATAGCAACATTTTCTTTCTTTTCTTCCATAGCTATTTCTTTCTATGCTTCAGTGGAAAAGAGTAAGATTCTTGAGTGACATGAGATCAGATGCAGAAAGTCCTCAGGGACAAATCTTGTGAAGTCTTCTGAAATCATACGCTGGCAAGTTCAAGAGATATCTCACTGCATAAGCAGGAATGAAGTTACCGTTACTGCAAGCATAATTTAACATACTGAATGTACTACCTTGACTGCTGCCATTATGAATAATTAAATAATATAATTACAGACTTCTCAGGTTGCACTGCACAGCACTGCTTACAGTACAACCTTTTAGGTAAGTCCATAGAATAGTCTTGGCTGGATTTCGTATATATGGCCTTGCCCAAATTGACCTCCATATGATTCTTCATGTCCAAAGCAGGGCTTTTTTTTTCAGTTTGAACTTTGTGCACATTTGAAAATCTGAAGAAAAAACTTATAATCTACTTACTTTGGAACTGGGACATGAGGCAAATCCACCAGTCCATTACAAAGGTTCCAGCCTCCCCCAAGATTCCTCCTGGGATACATCCTGGGATGACTCCTGCAACCAACACAGTGAAAATGAGAGAATGTTGCTGTATTTTAACACAACGAGTAAGGGAATGTGTTTCCAGAAACATATGGGTAAATACAGGAAATAGTGAGGTCACAGCATAACTTCTATCTGCAAATCAGAAACATATAAAAATCTTAAGGTTCAGGATTTCTATATTCTGATTACAATCTTAGAGATTACAAAAACATGAGATTATTTTTTTGAAGCCATCTGTACAAGGCATCTTTAATCGCAAAGGTGTTACTTTTAGATTTTTGCAGATTTTTTAATTGTTGATTTGTTTTCTGCTGTGTTTATAACTTTAGTAATCTATGGAATGAAACGTGACTCATCAAACTACAAAATACTTAGTTCAGAGTGCTTTAGCACAAGAAGGTTCTAAATTTTAAAAACTTTCTGCTATCTCCATTCTTGTTTCTGCAATACTAGTTCATGTGAAAAATACCATTTTTACTGGCAGCTCAGAGCTCTCACCTTGCAACTGAAATAATTGTCCAGTCAGCTGAACAAAGGAAGCTTGAATTTAGTTACAAATTCAATCATCAATGTCCAGGCTGTGATTTACTTCACGCAATCTCTTATTGTGGGATTTATGCTATGTAGCTCTGGCAAGTGATATGTCCAAGACTGTCATAAGTCCTTCGTATCTAAGCTAGTCTTTACATTGGGATTCACTATGTTGTAAAACTGGTGAAATGAATTAAAATTTAGTGGATCCTTTCCCCCCCTGTGCGGAACTCACAGCTTGGTGTAGTTGATTGACTTTTAGATTGCTCAAAATGAATTAAATGTGCCCAGCCCTAAAAAGCCATCTCTGGGACTTTGCAAGGGAATAGGATAAAGATCTGATTACAGGACTAGAGATTATCATGACAATACCTTTCTGCTATTTTTGTGACATCTATTGTATGAAAGTTATGAAGTGACAGAAATAGAGGTCATTCTGTCAGAACCTTAAAATGTGCAAGATGAAGGTCCTATTTGTTGTTCTTTTTCAGATGTCATTTAAGGACTAGCTCACTTTACAATGCATTGCTCTTTTTATGAGAAGGTGTCAGCTGCAAAAGGTGGTCTTAGATAGATACCAGTGCTTGTACTTTAGAAGGTATTGGAGATGTACATATATGAACACACGTATATATGTGTATATGTGTATATGTGTATATGTGCATATAGATACATATGTGTATGTTTATATACTAAATGTATATACAGATGGAAGATATGATTTACAAGATAAAGATTTAAGTTTTTGCCTGTATTTAAATATATAGTTTTCTGTAATGAGTTTATAAACTTCTGATGCAATCAGTGGTTTGAATAAAACCCTTGATTTCCACAAAGGCAGGAGACAAAAATTGCATGATAACTGAATGCTGAATGAGTTACAGATGTTGTTCCCCCACATTTAAATTTATTTTCAACATCTTGCTCAAATCTATTATGCCTTACACGTGTAAAAATAATGAACTATTTTACAAAATCATTTTCCTCTTTTTAAAATGGTTATATCTGCACAACACCAACATAAAGGTTTTATCTTATATTTGAAGTCTGAATTCAAACTGAAACACACTTTAAAAAAGTTAATCATAAATAATATATTGATTGTCTTTTTTTCAGAGAATGAGCTTACTGTTTTTCAAAAATTTTCTCATGATTTCATAGTAAATTAATTTTGATCTTAGTAAATTCAAATAATTCTGAATAATTTTATAAAAAATCAGGTTTTTATTTGTTTTAACATTCTGACTGTATGTGATATTTCATCCTTCCAGATTTCACCTGAAAACTTGGGATGACTCAAAAATTGACCCTGTGAAAGTTGATCAGTGCTTTCTGGTTGGTTCTGGATTAATAGGATGTTCTGCTTCCTAAGAAAATATTTATAAAGACACAGTGATTTGCATGCATTGATATATCTTCTTTTTTTTGAGAGGCATGCCTAATGTGTATAATTTTTGTATTTAAAAGCATAAAATTTTGAAAAGGACTAATTATATCCTGCATTATCTCTTGATGACAGAGTATCAACAATCTATTTTAAGTGACAAGCAATTTGTAAAAGAAGCTTTGCCACTTCTAAATGTCAGTTAAAAATAAAATCAATCTCTTTTAGATTATGGATTTCAGGAAGGCATGAAGGATCAGTGCTAAAAACCACTGAAAGAATAACTATGCATTTGAAGCTATGCAAAAACTAAATTTGAAAATGTTCAGGTACAGTGAGTTCTATTAAAATCTCAGTAAATGTTACTTCAAAATGGCACTGCAACACATCCTTTCTGAGGCAACGGACAATAGCAGATCCTGCCAACCCATGTGGTATTGGATATTGAATTTTTAATGATGCTCACTATAAGATTCTGTTCTGATTATCCACTCAACAGTTATAATATTAATAGAGACCTTAACACCTCAGCATATTCTTGTTTTTATGCTCAACACTTCCTATGTTAGAAATTTTCTGTCCAGAGTAATGTATGTCGCATTAGATCAACTGTTTTCACTTATTAGTCTGATCAGTAGGTAAACCTGCCTAACAACAAATACGTGTTTTGTACATCTTAATATTTGTCTATTTATCTCAGACCAACAAATCCTTTGGAAATCATGTTGGTTTATTCATAATAAATGCATAAACACTCCACGCTTATGTCTTAGGTACCTTGCAGCATTTAAGATGCCTGTAGATGCTAATATTTGGACAAATGAATTGCTTCCTTAATTTTCTTAGAAAAACTTAACATCCAGAGTGCACAAAATAAGTTTTAAAAAATTAGTTCTAAATCTTTCTAATATTTGGTGACTTATCCTTATTTATTCACCTATGATGTATATAATGAATGTAAGTAGGTATATGATCTGTAATATTTCTAAAGCAGCATAAAACTGTCAGTGAAACATCCATTCTTGTAATAGAGGTACATGTGCACTTTAATGAATGTAATTAATGAATAATTACTTATAATATAAACTTTCGTAACACAGTGATGCTCGTTTCATTTGCCTGTGTGGTGTGTACAACTGCCTGGATGGCAAACAGAAAGTGCACATCAGGACACCCAAAGTTCAAAGGTAATTGTAAACTCAACATCCCTCCCCCACTGCTTCAAATATAATTTATGTAAATATATATATTGATATAATAAATATATATACACAAATATAATACGTAATTTAAAAGAAACACTGTCTAATGAATAAGAAGGTGCAAACAAAGTCTAAGCAATAATTTTTAGAAGTCTACAGACAGCCAGAAAACATGATCTTAATCCTAGATGATCACAGCTGATAGCAATAGGAATCTGAGGACCTTAAACACTGGATTTTCTCCATCCTGTGTCATTACAGACCTAGAGCTTTCTGATAGCTTTGTCATACTTCATTGTCATAAAAAATTTTCATAAATCATTAACACATTAATTTGAGTGTTTGGCAAGATTTGGATGTCATTCTGATCATTTTTCAGACCTGCTGCATAGGTAATTTCATGCAGCAAATCTGTATAAGGGTTTTCTTTAATCCAGTTACAAACCTATACTGTAAAACATTTAATTCATTGCCATTACTTATTGTCATTGCTGTCTTGATTGGCTTTTCCTAGCACATGCACATTTTACCCTTCTAATTCAAACTCTGGACATTCTAGCATTTTTTAGATTAGAATTACCTATTCTCTACATTCCACCAGTAATTCACCTTCATTCATCACATGAACTAGAAATGGCTTCTTCTAATTTTCAGTTCTGCCCCTTCTTATATCCTTCCTTCTGACTTTTATCATGCTACAGACAATTTCTCAATCGTTTTAGTCTTATACCCTTATTCCACAATCATTATATTTTCTTCTAAACGGTCCTTTCTGGTTATGAAAATTTCGTTAATCAACGGAGTCAATTCTTTCTCCTCTGTGTATCCTCATTATAGTATTTTTTTTTCTTTAATTCAAGGTATCAACCACATAAATCTCACTTTAAAGGTAACTTCAGTAGTCCTCAAGCAGCTAACCACATGGCCCCAGGATCTTATTTTAATAACAATTTTCATTTTCTTTTTAGTTTCCCTTCATGCCTCCAATCATGCAGTGATCTTATCTAGACAAACAGAGTATTTAATTTGGCACATTTAACAATAAGTGTGATACATACCCACTCTAGACTGAGGTTTCTCTTCAGTATAGGAGAACAAGCATAGCAGAAAAAGAAAAAAGTATCTTCAGTCCAAGAATCCTCAGTCCAAGCATCCATGAAGAATAAGGTATGTCAGAAAAAACAGTGATCAATAATGTAATCAGAACCTGAAGAATAACACTACCTATTTCAGCTAAACCAATATTTTTGTCCCACATTCATGAGAAGTTAAAATATTCCCTGTTCTGGACCTTAAAACATGATGATAAATAATACAGTGCCCAGTAATTAAAAAAATCAAAAAAGTTAAAATAATGAGAGTTCATAATTTGAACTGTAATAAAGTTGAACAACTTCACCAAGTTCAGGTCAGGTAACAGGCTGAAGAAATATAAATATATATAGTGTTAGGCTTCATAAACTTATATTGCTGAAAAGATTCAAAATAAATTATAAGCTATAACCCTAATTAAGAATGAATGTGTATTTACTATAATCTGTCTATTCAATATAGATTCTTCTTGTCTGTATTATTCACTTTGCTCAATTAAGATACCAGGAATGACAAATTGTTTTCTAAAGGTGACTCTCTGTCTTAACTGACTAGAGGTAGGAGGGGGTCTACATGTTGAACTTAAACTAAGCATGTAATTTTTATATAACTAATCATAGAGACAAAGCCTCTCCAATAAATAAGAGCGCCAGAAACTTTTTTCATTTGTTCTTAACACATTATGAAAAATTGTAAATATAATTTATTTTTCTCCTAATAAAAGATTATGTACCTATGTAGTATACATTTTAATGTAATATCACAGTATTCTATTTATTTTGGTCTTTAGCACTTATGGTGGGAAATGTTATCATCACTATTTTAGGATAGGGAGTAACAGAATTTTCTATGTAAATGGTATGTACAAGTACTCAGCTGCTGATTAGGGCTAGCTTTTATCATATGAACACAACCATATGCAACTATTGGCCAATTCTTTATGCTTACATTTTTTAAGCATCACCTATATTTTGAAATAATTAGCTACTGTCAATTTTCATACTTGTTAAGTGGATTCAGGCACCTACACCCCATTCTTTCCCCTTGTATTTAACTCCTTGGTACTTTAGGTAATTACTGTACTTTGGGAGAGTTACAGAAATCTTCTTTGGGAATCAGTTTGGTAGGAAGGACTTGAATTCAGGAAAAAAAAATACTGGATGCAATTAGCCAAATTCAAAAGGAAGGAAAAATTTCAAAAATTATTAAGACATTTAATTCATGAGGTAAGTTCATAAAGGGCCAAAGCTTTTACTCACATGAAGAAAGGAATGTCACATCTAATACACAGCAACTATAATGCTTCTCAGTGTTTTATCAGAAGCAAAGACTGGAAAAGAATGACACAAAAGCCAGTTGTAGGTCAGTCACTAGTGGTGTATCACAGGGCTCCATACTAGGGCCAACGTTTAACAACTTCATTAATGACTTGGACAAGGGACAAAGTGCACCCTCAGCAAGTTTGCGGATGTTACAAAATGGGTAGGAGTTACTGAAACACTGGAGGATTCTGCTGCCATTAAGAGAGAGCTGGGCAGGTTGGAGCAATGGGCTGAAAGAAGTCTCATGAAGCTCAACAAGGGGAATTGCAAAGTCCTGTCCCTGGGGAAGGATAACCCCAATCAGAGGGGGAAAGTATCTTGGAAAGCAGCTTGGCAGAGAAGGACCTTGGGGTTCTGGTGGTCAAATGGAAAATGAGCCAGCAATGCACCCTTGCAGCAAAGAAGTCCAACAGCATCCTAGATTACATTAGGAAAAGCATTGCCAGTAGGTCAACAAGGTGATCTTTCCCCTCCTCTGATCCCTTGTGAGACAAATCTGGAGTGCAGGGTCCAGTTCTGAGCTCCCTGCTACAAGAGAGACAGGGATGTAATGGAAAGAGTCCAGCAAAGGGCCACAAATATAAGAGATCAGGGCATCTTTTGTAAGAGCAAAGGCTATGAGAACGAGCATGGTTCAGCCTGGAAAAGAAAAGATTCAGGAGAATCTGGTCAATATACATAAAGTCCTGATAGAAGCAAATGATGGTACCCACTGGCACCAAGTGGTCATGCATATAAATTAAAAACCAGGAAATTCCATCTGAACATAAGAAAACATTTTTTTTACTATGAGGGTGGTCAAACACTGGAAATGATTTCCCAGAGAGGCTGTGGAGTCTCCATCCTTGAAGATATTCAAAACATGACTGAACATGGTCCAAGGCAACCTGCTGCAGGTGACCCTGCTTGAGCAGGGAGGTTAGACTAGATGACCTCATGATGTCCTTTCCCATCTTCTCACATTTGGAAAAATAGGGCTTTATAGCTTTCTGAAAAAAAAATCTGCTTTGGCACACACATGTCACTAGCCAAGACTGTTTTATAATCTGAAAGCCACTAATTGTCATATTTGGATATTTAAATAAGTATTTTGGCCATTCTTTTTAAACTAATGTCACATATTATAGGATTTCTAAATATGATTTCCAAACTTAAATTTTAAAAGCGATCCAGAACAAATGATAGAATTAAAAACAAGTCCATAAGTTATTTAAAAGAGCAAATAAAAATTATCATTCTTAACATTTAATCAAAACCAGATTTGATATAGCAAAGACCTTTTATGGAAATCTATTTTTTTAACACTCTCAATGCCAACATTTAATTTTGTTTCAAGAAGGCAGATTTCTAAAGCAGGTTTTCCTGATTAATTTTCCTATCTCTGATTTCAAATATAGGATTATTTTGCTTTTCTGGGTGGTGAGGTGAAAGAAATAAAAGTTAAAAAATATTTAAAAGTTTATTCCATGGTGCATAAGTTCTCCAGAAGAACTGATAAGATTGAATGGTTTATAGAACAACTAAGCCTTACTGTTATGGAATTCAATTTTATGAATCAGATTTAGAGCACTCAGCCTTTTTCTATAATGTTCAAAGTATTCTTCCTCATTTTTCCATCCCAGAAAAAACTTGAAATAGAAAACAAAACTCTGATTCTTCTGAGATGAGAGACAAAACACCTGAAGGAGGTAAGATTTGACCTAGAGGTTATCACTTTCAATTTGATTAGCTATTCATTTACTCCATGAATTGTGCTTAGAAGTGGGAAGCTTTCAGACCACTTTCACCCTAGGCATAGATCCACTGAAACTCAGGAAGCTATATGAGGAATATGATGTGTATACTCTCTGAGGAAGGAGGAAGAATATTAATATGGAAATTTTAACAGACTTATATAGCCAGATGACTTTCTGTAGCATTTAAAAGTGAAAAAAAAATTTCCATAAGGTCAATAAGAGGTTAGGTCACCTGAGCTGGAAGAATACACTGGCAAAAAAGCTTTTTCCTGACAAAACTGAGAATATACTGCACAGAAGATATGTAATTGGGGAGGAGGAGGGCAGAGGTGTTTAGTTTGTTTTTTTTTTTTAATTGAAGCATTTTGACTGTTAAAAAAAATCATAGATCTGCATAAAATTATTCCTGTCATCTCATGTTAGGTTCGAAATGTGACATACATGTGTGTATGCACATGTACATATACACACCTGGTTATTTGTCTCTCATTTAGTATATGTAGAATTTGAATTGAAATTCAGTATACATTCTTTATACCAATCTTTTTCATTGTTTTTACATGGTGCTGTGCACTTGCTCAAAAAACTCACTTAGGCTTAATCTTACATTTTTCACACTTAATACAGAAATCTTAATTCATCCTTTCTCAAAGATCCCTGAGAAACTAAGCAGTAAGGATAGACAGTGCAGTGCTTATCATGGTTTAACTTCTGGGATATTTACAGGCATTTTCCTATTAATACTATTTGTATTTTAACTAAATAAACTAGGTTTTTGTTTTAAAGCAATTCTTCTGCTCTTAAAGTGTTAATTAAAGGAACTTTTCAAGTTAAGAATCCTGAACCTAAGACATTGAATTTGCCTTCACCTTCGTAATAATGAAGAAATTAAAATTTTTCTCTCTCATGATCCAGGGAGACAACTCATGTGAACCATTTTTGAAGGCAGTGTAGGGGTTTTTTTTACCATTTCTAATACAACTTTTAAAGCTGATGAATTTTAGCAACTGTGAAAATAAATGTGCAATCAAAAAAATGTTATTTTAAAAACTTTGAATATCTTCAAAGACAGCAAGAAGGCAACTGTGTTCCTATCTAACCACTTAAAATTATAAACAGGGTCTTGTTTTATGTACTGAGAAGCATAAAGAGTAGAAGTTATGATCATAGGAGTAGATGTACAATACTGTAGTTTCTTTTGAAAATCTTGAATTTTTTTCTTCTGTTTCTTCTGCTTCTATGGATTGTTACATTTGTATATTTGGTAGGTTCACAGCAAAGGTAGGGATTGTTAATAATTGCGGAAAATGTTTGAAGGCATGAAACTTATTCTTACCTGTGTTTGCGAAGCCAGCATGGTTCTATTTCAGTTTGTTCCAACTTAACTATAAAGACCCTGAATAACAATATAAAAACTTCAGATGATGAACAGTCTACCATGCTCTTAAAGAAAACTGTCCAAAGATTTCTTATGCTTATAAACTTTATTGTTTACAGTTGTCACCTTATTTGCAGACTAAGTCTGTTTGTTTCCACTTCCAGGATTAGGATTTGTCTTCACCTTCTACCCATCTACCTTTACAAACTGCCTTCTGAGTATTTTCTTGCTGACCGTGAAGTTACTTTTAAGCCTTGTCTTTTATAAAATAAATAGCCTAAAATAAGATGACAATAAAACAAAAAATAATCACATTTTTACTTCCAGTTTCCCGAACCTAGATTTTGGGAAAAGGTAATTGTTATAACTGTTATAGGAGTCACTTCCTAGTTCATACGGAATCCATTGTATAGCATTAGTAAAAAGCTTTAGGCCGCAAGCTGTGATCTTTCATCTAGGTACCGACAAACATACACTGAACTCTGACTTACACTGAACTCTGACTTAGTTACATGAGGGGAAGCCCTGAAACCTGTGTAAAGTAGAAAGATAAAATAGTCATGTCCATCAGCAGAAGTTGCCTCCTCGAGAAAAGAAAAAGGATCCAATGAGGAACAAGGAGACCCCAGACCCAAATACTACTATTGGACTGAACCATCTCACAATGGGAGAGGAACGTAGACTGTAAGGGTGTAATTGCCCAGAGATTCTTTTGTTCAGGATCCCTCTCCAGAAGCACCCAGCTCAAGCTGGTCTACACCGCTGTGCCACCTGATAAATGCGTCTGGCCTACGTCATGTTGGAGATTCTGCTTCGAGAAACCCAGGGTCAAGCCTGAGGGAAGAGGAAGCACCCGAGAGTGAGTGTGTGTGTGTGAGGAGTCGAAAGGGGCACCCGTCGGCTCACTGGAGTCACCCGCTGTGAAGGCTCCGGCCCTAGCGGTTAAAGTCTCGCGTGGTGTGTGTGCAACTCCTTGATTGGCACGTGAATGCTCAGGCAGCGGCTTCTCCCTTAACAGTAATAAAACACTTAATAAAACACTTAAGAAAACTCTTAATACAGAGTCACTTTGTATCCATTATGCATAGGACACGTTGATTTTGCGCTGTCACATTTTATTTACAGAAAATGTCCATACAATTTTAATTGTGCAATGCTTTTATCTTCTGCATGACACCTCCCCCCCAAGCTACTAAAAAATATGATATGAAGTGCTTGCTTTCATCTTTCCCAAGAAACCATAAAGTCATGGAATTAGAATGCAATTGGCCTAAGGTGAGGGTCTTGCAAGCAGATCTGAATGATGTCATCAAGACACCACAGAGAACACTTAGCAAGATGATAGCTGGAAGATATTTCAGGCTTTAATAAGAGGGACAAGGCTTTCAGGAACTCTGCCATGTAATTACCCAACACAGGAGGTGATGTCGTGCATGTCAAATATGAAAATTATGATCTCAGAAGAGGCTTTACATAGAAGAAAACAAGAGGTAGGTAGGTCTAAAAATATCAGATACATTTCATGTGTTGTCACAGCTGTCTTTTAAAATATACGTGAAGCACAGGTATAGCAAATTACACAACGGGCAGATCGGAATACTTTATACAGCAACATAACTCTCCTTAATTGCATTTTATTTTGGAGTTGTGATTGCAAGTAAAGGAATGTTGACCTCAAACTTGGCAGGTCACAACTAAAACTGTTGCACGTTTTTTGCCCATATTTGAAGTGAATTGCGTAGGGGCTATGGAGGTGTTCGCAAGAGTTCAGAAAGTTTTAAACACTTTTGGCACTTCGTAGGGAAAAAGATAAAGAAATCATACTTAATTTACTCTGTGCCTTTAGTTGAGAACCAGGGCAAAGGGGAAAAGTTTATATGGTTCTTCTCTAATTTTAAAGCATAATAAGTTTTAAAATGGAATGTCTCATTGCCTCTAAAATATGTTATGTAGGGCATTCAAGGACCGATAGGATTTAGAGACTAAACTGTTGATAATATTATATAACCACTTTAGCATTAATTATTCCTGTTTATACAGGACTTGTTTTATAGTCCTGCATGTTTCACAGAGAGGTGAAAGCATAGTTAGAAATATATAGAATGGTTCTTATGGCAGGTATTTGTAAACAAACACCCTGTAAATTAAAAAAAAAAAAAGGAAAAGAAAATGCAAGCATGAGAAATCTAGTCCTAGCTTTTCTAGGATTATGTCATAATTGGGACAGAAATGAAAACCATTTTTAATTTTGCACTGTAAGTATCAAACCAAAATATGTTCACTTGCTCCAGATTAACCCTTCTATATTCATTCATGCTTATTTATCTATACTGTAACTGTGTTGAAGAGGTTTGCCAAGGATAAGGAGACTGCACAAGTTAAGCAGATGAGCCATTTGTACATTTAAGCTATTAAAATGATAAAGAATGTTTCTATGCATTATCCAAATATGTTGACTCTGTAAATAGCTGAAAACTTTGAGAGAATGTGTTTTCCACTGTGATTTCTGGTATATTGAATTGTACTTGCTTTGAAAAATCACAGGACAAAAGAGTAGAAACTTCCCGTTTTAAAACTTCAGGGAGTGAAAATGAGGGATTTATTAACTGCTCTGGGGTAATTATACAGCACAGCTCCTTTGCCCATGATCCTGCAAGCATTAGAATTTTCTGACAGCAAGCCCAGACTATGCTTTCCTTGTAATTTCTACTGCTTCTTTTATACTTCTTCCTTTCATATAAAACTAAAGATAGGTTATATTGGAGATAGACTCTACTACTTTCAAATAATAAAAGTACATAGAAAATGCAGTTTAGCATTTCATTTCTTTCTGTTTCCCACTTTAAGTCTCTTTTTTTCCTATTTCTATAGTTACATTTGGAAAGTAAATGTAGCTATTCATATTAAAGTTCCTTTTTTACCCTGGGTTCCTCCTCTTAGTCCCATTTTCTGTGTTGATTGCTAAAGAAACAAGAAGTTAGCAGATACCCTGTTTCAGATCACTGTCATGAGGTTAAAGAACCAAGAAAACAAGAAAGTGATACAGACAAAAAATTCACTTCTCAAGTCCAGCAAATGAAAATGTATGCTTGTCCGAACTGCAGAAACCTCTACGGTTAATGAACATGTCTCACAATTTGTCATAAATTTATAAGTAGCAAGAAAAACCTTTTCCAGTGTGATGTAACTAGAATGCACCTACTATGTTTAACTAAAAAACTTGAACAGTAAGAGCTATTTAATAAATGCTGAATATCAGGGCAGTTTGATTTCTTAAAGGAAAAAAGAAGGCAGATTTATTTTGTTATCCTCTAGTACCTTAAAATCTCCTGTTTTGTGTTAGTGTTATTCCATGAGGTTTCAGAGTCCTTTCTTCAGTCAGAGTATCTTTTTTTGGATATGAACCTGCACATTAAAAAAAAAACAGAAAACATATTAAAGTTAGAAATAGAAGTTGAAAAAAAAAAGTTTAAGAAAAGTGTGAAGACTAATATTACAAAGCAGATGAAATAGCAACTCTTAGCATGATACCATTGCCAAAACAGACGACATTGCTTTTGGATTTAGCAACCTTGCTTGAGATAAAGGGGAAAAGTGTGACTGGAGAAAAACTTTATTCTGTCCATGCCTTTACAACATTTTGTCTTCATAATCAGGAATGGCTATTTAAAAAAAAAAAAAAAGAAGAAGAAAAAAGTTCTAATAAAGACAACAAGTACTAAATAACTTCAGCAAAGCAGTGTGTGGCATTTGGAGAGACAGCAGAATCAACTGGATTCTTCAACCTTCTCACCTTCAAACCGTAACAGATTTTAGGAGGGGAGTTATAGATCTCTTTTATGCAAAGTTCGCTGGCAATTCATTAAGGGATGTAAAAGCTCTTTAAGGAAATATAATCTATAACAATAGATAAAACAAACTGGCGCCCATCCTTGGCCCTGAGGATAAAGACCAGCACATGATATGAGTCCTCACAGTTTGGCACACTCTCAAAGAAGTCTGAGGCTTCTTCATTTCTGGTTTCTCATCTGAATATCCTACACATTGTGATAAGTGAAGGCATGGGTCAACATTAGCTTTCAAATGTATTTTAAATTAATAGGGTGACTAAGCCATTGACTTTTGTGATCATGAAATAAAGTCATTGAGGAATATGAGCTAGGTAGTAATTAATCTTCATATTTTGAATCAAATAAATGAGTTCATAGACAGAATCTTTTGGTCTGAGTAGTTATCTGCAATTCCCCTAAAAACAACAGGAGTTCATTAAAGTGAATGGTTAACATCATTGGAATAGAAATTCCAGTGACTATGTGCATATTGCTTTGCAACCCCTCTCTCTCTCTCTCTCGCATGTACTAGTTGTGTATTAACATATATAATCATTATGTAAAACACAGATTTAGAGTATGTGACTAATTTGAAGAAGAGAAAATGACACTATTTTTCCTTTCACAAGTTCATCTTTGCAAAATGCTTGTTTGTTTCATTAGGGTGTAGCTCCATGGGAAGAAAGTGGGAAAAAGAATCTTACAAATGCTTTTTGTAACTTAATCTCTCAGGATTATGTGTTCATAGAGTAGGATTTGCAGATCTGCTCTTGGTTAAGCTCACTACATTCTCATTGAAATCAATTCTGTTGCCATCTTTAATGTCAAGGGAAACCAAGAGAGGACATTCAAAACTCCAAATCTTGAAGTCAGTATTCAATTTTCATTCAAGTTCCTGCTTACTCGACTTTTGCTAACTTGATAAATATCCTGGCAAACTCCTACACTCAGAGGCAGGAAGACTTTGTCATTTGGCTTTTTCTGAAGACACTAAATTTAACCCCTGAAGGCAGGTTGAAGGCAGTTTAATCTATATTTGAACTATCTCAGAGTACAAAAGAGTTAGTTTCAATTTAACATATTTATTTAATATTTTTTTTTAAACTCTCTTCGGGGTATGACTATTGAAGCAATGGACCATGAAACAGAGGTATCTTAAATAAATCCAATTTTATTTGCAAAAAATCTTGGGAGAGTAAACTACATTCTTCTACAACTTTTACAGAAAGTGGCTTTGATGCTTAGGTCCAAACCTGGAACTACTTGCCAAAACAAAATCCATCCTACCACTACACAAAATAAATGAATCTTTCTTCAGCCCACACCTCTTGTGGGAATTTCCCTTGGTCCATAGTTTGAAACTTTATGTTGTAAGTCTCCCTCATACATCAAAGTGCAGTGCAATCTGTATGCCACAACCTGCTTCCCTAATCTCTTTGGCAATAGCCTCCTGACGTTTTTACTCATGTTCTACCTTAGGACATGTAGTCATTTCTTTCACTGGCCCCATACGACAGCCAGTGCATGCTTTGCATGAGGGAGAAAACCTTTCTTCTAAACTCATGTAGTAATTTCCTCTAACATTTCAAGTACGCCTTTGATCCTGTGACATACAATTCCTTGCCTTTCCTACGTAATGGTCTCTTACCTGCTGGAGCTCATCCAATGTGCTGTGACTTTCCCAGATGTAAGTGCAAATCTTTCACACTGTTAACATTCATTCCTGCAGCAACACTTTTCTACCTCAGTATCCTTTTGAATGCTAATTAGGATGTCACCATTCTGATTTAAGACTTTAAACTAGAAAATTTATTAGAGTCTCTCTTTTCAGTCACATAAAGGTGTATCTATTTTTTAATATACTTTCAGTTTATCAAGAATCCAAATCAATAAGAAGTATGATTTCTTGACAGATCTTGTCTGATCTGATCCACAATATAATTCAGTGACTTTAGTTTTGAAGATTCTGAGCATTTTAATCCTGAGGGAGGACAAATCACTTCACTTGTTATTAGTTGTTTAAGATTCAATAAATACACAGAAAATATAAAATATGTAAAATAAGGCACGAAGCTTCTGCTTTGTATTTGAACTTTAGCGAAGACTCTTAAGTTCACCACCTTAATATGATATTACCACCCTTGCAGGGACTTAGGTAGTTCCGGGGGAATGTGAGTATATCTAAGCTTTCAGTGAACCTATGGGGAAATTTCTCCTGCTCTACTGAACAAAACTCCACTGCAGAGGAGGCTCAGGGCAACTTAGGGCTCAAACATACATGTTCTACCCATATGACTCAAGTTACACTTTGTAAAATACAAACAATGCAATTTGTATATCTTTGGAACAAGAAGGTCCATTACTGGACACAAATTATTAGCATATGAAAGTCTTACAAAGGACTATTTTTTTAAGGATATCTCAGATTTTATTTTTCAAAGTAAATTAAAAAAATACCTGAAAGATAATGCAGTGGGTTGAAGACAAAACAACAAATATCATGTGACTTTTCACCACATGTAACAGATCAAGAGAAAAGTATAAGCATTCGCTTAAAAATTTTTTTTTTACATCAGTCAGCAAGATTTATTCCACATTTAGCAGAAGATTTTAGGTGTGTTATATCAACGAGAACACCTTTTTAATCAATTGAATATCCAGTTATAAACTCTCAAGCCTTAACTGCAAGTGAACTGCTGGAGCTGAAGCAGGGTCTGAGGGTTAGCATGTGTCAAAATCTCAGCAGCTCTGAAATTCCCTTTTCTGCCATCTATATGTTGTGCGAATATGAATGCTTTCTTTAATTTTCTGTATCTCAATTCCACACACCCCCCTCATGATAAATGCAAGCTCCTCTGGATGGAAGTATTCAATATAATTATAATGTCCCCTCATTTGAGTTTTGCAGGTTTTTAACAAGCAGAATTGTGAATGCTAAATGGTGTACTCCTAAATGGATCCAGGTGGGGGTGAGGTGGGCAGAAAGAACTGGAAAGTTTTGTTCCAATGTTTTTTTCCTTCGAAATATTATACTGAACCCAACACTAAAAAGAAAGTCTGCAACTTTTGTAACTCCAAAGAAAGTTAAGATTTTTCCTTTTTGAAACTGGAATATGCCTGTTTCGGATTGGAAAAAGAAAAAAAAAATATGTTAACTGCTCTAATAAACTCCACAGAAAAGGTGACAGTAATTGTTTATGAATCTAATTTTTCTTGCAGTGCTATTTCAGCACCTCTTTTTGCCAGGCAGATGTTTACCACCTTTTTCTCATAAATTTAGTCCATTAATATATTTACATTATTCTTGATTTTTAAGCATACCTGAGCCTGTGTGTCCCAGTGTTGTTAGATAAAACAAAATAAAAAGGTGTGGGGCGGGGGGAGGTGGACACAAGGGGTGACTGCTGTCGTATAAGCTTATACCTATCCAAAGTTTGCTGTTTCTGTTTCTGTTTCAAGCCTGAAGCAAGGCTGGCGCAGTCTTTTGTTCTATACATCAGTTGTTCTAAAGAAAAGATAGTTGGGAATGAAAGTAAAAGTCATGTCTCTGCTCACTGCTACAAGAGAATAAATCCTAAATAAAACTAACCTGAACCTGTGAACATTTAAATCGCTTAAACATGTGTGGAGTTTCATTGATGTCGATGGTATTATTCCTCTGCTGAGTTTAAGCACAGGCTTAAAGGATTTGCTTGGCTGGGGCCTGTGAGCAGAAGCTGACCTTGTATTTTTTTCAAGTTAAGTGTGCATAGACATATGCAAGAAGTGTGTAATGTAAACCAGTGCACCTAATACAGGCTTGCAATGGTACAGAGAAACACAGTCGGCATCAACTTTTTGCCTTTTGGATTTATCTTTCAATCATCTCCGATGATTTGAGAATCTCAACATTTTAAGGGAAATGACTTCTCACTAGATTGCAATTTCCATAGTCAGAAGTTTAATATGTGTCAATCCTCTGCAAAAACTTATCAAGACTAAGATAGATTTAACTTACACACTTTAATGTGTGCTCTTAATCACATTAAACTAGTGTTTCTGAAAGATGCAATTGTATTTCTTTGGTGCCATTTAATAAAATTAAACAAATTAATCAGTAGCTTTCTCCTTCGGTCTTATATTAGTTTTTGAAACAGTGTCTGCTTGTGTCTGCTCTATTTTGTCCAGGGAAAATGGTAAGAGTGTATATTTCTGTCAGAATATATAACCTAAGATCATAAAAAGTCTATCTACAAAGTACAGGAATATTTTATTAACAACATTTCTGCGCACAGTCTGGAAAGTAAATGTTCCCCACATGAATGGGAGTATAGCTGTTGTGAATCACTAAAACATAAACATACTGACGATATCTTGGTTCATATTCACGTTATATGTCCCCTTGCTAAAGACATAACTCTGAGCTGTGGGGCTGCCAAGCAAGAAACAGTGGCAAAGGGAGTTGAAAAAGGTACCTTCATATTAATATGGGGGGAAAGAAGTAAACATTTTCCACACCTCTTTTAATAGAAGAGACACCAGGCTACATTTTTTTGATTAGCAAGTTCCTCTTTCCACTACAGATCTTTTCAGTGTTCTACTTTACAGCTAAACTCCCTGAGACCTGACGTGGGATTTAGTAAGCTTTAGATAACATAATCTCCATCTAATGGGAATTTCTGAAACCAGTCACTAAGTGTATGAATTATTGTAAGAGAAGACAATCAAATTTAATATCAAAGAACTAACTTTAGAAGTTCAAGCAGCGAACAATATTCATTTTCCATCGACAGAATTGTTTAATAAGAATCTATCAGCAGTACAGGAAACACTAGGTACTCTGGCAATAAGTGAATCATGATGGCTTATTTCCTTTTAATTCTATGATCCCAGCTGGAACAAGGTGTGATTGGAGAATGGTTTAATTGTTCATAGACATCTGTCTTTGGATTCAATTGAAAAATAATATCCTGGGCATAAAACGGCCTACAGAATTTTTGACATTTTTATATCTTTCACAATCAAGGCATTGTCAGAAACTCAGGTAGTGGAGCTCTGAAAAACTTATGGATTTATTTAAAATAGAAGAGAATAAAACCATGGTAATATATCAATATACACAGCTGGAAAGCAGATGTTCAATTGGGTGCACTCAGTACTTAGAGAAAGCTATTAAAGCTGTTACTTACTCAAATGAGATATTTCTGTAATTTATTGTTCTCGCATTTTTGATTTCCCCCTTTCCCTTCATTTTAAGCAGACTATAGGACTTTTTTTTCATATTGTTGAAGTCAATTACCCTAAAAGTCTGACTTAGTGCAGTATACTACATGATTGCTAAAGAATGCCCAAGGCTACTGTCAATCAAATTAGCCAATGACTTATGAGTTGTTTACTGTACTGTGAAATGAAGTGATAAATGTGTGTCAACCAGTAAAATGTGACATTTAGTATTGGTTATACCCACTTGAAATAGGTTTTACATCAGCTTTATTCATTTCTTACCAGACTGGCATATACTTTTAACTGAGTTCTGATTATCAAAGGAGACATATAATATTAAGCTTTATAAGGTTCTGGTAATCAGGCAGCTCAAGCCTTGAAAGGCCTTGGGTGGTCCAGTAACTGAAGTGGCATGCCACTGAGTAGTCACATTCTCCATCTGCCTGATAAACAGTGGCAAAAAGAATATAATTTTCTTCTTGAATGTTCTCCTTCTTTTGATTCAAAACAATAATTTTGAGGGAGAACCTCTGGTTCATGAAATGATGATCCATAATGAGGAAAGGATTGGGGTTTCTTTTATCCATTTCATTTTTTTTTTAACTAAGTTTGAAATTAAAATCAGAGTGGGATATCATCACTTGATGTAACATATTAAGAATAAGCTTGTATTGCAGGATTTCCTAGACAATGACTTACTAAAGTACTCCTCTGAGGTCACACTGAAGTGAAACTCTAGCCTTCTGGAGCTGTGAAAGCTTAATTAGCAATTTGTGAAAGAAAATCAGAGCACTGGAAATCCAAACCAAACAAGAGCATTTGTATTTCCTCCAGAGAGAGATGGCTTGCCATTCTCACCAAATGTTTTATTAAAAATTAGATTTAAATGTTGTAAAATTCCTCTTCCCATGACGCAGAAGAGAGCTAACCTTTTGGTCTGCTCATAATAGCCAAGCATTTCTGTACCAAGTATGTTAGAAATGCAAAGAAGGAAAAGCTACTGATAAATCCGGCTTTTTCTCAATATTTAAATTCTTGTTATAGTTCCAGAGAAAACTTTTCTGAAACATAATGACAGTTTGACAATGCCTGGCTTCAAAATTTTATTGCCCATGATGGATGACCGTGCTTTACTTCTGCCATATTTAGGAATAGTTATGACAGATGGAGCCCTTTCTACAAGCACTTACTATTTGAAAAGCAAAAATAAAGCCACCAAATCCTTAAAAATTTTAAATATTAAGGCAGTATCAAATAAGGTGTATTGAACCATAGACACAACTCCCAGGCAATTATCACACGGTTTTACTAAATATTTAAACAGAAGAATGGAAATCAATTGTATTCCTGGGCCCAAATCAGCTCTTAAATATATGGTTGCTCATTGGATTCTTGGTCATTGAATTCAACAGCATTATTAAGTTAGGCCCTTTCTATTACATTGAAGGTATTGTATTTTTATACTGGATGCCCTGCTGTACTATATAATAGCTTTTTCTTCATGAAGAAGCTGAGCAGTATATTCAAATCCTACCCATCTGTCTTTAAGGAAAAGTATTTTTGTCCAACTTTTTGAAGATAGATTGTTAGGTTGACATAACAAATACGTTCAAATTAATATCTTCTTTAAAAGGATTAATTCCATTATTAAAGGGCTGCAATGTGATATGGTAAGAATTTTTTTTTGCCTTATCTAAAGGAAAACAGATGTGCAAGTAAGAGGTAAATGAGATATCTGGGGAGTTGATTCAGGTTTCATTTTTTGTTGCTCATCCATATTTAATGCCATTTCTTTCCATAGTCTGATATAATTGTTTTAAAATCTGCAAAGACATTTTTAAAAGGACATTTATAGTGGCTGCCACAACTATGGCACTGATCCATTTCATTTTATGTTTTGTTGTTTTCTTAGTTCTTATGCAGTGCAGACCAACTTCATATAAGACTCCTTATTCTGAATGCATGTGCACTATTTGAATTCACAAATATCTTGAATTTATGACAGTAAAACCAAGTAAGCTTAGAGATGGTCAGGGTTGAAATCATTAACATATATTTTTCCCTATTGCTTCCTACATGTCTTAATTAAGTCTTTCAGTCCTACCCTTTTGCACGTAATATGACATCTGGTCCTCACAGGGTAATGCCTGAGTAAGGAAATCTACTGTGGACTCAGCTGACTCCTTAAGAGCAGACTCCTCAGCTCTTAAGATATGGGGGCCCTCGTCATGGTGCAAGTGAGAGCAGACAAGTCTTTTGCTACTCCTAACATAATCGCCAAGCTTACATGGAAATGTAAGAGCAACTATGTTCTGGTTTCCAAGATTTTTCTTTCTTTGCACCTCAGAGGAAATGTTGAATGGGCAACAGCAGCCAGCTTCCAGTTTCCTTTTGGACCTGTCCAACAATTCAAAGGAGCCAAACAGAGCAGGAAGAATCCATTCAAATACATTTAGCTTTTCTGAGTGGAAACAATAAAAATAAATAATGTTCATCATGGAACATAATGTACCAAAATTATTTATTCACACTAGGAAGAAAATTTTTAGAAGTTCTTACAACTCTTGCTTTAAAAAAATACTGCTTAACTCCCTCTGTCCTTTTTGAAAATACACTGAGTACATACCTGTATATGTTAGGGACATCATTTTCAATATTTTGCAGGTGGATCATGCATGCTTTCTCAGTCCTCAAATAATCTATGATCTTTCCTTTTCCTGGTTCCAAAGCTTAGTCTTTCTAGGCCACTTAACCTGGAAAAATAAAATCCTATACTGGGTTGCCTCTGCTGGGCCAAAGCATTAAAGCTACAATATAGTTTGCATTTTTTCAGTCCTGCACCTTGTAAAAGATGTGAAAAACCTGTTTACATCACAGTCTTTACATCATTTCACAAATGCTGTTTTGACTTTTATCATTTCCCCTTCAGGCTTGTAAGTCTGAAAAACTCCTCCAACTTATCCACCATTCTTTGTATTCTGGTCTACTCTTGCTTTTAGGTGTATCATGGATCTTTCTACAGAAGGAGTAGGCAGTTGTCTGGTGTCTGTGTTGTCAGGTGTCTGGCCAAAGAAGGTATTCATTGACTCAGATTTAAAAGAAGTTGCAATGCAGCATCTCAGAGGTGAGGTTGTCATGCCAGTAAATGGAAGCAAACCTAAAGAATTAGATTTCAGTTTTTCACATCCTTTTGCTAGGCGGAAGGTTTGAGGGCTTTCTTCTAATAGCAGACTGATATTTTTGTGTGTGAATTAGAAAGAGATTAGGAAAATGCATAGCAGAGTCACAGAATCAGATAATGCAAGTATGTCTGTGCATTGCAAGTGTCTAGAGACAGACAGACACGAGACTGCACGTAAAGAATTTAATCCCATAGCAAAAAGTTAACCCCATTGCTCAGATCTTGAGCAAGCAGAAAATCAGAGACCTGGCCAAGGAGTGCAATGGCTCCACATGTAAAATTTATTTCTAAAAAAAATAAGGCTAAGAAAGCAGGGGCTGGTAGCACTCCTGGCTTGCTCTTGCTGAGAAAATGGTTCAACATGCAGCCAGCACAAACAGCTCTACCTGGCACACAGAAAAACTTCTTGGTCAACCAATTTAGAGAAAAGCACTGAAATCAACCGTTAAACTCCTGTTGCTTTCAGCAGGGCAGGATTTTACCTACCATGTCTCAAAGTAGAGAACACAAGTGACTCCCTGCAGCAAGAGTATGTGAGCTGGTAGGGCTGACAACAAAAGCAGCAGCGCAACATTTCCATTGCAAAGGACACAACAGAGCATCCATTTTTCCTGTTTCATGACATATGGCTGAGATGTACTGCTGTGCTTCGTATTTCCACATATTTTGACACACTTTAAAAAATATGCATAAGTTAAACATCCAGGCATTCCAGTCAAAGACAGCTTTAGCAGTTCATCTCACTCCTGGCTTTTCAGCACGTTCCCCATACCAACTGCAGACAGCGCTCTGGGGAATGTTTGTTGTGATGTCACCTTGCTGTTGTAGGCTGCAATTGCAACAAACTTCACAGGTAGCAGTTTTCAAATGTAATCAGATATTATCCTGGGGTTGTTCAGTCTGGAGAAGGGGAGGCTGAGGGGAGACCTTATCTCTCTATACAACTACCTGAAAGGGGGTTGGGGCGAGGTGGGGGTTGGTCTCTTCTCTCAAGTAACGAGTGATAGGACGAGAGGAAATGGCCTCAAGTTGTGCCAGGGGAGGTTTAGACTACATATTAGGAAAAATGTGTTTATGGAGAGACTGGTCAAGCTGCTGAACAGGCTGTCCAGGGAGGTGGAAGACTCACCATCACTGGAAGTGTTCAAAAAACATGTGGACGTGGCAGTTCAGAACATGGTTTAGTGGGCGTGGTGGTGTTGGGTTAACGGCTGGACTTGATGATCTTGAAGCTCTTTTCCAGCCTTAATGATTCTGTCATTCTGTGATTCTGTGATTATTCTTCCTTTGGGTTTTCAGTGTGAATTTTGTTACTTTCTAAAAAATTCGCTTTCTGTCCTGTGTCTGTGCAAACTTCAGGCATAGTCTTACCTCTTCTTTGTCCATGACTTCTGTGGAGCTCTTGCATTGGTAACAAATACCTTCTGTGATACAAAACTGTAAAAAATGTTTAATTGCTCCCTTTACTTGGGCTCAGGAGCATGTGCCATTTCTAAGACACTTCTGTTTTGCTCATAATTTGTTGGCAATATTTGCCCACTTGCTTAACACGTTACACTGAAGTCCTGATGCCAATGGTATACTTCACCTCCCCCTGCTGCAATGCAACTTCCACTTACCTACTTGGGGTCCACTGTAGATAGCAATGGTCTCACCTGACCACTCTCTACAAGGTAAATTGCGCTCCCCTCGATGTAGGAACATTACTGCTCCACTAAGGGATCTTAGCAGATCCTTGTGGAATGCTTCCTCTAAATTCCTCTATCTTATTGCACTAGAATTCACTGGTCCTTTACAAGCATATTCTGCTGTTTGTTCTTTTCTGCTCTTTTTACGTTTTGCCAGTGTTATATTAATAATGTCACTTTCAAATACACAGTCACACATATATTCATCCATTTTCTGAATTTCAAATAACATGAAGTATAGTATCTTCAAGAAAACATTATCAGCTTATTTCATTTTTCACAATAAATATAAACGCAAATGTAAACCTGGCCTTGTCACGGTAAGTTTTGTAGTATGGTAACCATTTATGGTGAACAAGAACATACTGAAGTGTTCATACATAAATGAGAGTAGTGGAAAGGAGAATGAGATGTGTAGCTATCATCTAGTCCATGCATGGCAATGTTTGTGCAAATGACTGCCCATATGGTTGTGCGAAGGCATGTTATTTTTCCTCCTTTTTGGCAGACGTGTTGCAGGGGTGTGAGGAGCAGGAAAGAGACAGCAAAAGCATACACAGAAATTTCCTGGTGAACTGCAATAAATTTAACAGAAGATAACAAATAAAGGTCATGACTGCAATGCTTAACTTGCTGTTTGCAACCATAGTTACAATGTTTGCAGAGGCAATTATAAAGAGTACATGGCAGAAAAAAAGAGCCACCTAAATACATATACTTTTCTAAAGATTGTGATGAGGGTACTCTATTTCTAAACAGCAACCTAAAAAGGTGATACAAATGTGAAAAAAGGAACATTTAGAAAAGGTGAATGTTACTTTAATATTTTCTCTGAAACTGTTGTAATGGCTATGATGTGGTAAATTTATTCTTTTTTGAGCAAAATTTTTTGTACACTACTGGAACTATTAGTCAAGTACATACAAAACCATATGCTAATTAGTATATTATCTTCTATAATGTACGAGTTAATTTTTTTTTTCCTTCATTAGCACTAACAAAGGAACTAGTGAAATGTTTCTGTCTGTTCTGCAAAGAGACTCCCCCTGCTGTGGCAAATAGTTTGCGTGAAAATTCGTCTTCACCCAGAACTGAGGCATCGAGTTTAAGGCACTCATCAAGCTTTCATTTATACCCCCTGGAGAGAAATCTCTACCTGTTAACAGTTTAAAATACAATTTATCTGATCAAATATACATTTCTGGTCAAGTATACGGATGGCCTACACGACACCTGGCTTGCTGGCATCGAAAGGGATTCACCTTCTCAAAAGGGGAAGAGGGTGTTTGTTCACAAGCTAGTACGGCTTATTGACAGGGTTTCAAAGTAGACTCGAAGTGGGAGGGGTATAATATCGGGCTTAACCATGACAAGCTGTGAAATGACACATCAAGGTTAGAGGGATGGGGTTTTGGCGAGGGCCCTCAGCCCTCAGTTGAACCAGTGAAAGACCTCAAAGGAATTAAGGGGTGTTCCTCTAAGAAAGTGACATGGCTGACAGTCCAGCTTAAGTGTCTGTACACCAATGCACACAACATGGGCACCAAACAGGAGGAGCTAGAAGCCCCTGTGCTGCTAGAAAGCTACAACCTGATTGTACTTACTGAAACTCGGTGGGACGAATCCCACAACTGGAGTGCAGCTATTGATGGCTACTGGTTGTTCATGAGGGGCAGAGAAGGAAGGAGCGGTGGAGGCATTTCCCTCTACATCAAGAAATGGATAAAGTATGAAGATATTCTCTGAAGAATAGACATGAGCAGGTTGAAAGCTTATGGTTAAGAATCAGGGACTGAGACAACAAAGGGAACCTTGTGGTTGGTATCCACCACAGGTGACCTAATCAAGGGGAGTCTATTGATGTAGCCTTCTCACTCCAGCTACAGAAGGCATGGTGCTCGCAGGCTCTCGTCCTGCTGGGGGACTTCAGCCACCCCGACATCTGCTGGAAAAGTATCATGGTGAGCTGTGGGCAATCCAGGAGACTCCTGGAGTGCATGGAGGATAACTTCCTGCGCCAGGTAATAAAAATCCCTACCAGAGGGGGTGCCATACTAGACCTGTTGGTCACCAATGCATGTGAGCTAATTGGTGACGTGAAGATTGGAGGCAGCCTGGGCAGTATCTCTTCCCACACAGCTCAAGGGGATGGACTGCAAGACGGAGACTGGAGGAACAAAGTCCCTCCCATTGTAAGAGAAGATCTGGTTTGAGACCACTTGATGAAACTCAACATTCATAAGTCCATGGGACCTGATGAGATCCACCTCAGAGTCCTGAGGGAACTGGCTGATGTGGTTGACAAGCCACTAATTTGTCAAAGATATTTGACAAGTCCTGGCAATCAGATGAACTCCCTGAGGTCTGGAAAAAGGGAAATATTGCACCCATTTTTGAAAAGGATAGCAAGGAGGACACTGGGAGGTACTGACATGGCAGCCTCACCTCTGTGCCTGGGAAGATCATGGAACAGTTCCTCCTAGAAGCTGTGCTCAGGCATACGGAGGGCAGCGAACTAATTAGAGACAGCCAGCATAGCTTCAGCAAGGGCAAGTCCTGCCTGACCAAACTAGTGGCCTTCTATGATGCAGTGACCACATCAGTGGACAAGGCAAGAGTGACGGATGTCATGTATCTGGACTTCTATAAGACCTTTGACAAGGTCCCCCACAACATCCTTCTCTATAAATTGGAGAGATATGGATTTGACAGGTGGACTGTTGGGTGGATGAGAAATTGGTTGGATGGTCACATCCAGAGGGTAGTGGTGAACGGCTCAATGTCTAGATGAAGGTCGGTGATGAGTGGTGCCCCTCAGGGGTCCGTACTTGGACCAGTACTCTTTAATACCTTCATCAGTGACATAGACAGTGGGATCAAGTACCCCCACAGCAAGTTTGCAGATGACACCAAGCTGCGTGGTGCAGTTGACACATCTGAGGGATGGGATGCCATCCAGAGGGACCTGGATGAGCTCAAAGAATGGGCCTGTGTAAGTCTCATGAAGTTCAAGGCCAAGTACAGGGTCCACTGAAAAGCTGGACATGAGCCAGCAATGTGCACTCGCAGCCCAGAAAGCTAACCGTATCTTCGGCTGTATCCAAAGAAGCATGGCCAGCAGATCAAGGGAGGTTATTCTGCCCCTTTACTACCCTTTGGTGAGACCCCACCTGCAGTACTGTGTCCAGCTCTGGAGCCCTCTGCACAAGAAAGACATGGACCTGTTGGAGCGGATGTAGACACAGGCCACAAAAATGATCAGAGGGCTGGAACTCCTATGAAGGCAGGCTGAGAGAGGTGGTGTTGTTCAGCCTGGAGAAGAGAAGGCTCCGGGGAGACCTTATTGCAGCCTTCCAGTACTTACAAGGGTCCTATAAGAAAGATGGATACAGACGTTTTAGCAGGGCCTTTTGCAATAGGACAAGGGGTAATGGTTTTAAATTGAAAGACGGTAGATTTAGACTAGATATAAGGAAGCAATTTTTTATGATGAGTGTGGTGAAACACTGGCACAGGTTGCCCAGAGAGGTGGTAGATGCCCCATCCCTGGAAACATTCCAGGTCAGGTTGGACGGGGCTCTGAGCAACCTGATCGAGTTGAAGATGTCCCTGCTCATTGCAGGGGGTTTGGACTAGATGACCTGTAAATGTCCCTTCTAACCCACACTACTCTGATCCTATAATTCCATGATTCTATTATTCTTTCTTAAGGTGAGATTAGTTTGTGGTGGGTTGACCCTGGCTGGATGCCAGGTGCCCGCTAAACCTGTTCTATCACTCCTTTCCTCAGTTGTACAGGAGAGAGAAAATACAGTAAAATACTTGTGTATTTATATAAGGAGAGGGTGATTACTCGGCTATTATCATCACCAACAAAACAGAATCAACTTGGGAAAATTAGTTTAATTTGTTACCAATCAAAATCAGAGTAGGATAACAAGAAAATGAAAACTAAATCTTAAAACACCTTCCCCCCTACCCCTCCCTTCTTTCCCAGCTTTACTTTACTCCTGAATTCTTTACCTCCTCCTCGCAAGCTGCTCTGGGGGCCAGGGAATGGGGGTTGTGGTCAGTTTGTCACATGTCATTCCTGCTGCTCCTTCCTCCTCAAAGGGAGGGCTCCTGACAGTCTTCCCCTGCTGCAGTGTGGGCTCCTCCCTCCACAGGTCCACAGGTCCTGCCAGGAGCCTGCTCCAGCATGGGCTTCCCACAAGGTCCCTCCTTCAGGCACCCACCTGCTCCGGCATGGGGTCTTCCACACGCTGCAGCTGGGTATATGCTCCACCATGGACCTCCATGGGCTGCAGGGGTATGGCCTGCCTCACCATGGTCTTTACAATGGACTGTAGGGAAATCTCTGCTCTGCTGCCTGGATCACCTCCTGCCCCCCTTCTTCACTGACCTTGGTGTCTGCAGGGCTATTTCTCTCACATATTCTCACTCCTATCTTCAAATGCAGTTGTGCAGTTGGGTTTTTTTTCCCTTTCTTAACTGTTTTCGCAGAGATGCTGCCACCATCACTGACGGGCTTGGCCTTGGCCAGCGGTGGGCTCGGTGGGGCACAGGAGAAGCTTCTAGCAGCTTCTCACAGAAGCCACCCCTGTAGCCCCCCTACTACCAAAACCTTGCTATGCAAACCCGATAGGTTGCATACTAAACTCAAGTGAGAGTGTTGGTTAGATTTCTATTGACTATATAGAAAAACTGTATCACCTAGCTATGATTTTGATTCCTCTATTGTAAATAGCTAACATTAAGTGATATTTAGATAAATAATTTCCAGATGGATAAAATTATATAAAATTAATTATATTTGGTGTATTTCCCAGATAGATGGATGAAACTGGTAAAAAAGCTTCACATTTTCACCTTAATCAATTATCTTTGATTAATTTAAACTAGACATAAAGAAGAAATTTTTTACAATGAAGGTGGTGAAACACTGGCACAGGTTGCCCAGAGAGGTGGTAGATGCCCCATCCCTGGAAACATTCGAGGTCAAGTTAGATGGGGCTCTGAGCAACCTGATGTAGTAGAAGATGTCCCTGCTCATTGCAGGGGGGTTGGACTAGATGACCTTTAAATGTCCCTTCTAACCCAAACTATTGTATGATTCTATGATTCTATGATCAATTTTCTGAGCTCTTATTTCTGCTTCTCTTCTGGACGGTGTGCAAACAAAATGCTACAATCATCCAAAATCAAGACAATGTGCCTTGTATTTCTTCCAGAAACGTTTACACAGAACAAGCGTTAATGCCGTCTCCAGCTGCATGAGTCCATCCACAAAATTATTATTACTAATTTTTTGTTTTTAGTAAAGCACTTAATGAAACAAGAGTCCTGAAAAGACCTGTGCATAATTTTTTTCCTGCTAGAAACATAATTAGCAGTGCAAAATTTCTTGCTGTGAAGTCTACACGATGGTTTCTGCAGATTCTAGATCTGGATCTGAAGAAAGTACACAATAAGCAATATAATCTCAAAGTGTTTAATATAAAATGAACAATAAATTGTTAACTAATATGATAGACAATTTTCTATTGACCCATATTACTTTCCCTTCAAAGTTCATTACCCAATGCAGCAGTCTTTTTATCCAAAGCATTAGTAGTCATTTGTTTGTTAAATGAGTTTAGAGATCTACTTAGACATAATTTAAATACCATTTAAAACTCCATTAGGTATGTTTATTTCCAAAATTTAAATAGTATTCTCTTAGTTCTTCTTCACTGCTTTAAAAAAATGGAAAATGCACAAATGTCTGGAAAAGATAATTAACCCTCTGGTTGTCAGTCTCCTAAAGCAAAAGTTCTACACCAACATGTTCCATTGACCACTGGCATTATACACTACTCAGTCTCCACTGAAATGGCCACAAAAAAGAAACTAGAAGTAAGTAAAGTGGATCATTCTGTGTTGAGTTGATATTTGAAGACACAAAAAGCATCAAGAAATCACTGAAATTTTTAAGACATCTATCACATCTAAATAAAAGCTGAAATTTCTCTGTCAAAATATTATCATCAAAAGGAAAATAAAGATTTTATGTCATGCTTAGCCTTATCACATAGCAGGAGTTTTATAACTTTTTATAGTAAAGGGTTGATACACAACTTGATACACAGTACTGTGAGGTTAAAACAAGTTTTTGTTTTCAGGAAATATCAACATTTTTTTTTTTTCTGATCAGCAGTTGTTATAAATTAAAACGGTTTAAGGTCTGTATTCTGTATGGTATGAAGCATATATTCTGCATACGTCTGTATGTGTTTAGGTGCTACATACAGAACACACTCTAAAAACAGCAACAGTTGAAGAATATGGTGAGAATCTGCTAATCAAGTCCAGTAAAGTCAGATCATTTGCACAAGAGCTCCTGCTAGTATGTAAAAAAAAACAAAATTCCCCTCCACTTACCCTATTTGCATACTTTGTCATTAACAACACTTTCAACAGACTTGACTTTTCTCTCGCTTTTATAAGGAATTCCACAGATAAATGTTACCAAAGAAAAATATATTTTCAATTAAAAGATAACAGATATTATTGATATCTATAAAAGTCTAGTACCTATGACTACCTGAAAATTTTTAAAAATAAATGTCTTTCCATAAAGAGAATAGTGTTGGTTGAATTAATCACTAGGAAATCTTCCTCCTCCATGTACCCTCTTTCACCTGGACAGTTCCAGCTGTAGCACAAAGCTCACCTTCTGCCCGGATCAGTTCCAAAATCTTCTCACCCCAGCATGAAACATAAATCAGATATTGAATTGAGCAGACCTTTCGGACTCTATTCTGGTCATTTATAGTTACACTAGGCTGAATTATACCATGTGCCCTTTATGTGGCCCATGGGACAATTTCTCTGCCAAGAATTCTACCTTTCAGACCAATAAAATGTATGACAACATAGCAGCCTAGACTGAAAAGAAGGGTTTCATTATTATTTTATTTTATTAAACAGTTTATCGCAGCATACCAAGGTATTTATTCTTCTACCTAAGGATACACAGTCTGCTTGAGTTAAAATGTTTGTCTAGAGATGTTATATATTCTAATGTAGACCAATGTGATTTCTTATATTTTCCTAGAAGTCAGAAGCTCAAGGTTAGCAGTCACAACATGAGAGGAAACATACACATATTCTTGAAGAAACAAGGTCAAGATGTATATGTATACTAAAAAATGACTGAAAATGTTACTGAAAATTACTTATACATAAATGAAAAAACACATTTCTCAGATACAGACATTTGCAACTCTCTGTAAAACTGGTTAAAATTCCGAACCTAGGAGAAAAAATGTAGAAGGAGATTATTGTTCTTAGTTGACTTCTTGCCACAAAATTTTAAAGATAACATTCATATAATATTGTGATGTGCTGAGGTATTTTGTTAATAGAGGCCAGATGGGTTGAATTAATTGACAGATAAATAGGACATGTTTCACCAAGTCATATTAATGCACTATGAACTTAAAATAAGAAATAATAGGATGAGAGATTAAAACCAGATCCAAGGGAAGCTGATGAGAAGATTCCCAATAACTTTAAGGAGATTACCAGACACCTATTAGGCACATTATGTTAAATATGAAATACCATATCTGTTATGTAAAAAGGTAGAACAACTGCTTGGCATTTTTGACAGTAGTAATAGTATTAGGACACACTTAAATTATAGCATACTAGGTTACGGTACTGCTGTAATCCCAAAAGTTAATCATTAACTTCCTTCCTTCCTTCCTTCCTTCCTTCCTTCCTTCCTTCCTTCCTTCCTTCCTTCCTTCCTTCCTTCCTTCCTTCCTTCCTTCCTTCCTTCCTTCCTTCCTTCCTTCCTTCCTTCCTTCCTTCCTTCCTTCCTTCCTTCCTTCCTTCCTTCCTTCCTTCCTTCCTTCCTTCCTTCCTTCCTTCCTTCCTTCCTTCCTTCCTTCCTTCCAGCATTTTACTGGGTCTGGTTGGAATGGAGTTAACTTTCTTCATAGCAGTCCACTGGGATGGTGCTGTTTTGGATCTGTGGCTAAAACAGAGTTGATAACACAGCAATGGTTTATCTATCACAGAAACACAGACTGGTTGAGGTTAGAAGGGACCTCTGGAGGTCATCTGGTCCAACCCTTCTGCTCAAACAGGGCTGCCTGCAGCCAGCTGCCTAGGACTGTGTCCAGACAGCTTCTGAGTATCTCCACAGATGGAGACTCCATCACATCCTTGGGCAAACTGCAAAAGTACTCCATCACTCTCGAATAACAAAGTGTTTCCCTGTTCAGAGGGAACCTCCTGTGTTACAGTTCATGCCCTTTGCCTCTTGCCCTGTCACTGGACACCACTGAAAACAGCCTGGCCCTGTCCTCTTTGCACCCTCCCTTCAGGTATTCCTGTACATTGATAAGATCCCCTTGAACCTCCTCTTCCCAAGGGTGAACAAGTCCCAGTTTTCTCAGCCTTTCCTCATAGAAGAGATGCTCCAGTCCCTTAATCATCATAGTGGCCTTTTGCTGGACTTTCACCATTACGTGCATGTCTCTCTTGTGCTGGGGAACCCAGAACTGGACACAATACTCCAGGTTTGGCCTTACCAGTGCTGAGCAGGTGTTATGGCTGAGTGGTGCTATTGCTGATCAGTGCTTGTATAAACTCAAGGCTTTCTGTTTTTCTCACTCTGCCTCCTGAATAAATAGGCTGCGGGTGCAAGAGAAGCTGGGAGGGGACACAGCCATGACAGCTGATCCAAACTGTCCAAAGGGCTATTCCATATTATATGGCACCATGCTTAGCTATAAAAACTGAGGTGGGAGTGGGTGATGTCTTCCAAGGCAGCAGTTGCTGAGGCTGACTGGACATCAGTCTGCTTGTGGGATGTGGTGAGTGATTATCTCTGCATCACTTGCTTTTTTAAATCTCTTTCCTTCACATATTAAACTGTCTTTATCTCAGCCCATGAGTTTTCTCACTTTTGCTCTTCTGATTCTCTCACCTATCCCAGCGGGGGTGAGGAGTGAGTGAGTGGCTGTGTGGGTGCTTAGCTACTGGCCAGGGTCGACCCATTACAAGTGCCTAAGGATAGAATAGGAAGAAAAGTCTCGGATTTTCAAAATAGATCATCTCAGTATCAGACATTGTGTAATCTGTTTTATCATGACTTCTTTGTACAATGCAAATGAAAGGGCTAATTTTAGCATGCATGGAGTCTTGTATCTGATCTACGGATGTGCAAAATATTTTGACATCTGTGAAACTGATCACTTAAATACCTAAGGAAGTATCCCTTGTGTGGTGTATTCTTTCAGTGAGTTCTTCAGCCTTTGGTGCTACAGTATCATACCTAGAATGGCAATGAGTATTAAATTTTTATTATTGTAGTTAGTGCTTTCTGTTGGGGCAACAACTTCAAAATTAGTGATTTGCCAGGCAAAGAGTTGTGTTAATCTTGTATCTTGTCTTTCCTGTTTAAATTAGACTAAAATTAGTCAAGTGGGACACTGCAGAAAGGGGTGCTAAAGTGCCTCTAATGTTTATTGTTCCCATTGAAATGAACTGAATTAAAGCATCCTAGTGTTTATTGCTCTCTCTGAAATGAACACAATTAAAAGAGACAGAACACCTCATGGTATTATCATGCCTTGTTCACCTAGCCCAGACAATACATTACCTAATGTTAAAGTGACTCAGTTTGAACAAGCAGAGGCACACACTTCTCACTGAAATTAATCCAAAAATTCTTTCACTTGCCTTTCCTCTATCCAAACAAACAATTTAACCATATTCCATACATATGCATGCTTTTCAGTTTCAAAGTCTAACATGCACTCTGTTATATTATTGTTCCTAATGAGAACGAATTAAAACCCAGCAGGGACATGACCCAGAACCTTTTTCTTCCTCTTAACTGTCAGTTTGACTTTCTGTAACACTGTGATCAACTGCATCTTAAGTGGGAGTTGACACTGGCTCAACTTTCTGCAAATGCAGGTAAAATGGAATGTGAACTGCCTGAAACTCAATGCTGATGTAACCTGGTTCTGCACCATTACACATAATTGGTATCTTCAGCTTTGTATAGTTGCAATTTCATTTCTTTAATAGCATGGACTTTGATAAGAATCGTGTTGAGGGCCTTATTTTTTTGTTGTTTTGTGTGGGTTTTTTTCTCTTCTCTCTTCTGGTATCACAGCTAACTTCTTGCACAATGCAAAGTTTATTTCTGAAAGAAATCCTGTCATTGGCCTTTAATAGCAGGTTAATGGACTGTGAAATCTCAAATTTTCAAAACAGATCTTCTTAAAAGGAGACATGTTCCTTATATCTTTTGTGTGGACAGTAAAAATCTCTTCTTTTAAAAGACCTTAATACTCAGCACACAAGAGGAATCGTATCACAAATCATATCTAACAATGAGATTTTCTTTATTTTCTTCTGATACCAATAGCATTTTAGAAGAACTGCTGCCTCAGGTAGAATTTGCTATTCCTCTGTGAAGCAATAAAACTTTCTGCAATAGAGGGTGTACCTGCTGTGAGCTTACAAATATTACATAAAAGGATTCATATACAACACATCATCTATAAGTTGATAGTCTAACCCATTGTCATCTGCTGTATGTTATCTTTCATTATTTGAC
The DNA here is from genome assembly GCF_964289735.1 of Phaethon aethereus. Classification (NCBI taxonomy): domain Eukaryota; kingdom Metazoa; phylum Chordata; class Aves; order Phaethontiformes; family Phaethontidae; genus Phaethon; species Phaethon aethereus. The sequence goes on along the minus strand of NC_138576.1, from coordinate 43,471,419 downwards.
ATATTTGCTCTATATTTGCTATTCTTGTCTGGACTTTTCATTAAGCATCTTCTGTATGTATGATACATGTGTGTTTGTTAGTTGGACTTGATGATCTTAAAGGTCTTTTCCAACCTTAATGATTCTGTGATTCTGTGATTCGATGTGTACCTATATGTAAACAAATACATACATATGTGTATATATATACACATACATATATATATATACACATGCATACATATATTTATGTAATACCTGTATAAGCATATATATGACTGTGAATGAGGAAGACCAATCCCCTAATTTTAAACACCTACAGGTTGCGTCCATTTGTAACAGTGTGATACTGAATGCAAAGAACTTCAGTAGCATTTTGCTGAATGACTTCTCCAAAATAAATCACCTACAAGTTTTGTACATCCTCAGTATGATTCCTTTAGGAAATGTTAAGACAACAGTTTAGGAAAGATTGACAGAAATAGTTGCACAGCTAATTAATGTATATGTGTTCAATTGTTAGTCTTGAGAAACAGATTGTATTTTTTTCCGAGACTTGGCAAAGTAACATTGTTCTGTCTCTTCGGAGTTACCTTTTATTGATATCTAGGCAGTCTATTCAAATTAGAGTAATTTCTAAACACGAATAATATGCATGTCAGCGTAACTTTCCAAAACACATTTCACTCAGACTAAATCTCAATTTTTTTTCTTTTACATAGTAACTCTGCACCAAATGTGTCTGAAAAACAATAAATAAAACATTGGTTATATTTGAAAACCAAGCACAAACTGTCGGAATTTGAATAATAAAAATAATATTTATTAACTGTTCCCACTTCCCACCCACTATGGCTGCCTGCACCATAACCAGAAGGTCTTTTCTTCAGGGAAAGAAAAAAGTATTCTTTAAAGAGAGAATCCTTTTTAAAGGTTATTAGACTATTAAATCCCACCAGTGCATTGCCAAAACCTGCTCAACACAACCAGCTTTACTGGGCAGCAAGTGCAAAAGGCAAGGTTCTTGCCATTACCTACCCAGCTCACTCCTCCGTTCATACGGAGCATGTCTCCACCTACTTTCCTGTCCCCATACTCTAAATGGCCTGCAGTGTTTAACTGGGAATGCTATTTCCCTCAAATTCTCAAGCAGGCATTTAGTCCAGTTCAAAGTCTGACTGTATGTGTCCAGATTCAAGATTGAAGCCATGCAGCCAGATACAGTGTCACTGTCAGTGGTTATGCTTTAGGGGACCTAGATACGTTGTGTTAACACCAGTAGGAGAGGATAAACATAGAATGATAAAGACCAAATAAAATCAGGATCCTTTGTCTTGGATTTCTAATTTTGAATCTTTAAGGTACATCCAGGCCCTCTGGTCTTCAGGCTCTGCTCTGCAGCCTCAAGGTCAGAAACATTTTTTAAGAGGTTCTGACCTGAGCAATTGTCTGCAGGAGAAAAGTTTTATATCAAATGGCAAAAAAAAGTGAAGCTGTGAGTTTTACTCTGAGGGTTGCTAGCTTATCTTTGAATCAGGAGTAGTTTTTGCTTTCTCACTATGTGTCAGTAAATTTCAAGCAACTGTTTCCAGTTTTTCTCATCAGACACTGTTCCTTGTAAAGGGGTGGTACATGAACGGAAATTAGTTAGCAAAATAATTAAAGGACAAATATTCATCATGACTTGGAGAAAAATATCCTCAATTTTATTTCAACTTTAAATGTTTGTCAATTTTTGAAGTGCTAATTAGAGATACGTATCATATTTTATTTTACAAAGCTGTTTACTAATAGTATCATTTGGATATGTATCTATTAATGTTATCCTTATTCAACACTCATATTACAAGTAACAACAGTGTATCATAAAATTTGGAAGACTTGCCATTCTTTAAAATACTTGAATTCACCAAAGAACATTATTAATCTGATACATTTTATAAACAAACAGCTTCACCACGTTACACATCAGAGATGAGAAAACCCCTCTGTGCTTGCTTAGGACTCATGAACTCACTGTCATTCACCTTCATTAGGTGCAGGATGAAAAAAAACCCCACCACTCTGAAAACTGCCAATATTTATATGTTTATATGTAGGTATTCTGACATTTCCTGTATGAGAATGAGAATGAGATCAATTCAAGAGAGATGAATGAAAGTGTTGACATTTTTTGTTGGAAAGTTTTCTGCTGACATTAATTAAGATTTCTTAAACTCATGAACTTTCATAGTATTAAATACTTAATTTGATATTTTCACTGAAGAGTTATTAAAGAAGGCAAGTAATATAAAAAAAAAGGCAAGTAATATAAAAAAAAAAGGAAGGCTTTTACTTTAATTGTTTTACATCCATCACTAGAAGTAGGATGTTGGAAGAAAAGAGGCTGTCATCTTTAGTTGGATCTCTTTTTCAGCAAATGTTCTCATAGTCCTCTAGATCTAGTAAGTTTCTAATTATGATTCTCCCTGCAGGCCTTTAAATATTCTTCCCTAACTGTTCACAAGTACAATTGTCTTCTGGAAATACTGTTCATAGTGTTTACCCAAACTAATTTTAGGAATCTAATTTAATTGATAATTCAGAGTCAAGATGAACTCAGATGTTCTGAATCCTCTTTAGAGGCATCTCTTTCTTTTCAATTATTGTAGGTTTATAAGTATATATACAATAAACAAACATAATAAGTAGACAGCCATCTATGCAGAACATATACATACTTCCCCGTATCATGAAGATTGTATTACTTTACAGCTGCCATGCAGATGTCAACTCAAATGTTAGACAATGCCATTCTTTTCTTACAGTCCAAGTGAAGTGGCTACAGCTTAAGTAATCAATAAATGTGTGCTTGTGGACAGTCATTAAGGATGACTGATCTCTATTATCAGCAGTATTTACTGTTATTTTGCATAATTTATTCTTAAAGGTGTAGTGTGAATATATTAGAGAGCACCTAGAAAGCTAAAGAGTTCTGAGGATTGAAACTCAAGTAAGGAAACATAATATGAGTGTTTCATACTTAACAACATTTTAGAAGTTTAAGCTGATGCCAAAATCTTCTTATTAGCAGGTTGTTAATTGGATAAAGATACAGAAAAAAATTAAATGTAGTGATAAAAGGTGTTAGGCTATAATACACATAAATAAATATGTTGTTTCAGTTAACTAGAGCTGGGAGTTAAGGAAATGCAATCTGTGATTGCAACAGGAGTGCAAAGAACAGCACACAGGAGATGATGGAAGAATTTAAAATTGGTCTAGAAAGGTGAGAGAGGAAGAAGAAATGTATCAATACAACAGAGAACTCTTAGTGTTAGTCTGGAAGCAATAAATAAGAAACAGGGTTAAAAGACAAATACACAAAGGTGTGGAGAGTAGAGGTGATAACTGTCTTGCAAAGCAAGACGCAGGAGTAAACATAAGCATAACAAAAATAAGCTGAAACATCCAGACTTTTTGGAGAACAGAGGCACTGATCCATTGTTGAAGACAAAAAGGCTGGTGACAATGTTAAGTCTCTGACAGCAAGGAGATATTTTTTTTTTTGCGGGGGGAAAAAAAAAAGGAAGTTAGGTGGCACAAAACTGAAGGAGGTGTCTGGAAAGATTTGTGCAACCAGGAAATGAGAAAAATGTGGAAAGAAGAGAGGGTATAGATGGTAGAGAACATTGCATAAAGAAGGGAGGATCTATGAGCATGAAAGCTGGTTATGGTATACTTATATAAGGAGTGTGTTTTCCCAATTTTGAGCTGGGGGGAAGGCATGTCCATGAATAATATGGAGAGTCAGGAACTGAACTGAGAACCTGGTCACCAAGTAAAACATGAAAAGGCATGCTGTGTTCATTGTTCGTGCTGTTAAAATTATTCTAGAGAGAGATGAAGAAACATAGGTATGAATGAAGCAATGAAGCAAAAAGTGGAAAAGTGGAAGGTGAAGAAATGGGACAATTACCAGGGAAAGATTCAGGTAGTGAGGCAGAGATGCAGAAAACACTAGCGTTGTGGGAAGTATTACAAGAATACAAAGGTCCAAGGATAATGTTTAGATATAAATGGACAGTGGTGAGAAAGATAGACGAAGAGAAAGAAGGGGAATGTGTCTGATGAACAGAAGGATAAGGAGAGTGGAAAGAGAAATTAAAATGTAAAAGTATATGTGGGTTTTCTGAATTCATGAAGAAAGAGAAGGCAGACAGAAGCCAATCAGTTTAATAACGATGGAGTTACACGTCTAATCCAAATGAGCCATGAATCCATTTACTTAATGGAGAAATGTGTCCGCAAAGTCCTCATTGAGGCAGGTCATGAATAATCAGTTAATTATCTGCACATTTTCATTAGTAAAGATTGATCTTCTACCATGTGTTGGTGATGTGGATCATGGATGGAATGGTTCTTGACCAAGGAATCATTTCCAGAGAAGTCACTGTTACATGAGTGACAGACTTTATGAATGGAATATAACAGAAAAACAGAAATCACGGTGTTTCTTGCCTTTCCGGGTTTGGTGCTAACTGTAAGAATCAGGGAGGAATTTAACAGCAGGCAAAGGACCTTTAGAGAAACATTCAGTCATATTTATTTGGAGCCCTGTGTTTTCTCATTTGATCCCTAAATTCAGTCAGCTGGTTTGCATGAATAACAGGGAAACACTGGAGGAGTGATTTTATTAATCCAATCCTCTCCTCACAGAACCAAAACAACCATCAGATTTGGAGGATTAATTTAGTCAGTGCAGAGGAAGCCACAATCACTACTTTGAAAAAAACATCTGCACAGCATATATTGTCAAATAGTTTATGCATTAACAAAAATGGGTCTGCTGACTTTACCATATATTCTATTCTGCTACAAAATTTCTCATTTTTTGCACCCATTAAGATTTACTGTATTGAATTCTGAGTGTTTTGATGGCCTGTGACAACTGCATTTGTTCTCTATATCTTAAGGATTTTATAATCTTATGGAAATTGGGGAGACATAAATACCTCTCTAAATTGTAAGTTTTTTGTACTCAAGTAGTATACTTCTAACCATAGTTTTCCACCAAGTAGAAAGTACATTACATCCATAAGTAATGGGACTTCTTTTTAAGTCTTCTTGGGGAAGCAAACTTGAATTGGCCTAGTCCTGCAGGACTCTATCATAACACATTCTTAGACCCAGATCAGGCATCAATTCTGAATGCTACCCTGTCCAGTCTGTGTCCTTTCCTGTGGAGCCTGAGGCACAGAAAGTAGAACAGGGAGTGTCAGTGCATATCTTTCTCATCCTAAGGACATATATGGGTGCACAGGCCCAGGGCTTGGAAATTAATGTAGTTCTGGGAATATACACACTATCTGTTCAACCACATTCTCTTCCCACAGCTGAAGCATGATTAGAGGAAATCATCTATTGCAGAGGAATTGCAACCATATCTTAAAAACAGAAGACCTACTCCTTCTGCCTCAGTCCTGCTCCCAAATTCCAGCTGTTCAATAATATTTAGGAGATCTCCAGGAGAGCTGGGCTCCAGTAGCACACTGCATGTCTTCATAAATGCTCTAAACTTATTTAATCCTTCGTGGAAGGCAGTCCATGGTTCAGTTCAACTCAAGCAATAACATTTTATTAGCATGACAAAATCTGCTAAAGTAGAAAGGGAAGAGCCAATATTCTTAGGGGTTCTGCACAAGGTAAAAGAGACCTGTCCCTAATGTTTCCACTCCCTTCTGTAAGTCCTAGAGGGGCAGAAGTTATTTAGCTGAGCTTAGTGGTAATCATTTGGAAATTCCTTCGTCAGGAGGATGTGGCATCACATTCTTCTAAGCTACCAAATCCCAAATGTAGTTCAGTGGTTCTTTTTGTTTCTTTACAAAGTATCCTTATTTTCTCTGTAAAAAAATTTACAAGGATCTTAATTATATAAAACTTTTCCTCATGCTGCAATACCTAGAGAATATTTGTTCATTCAACTGATAAACAAGTAACATTAATGAATGAAAAAATGTTATTTGTCTTGTTTCTTCTACTAGGTTAAAGCAATGGAGCTACAAGAGTTTGTACTAATGAAAGAACTTCGCTCATGTATTCTAAAAAATTAAATAAATGCCTTTCCCATCACTGTGAATCTCAGACTGTCAAAAAGTCATATTTAACAATTATGAGATCAGCAAATATACCTCAGCTACTTTGCTTACCATCTTTGTTTTAACCTTTTATGACAGAATATTCACATATTTTGGCACAACTAAAAAAAAATATATTAGGGAGAAAAGGTTAGTCATAATACAATAATGGCAGTAGGTTGTACTATTAGAAATGACCTCATCATAATTACCAAATTTTTTCATTTACAAAACCAAATGTATATATGAATGTCAGAATTTTTCTCTAAAATGAAAAAAAGAAATAATTCTAGATCTTTCCATCTTTCCTTGTAAGTCAACCTTTTGAGACTGATGGTCATTCTCATAGTCTCTGAATTTTTTGCTAATTAGTCAATGTCTTCTGTGAACTGGTGAGATTTCAACAACTCCAACAAATTCAGAACAAGCTACCTCACATACCTCATGGATTATACTTTTTTAAGTGTCAGAATTTACATTCACCTTTTTCACCTCTGGTTCAGGTCAGGCTGTCTGCCCTCTCCTCCAGTTCTTCCCCACCCAGGATCATTTAGTTCATTACTCTTGCCTAGGTAGAATAACTTGCACCTGCCTTCAGTGGAGTGAAACCTGTGTGTGACAGTCACTTTGAGTTTGAAATCTGTTCCCCAATCTGCTTACAGCCAGACGGAGCCTCGCGTTCTCTGTAGATGTCATTAGCAAGCTCTTGATTCCATTTTCCAGACTGTTAGTAGAACTACTGTATTATTCAGGACCTATTGGACCTAAACAGATGTATTTGCTGCATCCTTCTGTTTTAGGAGCGAGTCATTGATAATCCCTCTCTTAGTACAGGTTTCTGCTCAGTTTTCTGTTTCTGTTATCTAATCCATGTTTCCACAGTCAGCTTGTGAGATGTCTTGTAAAGCAATGTCCAAAACCTTACTGAAGTCAAAACTTATATATTTGCTGCTTCTCCTTTACCTACAAGGCAGGTTACCCTCTCCCGTGAAGAAAGTAGAGAGGCTTAACATGATTTATTCTTGAAAATTTGATTTTGTCTGCTTGCTGTGTTTTCATCTGGGTCCTTTCTTTTTTTTAATTATTATTTGTTTCCCTGTTTACTAAAGAATTAAAATTAAGCTGCCTAAGTCTTTACGAAAGGTTTTTCCTTGTCTCCATTTTTAAGGTAGGACTATGTTTCTACTTCTCCTCTCCTCCAGAACCTCATCCATTGCTTATGAACTCTCAAAGTGAATTTCATTGATACTAAAAAGTTTGAAAACTTGTTACTTTTCACTCACTCCCCAGATCACTACATTTTTTTAAGATCTTGTTGTAAGTGTGTAGAATTCTCCTTTTACCTTTTTTGTCTTTTTCTTCTTTCTTCTCTTTAGTGTCAACAGATTATTTATTCCTTGCAAATCAAGTTTGGGCTATAGCACTGTAAAAAAAACTTGGGGTGTACATCCAAGGCACTACTCACTACACCAGACTTAGTCCTGGTTCCACAGGACAGGAAGAGTGGCAAAACTAGGAGGCATACTTTGAAAAGTACATATATACAGTTTACAGAGAAAGAATGTATTATTAATGCTCCAGAAATTAAAAAAAAAATCATAATTGCTATAAGATGTAAAATTGTGTTTTATTAATGGCATTGACAACACTTCTACCAAGGCTATAAAAACTTTCTTATTCTTACATATACTTAGCTTATAGATTTGCTAAAAGTGGTTGTTTAAGATGAAATTTGGACATACCTTCAAGCTGTAAAAATTGGGTTTTCATTTTATCCAAACTAGTCCTAGTAGTCCTAATTCCATCCTAGAGAAGTATAATTTATTTAGCCACGTAAAATTTTCTAGCAAACTTTTCTGACAACAGCACACTCAAACTTGAAATTTAGAGAGGTGTATTTTTAGGGCCATCCATCTGAAAATGTCTCCTATTTAAAAGTGGAATCTTAGCATTCTCATATGCTCAGTAGAGTTTTCTTCAATTTTCCATTTTCCATTGATCTTTTTCAAAGATTTCCTCTTCACTGGAGCATGCATAGCACTTCAAGGACCAGTCTGTGAATTCCTGTAGGTGACTGTTCATGTTCTATTGCACCTCCTACAAGTGCTGGTCTGACTTAATAATTCACTAATGTCACAAAGATGTTATGAAAGCCCCTTATCCTAGTCTTCAAAGAGAAAGCAGGGTTTTTCTTGCAGTTTTGTGGAAAGTTTGTGTTGGCTCTGGATAATGAAGTAATTTTTGTTTAGCTAGCCATTTTAATTTCTACAACTTTTCTATAGATATATGTCTATACATTGGTTCCTTACTTTCTCTCTTGTTTAGTCATACCTCAAGAAACAATTTTACACATGTTCCTCTTGGATAACATCACATTTTCAGAAGTGATTCATCTATCAAGTTGTAGGCATCATCTTTATGTTGAAAAGAACCACACCCAAGAGAAAGTCTCTTTTTCATTCCATCTCTTCATTGACCATAAAAGAAGTCAAGAAAGCTTATCTTAGATGTAAGAACCTATAGTCTACACATTTGTAGCTAGGTGTCTCACTCCCTGAGGGGCTAATAAGGAAAAAAAAAAAAAGTGAAAGTCATATTTTAACCTGATAGACCAAGATGTGTAGAATTAAGATAGTAAAAATATTTATTGTGCCTATTTAGCATAAATTAAAATTTTCCTTACCAGTGGCAGCACTTACTGCCATGGAAAAAAGCTTCACTGATGTAGAGGTCAGAGAGGGAATCAATATCAAACAGCTTTAACAGTGAGACTTTTATTTTTCTGAACGTGCCACAGGTTGGAGTTTGTTTATTATATTTCTAATAATGTCATCATATTTATCATTAAAATTTTGAAGGTATGGTAAGGTTAGGCAATGCTTTAAAGAAGCTTTAATAGTTAGGAATTCTTCACCAGCACTTCAGAATGCTTTAGATCTAACTATCACATTGCAAGCAGCCAAATGTGTTAGTGATAAAATATAGTCAGGACTCAAATGAATAAATGAATAATTGCTTTTGCAGAATAAAAATAGTTTCTGACTCTGCAGACATTGGCTTTGATAAATACAGCTGCCACCTAGGATAAAGCTGATATCGCCTTTCAATGTGTGGCCTTATTAAATAGAGATCTCGCTATAGGTTTTACTATAGCACCTGGGATATAAGTGACTTGTTACCAGAATCACTCAGGGTGCATTGGTTTTCTTTTCTTTAGAGTTGTGGGCTGGGAGCTCTTTCTTCAGAATGACCTACTGATTTCAAATGGTTATTTGACATGTGTTGTTCATTAACATTTCATATCTTCATTGATAAGGGAGATAAATAGCTGCCTGGGCTAGTAATTGCCTATGGACTTCAATGCCTTCAGATGGAAGGGTCCAATACACTACTGGCTGAGCAGATTAGAATCTCTTTGAAGGTTTTTGGGTAAGTAGGGATCCCTAAATGATGTAAGCCTAAGGTTAGCTCTACAAAGGGGCATCATGCTAGTCTTTGCAATGTAAGCCTCTGGGTTTCTGGCATTCAAGGCGGCATCCAGACTCCGCACTAGATGCTTTTGTTGCTTGGGTGATGCCTGAAGAAAGTTTGGTGCCTTACACCGGGGATCATAAAAATGAACACATCTAAGAGATCCTGAAAGCTGGCTAGTGCAAAAGGTTGAAAAGGAGTGCCTTATTGCATTACTCAGGGCAAAGGAGAACCTTCCTTTGCTCATTCTGTTGGCCATAGTTCAAAACCTTCCTCAGCGGAGTTCCTTCCTCACTTCTTTTAAATCTGGAGGAAGTAGGGTGAGAGTGCTTCTTTTAAACAAATGAAAACTGAATAGCTTCAACAAATACCCTGAACATGGGAAACCTGGGTTTGATTTCTCTCTCTGTTTACAAATTTTTAAATTTTCTTCCCCCATCTTCCTGAAAAGTGTTCTACTTGCCAGATCATTAGTCTCAGATGTCTTACGAAGGCATTACATTCTGTGTACTTCGTGTCCTCCTGGTAAAGAGCAGAAAACACTGCAGAAGAAAAGCAGCTCCCTAGGCCACAGGAGTGGCTAGGGCACAGCTCACAGGGCTGAGACAGCTGGATCCTGGCTGAGCTCTAGCTACCTACCAGAATAAGTAATACAGCCACCAAATTTTACAAACACAGTAAATACTTGCATGTTATGGGTGTTATGGGAGATGGTTTCAAGCAGATGAGCTGCCACGATAGTTCTCTCATCAACAAAAGAGTGCTGTCTCTTGTTTAGCAAAGAGATGGCCAACTATTGTCTGTTGTCTGTTTATATGTCTGTTTTCCTCTTTTTTTCATTCCCTTCAACATCTTACTATTTCATTAAGCCAGTTGATTCATCATTTGAGAGTGGAGAAGTACAGCTCAGTGAGCACCCAGGCAGTTTAATTTAATTTTCTCAGGTTTTTAGATGGGGGCTCAATTTGATGTGACCCTTTGAAATTGAACCCAGCCCTTGCTGTTGCTAATCAAATCCTGGCAGACTGTTACATCAGTGAGAAGAGTTTTAAATTGTGGTAACATTAGTTTGTAGAAAAGTTTATTTTGTTAGAGCTGATGTGATAATGAACCTTCTCTTTATCCATTTCAGCAGATAGAAAATTTGATCTTGGATAGAAACAGCTTTGTAGTGAGGAAAAAAAATAAGTCTACTTCTTTATTTATTTATAGCAAAGTAGTTTCAGGAGGAGAAGGACAAAAGATGGATCGTTTGACTTTCAGGCACTAGGATTTTGCTTGCACTTTCTAGCGGGTTTTTTGGGTTTTGGGGTTTTTTTTATTTATTTAGTGCTATTTTACATTTGAAAAATTAGAAATTTTTTTTTTTTCTCTTACCCAGGTACTCTTGTCTGTTTCTGTGTGGAAGAGCCTTCTTCTTTAGTTCAATCATTTGGATAGAAAGTTGATGACATATACCTTATGATTTTTCTCAGTACTTTGCTGCATTCATCAGAATGTGCATAATTTTGACTGCAATGAATGTAATGTACCTACTTCATAGGAAAGTACGCTTCACTTCTCTAGTAGGGCAGAACTTGTGCTGAAGATGAAAACAAGTTGACACACAATTAAAGAGCTGTACACTTCAAACAGGGATCAAATATTACTTTCAAATGCATATGTTTAACCCGTGGAATTGATATTTCACCAAGTCACAGACACTATATATACTATGGATGATAATTTAACAGATGAGATTTTTTGTAATATTAGTTACTGATTTTAGTGGTGCAACGTGTAGCTTTGTTAACTGATTCAATATAACATTCATTAGTCTTCAAGTATAAATCTGGGAAAGTAAAAATTTTGCATGGGCTTTCCAAATTGTTTTCTGTTCTTTCACCTTTTCTCAACTGGCAAAATGTACTTTATGGGTTTCATTTTTCTCTGAACTATGAATCTCCTGCCCAAGGCAAAAAACAATAGAAGTGTGGTAAAATCCAGTATAAAAAGTCTTAGTTTCTTTGATAATGGCAACTTTTATCTGGTCAAAAAACCTATTCTGGGAAATGTTCCCTGTGATTCTCACTGAAGCTTAAACTGATAAAACCAAAAACAGAAACAGAAAAATGCTTTGTATTGATTTGCTATTTACAGTCTTGAGAATTACAGTATCACACATTGTTCAAAGGTGACTAGATACAGCATAAGCTCAGTGGAGAAACCATAGTATAATCAGGATTTAATGTAGACTTCAGTTAAGCTCAAACCAGCAACTCATTGAACAGAACTTGTTCTGCAAACAAATTCCAATGTTTCTTTAGAAGATGACTCTATATTAATGATGATCCAATATTAATGGCACAACTAATGACACAACTCAATGTCATCAGGGGTTTTCTATCTCAGAGCTCTATTTCTGTTTCCAGAGATTTCCAGTGGCAAATCTTGCTGTTTCTATTATTTAACTTATTTTCTATTTGTTTTTAAACATGTTTCACTGAAAATATAAGACAAATATAATTTTATATGAAATGTATTAAAGAATGTATTCTAACTCGACATACATGAGGAAAAAAATAACCAGGACAATGTCAACTACTTTAGTGGTTCTCTTTTATTTAAATCTCTCTGTCACTGTTCTTAATTATTAGTCATATTACTACTTTAATAAGTGTGCTGTATTCATATATTTGTTCCAGTGAAAACAATTTCTGATACTGTACTAACTTAAAATTAAACACAAACAATACAAATATCTTCATCTACTATGAAATTCTGTTACCTCAACCTGCCATCTGTTATCAAAAACTTGGGTTTATTAACACTTTAGTAATGGAAATAGATGATACATTAGTCTCCAAGCATTTATGGAAGAGCCCATTCCTTAAGACTACTAGACTTAAAAATTAGTGAGAGGCTTCTATAACATTGATCCCTCTCTCTGGATAGCGGGAAAATCTTAATGAGCTCCAAGCTAGTCTATGCATAAGGCAAAAGGTAAGATGGAAACGGCAAAGAAAAATGTGGTACACAAAATTCCAGCTTCTGCAGCTGCCTTTTCCCTCTGAACCTGCTTTTACTGTGAAGAAATTTGAGTGCTGGACATTTGGCCCACCATTTCAATGTTCCAGTTTTGCAAGCCATGTCTCAAATTAAGGACTGAATTTTTTACTTCATAAATCCTTTTTTTTTCCCAAGGCAGAATGCAAGACTATAGTTTAAAATACTTAAAAAAAAAAAAAAAAAAAAAAGTGTTTTGGTGTAGTGTTTTATAAAATGTTAATGAGGGGAAAAAATCTGAAAACATTCACCTTTACTTTTCCTACAATTTTTTTTTTGATGACCAAAGGTAACGTTATTACAACCATTAACATTGCATACATTCTACAGGCCTTCCAGATCTATACATTTGAAGTTGGTCGTAGATCAAGAACAGATTTTTAACTTCTGAAATAAAAAAACATTAATTTATAACTATGTTTTCATTGTTTGTAATATCAAACAGGGAAAGAGAGAAAATTCATTTTGCATCAGAAAAAATTTTCTGGGAAACCAGAGGAAAAATGTTAACAGTAAGCAATATATTTGTTTGTTTAAAATAGAACATTTTGAGGTTTTAGCTTACATTTCTTCTTCAATGTAACAAAAAATAAAGTAAACGAACTGCAGTTTTGAACTGAAAAATTAAAGCAATTTCAGAAGGCATTAGTTTTCAGACAGACCTTTAAAAAGCCTTGCATCAAACAAATTTGCAACTGAGAAGAAATTATTAAATATTTCAACACGAAAAGAAAAAAAAAAGGAGTATTTACAATGACACTCCAGAATGAAAGTCTAATTTGTTGGTGGTGGTCTAAAAATGATCACACATCATCTCTCCAATAGACTTGTGCTTTACTAGTTTGACGGAATTCTTGGAATTATTTTGTTCAGCAGCATAGAAACAGTGATTGGTTTCATCTGAAATTTATGAGGTGAGATGCAGAGTGATCTGCTGTGGATTGCCCCCTGTATTTGTTCTAACATGTTATGGTTTGCTACCAATTTACTCACTGCAACTGCATGTCTTAAATGACTTTCTGATTAAGAAGAGAAACTCAAGATAGGTCTAAACTGCACGCGTAGCTCCAGGTTGAGCCAACCATAGCTTCAGGTCTATTCTTACAACTAATGTCCCCAGGTGAGGTTACCACTCTCTTTGCCTGAGATGTCAAAAGCCTTCATGAAGTGCAAATGTGATCAGATTGCTGGGATGGCCCAGACTGTGGATCTTGGCACACTTTGTGTGGATTGATGGCTTTAAGTGACCAGTTTAGACTCTCACTTGCCTGTGCAAGATCTCTGTTATGCCTTAGCAGACTTAGGCTAACATCTGAGTTTCCAACAGTGGAACTGAGGGACGCATTCAAAAACCTAATTGCCAGCCTGTCCTGGTTTTGGCCAGGATGAAGTAAATTTTATACCTAACAGTTGGTATAGTTGAATGATGTTATTGTTGTTATTATTATTTCCTCTTTCTTGCTGTCCTATTAAACTGTTTTTATCTCAACCCATGAGGATTTTTTTTCTGATTCGCTCCCCATCCCACCTGGTAACTTTCTTTCTTCACTGACAGGAGTAGCGCACAGTGGCTAGAGCCCCAGCTGAACACATCTCAGCTATTTGCCTTAGTCAGGTGCTAGGAATCCATGTCTCCTGCAAACTTTCAATTTGTGCTGAGAATTCATAGTATTTCCTACAAGGAGAACAGAAAAAGACAGGTTTCTGCTGCAGACAACTGCATGTCTCCTCTTTGCTACAGCAGCTGTAGAACCTCATGTAAATTTTGTAAATAACTTCTGACAAAAGGGTATCTGTTACTATTTTGTGCTCCAGTCAGACGAATGGTCTCTAATGTTACCCACAGCCACTCCATGTTAATTGCATGTGTAGAACACTACGCATTTATTCATTTGTTTTCTTGTATAGTAGCCAGAAATTCTGCTCACCTGGAAAATTCTGCTCACTACTGGGTAAAAAACTTGCTGGACAGCCAAGCCCAGAGAATTTGGCGAAAGGAGTTAAATCCGGTTGGCAGCCGGTCACAAGCGGTGTTCCCCAGGACTCAGTTTTGGGGCTGATCTTGTTTAATATCTTTATTGACGATCTAGATGAGGGGATCGAGTGCTCCCTCAGTAAGTCTGCAGATGACACCAAGCTGGGCAGGAGTGTTGATCTGCTGGAGGGTAGGAGGGCTCTGCAGAGGGATGTGGACAGGCTGGATCTATGGACCGAGGTCAACTGCATGAGATTTAACAAGGCCAAGTGCAGGGTCCTGCACTTGGGTCACAACAACCCCATGCAACGCTACAGGCTTGGGGAGGAGTGGCTAGAGAGCTGCCCGGCAGAAAGAGACCTGGGGGTGCTGGTTGACAGCCGGCTGAATATGAGCCAGCAGTGTGCCCAGGTGGCCAAGAAGGCCAACAGCGTCCTGGACTGTATCAGAAATAGTGTGGCCAGCAGGAGTAGGGAAGTGATTGTGCCCCTGGGCTCGGCACTGGTGAGGCCGCACCTCGAATCCTGTGTTCAGTTTTGGGCCCCTCACTACAAGAAGGATGCTGAAGTGCTGGAGCGTGTCCAGAGAAGGGCAACGAAGATGGTGAGGGATCTGGAGCACAAGTCTTCTGAGGAGCGGCTGAGGGAACTGGGGTTGTTTAGTCTGGAGAAGAGGAGGCTGAGGGGAGACCTTCAGTTGTAGACCGCTCTCTACAACTACCTGAAAGGGGGTTGTGGAGAGGTGGATGTTGGTCTCTTCTCCCAGCTAGTGATAGAACAAGAGGAAATGGCCTCAAGTTATGCCAGGGGAGGTTTAGACTAGATATTAGGAAACATTTCTTTCCTAAAAGAGTGGTCAAGCATTGGAACAGGCTGCCCAGGGAGGTGGTAGAGTCACAATCACTGGAAGTATTCAAAAAACATGTGGACGTGGCAGTTCAGGACATGGTTTAGTGGGCGTGGTGGTGTTGGGTTGACGGTTGGACTTGATGATCTTGAAGGTCCTTTCCAACCTTAACAATTCTGTGATTCTGTGATTTTTTTAAAATATACTAAAGCCGTTCTATGACACTATGGTGAGATATGTAGTTTGTGCAATCTCATTTTTCAATCAATGAGAATTAAGACTAAACATTTCAACCTGCTTAAAATGCATGGAAATTGTCACAGAATCACAGAATGTGATTGCTTTGTGAATGCTTTGTTTCTAGGCTGACGCTGCACTGTAACATCCATGCAACATACAACCAACAAAGCGTTTTAGATCTCAGATTGCATTATTTGTATGAGTTTGGAGCTTAACTGGCCTTGTGTCATAAGACAAACACAGGACTATTTTTCACAGCTCTCTATAAAAGACTTTATGTGAATGGCAAATCAACTGCACAAAGACAATGAGCACCAGAACTTATCAGAAATTTTAAAATCCAGAAATTAATTACAGCTCAGATCTCATAATGTTGAGAAAGGACAGTGTTATAAAGGAATGGAAAAATAATTTAACTTGCACTGAGTGACTGTTTATGTTCAGAATGTCTTTATTTCTGTACAAAATTACAGTACACAGTCTTCAGCCAACAGATTAGCCCAGTGTGTTGGCAGGGGGACACATATACTAAAAAATGGCACCTGTAGATGATCAGTAATTTGATATTAATTCCTTTCCAATCCCAAACCTGTCATGATGCTTATAGATTTTAAGCATTTCTTTTTGCTAGAGAAACAAACCAGTGTTTTCAGTTTTGTTTTACTTTGTTTTTATATAAATTGATTTTTAAAATAACATTGTAATATTGGATTGATGTTTGCAGTAAAAATACGTTCCACAACTTGTTGTGAAAAAGGACTTAAATGCTCCTTTAACTGGATTTGAAGACTTTTTTTTTTGTCTATAACACAGAGAAGACTGTGTTCCTTTCTTTCACTGACTATGAAAACAGAAAATGTTCAGTTAGTATCAGTTACAAATAGTGATTTATTAATTTAGAAATCAAAATTATTTTAACCAAAACCTTAGGTCAGATCATCAGTTAGTCTGAATTTTCAAAGCTCCACTGATTGCAAGAATCTTGCCAGACCTCTACCAGCTACCTGTTGGAGCAGGTCCAGAGGAGTACCACAAAAATGATCAGAGGGATGGAACACCTCTCCTATGAAGAAAGGCTGAGAGACTTGAAACTTTAAGGGCTAAATTTGGTGGGAGATTGCATTTTTTCAAACCATTCTTGCCTAACTATTACCAGGCTGGTGCCAGTGCCTTGACATTTTCACCAGGCTTCTGTGAGAAGGCTTTCAGAACACAGTTTGAATTTCTAAGATGGTTTCTTAGAAGATAATACAAATTAACTATTTTGTCTTTCACATGTTCTGAAGCATTTGTGTGCAGTAGTTTTCTTGGTATAAAAGAAGCTTAGGAAGGAACAAGAAACTCCATTTGCATTACTGGTAAAGACACAATATGTTTTCTGGTTCCTTCAGGGGATTGACAAGACTATTTCAGAAGAACACAAGATTGGTCAGACTAACCAACCATCCTCACAGTATACGTATTATTTCTGACAGTAGTCAGTAGCAGATGTTTAGGAAAGAATATATGAACATTACAGGGTTTATAGTGAATGTTATCCAGAATATTCTGCCAGCCTCCCACAAATACACTAGTCAGGAATTTCCTCAGCTAGAGGGTAGGTGTTCCTCACCTCGTGAGAACATAATTTTATTTTCTGAGGACCTTGTTTTTGAACACATGAAAAGTTTGGCATCCACATACTCTATGTCAAGAAAATTTAAATATTTTTAAATGGTGTGTGAAGAAGTAGGTATTACATCTTTTTTTTATTTTAGACCTGGTAACCCTACTTTGATTTCAAGGTCACTCATCACTGCAAACATCTCTATTACATCATTCCTCGGCAACTAGTTCTAGTTCCCTAGGATGAGGAGTCCTAATCTATGCGATCCTTCCTCATAAGGAAACAACCTTGCACGTTTGATTTCTTTAATCACCTTCCATTGACCCCCTCCGCTTCTGCTATATTCCTCAGACATGGAGTATCAGAACTGTACAGTGTTCAGGACATGGGAGAACTATGGTTTTATGCAATTAGACAGTGATATTTTATGCTTTGCTCCTTACTCCTTTTCCAGTAGTTCCTAACATTTAATTTGCTTTTTCCCAACTGCTGCTGAACATTGAGCTAGCATTTTCATAAAACAATCTAGTTCCTAAGTTCATAGGGTATGCAGAATTTAAGACTGTTTATTTCCATGTTCATCAACTTAAACCTGCCTACACTGAATTTTATTTATTATTTACTCCTTATCCTCTATTACTACTATGCTAATACCAATGATGCTTTTGTTGAGTCTAGTTAATTGCCTCAGCTGTGCAAGTTAGAGATGCAGTTGCTAAGAAGAATAATAGCCTAAACCAAAGACTGCTATAAAATCAAATGTTGACTTCTCAGAAACACGTTTGATTTTATTAGATACATATAGACAATATATTCACATATCTGACCTGTTCATTATTTTACTACTCATCCTGCTTCCTGATTCTATTTCTTTTAAATATCCACAGATGTTACAAGTACAAACCAAAGACATACAAAATACAAAATAAAGACATAAAAATGATGTTTCATGTTTCAAATTAATATAAGACTGTGAAAGAGGTGTTCTGCATACCAATACCAGACTTGGACATTTATTCTACAGTTTCACAGATTTACTAAGAAGTTACATCTGGGTTAATTTTTCTGTGTGACATCTCGTTTCTATGGCTCAGAGCTTATGTGTAGAGATTATCAAATGTCAAATGCAAATGTAAAATGGATCCACGCTGTACAAAATAGTCTCTTACTGCTATTGAGATGACTATTCCCTTTAAATGTTAATGAAACTGTTGTAATTACTGAAATACCAAAACAGCCTAGGAGCTGGCAATCACAGCTGTAGCCCATTACTCATAAATTACTGGCACAGGCACTATGTTGGCAGAAAGAGTCGTACAAGAGCTTGTTCATCATGCTTCCTTTTTAAGTAAGGGATGGAGACCACATCTAAAGAGCACACAGAGAAAACTGAAGGACTTTCTTTTTCTTCTAAAAAGTTATAAATATTATCCCCAACCAGGCTCCCCATTTTTTTCCTGAGAGACACAGAATCCAGTTTCTATCATAAAAACTATTGAACATACAGTAAAAGAAAATAAGCCTCTCTCAAATTCTTTTTTTAATAAAGATCCCCTTATTACATTTCAATCTGAACTTTATAATTATGCTTTCCTTTTTTTTTTAAACAGGAAAACTGACTATGTTCAAAAGCTGACAGGCAGGATGGGAGGAAAGTGAGTTAAATAATGGGGGGAGGGGGTAACTGTTACATTTTTTCTGTGATATTTTTTCAGCCAGCAAGCCTGTGGCACAGATGCAGTGAAAAGGAAAATAAAGTACTTGAATGGAGTAAGTAACCTCAAGACAAAAAATGTCTAAGGGCTATGCAAGCATAACTAGGCAGTAAAGAAACAGTGATATCTATACTAAAGAAGGCTGGTGACACCTTGATTCTTTGATCTGTGAACTGTGTGACAGGCTTGCAAACGGATAGTTTATTATCTAGGAGGTGAATAGCAAAGTCCTACAGCGTTTCACAGGGTTAATATGTATAAAACAGTCATTTAGATGTGCGCCAGGAATAGAGCGTGGGAGGAGTTTGCTTCAGCATGCAAGGAAGTTGTACGTGCATCTGTGTCTATATGTATGTCTATGCGTATGTGCTTGTGTGGAGCACTGCGCAGTACCCAGCTGGTCACAACAGCTGCAACTGGAAAGATCTGTACCGAAGCTGACCATGGAATTTCCAAATCTTCTTATTTCACCTTCTGATGACATTGAAGGTGGCCCAAGCCTGATCGGGACCTTGTTCTTATTTTCACGGAGGATCGCTATCATTACACTCCATCTAAATTCAGGAATAAGCATCTCATGACGCCATGCTCCACTGCATCGGGACTGTATGAGCAAGGCGGTCTTGCAGAGAGGGAGAAACAGAGAAAGAGAGAGACTTCCCAGGCTGAGAAGAAAAAGAGACGCTATCCGTTTTTTTTTGTCTGTGGGTTGATTTTTTTTTTTTAAGAAATCTGCAGCTTGAAGGTATTGGAGTAATATTTCTGTAAGCCTTGCCTCAACAGCAATAAATTTATTTGTACCAACAGCAGAGCCAGATAATTCCGCTGTTGTTGTTACAGGAATCTGTTGTTTCATGGATCACATAGGGAATTCCAAAGAGCAACAACCTTCGTGTTACCTGACATTATATGAGATTAGTCATCCAAGGCAAATAACTCATCTTTGAAAGGAGCTTACATCTCACCTAAGCTTATTTAAGTGGGCAGTCTTTCCTCAGGTGCAGACACTTGATTTCTTTTCTTTCAGTAATTTTTGAAAGTATGTTTGGCATGCAATGTACTATTGATATGTGGTATTTTAATTTAGTTATTTTTTCTGTTTTTTTCAGAGGTTTGTTTCTTTTTGTTAGACACAAGTAAATGTGAAACTGAAAAACAGTATTATTGATTCTTGGATAACAATGCCCTTTGAAAGCATGTTGGTATGTGATGAGTACAGGGAAACTACCTGGATTTTTCCATCATCATTACTCCACACCCATGTAATCATGGAACAGTCAAAAACCAGTCATGGTAATATTTGGAGATAAAAGTGACAAAAATATTGCTCAGATAAACATTAGCATGATAAAGCCTTAGGGGCTTGGTTTTTTCAAATGATGTAATTCCTGAAGAAAAAAGAAAGACTTAATTGAAATGAACAGTTACAACTGGATGTAAAGAAATTTTGTAAAGAATAATACATTTACAATGGAAATCAAGGGAAAAAAGATCTTGTACATTAGCTGCATGAAAATAAAACTGTGAAATACTCAAACTGACAGTATTGAAAATAATTCAATGATTAAATATCTGAAATGAGGAAAAAAAGTAGAAGGACAAATTTGCTTGCCTGATATGGTAATATATTTTACTGCAAGTCAATTTCCTCATTCCACCTTAGAAGTACAATATAGCTCTGGCAAAGTAGCATCTTCACAGTCCTATGGATTGACATCACAAAGCTTTGGTCTTCTTTTGAAATCTATGGAACTGTGATAAATCTTCCTCACTCTGTATTCTAAAAGATGAAAGGATTAAAGAAAGATTTTCAAGAGTGGCATATTACCTCCTCTACACTATTTAGACATGAAAGGTTTGCATTATGGTGGGCTAGCAGTTAGCAGTTTTTCTTGTGATTAATAATTAAATAAAATTTATAGCAACAGGAAAATAGTGTTACACTGTAAAGATTTAAACAATGGAAAACTGTTTAAACCACTGGACTTGAAGAATTATAGGCTATAAGTATAAACAGTATGCATAAGAAAATCTTCCTTTAAGATGTATGTTTTCTTACTTGTATCCTACATCACCTCCAGAAAAAAACATAGAAAAACAACCATCCTAATAGAACGATCTTTGTTTCTCAATAAATAATGTCAAATGAGTTATAAAAGACAGCAACTGTCCTTCACAGATGCAGAGCATGGTTTATCTGGCTGAGTTGCCATTCCCTAAGAAGGAGGTCTAAGATTAGTAGTGCTCTCCTTATAACTCCAGGAGTCTTCATTTGGATTCTCATGTAGAAAATTTTGGAATAAGTGGTCTCTGGGAACAACAGAAAAAAATAAGACCCAACTAGGGAGAGAGGCTGCTTGATGCAAAACAGTAAGTGTGTTTTGAGTTGCAAGGAGTGGTGGAAGAAAATCTGTATTGTTTCTGTGATAAAACTGGACAGGTCAGGGATTCTTGCTTGCTTGGCCTCTTGTTTTTGAGGTTAACTAGGAAATATTTCATACATGCAGGCTTTCTGGATCATTCTACAAGGGGACAGAAACTATATGACTTCTGTAGATGTGAATATTGATCCGCATCATGTCATCTGGCAATGAGTTCTCCTACTCGTTTGATTTCCAAGGTCCACTTCAGCAACGTATGAGGACCTTACATATTCTTGGACCCCTAGGCTAAACACAATTTTCTGTCTCCAGGTTTATTGAAAGTAAAAATTCAGAGTGAAGAAATAGGTTCACCATCATTATAAATATTTTGAATCTAGCCTTTCTTCATATTCTACTCTTGTTTAGCTTTGTAAAAGGCTGGCGTTTTTTACTTCCCCCCCCCCTGAATTCATAATTTAGTCTAATTCTTCTCATTTGGCACAAAGAATGGATGCTAGGACCTATCATCCTCCCTTATTTATCAGCATATCAGAGAATAAAATTTCAAGCAGAGACAATGAGTTGCTCATGGTAACTCCAAATCTTTTTTCATAGCAGAATACACTGGTTCCATTACCAAGAGATACTTTATACCTTCAGAAGTAGGCTAAAGTTATTCCAAGTTTAAGTATGACAGGGCTCAATAAAGCCACATAAAAGTTGTATGACAAATTCCTTTTATAACGTCATTGAAAGTTACCATGGATTTTTGAGGTACTATTGCTCCCATAAAAAAATGCACTAACAAATATGAAGCAGAATTTAATTACCGCATGTGAATATGTATGGAGGTATGATAATTATAGCATATTGATTATAATATGTTTAATTTAACAGTCTATTATTAATGTCCCATAAAAAGAAACGTGAAAATTAAAGTACATGGCATTAAGAATGAGATTGTCAAAGATTCAACTATAACAATTTTAAGATATTTTAAATAGTCATATAAACTTGCTGTCTCCTTCAGACCTAGGCTTGCAAATAGAGGGACATATAACAAATCATCCTCTCACATAAGCCTATTGTTTTTCTTCCTAAACTGGTGACATCAGCCTCAGAAAAACAGGTTTACAGGGAGTTCAAAGGATTCCGAATAGGCATGAAGAAAATGTCTGAAGAGACTTCAAGGTCTGTATCAGGCCATGGAAATTAACTAATATTCCTTGATCTAAAAGTAAAGCCAAAACCATCCTCATACACTCAATATTAACGCTCTGGTTCTTTATTATGCTCATGAACTATCCACACATATGAGAAAGCTGAGGTTTTTACCCAGCTAATCAATTTGTTCCAGTCTACATCTTTATTTCAGCTGAAGAAACCTATTGTTAGCTGAAAGAGAAACTTTCGCAGTTGAAAAAACATGTAACATTTTAGTAAGCTAGATTTATGTCAGGTAGGTCATGAACCTTTATTGTATTCCTGTGGTAAATAACATAAACAAGCAGAAAAGCTGTTGACCACTTGTAGTGAACTGGGTCCCCTATTTCAGTTTGAAGGCAGTTTAAATGAAGCAAAAAGAAGTAAGCTTGCATAATGTTGTAGACGCTACAACAAATTGATTTTTTCCACTGCTTTTGTTACCTCATGGAATTTCCACAATGTGAGGGCCAAACATAGTTCCAGTTGAGATTTTTCCTTCTATTTTAAGGAGAAATTATACACTTACCACAAGAAGTCTTGCACTTATCCAAAGTCTGAAGAATTAACTGGGTAAACACTTTGCTAAAGTGAAAAAATACATGTTTTTCTGCTTATATTTGTTGTTCATTTGTTTGCAGTAGAATTTTGCCATCTTCCAACTCACTGAGTAGGTGGTTTATATAGATTTCTCTTGAACAGATTGCACTTCTCAAAGGATTATCTGTTTCATACCTGAAAGTATTACACAAAGGTTTATAATTAAGGGCACAATTTGTGAAGCTAGGCCAGCAAAACCTTTTAAATCCCTGGCATCTGCAAGCTTGTGTGTCATACTTTCTTCAGTATTGTGGGCAGTAACTACAACCTAACCTTGCTTGTTGGACTTTCTTAGATTATTTAGAGCTATCTCAGGTGTCTAGTTCTTGCTGTGCTATTTGCAGTACAATCATATTCTCAGGACATATCTATATTGCAATCAGAAGTGTGAAACATCCATACATAAGCACATATGGTGGCTTTTCCCTAGCTGGCTCAAATACCAAGAGAAATGCTGCAGCATTTCAGAAGTGACTGTATTTGTTCTCCTGAGCCACTGGGTATTTAAATGACAGGCTGGCCTTTTTTACCTACTAGTTGTATTTGATTTAGAATGACTGAATGTATGTGGATTTTGAACATACATGCTGTAGTTGCACTTGCACTTTATTATGGCTTTAACTTGAGTTAAACAATCACTAGAAATATGCACCTCCAACTGTCAGTTCATCCTATCCAGAAATATAGGACACAAAGAATGAAACACCGTCTGCAACACTTTTTTCCTCCAGTGACTGTAAGGTGAAGATGATTAGCATAGATTATTAGCTTGGACCAGCTGTCTTACTTTCAGCTGGAGAAATTTAGATAAGGTGAATTTCATCCTGAATGATTAGTTTATTTTGTTGCTGAGCTGAGTATTGAAGGTAATAAGGCTATTTAGAAAAATTCTGCTTTCCACTGGACAGATGGGGATAATCTTGCTTTCATCACTACTGTCCCCATTTTCTCACTGTCTCCAGTGTCCTCAAGTGGAGCCATGACTTGAGTTCATGCATCCAACACACAAAAAGAAAAGTTCGCAGAATCATTAAGGTTGGAAAAGACCTTCAAGATCATCAAGTCCAACCGTTAACCCAACACCACCATGCCCCCTACACCATGTGCAGAAGTGCCATGTCCACATGTTTCTTGAACACTTCCAGTGATGGTGACTCCACCATCTCCCTGGGCAGCCTGTTCCAATGCTTGACGACTCTCTCTGTAAAGAAATTTTTCCTAATATCTGATCTAAACCTTCCCTGGAGCAACTTGAGGACATTTCCTCTCATCCTATCGCTAGTTACTTGGGAGAAGAGACCAACATCCACCTCTCCACAACCCCCTTTCAGGTAGTTGTAGAGAGCGATAAGGTCTCCCCTCAGCCTCCTCTTCTCCAGACTGAACAACCCCAGTTCCCTCAGCCGCTTCTCGTAAGACTTTTTCTCCAGACCCCTCACCAGCTTCATTGCCCTTCTTTGGACACGCTCCAGCAACTCCATGTCCTTCTGTTTCCGTCTGGATCAGTTCCTTCCTCTGGTCATACATTTATTTGTGCTTCTACAAAGAAAAAAGATTAGGATGACATGAGGAAAAGGGGGATTGCTTTTGTTTAAAACTGCACAGACTTATGCTGGAACAAAGTGACTGTAAAACCATGGTCTCAAAAATACTCTTCATTGACATTCCCTCTTGGCTGATTTAAGTGTTCCAGCAGTGAGTACACTGTCTGCTGTGAATCCAAGTGGAGGAACTTGGCTCTCCTCCATTAAATACCAAGGAAACTTTAGGGCCCTAAATCAGGATTGTAAATTCCAAGTCCAGAGAAGGCACCTGGCTTTCAGGCATTGCAGCACTGAACATCACGATTCCATGGCACTTTTTCTGAACCTGAGCTCCACAGCAACCACGTCTGTCCTCCTGAGTTCTTGCTGATGTGGGACTGGATCCAGCCTTGGCACACCTGTGTTGATAAACTTCATGAATGAGGATACCATGTCATCACTGCTCCTACCTTTACATCATTTAAATGAAGATCCAGATGTTTATTTCCACTTGGCAACAAAATCCTTTGGAAGAGCCTTCTGGACCCCCAAGCCATTCCTCTGAATGCTCCAACAGCTGCATATGAACATTCCCCACCAGCCTCCTACCTCTCCATGCCTGCTCTTTGAACTGCAATTTTGCTGTTGAAGAAGGGAATGTTAGGCGCCCATGCACAAAGGTACCCTGCGTGCAAAAAGACATTAAGGTTACACAAAGAAATGTATTTGTCCAACCATTCAACACCCCTCCAACCATATATACACGATCCAAATATGGAACAAAAATTTGATAAAACAGGGCATTTTGTTGTAGAATTTATTATTTTTTTCATTTTCTTTCCCCCACCCTCTCCCTGCTAGGCAAGTGTTTCTGCAGTAGGGGGGCATATGTTCTCTTCTCTTTCTTTGGAGTGATGTTATGTTCCAAAAAACGAAAATTCTGGAACTTTGCTGGAGTGAGATTTTATTTAACTCAATCCCATTTTAAATAAATCTGCTAATTATTTATTATGAAAAACAGTACTTTGTCTTAATAAGTCAGATGTGAAAGCCACCACCAGCCATAACAATTATTTTTCACTGTTTACAAAAACTATTTTTAAAATTAACTTGCAATTAGAGTAGTGAAACAGTTTAACAGACTATGCATATATTGAATGAGTGAGCATAAATGTTTAATCTGGAATGATTTACAGGGAGACCCACATTTAGTTTTTTCTTCTGATGCAATGCTCCATAGTCTTAATCTTTGTACTTGTATTTGTCAAAATAACAGAAGTTATCTTTCAAATTAATAGAAAAGCACAAAAATCCACATTCCTTCTCTGAATATTCTTACATATGCTTGCAGGAGTCTTATATGTGTGCATGTTTATGCATGTGTTATGTGTACGTGTAGCAAAGAATATAAACGTTTCTGATGGTGGAATTTTACAAGGAAGGTGACTCATATACACAAAACATTGATTAAGTGCGTGTTTGTTAGCATCCATTTGTATGAGCTGCAACGCATGAATCAAAGAACTTTAATCTACGAAGATATTCCACATAACACAGCTTGGTTGCCATAGCATTTATCATGCGAAGTCTAGCCCCAGTTCATTGCTGAATTAAATAATACATCTCCAAGCAGCAATACATACAGCACATATTCTGTAATATATTCTGGGGCAGAGAACCCATGCCAATATAGCAGACATTCCTACCCCACCAACCATGGTGGGGGTTTTTAATGTATTCAGTCATGTCTAGGATGCAGAGAGCAGATCTTCTGTCTCTTATGTATATGCATTTCTGAATTTTCAGCTCCTTTTTGCTTAATTTAGAGCTTAATTGAAATTGCTTTTTTTATTGCTCCCTCATCTTCATAGTAGCTAAATAACGGGCATCATTTCCCTCATTCTCTTACATAACATGTGTTCTCTTCAAATCAGAATCTGCCAGTCAGTTCTCCTCTGACACTTTTGTAAATCAGCCTTGGTTGTGGGAAGTGTAGGTTCAAGCTGTCATTCTGCCTCAGATTTCTTATGTGACCTTGGCATGACTACTAAGACTATTTAAGCATCAATGCATAGTACTCACCTTCAGTAATGATGAACAGGGAGGTACCATGCATCACCACTGGAGAGAACAACTTTAAAATCTTCCCTAGGATTTATGTATAAAAAGGCATGTCTACATAAGGAAATTAAGCACAGTCCAGAAACAGGATGGCACTAACATCATCTCTAGGTTTTTGTGGTGCATCTCTTTATGAATGTTTTAAGAGAAAACTGCAAGCACTACAAAGTTTTTGACTGTAATTAAATTCTGAAAACATTTGACTTATGTTCTGCATCATGTAAGAAACCTGATAATAAACTTAAGTGAAGAATGACTAATATCTCGACTCAAGTGACTGTTAGGCATGCTGTAGGTCTGAACTATTTCACAGAATCACAGAATCACTAAGGTTGGAAGAGATTTTCAAGATCATCAAGTCCAACCATTAATCCAGCGCCACCATGTTGCCTAAACCATGTCTTGAAGTGCCACATCCACACGTTTTTTGAACACTTCTAGAGATGGTGACTCCACCACCTCCCTGGGCAGCCTGTTCCAATGCTTGACCACCCTCTCAGTGAAGAAATTTTTCCTAATATCCAATCTAAACCTCCCTTGGCGTAACTTGAGGCCATTTCCTCTCATCTTATCACTGGTTACTTGGGAGAAGAGACCAACACCCATCTCACCACAACCCCCTTTCAGGTAGTTGCAGAGAGCGATAAGGTCTCCCCTCCGCCTCCTCTTCTCCAGACTAAACAACCCCAGTTCCCTCAGCCGCTCCTCAGAAGACTTGTGCTCCAGACCCCTCACCAGCTTCGTTGGCCTTCTCTGGACACACTCCAGCACCTCAACATCCTTCTTGTACTGAGGGGCCCAAAACTGAACACAGGATTCAAGGTACAGCCGGGTACAGAGGCATGATCACTTCCTTACTCCTTCTGGCCACACTATTTCTGATACAGGCCAGGACGCTGTTGGCCTTCTTGGCCACCTGGGCACACTGCCAGCTCATATTCAGCTGGCTGTCAACCAGCACCCCCAGGTCCCTTTCTGCCGGGCTGCTCTCCAGCCACTCCTCCCCAAGCCTGCAGCGTTGCATGGGGTTGTTGTGGCCAAAGTACAGGACCCAGCACTTGGCCTTATTAAACCTCATACAGTTGACCTCAGCCCATCGATCCAGCCTGTCCAGATCCCTCTGCAGAGCCCTCCTACCCTCCAGCAGATCAAAACTTCCATCCAACTTGGTGTCATCTGCAAACTTACTGAAGGAGCACTCAATCCCCTCATCCAGATCATCAATAAAGGTATTGAACAAGACTGGCCCCAGAACCGAGCCCTGGGGAACACCGCTTGTGGCCGGCTGCCAGCCAGATTTAGCGCCGTTCACCACAACTCTCTGGGCTCGGCCATCCAGACAGTTCCTCACCCAGCAAAGAGTAAACCTGTCTAAGCCACAAGCCGCCAGTTTCTCCAGGAGAATGCTGTGGGAGACGCTGTCAAAGGCTTTACTAAAGTCCAGGTAGACAACATCCACAGTCTTTCCGTCATCCACTAGGCGGGTCACCTGGTCATAGAAGGAGATCAGGTTGGTCAAGCAGGACCTGCCTTTCATGAACCTGTGCTGGCTGGGCCTGATGCCTTGGTTGTCCTTCACATGCCCTTTGAGCACTCTCAAGACAAACTGCTCCATGATCTTCCCTGGCACAGAGGTCAGGCTGACAGGCCTGTAGTTCCCAGGATCCTCCTTCCGGCCTTTCTTGTAGATGGGCGTCACATTGGCAAGCCTCCAGTCTTCTGGGACCTCCCCTGTTAACCAGGACTGCTGATAAATGATGGAGAGTGGCTTGGCAATCTCTTCCGCCAGCTCTCTCAGTACTCTTGGGTGGATCCCATCAGGCCCCATAGACTTGTGGGTGTCCAGGTGGTTTTACATGTCCTTACCTGCTTCCTCCTGGATTATGGGCGGGTTATCGTGTTCTCCATCCCCATCTTCCAGCTCAGGGGGCTGAATATCCTGCGGATACCTGGTCTGGCTATTAAAGACTGAGGCAAAGGAGGCATTAAGTACCTCAGCCTTGTCCTCGTCCTTGGAGACAATGTTTCCTGCCATATCCAGTAGGAGATGGAGATTCTCCTTGCCTCTCTTTTTGTTGTTAATATATTTGTAAAAACATTTTTTATTATCCTTTACGACTGTGGCCAGACTGAGTTCTAGCTGGGCTTTTGCCTTTCTAATTTTGTCCCTGCTTGACCTAACAAGATCCTTGTACTCTTTGTGAGTTGCCTGCCCCTTCTTCCAGAGATGATAAACTTTCCTCCTTTCCCTGAGTCCCAGCAAAATCTCCCTGTTCAGCCAGGCCAGTCGCCTTCCCTGCCGGCTCTTCTTAGGGCACATGGGGACCGCCTGCTCCTGCGCCTTTAAGATTTCCTTCTTGAAGACTGTTCAACCTTCCTGGACCCCTTTGTCCTTCAGGACTGTCTCCCAAGGGACTCTCTCAACCAGTGACCTGAACAGGCTGAAGTCTGCCCTCCGGAAGTCCATGATAGCAGTTTTGCTGATCCCTCTCCTTACTTCACTCACAACTGAGAATTCTATCATGTCGTGGTCGCTAAGCCCAAGACAGCCTCTGACCACCACATCTCTCACCAGTCCTTCTCTGTTTGTAAACAGCAGGTCCAGCAAGGCACCTCCCCTGGTGGGATCACTCATCAGCTGTGTCAGGAAGTTATCCTCCACACACTCCAGGAACCTCCCAGATTGTTTCCTCTCTGCCGTGTTGTACTTCCAGCAGATGTCTGGTAAGTTGAAGTCCCCCACAAGAACAAGGACCACTGCATGCAAGACTTCTGCCAGTCGCTTATAGAATGTCTCATCTGTCTCTTTGTCCTGGTTGGGTGGCCTGTAACAGACTCCCAGCAAGATAACTGCCTCATTGGCCTTCCCCCTCATCCTTACCCACAAGCACTCTGCTTGGTCTTTACAATCATTGATTTCTACGCAATCAAAACACTCCCTAACATACAGAGCCACCCCACCACATCTCCTTCCCTGCCTATCCCTTCGGAAGAGCTTATAGCCATCCATTGCAGCACTCCAGTCATGAGAAGCATCCCACCATGTTTCTGTGATGGCAACTACGTCATAGCTGTTCCGCTGCACAATGGCTTCCAGCTCCTCCTGTTTGGTGCCCATGCTGCGTGCATTGGTGTAGATGCACTTGAGCTGGGCTATCGATTTCAACTCTGGCACGTTACCCCTAGTCTCAACTCTAGTGAGCCCGGTTTTATCCCCTTCCCCCTTCAAATCTAGTTTAAAGCCCTGTCGATGAGGCCTGCCAGCTCATGAGCAAGAATCCTTTTGGCCCTTGGAGACAGTTGCACTCCATCTGCTGTGAGGAGGCCCAGATCAAGGCAGAAATATCTGATGATTCAAGCAGGAGGTGGTTCTTGGGCTGCAGAATTGCTTCTGGCATTCACCCCCTAAATTCTGCCACTTTGCCACATCAGGCATCTAAATAATTTTTCAGACAGCTGTAATTTTTAATACTTGTGTCTGTCAGTGCAACGGATATGTGGCAAAAGACCTGTACTGGTGTTTTGTATCACATTATGACACAGATGACATAATTCTGTTTTAAAGGGGGATTTTGTCTTAAAAGTGGTTTCTTTGTATGAGACAAGTAACTCACGTGCTGAAAGACGTGGTTGGGAAGGAGCGAAAGCACAAAAAAAGTCTGCGAACAACGTTGTGAAAGAATGCTCCTTGGACATATTAAAGGTTCATTATACAGATTAAAGGATTGTTATTATCTTGCAGCCACACATGTGCTTTGCCAGAGGTTTAGAAAACTTTTTTTGTCTGAATGGCATGGAATAAGATTTATGAGAGGGGAATAGCATCTTCTGATTATACCTGATGAGACAGCAATAGACATCAGTTTAGAACATTAATTTTGACAGGCACAGTGGCTGAGCAATACTTGGAGCTGTTGCACTGAGCTAGCTTGTGTTCCCAGATGTAACCTTGTGTGACCTCAGAAAATGTATTCCAAAAAAATGTGAGAAATTTTGCTTTCTTCTCTTCTGTACCTTTTATAACATATTTGGAGGAGGAATATGGACAAAAAGAACAACTTGGAGTCTGATTTCTAGGTTATGGAAGTATGTACTAAATCAACAGGAGTGCTGGACATCAAGAAAGGAGCAGGAATAATGACTATTGACTAACAATTGACTTCTTATTTAATTTATGTTTTAGGGATTCATCTACATAAAAAGATTATTCTTACTACCCATCATTTCATCAAAATTACTTCCAATTCTATGTAAATTCTGCTCTTAAAATGTGAAACTGTTCATCTGTCTATATATATGCTAAGAAATTTGTCTGCCTTCTTTGAAAAGACACAATCATTTATCAAAACTTAATTCTGTATTGCTTTTATTTATCCTAGCTATTGTCTATAAATCAGAACATACTGATTTATATGAGAGCCAGCTAACATGGATATAGCCCAATAACCCTAAATTAAAAAAGGAGCAGAGCATGAAAGAAATATAGTTAATTGCATTAGATTATATCATTAGGCCAAACAGTGCAAGGTTCAGACATCCCTCTGCACACACAGAAGGGAAGAAATTAAAATGCTAGGTAAGTGAGAAAAACATGACAGAACTAAAATCTAAAATAATGTTGATGGCAGAGCTTTTTAGTAAAATTGTCTATTTCACAATGTAGATTAATTTGTGTTTCTTCTTGGTGGTTCATTGTAAACTTGTGTCATTCCTTCTTCTGACATCATCTTGTAATTTAAAAAGTAGCTTTCCAGTAGTCCAAAGAGAGCACCTTAAAATAGTCATGCAAATGTCATGACAGGAACAACGTGGCAGATCTGAAATACTTAGTGCCAATCATTTGCATTCCAGCTGCACAGTGTCTAAAATACTGTAAACATTTGTTTGGAAAACATCTGTGTGTGATAAATATAAACAATAAAAATAAAAGCGTTCTTTAAATAAGCCCACAGATGAATTGTTTGAAAACGAGTGGGGAAAAAATATTGTGGTATGTTTTTATAAGAGTCAGTTTATCAAAGATTCTGAAAGAATGAGAGAAAAACATTTCTGCACTCACTTTAAACTCAGAGAAGTTTCTTAGTTATGATGTCTGCTCCTCCTTTCAAATCACAAGGAATTAGAAATAAAGTCTTATGCTTACATACAAAGCCAAAATTGAGATCATCCAAGAACTGGTCGCTTAGGTTTACTAGGAAAGAGTGTAAACTGTACTGATATGCATGCTAGTTTTATTTTAATTTTTGTTTATTTGGTGAATTTTGTATCATGGTAAAAGAAAATGAGGGACAATAATTTTCTGCAATAAATCTTCATTTTAACTAGCTACATAATCCAGACAAGAATATAATCTTTTTGCTGACAAATGTATTGTTCATGATTAGTAGCCTCTGATTTCCCTTTCAAAGCCTCATACAGGTTGTATGGAATAAAACGGCTTTGTTTGTACTACCATGGATAAATCCCAAGCTCATTTTGCCAACCCATAAAAAATTAATCTGTAGCATTTGTAGAATTACTGAAGCTTTTAATCTATCAATGTTTAAAAATAAAAAGTTGTTCAAATTTCTGTAAGCTCAATGTCCTGCAAACACACTTCCCATTTTATAATCAGCTTTCAACTCAAACTGTTTTGATGTTTGTTTTCTAAACACATCTGTATTCTTCTTACATTTTTTCTTGAAATAGTGGGTGTTCATCATGCTATAGCCATGAAAACAAGCATATTCTGGCCTAGAATCTTTAATGGCAATCTGTCTTTATTAAATTTAGTTAAATGAAGTAGTACTTACTTCTTAAAAGATTCAAAAGCAATAAAAATCCACATACTGTGAGCCATGATTTCCTTTCTTGCATTTTACAGTGAAATTTTTCTGACATCTTTTTTACATATATATTGAGCTTGGGGGTGGGAATTATACTGATATGGTTTTCCTCTCATGCTAAGATCAAAACCATCATTTTTTTCTATAGGAATGTATTTATGAGGAAATGAGCAGTGACAGTTTTAGCCACATGAGGAGCTAATGATGCAAGGCTCAGTATCCAGGTGAGAGCTGTGCAAAACAATCAACATGCGCAGTGATATTTTGTGTCCTTAGGAGATATGGGCAAATAAGTCAGAATGTATTGGCAGCAGGAATTAGTAATTTATACTTCATATATCAACATAGCAGTTAGATTCCATCAAAAAGAATGGTCAGAGTATCACATTAGATGCCCACCAGTGTGAGTCACAAAGGACTTTTCTTAAATGGATGTAGAGTCTAGAGGGAAGAATGGAAGAACTATCAATCAGAGCAGTTTTACTTATTTATCTCAAGGATAATGTCAAAATTTAAATCAGTAAATATTTACTTGGTTTAATGTCTGCTAAAATCTTAAGGCAGTATTTCCCACTGAGGCCCCAAGCTACGTGTCCCTTGAAAAAGAAGGAAGGGCTTGAGACACAGTAATATGACATTTCCAATCACGACATAAGAATATAATTATTCCTTGGAAGGCAGGGGTTAAGAATGTGGGATTTCAAAAAGTATGTCAGGGTTAGTACATGTAGGGGAAAATGGATTTTGATTTTTGATGATGGATATTGTACGCAGCAAAGGTATTGTTAAGATATTTCTGGATAACATTTGCAGTCATGTTGCATTTATTGTGTATTTCTAAAAAGTAAAAATTAAATGGTTAAATGATAATTAACTTTTTTTTTTAGTCAGCACATTTTATATAATAGATTTGTGTGTGTATACAGTAGTAATTAGCTACTTTTTTATCTGAAGAGAAAATGTTGAGCTAGACCTTGGGAATATTGTCTTCTTTTTCTCCTTTTTTTTCCCCCCAGAGGAAATGTAAAGACTTATACTCACTTTCAGAATATATAAGAAAAATGTCATAACAGATATACAGTTGTGTTAAAACAACCACTCCAAATACTTTCTTCCTGATATAGATATTTCATATCCAGGTCATCTTTTATTTCTACAGACCATACATAATGACTAAAATCAGTTGCAGTGATCCAAACCAACACCTGAGTTTCTCCCATCTCATAATATGCAAAGAAATATTTCTCAATGTTTTGAATTATTAAAACATAGTACCTGATTGGAATGATTTTAACAAAGTTCACAGAATCACAGAGTCACTAAGGTTGGAAAGGACCTTCAAGACCATCAAGTCCAACCATTAATCCAGTGCCACCGTGTCCCCTAAACGATGTCCCAAAGCGCCACATCCACACGTTTTTTCAACACTTCCAGTGATGGCAACTCCACCACCTCCCTGGGCAGCCTGTTCCAATGCCTGACCACCCTCTCAGTGAAGAAATTTTTCCTAATATCCAATCTAAACCTCCCCTGGTGCAACTTTAGGCCATTTCCTCTCGTCCTATCACTGGTTACTTGGGAGAAGAGACCAACACCCTTGTCGCCACAACCCCCTTTCAGGTACTTGTAGAGAGCGATAAGGTCTCCCCTCAGCCTCTTTTTCTCCAGACTAAACAACCCCAGTTCCCTCAGCTGCTCCTCATAAGACTCGTGCTCCAGACCCCTCACCAGCTTCGTTGCCCTTCTCTGGACACGCTCCAGCACCTCAGCATCCTTCTTGTGGTGAGAGGCCCAAAACTGAACACAGTATTCAAGGCGCTGCCTCACCAGTGCCGAGTACAGGGGAACAATCACTTCCCTACTCCTACTGGCCACACTAGTTCCGATACAGTCCAGGACACTGTTGGCCTTCTTGGCCACCTGGGCACACTGCCAGCTCATATTCAGCTGGCTGTCAACCAGCACCCCCAGGTCTCTTTCCACCAGGCAGCTCTCCAGCCATTCCTCCCCAAGCCTGTAGCATTGTTGTGCTCCAAGTGCAGGACCCTGCACTTGGCCTTATTAAACGTCATACAGTTGACCTCTGCTCATCGATCCAGCCTGTCCAGATCCCTCTGCAGAGCCCTCCTACTCTCCAGCAGATCAACACTTCCATCCAACGTGGCGTCATCTGCAATTTACTGAGGGAGCACTTGATTCCCTCATCTAGATCATCAACGAAGGTATTGAACAAGACCTGCCCCAGAACCGAGCCCTGGGGAACACCGCTTGTGGCTGGCGGCCAGCCGGGTTTAGCGCCGTTCACCACAACTCTCTGGGCTCGGCCACCCAGACAGTTCCTCACCCAGCAAAGAGTAAACCTGTCTAAGCCACGAGCCGCCAGTTTCTCCAGGAGAATGCTGTGGGAGACAATGTCAAAGGCTTTACTGAAGTCCAGGTAGACAACGTCCACAGTCTTTCCCTCATCTACTAGGCGGGTCACCTGGTCATAGAAGGAAATCAGGTTGGTCAAGCAGGACCTGCCTTTCATGAACCCATGTTGGCTGGGCCTAATGCCTTGGTTGTCCTTCACATGCCCTTTGAGCACTCTCAAGATGAAATTTCAGTTATTAAATTACAGTTTAATAACTGTAAACCAAAAAAGTATGTTATAGAACTTTTCATCATACACAAAAACTATTTCATTGACTTTATTAAATGATTACTTACAGTCAAGTGGTTTTTCTTTCAATGTAATTTATACCTAAAACAAAACCTGAAATATCCGAAATTATTCTTCAGTGACTGATCTGCCATTTAACCTCTGTTCTTGGACTAACATCAATGAAATAAGGTTCTTTTAGAGTTTCACCTCTATGTGGGAAGTCCTGCAATCCTTCCAGAGGTGGATGGCCCCAGTTACCATTAAGGCCTCTTTACTGCCCATGATTCAGAGCCAGCACCCCTATTGTCTCCTTCTCTTTCTTCTGTACTTTATTTTACTGTTTAGTTTTTAGTTCATTGTGCTCTTTCTTTCCTTCCCTCTCTCTCTCTTTCATTTCTTTTGTTTTCTTTATTTCGTTCTTTCTGCCTGCCCATCCACCCTCTCCATCTCTCCCTCTCTCTTTTGATTTTGCATGTTTAATCAAAGCAGATTATTTAATTTATTTAATTCCTGGTACTGGTTAGTTCTATGATCCAAGACCCTCTTTTCATCTGTTTAGAGGCCTAAAATGACTGAAAACTAGTTGCTTAATCTGCTGAAATCTGTTCTGCTGTGTTAAATGGGGAAGAAACCTTCTCCTAATCTACAACTGACACAGACTTCTGAAAGCTATTCAACACACAGCTTCTTCTCAGAACAGGTCTGTAAGAAAAGAGAAGTTCAAGAAAAGATGTACCTCCTTAATATGTCAGTAGGAGTTTATCAGATCAGCCAAGTGGCTGTTGAGACTGCCTCTTGACTGAATTATTTATTTAGAGCTTTGGTTTCCAAAAACTCACCAGCCAATTTGAGCTCTGTCTTAACTCTAAGAAAATGGAATGGAAGGAATGTGTTATATTAAGGCTTGTATATGGTCTGCCTGCTCAGGAGGAAGAAACCTTTCAGCAAAGCAAGGAATTAAAGAAATTTACTAAGACATCTATAGTCAAACTGAGATTTATGTCAATACAAACTTCCTAAGTGAAAGTCTATATTCAGTCTGATATCAGTTCTCAACCGAGCTCATCTGCAACATTTAATATCCGAACTTTACATTTATTGCTATGACAATTGAAGAAACCTGTTCTGTTATCCATAAGACAATTAGTACAAACAACAGCAATTAACCCATCATTTCTAACCTAACCCTCAATATCCCCTGGCCACCCATTAAATTACCTGTGGAAGCAATATTTGGATAATAGTCAGGGTAACAGATAAAGATGGGTTCATTTAAAAGAAATGGGACAGAGAAACACACAAACACTCGCCGCCAGTACTGTGGAGTACATGTGCTTCCAGTCATATCAGAGGGGAAAATCAATGCTGCCACAGAAATCCATTATGTAAATATCCAACCGTGGAAGAAGCCATAAGCAAATCTGAACCTTACCACAACATCTTGACACCTGCTGTAGATTTTTCTACACTGAGAGTGCTTAACTGGTTTGTTCGCTGTAATGAAGAAAAATTCACTATTTTAGCTCTTCAAAGTAATACAAGTGTCTTCACTTTATTTCTACCTGGCAAGAACAGGTTGAGAATCTGAGGAGGAATGTGTTACAGTCATCTGTAGATCTTTGGTATCATACAGCCAAGGATCCAGCCTGGTGCTTTCTGAGGTACCTTGCTACTTTCCATTTATCCTTATTAGCAGTGGATCCTGGCAAGTCTATGGATGATGAGTAAAAACTAGCTTCTTCAACAAATGCCAGACCAAGAATTGTGCACAGGTGGCTTTGCTGGTTCAAATTCAATATTGAGAAGGGAACAAGATATGCTTAGAAGATGTAAACTCTTTTATGATAAGCATTTTAAATCAATGGTTTTTCTATATGCTCCCATCAAAGATTCTAGGTAAAATTTTTTTGAGTGGAGCAATGAGTCTACATTTCCATACAGACACCTACGTAATTATTTGGTTAATACATGTTCTTGTCACATACTCAGGAATATTTCGTCTTCCCTTGGACATTAGAACAGAAGTATGCATTTCCATTTATCATCATGATTCCGATGCTTTTGAGAATGTTCAAATGAAATTCAGCAAATATCATCCAGCAGCACGACTCTAATACTCTTGATACTTAGACTTGATGAAGCTGTTGTTAGGAAAAGTAGTCCTCCTGGTGAATTTTGCTCACCTACTGCATTGGAACAATGGCCAGGTGGTTTCCATGGATAAAAACTGCTTTGAACCCATTTATACTATTTATTTTTGGAAAAACAAAGACAAAAACAAATCCCAAAAAACCCTGCAGTGATAGGGAGTTAACAAGTCTTTCAGATACCTTGCATTATCCATCACCTCTGCATCCACCACCAGGTTTTGACCATCATAATCAGTGGTAGTGAGTCTAGATTACATACGGCTGTGATTTTACTGAGTCACTTTCTGATGCAAGCCATCTGGGATTCCTTTTACCTACTGTGATGAAATTTCTGAAATGGATTATCACAGTTTTCCATCATTCAGACAACATCTTTTTCCTGAGCATCACTACACAGCCGCTCACTCACTCCTCCTCCTCACCCCAGTGGGATGTGGAGGAGAATCAAAAAAAAAAAAGGTAAATCTCATGGGTTGAGATAAAGATAGTTTAATAGGACAGCAAGACAAGAGAAAATAACAACAACAACAACAATAGAATATACAAAATAAGTGATGCACAATACAATTGCTTACCACCCTCTGACCAATACCCAGCTAGTTCCCAAACTGCAGTGCCCCTGGCCAACTCTCTCCAGCTTATATATTGAGCATGACATCATATGGTATGGAATACCCCTTTGGGCAGTTTGGGTCAGCTGTCCTGACTGTGCCCCCTGCCATCTTCTCTCTGGCAGGACATGAGAAGCCAAAAAGTCCTTGACTAGTGTAAGCACTACTTAGTAACAACTAAAAGATCAGTGTATTATCAACATTATTCTGTTACTAAATAAAAAATGCAGCACTATACCAGCTCCTGGGAAGAAAATTAATTCTATCCCAGCCAAAATCAGGACACTGAGGAAATCATTTTAATTTCAGCAGTGCTACTGTTGGCCCACACAAACCTTCTTTTGCTATGACAACAGTGTTCTTAATGGCTGTTATATCAACCTAAAAATTAACAGAAGCCTTTCAGTTTCTTGAAAATTTTCTACTGTTACCCTGAATTTCTTCTGTATCAACCTTTTATGTTGACTGGTTTCTGAACCCTCTCTTTCAATGTTTTGGTATTCGAGACAGGCATAGTCCTGACCTAACCATGTAATAGTCCTTCCACTCAAGATGAGAGAAGTAAAGAGAAAAATATTCTGACCTGGTAAGTAATTTGAACCACAGAAGAGAACACATAGGTTTTAGTATGTAATTGTTGTTAATGGTACCACATATGTCTATTCTTGTAAACTGCAATGTGATTATATTTCCATTACTGCAAGAGCATTCTAATACACCTGCAGAAATTTTCCTTTATAAAGACAATCAGAAATCCACTGATGAGTTAGAAGTTCTCTTGCCTTTCAAAAGATTGGACTAAATCTTTACAAATCAGTCACAATTCAATAAATGGTCTAGACTACAGTCGCATTACCACTTTTGGTTTGCTGATGAGCATCATGGAACAACAGTTTCAGTTTGGGAAAAAAATCCCAAATATATTTTATGGTAAGTATTTTAGGTAGTTTTTATGCTTAGTGCACCTGTCCTATTGTAGAGATACAGCTGAACTGACTTTTTCTTTCCAAACTGAGGGTACAGATATAGACTGATAGACTTTATAGACAGACAGGCTTTATTT
The DNA here is from genome assembly GCF_964289735.1 of Phaethon aethereus. Lineage (NCBI taxonomy): Eukaryota > Metazoa > Chordata > Aves > Phaethontiformes > Phaethontidae > Phaethon > Phaethon aethereus. The sequence continues at coordinate 43,432,323 of NC_138576.1, read as the reverse complement.
CTGATCCAAAACCATTAACTTCAATTGCCTTTGGATCAGATCCTTAGAGATCTTGCTTTCAATATTCTCTTTGCAGTAATATGTATTGTATAATTACATGTGGTCTTAAAACTGACCCCTGTATCATCTGCTCATTATTCCTTTCCAATTTAGTATGCTTCCATGCATGGGCACATTTGGCTCTTGCTCTTTATCCTGTTTTCTATCTAACACCTTGTCTTACCTGTGAATCTTTACCTAGTTGGTAATCTCTGATGTGGAACTTGTGAAATGCTTTTTGAAAATCCAAGTATATTATAACTAAAAAATTTCACTCATCTGTCATGTCAGTGTTATCTTCAAAGAATTCTAACAGGTTATTTAAGCATGATTTTCTTTGACTGAAGCTATTCTGGCCACCTTTAATGAACCATACTTTAGCAGGTAATACCCTACTGACCTCTATCAAGATTTGTTCCCCTAAAGCTCATGTTAAACTATGTAGCCTACACTTTCTTGGTTTATCTCTTAAGACCCTCTTTTCTAATAACAGATTTATATTTGTCGCTTCTTGGTTCTCAGAAATCTCTTTCACATCTGGTGAACTTTTAAAACATGCCATTTAAAGGGTCACCAACACCTTAACTTGTCCTTTCATGAAATATATTTATGTGTGAAAGACATCCAAATCTATTGATAGCTTTGGTTCCTGTTGATTGTGTTACTACAGAAGAATTCATAAAAATACTACGTAAGGATCTTCACAAACATAAGCAGACAGTAAATATTTACAACTTACCTAGATAAGCAAGGAAGGTTTGGGAGGAGGGGTGAAGGACATCCAAGTCATAAATTACGTCTGTCACAGATGAGCAAGAGATTTGGGGATTCTCCCATGCCTGATAATTAGTTCTAACCAGGTAAAACCCTCTCATATATATATATATTTTAAATATAATATTTTTAATTGTGTCTACCTGCTTTAGCTCCTCCCTGAATAAATAAATTTTGATTAAGCAGCTCTTTGCCCTTTTAATGTATAAACCCCCAAATCTATAACTGTGTACATATTCTGCCATTTCTTTATCCCCATAATATTCACTGGCATTATTTTAAGATTTTAGATTATTTTATATTTTAACTAGCTTGGTTTCAGTAGATAGAATGAAATTCCATTCTCATTTGACATTCTGTTCCCCATAAAAATAAATTTGGACTGAACGAAAATTGGCACAAGATATTTTCACCTGTCCCATAGAATATTTTTGAGTTTTCATTTTTCTAATATACTGAAAATTATTCTCAAGACTTATTTCAGTGAATATTTGAGCACAAAACCAGCAGAAGAGAGAAAAAATGTCATAGGAAAAAATTACATTTTTCCAGGTCAGTATAGGTTTCACCATTGGGCTGTTCTGACAGGAATTTTTATTTCTGTTTTATTAACGATAAATTCCATTCTGGAGCTTACAGACTTTTGCCTTCTAAAATGTATCTCAAAAATAGTATGCAACCTTTTTTCCTATGTTTTCTTCAAAACATTATGAAATGGTCTGAGAAACAGAAAAGGTTTCTGTGGTTGAAGAAAAGAAAATTCAGGAAATAATTGAGTTCATTCCTCACAGAAGTCAGAGTGGCAGAAATCAGCAGTATTATAGACTTTCCCTCCTTTTAATAAGTTGGGAAATGTGTGGTATCATCAAATGATGACCAAATTCTACAAAGCTTATGAGGAAACTGGATGGGGCAGGTCTAACTCTGCCTAGTGAAACCTGTGACCTAGCAGTATCTGAGTAGATTCAGACCCTCCACCAGCTCTGAACCTGAAACTGCTGCGCTAAGATGAGAAAGCAATAAGGAGTATCGGACCTGATAGTTAGTCTCACTAGATGTGTTTCAAATAAGAGAAACACTGCTAAAATCCAACCTGGCAGCCATTAAAGCCAAAGACAATAACTAAAAAAGGATTAGGGAAAAGCCATGGAAACAGGCAATTTGAAACTACAAGGTGGGGTTGTGAAGAGGAGCAAGAATCAAACAAAAATTATAACAACTATAAAATAGTACTATACAGTTTCCAGCACAGAGGACCTCTTGGTTGAGAGGATTCTCCAGAACTGCACTCAGAAAGGCAACAAAATCCTTATGACTCAACTGTGAGGAAGCGTGTGTGACAGTATAGTGACAGTGTTGTTAAAAAGACAAATTATCAACAGATTATTATACACTAAAGGAGGAGAAGGCCTTGATTAGTAAGACAAAGAAATCCTTCTCTCCATGAAACAGGAAAAAGGAATAAAGAGACTGGGAACAGCGGTTAAGTATGCATTTGAGCTGTACCCAACTCAAAATGGGGCACTGCACAGGTCTTGACCATTACCCGTTTGCTCACACTGTCCAAGAATATTGCAGAGGTACTGAAACTCACACAGAGGAAGAAAAATGCAATGGAATTGCCTTATTATGGTCACAGATAAGAGCTAGAACATAGTGCGATTGCAGTGCAACAAAAGTTTGATTTGAGTTTTTAAAAACAAACAGCATAGTACCTGAAACAAACAGAGCCATTCAAACTCATGTGATTATCTCCTCAGATCAATATATCTTTCATGCAGTGGCAGCCAGGGTCCTCAAGGGAATCACAATGTAGTAACTGTTAGGAACTGTTGACTATTTAAGAGAAACTCCTGTCTGGAAATAATCAACTGTAGAAGGAAGAGCACAGAAGCCTGGCTGGTGACAAGTAGTCTTAAAAGTAAATAGTTGCCTGGTATTATTAGTGAGGAAAGATAACTTGACTACCTGTCCTCTTAGCAAGAAATCTTGCAAAGACCATGTGAAGTAGATACTTCAGTATTCTGGCGAACAATTTTTGACACTCAGAATAATTCAATTCAGCGCCTTGCTTTTTTTGTATTACTTTAAAGGTATAGTACTCATTTGATTAATTACAGACATACGTGTCTCTGCTGCTGATGGCTGTATTTTGTATGCTTGACATCAAGCTTTTAATGTATAAATAAGTAGACTTTGAATGTCATTTACACTCGCTGTAATGTCACTGTGTATCTTTTCTCCCTTTTCTTAGAGTGCAATAATTCAGTGTTTGACATTACAGAGATTCAGGTTAATGCCACACGTAGTGCAACGTTTTAGAGATATTTTACTGTTATTCTTTTTTTTCTGCTCTGTACATCTTGCAGCCTTTACTATTTAAATAGTGAGCTGTTCCCACACAGAGAAGTGGGAAGTTGGTACAAAGATGATGCTGTTTTAACATTTAGGGAAATCTCCAGCAGTGCTCTATGAAGAAAAGGAAAAAAAAATCCATATCCTCAAAGTTTCCTCACCTTTGCAAGGTTGCTATAGTTTGTTTCATTGCCAGCTGAATTCTGGAGCTTCTATACGGCAGATTTAGATATTCTCAACTCTTAATTTTTTTAGTAGGTCTAGTTATCAAACAATTTTTCATGAGGTAAGTTGTATGAATCATACAACACATTAAATAGAACAGGACAAAATAAAAGAAGATAGTTCATAGTCGATCTCACAAAGGAAAACAAAATCATCCTGTTCTCTGTGCAAATGTAATGCCACCATCATCACTATCACCTAGGTGTTCAACCCAACTCAGCCTTACATGATTTCCTTATGTCCTTCTAAATGTTTCTGGTCAAGTAAATCTTCATGGTAATAAAACCTTTTTCGAATGCCAGTACTTTAAGCAGTTACACCATTTATTCCATAAGTTTGGTCTTGGAAAATGCTATTTACAAGCTGAGTTTCTTTGCTCTGGGCTGACTGCCACCTCATTTTGGCTTGCTTCATAGGACTTTGCATTTAAATACAGCTATAAATTGGTATAAATCTCCTGCAAGATTGTCCTACAGCTCTCCACCCAGAAATACAATATATTTGCCCTCTTCAGCTTCTGAGAAACAGCACACCACTCAGATACTCATAGAATGTGTCCTTCATTCAACAGAGATAATTAGTTTCAGTTACTTAAACTGAGCAACTATTTCCCTTCAAAGAGGATATTATATTTGCCTAATTGCATTTAAGTGCTAAACATTGTAAAGGATAACGTTTCCTGAGAATGGCATTTTTTTGGGTCTTTGCTAGTAGAAGGCTAGCTGTCTGTTGCAAGGGTCAATAGAAAGCTACAGACAGTTTGAGTAACAGATGAAAATTCACAGATCACTGAGCACAGGCACATTTTTTCCCAAATGACTCACAGTGAATCTTTCCCATACAATTCATATCCTTACCACATGCACTAAGTAAGCATGAAAGGTAAATTGTTGACTTTCTGTTATGTTATGAAACAATCAAGATTGAGCTGAGCTAAGCGAAAAAGATACTAGTCTGCAGATTTCTGCAAAAGACCTACTGAGACATCAGCCCCACCGGCCTTTTTTTCTTTCCCCCTGTCTTAATTAAAGAGCCCTTTCCACTATCTTGTTCCAGTAAGATATTCACAGTGCAGATGCTGTGGTTTCATTCCAGTCAGAATAGAGATGTGCTGCACAACTTTGCCTTTATTTTTTGACTAAACAAACAGGCAAATAAACAGTAGATGAAACTAATGGAGAGCTTAATTATATCTATCCATCAAGCCCTAAATTTGCTTCCTTTCAGAGCAGGCACTGTCTTTAAATCCAAAAGGACTGATGGCAAGATACCAAGTTTAAAATTCTCCCACTGTCATAGGCTGTTTTACTAATTATCCAGATTCCAAGGCAATCATACAACCGTAATCATTCACCTCACGCCTGGAAACATAAGTCTTGTTCTTTTGATGAATATTTATAAGACAGTGTAAAGCAGTCTACTTTCTTTTCCCTTCAGGCAAGACAATTTGGAGTTCATCAATATGTATTACCAAGGACTTTTATAAAAGGCACTTCAAAGGAAATTCATCAGGCATTCCTTTTGTCTTGATTTCTGTTAGACTGATACTTCCTTTTGACAAGTATCAATAAATTATCCTCTGATGGCTAGAAACTTGATGTCTTATTCAGAAACTTCCTCACACAACAAAGTCTTGTCCTTAAGTTTCCAATGAAATTTTTTAGCATCTAGCTTCTAATTTAAGGATAAAAAAGGGCAGAGGAAGCAAATGAAGGACAAAAAATAATCAATGTATTTATACAGTGGCTCTATGACATATTTTGCTTTCACAGATGACAGAAATTTTCCAGTTAAGAACTTCCATGACCTACATTCTTTGTTAATTCTTCCATTTGACTTTTGACCATATTTGGAATTCTTTAAAAGAAAAATTGAAACTCTTAGTCCCCAGTGCTCAGGCTGAACAATAAGCAATTTAAAACCAGATTAATGCAGATACATAGTGTTGAATGATAGAATGTCTCTGTCTCAGTTGGTTATTATTTTTCCTCCTTTGGATGCTGGCACAAGGGCTCATGTTTCTGGGAGAGGAAGGTGGGATCTTAAAGTGTAATAGGAAAAAAAAAGCTTTTCTTATTAATATGCAATAAAAAATACCTCAATGTTGCGTATTGTTTCTTTGTCCAATTAAAGGTAAATATCATCTTTGTGATTGATTATTGATTTAGCCAAGTACGCATGCACAAGCAAACTATCATGGAACATCCAAAAATGCATAAACTAGTATGCGATGATAAAGTAAGTACCAGTCTGTGCAGTAATGGGGAAAATAATGGGGAAAAAAATCATAGTTTAACATTTTCTTGCTTTATTTTTTTGAATAAAAAATGGAATTATTGTAAGAATACTTTATGGATGTCTGTGTGTGAATTTCAATTTTAGCTTTAAAAAGAAGGCAAGTGTTTCCACAAGTAAAAGTGAACTCTCCAGTCATGCTGCGCCATAATAAGCCCATACCATGAGATCAGGCTAGTCTCAGCTCCTTGGCAGCAGAAGCAGCAGCCTGAAGGGCTGGCCATTTCGGTCTCCAGTAAAGTTCACATAGCAAGTGTCCACTTCTTCTTGTGCTACGCTTGTATCCTTAATGAAAATATTTTGAAATATAATTTCTCGCAAGAACACAATCCACAACAGAAGGTCTAGTTTGTGTGTACACTGGGGGAGGTGAGGGGTGATGGTCTTTGCTCTCCTTCTAAAACACCTATATTGTGATGAGCACTTTAAAAGGTTGCATCTGTTTTTGAAAATTTCTGAACGAACCTGGGGAAAATTAGTTCTCGTCTACGGCTGTTGACCAGAAAAGTGCAGTAAAATTAACTTGACTACTGAAAAAAAATTAATTTATCATTTAGAATGCATTGATCCAGATCAAGATGAAAACTGCACAAGGGACTGCCTGAACTCTCCCCTAAAAATAGACCTGAAAAAACAGCCAATTTTCCTTTGACAGTAAAGACTTACAATACAAAAAGGAAGAGACAACAAAAGACTTGAGGAAAAAACTGCACAGAGCAGCAAGTATGTGGAAATGCCCTGAAAATGAACTGATGTAATTTTCATCACTGTATTTGAGTTCTGCTTAAAACTTTCTTTTTACCTTCTGAGGGTACAGAGGGACCTTGTAAATATACAGTAGGTGATAAGAACCTTAAGTAACTGAATATGAAAAAAAAAAAATTACAGGACGTATTTGCTGTCATAAGTAATATTATATGAGGTAGAACTAACTTCTCTGTATCTAGAAAGTAAAGTAACTTGATAGAAGAATGTAATAAAAACTCTGATGGCTGATACTTACCAACTGCATAGTACTTAAACCAAAAAAACGTAACATGCCATGGCACATGAATGAGGTTTACTATCCCAAATTGGTAAGCTGCTGTGTCTTGATCTCAGCTAAATTGGATTGTTTACCAATGGAAAGAGGGGAAAATTAATTTTCTCAATCTTTCTCTGAAAAAAAAGCCCCCTTATTTTCCTCATAAATACGTTCTTTGTGCCACATGAAGCGCTTAACGTTTAGATTTGAAAAGCTGGTTATTGTGGACATCTAATTAGAATAACTCACTGTCTAAATTATTGTGCTTAATGTGTAACTCTGAATAAATATTTAATATGCTACCTCAGGTGTCCCTGTCTTAGGATTTTGATATCTATTTCCTAATTACAGCAGAGCAGTTGTAATACTGAAGCTTATGTCACGTCCAGTAGAATTTCTAAGTGCAACATGCATTTTAAAAAATTCATGCAAGGTTAAACTGTCAAGACTTGTGAAAATTCAGGATGCAAAGAGGTAGCTATTTCCTCATGCTACTTCTATTAAATAAGTGCATACTAATAGTTGGGTGAAACTTCCCTAGGGTTCATTTTATGATAGACAACGTTTCTTTAAAGCCTCTATTAGAAAAAAAATACTAAAACCAAGCAGTGCGAGTGGGGAGAATGACATATGACAGTCAGCTTCCTGGGATATTATCTTCCTGGATTTCTGATGCTCTTGGCATCATGTTTTCAATTCAATTCAAAGTTTGAAGATCAGCAATAAGAAAAAAGCCTCCCTCAATGACCCTTGAATGAAAACACATATTAAGTCCTACATCCTGGAGCATTCTTTCTCATGTAATTCTCTGTCTCACCTACACTTTCTTTGGCATTATGATTTTTACAATCAATTTGACATACTCAGCTTCAGATGTCACTGCAGAAGATTTCTATTTCCTTCTGGTTCTTCATCTACCAGGTAGGACATGCTTCAGTGCCTGGCTCCAGGAGCTGTACTATTCCAGCTTGAGGAAAAATTTAAACCTCGCTTGGCTGTGTCAGATACTTCTATTTAATGAAATATTTTGGGTTGTGAAACCTTGTTGGTTTTTTTTTTCAGTGACACAACTCTGAGACTGATCGGGGAGGGATTGAGGGTCATGTTCATGCGGTATTTTCCTTTGATGGGCTTATATGTTTCCTAGGTAAATGGATTGCAGCTTCTAGGCTTTTCCTCTACCCTCTTCATCCACCACATATGGATCTGGGTGTTTAGTGATCCTGGGCAGGTATGCACAAAAAACTTGGATACAATGATGCTCAGCAGAGCTATCTTTGAATCCTTTTGTGAATTTGAGCTGAGTGTTTCATAAAGATGCCTGCAAAAGAAAGAAAAGGATTGAGAAGGAAGCAGTATCTATAACATGACTAAATCAATCCTAAGTTAAAGATGAAAGCCTGACTTATTCCATTTATAAAAGTCTTGTCCTGTTATTTAGGACTTCCAACAGAGTTCACTCCAGATGGTATAAATATCTTCCCCACCAAAAAAAAGGGGTTGAACAAGACCTGGCCATCATCACAGTTCTAAAGCCACTTGCACCTGAAAGTTTGTAAAACATATAATCATAGTGAATACACCTATCAGTTTGCTGATTTTCACTCTTGAGATTATACATTTAAAAGTATACCAGGACAAGAGGGATGCTGTGTCAAATGGACTTTTAAAATGTGTATCAGGGTGTCATTTTAAGATCTGAAGATAGCAAAAGTAAATACATGTCCTGAATATAAGTTTTAGTGATAAATAATATTCCCTCATTACTCATGTTCTGTTGCTCAAGCTGAATATAGAAGAAAACAAAATTAAAATATCAAAATTTGTAAAATAATTAGGGTAGAATTCTGCCTTTCTATTCCAGAATTTTTGTATTTGCTCTTCCTTTTTAAAGTATATTTTAGAACCTCTGCATCTATAGCTTGCATATCTGGAAGAGAAAGAACAGGAGAAGACCAAAGTGAGTGACTGATTTCATGCCACTTTTCCTTCCACTGGAATAGTTAAAAGCTCACTAAATCCAAACTCCCTGATGTGACTTATGCTGAATATCAAGGCACTTCTCTTCTGTATCCATTTTTAAAAGCTGAACTGTTGCTTTTGTTACACATGATGACAAGAAAGATCTTCTGAACTGTTTTGCTTTCAAAATGAGACATTGTTCATTGAATCAAAGAATCATAGAATCTTTGGATTGGAAGGGACCTTTAAAGGTCATCTAGTCCAAGCCCCATGCAATGAGCAGGAACATCTTCAACTACAGCAGGTTGCTCAGAGCCCTGTCCAACCTGACCTGGAATGCTTCCAGGGATGGAGCATCTACCAGCTCTCTGGGCACCCTGTTCCACTGCTTCATCACCCTCCTTGTGAAAAATTTATTCCTTATATCTAGTCGAAATCTACCCTCTTTTAGTATAAAACTGTTACCCCTTGTCCTATAGCTACAGGCCCTGCTAAAAAGTCTGTCCGCATCTTTCTTATAAGCCTCCTTAAAGTATTGGAAGGCTGCAATAAGGTGTCTCCAGAACCTTCCTTTCTCCAGGCTGAACAACCCCAACTCTCTCAGCCTGTCCTCAGAGGAGACATGTTCCAGCCCTCTGATCATTTTTGTGGCCTCCTTTAGACCTGCTCCAACAGGTCTGTGTCTTTCCTGTGCTGAGGGCTCCAGAGCCGGATGCAGGGCTCCAGGTGGGGTCTCACCAGAGCGTAGTAGAGGGACAGGATCACCTTCCTCGTCCTGCTGGCCATGCTACTTTGGATGCAGCCCAGGAGGCAGTTGGCCTTCTGGGCTGTGAGAGCACATTGCTGCTCAGGTCCTTTTTTTTATCCACCAGTACCCTGAATTCCTTCTGGGCAGGGCTGCTCTCAATCCCTTCATCCCCCAGCCTGTACTGATACTGGGGGTCGTCCCGACCCAGATGCAGGACCCTGCACTTGGCCTTGTTGAACCTCATGAGGTTCACATGGGCTCATTCCTTGAGCTTGTCCAGGTCCCTCTGGATGGCATCCTGTCCCTCAGGCGTGTCAACCACACCACTCAGCTTGGTGTCGTCTGCTAACTTGATGAGGGTGCACTTGATCCCACTGTCTATGTCACTGATTAAGATATTAAATAATATGTTTCTCAATGTGGACCTCTGAGGGACACCACTCATCACTGACCTCCATCTGGCCATTGAGCCGTTAACTACTACCCTCTGGATGCGACCATCCAACCAATTCCTCATCTACCCAACAGTCCACCTGTCAAATTCATATCTCTTCAATTTAGAGAGAATGACAACCGTTGCCCAGAGAGGCTGTAGAGTCTCCATCCTTAGAGATATCTAAAAAAACATCTCAACATGATTCTGGGCAACGAGGGCTATGTGGCCCTGCTTGAGCGTGGGGGTTGGACCAGGTGATCTCCAGAGGTCCCTTCCAACCTCAACCATTCTGTGTGTCTGTGAGTCTGTGAAGGAAAATATATAAGAGAACAAAGAAAAAAATATAGCTTTAGAATTGAAGGAAGATTTTCTGTGTTATTATTAAATGTTTTTGAACCTGAAATGGAAGGTTTTGTGTCAAATAAGCAGCCAAGGTGAAGAAGCATTAATATTTACTATATATGATGCTTCAGAGCAATTTTGTGAATAATTTTAACTTGTGGGTTTGTATCTGTAAAATACAATGAATTATCAATGTGGAAAAGGAATTGGCTTGCTCAGTACAAATAAGTTATGTGAGAACTCAAGAACAGAAGATTAGAAAACCATTCTATGGAGTATTATATGCTTTTATTTCTCTAGGATCTACAGGTCTCAAGGAATGACCTCCAAAACTATATTCTACATTACACTGTTTCATGATTTTTTTTTTTATATTTCAGTTATAGGTATTGTTAGGATTCCCTAATAGCTCATTAAGCAATGGTCATGATCTGTTTGTTTCTTCTCTGCAGTAGTTTTCTCTTTCAATTGAGTTTTAGGTGCTTGGATTGCTTTTCATTTTTTTTAATTTCTTCCTCACCCCCAATTCACATAGACACATGTCTAGGATATAATATCAGAATAATAATAGTCAGAGAAACATGCTCTGCCTGGGTAAAAAATGATGACATCTGCAATGGCCCTTGGTTTTTAGGGAGCTTGTTTTACTATATAAAACCAGCATATAGGAAAGTTTCATTTACCAAAGTGCTGCCCCCTTTGCCCCAGCTGCTGCATCAATAAAATAGATTTGTATATCGTAACCTTTTCTTTTGTATTCCAGTTGGAGATGTAGATATTTTAAATCCTGAACTGCAGCATGGGTTAGGGAGCTGAATAGAGAGCAAAGATATATCTGTCATCTGTCACACTTGCTGAAAAGACACTCTGTAGTAGTCTTTACTAGTGGCTGCCCAGCTCAGAGGTAGCCAAAGAAAGAAGCTCACCTTCTGGGTCTGTTAGGATGGGACGGAGATTCCCAAGGAGCCAGAGAGATGAGCTGGTGTTATTAACAGCTTCTGCTGCAGATCTGGTGTTTGGACTTAGTCTGATATAAGATAATATAGAAAATAGCATGTGAATAAACATTAGAAATAGAATAATATACAATTTAGTATATATGAGTAACCAAAAGCATATGTTATTGTAGTTACAGGAAGTCAAATAGGAAGATCAAAGATAAGAAGATTCAGAAAACAGAAAGAAGCCATGTTTGCCATAAGTAAGATGTTAGAAATCCAGATTAATTGCAAACAAGCTTTTTAATTTCTAATGACACTCCACAGTGTCCTTCACGGTGTTGTGACCTTACCATGCTTGGGATTGTCATGCTGGTACATGTGTAGTTGTATGAACTGCAGCTGTGTTATGTGCCATCTACAAACTGCATGCAAATGCAGTCCACAGCAAATATGTAACTCTTCAGCAGTCTATGTTAAAGATACTGATCATCTGACTACCTCCAACAAGACAAATCTCTCAAGAGCCTGACTTGGTTCTTGGTTCAGAATCAGTGAATGCATCAACACACAGATCTACAATATCAGTGGATCATACCATTATTAACCGCACAGGACAGAGTGTACAATACTGCTGCTTAAGCTGTGTATCAGTTCTGAAAACTGTGAAAGAGCTGAAGAAATCCTTGCTCCCTTCATGTCCAAGATCTAGTTAAACTTTGTACTTAAGTTAAAAATTTTTTTATTTCTTGATGCATCTGAGCATCAAATACCTTCCTACATGTTTTTTAAGATGTCTGAAAAAAAAAGATATCCTGAAAAGCATTCTAGTTTTTCATCTATACATTACCAAGCTTCAAAGTACAGCAAGACAGAGGTTGAATGTTCTGTGTCCAGTGTGGAGTTACAGGTGGAAAGCAATAGCACTACTGACTGTCAAGCTTTTTTTTTTTTGGCTCTGAAATTTTATGTCTGTGAAAAAGAAAGACAGATGGGAGAAAGTATGCTCCCCCTGCCAAAAAGAAAGTGGGTTTTTTTAAGAGCTTTCTCCTGAGGCCATGTATGTATGTCCTATTTTAAAATGTCATTCACTGAGGATTTTTGTACTCTTAATCAAGTGGCCGTGGTATGTAGTATGTCACCTGCCTTTGACCTGCAAATCAAAGCTATCGCGAAGCCCGCGTTTAATATTTGCATTTATAACCTCTTGCTTTTTTGCATATCTGACTGGATCTACTGGATATTTAGATCTAGATATCTAGATATCTACTTTAGATATTTGTTTCCAAACAGATTAACCATAATCTAAATTTTCTACAGAGCTTCAGAAACAACATCTTGGAACATACAGAATTGTTCTTTTCCTGTCTTTCACCTTGCCTTCGGCATATACACAACTTTTTGTTCTCATCTTGGATACTTTTGAGCACATTTTCCTGTGCAGAACTGGAATACAGTTAAATTTATCCTGTCATTGAGTAAAATTTATCTAGTGCTTAATGCTTTTATCCTTTAGACCTAAAACAATTAACAGTGCAATATAAAACAAGTAGATCCATGCGTACACCTAAAACTAAGAGTAAAGCAAAGATACTGTTACCCTAAATGGTATGTTCTTTTATTCTTGGGGTTTTTTAATAATGTTTGTTTGTTTTTTTAAACTTTTCTTTATCATAATTATATGAGATAGACACTAGGACTGCTGGGCTACCTTGAAAATACAGTTAAGCTTTCTGAAAAGGAAAATTACTATGTGATATACTGGTCTATTAATTACACGTTAGTCCAATGATTGATTACACTGTGGAGTGCGAATTTCTCTCAACCCTCTCCCCTTTGAGATTCTGCCACAAACTTATCATTAGAGCACCTGCATCCTCACACAGCCATTCAGTGATACCATCACTGTTTTTAATCTTCCTGTAATTTTGGGAACGTGCTGTATGCTCTCCAAGGTGCAAGAAGGACATGTTGTACCCGTTAACCTTTCCACAAAATAGGTCTTCATTGCGTCCAGTAGCGTGAGAGAAACAGAGTCAGCTACTATGTAGGACCAAGCAACAAAATGCCTGTGTTTTGTACAGCATATGTTATCAAGTAACAACCTGAAAGTCATCTTCTGTATGGAGTGAACTTAGAGCGAACAAATTAAAGCTCACGTAGTAAATAAATCATCACAATAATGTCTGCTTGTGTTTGCTAAAGGAATATGGGAAGCCTGGAGAGTAAAACATGATGATTTTAAGGCCTGTCTCAGCGACAAACTGTATGAAGTAGACAGAGAGAGGAAAATGTCTTGTAGTGGTGAATTTTTCATTAGAAGTCAATAGACTCCGTAAAGCTGTCAAATGTTAACTAGCTTACCTTCTGCTCTTTGCAAAAAGGTTAATGGATACAGCACATTTGCTAGTGTGACACTGAGAAACAAACCATAACAAATGATACGTTCTTTTATTTGCTTTGCACCCTTCTAAATATTTTTAATTATTACTTTTTTTTTTTACGTCTATTATATGTAGCAGCGTCCAGTGTGTGAACTGATATTAGGACTGTTTTAAAAGCCTTACCCAAGTACAAAATACGACATATGGCCATCATGAAGGCCCAGGAGACAGATTTTCCCAAGACTAGGTGGGATGTAGTGCTGAAGGTCCCTGTACACTGCCTATTCAGCCCTTCTGAATTTGTGCAGATCATGTTGTTTCTCTTTTGTCTTGTCTATTTAGACTGGGGGCTCGCAGGTCAGAGACTGTCTCCAGCAGTTTCATGCACCAAGTAGCACAGTGAAGCTTTGATTTTTGTTGAGGATTCTAGGCACGACTATAATACAAATAATTAATAATAATTGTGTCAGTGTTATGAGAAAAACATGTGTGCATGGTTAGTGTATACCATTTTAATGTAGATGGGGAGAGAACATGAAAGACTTCAGCAGCCATCCTTTTCCTTAATCACATCAATTCTGTGTAGTATGTTAATCCTTTACATGAAGTGTTAGGCTCACGTTCTTCTACCACACATTTAACTGATTATGGAAACATTTTCCTAAACTCCTAACATACTGTTCAGTACAAGTTTTGTCAGAAATGGTAGGACTAAGGTTTTAACTTAGGCTTTTTTAACTTAGGGCTTTTTCTGCACTCTTTATCACCACTATAAATTGTTCCATGAATGTCACTGGACCTAGGACTTCTAAGTGAGTAAATTTAAGGACTGGATATTAGCTGGCAAGATTTACCAGCTGCATGTTCTCATGCAAGAATAGGATGAATCGTTCCTACAACACATAACCAATAAACAAGCAACAAGATTGCAATCAGTCAAAGAAAAAAGCCTGAAGTGTCCAAGGAAACTGAACCAGTTAATGTGACTACCAAAAGCCTCCATCAAATTTTGTGAATAATAACTGGTACGATTGGTGATTGGTGGGTGGGGTCACTTAGGCATTTCGCACTTGCCCAAATTCCTGCAGAAGTGCTATTTAATTACAGAATTTCTCTCTCATCTGTTGCGTATTTGGGAGTGATGCACTCTAGTCAAACTAAAACCTTTGTGATCTTCAGGAGATCAGGCTAGATGGTCTTTAGTGGCCTGAAACTCTGTCAAATTATGGATAAGGTCACTCAACTTTTGCACCTGTTAATCCTGTGTTTTAACATGTATATGATCAATATTAGTAAGTGGAAAATTCTCAGATCATATTCTCAAGTCATAAACAGAAGATTCCATACAAAAAAAATGAGACTCATAGCCATGCAAAATCTGTTTTGGGTTGTGTTTTTTCCCCCTTTTTCAAAGCACAAGAACCTTCACCAGACAGTAGGTGGTTGTTTGCACAAACTTTAGAAAGCTGTACAGTCAGGTCTGATTTTAAAAAAATTAGTCCTGAGGCTATGCAAAGTTCAAAAATGTCTTAGAGACAGTATCCAGCAATACAATGTTCCACTAATTTAGGTGCAAGTATTGATAACAGTTTTTAATAGAAATCAGAAACTGCTTGTTAGAAAGGTTTAGAAACTGTGCTTAATAGGAATCTGAATTTGATGAAACACTTGTAAGTGCTGCTTTGTGTCCTTTTCAGAAATTTAATTTACTAACTCACTAACAGTTTCAATCTTGATTTTGGGGGCGGGGGAAAAACATTTTATATGTTCAACCTGTGAAATATACTGTAGAGTTTAAAAGAAAAGCAATACCAAAAGAAACTCAATGCTTTCAAGAGTCTAAATGCAACTATGAACCCACCTCCATCTGGGGAGGATTTTAATAAACTCTGGCAATGCAACTGTACCTTGGAATTTCTTATTTTCTTAATTCAAGAAAGAGAAAATTCTGAGAGTCTGCTATTACACTGAATCAATTCCATGAAGAATCCACTGATTATAGGTAGAAACAATCAAACAAAACCAGCTGAGAATATTGGAGAAAAGCCATAGGAACATATATTTTTAATAGAATTTTCTGGTAGTCTTCCCGCAGGAAGAAAATGGAGAGGAGATTCCTGTGCTTGCAAGAAATAAAGTTGAAAGTGGAAACACAAGAACTGCATAGGCAGAGAAATTGTGTTGGAAAGCCTGAAAGTGCTACACTGCTTTGCTATCCCTAGCAAAACCCGAATTGAATTACTGGTACAGGAATGACCTTTGTAATGAGTTAATGTAATACTAACATGGAAAGTAATTCCAGAGAATCTCTAAAATCTACCAATTTCAGGCTGTCATTGATACTTTTGATGTTAAGGAAACGTACTGCAACAAGCAACTTTCAACAAACCTGCATGTGACGGCACGCTAAACTTCAGAGTCCTGCACAAGCGTGGAGCCCAACCACCATGGGACAACTGCGATAGAAACTTTTTTCCACAAAGATGATGTAAATGGAGAGCCCAAGTGACTGCCATAAAAGGCATATGAAAACTAGAGTTTACAGATACTTACTTGTTTGTTTGTCTTTACCTAGAAGCATTAAACAAACTTAAGAAGTGTTTTTCACTTGCTAAAAGTAGCCACTACAGGCATTTCAGATCCCTTAGTATCTGTTTTATTTGCCTGCATCCAAAGCTTGCTAACATACTGACAGAATCTCTTATAAGTTTGCATTTGTTAAGCAGTGTGTCCATAATGCTAGTTTATAATGTAAAAGTCAGAAATTATTCGGCAGTGTAGTTATGCATCCTGGGATAAGAAATGAAGTGCATTGTAGATTTTAGAGCTAAGATACCTGCTACCTTCTCCTACTCTCCAAATGAAAAAAGTTCCTATAGACACCTGTTGTTTTAACACTTAAAAATTCACTGAAGCTTTTTGGCATTTCTGGGACTCTTCTTCCTTCTTGGTTCAGCCTTCTTCCTTTTTAGCGTCTTTTCCTCTTCTCACTGCGGCCCTGCTTTCTGAGAAATGCAGTCATATTTGCCTCTCTTCGCACCCTATATCTTTCCTACCTTAACCTGGCCACTTCGATAATTACCCAAGCTATACAGTAGATATTTAATAATCTCTTAGGACTTCAATAAAAAATGTAGCAAACAATCTCTTTGAATACCTGTACTCCAGGGCTTCTTGTATCTGCAGTGAGACTAAAGGCAACAATAAACTGTCTTCTCACATGATGTAGTTTCTATGCATTGGATGCTTGCATGGACTCGAACATTTCTCATTGTAAGAGCAGCAAATAAAAGATCCGTGGAAAGAAAATTTTGCAGAAACAGACATTATCCCAGGAGCTAGTTTGAGGCTTAGAGTAATACAGAGATAAAATAGAAAGGCTGTGACCTTCATTCTTCATCTCCTTACAACTTGATAGCTTATTCTTCAATTAAATCCTTCTGTCTAAAAGAAGTAACAATATCAACAACAAAAAGAAAGCTGAAAGAGATTATTTTTAAAGCAACCCATAGAACATACCTCAGAGTTAAATTTAGGATAACAGCTTTTTTTCTTCAAAAGTAAAACTTGGATTTTTTTATTTACTTTGAAAAGCTTTCAGTATTCAGAGTACCAGCTCACAAAACCAGTTCATTAAATAGTTAAAAGCTTATTAGAAACAGTGTGACCTAAAATATAGGAACACAAAGAGATATAACCTATAGCTATTGGCTATCCCTATCTGTAGCTTGCTCCTATCCTGTGTTTTCTAACAGACATCAAATGCAGTTTCAGAAATGAATAGTTGAGTGCTTAAGCTGAAGTAAAAGTTACATTAGGAAAAAGAAAAGGACAAAGAGGAAACATGGAAATCCGTATAGAGAGCAATATAGGACGGTGCGTCTGTTTCAGATAATAGAGATTTTATTGTGTCTGATTTCCCTCAGTAACATTCTGTAATTGGGATATTATTATTATTATTATTTTTCCTTCTAAAGCAAGACTCAATCTGAAAATTACACAGGACAGACTTCATGTGACTACTCCCATCCTGAGCAACATACACAGCCAAGACAAGCTACAAGCTTGTCTTACGATAGAACATAATTTGATAGGCATGGACACAGCATGATAAAAACTTCTTCTCTTTTACTATTTTACTCTACAGCTTAAAACTGTCCATTATTTGAGTTAATAAGGTAAACCTATTGGGTTATTTGAGCATCATTCAAACCTATATCATTGTCCTACATCTCTGCCCACTGAGTTTTTCATTTGTGCACTTTTAGTCTTATTCATAAAAGCAGTATTGACTTGAAATTGAATAATACCTTTTTACTGCTTTTATTGTTTTGTTTGGTTTGGTTTCGATTTGGTTTTTTACTCAAGTCAGTAACAAAAGCTTTTCTGTCTTTATGCAACTGGTGGATATAATTATCTTTGTTTCTTTTTTTTTCCCAGTGTGAAAAAGAAAATTATGTTGCATTTCTGAAGCTAGAATTTCTAAATTCAAATGTAAATAATTTAAAATATTTTATTTTTCATCTAGTTAAAATTCTCAAGATACATTGCTAAGGATGAAAAAAAATCTCATTATTTTATCAGATTAGTAAAACAGCTAATTGTGATTCCATTTAAAGCAGGAAAAAAAATTTAAAAAGCTTTCTTACTCTTCTTCAAATCACTCATGTTTTCACAAGAACTATCAGTCCCCACCTAACATTGTCATCATCTACTTGTTCATTATACTAATAAGTGATAAAAAGTTTGACTTTAAAGTGCTAACCAGAGATTTTGCTTCTCTGTCCCCAGAAGGATCGGAGCCTTATGTTCTCCATTTTAAATGGAATTTCTACCCAGCCACCATTAGCATGTCAATTCCTATGTATAAGTCTGCATCGCTACTTTTACAGCACTGATGGGTGCTCACACAATATAAATATTAAAAATAAGAATGAGGAAATGAAGCTGTTCTGTGTGCATGGGAAATAGTGTTCCTCAAATGTTTACACAGTGAAAAACTATAGGCTGGTTTTCATGGAGACCACATCCCTCCCTAATTTCAAATCCCTGCTCTGGAGTGTGGTGTCTTTTAAATAAAAGTCTCCAGATTTTTTCATGTGAGGAAATAAATATCTCTTTTCCCTTCTTCCCTTATGTCCCAGAAAACATCTGGCCCAATTTTTTTGTTGAAATGCTCTGAAGAATGCTCACCCTGAGGTACAGCGCACCAGGAAAATTATTACCCCAGTTCTTAAAGTTCATTGAAGTAATAGGTTATTGAACACAGAATAGCCTAGAGAAGCACAAATCCCACAATGAGGAGAGCAACATGTCATCAATAATAAAATATTATCTGTATATGAATCTCTTAAAACAATCAGAAGAGTATTCTTCATTAGGAAAATTGTATTTAGAAGAAAAGGAAGATTGGTACCCCAAAAAATTTTTTACTACATGTCTTAAAGTTGATTTCAGTCAATGTAATGAGCTTAAGACTTGATGCATAATTAATGACGCTCATGATGCCAACGCTCTTCTATGAACTTTGACCTTGCTTTTAAGGTAACATGGCCTTTCTTATCTGAAGAAGTAGACAAGGAATTACAGAGTATGGAAGAGATTTTGTCTTAATTATGAATGAACATTCTACTAGATTATTTCAAGTAAATATTTCCTTTATTCTTGTCCATCTTTATTCTCTCATTTTAATTTGATATTTTAGTTTCTCATTATTGCCTGGAAAATTTGCTACCAGTATGAGTAACTTCAGATAAGCCCTTTTTTGTTGACTGGTTAATATATTAATTTCTAATATGACTGTAGATCTAACAAGAGTAGCTGTTCCTTTCTAAGAAAAAAAAAAGAAAAATCAGCTTTTTCTGCCTAATTCAACATATCGAGTAGAAAACAATTGGTTCAGTTAATTTTATTAACTCATTTATTAAAAAACAAAAGATATATAAAAAATATCCATTTTCCTGCCTGTAGACATTGATGTTTTATTGACATGGTTTCATGATTTAACCCCAGCTGACAGCTAAGCACCACACAGCTGCTTGTTCACTCTCCCCACAGAAGGATGGGGGAGAGAATTGAAATGGTAAAAGTGAGAAAAATTGTGACTTGAGATAAAGACAGTTTAATAGGAAAAGCAAAAGCTGCACATGCAAACAAAGCAAAACAAGGAATTCATTCACCACTCCCCATGGGCAGGCAGGTGTTTGGCCCTCTCCAGGAAAGCAGGGCTCCGTCACACATAATGGTTACTTGGGAAGACAGACGCCATCACTCCAAATGTCTCCTCCCTTCCCTCTCCTTCCCCCAGCTTTTATTGCTGAGCACGACATCAGATGGTATGGAATATCCCTTTGGTCAGTCGGGGTCAGCTGCCCCAGCTGTGTCCCCTCCCAACTTCTTGTGCACCCCCAGCCCCCTCGCTGGTGGGATGGTGTGAGCAGCAGCAAAGGCCTTGATTCGGTGTAAGCACTGCTCAGCAGTAACTAAAACAGCCCTGTATTATCAATGCTGTTTGCAGCACAAATCCAAAACACAGCCCCATACAAGCTACTATGAAGAAAAGTAACTCTACCCCAGCCAAAACCAGCACACATGGAAACTCTTGTTTACAACATTCTAATGACATTGTTTACAGGTGTTGCATAATATTATTGACAAGAATAACATTGTTTATATCAGCAGAATCACTGTGTGCAAAATAGTCTCATATCTATGTGTGCCTGCTCATGCAGTACAAGCCTACTTACTGCTAGCTACAGTACTTGATCCATAGCTATCAGCATTCAGCTGGCAATTTGATTTAGAAAATACAGCCTGAAAATAGCTTCATTTCACATATATTACTTTCTGACTGCTGCTGTGATTGCTCAGCCAGAGTCCAGCTGTGGAAATGTTAAAACTATTCATCAGGCATGAATATTCATCACAGTGGTATTCTTATTTTCCTCCTCATCACTGGGATAGCAGACAACTGCTAGGTGAGAGGTGTGAATAAACTCCAACTCTCTTAAAAAGTATAAATCCCTCATGCACACACTCAGGCACATCAGGAAGCCCAGTGAATTATGCCTGTGCAGTTGAAAGGCAATACCTTCTGGGTCCTCCTGATGCAGCTGTATTCAACATGCTATTTGTCATATCAGGGGATCAGTCTGAAAGAAAATACCAATCCCAAATAATTACAAAATCACGACTCAAGCTTCCCATTTCCTGAGCTCAGTTTAAAATCATGAAGGTTTTTTAAGGGAATTATTTATACTTGCTTTTACACACTTGAGTCTTTAGGGACTAAATCACAAATTAAAACATGCTGGTTTTAAATAGAGGTTTAGACTGACGAGTAATCAGAGGATCTGGAGCTTCAAAAAAAGCCAATAAAACACAAAGACTTGTAAAACTGAAGATAAAATAGTGAAACTACTTTGCTATAAATGTTCATTGACTTCAGCAGGAATGGGATTTGGGTCCAACCACAAAAGAAAGGCATATTACCTCAAAATCCAATTCTGTAACCGTTGCTAATTTCATGCCACACATCCTGTTGAGTTCAAAAAATGACATAGAGTGAAAACTGTGTATCTTGCATCCTGAATAAAAAAATGCAGGGTGCGGTTTACTGCTTCCAGCAGTGCCGTTCTGATGCTGCGTCACACATGAGGCGCCTTGAGCCTGAGCCCTGGCACAGACCCACGGTTGGCATAAGCCAGTACAACTGTATTGATTTTGTTGGAGTTACAGTATTTGACATCAACTAAAGATAAGGTCCATTAACTTCCTATTGTCTCTAGAGCATCTGCCCATAGCTTTGCCTTGATACATATTCATATGGTAATGGAGTTAATACAAAAATCATTGTCTGGAAATATTCAACAAGAATAAAAGCCACTCTCTTGCAGAAGTGCTGTGCACAGCCTATACGCCACTCATGCCCTAGGTATTTTTTCTATACAATCCTTGAATAAGACTTTTCTTTAGGACAGGATTCAACTCCTATTGAATATTTCTCTGAGAAGAAAAACAAAGAAACAAACAAGCAAACAAATAAACCAGGCATAAAGCATTTTCCTAGTGTTACCTGGAATGAATGCAACAAAAAGTGCTGCTTTAACAATAACAAGTTTAATGTAATTCGTTGTCACTTACAGTTTTTCATTCAGATACATGAATCTGTTATTGGAGGGGAAAATTATGTACCTAGTTCTATTAACATGAATTAAAAGGGATTTAAAAATAAAATAACAGTTTCAGTTAAAAAAAAAATTACTATTTTTCAGAAGAATACCAAATAGAGTCCTAAAAAGCACCATGCTTTGCTTGGCCTTTGCTTGACAGGATAGCTTTGCTTGTTCTGTAACACCACATCTATTATTACAGATATTTATTTTCTGACAGCACTGTATTTTTCTAAAACATCCCAGAAATCTCAATGCCACTTTAAAGAGTTCACAGGATTATCACCAATAATTAATAGGTACTGTGCTAAACTATACTGTCCTGCTTATAAAAGGAGAGTGCTACCCACCCTTGAAATTATCTGGATAAAAAAGCTACAAGGATAGACAAGAAATTTTTCCTTTCTGAACATTAGTAAATTTTTTTCTTTTTGATTTTTTGTTTTGTTTTGTTTTGTTTTTTTCCCTAAGACTGGTATTCCTTACCCACTAATCTGTTTTTCACTTCCATGGCCCAGGAACTAGTAACCAGAACCATGAGAATATTTTTTTAAATAACTATTTTATTCTAACCAGCATGGCAAACAAAAGAAAGGGGGAAAAATAGATGGATCTGTTCCTCACTTTTCTTTCCTCACTTAAAAGGACCAAAAATAGGTCTCTCTCAATTAACACAAAAAATCTAACTTGGGCATCTATTTAAAAAAAAAAAAAATCAAGTAATAACATATGGCTACTTAAGTATTCTGACATAATTTTTCACAATCACTCCCAATGAAGCTGTATCATCTTGTATAGATTATTAAACTTTCATGGGAACCCAGAAGTCCATTTCTGAATTAAACTTACTAACCAGTCATTGTCTTTCCTTTGACGACTATTTAAATATGTAGAGTGAAGCAGATGCCACACCAAAGATGGTTTTGGGGGGCCCCTGTTTCAGCATATCCAGAGAGCTTCATCTGGCATGGTCCTGCATTTCTCCTCACGGCAACAACAAGTTTTGGGCACCAGGAGGTTAGAAGATGAAGACACACAGGGTAACACTGGGTTTTAGCTTGAGCCTCCATCACCTAGCTGGTACACAATGAAGAATTAATTAAACCATGATTTATCTCAGCTGTTTTGGACATGTGTATGTATGCATATATATGTATGCATATGTGTATGTATATAAATATATATGATCAAGTCAAGTGGGAAGAATCTCATGTCAAGCGTGATGAGTCCCACCCACATGCTCTCAAAGCAGCTACAGGAAAGGGTTGGAATGTGTGAGATGAAGGTGTCATTCAGGAAGATTGAGAGGGTAGTCATCAGTATTAAATATCATTAGAATTAAATCTCTTAAATAGAGATGTCACTTAGACAACCTCAGGTTATATTCATCCTGGGAAATCTACTCCAGCCTAGAAGAAAAAAGAAAATGGTGTGGGCTTCAACTTGAATCTCTCGTATCATAACATAATTTTAATTGCCAGAGTATAATGACTTCCAAAATATTTTTTCTGTCAGTTCCTCTTGTTATAGCATGTACCAAGTATCTGGTAATAAAACAGTATGTTAGTGATCCCCTAGTCTGCTAGAACATGTTATGAAATTGGGACACACGTACTCAGATGCTCTCAGTAGGGGAAGGACATGAACCTGACTCATCATTTTTCTAACCTGTGAGCTATGGGCTAAGCTACACGCAGTGCTGTTGGTTTCTTGAGAACTGAGCCCTGACTTAATTTGATTCAAACAGATGAACAATTTGGAGATGACTGAAACTGTATTTCTGGCTAATGTGGGGAAGAAAATATCAAATAACAATATATGTCAAACAAGCTAAAACCTGTACACTAAAGTAATAACACTGTAGTTTAGGGTGCACCAATAGGATTTTTGAAACTACAGACAGCCCATTTCAAAAAAAATTTACGTACAGAGGATCATTAATGTTACTGAAGGCCAAAGGGACTTAAGCTAGATTGATTTCAGTGGGAGTTAGTCACTTTGAAAATCTCATTAGGGTACCTGTCTACATCTTTGCACTCCCAACTTAAATGCTTTTAACATTTGGCTGCTATGTCCCTTTCCAAATTAAGACTTAGGCTCTGAAACTGCATAGACTTACATTGTTAAAGATATTTATTTTCTTCCAACGATTTCAGTGGAAACGAGGTACCTAGACTCTTTCCAAAATTCTACTATCAGAGTTAAACTTGGAAATTATGATAGGTAAGAAAACGGATTTGTAACATCCGAGATCATATAGCATGTTTCCTTGACCATTATTTTCCCCACTTTGCAATAAAAGCAGTATTGTGTTCAAAATTAAGACATTCTTTCCTGTGTTTGCATACCAGACACACTGTTCTTAATGCAGGAAGAACAGAAAGAAATGTACTAATCGGAGAAATGCATGGAGACTCAGAGTAGTGGGCTTGGTCATCTCGCCTGACCTATACAATGGCTCAGAAGCACATTGCAAATCCAACATGCAATAACTCTAACGGCTCAGGATCAGCATGAAGTGCCACCATGTGACACCCCGAGCAACTCAGAGCAATAGGCTGTGCCATCGCATTCCAGGGGTTCACACATATATAGATTTTTCTCTCAATTTTTATTTAGGGTAGAAGCAAAAAAAAAAGAGGGGAGGAGGAAAGAAGAATGGATCAGGATTCAATGTTCAAACATAATTCTAGGTGAGAGTGCACATTTTACACATGACCTGATCACTCAAGAGCTGCATTAATTTTTGGAGAGTTTGGGATTGCTTGTTTATGCTGTTTCTGGGAGGATTTATTTTTAATGTAGGATTTTGGCAAAGTGCTTTGTGGTCTCCTCTGTTTCTTTTGGAAAATAATAACTAGATTGAATGGAGTCCTTTAGAAGATATTGCATTTCTTGGCTTTTAAAATCAATATTTTTCACACGTGTCATGAATATTTTTTGTAGAAGCCTTGGCAGCTATTTTTGTTCATTGTAATTGTGGCTATAGGTGAAGATGGAGTACCTTTCTCTCATTATTAAGAGCTTAGTAGCCCTGAGCTAAAGGCTGCAATTCTTCATGTCACCACTGTGGTGGCAAATAAGATTTTCCATTTAGTTTCTAGTAACCTCATTTGTCAAGGACACTGTATTTCAAATTTATATAGATTTAAGGCAAACAAAACTGGACAGTTAAATGCTTCTTTTGTCATAAATTGGATTAATCCATTAGCAAGGAATTAAACTAATGGAACATTAACATTGCTGATACACTGGCCTATTTCAGACTGTGTAAAGAAGGCTTGTGAAGTTAATATAAAAGCTAAATCATCTTTTCATTAATGACAGTTTCAGCATGCTGCCAGCACACTCTCATACACTGACATGAGTTTCATCCAAAATTATGGATATATTTTTCTCCATGGAATTTTTCCCCTTTCTGTATGCTTCATGTTTTTAATTTGTATATGTGTACGCATGTGTGTGCATGCATGCAAAAATCAGGAGTGTGGGTCATATGAAATCTGGCACAGATGCTTAAAAAACTTTAACAGAAGAGTTCTGTTAGAGAGAACTGTTCTCAAAGTTTTCTTGTAGTTGTTTTTTTTCTTTTTTCTTTTTTTTCTCTTTGTTTTCCCTGTTTTTTCTCAGTGATGGTTGAGATAGAAAAGGTCATATTAGCAGATAAGAAATGCTAACTCCCTGTCAATCTTCATATGACATGACTTCAGCACTCAGTGACTAACCCTCACTTCGATGGATAGAGCGTGCTGAGGGGCTCTGGCTGAAGCTTGTAATCAATGCAAGTATAGAAATCTGACCGAGGCATTTTTGTACACACTATCTCATCCAATACCATTTTTTAGCTGTTTTAGATTATCCTGACTGAAACCCATAACTGCTGGTCTTAGCTACATGTTTGTGATTTGATGCAATTTAGAATTCAGTGAAAGCATAAAATTGCAAATGACTCTCAAAATGAAATTAGCATAGCGGGCATATCCCTTTTCTTCCCCTTTCTCTCACATCCTTTTCTGTTCCTTTCTTGAGAAGCATTTGAAAATCTGGGGTATGACAGCACTTTTCACATAGTGATGCAAACACTTAAGGATTCCCAGTGGCTACTGTGGGGATTAGGATTTCTGAACACCCAAAACTTTGATTAGGCATGCTAGAAAGGGAAGTGAGTTTATACAAATACCTTTATTCTACTACGCTCTTGTTGAGTGCAAATAGTGAAAAAAGTTCTACATTTTTATAGTGGTGATTATGGTTCTGAATAAAGCCAAGTTATGTCCTATCATGGTAAAGATTACTGTAAGAATAATTTCTTATGTCATACCAGAATGGAGAAGTCCATGACCTCTGAAGTTATTCTGAGCACTTTCTGGCAGTGCTTTGTAGAAAAATTTTCAACAATTTCAAATTCATTCTTTGTTTTGTTAATCAATTTACTTTCTGTCTTTCAATTTGAATAGATTTGAATACAGCAAGAAACTGAAACTTAATGAAACTTTTTAGATCCTGTATATCTTGTTAATTTCTCATTATCTTGATGACAGAAGAAAAGAGAATCAGACTCGAAGAGTTCATGTATGCATTTTACATTTTATTTTAGTTCTGCGCATTTTTTCAAAAATAGCTATTTTTTAAGTTTCATACAATAGACTGATTATTTTTATACTTTCATTTTTGTTTCTTCTCAGGAACTGAAATATTAATGACTGTACTTTTGAAAATCCACTTAGTCATTTACCAAGCAGTTACAAAATTACTAGATTTATGTAATAGAAACATTTGATTTAGGTCATTATTATTAAAAATAGTATTATCTTGGCAACAGTAGCCTGAAAAATGCATCTTAGAGGAAGAAAGCATTTTGTTTTCATGGTTTGATTGAATTCTCTTTCCAAAAATGTATCTATCCTTATGTCAATTCTGTAAGACTGTTTGATCTGACAGAGGTAACATTTCTTTTCCTATTGCATAACAAATAAAAGAACAAGGACAAATAGGATAATTCACATCCATTTAGCTATCCATTTAAAAAATATTTTTTAAGCCTGAACAAGTTCCCTAGCTATTTTCTTGTAGCAAAAGTTGCTGCTATTTTATAATAGCAGTAAAATATCTCCTTTTTCCACTATTCCATTTAAAACTTACTATCAGATTATTTACAAACTTAAATACTATAAAGCCAAGAATAATCTCTTAAGGGCATCAAAAATCTTACCTAAACTCATTTTGTTATTACAAAAATGTGTGGAGATATGTGTTCCAATCACAACAAAATAAAGTGAACATTGATTTATCAATAGATATTTCTCTTTATACTTATTATACTTATTATTTCGATTTAGTTACTAAGGTTACATTCCTACAAAGATTTTCACAGTGGCCACCTGTACTTCATGTGAAATTCCACAGATTTAATTGGTTTTGTGTGTGCAGAAGAACCATTATTACTACCTTTATCGATATAGTAGAAATAGACCAACTGTGCTTTAGGAAGTACCTTTTTATAGACCAAAAGGACACGTATTCCATTTCCATATCTTTTAACCAAGGGAGGAATTAATGTGGTCATATTCATACTCCTTTTCTGTTCATAACTTAAAAATCTTCCCGAGAACCAAAGGTTTTCCTTTCCTGAGCCCTGTGATGCCCAGGTTCAGAGAAGAGCGCGCAGCTGGTAAGGAGGCAGACTTCGCCACCCCGGGGGCTTTGCACAGCAGAGTGCCGAGACCCGGTACCTCTTATGCTGCCTGTAAAACCTTCATTGATGGATGATAAGGAATGCATTGTTTACTACTGGCCAGGGAAAAAGAGTGTTGGCCTGTAAGCATAGAATTCAAAGAGGAAGCAAATTTACAGTAGCTAAGGTAACCAAATACATTCCCAATCTTGTCTTTAACAATAAGAATATTTTGTACCAGCTTTAATATCTCAGTTTCTACTTTTCTTCAGATTAAAAACTTGACTCTCCCCTCATTAAGATGCAGTTTCATTGTTAAATAAGCTGGTTCCACATCTGACAATGCTACCAACTCTTTCTTGTCTCCAGGCATCACCCTGCTGCTCCATCAGTTTTGCTGGCACAAGGACTGGTACAACCATACTGTAAAGAAGATCACAAGTGCTCTTTAGCAGTCTTCATTGACAGTCATACAAGGGATTTTCTGCTAGAAATGCAGATCTTGTCTGCTGACAAGCAAGGAGAGGGATCCTTATATGATGTTTGAAGTACATTCTTTGATTCAACAAAATCCTTCAGCATAGTCATTTGCTTATAAATGTTCACATTCTTAGTAAAAAACTTAAGCATTGGCTAAGTATTGTCCCATTTATTTCAGTTAACATGACACATACACCTGAAATTAGATGAGTGTTGAAGTTCACTTAAATTATGTCTCATTTTCTGAAGTTTCCTTATGATGCAACATCAACATGAAATATATATTTTGATTACAGAATTTAACTGTGACTCTGAGTATGCCACTCTTTGAATCCAATCCAGAATACTAAAGCATCATTAGCTACAAATCTTTTGAATGTTTAACTGTTCACAAAAGACAGAAGAAAATTATATTGTTATAGTAATTTTGAAAATAATTTTGTCATCACAGTATTCTGCATATTCTAACATTCTAATTTTTGTGAGCTATATTAGACTTACAATAGCTCTGGGAGCTTTCTTGATGGATCCTCAATGGTCGGTTCCATTAAGCAAAGATCAGTTTGCTTGACTGGAAATGAACCAGCAATGGGTTCAATGTGTTTTATACATATTCTTCGTTGGAAATATGTTGTTATTATTATAATGTGCCATTTGTATTTCCAGTATTTTGAAAGAGTAGATCAGTTATCTAGTCTGCATACTGAATAATTCAAAGAAGTGTTCTCTATTAAATATTAATATATTCAAAATTATGCAGTCCCAATATATATCAGTTAAATGCATATATTTATGGAAGACCACTTTTATTAAACCAAATTAAATATTGAATCAAATTTAATAATTAAACTAAATTACTTAGTAGATCAATTTAACACATAACTTCAATTTATGCCACCATACTCAAATAACAGAGGAATAAATATTGAATGGATTAAAAGTAACCATACTTATCTGCTGCTAGAAATATCTCTTCTCAACTCAAGAATTAAGAGGTGTGTGTATGTGAATATGCACAGACGTATACTTTTTTCTTCTGCTGATCTTCTAAAACTAGAAAAGAGAAAATGTCTGCCACTATGTAGGGCACTAAAAGCAAAAAAGACAGCAAATAGAAAAAGTAGTGTATGTACACTTGGGTTTTAGAAACTTATTCATGAATTATCTGAACTTAATTTAGTAACAAAGGACTTGTTAGGGGTGTCCTTTTTCAAGGCCCCTTTCTTATTTCCAGACTGAGGTATCCACCATTTTACATAAACCAAAACATTACTGATGATATTAATCTATTATTTCTTTTGTTTTGGTTAAAGGCAGCAGAGAAATTGTTACATATTTACTATCACAGATGCTAGGACTCCATGTGCACCTGAACATCGTTTAGCAAAAATGGACTCATAAGCTATGATGTGCTGTAGACTGTTTCAGTTAGACCTAGAAAAAGTACTGATTTGAAATGAACATCCAAAAGCCTAGTGGTTTACTGTATGATGCTACTTTCACATAAAACAAACTCTCCATCCTCTTTATGGGATACCTCTTTCTAGTCCATTTCAAATTGTAATTCAGCAAGGAATTGACCTTTTATTATTTACCTGCAGTGACAATTACATGTGTATAACAGGTATAGGAATCTAATAGTCTCACTCACTTCATAGATATACATGTTCAGGCAAAAACAGAGGTTAACAGCCACACAGGATTGATCAAGACCACCAGTACTTAGACTTTGATAGGTAAAGACAAACTGGCTTGTTATAAGTCATCCTTTAGCAAACGTTGTAAAATACTTTAATTTCACAAAATGTATCCTACATAAAAATGGCAACAAGGAATAAATATTATCGTGGGGAAGAAAGATGGACAAAAGTACGCTAAAATTTTACAACCTGAACCACAGAAGCATCAAAAAGAAGTAACAAAATGAAGAGAATACAACATTTTCCTTTAGTTAACATCTGGTAAAACTAAGTAATATGTGGAAATCAATGTAGAAAGAAAATATTGGTTGTGGCATCACTAAGTTTAACGACCAAACAGAATAAAATTATCCAAAAAAATTCCATAAAACAGAGTTGTTTCAATTATTAATTATAGTTTATTATAATTTAAGGATTTTCTTACTAGTCTTCCTTGTATCCTCTGATCTTTTTTGCTTCATTAGCCAGATTGTAAGTTTCTTAAATTAATTTACAAAATTTAACTTAAATTAAGAAATTAGGAATTGCTTCCTTAGTCTCAGTGCATGCCCTCTTTGCATCTCATGTGCACACTGGGTGCAACTCATAGTCTGTCAAAAGAAAAATGGAATGAGCAGCTCAATAGCGACTCCCTCTAAGGGATATTTAGTTGGTGGAAGAGGGACCAGGGTATCGCATAGAATGTAGTAACATTTTGTAATTTTAATATATATTAACATATATTCATAATAGAAATAAAATAAAAAACGTAAAGACAAATAAATATTTATGTTATTACAAATAAAATGAATAGCATAAAAAGATAAAACACTATATTCTGGGAAGTGAAAACACAACAGCGCACAGCAACTTTTTAAAAAGTATACAATATGACTTCCTTCAACTTCTTCATTTTTTGAATGTAACATATCAGAAGCACACATCTGCAGGCTTCAGCAAATATTTGCATTTAATATCTCAAGTCCATAAGTGAAACCAAATCAGCAGAATTCAATGGTGTGTTACCCTCAGTGCATCTTTATCTCCTCTTAAGCTGTACAAACCAGGAGGAAGAGGCAACCGTCATCACTATTTTTTTGTAGATAAAGTTACAGTACAGTTATGTGTGTACTGATATTTTACACTTTGGATTTTGAAAACAAACATCAACTTTCTCTACATATGTTATTCGTGATGCAACAGGACAAGAAACTCTAACATTTTTTGGACTGGCATGCTGGATTTTTCATATTTTCTCACACTGACAATATCAATAAGTAACTTGTTCACCTAAGTCACAGTCTAGTGAGATTTTGAATAGTTTTTGTATGGTGTGAGTGCCTCCATCTCACATAACTCAGAGCCCTTGAAGAGTACAAGCTGAGAAACACAGGATTTCTTCCTCTGCATGTAACTTGCAGGTATTCAAAAAGCTTCACATTTGTCTTTTTAAATAAGTCTTAAAAATAAATACTGTGTAGAAGCAGCAGCATTTTGACAGATTCTTCAGATTTCAAAATTAGAACAAGTCCAAATGCTAGGAAGAGCCATAAGATACAGCAGTGGCCCTTCAAATGCCAGTTCCTCACTTCATTTCTCTTTGCATACTACCACAGCAGTATTTTGCTTTCAAACAGCACAGAATTTGACGTGCTGCCACAATCATGTCAGTTTTGCTCAGAGGTAAGATGACGCTAGGATTCTGACTCCTTTCAAACCCTTCCCTGCCTTGGGAACCTCTTGCTCCAGAGTCTAAGATGGCATAGAAAGGATGCTATGGAAGGATTCAGTTATCTCCCCTTGCACAGCTTGATCGCAGTAGTTTACTCAGGAATGTAAGTAGATCCAGACTCTTTTTTCTTCCTCCATGTGAGGTTACATATTGTGTGTTAGAATCAAGTCCCTGTAGAACTGAGAGAACAGAATGTGCATCTCAAATCAGAGGAATTAAAATGGGTAAAATACCAGAATCAGAACACTAAAGGACGTATCTGTATTTTATGTGTAAATTGTTTTAAACTGAGTGAATGCAGATAAATGTGTGTGCAGTCTTTTAGTGGAATGGATGAGAGAGTGGGAAATAAAAATCCTTTAATATGAGACAGTATTCCAATGTATTATGTTTTCACAGTAATAGGAACATAAAAATGTGGAAATACTAAAACAAACAAAAAACTTCCAAACCTCTGAATTTCCCACTGTTGCCTAACTTTAGGAGAACTGTCTCATCCCACAAGAAGCCGGGGTGTAAAAGTATGTGTTAGTGGGATCCTGCAGATCTGCACTAGCTGCTGAACTTACAGTACTACATCATAGTGAGTGCAGGTGCTAAGCTTCATTAGAACAAGTCTTTTTTATTTCCTCTGTGACATTCTGTCCTCTTTCCACTAAAGCCAGCACTTTCTCACTTCCCTTGTCTAGATGACTGTACCGCTTGGGTGTTCAAGCCAAGTAGGGAATTACAGCATTTAATTTTGAAAAAGCAATTGGGAGTATGATTATCAAAGGTTATCTGGGAAAGGAAACATTATGAAATAGATTTCTGCCAATTCCTAGGCTTGTTTGCAGGTGCACAGGGATGTGAATAGCTCCCTCATGCAGACCTCAGCACTGTTCTGAGCCATCGCTGATTCTTTCTGTCTCCAAGACTTCCCGAGTGTATGAAATGCCTAAGAAGAGGCTGGCTGAAAGGAAGGTAACAAGAATGGCTCTTTTATCTTTGCATCTGCAACATTGCTGAGGAGAGAAGTATACTCCACTTAGTTGAAGAAAGATGAGCTAATCTACCAATACATTCATTTTCTCTTTTGGATGGCTATGAGTACATGACTCACATTTAACTATTTTGATGTAGACAGCAATCAGATACTGGTGAACTTTACTCAGGTTGGTATTCATTTCTTCACATTTCCAGGTTTAAGCCAAGTCTAGAAGTCAGACTTAGAGCCTGATTAAGGCACCCATCTACAGATTAAGACAACTGCTAACTGTAGTGCAAAGTGTCTGAATTCACCACATGGTGGAGACAAAGTCAGTGCAGAAAGTAGAGATAAGAGAGCAACTCAACTCACCCTAAAGTGAAATTAAATATTTCCCTTATGATGGGATTTAGGTGCCTAAACATATGTTTCTAGTGTCACTTTAGATGCTTTGAGTTCCCCCAACCTACATAGACCTAAGCTTTCCAACTGCCACACTTTTGAGTGTGAGCCCTTGTGTTGCAATGGACATTCATTGGTCCTTGGGTCACATCCACCAGCCTGTGCAGAAGTACTGTGTAAAACTGTGCATCTGAAATGCTACTAGACATTGTATTTAGACAGTTCATGTCTGGTCAGATGAATCACTCCCTAAGCTCCATATGCAATAGGTGCTAAATCTCTTTAGGTAGTAATAGGAATTTTAGAGCTATGAAGTTACTTTAGCTGAATACCCTAATGGTATCCAGCATTGTTTGAGAAGCACTAGAGCGTATAAAAGGCATGTAAAAGCTGTCAGATGTGACAAAGACCTGTCAAAAACCTGTTTTTTTCAGGCCAGGTATAATGGTCAGCAGATGCCTACATGCAGACAGCCTTTCTCACATGTAAACTCTTTCTCACATGTACACATCTGCATACTGATTCCTCAGTTCACATGCCTTAGGGTGCAGTCCAGTGTCTGGCTTCATTGAATAAAAGGACTTTCAGATTGAAGATCACATTATCTAACATTCCAAGTTTAGTCCATGCCCTGTGTCACAGCCTATGTCCTAAGATCTACATGAGTGTAAGTAACATTTTGCCATTTATAACATCAAAATGTCGCTCCATTACAAAGCAATTATGTTGATCTGACGTGAAAAGTATCAGTCATTACCATTCACTCTTATTAGACAAAATCAGTTCCTTCAGAGAGGTCCCAGAAAGGAGGCACTTCTGATTGTGTTCTTCCTGCTTCAACTACAGTAGTGCTTAGTAGGCTAATTTCCTTTGCTGCCCTACTGTAAGATCACAATGTAATCTTCAGTCAAGTGAAGAAGGAGGGTTTGAAAAATCATCACTGTCCTCGTAAACAGATGCTGATAGTTCATCTTCCTGAAAATGTTACCTTTTCCATGGGTTTACTAGACAAGTCTTCGCTAAATGACATTGTAAGGTGATCAATTTACATAAGAAATTGAAATCTATTAAATTATATTTTTCCTGTGATTATCTTCCTTTTTTGTCTTGAGCTTATGACAGGTAGGAGGAAATGCATCTTTCAGAATACGAGTTGTATTTGTGCTGATACATACCTAAAGAGAGGATGCTTACTGTACTTGCAATTTCAAAAGTTTAAAACCTGCCACATTTGAGTTGAAAATATAAATTTGATGTTCCAGCCATGTGATAGAAATTTTTGCTATGCTAAAAGCCCACAAACTAAGGTAACATGCCAAATCATCACACTTGGGTTTACTAAACTTTTTTTGACATGTATGGGAGAACAAATTAAATTATGATATAATGCATATATTTGTAACCTGCATGAAGTTTATTATGAAATTTATTTCCCTAGCAGGTGATTTGAAGGGTTATTTCATAAAACTAGTCAAATAACATAGGACAAAGTAATCCAAGAGTTTCTCAAATGGACTGTTTCCCAGACAAGAAGTAAAGGAAGGTTGTGAAATATATCTAACAGGCAGATATCCCGAGCAGTTGCCCAGCTGGGCAACTTAGACCCATTTCTAATTTCTAGATATCTAAAAACAGATGAATCAAACCCCATTAAAGATCTAAATCAACTTCCCAACACTACAGCAACAGTAAGCTAACTTCACCTGGTTACAGCAGCATCAGCAAGGC
The DNA here is from genome assembly GCF_964289735.1 of Phaethon aethereus. Classification (NCBI taxonomy): domain Eukaryota; kingdom Metazoa; phylum Chordata; class Aves; order Phaethontiformes; family Phaethontidae; genus Phaethon; species Phaethon aethereus. Next base: position 43,397,968 of record NC_138576.1, on the reverse strand, counting down.
AACAGGTCTAAAGAAAAGCTCTGTTGTCTTCCAAGAACAGCATTTAATGAAGATTTACTTCAAATACGAAAGTTCAAAGATGTCTTACCATACCGGCTTCCCACATTGGTTTTGTAGCCTGACTTGCCTTTTAGTGCTTCCCATTCATGGAGGAAGCAGGCAGGACTGTACTCTTAACTCACCATGCAGTATGTGCTGTCCAAATCTAATACCACAAGCACTACAAACTGCCGTGCAGAAATTCAGGTTAGTTAGACCCATTGACTTTCTGTTTTCACTTACATAATGGTGTTTCTAACATTTCCAGATGTATTTTTCCTGTGAGGAGTAGTGTTCGTTCTGTGGTGACATTGTTTAGTTATCTAAAGTAAAAATCAATTTATTTTATTGAAGAGCTTCTGTTACATAAGATCTGCTACTGAACCTCAACTGGCAATTTAGAGATAACTAAAACCAGTCAGAAATAATTCTACGAGTCTTAAATGTGATACTGAGTATGGAACTGCTTTCCTTCAATGTGATAACTTCAGCCTTTTATCCGTGCTGACTATTCATACTCTGACCTTTACCCATGTGCTTTACTCTTCCTTTTAATAGGGAATTGATGAATCCATCTACCTGTTGCTGAATTTGTTGCCCATCAATTCTGAGCAGTAAATTTCATTGCCTACCCACTAAAAATTCAAATAATAAGATGTGTCACATATTTCTTTAAAACTAAGGCATATTTATTCCAAGTATCCTTTAAAAGCCCAATCGATAAAATTGCAGTACATAGCATATCTATAGTTTGCAATGTAGAAGGAAAAGAGCCTCCTAAAGATATGTAGCATAATAAAAAGTACAAAGCAATAAACATATTAAAACTATTAAAAAATAGTTAAATATTAGTGTGATGCTAAGTAACGGCTAATAGTAAGTAAAATCAGAAGTGACTGCAGTAATAGAAATCACATTTTTAAAGGTCAAAATTTTCTACCAGATTAATATATAGCCATATACATCAGTCTTTCCTCATCTAAGGACGCATGAATTCCAGTTGAGAGTACACCTTAATCAAGGCTAAACAATACTGCCCTAATATTTGAGAACTATCACAGAAATCCTATAGACATAATTGATCATCATAAGGCCAGAGGATGGGTATTCAAAGACCTTATCAGAACGGGTTTTCTACAGTTTTCTGAATTCAGATGTTAAAAAGACCAGGTTTTGTCAATTAACTAGACATACAGTTATTTCCAATATTCTGATATGAATCTACTGTTAGGCAGGAGTTATTCTAAGGAACAGTCAAGAATCTGCACACATTCATTTCCCAATAGACAGTGGATTTGCACAAGAGATATGTGGAAACACAAAGATATCTTCAGTCTTATATAAAACTAGAAACTGGGAGTGTGACACAGTCTTTTGTCAGGTATGCATTTCAGACATTCTCATCACATTCACATTAGTTAGAAATGAGACACTAAAGATGAGGTTTTCTTTAGCTTTTATTTTTCTTTTATTCTAAGAATCTTCAGTTTATGTTGCCGCTTACAGATAGTGAATTTTGAGTATATCTTTAAGAAGGAAGCTAGCGAAATGGGCAATTACGTACCCCAAATTGGCTTGTGAAGGCAAATTTTAAAAATATGTATCTTCTGGTAATAAGTTTGTCTGAATAATTTATCTGGTATTCCAGTATTCACTTTCAGTAGTAGAATCATCAAATCATAGAACAGTCTGGGTTGGTAGGGACCTTTAAAGGTCATCTAGTCCAACCCCCCATACAATGAGCAGGAACATCTTCAACTGAATTCCTTCTGGGCAGGGCTGCTCTCAATCCCTTCATCCCCCAGCCTGTACTGATACTGGGGGTTGTCCTGACCCAGATGCAGGACCCTGCACTTGGCCGTGTTGAACCTCATGAGGTTCACATGGGCTCATTCCTCAAGCTTGTCCAGGTCCCTCTGGATGGCATCCCGTCCATCAGATGTGTCAACCGCAGCACTCAGCTTGGTGTCATCTGCAAACTTGATGAGAGTGCACTCGATCCCATTGTCTATGTCACTGATGAAGATATTAAGTAATATGGGCCTCAATGCAGAATCCTGAAGGACACTACTCATCATCGGCCTCCATCTGGACATTGAGCCGTTCACCACTACCCTCTGGATGTGACCGTCCAACCAATTTCTCATCCACGCAACAGTCCACCCATCAAATCCATACCTCTCCAAGTTAGAGAGAAGGGTGTTGTGGGGGACAATGTCAAAGGCCTTACAGAAGTCCAGATAGACAACATCCATAGCTCTTCCCTTGTCCACTGATATGGTCACTTCATTGTAGAAGGCCACTAGGTTGGTCAGGCAGGACTTTATCATGGTGAAGTCATGCTGGCTGTCTCAAATCACCTCCCTGTCCTCCACGTGCCTTAGCACAGCTTCTAGGAGGATCTGTTCCATGATCTTCCCAGACACAGAGGTGAGGCTGCCAGGTCGGTAGCTCCCAGGGTCCTCCTTGCTACCCTTTTTAAAACTGGGTGCAATGTTTCCCTTTTTCCACTCTCCAGGGACTTCACCTGACTGCCAGGACTTGTCAAATATGATGGGGAGTGGCTTGTCAACCACATCAGCCAGTTCCCTCAGGACTCTGGGATGCATCTTGTCAGGTCCCATAGACTTGTGTACGTTCAGGTTTCTCAGGTTTTCTCATTCAAACCTGATCTTCTTTTACAGTGGGAGGGACTTTGCTCCTCCAGTCCCTGTCTTGCAGTCCATGCACTCAGGAGGTGTGGGAAGAGAAGTGAAGACTTCCAGTGAAGACTGAGGAAAAAAAGTCATTGAGTACCTCAGCCTTCTCCTCATTCATTCTTGACAGTCTGCCAGTCTTGCTCATCAACAGGGGTACGCTCTCTTTGACCTTCCTTTTCTGGCTGACGTAACTGTAGAAACCCTTCTTGTTATCCTTTGCGTCCCATGTGAAGTTCAGCTCCAGCTATGCCTTGGCCTTCCTGTCCCCATCCCTACACAACCAGGTAGCATCCCTGTACTCATCCCAGGATACCTGTCCCCTGCTTCCACTGCCTGTGCATTTCCTTCCTTCCCTTTTGTTTGCGCAACAGGTTGACACTCAGCCATGCTTCTCTCCTGCCTTCCTTTCCTGATTTCTCACACCTGGGGATTGAGAGCTCTTGCGTTTTATGGAAAGTGTCCTTAAAGATCTGCCAGGTCTGTTCTGCTCCCTAGTCCCTGAGGGCAGTTTCCCAGGGGGTCCTATTGACCAACTCCCTGAAGAGCTGGAAGTTTGCTTTCCTCAAGTTCAGGGTCCTGACTTTCCTCTTTGCCTGCCCCATATGCCTCAGGACTCTCAACTCCACCAGTGCATGATCACTGCAGCCCAGGCTGCCTCCAATCTTCACGTCACCAATTAGCTCACATGCATTGGTGACAAACAGCTCCAGTATGGCATCCCCTCTGGTAGGGCTGCCTATTACCTGGCACAGGAAGTCATCCTCCATGCACTCCAGGAGTCTCCTGGATTGCCTACAGCTCGCCATGCTACTTTTCCAGCTGATATCAGGGTGATTGAAGTCCCCCAGCAGGACAAGAGCCTGCGAGCAAGGTGCCTCCTGTAGCTGGAGTGAGAAGGCTTCATCAATAGACTCCCCTTGATCAGGAGACCTGTAGTAGACACCAACCACAAGGTTTCCTTTGTTGCCTCAGTCCCTGATTCTTACCCATAAGCTTTCAATCTGCTTGTGGCTATGACTCAGAGACAGCTCTTCACACTCTATCCATTTCTTGTTGTAGAGGGATGTCTCCACCCTTCCTTTCTCACCTGTCCCTTCTGAACAACCTGTATCCATCAATAGCCACACTCCAGTTATGGGATTCGTCCCACCGAGTTTCAGTAATGGCGACCAGATTGTAGCTTTCTAGCAGCATGGTGGCTTCCAGCTCCTCCTGCATGGTGCCCATGTTTTGTGCATTGGTGTAGAAGCACTTCATCTGGGCTGTCAGACATGTCACCTTCTTAGAGGAACACCCCTTCATTCCTCTGAGGTCTTCCGCTGGTGTTGTCCTGTTGGCTCCCATTACCTCAGGAGCCCCTGGTTCATCCCCGTAAGCACACTTCAAGTGAGCTGCAGCATAACCAGCACGTCTCGGAGCAACAGGCTGAGGGCCCTCACTAAGACCTGGTCCCTCTAACCTTGGCATGTCATCCCACAGCTTGTCATGGGTAAGCCTGATATTACCCCCCTTCCCCTTCAAGTCTAGTTTAAAACGCTGTCAATAAGCCACGCTAGCTTGCGTGCAAAGACCCTCTTCCCCTTTTGAGAAAGTTTAATCCCATCTAATGCCAGCAAGCCAGATGCCATGTAGGCCAACCCATTATCAGAAAACCCAAAATTGTGGTGTTGACACTAGTCATGGAGACATGTATTAATAGACTGGGCCCATCTGTTCCTTCCCATGTCACTGCCCGCAGCTGGAAGGAGGGAGGAAAAAATAACCTGTACACCAGATTCCCTAACCAACCTTTCCAAGGCCCTGAAATCTCTTTTGATCACCCTTGGACAATGTGTTGCAGCTTCATCACCACCCACATGGAAGAGCAGTGGTGGGTAGTAATCCGAGGGATGTACCAGCCTAGGAAGTATCCTAGTGATGTATCCTAGAGATCACCAGTGAGACATTGAAGATTATTATGTGGACTACTTTGCCATGAGATGCTCCTGCAGTAAAATAAATTTTAGAGGAATAAGCCTGATTTAGAATCCAATTGAGGTGCTTTAGAAATGTGCCCTCTGGCAAGCATCACCAGGCCTCAGGTAATGCAGGTCCTCAAATGTATCAGGATCCCCTTTATAAACACCTTGTTTGCATGTTCAGCATACTTCTGAATTTATAGCCAATAATTTCAAGCTGTAGAGCCTGTGCTTCTTCTCAGCAGTAGACTTAACAATGAATGAAATATATTAGAAAGGGAAAAGAATAAATCCCCTTTCCCCTGACTGGTGAAGCTGCATCAGGACATATGGCAGTAGTGCAGGCAGGACCGGAGGATCAGGAAACAAATCCATGCATAGAAATTAATGTTCTGATTTACCAAAATGTTTTCTTTGTCTCGAGTATCAAGTTCAATGCCTTGCAGAAGGCCGGGAGGTAGGTGGAGCATTTAACTGGCCAAAACCTTAACTTTTAAGCTTTACGTGCCTATGTTAAGTGACTGAATTTGTTGCATCTAGCTTTAAATTTTTCCCTATACTTCAGATACTTGAGTCACCTTGGATCTGTAGTGTAGATACTTATGGTAACAACTGTAAAATCTCACACAGAAGGAAACATCTTCATTTCCATCCATAATTCTTCATTCACATCTATCATCCTCAGTCTCTTAGCCTTTAGGATATTACAATCCATCTCTCCACTTCTTAGGACCCCTTTTTGGGTGATGAATTAAGGTCCATGACCATATGGGTATAGTTTCATGTTGCTACTTAAAATAAAGATTGTCTCGATGAGGTATAGTTTGTCTCAGAGACAGAAAGAAACCATGGTTCAATTTCACAGAGGGAGACCATGACAATGGGAATATCTTTAGGGAAGGTGAAAGTGTGTACCTTTTGGCTCTTCCAATCCATGACACTAGTTATTACTGCTGGGTTGGTTAAATAGGTCATAAAACAAAGCCTCCTTGTCTGTGACAAGCAGGCAATGCAAAAGTCTTACAGGTTCATGCACTTAAATTTATTATGGACTTTTGTTTCTTATCTTTGACAATTACAGAAAGGTTTAGTTAATTAAACAAGAGAAAACTGCAGGAAACACCTTCAATTTCATTTTTCTTAGATTGTCTCAAAAAAACCCATAATAGTCTTTATATTTGAATCAAGTTTCTTAACAGACATATGGTCATAACAGAAAAATCATTCTAGGCAGTAAAGCCCTAAGTTAAGCCCAAAATAATTTGATCATTTGTAAATCATTGTTACTTTAATGTTTTCTCAATATGGCTTAATTATAATTCAACACAATGTTAAGCTTCTGGGAAAAGACCTCCATTAAAAGGTACTTCCTGGGAAAAGTGGGAAATTGAGAGCTCTCAGCTAGCATTGCATTTTATTATTCATGTATAATTCTTCTGCACTACTGAACATCTGTTAATAAATTTGATTCAAGTTTCCATGATAGCTTTTACCCTCATCATTCAATCTCCGCATGAGCTTTGTATCTGATGAGAATTGATGTTATTTACTTATTGCTTAGAATTCTTATCCTATTAACAATTTAGCCCATAAAGTCATCAGGTAAATTAAAGATGTTTATAAAGGACTCCTTTCCCCAATTTAGAAATAAAATAAAAATCTTGATTTAGAAGAACATTTCTGTAGATTCCCTGGAAGCTAACTGACAGATGGTCAACTTGGCAGCATGCTGCAGTAGTGCAACCAAACATTTATTAAAAGTTTCTGATGCATAAGGTGATCAAGAGCATCAGAAACTATTACTTCTAACTCAGAGTTTTGTCAATCTCCTTCTCCTTTGTGCCACCACATTTATAGATATGTTTAAATCCAGATCAAATATAAAAGTTCATTTGAACAACTACAGATCTGTCATATTGATTTGGTGTTTGACTTTGTTCCATGTGATACAGTTATTTTATATGTGGTTAGACCACAAAATTGAGGGTTCAGGTTTCCTAAGTCCATTCTGAAATCTCCCACTGAATGACTGTCTGGCCTTTATGAAGTCACAAAGACCAAGCTTATCAAAAATGCTTACCAATGTTTTTATTTAAGCCAAGCATTTATTTGTGCCAAATACACACTGAATGCAAATTCACCCACAGTGGGTGAATCCTCTTAATACTCCTAGCCTTTATCTCTGTATGTATCTCTTCAATTACCTTTATAAATGCAATAAGGCTACCTTATTTTGTACAGTTCTGTGATACAACACTTTTGAATCTCTCAGAAACCGTTAGTAGAAAGGTCTAAGTATAAAATCAGACTTCCAGGTTTACACATGATAAAAAGGACTGTTACTAAATCACAAGTAGTGAACTAACAGCAAATGCTAATTTTGTCCCCAAATATTCATGGTACAGAACATCAGTGCACAATAGGAAAGGGCAGGCAGTGGCAACTGAGTTCTGTTTGCCCAAAAGTGCATCAGAAATGGTTAGGCAGGCGTGCTATGGGGCTAGCTGAAGTGGTCATACACCAGCCAACGACTCACCAGGAAGGGAAATTCCCAGCCAAAAGAGAGGGTATGTTTTCGTTCCCTGTGCAGCTTCTCTTCCCTTTCTCGAGGGAAACAAAATCATGCAAGAATTGCAAACAGACCTTTCCTTTCATCCTGATACTTTATGGATTCTGTAGCTTTCACTGGAAGATGCCATCCAACAACCTTGAATATGTCACATAAAATAATCATGTAAAATTGTTGCGGTAACAGTACTTACTGTGTCATGTTGCAGGAAGAGTTAGTTATTGACCTGCACCATTGTCACAACATTTGTTATTTGAAGTAGTGATGAAAAGGTAATGCATTAATTAGAGTATGATTTAGCATATTTCAGGTTTTATTTTGTTTCTCTTTCTATTTTCATTTTCAGCTGCTCAGGCTTTCTTTTGTAAATCTATTTTATTCTCTTTTTAGATTATTTTACAAAACTGACATTTTTGAAACATGAAAGAAAAAAGTCAATTGCATTGGTGATGATTCTATCCCCTATTGTGCCTGAGGCTAGCCATTTAGCCATCCTGTCCAGTATACATCTCTACATATGCAATATTTTTTTTCTTAGTAGCATGTTGCAATAGTTATTATATTATATCCCTCCTTGAGATTACATTGCTACAGCAATATTATTAAGTTCATTTGATTGCATGACTTGACCTTTTAACTGTTCTACTCTTCCAAAATTACTACTAGGAGAAATCATTTGAGATTTTAATCTATATATATATATAGTGTATATAGATATACATAGTGTGTGTGTGTATATATATATATAGTTTAATTCTATATTTGAGATCAAAGCACATTCTACTTAATAATAACTAGACAGATCAGAAATTAGGATAGCAAAGTCTACTCATAGACTCCTAGGATCTATTTGTACTTCACAATGTCCACAGCAGTCCCACTGATCCTAGGCTCAGCTTTTACATATAGATTGTAGGCATCATATGATCTTTTGTATGATGTAAGTATTGTTGTAGATATGGCATAAGAGGTCTGGGTATAGTCTTTTTATGAACTTTCTTCATTTCTTGTTTAAACTAACTATTTTACTTTTTGTACCACACTGTGCTTTTCCAGTGCATAAATACTTCATACTGGTTTGATAACCTGTAAATTAAGCATTTACTTAATTAACCAGCCCACATTCAATGCTGGCTCCACTAGTTTTTACAATTACATATCTACAGAGTTTAGTCATCCAAAATTATTTTTTTAAAGACCTGGGGCAATTCACAAGGTTTCAGAGTTGGACTTCATTAAATTAAACTGCATCTAGAAGGACAGAGCTCTAGTGGGCTTGATTTCCTACTGCTTTACTCCTATAGGAAATTACATTTATGCAAAACACAAACATTACTAAATCAGAATGATAGCATTCTATACCCAGTTTGGACTTGGGTACATTTTTATCTATGCAAAGTAATAAGTATTCTGATTCTTTCTTCTTTCCTTGGTACAGTTAAAAGAATAAAGTGAGAAGACTGATTTTATTAACAGTAGCTTTATAACATCTTTAAACTGAGCAATGTACTCAGTTTATTGCAAAACGAAATTCTGCTGTATCATGTCAAAACAGAGAAAAGACAGAGGGTCTATAAATACTTACACCCATATGAAAGATTTTCACATATTTGCCATCAGAAAGTTTTCCTTGGAGATTTCTATGACGATGTTCACAGCCAGTTTCTGGCAATTCAGCACTATTTCAGTGGCATAGGGCATTGAATTGCGGGAAACTGTGATATAATTTGTCCTGGCTAGTACAAGGAATTAAACATTTTTTAGAATGACCCTTTTCTCAAATACGGGAAGTGTTTTATTTAAATTTTTCAAAAAGTGATAATGGCCAACTGGGGGACCAGTCCCTTTTATTTACACATCTGGCATTCTGGAGATCAGTTACTTGTAACTACAAGCAATTATGATAAAAATGCCATTTAGAAAAGTTTCTAGCAGTAATGATAATGAAGCAATGAAATAGATTATCTGGGGACATTGTGGATTCTCCACTACTGGAGATCTTTAAGAATACTTTAGACAAACATCTGTCTGGAATATCATAAGCACAGACATACCTTTGCCAGAGAAGTAAAATCATAACACCATGCCTTTGCTTAAGGTCACAGCCTGCCCCAACACAATGGTCCTAAGCAAAAATAGAGATTGTAGTTCCATTGTACAAAATGGGACCAGCTGCATGGACTTTCTACAGGTCACTGACAATAACTTCTTATACAACAATTTTTTCTCTGGCATGCAGGATCCTTAAGCAATGACAGTAGCTCCATGGATATGCACTTGATGTAGTGTGAAGGATTTTTTGCAACATACAGAAGTCCTTGATCTGCACAAGGATCTGGGGAGGCATGGTACTGCCACTGAGGTAACAAATGAAGATGGTTCTGCTCTTACTTCTCTCCCAGCTCTTTTGAAGAGAAACCCAACTTCCTGCCCTACCAGTCAGACTGAATACTGCTTCCAGGGTTTAGTCCTAAAAGTCATTACTTTTATAAAATACGCAGGAGCACATTTACAACAGCGGTACTCCTGCGAAGTTTTCATATGAACAATTAAACTGAAACTACAGTTATCAAAAACGCAAGCAAAGTGTATGTTGTTCACTATTACTTGTGCCTTTTCTGCTCACCTGCTGGGGTACTCCCTAACTTGACAAACCCCTGTGGGTTCCCGACTCCCTCCGCTTCCAGGCTCACCCCCGAAGAGCCGGCTGGGGCAGCAGGGGCAGGGGGGCCGTCCCACAGCAGCATCGGGCGCAAAAGCACGTTTGGCTCTTTACTACACCCACACTGTTGGCAGACATGATAACACTGGCAGCATTACTCAGCAGCAAAGAGAGGCTGTGAGTGCTTCTAAAAGGCTGAGCGTGGTGCCAGTGTGCGGGAGGGGACATGTCCCTTCACAGCTGCAGACCACAGCCGTAAGTTTTCTTCTGAGAAGATAAAATCTCCTGGGGTTTTTTCGCTGCTCAGTACAAGCTTAGAAAAGCCAGCTCAGGGTGGGTAGATTAGTCCCCGGGTGGTTAAAATTCCCTCTCTGCTGTCAGCAGAAGTTTCCTAAGAGGAACTTATTAAGCCAGAAGTACTGTATAATTTTACAAAGATTTTAGAGTGTATAATCATCATTGCATCGCATTTCTGCTCCTGCACCACCGCCCTTTTTCTCAGCCACCTTGTATTCATGTAGACTTATGGGGAATGAGGTTAATAGGATGATAGAAGTTTAAATTAAGTTTTTGATTTAAAGTTGGGCAGTTTTAACTGATAATTATCTGCCCACCAAAGACCACAACAAATACTTGCTCCATTGCAAGTAGGAATGTCTGTAAGGAGTCACAGGCAGCAAGGGGGAAAAGGAACCAAAGTACCTTTAAAATTTGTGAAATAACAGCATTTTCCTCCTTCAACCCATTGCAAAACTTCCAGTTATTGTCCCTTATGCCCCATATATCTGCTTTCTGCATGCTTTTTAATCACTAATGAAGTTGCCTCGGTCAAATGCTTGTAGTTCAGACTCATTGCATCAGACGAAGAAGCTTAATTCTTCTCATCAACCAGTAAATCTCAGTTCCACTGAAATTTCACTGAAGTCATTACAGCAGTAAAAATGCTGTGAGAGCAGAATTAAGCTCTGTCTTAAACTACTGATTTATTTACTGTGTTCAAACTTTAAGGCACTTATTATTTATAGATTCAGACATGCAAAACATCCTCTTTCTGTTTATTTTTGGGAAAAGTGGGATCATGTTGTTATTTGCTTGTTCAAATATAATCTGTCATTGCATTCAACAAATAATACAAGTGAGATGATTTAGAACATTTTTTCTTAAAGTTTATTTAACATGAAGAGGCTTATTCTCTTTGACCAGTGCTTTGCAAGCCTTGTCCCTAATCTTATCTGATACCTTTGATTTAATTGAGAAAAATCACTCTAAAAGAACATAATTTTTCTTATATGGTTTTATAAAAGAAAAAATTAATGTAATTAAGACTATGATAAGTAAAGCAAAAACAATAACAAAAACTAACACAAAAAAAAAGGAGCAAAAAACTCTTCAATGCCCAGGCAGAACAAAGGCATGGGCATATCTACAATAAAAAATTGCTGCAGTCAACATATAAGTGACCTGTAGATGATCTAATTTTAAAAAATTACATTATGGTTGTTTGAGGGGGGAAGGAATAAAAGAAGGAAGGACAGAAGGAGGTGTTCTAACTACCAAAGGACTATTCATAACAAAATAATTTCATACCACTTTTATGTCAATAATTTTTTTAAGATTTCTAGTTAAAAATGGGCCATGGGCTTCATGGAACATCACTGAAGAGGATGTAAAATATCTGCTGAAATCTATTTTTATATCATTAATGCTATAAATAAAAAGAAGCACCTTTACTTTTAAGTGTTTGCTACAAATTATGATACAAAACAGGAAAAAATCTCGGAGAAATCAGTGGGGGTTACTCCATTGCCTGTGCTGTCCATAGGCAATGGATCTAGCCTCTAAGCCTGGAGCCACTGTCAGCTCTCTTTTTGACTTTACTCATCTGCAAATTTACATCTTTTGAACCCTCAAAGCTAATGCCAACAGTGATTTCTTCTGTGCTGCTACATGTCCAGGCCAGTAGCTCTTCTTGGAGGGAGAAAAAAGAACCCCTGCTTAGATTAGATTAAAGACACGATGCAAAGGAATTGGTTTGAACATCTTCAAGATACACGAGCCTTTATCTGCCTTTGTAAACCACAGGACATTTGAATGGCATTAGATAGTTGAATAGTGAGCAAGAACACAGACATACTGGTTTTCATTTTGTGCAAATGCCTAAGAAAAGGCTTTTCCCATCAAAACAGAACCACAAGAAAAGATGCAGAATAGTTTGTATGTCACCTATATATTGGATTTTTCCTCCTATCTTCAATATGATATGAGAAAGGAAATGTTACCATTCTGTGAGCACGAAGATACCAATATGATTTTTAAAAGGGTAGATTTAGATGAGATGTAAGGAAGAAATTTTTCAAAATGAGATTGGTGAAACACTGGCACAGGTTGCCCGGGGAGCTGGTAGATGCCCCATCCCTGGAAACATTCCAGGTCAGGTTGGATGAGTCTCTGAGCAACCTGATCTGTTTGAATATGTCCCTGCTCATTGCAGGGGGAGTGGAGTAGATAACCTTTAAAGATCCCTTCCAACCCAATCTATTATATGATTCCATGATTCTCTCAGTTAGGAAACATCCTTTTGTCAGCATAAATGACTAAGACCAATTGTCTAGGCAGTTAAACCCCACTGAAATCCAGGGCGCAGTTATCATCAAGTGACTGCAGGAAACATGAAACAAATTTTCTGACCTAAAGTAAGTCTTGAATGACAGAAAACAAGGAAGGTTCTTTAACCATCTTATTGCGTTTACTCTTTGTAATTTGTATCCCTAGATATCCCTAGAGCCATGTCAGGTTATTGCTATAAATGGTAATTATGCACAAGGATAGGTGGAAGGAATTCTTTAGCCGTGTTTAAAAGAAGAATCAGTGCACTTTTCAAATTCAAAACTTCACTTTCATTTCAACTCCATTTCTAAGAATATAATGTTATATTAATTATTGTTTTTTATTGATAAGATTCCAACAGTAAACATACTTTGTTGAGCTGGGTAGAGCAAGACTTGAGTCCCAAAGTGTGAAAGTCTTTCCCACTCTTTTTATTTTTTGTTATTATGACATCTTTATCTCTATTGAGGACAAGTTCTTAGTCCTTGCTATACCTGAGCAGGCCATGGAAGGGTTAAGGAAACAGTGGTGTTTCTATAATGGGCACACATTTTAGTCCTTGGCTGGTTTGACACCCTTTCATGCCCTAGGACATATTGTACAGCAGATATCCAGCAACAGGGCAGGCATATATACCCAGAGAGAAATACATCCTTGGTCATTTTGCTAAGTTGGCTGTTGACAGCAGCAACAGAGACCCAGAAGAAAAATGGTCACATCAAATGACCATTTTCAGAAACATTTCAGTGTGCTGTGATCAGTGGTTTACCGCCTGGTTCCGCCTGATTGCATATACAGTCAGGTAGTCAACGTATGTTCTGCTAACAAACACTGTGCAATCACTCAGGCAAATTACAAAAGCAAAGAGAAACAGGAGCTTTCAGAGAGGGAGAAGAATCCTCAACAAACTCTCCTAAGGAAAAAATGAAAGATTTCCTTATTTTCTTGCACTTATTTATTTACTTCTACCTTGGTTTTAGCCATATTTCTTTCCCTTGAAAGAAATTATTTCTCAAAGTGCTACAAATTCCAGTAGAATTTGGGGATTTTTCAACCATTAAAACCTATTATTTTGATTAGCCTCCTACTATTAGCTATATTCTACTTAGAATGGCATTTTTGAGAAGCTTTGACAGGCAAGACAGAGAAACAGCTTCCCTGTTTACAAACTGCATTTAAATATTTCTCTTTACACAATATTGTAAACTTCAGTAAAAAAAAAAAAAAATGAATTGCCCTTCAGAAGCACCATCTTCTCTTCACTGGCTAGAAAAAAAGTCTAAGGAGACTAAATCAGGTGCCAACCTCTGCTGTCAAGAGGAGGTCATGTGGATCCCAACACCTCTTTCTAAAAAAAAAGACGTGTAGTCTAAAATAGTGTCTCAACCCATCATCTACCTGTTTTATGTCAGGCTGAGGGTGAAATGAGGGTGAAATGGTTTGCTTTCTGGAGATGCTAGGCTGTTTCTATTGATTTTCAGCACAAATAACTTCAGTCTTCTAAACAAAAATTTATTTAGTATACATAGTTTTCTAAGCCACTTTATAGTTATGGAGAGAAATAGGGACGCTCAAAAGTGATCACACCCTAAACATCTCAGTAGTTCAGAGAGATAGAATAAACAATTTCCAGAGGTGCCACTTTCTCTTTCTTTACTGACCTTAGCTGAGTAGCCAAAATGAGTATGCTAAAACTAGATGACATATTTTACGTGACTGAAGTTAGGTCGGTGACCTAGATATGCAGTTTCCACAAAAATAAAACTACTTCTAATTTACTTAAGTACTTTCATAAAACCTTTGATGATACCATCCCTTTTGTGTCCCGTTACTCAGGCTGATTATTAACCATTTCTGTGAATAGTATTCCCATTTTACACTACTTTTAGATTTGATCAAGGCCTCTAGTATTTCCTTGGACTTCTAGAATAAATTAGAAGAAAGTCATACTTTTTAGATTGTAAGAACCGTAGAACAAGGATGGGCATGTACGTACATATATGCTTATACATTTAGGCACTGCAAAGGGTCTTTCTTTCCTGCAGGGACTCACACAGTCATGCCGTTACACTGATCATCATGACAATGGTGAAAAATCAAAAACTTGTGCACACTATAACCTTCCCATGAAAATGAGACAGCACATGAAATTTGGCATGTTCTCAGAGCAACAATTAGCCCACTCAAGGGCGTTATTAGGAACAGGAAAACAAAGTCATCCATCATCCCAAGTGGTGCATGTTTACCACTTACTCTAAATAGCTGTGCCTGGGAGTGGAGGTTAGACAGTTTCCCCTTTTGATTTCTGTTATCATCCTGTCATGCTGTTCTTTCTGCGCATAGTGAATTTCTATTGTCAGGTTATTCTCTTTTTAATGTCATAAAATCATAGAGTAGTTTGGGTTGGAAAGGACCTTTAAAGGTCATCTAGTCCAACCCCCCTGCAATGAGCAGGGACATCTTCAACTAGATCAGGTTGCTCAGAGCCCCGTCCAACCTGACCTGGAATGTTTCCAGGGATGGGGCATCTGCCACCTCTCTGGGCAACCTGTGCCAGTGTTTCACCGCTCTCGGTGGGAAAGATTTCTTCCTTACATCTAAAATCTAAATCTACCATCTTTCAGTTTAAAAACATTATCCCTTGTCCTATTCCAACAGTCCCTGCTAAAAAGTCTGTCCCCATCTTTCTTATAACCACCCTTCAAGTACTGAAAGGAGTTTAATATCCTAGTCCACTCATATTTCTTCAAAAATGTCACATATACTGTTTTGAAAACTTAACAGAAAGGCAGATCTTTCCTCTTATGTTTTTTCTGTATCTATTATTAACAAATCTATGCTCCAAATATGCAGTCCATCATTGAGGAACTCCCTTTCCCACACTGCATTGTTTACGCATGTGATACTGAAATTGCTTACGCATGTATGCTACCTTCTGATTTAACTTAATTTGCCTGTTTGGAGTTTTACATATGTACTCAAGCCTGTCCTGAAAGCAGAACTGTTACTGGTATAATTACATTTCAGAACACTCAGACCAAAAAATGCACTAGTGCAGATGCATTTTAGGCAGTGTGTCCACTACCAAATAACATGGCCCAGTATGTTATGTACAAGTCTGTGGAATGAGATAGTTGGTGACAAAGACCTGACATTCATATTACGCATGTTCCATGGCAGAGGGATTACTTCAGCCTAGCTGTCATATGGCTAGTATGGGGTGAATCTCCATTTGTGGCTGGAGTGTCTTAATTTGATTCATACCTTCATCACATCTTCCTATTTAATTTCAGATGAAAAGCCAATACACTCTGAGATCACTCCACACTAAATGGAACTGACTGGAGAACATCCTAATCTAAAACACCAGCAAAGAACACATGCCTAGAGTGTCATAAGATACTTCTTATTTTAACTTTTTTTTTCATTTTAATAGTGGAAGTGAAAACTATTTTAAGGGTACTTCATGTGCTACTTCAGAATAACCACAGAAAAATCGGCAAAGGCAATACCAAGTTGTTTCAAAATAATTTTTAGTGTTGCGTGGTGAGGCAAATTGTTGCAAAAACCACAGAGATTCCCGTAACAGCCAATTAAACATTTTTTCAAAATTCATCCTGCAGCAAAACAATCTTTCTAGCCATTTGAATCTTATTACATCTCAAGCATCTAATCATCCAAAAGGGGAACACTAAAAATCAAGATAATATCAGATTAGTATTAGGAATCAGCAGTGGTCTTAATGGTCAAGAAGAGTATCATCAGAGATATGAGCAAAGGCTACATTTATTTTTTCAAGATTTGTACCTACATGGATTAACCTATAGAGTTCTAAGCATATTTTGTAACATTTCAGGCCTTCATTCAGCAACAATTTACATATATTTTCCACTCTATACTTCTGAGTATTCCCACAAGGCTAGTTCAGATGATTCACATCACAACTATTAAATATATCAGAATATATTTTCCCCCCTTCATTTTCTTATATGCTTGTTCAAGTTAACTCAACAGATTGTTTCTGGGAAAATATACCATAATCAAAACAAAGGAAGGTCTTTTAACTGAAGCTGAATAAAGGGTTCCTAATATAGCTAACATCCAGCATTCATCACAAAGCAGATAAGTAACCGACTACACTAAAAAGTAGGTGGCAGGTGTAAGCTGTATGAAGGAAGTCAGAGAAGTTCAGGGACTGTAAAGAAAGAGAGCAAGACACAACTTAGATAAGCTTTTCCACCACTCACAGAACCTCCACCACTGACAAAATAGTCAACTGGTAACTAAATCGGGTAAGCATGGTAGAAGCTAAAATAAGAACCAGAGCAACATTTTGGATCTTATGATCAAAACAAACTAAATGTAAATAAAAATTTGGCTTAATTTCCATAAAGTGTTTCAGAGATCCTCTGTTTGAATTCCATATTCTGCAATATCAGAGTTAATACTGAGAGCCCTTTACTGAATTAAAAAAAGCCAAACATCAGCCTTACACCATTTCTTTCTATTTGACTTTCCACTGCATGGGGATTATAAACTGTGCTGCTATAAAAGCAGATGATTCACAATAACCCTGTGACAATTTTCATCAGAATAATCACCAGTAATCATGTGTTGTCAATAACGCAGCCACAGATTGATTTTGTGCAAATCCACGTGTACATTTCCACATGCTCGATCAGAAAGAGTCAATGCTTTCATGCTTTGTGTTACAAAGTGTCTTGATTTTCTACAAACTAACACCATTCAGGACAATACTATTCAATGCACACACACATCCGTCGATAGCATCAAAATATTTTACATCAGTACAAGACTCAAAAATCTTCTTATGACAAAAAGTTATGTCATCTGCAGTCTTAAAAGAAATATCCATTTATTACAGCAGCTGAGAGAGAGCTGGCCACACACTAACTGTTTTAATCAGGTCAGAGCATGGTAGTTTGTGTAAAAAGGATGTGTTTATGTGTGTGCATCCATGTACACATATGTGTGTGCATATATAATTTCTGTATACATATAGTTTCATTCAATTTGAGTGAGATTAGTACTGTACAACAGTCCCTGAGAACAGAGCAATGCAACACGCGTGACACGAAACAAGTGTTTCAGAGATTTTCATACGTGGGATTGCTGGCTTTTCCCTGATCCTCTTTTATTGATATATACTGACAAGACAAAATCCTTGAGCTAAAAAATATACTAAGGAGGAAGGCAAATCATACAGACTAGAGCTCAATTACAAAGAAACTCTCTCTAAGAGGAGAGTCATACTCCTCAAATGTCTGAACAATCGGTTCAAGCAGTCAGATAAGGCCAAATGGCTCCAGTGTTTTTAAATATAATATAAGAAAATAATTAAGCTGTCCTTCAATGCCACAAAACAGTTCTTCACTTGGAAATGTAGCATTGTGTTAAGGTCCTAGCTCAGACGACATCCATGAGCACATGACATTGGTCTTTGACCTCTACAATAGTTAACAAGTATTTTCCAGATTCACAGAGGCAAGAAACCAGCTACACCTATATCACCAATGTTTAGCTACCAATAGTTGCTGCGTAACACACATGTCCTTAGACATGTGTGCCCTTAGGTACCTTCACTTCAATGAACAGAGGTTTAAAGAATCAACATTGTACTGCATGTACTAAGTCATTTTGCAGCCTATTAGGATTTACAGAGCAGGTAACATTTATTTGGCCAAAGTACCCCATCTGATAGCCATGATTAACACAAGTATAACTCACCTCCCAATTGAATAATACATGTCTAAAAGCTGAATGCTGCAATACTGAACACTGTAATGCGTAAGCTTTTTTACAGCACCTGTAACAGAAGGTCTACATGGATATCTATACCTTAAATATCTTTTAGCCAAGCCAGCAGATTCCAGAAAAAAAAATCAGCCTATTCAGTTGTCCTTTTTTTACTATGACAACAAAGGTCGTTGGAGTCTACAAGGAAAAAAATTACTTCTAGAGATGGCAAGGGTCAATCCTGAGTCCAAAGATGAGGTCAGGGTTTTGGCTAACAAGGCTCAACAGCCTAGGTAAACTCCAACCTCCTAAGAGTCTGAGCTAGAGTTAGGGATAGGAAAGAGAAAAGCAGATGATTCAGAGTAAAGTAGGAGAATAGTTAGGGATTTGGGAACAATGCACAGTTGAGTTCAGCTGGAGTTTAGAGCTCAGGCAAGGAAAACCCACTAAACTAATACTAGTACTGAAGTGCATGGTTTTCAGAGTTTGCTAAGTAAATTGGAAAGAGACACTAACTAGAAGGACTTCCAGGAATTAGATTTAGTCTTGCCATATTAGGAAAATAATTTAGAGATAGAGGACCTACTCTGGGGTTACAGGATAAGTAACTTAGTAACTATCTTTATCATGGAATCATTTAGGCTGGAAAAGACCTTTAAGATCATCAAGTCCAACTGTTAAGCTAACACTGCCGTGTCCACCACTAAACCATGTCCCTAAGCACCACAAAAAAGCTTCCTCTGTTTGGGTCCTATAAGCATAGTTTAGGACTCAATCTAGAAGAGAACATTGATTTATCATTAGGTTTGTCCCCATCTGGTTTAGGAAAAAAAATTAGCTGGTAGAGAATGTTGAGATAGGTCTGCTGGCACTGCTCAGTTAAATTCAAGATTCAGCATGATCCTAGTCCAGCTTTTGAGCTCAGATTTTCAGAGGCTTTGGATGAGATTTGTTTCCTAAGTGGGGTAGGCACCAGAAAAGGTAATGAGCTACTTGTAAGTCTAGGTCAAATAGTACATGATGAGCCAGGGTTAGTGTGATCAATAGCAACAGCCTCTGCTTGAGGACTGAGGCTAGCAGGAGTTCCTGCATTGTGTTTAAAGCCAGCTAGGGTGTGATTTGACCATCGCATTTTTAATACTGTGGGAAATTTATACCAAAGTATCTTAATCTGTTAAGGATAAAATTTAATGATTGCAAGTCCTATAGACAGGTTCCTATCAGTATTAGTCATAGTTTAAGTAAGAGCCTGGAGATTTCAGAAATTAGAAGTGGATTATTAAAAATGCATGAAATCAAATCTTTCCTGGTTTTGTCACAGGCATTATTAAAAAGATGTGATTTAAATCTAACTTTTATTTTCTTCTTATGGTCTGTTTTTCTGTATATTTTCCCATTTTGGCTAGGCATGGACCAAAGATTTATCAAGGTATAATTCTTCCCCCTCTCCCAAAAAAAATCAGTAAAAAAACCCCCAAACCCCTAAAAAATCACATCCTAAAAGAAAAGAGAATGAGGAGGTTGAAAGCAAATCACTTCCAGACCTGTGAACAGAACTAGTTTTCAAGGCTCCCAATTCAATGTCATGGCCTTTACTCTCTGCTGTTCTTTTAACAGTCCTGGAGGCAAAGGAAGAAAAAAGTACAGCAGTTACTTTTTTACACCCTTGGAAATCACAATAATTTAATTTGTAATTTTTAATTATGTCCCATTTTTCCACATTTCTATTCAGCACTCTTGACTAAAAAAAACTTGATTAATTTGAGTACAATGCAATTTCCATGAGTTTTCAGAAACTTTTTTCAGTATATATAACAGATCCTTTATATATTAGATGTATATTTCATCTGACTAAGTCTATTACTGTCTACAAGGTATTAGCATAGTTTGTACAATTCAAAAAATGAGTCTTGTATGCATGGTACAAAGTCTAAAAAGAAAACTATAATGATTATTGTTGGTTGTTCTTTGACATATTAACAGCTAATGAAATATAGTTGTGTCATATTTTTTCAACATATGATCTGGGGTTCATTTTCTTATAACTTTGACAAACTTAAAGCAATTATACTATAATCTGCTGTGCCAGATCTTTGGTTCACCACAGACAAAACGTTTCATCAAATGTGAAAAGATGCAACTAAAGAATGACAACCTATTCCCCTATCACTACTATCACTTACTCCATCATCTTGTACGTTAGTAATGAATTTTTTTTAAACTTTCAGTGTATGCATTATTTTTTATTTTAAAAAAGATAATGCTGTTCTATGGTCTTGCAAGGACATGTGAGAGTGGATTTACAGCTGTCTGGGAAGTCCTAAGATCGTATACTGAAGATTACCTTAAGAACAAGTCCACATCACTCCACAGATAGAATCTGAGCAAAGGTCACTGACTAATGCATGGTGCTCTGAGCATCAAGTAAGGAAGGAGTCCCACGGAAAAAAGTAGCATGTGATCACTTTAATTACAATAATAGGAATTTAACAGATCTTAATTAAAGTTGCAGAAGCAACCAGCTTTCCTTAATGTTGAAGAGTTTACTTTTGCAAACTTAGTAGCAGTCTTTCGCCATGTGCTTTTCTGAGTATGTATTCCAGGACAAATATATTAGTCCTCAAATATTTTACACATAAAATTTGCAATTTGGAAAAGAATATCTTTATGAGTATGGGTTCATTTGTGCTATCTCAGCTAAAAAAAGTCTCCATTTGATTGATTAGTATTCTACTGTCGTGTTCTCATCTAGCTTCTGTAATAAAGCTTAATCAAACTGTATGTTCCATGAATTTAAGATGTTATCCATGAGTGTACTAGGTTGGTGTATCCCAACTGAGGGAGTGGAAGAAAATGACGAAGGGTAAAATGGAAAAGGTTATTGACATAATATATGTTAAGTTATTTGATTTGACTTTTCTCCCATCTTCAGTGTGCTCCAGAGAGTCAGGATGAAATTATATATGGTGCCCACTTACTTTTCGTCTTTCTTCCCAGAGCAGCTTCTAATGAAAGTATCAAGAGGAATGAATCATAATCAGAAAGCTGAAGATTTAAGAAATATCCCTCAGGTGAAAGCTTGCCTCTTCAGCTTCAGCAGTACTCAAATAACTCTACGTTTATTTGCAAGCCAGGCTAGTTTCACAGCTTCAAACTAAATCCCACATCCATAGAAAACAGGAAAGAGGGAGGGAAAGGGCATGAGCAGAATATATACCAGGTCTCCTTTGGAAGGATATGGGTGTTCATTCTGGCTGCCTTCTCAGTAGTGTATCTGAGGGAAGAATGAGGAACTACTATTTTAATAGAACGATCTTGAGCACCCTTTCACATCCAAAAGTTTGATCATTCTTCACTAAATGGTGTTCATTTATTTAGTTCAAAAAGTTTATTCCCTAGATAATACCATGTTAGTACATACCTAACTAAGCTAACTTATCTAAAACAACTTCTCTGCTATTCCAGGTCAGGTGAATCAGTCATAACAGATTTTTACATTCATATACTGAGCAGTTCTAGGGACCCACCTCAGAAATGCAGCTTTGGTCTCTATTTTTGCCTGTGAAGACTAGCTAACCTGGATATTTCCTTTTAAACCATCGGAATATTAAAAGTAGGTGTGGTATTTGCATTCGGATGTAGATTTAAACTGTTTGGGGGATGCTTAAAATAGCATAGAATCATAAAATGATTTAGGTTGAAAAAGACTTTTAAGATCATCGAGTCCAACCGTTAACTAAACACTGCCAAGTCCACCACTAAACCATGTCCCTAAGCACCACATCTGTATGTCTCTTAAATACCTCCAGCAATGGTGACTCAACCACTTCCCTGGGCAGAGGTCATGTGAATGGAAGGAAAAACTTACCTTTTAAAAGGTTTTTTTGGGAGAAAGACTAACAGAGTACAGATCTTCACATTGTGACCAATCAGAAAAAAACTTGAATCCACCCATTTTTTTCCCTTATGCACAATTTAGAAGCTTTAGTTTGTTCATATCTGTCAAAATAAAATTACATTAAGCATTTAGATGAACAAGTTAGAGTAATTTAATTTTGCAGTTTAAACTCTGATTTGCCAAATTAGTTCAAATCAAGAGGAAATTTCTGAGGAAAACATGTTTCTGACAGCCATGTCATAGGAGAGGAACTGATGAGAAAACATGAAAGAAAAAAAAAATCTGCTTTCTTTTAGCTAAAGAGAAAATTGAGGAGTTCACAGAAGAGCTAGGCCCTTTCTCTAACAGCATAGGTCTCTCTTGAAAAGCAGTTGTCTCAAGATGCGGTAGTCCCTGCAAAAAGAAACAAAGGCTGTATATGAGTGAAGAACTCCAAGGGATGGAGGTGAAACTAGTTGCTGCGAGCCATATTTTTGCGCTCTTTTCACTTAAACTGCACAAAATCAGTGTATTATCATTACAAAGTGGTGTTTTCCTCTTGCACTGTGATAAAAAGGTGCAAAGATGCCTTGACAGGGTGCTAAGACATTCCCTGCAGAGTTGTTTTGTCAAGGTTGACATTACTGCCTATCATTCTGCACTAGAAAGACTTCTTAAACAGACTAGGGACAAAAACTCAGTGAAATGCTGATGGGTCATGAATGATTTCAGAGAATATATCCAAAAAAGTATTTGAATAGACATAAATAAGGAACAGTCAGGGCTGAATTTCAGCCTGAGGTCTCCCCATACTCCTCAGCATCAGTTTCAGCAGCAAAAAGATGAGATTACGCTGAGCTGTAATCACAGTGGAGCAGCTCAGGATTTCCCAGCCAACAGATGATTCTGTCAACGTGCAGCACAGTGAGCCTCCATAACCAGTCCAAGCTCAGCCCACCAACTGCCAGCTACAAACTTGCTGCATATGATCCTGTCACTAAAAGCTCAGCCTAACACAGTTGCTTGAAATGGCCCCCGATAGCCTGGCCCCCCGCAATACAATCCCACCTCTGTTGCCCAAGGAAAAGACGACTCCATCACATGCCTGTTCGTGTATGTGTGCTTTGATAGAACTTATAAATACTGAGCATTTACTCTTGTGCAGGGTTGTAGATGCCAAATGGAGCTGACAGGCCTGAGAGTAAGGTATCAGAGTCCAACTGGAAGCAAATTACTTGATCAGAGTCTTCAGACATAAGACTATGCCCACATGGCAATTGCTTTGAGCTGAATAAAAGGAGACATGAACGTTGTTTTAAGAATAATCCAGTATTATTATTTTCTGACATATAAATGTATGGCTTTGGAAATAAAAAAAAAAGAGTTTTAATGAGGAGACAGTCAAGCACTGAAGTGCAATTTAGAAGAGCAATCACGAGCAAAGAGACTGAAG
Source organism: Phaethon aethereus (assembly GCF_964289735.1). Classification (NCBI taxonomy): domain Eukaryota; kingdom Metazoa; phylum Chordata; class Aves; order Phaethontiformes; family Phaethontidae; genus Phaethon; species Phaethon aethereus. Next base: position 43,374,347 of record NC_138576.1, on the reverse strand, counting down.
GAAAAACAAGGAGAAGGAATAAAAAATGATACTTTAGTATCATTTTTTTATGAAACAAAACTAAAAAGGGAGCAAAAAAAATGAAAAGTGTGGTGGTTAGAAGGTCAACAACTCTCAAAATAAAAGCTAGATGTAGAAACAGTGAGAAAATTCGGAGCAGATAATCTTTCAAGCAAGTAAATTTGTATAGGATATAGTATGTATCAAAACTGTTGATAGATTTGGAGAGCTGACCAGCTAGGACACCAGTGTATCATCCCCATAGAAATACTGCCTCTGGCTAACACTGTATGGTGATAAACACTCTGGATTATAAAGCAAGAAAGGAGTAAAAGTAACACCAGAATTTCAAGAAATTCTGAACATGCTTCTAGTTAGATTCAAATAGAGTGTAGAGCTGTTCAGATTTCATCTTAGAGCATTTTAAAAAAACTCCTGCCTTTCTCCAGTACCTATTTTACATATGATCATCTATCTTGTTGATATTGTTTCTTATTCTTGGTAGTTCAGTCAGACATTTTAAACATAAAAAGCAAAATGTATAAACTTATAAAATAGTAGTAGCAGTAACATATAAAATAGAAATAAAGTTATTTTATAATTAAGAAGACACTACCTATGGTCATGTCAGATAAAGTAGCTCCTGTGGATGCACAAATGCACTTATGCCTGTTTTAGGGAATGCACATTATCAGAAAAACAGAACAGATGTAAAAAAAGAATAAGATGGCTGTGTAAAGAAGTATCTCTGTACTGTTCTGTTTTTAACCAACAACTAAGATATATGTTACAAAAGAGAGCACTTTGATCTGTTCATAATATTGTTCCTCTTGCCAGAGACAGTTTCTATCATAAACAACATCTTTAGAGAGTTCTGATGTGCTTTTTACCTCCATATAGAATTTTCTTTTTCCCATCTGTAAAAAAACACATTAAAAATAAAATAAAACACATCAGTTCTGCAGTTGCACACTAAATAACAGGCTAAATGGCTTTAATTTAGGTGACAAATTGGTATAATAATGTAATGTCACCCTCAGAGACTGCCTCAACAAACAACTGACCCCTTGAAGAAGGAGAAGTTATAATCACTTTTTTCTTTGGAAATCTCTCAAAACTTGCCTTGAACTTTCTTCCTTATTCTTTGCTGTCAGCATCTCAGTATAGTGACAATGAGCCCAATATCACACCTCTGACTACTAAGAGAGCTTTAATATTGTTTACATTAGTGAAAAAAAGGCTCAATATGTGAAAAAAAGGCTCAATGTGTGAATAAGCAGATGCTTCTGAACCTCAAATGTTTTGTAATATGGCAATGGCAACGAGAAGCAAATGGTTTCTGGTGTCCCCCATTCGAAGAAGTTACCTGAATATGCACTTTTACTTCTGATCCTCATTTTAATTGCAATTATTTTTTTTAAATCAGTAAATGAGTTGTACATGAATTAAAAAACAGTGCAGTGGCTGATCAGATGAACCTAGCTTGACCCAGAACACCTTCCCAAGAGGACGAGGCCAACCACATCTTTTGTGGTGTCTTTAACAGGCTCTTGCATGTTCTTGTTCTTGGCCAAGGCATAATGAGGAAAAAGAATATCCTATAAAAATGGAAGCAAGATCCCAACTGAATTACAAGCTACTATGTCAAATGCTAATATTAGGGGCCACTACTTTTCTTTTAGAGAAGGGAACTTTAGGCATTAGCTGTGAATAAAGGCATGCATATTCCTTTCTAAACTGGATGTGATTTAATTACATTCTATCCTATTTTCAGTTCTCTGTCATTAGTTTTAGGTAAAAGGCTTTAAATTTCCTTTCTTGCACAGTAGCTCTCTGCCACATAAATGATCATGATTTCAGGTAAGTATGGATGAGCACAAAAAGGGGAAAAGCTAAAACTAATTTCCCCAGCACCTCAGTAACCTTTGATATATGTATGAAGACATTCTTTTTGGAGATGAACACTGATTATTTCACTATCAATTTTTAATGGAATTCTTACATATTGTTGACATTTCTCAATGCTTTGTCAGGTCATTTTTTCTAGACAGTGTTTTTGCGATCTTATTATGAAAATGATGAGCCCATTAGGGAGAAGTTCCACCACCAGAGTTGACAGAGCAGCCAGGAAACCTTCAGTCCCAGTGTAGGTTCCTCTGTCAGTCCCACTAATCCACAGAGGATATGAGATGTGTTATGGTCCCCTACTTGTTCAGAAATTGTTCTTAAGCAGGGAATTTATGGAGATCTGCCTCATTTAGTATCTACACCTCTTGCAAAGAACTATATGTCATACTGTTCTGATTAACTTTGGGCATCCACAGCCTTTTTTTTTTTTTTTTTTTGGCACAGGAGGATGTGATCTGGCCCATGAATTTTAGCACAGCTTGCAAGAATAAATCCTAGCATACCCTCTTCTGTTATAAAATCTACTCACGTAAAACATTAGAGGCTCCACACTTTTTTTCCCTTACTGGCTGTATTATTCAGAAGTTCATCCCATGCCAGCAAAGGAGAAATGATAGTGTCACAAAGCCTCAGCTGGTTTTGCAAAACACAAATTTATAAGAGGTAAATACATGTTATTTGCAGATTTTCTGAATCCTTACTTGAACACAATGTGTGTCACAGGTTTTTGACTTGTTTTGGTTTTCTTCATTTTCATTTATGAGCTTTGAACTAAGAAAGAAAAATCTAAGTAAATGGCAAGAAAAAATGCTTAAGGCAACATTTTTTTATTGACAAAAATATTTTTTACTTAAATCTTTGTTAGGTGTCTTGCTTGTGAATAGTGTGTACATGTCTGCTTTCATAATATAATGTCTTTACTTTGGCTAAATCACTAGTTTTCAAGAAAAAATTAAGGATTAATTTACCTTTAATGTCAGCACTAGGAAGAAAACTAAGGGGTGGATAGAGATTACTACTTTTAATATATTTTCCCTTTGGTATCAATTATTTGAAATCCAGGTTTCAGTTAGTTCTATAAAAGTGTGGTAGTCATTTACACCATGAACACCCTTAAAGAGATCAAAGACTACCAGAATATTGATACATGTTGCAAAAATATATTATTTTTCTTTCACTTATTCTTCACAGACTCTTAAAGCAAAAGTGCACAGAGCCCACTCCCAGCATAAAAAGAGAATGCTTTTGCTTCTCCAAAGACTTTAGATTAGAGCAAAACCACTACAACATAAGATAAACTTCCTACAGGTAAGAAGCCTGAGAAGATAGGTATCAAACCTATTTTTAGACAGGAAATGTAGTCCTAATAATATACTGAAATGGTATTTCTCTCACCAATGGGTATAAAAGAGGTTGTTTAAGCTCTGGACTCTGCTGAGATCTGAGATTTTGTTCTGAGCCTTCCAGAAAATTCAAGTCCTTGGAGATTTATCTCATATGACAAGAATCCCTCCTGTCTTAGCATAGAATAAGCACAGCAATAGTCAGAACTCCAGCAAGTTATCATTGCCATCGTCATTAACACCAGCAGCTTTTAGGATGATACATGTTAATGGTGATGCTCAGCATCCTCTGTTTCTGAAGTCTATTAACTGTGTGTTTGAATGCTTAAAAATTAGTATTCACTTTTAAAGACCTGGTTGCATTTTGTATGCCTGCATGCAACTGATTCCGCATGTAAGTAAAAGTTGTCTCTCTATCAAGGACTTTACAACCCAATCCATAGATAAAACAGTTTAGGTACATAATATGCCAAATGATGTTACATCTAGAGGTTACAGAAATGTTTCTGAGAGAGGTGCAGAAGAGAAAGCTAACATGGAAGGAATATGCTCATACAGGATTGAACAGCTGAGAAGAGGTCAGTTGATAGAGCAGGAAAGAGAACAAATCCAGTAAGTCTGAAGATGTACTGCACATGGAAAAGAAGCCATTAAGTGCTGCAAAAGTAAGAATGTGTAGATCTTAGGAGACCTTTGAACCCTTGTAAATCTTATTTTCTGAGGAAATTTGAAATGGGGGTTTATGAACAGCAAAAATTACTGGCAAAAATGTTTCATTTAATAGCTAAAAATGTATTTTATAGATCAGTGCTGTTTAATGTTTTCTTTTTGTTTGAATCTATCACTGCAGTTGTCAAATCGAACAGTTGATACTTAAACTTACCCTGAAACTGCATATTACTTCCTAAAGGGGTAATGCAATATATTCCATTTCCTTCTTTCACAAACATCTTTGATACATGTCGTTTTTACTGCAGTTGCTGCAAGATTCAAGAATTTGTGTAGTGAGAACATCCTTCCCTTCCGACATACTGGGCCAGCTACTGTGCATAGCTGCACCCAGTTGTGCAAAATCCTCTTAACACAGCATTTCTAGCAGCCTGCTCATCTACGGAATTGCTGTTCCACAAGAAATCCCAGCATTATCTGATTTAGGAGAGGAAATTTAGCTATGAAATTTCCCAGGATCTCCAGTTATTCAAGGAAAGAGAAGAAAAAGCCTTCTCATACTCCTCAGTCAGTAATGTGAAAACACAGGCAGGCTCTGAGGTGACCTTTCTAAAGGACCATCCTTAAGGTGATGGTTCTGCTGTAGAATCAGCATTTCTTTTTGAGATGCTCCCATTTAAGAGTTTCGCTGTTAAAAGTGGATGTGTAAGCAAGTTTGTTCTCAGACTGAGACCTGATTTTCTTTCTAGGTGCAGAAAAGCAAGTGTGTATCTACACGCAGCTGGTTGGCTGGGAAACTTAGCTAAGCTATCAGAGGATCAGTTTCAAACCCTTATTTAATCACTCTAGGCCAACACAGCATCAAGCAGAACTTTAATCATCTACATCGCTAACCAGTTCTCAGCCCCCAGGGTATCTCACTCTGCCAAATGATATATCTTTATGTGCTACTTCGGCTCTGATATAATCTGAATTTGTCTTTTGACCAGGTTTGTCTAATCTTACTAGGAATTCTTTAAAAAACTCATTTAGAAATTTTAGTTGTTTATGAGGAAAATGTGGGGGGGAACAGGTAGCTTTTCACTGCACACAGCTTGCAGATCCAGAGTAGGTAATTTTATAAGAGCACATAAGAAACTCCTACCTTCTCAGCATGCCTTTATTCCAGAACAATGGCTTCCTACAGGATCTGCCATCTGGAAAGCAAGAAGATGAAGATAGTATAAGAAAGATCTCATTCAAAATATACCAGAAGATGCTAAAGATTGGATTGGTTTTTCCCAGCTTCATTTATCTGGAAAAAAAAAGTCTAAACAAAGGCACTATCTAGGCTCCCTTTATAATCAATAGATAAAGAAAATTCCAGAGAGTGATTTACCCTGTGTCTCACAAACACCCTGAATTGGAAATGTGAGTTTTGGTGAGATGTGTGCAATCTTATACTAAGAGTGCATTTTCTGCATGCAACAGCGACTGCTAAGGCATAATTGTCCCTTCACTCTTCTGAAAGTAATGAAGCTCAGCACCGCTCCTGAAAAGAATACCAGTTAATACTATCGGTTTGTCTTTATAAACTGTCCAGACCCCAAGATATGATTCCCCAGTGATACACACAGATCTTCTAAAGGACATGCATTTGTAAATGCTTCTGACTTCTATTTTTATATTGCTTCCTGGCTTGTCCATGTACATAATTAACCATAAAAATATATCCTGGGGAAAATAAATTAGTAATAAATCCAGCTGAACATAAACATATTTACATAATATAAAGGCACTCACAGCTGACTCCAACAGACATCTAGGAATATTATGAAAGACGAGGAGAACTTTTTACTATTTGTACCCTGACCCACAATACGCAAAGGAGAGAGAAAATTCAGCTATTCAGATGTCTGGGGAAAGCGACGTTCTGAAGAATGACATCACTGTGTTTTTTGCCACTCAATGTGTCACTGGGCACAATTCATTTTAAAATCATGATTAATATCTTTATGTCACAAGCTTTATGTTAAGACCCTTCCCCTCTCTCTAGGGAACCAAGGTAAGTGTTTCTACATTGCTTTCACTATGCTTTTGAAAACCTCATTAAATTAGGGAAGAGGACATTCAATACCCATGAGGAGATAGTGTGCCTTGAAGCACTGGTTCATTAAGTAATCTTTATGTATAACTGTTATTAGTTTCCATTTCTTCCAGATGTTCCACTTAGCCAACAGAACAAGTACAGTTATCGATTTCCTAACATCATTCAGAAACATTAATTCACCCTCTTTCCCCATTATACACATATAATTATAATACACGTATAGTTCTGTGATGGTTGAATTCAAAGGCTTAGAGTTGATGTAGAAACTCTAAATAGGTGTTTTCAATAATTGCACAGCTTATGGCAGGAGTAAAGGATATGTGACAAATGGGTCTAGTACTATCTCTGACTTCAGCATTTCCTGTGACTGGCTAAAGTAGCTTCAAACAAGCATTTTGGTTTCTCATAAACTCCATTTAAACTCCTACTTAAAAATAAAACTCAATCAAATATGAAAACTTTGAGGTATATTTACCATTTGGTTACTTGGTTTCACAGACACTAGGAAGAAAAATGGGTTTATTTTCTTTTATCATTTGCTTTTAGACTCCAAATTAAATGGGTCTCAGACTGAGTCCTTAGACAGATACATAATCCTAACAAAATGCTTTCTGTGCTATGTTTTCAGCACACATATCTACTTGTCAGTCTCAGTCCCTGTTGCTATGTTACCATAGCTATCCTGTTTTAAATGGTGCATCCTCTTTGCCATTGTCTGGGTCAGGCTGTATTTCTGCTAGGGAAGTACATGTATTGGGTCTGGCTCGAATGGAGTTAACTTTCTTCACAGCAGCCTGTATGGTGCTCAGTTTTGGATTTGTGGCTAAGACAATGTCGATAATACACCAATGTTTTTGCTGTGCAGAACAGTGCTTGCACAGCATCAAGGGTTTTTTTCACTCTGCTCCGGCAACACGTAGGTAAGAAGCTGTGAAGGGACACAACTAGAATAGCTGACCTGAATTGGTCGAAGGGACATGTCCCACTAAATAACACCATGCTCAGCGATAAAAATAGGAAATGGGAGAAAGAGGGAGGAGGGAAGGAGGTTCTTTTGCAAGGTAGTCTTTGCTTGAAGGCTGGATGGGCAGTGTTCTGCTTTGCGGGAGGTAGTGAGTAACTGCCTTTGCATCACATGTTTTTTTGTGATGTGTTTGGTTTTGTGGATCTTTTTGTCTTTCCTTCACTTATTAAACCATCTTTATCTTTACCCGTGAGTTTTTTTGCTTTTGCTCTCCCTATTCGCTCCCCCATCCCTCTGTGATGGGAGCAAGTGAGGAGCTGTATGGGTGCTTAGCTGCTGGCCAGTGTCAACCCACCACAATAAGTCATTCGAAGTAAGCATGGTACAGCTGTTCAGAGGTCTAGTTAACCGAACTTTCCATCTAAAGTAAAATGCTTTGTGTTGTGTATGGTTTCTTATATTACACCAAAGTGCCAAAGTCTGCAAGTCACCCACCATTGAGTCTGACCCAATTCTGGTGCCTTTCTGGCTGTGCCAACTTTCTTCCAAGCTGAAAGCTGATGTCCCACAAGAACTAAAATAAACTTGACTACCAGTGTATGAGATTTATGTATAGGTAATTCAAGGGAATATTTTCCCCAAAGTAAATTTTCTACAGACACTTGTTCTTTTAAGAACCTGCAAAGTAGGTGCTAAGTACCTACCTCATCAAAATCAGAGAGAAACATCTTCTTGCTTCTTGTAGCACTGCAGTCATTCAGATCTTGCTTCTGTTCTTATGTGGAAGGTTTTTGCTGTCACTTTGTGAAAAATCTCTCACTAGAGGGTCAGAGTCTGAAATCTTTCCAGAGTCTACAATAGCAACAGGATTAGGCCATGATTAACTCCTGTAGGATATGGGTCAAACCTTGGATAAAGACTAAGAAATGGATCTGTGTTTGTTCTATAAATCTAACATACTGCAATTCAGTCTTATTGCCATGGACAGACTACTGATTCATATGTTTTTTTTCCAGTTCGCTAAAGACTTCTGAATCACATGTTAGTATAGACATGCAAATACATTAATACAGATGAGAAAACTACAGGTGCAAACAGCTACATCATCATGTACCTATCAACTTCTGAGCACTCTAAGATATGTCATTAGTTATATATTTTTATATTTTGTCCTGAATGTTCAAAGCTATTTTCTCTATTTAAATCTGCACTTGAAAAATGAACAGAAAATGATCTGTTGGAAAGATTAACACCATAACCTGTTACTCCTTACACAAATGTACAGACTCAGGTAAACTACTTGCCTCTTTGGATTCGTCATTTATTTACATAAGGCACAATGCTTGCTCATATATCCAGTTATGATTATGATTATGATTTGAATGATGAATAGATATAAATGCTAAGATAAGCATGGAAAACCTACTGTTTCAACATTCTTCCTTATAATAGATTGTGTATACATATCATACTTCCTGGAGCTGAAATTCCAATGACTAGGACAGGTTAATAATGGAAAACATGAGTTTAAACAACATGTCTTTACTCCGAGTACTGAAGAAGATGAGATCCTGAAAAGCATCACACAACAGAAGGCAGAGGAAGTATTTGTACAAAACTTTGTTGCTAAAGCTTATGTAGCCTTCCTCATTTCCTAAAATGAACATGTCCATTTCTTAACATCTATGGAGAATGCAGCTACCAAACCCATGCCTCAGCAGGGCTATTAGGACTAGCTTCTGATCACCACAACAGAACACACATGAAGAAAGGAAAATGATAAATTGTGTGGCATACCTTAAATAAACCATACAGGTATATTAGATAGTGACTTTATTTTCTTTCCTTAAAATTACTGAAGCCAGCCAGAATTTTTTGGTGTAATAGAATAAACTAAAGACAAGAAAATTTACATTTTCCTGACTCTGTACATGTTCCTCAGTGCTTGTCATGTCACTCCTATCTTGTTCCTATTCTCCAGGATGCTTAAGCAGTGGTTCTCAGTACGTTTGATCAAACTGAAGCTACCAAGCTTCCAACTGACTCTCACATAGTTGGGATATCACCTGAAACACTAGTTTTGATGGAGGCAACATGGCAAAAAAAGATAAAACTATCAAATTGATCTTCACTGCTAATCTTTGACTTGCCTAACTGATTTAAAATACCTACTTAATATTAGTAATAGCCTGCTAGTCTGGAAGAATTTAATCTTATATAGATCTACATAATGGTTTGCCATCAATGACAGCTGGTCTGGCAGCTTGTGACACTGCATACCATTGCAGTAGACAGGCATAATTATTTAATCCATTATTCATTCTTTCTGCGAATCAAGACCGTGAACCTCATCTCTCATTTTCCAAAACACAGGGACTTCAAAAAATCTTGTTTTGCAACTAAATAGTAGCACTTTCTGTCTGCTAGTCCCTGGAAGGGAACATTGTCCAGTCACTTCTACCCACAAAGCAAATACTAAAAATATGTTAAGAGATCACTTCAGGTACCGTATTCAGTCAGCCCTTGACGCGTATAACAAGGCTGTCAACAAAGGCGCTATGGTGGTGCTGGGTTTTTCCCTTTTAGCAAGCTGAATTGAACCCAAGAGTTTATTTCATGTCATCACCAAACCACTGTGAGGTACCAACAAAGACTGTTTTCTGAACAGACAATATACAATGCCTGACAGAGGGATGAAAGTTTCCTATAGTGCTGTTTCCAACCACTGGGACCACCTAATGCATTGGTTTAAAAAAAAAAAAAAAATCTAATCATCTCAGATTTACTCTTGCTGTCATTGAAAATAATAAGAAGAACACTGAGAGAACGACCAACTTACCCATCTTCAGTATCTAACTAGTGTTTTTCTTTCTCTAGATGTAGCAAAGGTAAACTTTGCTTCCAAACCAGAAACCTATAAAAAGACATCAGCCCTGAAAAATCTTTCTTGAGTCCCCAGGCTATACTATCTGATACCTAAAGCTGCTTGAAATTGTTTGCCAGAGATGAGAGCTGTGGTGGTGTTGATGATCCCTGTCTTCGGAAGTTTTTCAAGATAACAGTCAAGTTCAACTTTTTTTACATCTGCCTGTGAACTTTGGGTATAATCTCTTTAAAGTTCCAGCTAAGCTCACCAAGATTTACTACGTTTTCGTTCCCACAACATTTTTTTCTTACATTTGAAAAGCTTCAACAGCCTATCGAGGAGGCTGTGAAGAGCCCTTTTTTCTTCAAATTCTCCTCTGATGGAGGAGAGCCCCAGAGAGCTCCACAAACAAAACAAAACAAAAAAAAGTAAAAAAAGGTTTCAAAAATGTTTTAACTGTTTTCCCACTGCAAGTTTCAGCTGTGCTACCTTGGCAGATTTTGCTCAGTTTTGCCAGGCACAGGTCCTAATGGTCTGACCCATGTCATGAGGGCATTAGTATTGCACTTAAACAAGTAAATTCAAACCTTTTTTAAATTGTCTCTGACATCTAAGTCCAATACTACAGTTTTGACTCACCTTCATGTTTTAAACAGTAAGCTGAGATGAAAAAAATCTATGTCTTCTCTGTATTGGTGTGATATTAAAGAATGTTTCTAGTCAGAAAAAGTCTAGTTTTGCTATGTGGACAGTGGTCAATAACCTGTTCCCATTTGGGACACTGGTGTGTTATGCTAGCCAGTCCTGCAGACTGTGCTTCAGACCCAGCATAGATGCCCCAAGTGAGATGAAGGTGTGAAGTCTAATCCGAATGAATTCTGACACCGTCAATATGATTTCTCTTGTATGAATGAAGGATAAAGGTATCAATTCAATGTTAAAAATAAGGTTCTTACTGCCAACAGCAGAGGTTTGGGTAAAGATCTTACAGCTCAATTAACTGCTATGAAAGTAACTGGTCAAATTTAGAAATTTACCTTTTCTGTGCTTTTGTCCAAGCCATAATGGCAATAAAAGTCGGATTTGTTCCTAAGTTGAATTGATGTTTGGAAACTGAAAGACAAATGATGTGTAAGTGACACAGGTGAATTTAGGATATGGTTTTCTGTATAACTGGAATAGAATGAAAGGTCAAGTGGAGAAAGTAATCAGGTATAGAATATGCTTTTGGTATAGAATGAAACGGAGTTTTTGTATATGTTTGCAATACGGTACTGCAGGGGGGGTTTAAAAGACTTTTTCACTTATATTTGTCAGTATCTTTAAGCAATTGATGAAAAATGTATGAATACATTTGGACTTTCTCAGCTATGGTCGAGGTTTTACACTGTACAGTAGAATTACCAGGAGCATGTAATGAATTCCATATGGAAAGCAAATTTTCAGTCATGAAAACATGACTGAAACATTTTAGGTATTTCAGTCATGAAACACCTTAAACATTTACTCTAGAAAAACATTGCATCTGTTTTTAAAGAACTGACTAGGAGAAAATCTGAATCTTCTTTTAATTTCCACCCCTTTGATTCCCCACAGTTTTATGTTTAATGTCATGCTGATGGAACAGAAAACTATAAAGCCAAAGAAAATGAGAAGGAACATGTCTCTGTAATCATAAAGAATTCTTGAGCAAGGTATACCCCTCACACATATTGGGCATTGATAGTGCCCAATGTTGCAATAAACCAGTCAATGCATTCAAATCTAACGCATTTGAAACTCTTTAATAGAACTATACCATGATGGATAATATTGATTTCATTGGGCCCAAATGATCTATGGAGGGAATGGCACTTGTCTTATGCATGACAATTTATTATTTCTGTATATGCTACTAATTGCTTACAAATCTCATAAATATATCCTCAGAGAATATTCACTTATAGCCTGTTTAAATCATAAAGATATTATGTTTTAAATGTTTTTTTTTCTGCAGAATCTACCACTAACGTGGGTCAAACTTGCCATTTCATTCCCAGGAGGTGCAAATGCCAAAAAAATAATACTATTCTCTATAAGATGTATATGATATTGCAATGTATGCTTAACTCCTAAAGCTTAAGAAAAACTGATCAAATAAAAAAAGCCATTCTAAACTGAACATATCTAATGCAATACTAATAACACTCAGATTTTTACTAGATGGCATGGATCATAATACTGTATTAAATATTTAATTTGTGTTTTAGCAAAAGCTTTTTCATCCACATCATAACAATGGACATTCCTTATAGTTTTTTCATATTAACCTTATGTATTTTTCAAAGTATAATAAGAATTAATGATATTCACCCATGTTTTTCCTCTGGAAACACAAATGTCTGTCTTTAAAAAAATCTGTTATATGGCTTCAAAAACAATAACAAAATAAAACTAGCTCTAATTTCCTAGGAACTTTAGAAAGATCAGAGTTGAGGTTTATAAATGGAAAATCAATTTTTCCTAAATGATCATAGAATCATAGAATTGTAGAATGGTTTGTGTTGGAAGGAAACTTTAAAGGTCATCTAGTCCAACCCCCCTGCAATGAGCAGGGACATCTTTAACTAGATCAGGTTGCTCAAATCCCCATTCAACCTGATATTGAGTGTTTCCAGGGATGGTGCATTTATCACCTCTCTGGGAATCCTGTTCCAATGTTTCACCACCCTCATTGTGAAAAATTTCTTCCTTACATCTAGTGGGAATCTACCTTCTTTTAGTTTGAAACAATTACTCCTTGTCCTATTGCTACAGGCCCTATTAAAAAGTCTGCTCTGATCTTTCTTGTAAGCCCCTTTCTTAAGCCCTTTAAGTACTGAATGGACACCAAAATTACATGTTCACAGGGTGATGTCAAGAAAATGGTTAAGATTCAACAAGGAATTTGAGGGATATACCAGGTCAGATTAAAAAATGAAAAATATTCCTGAGAATTTTAACCCATGGTAGACTAACAATTTGGGTTTTCTTCTATTTTTCTTTTCAGCCATTAATTGTTCATTAAGGTCAGGAGCTGAAATAAATCGAGGCAAAATGTTAGTTCATTGCTGTATCAAGAGATAGTCCAATGATTTATGGATACAAGCTGTGAAATTTGATGTTTGAGCACAAGAAACAGACACCACATATCTATCTTCTTCTGAGGTCCTGTGGGCAATCAAAAGCAATTGTAATTATGCTCATGTCAGTAGAATTATAGTAACAAACCACTGTGCCAGAGACATGCCTCACCTTGGAAACATAGTTCTTTTGCTTGAGCTAACATTAATTTTTTGAAAAATAAACATAAATTTTAAAAAATCCCACACACAAGAATAATATTTTGCTAATGCATACGTATCTATTCAAGTGCTTTTACCAATATGACAATATCAGCAGGTGATAACAGGAAAAAACATACTAAGTAACATATATTGGAAAATCTCTGCTACAGACCAAGCCTGATATCACATATTATATTTTAGAACTTGCTACAAAAGTAAAAAATTTTGTAGTGATGATACTTTGAGGTATCCAAAGAAGCTCACACAGTAACATGAAAGATAACTCACACCTACAGAAACGTGGCTATGCTATTTCATTCATATGGGTTCCCTAATTATTAACAGGTCTACTGGCAGAAGGTTTTTACTTTTATTTTGTTGGCTTAATTTAATCTACATTAAGATATTGTTTTAGTCATAAGAGAGTCATAGACTAGAAGGGAGAGGAGGATAATATGAGGCTTGACCTGGACAGGTTGTGCGATGACACACCAAGGTTAGAGGACAAGGTCTTAGCGAGGGCCCTCGGGCTGTTGCTCCGAGACATGCTTCTTATGCTGCAGCTCACTTGAAGTCTTACAGAGATGAACCGGGGTCTCCCAATATAATAAGAGACAACAGGGAAACATCAGCAAAAGACCTCAGAGGAACTAAGGGGTGCTCCTCTAAGAGAGTGACATGTCTAACAGCCCATATGAAGTGCTTTTACACCAACGTACACAGCATGGGCACCAAACAGGAGAAGCTGGAAGCCACCATGCTGCTAGAAAGCTATGACCTGGTTGCCATTACTGAAACTCGGTGGGATGAATCCCATGACTGGAGTGCAGCTGTTGATGGCTACAGGCTGTTCAGAAGGGACAGGTGAGAAAGGAAGGGTGGAGACATCGTCCTCTCCATCAAGAAATGGATAGAGTGTGAAATGCTATCTCTGAGTCATAGTCACAAGCAGTAAGAATAATTCTATTCTTACCCATAGAATCCCTTAAATATGGGTAAGAATCAGGGACTGAGGCAACAAAGGAAACCTTGTGGTTGGTGTCTACTACAGGTCGCCTGATCAAGGGGAGTTGACTGATGAAACCTTCTCACTCCAGCTACAGGAGGCACCTTGCTCGCAGGCTCTCATCCTGCTAGAGGACTTCAACCACCTTGACATCTGCTGGAAAACTAGCACAGCGAGCTGTAGGCAATCCAGGAGTCTCCTGGAGTGCATGGAGGATAATGTGCTGTGACAGGTAATGGACGGCCCTCCCAGAGGGGATGCTGTACTGGACCGTTGGTTACCAACAAAAGTGAGATAATTGGTGATGTCAAGACTGGAGGCAGCCTGCCTGGGCTGCAGTGATCATGCACTGGTGGAGTTCAAAGTCCTGAGGGATATGGGACAGGCAAAGAGGAAAGTCAGGACCATGAATTTTAGGGAAGCAAACTTCCAGCTGTTCAGGGAGTTGGTCAATAAGACCCCCTGTGAAACTGCCCTCAGGGACAAGGGAGCAGAACAGACCTGGCAGATCTTTAAGGACACTTTCCATAAAGCGCAAGAGCTCTCGATGCCCAGGTGTAAGAAATCAGGAAAGGTAGGAGACAAGCATGGATGAGTGGCAACTTGTTGCACAAACAAAAGAGAAGGAAGGAAATGCACAGGCAGTGGAAGCAGGGGACAGGTATCTTGGGATGAGTACAGGGATGCTACCTGGTTGTGTAGGGATGGGGACAGGAAGGCTGGAGCTGAACTTGGCAAGGGACACAAAGAATAATAAGAAGGGCTTCTACAGGTATGTCAGCCAGAAAAGGAAGGTCAAAGAGAGCATACCCCTGTTGATGAGCAAGACTGGCAGACTGTCAAGAATGAATGAGGAGAAGGCTGAGGTACTCAATGACTTTTTTTCCTCAGTCTTCACTGGAAGTCTTCACTTCTCTTCCCACACCTCCTGAGTGCATGGACTGCAAGACGGGGACTGGAGGAGCAAAGTCCCTCCCACTGTAAAAGAAGATCAGGTTTGAATGAGAAAACCTGAGAAACCTGAACGTACACAAGTCTATGGGACCTGACAAGATGCATCCCAGAGTCCTGAGGGAACTGGCTGATGTGGTTGACAAGCCACTCCCCATCATATTTGACAAGTCCTGGCAGTCAGGTGAAGACCCTGGAGAGTGGAAAAAGGGAAACATTGCACCCAGTTTTAAAAAGGGTAGCAAGGAGGACCCTGGGAGCTACCGACCTGGCAGCCTCACCTCTGTGTCTGGGAAGATCATGGAACAGATCCTCCTAGAAGCTGTGCTAAGGCACGTGGAGGACAGGGAGGTGATTTGAGACAGCCAGCATGACTTCACCATGATAAAGTCCTGCCTGACCAACCTAGTGGCCTTCTACAATGAAGTGACCATATCAGTGGACAAGGGAAGAGCTATGGATGTCATCTATCTGGACTTCTGTAAGGCCTTTGACACAGCCCCCCCAACATCCTTCTCTAAATTGCAGAGATAAGGCACAGGTTGTCCAGAGATGTGGTAGATGCCCCATCCTTGGAAACATTCAAGGTCAGGTTGGACATCTGAGAAACCTGATCTAGTTGAAGATGTCCCTACTCACTGCAGGGGTGTTGGACTAGATGACCTTTAATGGTCTCTTCTAATTTAAACTATTCTATGATTATATGATTGCATGGTTCTATGAAAGGCAAACATGGTAACAAAGTTACCATGGCAAACATGTTTCTATAACAAAGGAAGCCGCTACTTTTTTTAATATTTGAACAGGACCTCTATAAATGTTAATGAATGATGTTTTCCCATAGTGTTTTTCTTTGTTTTTCATGAAGTAACATATTAGTTTCCTTATCAGCGTGATTTCTCTTTGGTATTTTTTAAAAGCAGACAAGAATGTTTCAATTAGAAATACTGTCAGAAGTAAAGTGAAGCCATAGTGCAATGTGGTTTATTGATAAATCACTGTACAAAATAAGTGGTTCTATTTAAGAAAACAACCAACCAACAAAAAACACACCAACAAAAAAACCCCAATAAATTTTAAATTATAAATGTACTGCGTAACTTGGACTGAAAGAGAGTTTACAATCCTTGAAGGAAGTATTTCAAACTCATTAGTTGATGCTGAAACCTGACATACAATAAATCTAAGACACGTACATTTGTGCATACATGCATGTATATGAAAATATTATTGTCCTTTCCTAAAATTCTATTTCACAGAGACTTCCAGGTGTGAGATGAGAACTAAAGGGGAACATTAAATTAAGAAAGTGGAAATTCAAATATGATTAACAGAATTCTTTTCTTGCATAAAACTTTTAGATTTTGAAACAACTTGTTACATGGTCAGTAATCTAGCAAAATTCTGAAATAATTGTAATCTTATATAAACAATAAGAGTATCTGCTCCTGATACATAATGTTAACAGAAAGTTGAGCAAAGAATAGCCTGCATCAGTAATGTAATTAAATCTGTCTCCCATCTTTATCCTTAAACTGAGAAAAAATCATTATACTGTAAGGAATCTTCCCCATCCAAAATTGTATTAACAAGAGTAGGAAGACATTTGAAGAGAAAGCAGTCAAGGAAGAGAGCAAGATATACTATATAAGATACAGCTATAAAGCATCCCCAAAACACACCAAAAAATTCAGTCAGAGATTGTGGTTAAGAACTGAGAAATGCTAGGTGACTGAGGGAGTAATGTAATTATCGATAACAGTGACTGATGCGAAAGGAGCCCTAAAAACAGTATTGCGTACATGTTAAAATTCTCAAGTCTGTCCATGTATTCCTTTGAAACATCATTTCCAAACTCACAGTAGAGTTTGAATGTTTCCCTTTCCAGGCTTTAAGTTTTCATACAGGCGTAAAAGCATATCCAGTATATTCAGTAGCATCCAAAATTATGTTGCTGGCAGAAAACACTTGAATGAAAGAAAAACGAACTATATGCCAAAATAGATTATTATGCTGTGGAAACCAAGAGAAAAGCTACAAGTTCTAATTGGGCCACATCTAGCGGTTCCTAACCACAAAATCAACACAGAAGCAGCAAGATGAAATATGAGGAAGAAAATAAAAACCTGACCTTGTACCAAGATGCACGACTGAAACACAAGGGCAAACTAAATCCAATAATGACCAATTACAGGGCCAGAAAAAAAAACCAGAATAATGTTAGCTTTCTCTCTGGCAAATGCCATAAAACAGCCTAAACATGTTCATTTTCAGTGTTGCAGGAAGGACTAATCTGTAATTAAAGCTTTATGAAAACTAGGACTCCCTATACAGAAGAATGTGGAGCCTGAAAGCCTTGACAAAATAATGCAAGGTCAAAGTAAGAGAGACTAGTGGTTCTATTAACACAACAAAAGAGCAAATATCAAAGCAATGTCTGGAACAATTGCAGCAACTAAGTTGCTACATGTCAAAAATGAACAGCCATGCAAAGCAGAGAAAAAGATATGAGGTTTATGCAGAAGAGAAAACCTAAAATTTTCCTATCACACGGCTGATCAGCACTGTAGCTGATACATGCTCAGCAGCTGAATGGAATTCATTCCTGAAAAGAAATTTTCTATTAGTGCTGAATGCATGATGTAGAGGAATAGAATAATAAAAAAAAAAAAAATTAAAAAGAACTTCAAAGGCAAATGTCATTCCACGGACCAAATCCATATCTGCCTGCGTATGATACTGACAACTACTAAATAGAAATGGGGTGATTTGATATGCCACTGCTGGGATTAGTTCTGCTGGCAAAACTGTGCTTTTCTGTAACATTAACTGTGTTGCAGCATGAACCATCTTCCACGTGATCTGCAGGGGTCTTTCACCGAAATGGGAAATTAATCTCCTTCTTAGTAAGAAAGGAAGGGTGGTGGGAAATGACAAACTAAATATTGGAGGGCATTAATTACCACTGCTTTCAGCCCAGCCCAGTGTATGGAGGAGTTGCATTGCCCGCTAATAACCTGAGATGGAAATTGTGACTTAGTGGGCCGCAGACTCTCTCTCCATCTGCCAGCTTCTCCAAAGAGGAGAGCAAGACCCCGTCTCCACCCAGACCACTCTATCCTCCTTGCCATATTTTGTGTCAGAAAGTAGACTAAAGGTGGAAAGAGACTTCGGATATTCCCCACTCCTGGACTCCCTGGTCACCAGAGTGAAGACATATGTCTCTGTGGAGCCTTCTTTCTGTTAAATATAGCTGGCTGTGGCATGCCATGCCAAAAGAGTATCAATAACCTTCCCTGCAGGCTGAATAAGCCATGGCTGAGTCTTACTCTTTTCTCTGTATGCATGTGATAAAGAAATAGCATGCATGTGATAAATATCTCTAAGAGAAATATGACAGAAGCAAATCAATAGTAATAAAGTCAGTGGCTACCTTTTTAACCAATACATGGCCCAGGTTCTTTAAGAAAATAATGTCTTGCTGTAGCTATACTTTCTGCTTTTGTGCCATTTTCCTGTTGGCTTTCCCAAAATATTTACTTTGCCTAGCGAAAAAGAGGCTGCTGACCTTCCCATTACCAATGATGATTCAGAGAAATTCGTCTCACCTCTTAATAAAGTTTATTAAAAAAAAGTTGGAATGAATGATCACACTTTCCATGGCCATTCATTTGCCTGCAGCACCACTTTTTAGAATATTCATAATGCATAAAATGTGATTAGAATAATTTTATGTTCTTTATGAATAATACATTATAGAATAATTTCTTATTCACACATGTCTTACAGAATAAGATTGTTTGGATATATTGCTCGTCTTCATAACTTATTATGAAGTTATAACTTTTACGGGTTAAAAGTAAGGATTCACTAGGTTTGCTTCAGTACATTTGGTCACATTTAGTACAAGTTTAGTTTAGAATATGGCTATGTTTAGTGCATGTTTCATTTAGTATATGTTTAGTTAGTTTGGATCTGGATCCTGCTGGATTCCTAGCAATAGTTCCATTGTCCTCTTGGAGAATCTGATAGATATCTTGCCTACACTCGTTTAGGTTTTATGTTAATTTTCTTCATTTACTAACATTTAGTCTTTTGTAAAATGCCTTCTGGCAAGGAGATATTTTCTTCGGTTTTGGCACTTAACTTCAAGTCCAAGTTGAAGCACCCAAGTTCCTAAAACCCGTTAAGAACTCAGGTGCTGTCCATGTTGCGTCTTCTACCAGAAAACCATTCTCTGATGATCATGAGTGAACATTGTGAAATTATTTATCATTCTTCTCCAGCAGGAGGGCTCCTTTCCCCTCTTCCACTGTATGGTTTCACCAAATCTGTACTGTTTTCTGTTCCACTCTAACAGCCTAAAGCTTGCTGTGTCCAGCTCTCTCTTAATGCTTATCACTCATCATTGGCACAGTAATTACTGAAGTAAAATGAGCTTCCTCTAGCAGTGAAGGAAATAATACTGGGTAAGAATCAGAACCACTTGCCCTCTCCCATGGTTGATTTTAGTGGAAGACTGATAGCCTTCAAGCTGCTTTTCTAGGAAATTCTTAAGAATAGGACAATGAACTTGCTAAAGTCTCTTAACTGCAACAATCTTATTTGCTTTATTGTGTTGAGCGATTCCCAAGTTCTTCCCATGGTAGTCTATTCACTTCACTTTATAATTATCTCTTTATTCAAGCTGTCTGGCAGCTAGGGAATAGGGATAGAAGAAGATTCTGTGAAACATATATACATACACATAGTAGTATACAACTAGTGCAACACAACCCAGTGGATCTCTGGAGTTAATGAGTTGGTGTTAAAGATCTAGCATCCCTACTGATCCCACTCTATTTAGTTTGGAGAGGACAATATTTACGGTGTTCTGTAACTCCTGACTCATTTTGGCCAGTAGCAAGAGGGAAGGGGAGGTTCCCATAAGTGCATAATGGAGACCTACAAGGATTCTGTGAGTACTTGCATGCTGTTCCTAGGCTCCATGCTCTGTGCTCCTGCCTCCCTTGAAGGAGGCGGTTGAGCCTAGACAGTGTAGCTGGCAAGGTTATGATAAGAAGGTTCTGCCAATCTTTATTTATTGTTATCCAAACTGTGACAATTTAAAAGCAAAACACATAATGGTTTTGTGCTGTATTGTAATAACCATCTGTTTGGCACTTATGTCCTTGTTGGCAGAAAATAATGTCTAATAAAAATCTCCAGTGATTGCCTGGAGAAAAGGAAATCTCTTGCTAGCTTGTTTTTCTAAGTGCCTTTCTTTAGTCTTGACATCTCACCATGTCTTGTGTTATGAGATACAAGATTATTCCTACAGTACTTTTTTCTTGTGTATACTTCAGATAGAAAAGAATTTGTATGATTCAAATAATTTATGTGAGTAGGACAATTGAGCCAACCACGTTTCTTCAGAAGGGGGAAATATATCTAAAGCAAAGTTCCTTTTTTCATTTCTCCATCTGCTGCCCAGAGTAATTGTAGTCATTCTTTTGGGCTGGAAATAGCCAATTAATATGGGAAAAATATATCTTGTATTGATTTAGAAATAATTCCCTGAGACTGGTTTTTTTTTACTGACACATTTCGCAAACTTGCAAAATTCTCCACAGTCAAGTGTGTACTCTGCTGAAAAACAGCTACATAGGTCTTCAAAAAGTGATTCTTCCAGACTGGAAGGAAGGAAGAGAATTGGAGAAGTAATATGGCCTAGACATAATGACAGAGTAAAAAGGATCCAAGATCAGTGCGTCTCATTCCAGCAGAAAATTTCAAAATGTTAATATTTCCATACAAGGGCTAAGATTATTAAACATTAATATAGAGTTTTGATTGACAGAACAAACTCTTAGGAGCTCATTCAACATTGGGTGTACAATGTCTGGCCATGGACCTCTGTTCGTATAAAAGCATGACTGTATCCCCATGCATTAAATGAAGAAATCTACTGTTCTTCAGAACATAATACCTGGATCTTATTGCATTTCTGATAATTAGGCCTATCTTTACCTAAAGCCACAAAATATTCTATCTCCATAATATTCGGTATGGATGTAGTAACTATAATATTTATTGTCGATGAAGGTACTGATAAAGATATGGCAGGCACTACACTGAGAACATGGCAGGAGTATTCATGACAAATATTACACTCAGATACATTCAAATCTTTGCAACATTAAAGAATGAATCACCTCCTTTAAAACACATTGTTCTTTTGTATGAATCTATTTTACAGCTTATGCTATGCCAAAACTCCCCCCCAAAAATACTGTAGCATTTTAAAATGTGATTCCCAGTGCAACTACTTTGTGGCACCACATATGACTCTCAGGAATGCTTAGCTGTCACAGCTGCAGCAGCCACCAAACTTTGTCTTGCACGACAGGCAGGATCCTGCATAAGTCCATGCAGCCCCTCTGCCACCACATTTTAGAGTTCACCTGCTCCGTGACAGATAGATGTGCAGGTGCCAGAAAGGAACTGGATCTCTAACAATCATATCCTGGAAAGATGAGCTGCCCCTGATACAAAATTCTCTAACAAAATAAATAAATCTAAAAAATAATTCAACATAAACCCCAAGTTATACTTTGGTTGATCTCAAGAGCAGCAGTCCATGACTGAACAAAAAGCTACAGATCATGGGACTAACAGGCAGCCGTGGGCAGATTTGACATTAAAGTGTCATTATATTTCTCATCCAGGGTAAAACAGACAACGTACATCTCAATAATAATTTTTTCCTTAATTCTTTTCTTTGTTCTTTTGGAAGCTAATTACTGAGGTGTTAATATACCAAGGCTTTAATCTTGTAAGAATATTTGAGATTAAATGCTCACAAGCAGAATACCAAAGTAGTTGTATTCACCCACAGAAACACACACACATACACGCCCGGCTTCCATTTCCCCTGCCCTTCACCAGTAGAGATAAATGAGCTTCATTTCTCCCAGAAAAAAAACAGACCTTCCCCTTCTTCACCACATTTTCCATTTCATGGTTTTCTTCTCATTTTGTAGTGCTGCTCACTAACTTTGCAGGACAATTGCCCCTCAGTACAATATCCACTTATTATTCTTTCATTAAGGATCTTGGGTTAATGATTAGGTAGAGGAAAACCTCACATGACTGGGGAATGGATTATGTGGTATTATATCATTACTATTTCTTAGATTATATTTGCAGATGAACTTAACTTTTTAAGTAAAAATGACATAAATTGTCATTTTTCAAATGTGTTTTTTCTAATAACAATTTTAAATGTGATCACAGTTTTACATACCATTTCAGATGTTGGACCTTTTTCAGTCACTTTTATTAGACTTTAGATTTTTTGTTTTCTTCTTCTTTTTTTAATCTCTTTAATGAATTTGCATGATCAATGAGATCTGCTTTTAGTGTTCAGTCTTGATAACTTATTCAAAATTCTACTTTCAAACTGGTTTCACAAATGTTGCAAACCAGCTGGCTCCAGCCAAGTCTTCTTCAATTAACATCAGGGTCAACCTTTCCTTCGTTCAATCACTTGATCACACAGCTGATTGATTGATAGAAAAATACAGAGAAAGTGCCAAAGGAAGGAAAAGAGGGGTTGCCTGTTTTACAGTGAGGGATTCTGATTGCTCGGCACTTTGATTTGGTTTTATTTAACTCAGTAGGAGTTTTGCTACTGATTCCAGTGCCTATTGGTCTAGATTTTATTTAAAAGATTTTTTTTGTGGGATTGTTTTTTTAACTCCACATTATATTATTCATAAGGGAAATCAATCTACCAGGAGCAGTCACTTTTAGAGTAAATACAGTAGTGGAAATGCACATACTTAACCTTTGAAACATCTCTGAAAAATATTATGCTATTCTCCCCAGTATCACCATCAAAGGGCTCACTGTAATATGAGTGTTCTCTATTTCTTTTGATTTCAGTGGGAATTGGAGAAATTACTGCCATTAAAAGGAGGCTTGAATTTTGATACTAAAGGAACTATGGGATTTCTGACTATCTGATAAAAAGTTAAATATAAAATGTATACAAGCCTCAGATTAGCACTAAACAATCGTTTCCACATGCAACATGGGAATCCTTCAAGTACTTTTATCCAGTCTTGTAGATGCTTACGATGAGTTCACATAAGAAAAACAAATTGTTTCTCCCTGTATTCATCAATACTGAAATCAAAGGCACTCAGTCACTAATTCTACTGTTTAAAAACAAAAGCAAAAATTAGACATTCACTAAGCATACAACATAACAGTTTATGTGACCTAACTATATATGATCTGATTATCATCTGTACTATGTATAAAACTACAAATATACAACATGTGTGTAATACATATGTGTACATATTTGTCCATGCACATCCATATATAATTTGTCTATGCAGTTGTGGTATGCACAGCTGCTTGCACTTAGGGATTCACCACCCAGTCCTCTGAAAGGACCAAGCACAACCGTGACATCTGCTGTGAGACCAATTGCCCCACAAATACCAGCCTTTGGGCTGCGCTGCTCAGCAAAGCAGGTATGGAGTCTTACCTTTGGACAGAAAATGTGGTGACAATCCTCATCCTAGAAGGATTTTTCATTTTCCCCTCAAGTACTGATATACCTCAGTTTAACCAAATGAGGTTGCACAGCTTTTGTGAAACCTCATCTCTCGTTACTATGTGTATCATCTTGCTCTACCATTACTTAACAAGAGTATGTAGGGAAGATAGAGCCAAACTCTTTCCAGCAGTTCACAGTGAAAGGATGAGAAGCAAGGGACACTTGATATAACCAAAAGAAATGACAATTAAGGTGGTCAAACACTGGACCAGGATGCAGAAGGATGTCTAGATTTTGCAACTTACTCAAATAGAACAGCATAATGATAAGAAACTGAGGCATCTGATAAAGCAGTTCTCAAGTTCCTTACCACGGTGCGTAAGAACTGCTGCAAAGTATAATTTGGGAAGTACCCCTGCAGATCGCTCATGTTTTCAAAAATAGCTAGGTCATTAAATCCCTCAGGGATCTAATTCCTGACTCCTTTTATTTCCAGTAGTTCCTATTATTTCCATGAGTCGTCTGCCAAATTCAGGATTACGTGGCAACACTGGCGTACATAGCAAACAGCTCGGACTGCACAAGCATTGGCTCCCTTGCTCTCCAATGGAATAACAAGAGCATATTTCCAAGAAATGAGCCATTTCCTTTCATCCATTTAAACTGAAAGACACTGTGCTGAACTGCACACCAAATCTTCCAGTATGCATGTGATACATTCAAATTAATTAACCACACACATCTAGATAGACCTAAATTTAGGAGACAGAAAGAGTGGGATGGAAGTAGAGTTCAGCTCAAAACCGATGGGCATTATTCTTTGTGACTTTCCTTCAAGAGGATCCTCAAGGTTCAGTCCTGTGGAGCGCTGAGTTACTTCACCTACCACTAACTTCAAAGGGATTCAAGGGCACTCAGTGCCTCACAGAATAGAGCTTTAGCCTGTCGACATGTTTAAACTCCAGACATTTATTTTTAATGAATAAAATAACATTCCCTTCTATGCTCTCCCCTTTTCACTAGCACTTTTCTCCTTTCAGGCCTGATTTAGAAAAGTGCTAAGTACAACGAACACTTACTCTTTTCCTTTTCCTGCACCAATTATCGCTGACAGGCTCAGGGCCGAATGGTTCAAAGGATTTCTTTATCACATGGGTGGTCTTTGGGCTACAGTACTGAAACACAGTACTAAATTCAACACTGTGGAACATCAAGCACAGAAGCAAAAGTAGAGGGAGGACAGAGTTATTTTTTGATATTTTTCTAAATCAGACTTAGAAGTATGTTTCTGCCCAGGAACCCAATTCTTGCATTATAAAATCTGGCATCTATCTCATTATCCTGCAGGCAGGATAGTGGCCTTAACTTATACTAGTTACTGAATTTTTATGGTGAGATGAAAGCAATACCACAACTGAATCATTCAACCCCTGCCACCACCCAAGCTGGTTGAAATATCATAGCAACTTTAAATCCATCAGGAAAAGAGGTTGGTGAGATTTCCAACTTATGTCTCCTGACCAAGGAATAGCCTTCTATCCAAGGAACAGCATAGAGACCCTCAAAAGACAGAATAGAGACTTTCATTCGTTCTACTTTATTTTGCATGAAAAGTTCTTGTATGATGAAAGAGGTCAAAAAGTGATAGAGCACACCCTGCTCTTCACTGCAGTGAAGCCTAGCACACCACGTGTCACTTTGCAGTTAATGTGCCAAGTTGGATGAGTAAGTCAAAAGGAAGCACCTAAAATAAGAGCACTGAAAGTAGGCTTCATCTCACCTAACGTCAGATGGACAATGCCAAGGTAGGTGCTTTAATTCCCTCTGTAGTCAGTAAGAAGAAATAGGACCTTTTAAGAAGTGTTTTCAGCTGTACTGTTTAAGAGGTTTCTTTTAGGATGGGATGAGTTACTTATCTCCATTGACTATGAAAGTGGCTTTGACCAATATCTTTAGCTTCAGAAGTACAGTTCTGCATGTAAAATACCTGATAAATGCTTAAAAGGACCACAGGCCAGAGAATTATTTTAATGGTCTTAAACAAACAAGTCAACCAAAGCTTTCTGTGTCTTTTACTGAAGTTTTAGCTAACTTAGGCTGAAAACATTTTGAATTTCACTAACCGTGAAGAAAGTATTCTTAGCATATGAAAAGATTCAAGAACTGTGGTCAAGCCTGAGACTCTCATGTCTTGTAATTCCATATTCAACACCTTGGTATAAATTAGTACCCTATTTCAAGGCGAAAGGAATGGAAAGCATTCATTTCTTCTTCCAAACACAGCAAAAGATTTTGCCAACTATGATAGTAGATGATATACTACATAGACCAGTTGACATACCTTCTTGGGACTTTGTTCCCATGCTCCTCTGGAAGAAACCTTTACCCAGATTTATAGTGCTGTGCCTTGTTTGGAGTGAATTTTCTGAGTCCCCTACATTATCACATATCAGAGCCCTTTTTTTTCCCCAATCATATGAGCCTTGGTCTGTTCTCTAATCTGACCATATGGCCATTCCAACTCTTGCACTGACAAAAGGAAAGAGACAAGAACAAGCAGCAGGTAGGACTTCAGTACTTAAAACATCTCATTTCCTTTGACCCTTCTACTGAGTTGTGACAAACCCATTCATTAACACAGAAGATGATGTGATGTGGTCCTCATCAGGATCAGGAAGGACAGGACTAGAAAACAGAGCCACAAGTGAGGGCCTTCCAGTTCAAGACTGTTACACAAAAGTTTGACACCAGTCACTTTTAATGCCTTCTCTCAGGAGAGGACTTTGAGCCTAAGTAAAGCTGTGAGCCAAGCCACAAGAGGTGACAATCATTTGTGTCATATAGTCTTGTGTTTAGTGTTTGGTATTGACTAACACTAGTTCTGTTCAGCAGGCATTGGAGTGGGGTTTTTTGGTGTTTAAGATCTTGGTGTTTAGGGTCTGGTGTTTAAGACCTTGAGGCATTTAATACTTCCTATGCCTTACACATAGTGCAGAGAAACTCTACTGCATTTTCACTACAGGGACCTAAGTGCGAGTACAGGAAGAATTAATTTATGGGTCCAGGAGTCCTTTGTTGCAGCCCTGTGCCTTCTCTGCCTCTGTATACTGTACAGTGAACTCAATAGTGATCTCTTTTATCTGCACTCTAGTCAGATAGTGAGGTTTTTTTGGGCCAGGAATTGGCTTCTATTGTGAGCCTGTGTAGAATAATGCATGGTGTATCACATATATGTATGTCCTCCAATTAATAAATACTGATGCTGAGCATCTAGGGAACGGGGTGGGAGGGAACACTAAATAAAACCAATTTTAGTTTCTGAAGTGTTCTTTATAGAAGGGAAAAAAGTTTTTTATTTCAACAAGGATGTCAGCAACTTTGATGGCATTGCTTTTTAATAACAACACGTCACAAGGTACAGCATTACATTAAAAAAGCTATGGTCATACTAGAATTAGGTAATTGCAGAGACTGAGTGGACGCAGAAAAGAGAGTGTTCTTTTATTGAAAAAGTTCCCCACCACCTCACTTCTGCATTAACAGGAGGGGCAGGGGTGGGGGAGCTCACTGCTTGTAAAAGGCTGGGAAGAGTTACAACAATCCCAATGCCAGAATACTGTATTAGTATTCCTTGTCTTACAGCCTGGCAAGTGAAAAACTAGAGACCTGTCATCAATTAGCATGGTGATGATGAGCCAGCCTAAAATAGGCCAGTGAACAGGGTAAGTGCCCCTGTGGTTTGCCAATTACCTAAATTATTTGCAGTAGTTTTAGTGCACATCTGCAATGAATACAAATAGAAAGCACATGATGTCTGGAATGCAGCATGTTTAAGATCAGCTTTGGTGTTAACAGAGGAGGGGAAACAACTGACATCTTTGAACTGAAATATTTCAGAACAGAAGCGCTCATTCACATCTTCTCTCTCCCCACCTTCATGTATGTAAAATAGACTCCGTTCTGCCTGGCAGCTCTGTGTTTTCTACCTAGGGTGAACCTGGTGGAGGGAAGCATGGCTCTGCCAACCCTGCAGCCAGTGTCACAGTGTCACTGGCCAATTTCACTGGTCCTTGGCAGTGACTCACCTAGAATGACCAGCAAAATGGGCCATCAGGACTGATGGTGGAGGTAGCATCTGGGGACCTCAGCTTACCAAGGCTTTTATCTTCCAAGAAAATTCTGTTGTAGAGAGAAGGTGACAAAAAGCAGGAAAAAAAAAAGAGAGAGATAGGTAGCCCAGTACTCCTGAATTCAACCAAATTATAAAGAATAATAAAAATTTTAAAAAGGGAAAAAAATTAACCTTTGTGTTCCTTCCAAAGTTTTTTAGGAGGTTTTGTGGTACAATTTAGTGAGAACTCTTTTACAGTGACTCAGAAAAGCTTATACTTTTGTAACAATGAACTTTGATTCTTTATAGGGAAAATAGCCAGACTGTCACTGATTTGGTGAATATGTAGACTGATCACTTTTTTCTTGGTTTCCTTTTTACACTTCTCCTTTGCTTTATATCCGTCCACACTTCTTTTCTTTATATCCTGCCTTCTCAATTCTCCTTTATCTACTTCAGAAATTGTTAGGTAATTTCAATGACTTCACATTCATAATTCTTGTATCTAACCACATTGACTTTTTTGTTATTTAAAAGATTGCATGAGTGACTATTGACATCTCTTCCAGTTCTCTGCTGTTCCTAGAAGATATTTGGAAACGTATATTTTATGCAGCCTGATACGCATCTGCATTTTAAGTAAAAAGCACTGAATACAATGAAGATTTGCAGTACTACAAAGGAACTTATAACTCTGTAACCTTCTCCCTTCCTCTTGGCTTTCATATAAACCTGGAGGCTAAATCCACTAAGAACATCCATTTTTGGTTAAGAAATAAAAAATGTAGATGACTAGAATCCTGCCACTTAACATGGCTGGCCTCACCACCCTCTGAGTAGACGTACAGGGATAGAAGAAATAGGTAGTTTTTGACCTAATTTTCCTCTATGTGCTCAGGGCATGCATAATATGCACCAGTAAAACTGGCCTCCCTACAAAAAGTAGGTAATTTAAGAGAATTAACACAGAATCCCAACTCACCTACAGGAAAATCACAGAGATTATTAGTCTCTCCAGGGCAAGTATCATAAACAACAGACTAGGAAATCTTGACCACTAGAATGAAACAAGTTCTAAGACTCAAAATGGGAGCAGAGATCATTTGAAAGGACCTCTCCAAGCCAGTGCAAAAATATCAACAGATTTTATTCTGCCTACCAACAACAGGGACTGCATCATCTAAAATGAAGAAAATGTTCAAAGAATCAAGAACTTGAAAATTTCTTACATCTTTAGAGTGTACAAAACATTCAAAAGAAGTCCACTATCGCTGGAAACAGCTCCCAAAAAAATCTCAAAATCCTTTAA
The DNA here is from genome assembly GCF_964289735.1 of Phaethon aethereus. Lineage (NCBI taxonomy): Eukaryota > Metazoa > Chordata > Aves > Phaethontiformes > Phaethontidae > Phaethon > Phaethon aethereus. The sequence goes on along the minus strand of NC_138576.1, from coordinate 43,345,275 downwards.
TTCATGTATAGAGATACTGTAGGAGTATGGAGCAGAATTTTTGGCTACATTATTACTTAGTGTACATAATGTTGTCATACTACTAACGTTAAATGGGCTGATTCATTTCACAGAATATCCAGTATTGTTACTAAATTCCACAGTGACTGTTTTATTATGCTAATTGATAATCTAGTGTGCTCCAAAGATTAAAGAAAAATGAAATTAAAGCTACAAAATCAAAGGGTAACAACTTTATAATGCCTCTTTAATTTAGTGAAATACAATTAGAGGCACACAGAGATAAAATTGACTATGAATATCAAAATGAATGTAATTGACAGAGTAAATGTTACAGAGCAGGGCTGCATAAGAGCAAAAAGAAATGTCAATAAACTTCAGTGCCACTGAGCTGTCTGGACAGGCACATTGAACGGTACAAGTTTTAAAGTCCTTGGGGACAGCCAACAGCAAAGAAAACTGTGATGAATGTTCATGAAATTACAAGTAGATAGTATTGGAAGGGTCTGATTTTATAGGCATGTAAAAAGCACTAGAAATGCAATGTGGACTGTAATTACAGTAGAAGCTTGACAGTGCATAAGAAAAATGCTCCATTGATTGGAATAATTTGAGCTGAACATACTGCAATTTGTAAAACCTTCAGTGCTAGCAACATGCATTTAAAAAATGGTTTCTTATAGGCTGTAATCTGTGGAGAAGTTGCATCAGTATTTATACTAAGTTTTCTGAATCTGGTAGAGACATTGTAGTATAACCTTCCAACTCATACTGTTGTAGACCAGCAATTCATATATGCTGGGCTACTTATTAAAATAACATCTTTTCATATACCAATTCTCCTGACAACTCCTTATGTATTACATTCTGCCTGGGAGAACTGCACCAATCCTATTTATCTGCATATCCTACCTTCAAACTACTTTTGTGGACTGCTGGGATCAATAACGGTCTATAAGGCCTTTTCAGTGGAGATTGCCAATGACAATCCAATTTTGCTGCTAGTAATTTGAAGGTGTTACCTTCTACAGGCCTTGTGGCTATGGTGATAAATGAGTCAGTCATGGTTTATGTTCCACGTGACATTCATATTTATCACAAAAATCATTAGCATTAACTGGAAATAAGTTGCATTCCTGTTGACTATGTAGCATAAAAGTGTAGTTTTGTGGAAACTACACTTTTAAATTTCTATTTTATTATCCCTAGAGGTAGCATGTCTGGGTCCAGAAAAAAATCCTTCTTAGGGTATCTTCACTAAACCTGTTCTGTGAAGACAAAGTAAGAGTCCAGTCCCTTGAGCTGTCAACATCACATAGTTTTGAAATAATGAATTCCCAGCCAAAGAGCCACTTGTAAAGTTGCCTACATCTAGCAGACTGGAGTTTACATGAGTATAATCAGGTTTTAGAGAGTCAGTATTTCACAACCCAATTATATTTAAATTGCATAATAAAAACTGAATAAACCTGTGCTGGGGGATTCATCTTAGCTTCTGAGACATCTACAGTGCAGATTTCTACATATGAACTAAGCATTTAAATAACCTTTGTAACTGGAGGGAAAAATAGTAGCTTCCAGAAAATTACTCATTTCATCTAAGGAAGATACCTAAAGTTGGATGAATCATGGCCAGTATGTGTTTAAGAAACTCAGATGTATCTGTCTACATCGTCAATTTTTGATATTAAGTCAAAAGAATCCTTTGTTCCTCGTTAGAAGAGTGGGGGTTATAGTTATGTGTTCTCTAGAAAATAAGTTCAATTTATGAAAAACTGAATTAAAGATATGCCAGTTTTTCTTGTTTGCATCCCTCAAATGCCTCTTTCATCACAATTCCTTTTACCACATAGAATCATAGAATAGTTTGCGTTGGAAGGGACTTTAAAGGTCATCTAGTCCAATCCCACTGCAATGAACAGGGACATCTTCAACTAGATCAGGTTGCTCAGAGCCCTGTCCAACCTGACCTGGAATGTTTCCAGGGATGGGGCATCTGCCACCTCTCTGGGCAACCTGTGCCAGTGTTTCACCATACTCATCATAAAAAATTGCTTCCTTGTATCTAATCAAAATCTACACTCTTTTAGTTTAAAACTGTTACCCCTTGTCCTATAGCTTCAGACCCTGCTGAAAAGTCTGTCCCCATACTTCTTAAAAGCCCCCTTTAAGTACTGGAAGGCTGCAATAAGGTCTCCCTGGAGCCTTCTCTTCTCCAGGCTGAACAACCCCAACTCTCTCAGCCTGTCCTCAGAGGAGAGGGGTTCCATCACTCTGATCATTCTGGACCTTCTTCAACAGCTCCTTGTCCTTCTTGTGCTGAGGGCTCCAAAGCTGGATGCAGGACTCCAGGTGGGGTCTCAGCAGAGCAGAGTAGAGGAGCAGAATCACCTCCCTCAACCTGCCAGCCACGTTACTTTGTATGCAAGCCCAGAATACAGTTGGTCTTCTGGGCTGTGAGTGCACATTGCTGGCTCACATCCAGCTTTTCATCCACCAGTACCCCCAAGTCCTTCTCAGCAGGGCTGCTCTCAATCCCTTCATTGCCCAGCCTGTACCGATACCGGGGGGTTGCCCCGACCCAGGTGCAGGACCCTGCACTTGGCCTTGTTAAACCTCATGAGGTTCACATGGGCTCATTCCTCGAGCTTGTCCAGGACCCTCTGCATGGCATTCCATCCCTCAGGCGTGTCAACCACACCACTCAGAATGTTAAATGTCAATGGTTAATTGAATAGAGTAGAATGGTGTAGGTATAAACAATAACTCTCTGATCTACAAAGTAACCTGAAATCTAGTCGATTTAAATAACTGCATGCAGACCAAATCAGGGATGTATATTTAGGCTTAGATTAATACATTAATTAGATCATGAAGTTTAACATACTTTGTGGGCAATGTCAAAGTCAAGAAAGGAAAAATGTTCACTTCCTGAAGCATATGCACCATCTTACTTACTGCAAGAGAGAAATAAGACTCAGAAGGCTTTTACTAAGGGATATGAAGTTCTGACTCTGATATCCACCAAGAACGAACTGCCTAAGTTACAGTTTATAGATTTCTTGGCCAGAAGTGTGGTACACAGAAAATAAGCAGTCACAATGACTAAGAAACAGTTTTGTTTAGGAGATAAAGAATCCAAGAGCATCTTATGCTCATCATAGTTTCTTTAGTAGTCCAATAATTCAGTAAAGCTCATTTGTGAGCCCTTTGTGAACTGATGACATCTTTACAATACGAGGGAGCTAACTAACACATTGGTATTAATCTGTGGGTGATCGAAATGTCTTTCAAAAACTAATCCACCCAGGATGAAGGGAAAGCAAAAGGAGTCTCTATCTGTAGAGGATCAAAGCATATAAGAGCCCAGATCCAGAACTGTCCTCATAAGCACATTAAAACATCTGTTTATGTTGTTGGCATAGACACCCATTCTTGTGACAGCCACAGTTTCCTGTAATAAGTATAGCTAGGCCCTAGATGAAAGCCTGTGTGAGCAGTGTTAAGTCAAGAATGGACCAAGTGTGGGTTCCACTTCAGCAAGAGGAACGTTTCATCTGCAGTTGTCAGTGGAGGAGATGACAACTCCCAGAGCTGGCGCCAGCATGCTGGTCAAGGCAGAACCTTCATAAAACATCATGGAAACCCTTGAAAGGAGATCAGTTACAAGCTGGCAAGTTGAAGTCTCTGATGCTTAAAGGTGTTGTATCTCAACAATAGGAAAATGATGAAACCTTTTTTCTATGATAAGAAAACAAATTGGATGTAATAAAGCACGGGAATGCAATGAAGACAAAATTTATTTCCCTGACTTAAGAGCAAAAGGGAGAAAGAGCTATTTATCAATCCTCTACTTCTGTGTTATCTGAAGGTAAGTTTTCACTTTTTTCCTTCTTCAATTGCAAAAAGGAGAAGCTGCAGGAAATCCAAAGTCTTCAGTGCTAAGTCGATGGAGACAGAATCCCTCTGACACCAACTAGGATGCAAATTTATCTGCTGTGGGCTTCATCACAGGGTGATGATCAAACAAACATTTGGGTTTACTTCTCCCAATGTTTATGGGGAAGCCATAATTTGGAGAGGTGAGCTGCACCTCTATTTTACACGTAGTGGAAAGATGTTCTTGCCAAAATTCTCCTCCAAGTATTCAGGAGGTTCTTGTTTCTTTCTTTTTACTATTTGTGAGACAGTGTGGGAAGGTAGAGGTTCTTCTTTTTGAGGGCTTTAGTTGTGTTGAGTCAAGGCTTGACAATAATTATAAAGGTGCATATGGAGGATAATTCTACTGATGTAGTGTAATCTGATCCAGCACAACAATTATGTATCAAAAAATATGTCAGTGTTTTAGTATCAGTTCTTTTTTTTATGTCATTTTAAAGGCAGAGAGGAGTGTCTAACAGGATACTGACCTAAGGTGGATTTTTTCTAGGAATTAAAATTTGAAAATTTCAATTTACCCTATATATTTATATTGCTCTGAACTGAGGTCCATTTAAGGACCCTTCAGAGAACAGAGCTAAACGGCAGAGATCCCAGCTGAGCAGCCAGGGCCAGTATGTGCTCATATACCTCTAGACTATCAGTGGTATAGACAGCATTGCTAAGTTTTGGTATCCAAGATTGTTTCAAATAACTTTCCAGGATATTTAAGTCCCCTCCATGCTCTGCACCGAGAGATGTTCAGTCCCCAGTGCAAAAAGCTAAAGACTGTAAATCTAATGCTGAATTAATCCTTGCAATGCAGGACTGTGCAAAGACAACTAGCTTTGGTCCAGAAAACCTCTCAGCAAAGTTACTCGCTCTAGAAAGAGTTACATGACCCCTCATATGAGTGGTGTAGACAGCAGACCTCCCCCCTTCACTTCAAGGTACATGGTGCATAGGATTCAGCGTACTGCTGAGACGAGATGCAGAAACTCCCGGTCACGTATCTCTTGCTTTGTATAACTGGCCTGGGTGATACTGCAGATGTGGGATGTATGTCCTGACAGAGAGTGGGAGACACAGAATAATGAGGGCTGCTTTTAGAAACCCCTTAGGTATATGTCTGAATACAGACCTTTGCTGTTGGGACTGGTTTTGTTCTGGTCTAGCTCCATGATATTTACGTTATAGAAATACCATAGAGAACATAGCCTCTAAAATTAAAATTCAGTGTACACAGTATAGTCAGACTGCCTTTCTATACTCAAAACTGAGTTGGATTGTGAATATTTTTTAAAGTTTACTGCATTGTCACTCAGCATTGCACTCTAGTGGGTTTTAAGGACAAGTAAGAAGAATGTTTGTAAACATGCTAAATTTTGGCACCCCTGTATTCACTTTAGTATTTGGGGTTTGGGTTTTTTTCATAATTATAGATCAATATATTTATCCAGCACATTATACTCATTGAATTAGCTAGGAGAAAAAGGAGAGTCATTTCATGCAAAAAGGACATTTACAGTGTACGGTCAACGTTTCTGGGAATTTATGACTGACACATTTATTTGAGGCTGTTAAGGAGGTCTTGCTCTGACTAATAAGTCCTTAGAGAGTCATAATTTAAGCCTGATGGATTTATTACAGTAGATAATTCCTTGTTTCCCAAGCATTTTGTTAAAAATTTCTTGTAATCTTGCTACTCAGTTGTTTATAAAATATATTATCTTGTTTTCATCTTTGTAAAAATTTTAAACTAAACATGCCTTTATATATATGTGTTATATTTTCACAAAATATTGTCTAGAGTAAGTCTTCCATATCTACAATTTCCTTTACAGTAATTTTTTACTGTAGTACAAGTACTGATTTAGCCAGCCATAAAAAGAGAACATTTATTCACAGCATCTGGCTTATGTGTTTTGTTTAGAGCGGCAAATATTTTTGATCGAAACAGCATTGGTTCATCTAGACCAACCCCCTGCCTGGGTTGCTGCAGTTCATATTGCACCATTTAATTGAAAACTAAGCAGCCAAATGAATACTATTTTGCAGCAGCCACCATTCCTCCCAAAAGAACAGTGACAAAATACATGGTAAGAACTAGTACCAGCTGACAACAGACAATTAGAGAATCACATTTAAAAGAAGAGCAAAAGAAAAAGAAAAGGATTTCAATTATGTTATAAAGTACAAAACTCATGTTTGCTGTAAGTTCTGATGCCCAGATCTCTTTCTGTCTCTCCATCTCTCTCCAACCACTTCTCTTCCTGTGTCACACAACATTTATTTTCTCAAAATTTCAGTGCCAGTTTCAGTATATTGGATTACAGGTGAGATGATAACTTCATTGGTACAACTGGCAGTGTGAACATCATTACATTTCTATTTAAGTGTTTTTACAAGCCAAATTTTCAATTTGGTATATTCCCAATATTTTATTTGGTGTAGTTAACATAAAAAGAATGTAAATGTATAAAAACTAACGCATATATTTCTAAAAACGTATTCTCTGATCTGTTGTTCACTCAGACAGGTATCAGAATCTTGTCATAACATGATAGATGCTTCATAATAGTTTAAAAATTAGAAAATATGTAAATTAGTAAAGAAATCAAACAATTGTTTGTCTTTATTATAATATTTTATTTCTTTATCATAAAATATTTTTGGACCATACTGCACACTGCTATCCTCAACAAGTCGTAGAAAACTTAATTTTCAGATCATGATCAGGACTTCAAAAATTACGCAGACAGTTTAATTATTTATTCTTTTTCCCTTTTGATTTAAACACTTCACATCAAAGAGTATCTCTCTACATCCTTGCATAACATTGACCTAAGCTTTAAAGTACAATAAAGCAAGGTTATGAAATCAATTCAAACAGCAGCAGCACCCTTTCTCCAACTGTGATCACATATCAGGCAAATCAGGAACTGGCAAACTGAAGATGGATTATAATTCTACTCCACACTATATTTTCCTCTAAATAACGCTCCAACTCCCAAAAGACAGATTTTGCAGTAAGTTCCATAATGAATCACTGGAGACCAGAGGAGGGAAAGAATGCTTTCTCATGAAAAGGACTTTAAATTCATCCAGTCCCTTTTCCACAGTCAGTAAAAAGTGCATGCAAGTGTCACCTTTTGACCCCCACCTTGAGCTGGGCATCACAACTCTGGTGCAACAAAAAGTGCTAACGTAGAAAAGCAATCTAATGTCATCTTCAATAAATCATTAGTCCATAAAACTCCTACATTTCTCAGACCTGAGCAAATAGCTTGATCCTAGAGTAGTCGTTTAATAATTTCACATCAGGAAGAGAAAATATGCTGCTGATATGTTAATATATTAGAAACAATATAAAGAATGCAAACTGAGGAGAATGTTGGCATTTGAGAGAATGGGGCTCAATGGAACATAAATTCATGGACAAACATAAGAGATGACTCCAGTGCAATAGGAATGGGCAATATCCGTTTGATCTGGTTCCTCATTTCAGACAAGTTATGAGTGGTAAACTGAAAATCTAGGAAGGAATAACAGTAAAACTGATCATGTTAAGTGATCATGAAGTCCCATGATACAGGAATTGAATTAGGAAGGCTGAAACCACAATACAATAGTCATTCCAAGTCCACATCTGTCACTGCTAATGTCTGTTCTCAACATCCTATCACATCAGAGGGCCTATTTCTGAGTTACTTTTCTACACTTAGGAGAATTGGGATGAAACTGCTGCATACTATATTTATTATCTACTCTATTATATCTTAATATATCAATTCGGAATGTAGCTGGTAAAATGTAGGAGATATCTGCAATGATACAGTAAAGGAAGAGAGAACAAAACATTGAATTAAATGGGAAATGCATTGATGAAATATAGTGTGTAACAAGCACCTTGCTATTTTTAATGTCCCATGCTTACCATAAAAGTAATTTGTTCATTCTTGATTGAATTTGGAGTCCCTATGTAACATCTCACACCATCTCTGATTAATGTTACTTAGTTTTCATAAATGATCCTTCTCTCCTTTGTACTTTTATGTGCTGGTTTTGGCTGGGATAGAGTTAATTTTCTTCATAATACCTAGTATGGGGCTGTGTTTTGGATTTGTGCTGAGAACAGTGATCATAAGACAGGGATGTCTTAGTTACTGCTGAGCAGTGTTTACACAAGGCCTTTTCTGCTTCTCACACCACCCCACCAGCAAGTAGGCTGGGGGTGCACAAGAAGTTGGGATGGGACACAGCTGGGACAGCTGACCCCAACTGACCAAAGGGATATTGCATACCATATGACATCATACTCAGTATATAAAGCTGAGCAAAGAAGAAGGAAAGGGGGAAGGGGGGGGGGGGGGGGGCACATTCAGAGTTATAGTATCTGTCTTTCCAAGTAACCATTACGTGTGATGGAGCCCTGTTTTCCTGGAGATGGTTGAACACCTGGCGATGGGAAGTGGTGAATGAATTCCTTGTTTTGCTTTGCTTGTCTGCACAGCTTTCACTTTCCCTATTAAACTGTCTTTATCTCAATCCACAAGCTTTCTCACTTTTACTCTCCCAATTCTCTCCCCCATCCCACTGCAGGGGAGTGAGCGAGCAGCTGCATGGTGCTGAGTTGCCAGCTGAAGTTAAACCACAACACTTCAAAAAAAACCCAAACCTCCCATTGACTTTAAGTCAAAGAAGATAGAGTGTTCAAAGCCCGAGACCAAAAGAAACTTGAAAACCCATTCCTAAGATGTAGGTCAAGAAATAAGGTTTTCATTTGCGAACAGAATTCATTAATTCCTTCCATTTGATTGCACACACAGCTTTTTACTGATTGAAAAAGTAGAAAAGAAAAACCTCAATCAAAAATATTCACATTGCCAATTTTACAAATACCGTGTCTAGTTACCAGTAGATTCACCACAGAAAGACAAATGGACACATTTAAAATACACCAGAAACATTAAAATATAGCTGAACTTTTTATAGTTCCATCAGCAGAAAAGCTCACATAGAAATTCTCACAGTATTTACAGAAAAAGAAAACCAACCCAAAAAACATCAAGAAGCTACTGTTCCTTGAGTTCACATAATCATTGTTTTCTTCCTACAGAAATATTAAATATTTTAAAATCTTTTCCCCCTGAGTTTCATGATGACAGTTGTTATTTGTCATTGTGTGCTAAAGTGGTCACCTGTAAAAATAGGTAAAGTATAACTTGGAGCTTACATTTGCAGTCCTGAACCTTTGGTGAATATGATGGATATGAAAGAACATGAGTTTAACCATCTGCACATGGAGCTTTGGGAAATAAAATCCATAGCCTCAATAACTGCCCTGAGATAGGGCTTAGAAAAATATTTTGTGCTCCAAAACTAGCCATCTTCTGAAACCATAAAGAGGAATGTCTGTTCCTGCATTTATTCAAATAGAACTATGAACAGTATGCATTTTTAATACAGATTTAAGTGTTAGCATATATTTTAGAGAACATGAAGCTCATTGCACACTGCACAGTCACTATTGCAGCGAATGTTTCTGCTGTAGGTCTTTGATGGGAAGGGATGTTGAAGATCACCTTCAGATATCCTGACCTCAGGGACAGACTCATCAGTTTATCGTCTTCCTTTGTAACTCTTCTGTCTCATCCGTCCTCTCTACTTCAGCTCACTTAGTCTTTGAACCTTGATCTCTCTGTAATATATCATGCCACATTTTTCAAACTGCAGTATGTGTTAAAAAAAAGCAAGCAAGCAAGCAAGCAAGCAGGAGATGCTGTCTGGTACTCTATTCCCAAGCTGTTGGACAATGCAGAGTTCTCTGCTGTTTTTTCTAACTACTGTATATAAAATTTACTTCAGTTTCTCTTCTCAGTCTTCCCTTCTGCTTTCTTTCATGACCCGGCTTATTCTTCCCACTCTGTTGATCTTGCAAAACAGTAGAAGAATGCTATTTGGACCACAAAATGAGCCAAATTCCCTGTGCACCACTCTGATATATCCTGGATTTCATGGCATGTTTTAGTCAAAGCAGTCACTGACAGCCATTTGTCTACCTCATGAACTACCACAAGGCAGTCAGGACCTTCCAATAAAAAAAGTATTTCATGAGAAAACTGTCCATTTATCTACTGGTAGCACCTATTTAAATGTGTTTATATGTGGGTGTTGATAGGTGGAATAGATTACTAAATGCTGTTATGGTCAATGGAGAGATCTCTACTTTATCTACTCAATGACTGTTTGAGCCTAGTAAGAGATTGCACTGATAGATCACTGTAAATTCAACTCTGTTGTCCACGTGCAGGCTTTTAGTGACATCTGAGATCTCACAGGTTATCTTGCCAAGCATCCAGCTGTTTCTATATTAACTTGAGTGTCCCTTGGAGGTACTGTACAGCATCTGGCAGCTCTGAGCAGAAGTCATCCTCTCTGTGAAGTCTCAGATGACAGTAGACACAAGTGCATATAGATGAATACTCCAGGCTCCACTGAACATATTGATAGTGACCATAAGGAGGATCTAGACAACTATCTCATATACAGACATTTACATGTTGAAATTAGTAGGTTAGGTGATTAAAGGCTCATCACACACACAAAGGAACTCAGAGGCACAACGGCAGCTGGAGAACGCCAATAACCCAGTCAGAGGAATGAGCCCCTGACCCATTCCCTCACAGGGAACACCAGGAGGGTGTCAGCCCCATGAGCCAGGAGTGAGACCCATCACCACCAGACAGTTGGTTAGGCTCCCCAGGCAGCCTTACAGAATCACAGAATCACAGAATCAGAATCACAGAATCACTAGGTTGGAAAGGACCTTCAAGATCATCAAGTCCAACCATTAATCCAGCGCCACCATGTTCCCTAAACCATGTCCTGAAGCGCCACATCCACACGTTTTTTGAACACTTCCAGAGATGGCGACTCCACCACCTTCCTGGGCAGCCTGTTCCAATGCCTGACCACTCTCTCAGTGAAGTTTTTCCTAATATCCAATCTAAACCTCCCCTGGCGCAACTTGAGGCCATTTCCTCTTGTCCTATCACTAATTACTTGGGAGAAGAGACCGACACCCTCGTCACCACAACCCCCTTTCAGGTAGTTGCAGAGAGCGATAAGGTCTCCCCTCAGCCTCCTCTTCTCCAGACTAACCAACCCCAGTTCCCTCAGCCGCTCCTCATAAGACTTGTGCATGAGGATGGCTACTGCCTTTAAGGGTATGAGACTTAAGGTACGCAGAGGAAAAGCATCTTGGGATTGCACAAGATTTATTATGTGATGTTTAGGGGAGGAACCAGAGGCAGGGAAAGGATGGAGTAAGGTGATCTGGGGAGGAACAAAAGTGGGAAAATAGAGGGATAAGGCGATAAGCTAGCCAAGCAAGCACATAAACAGACTTCTGGTTAGTACTCATGCCTGGCCATTCTCTACATCTGATCTGCACAGTCTGTCCTGTCTTCTCATTAAACTCCATTTCTAATTATTTTCTTGAAAGAGGGTACTCTCTACTCTGTGAGCATGTGTGTGTAGGTCTAAATGCCAGCAACTGGTGTGGGAACCATGGGTCATATGTACTATGTGCCCAGTGTGCCAGAAACTGGAGAGACCAGAGTGTGTGCACCTTGTGTGAGTGTATATGTCAATGTGTCATCACGAACAAGGATAAAGCTGGACTAGCTGGTGAGTAGGATAGAAGCCTTGTAGTCAGATATTAAAACAGCTGTAAGTCTGGGCAAGATATTGGAGAGACTAGAGAGCCTGAGCACTGGGTACTGAAGGGACTAGGAGGTCAAATTCAGCATCTGGGGAAAATGTAAGGTCTGGCAGTTGGCTAAAGGTAAGGTCATAAGTAAGTCTGGACCCATTGCATATGTGTATCTGTACATGAAGCAGCTGGAATTCCAGGGGATCCAAAGGCCATCTACTGGTTCAACTGGGAGAGTAAGGCCAGCTACTGGGGGGATCGATCGTGCATGTCTGTACATATGTGTGTAGGTCTAAGTAACAACAGCTGAACAGGAACTGTGAGCCTTGGGGATTCATGTATCCACATGCCAGCAGCTGGGATGAGAGACCAGGGATCCAGGGCCAGCTACTGTAGAAACCTGGGTGCTTAAGGCCAGGAAGTGGACACATACTGTATATGTATATGTATGTGTGTGTGTGTGTATATATATGTATTTGTATTTGTGTATGTGTATGTGTATGTGTATGTATTTTTTTCCCACTAACAGACCTTCATCCGGAACAGCCAGAAAGGGGGACAGGATCAGACCATTTGAATTTAGATCCTCAATTGTTGCTGGAACAGTGATTTTGTTCTTGATGTCAGCAGGTGTTCTTCAGAGCTGAAAAGCACCGTGCCCTTTCAGCAAAGGCCCTTTTCTTTCCCTAGGAATAGCAAATACACTTTCTGTTGACCAAATGAGTTTCTGTATCATTGGAACACTCTGCATGCATAATGCCCTGGATGTCTTCACAGCCATGGGCATTTCCTAGCTTAACTACATTGTCGTGCAGCTCTCCTCCTGACGTCTTAGACAATTTGTTAGATGAAAGCTTTCCGTACACTTACAACATTGCCCTTTCCACCCTTGGCAGGCAGAGTTCACATGAATTCCCAATGAAAGACATGATTTCAGGCATCATAGCACGTGCAACTGCAGGTAAAAGGTCAGGAGTCTGGCTTTCTCATGATGCTTCATGTACTATCATGCTCAGCTGCATGTTAACCCCACAGTTAATATATTTTCCTCAAATTTCTCCTTGGAGATTCCTATTTGTACCACCCTGCTCACATAATACTTTTATGAAAGCTTCTTCACATAAGCAAGTCCAAAGAACTTAGTTGGAGTAGGAAAGGGAGACACTAGTCATGGAGCCAGCTAGGGACTCTCTGTTCCCTACAAGCAGACAGCAGTGTGATATACTCTCTACCTTAAGCAGCCAGGCCCTAGCTCCCCAAAATACCTCCTTTTCTCTTAAATCCTTTAAGTTAAGGGACTTAAGTTTTCTTTACCTCTAAGAGTGGCCAGAAAAAAATAATTGAAAACTTTCTGTCTTGGTAACTTTAATTATTCTTGTAAATACAAAAGAAAACAGGTCAATGACATGATGGAACAGTTTCTTTACACATTTGAGTCATTTAATTTTCCTGTATCCTACCTGAAGCAAAGGCTGTAACACTGATCTCATGGGACCTCAGATATCTGTCCATATGTAGTTCCTGACTATTCAAGCTTCACTTCAAGCTATGGTACCAAATATACAGAATTTCATGTAGGGTGGTAGAGGAAATTAAACTTCCTCCCCATAGAAATACACTATCTTCCATCTCTTCTGAGAAGCTTTCTTACTTGAAGATTTCAGTTGAATGATCAGCCTTTCTGATAACCTGGGGCAGGATTTTAAAAAACGGAAGCCTAAATTTAGCCACCTAAATCCATATTTAGGTCTCTACCTGATTAAAAGCTGAGCTCCCATTCATTTCTTTCAGATTGTTTCAGAATCAAAGACTGCATCAGCAGGAGAGCCAGAGCGCACACAGCACTACTGAAATCCAGGCACATGTCTGAACAGGACCTTATATTTTTCTATTCCTGAACTTTTATTTTTGAAGTGTTTGGCCCAACATTCAAGTTATTTCTTTGTGGGGAAAGAAGTAGGGGGAGATTGCAATAAAAAAAAAACAGAAGAAGATCTCTTCAATTCTAAATGTATCTGACTACCCTTTCTGATATGCATCTCATTGCTGGCTGGGGAGGGAATGAGCTTGCATAACGAATAATAAACTCTGCAGAAGCTCAGACCTGTTATGCAAATAAACATTAAAGGAATGTATTTTCCATGCAGCATAGCTTCTGCCAGGAAATTTGTTGAAAGCATTGTTTTGCCATTGACAAAGGCAATGTGCCAAATTCAAACCTGGCGTGAGTGGGCGCAACTCTACTGGTTTCAGTGGCATTGTGCCCATTCACACCAGGTCTGTAATTGGTCTATTGTGCTTCAAAGGCTTTCATTATCCAAGATGTGCCAAAGTGCAGATAAACAAATTCTCAAACTACATAAGAGCTTTTTCAGGGTCAAGACTAATTTTCAGTTCATTTAGCAGGCATAAACTCCTGTCTGAGTTCAGCCGGTGACTGTACCAACTTTCCAACCTACAGAATGAAAATCTCAACTCCCTCTCATCTGTAGAACTGCTAAAATGAGCTAGCCTAGAAGGCAGCAGCTTCAGAAATTGCATCTCAGTAAAGGATGGGAAACTGAACTGATTCAATAGAAATTGACCTGACCTTCCTGTTCTGACTCCATTCCAGGCAAAACCTCTTTCAAGTTTCAGAAATGTTTTATTTACTCCTTCTCTCCACAAGTAATGCCAAATGTCAAACCAAAGGCTAAGAATACAACAAAGTATAAGACGGACTGTGAGATCTTTAACATTGTTTTATGGTTCCAACTTATGTAAATAAACATCTTAATTTTTTGTGTTATGCACACAGATTGTCATACCCCAGAACCCCCATGCAATTTCAGAGAGAAGATCTAATATTTCTGAACTTAGCATTTCCTTTATCTCAAATACAGCAAACCCTGAGGACTATCCTGATAACTGTCATATAAAGACATGCTAAAAAATATCAAATCTGTCAAACAACTACTAAGGTGAGCAGTACAAAATTTGCCCTGAGATAGGTTTAACAACTGTCACATTTTATAATCATTAGAGTAACATGGATATCTAAATGGTTAAAATATAGTGACTGTGAGATTTAGATCCTAAGGAGAGAAAATTAAAGATTAATGTGAGACTTTGTGACAATTAACAGAGCTGTTTTATATGTGTAGTAAATAAGAAGAGTAAACCTGATATTATAACAATTTCTTATTCAAGCTGACGACTTTAACTTTTTTGGAATGTAAACTTGAAGCTGGTTGCATAAGATCAGCATAAGACCCATTGCTTGGGGAAACAGGCAAACCTTTGGGAGGTTTACAACCTAATCTGTCTTTATCCAGGCGTAAGAAATCCTCGTGCAATTTGTCCAACATAAATTACTGACTTTCACAACATTTTCATCATAATTTGAGTTTGTTTTTCTATTTCACCTACCTTTTTTTACATTAAAAGTGCAGGTGTTACATATATGAGCAACTTCTATGGCACAAAGCTTAAAAAGCAGGTTCCTTGCTATACAAGTAAGGTGTAACAGCGAATACTGCAATTAAATCAAAACTGTGATAATCTGCAGTTCTACTGACAGATATCTGCTCATAACTTCAATGTGACTTACATGCAAAGATAATGAATTCTATAATGCAAATTTACACATGGGCATCAAATAAGGAACTTCTTTGTATTTGACAGTACATTGGGTATTAGGTATTTGTCACAAAATAAATAATTCATCTCACATAGCCACTTGCTATGTAAATGATAGTCTATGTATATTAAAGCATTTAGCAGTTAGAATAAAATGGACAGCTGGGGCCAAATGAATATCTCTCAGGACACAATACCATTACAGTTCCCCTGTGAGTTTTTAACTCTTTTCACTTCTGAAAAGAGGCTGTCATGAGGACATTAATTGAATAAAGCACAAAGTTCATTCTAATGCAGGCAGAGCCACAAAAAAAAAGAGGAAAATAATGTAAAGCGGTACATTAATTTCAGATTCCACTTTCCTCCATTTTTAATGTTTCTAAAATCCCTTGTGTAATTTGGATCTGATTCAATTTAGGAAAAAATAAAGGTTAAATATTTTCAAAATATCGAGCAGCTGACAATCAAAACATAATTTAAAAAAAGTTTAACATAAGCTGGGATTTTGGCAGATTTCAAGGCCCAAATCTACCCGTACATTCCACATGAATTTAGGACTCTCATTAAACACATACTCTCATTCCAGCCCTCTCATAGATTCCTCTTGTATTCACTGGGGTCCAAACAGGACTTTAAACAGAGCATGAAGAGTCACACGCTAAAGAGTGGCCAGGCAAGTAGATGGGTTAAGGGTATATCTCCAGACCCTATGGAGAGGGTAAATCGTAGTGCATGCTCTCAGTCCTACCCAGGCTTACAGAAATTCCCTGCAAAGATAAAAGAGGCAGAAGCTGTTTTAACTTTCTGTGCCCTGCTCCTGCAGTTAGAGGCACCACGAGAATCAAATTGTCTCTCACACTTGTAGCTGTGAATCCAAGGAAACTCCACTAAACTCGGTAGAGTTGCTTGAGATTTAAACACTGGTTTAAACTCAGCACCTTCCCTCAGCTGGAACGGCACTGATATAAACGGGGCTTCTAGCAGTCAGTGGTTACTCTGAGCATGGTATAAACCAGGCTAGGCCTGATTTACTGATCTAGCTGTTACATATATTTCAATTATCTTTTCCTCAGTGGTTTCAGGATGCTTATATGATACCCCTGCCAACAACCTAGGCTTCTCCAGGGCTAATTTAACAGCCATAGATCAGATTATACAGAAATATAATATACAGAGAAGTAATTTAAAAAATAAAGTCTTAGCATCTGTGATCATCACTGTTGTATCAGTGCAAAATCTAAACTATGGTAAAATAGATTATACAGCTGAATAACAAAGAAAGACAAATAAAAGATTTTACTGGTTTAATCATTCGTAAAATGTGTTTGTTCCCAAGTTAACCTCCTGAACCCCAAGCCAGCATGAACTGTTACTTTTAATACTGTATGCCAACATTTATTTCAACTTCAGTTTACGTAATGATGATACTAGTTATAGTAAAATGAGACCCCTGCTGAATGCAGCTTTGACTTAAGGCAAAGATATTGTAAGAGTTACACCTATATGTGTCCTGGATCTTCAGTGTGCTGGTTCAGCAGAAAAATTGTTAGCATAACCAGCATTTGACTTCAACACATTCTCATCCAATTCTGTAAAACAAAAGAAAGTGGAAGATAGTGTTACATTAGCAAAGATACCTAAATGTTTTTGTGTTTCTCTAAAGTAGAAGTTCAGTGGTTGAGAAGTTAGAGGTTCAGCTACAAATGCAAAAAAAAATCTTTGTCCTTCTAACTCTTGGACATTTGAACTTTCAAACATAGATCAAAGACACCTAAGGCAGCATTACTCTGGTTGGCAAATCCATCTAGTATAATGCAAACTTTGGCAAATTGGAGTTTGGACCTCAGGTAGTAACACTGGGATAATAATGAGCAGCATCGGGCTCTGCCCAGGAAACTGGACTTTGTTATTCAGGTCAGGCAGAAACCAAGCAAGCTGTTTCTGGGGTGCTTTTTTGTTCTGCAGCTAACACAGGTGGATGCAGTGCTCCACTGCACTGTCAAGACACCCTTAGCCACTTTGCTGGTTTGCTTTATTCACAGCTGTAGACAGTTTGCCACATTTGAAATGGGAAAGGAAACCTGTCAGTGGCTGTGAGGGTGGAGAGTAAGGAGGTTCTCTTGGTGCTGGTTAGGGTCATCTAAACGTAATTTACTTGATCATTTCAATATTACAGCCTTCCTCATTGTTTTAAAAATGTCTGTCTACAATCTGATAATGCCTCCACAGTCAGCAGTGTACAAAGAGGACCTTATACATTTTCTGCAATAACTCTAATCCTGGTGGATTCCAACTCTCATTGGTTTTGCTCTCAAACTTACATTTGTAATATGATGGCAGCTGGCCCAGTGCTTTTTTATATCATTAAAATCCAATGTCTTAAAAGAGTAAGTTTTGTGAAGCCAAGACAGCATTTCAAACAAAAAGAAAACAAAAAGTGTACTAAAATATCAGCTGGAGGGTTTTCTCTGTGAGATAACCTTTCCTTCACAGCAATAATTGAAGGATAGCAATACGTGGCATGAAGTGGGAATGTTGCTGCTGTGTGCAAGATAGTTTGGACCTCCAGCTGAGGATGCTGGTAGAGAAGGCTAGGAATTTTTCAGTGTAACTATTCCCACCTGAAGCTGATGGTTTGTTGAAATCAATGGAGGATGAAGGGAATCACGGACCCCCTTTGAGACCATCACCTGTGGCATACAAATGCAGTGCCCATTCCAGTGTATGTGGATCACATGTGATGCCTCTCTTTGCAGATGAGAGCTGTTTCTGGCTCTCCTGGTGGCATGGAAAGACACAAGGAACAGATCAAAACTGTGAATTGAGACCATTGTCAAGAGTGCCCTGACCACTGGGTTAGTGGGAGATTGGTCAAATGCTGATATTTCTCTCTCTCTTTCTCTCTCTCCTGTGCTACTTCAGCAGGAGAATGCAAAACTTCTTTGCAGATGGAAAGCTACATCATCTCGCTCACAAGCTGCTATTTCCCTTGCCTGTGTCCCTCTGAGTTTGCCCTTTCTCTGCGTGCTCTTGTCATATCCTCAAGGTCAAAAATTGTGGAAGAAACATAATGTATTTCCAGGTGTGTTTCCTCAAATGTCTATTCTCTGAAGATGCCATTGTTAAAGACTGCACAATAATAGGAGTAGTTACGTGCAGAGGATGAGTATTTCATGCAGCACACCGAGTTTTCAAATCTGTCTTTATTTCAGCTTGGGAGGAGGTATTGCTTGATGAAAGAAAATTCTTGAATTAATAACTGGAAATTGATTTTGATCAATCAAAATAATTAATTTTAATTAAATTAGTCTTGCAATATGACTTCAAATTATCTCAACATAAAGTAGAATAATAATACATGTAATAATAAAATGGAAGTTTAATCATTTCAAAGGAGAAATTAAACCATCTTGTTGTAAGAATGTCAAAAAGCGGGTTTTGGTTTTGCCAAAATAAAGTATCAATTGTATGTGCATACCCCTACAAACCATTTCAATTTCAGATAAAAGGGTATTTGCAAGTGGAAAGTTCTTCCATCTTTTTTTTCTTACTAATGTTAAATAGATGCCATTTTCACAGGAAAAGGGAAGGAAACCAACAGGGACAAAAAGTAAACACATTGGTTTCCATTTGTTCAGTCATGTGTACATTTTATCTGTTCCTGATCCAAAGACCATTGAAGTTAATGGAGAGATTCCATTGAACACTTACCACACCTTTAATTTTTGAGCAAATGTTGAGACAAGCACAAGGCAGCTTATGTTGCACTCTGTCCATGAACCTGCATGCTAATCCACAGGTTAGCAATTCTGAGGTCTCTCTTGATGAACAATTAGTACAGCAAACTGTGAGGTGTTTATTGTGATGTGCAAAACTTAGGCAAAAATATTCCCTAACCCATTTTACCTATGAAAGGAATTTGAGTTGTTGAGCCCAAGAGCACACAGCACTAATCTACTTCTTATATAATACACTCTTTTCCTTTCTCACTTTGATTACTTCTGAAGTCTAGTTTGTTATTGTTCATTATTTGTTATTGTTTTATTATTTGTTATTAATTTCTTAGTTTGTTTTTGTTATTTGTCTTTCTTCTTCGTTATTGCTCTATTTGTTTGCATTCTGTTTCTACAATATTTTTCCTTTTGCTATTATTTCTCTTCATTAGTTGCAGTGAATTTTATCTCTGCATATCATATAGCTTGTTTTTATTTCATTATTTCCAAAGTTTGTGTTACACAGCAACCACTGATACAGCACAACTGAACTCCACAGATAATGCTTTATTAAATGTTACACTGAAGTTGAAATCTTACACAGTAGGTAGCATAAAATCATTACCAGCTTGAATATTTTTGAGGAACAAGATGATAATGATAAGAGCAATGTCCCAACAGGGGACTCGCCACTTATTACTTAATCCACAAGCCCCCTACAGGTGTGTTTTGGTATCATTGAATGCCCACCCAAGGGTTATATGAAAGCCTGAAGCTAAAACACATAAATGGTTCTATAAAGGTCTTGTAACACAGCCTAAGCTCTCTGGTTTTTAGGGACTTTATGTTATTAATAAGAAGTTAATGGGAAGTAAAAATATTGTGTGGGAAATCTGTGCACAAAAGCTTTAATTTCTTTGTGTCTCGCTCCTGTAAAACTGCTCAGGAAATATCATCCCACATTGTCTTTTCTTTTTAAAAAGTATATGCGAGTGAGCTCTTATCTCTTTTTTATCTGTGGAATATTTAGATATGTAATATAAAAAGGATTTGTAAAACAAATAGCAGTCCCCCCACTCTGGATTTCTCTAGTCAGAGCAAATGCAATGTTATTATTAATTTCATAATCTGGACTATATTTCAGATATGAAAGGCCAAAGTAAGTTAATATTTTCCTGAGCAAAGCTATCAAGCAGACAAACACTATTAAAATGTTATGTGGTCTTTCCTTCTCAGCGTGTTAGTGTAGATCTTTGATCCTCAGATCCACAGTTTTAGAATCTTTAAAGGACTGAGAAGATCTACCATTTCTTTAACAATATTGGGCATTTTCATGAACTCTAATGTCCTCTACCCGGATGGTCAAGATTTTCAGGCTGATTTATGTCTCTCTTTTGAATTATTAATAACCCTTTTTAAGGTGCATGCTCTACTACAAGTCTGCATTTCCCTCTAAATCTCTTAGAAAATCTGTTCAGGGGTTATCTATTGGACCAGCTGGGCTTTTTTTGTTTGTTATTTTATCCCTCTTTGGACCCTTGCATGAGCAGGTCAAGTCCAACACTCTCCTGTCAGATCAGCATCACAGAAGCATGGACCTTGCATGTAATATCTGCTGTTCAGGGATGGGATCCCCACAGTGAATCTAATTTCACAGAATCACAGAATCACTAGGTTGGAAAGGACCTTCAAGATCATCAAGTCCAACCATTAATCCAGCGTTTGTATAAAATAACATGGCTTCTCACTGTCTGTCACTTTTGCCATGGACATGCAAATGACAAAGTCCTCAAGTCAAGTCTATGCTACATCACCTAAAGAAGCAGAGGTTGAATCCTAGCCCTAACTGAATTCCTATAAATCACAGTGGGACCAGGCTTTTAGCCACCGCTATACAGAAGATGTTACATACCAGGGAGTGAAATTGCTCACAAGATGTACTTTTGTACCAGGTGACTGTGTGCACCATTCTGTAACCATGTTTAGCATAAAGGCCTTATTTCAGATACTCCGGACACTGTGAATTAATGTGTCCCATAAGACCAAATCCCTAAATTTGAGGTATCTTTCCCCTCCAACACAAACAGGATGCTTGGAGTCTGCAGCAAGAAGCTTCATTAAGTCAGGTATTTAACAGAAGCTTCCTTCCAGCTAAGTTTGCCTAAATGATGTAAAACATCTCTCTGTGGGATGCACAGGCAAATACACCAAATACATGTTATAAAAGAACAGTGCTTAATAGATTTCACTGGGACTGAAACCTAGAGAACTATATTGATGCCTAACACAGTCTTACAGTGAGACCCCACCAGTTTCAGATTATACTTCTGTGAGTATTTCTCTATGTAATTGCTTTTGTTTCTCTTTAATGTTAAGTTCTCCAGCTCTTGCAAAGGGGTCAAATGTTACCCATCCACATTGGTGTAAAACCAATGCAAAAAAATTACTTTCAGCTAAATAATTTTCCTTAAAAAAAGACTTGCTCACATACAGTGGATGCCTGAGATGGGGAGTAGTAGATATACAAGCCCTTCTCTTTGCTTCCAGTAGCATGAGGTAAATTGCACAGTAAATCAATTTTTATGGATGCTGTTGACTTGCAACATTTGCTGCTTTTAAAAATTAATAGCTGAAATAATGAACATTCTCAAAAACTCTCTGAACAGCCAGCTTGATTAATTCCCTGAAATGAAAAGCAGTTGACAGGTGCAATATTCTCAGATGAAATTTTCTATAGCCTGATCAGACTACAATCTAAACTTATTCCAAGAACACAAGTTTGCTTGCTTTGGTTTTAATCTGTGGGAAAATAAGCAAACTTAAGTCCCATATTGTGTTTTGCCTAGGCATACATACACACACATCTATAAAATATTCCATCCTGTAAAATTAAACAAAGTTTTATTTTTGTGCAAATATTATTTTGAAGGCATAATAGCACTGCACAGTGCAAGTGTCATCACTTCATATTAATATTGCATTATTGTCAAACTGATAAGAAATTCCTGGGTATAAGGAAATGTGCACTGCATTTTGAGCATTGTCTAGATAGTGGTCCACATCCCAAAGTGATATAACCAGGAATACCTCCCCTGAATGATATGTAGTTACACAGCTTCACATCAGTATTTCCATTTACCCCCCTTTCTGGGTTTCATTATGCATGGTCCCTTAATACATGAGCAGGAATTAAACATGAAAACGTGTTAATCATTTCTCTTTCTGACTTGTTTTCTAGAGCTGGAATTAAGTAATACTGTTGTCTACAATGGAAAATATTAGCGATATATTTCAGGTTAGGATAAAAAATAAGAAATTAATAATGTTTTGGTTAAGCATTAGGGCATTTGTTTAATTTTGTAAAATGTACATTAATTAAAATATCTGAAATGTAATGCCATTCTATGTTCTTTATTGCCCTGCTTTTCGTTGCTAATGGAGATATTAGTCTGAAATAATTGAGACCTGAAGTCTCAATTCATGCCTGAAGTCATGATTAATGAGGCTGCCTGAGACAGTCAGATGATCCAGGTGACCCCATCCTGCGTCACAAGAAGTGGATGGACATAAACGCCTCACTTTCAATAAACAAAGGTCATCAGTTGTTCAGCTATATACATTCTCTGCTACCTAAATATTCTTTAATATCAACATTTGTGAGGAACAACTTCATCAAAAATAAGCAAAAGATGGTTTTAGCATCAATGTAAGCAATTTGATGCTTTCTTATTTTTCATTACATTAAGGTCCGTGGTCTCTCTCTCTTCACCTATGAAAGTTTTTCCACCATTATTCAGAAGTCTTCTCTGCTGACCAACAGTTTCGTTGTTACTGTGAGAGGAAACTGTGGAGGCAACTGCGTTCCATGTCCTGTTCAGGCATTCCAGTAAATAAAGCTGTATATGAATGTGAGTAAGACTGTTTGAAGGAAACCTTGGTGAAAATTTCAGTAGGCAGATGGGGACATCATCTATGTTGTTGTTTAAGTCTTCCAAGATAATAAATATTACTGTCTCGATAATCATGTTAGATATCTTCTCTATCAGCAGCTCTTGGGACTGTTAAGTGTCTGGAGGGTTTATAGATTAACAAGATGTCAAGGCTGGTCTTTCCTGTAGTCTTACAAAGTAAAGGGAAACACTCAAGGGAGTCTGCTTCAACTGAATTCATTAAATTTCTCAAATATGCTGTGGAATTACAGAGAGTTAGTTAATAAAACCATGCAATCTGTTTGTCAGATATGTCAAAAAGAACTTAATTTATGAAAAGTAAGCATTTCCACTGCAACGTGCAGACCATTTTTAGGGTAAGACTTCCAAATACATACACAGTCCATGAAAATAATGTATCAGAGGACAAAGGAACACCTAGCAGGGCAAGATGGACTTAGAAATATGACTCTGGAGAAAAATCCTAAACTTATCAGGAATAAAGAAGCATGAAAACAAGCTTCTATAAAACAGTGTAGACAAAGTGAGAAATATGAGGGTTTGTTCTTAGCTCAGTTCTAATCAAGGCATGCCTCTTTGTTCAACTAAAATTACGTTGCATCCCCAAAGGACTAGCACATCTTTCTGAAAGCAGAGGAACATCAAGGTCTTTAGCATCTGTCAACAAATTCTTGCTGAGGACTAAATTCTGGCACTGTTTAGGCAAAGACGAAGGCTGAGGGATTACCAAGTTCTCAGAGACATCCTGTTTACCAACAGCAAAAGGCTTCACAGAGTAGCGTGTTTTTCAGTGCTTCTTAGCTTGATTGGAGAAAGGAATAGCTCGTACCACTCATAGTAACTTGCTCTCAGATGTAAACTAGTTAGAGTAGTAGAGATTGAAACCCTCCTAGCACACAACTGGCCTCATCCTCGTTTCAGGAACCTCTGCAATTGTGATTGTTCTCTTCTACATCTCCACTGTGCTTGAGTAACATAGCTGAAACAGCCTGGTGGTATGTGTACATACATAAAGGCTGTGTAATCACTTCTTTGTCTTAAGTACACTGAAACTGTATTAGTTATGTGCATTTACTACCCAGAATTAGTCTGGACACTTGCTAAGGTTATGAAACATTGATTTTCATGGTCCTAGAGGGGGGAAAAATTGAGATCTCAAAATCAGACCAAAAGGCAAAATATTAAATGTGGCATTGTAGAAATTAAAGTGCATCAGCAGCAGTGCCAGGAAAACATGTCACTGAGCAAAATAATAGTCGATTACAAGTTAAGTAACAATGCCAATAGGAAGATAGGAGAACAGAGCTAAATAAAAAACTCTACTTATTCACAATTCCATCTTAAACTTATTCAAAATAAGCCCACTTTGCACCCATAAAATGTTAACTCCAGATTTATCGAAAACTCAAGATGGATGGGTACTTCACCTTTCTATGATTAATTATGGACAGATCTGAGCTCCAGGAATCTGCTGCAATAAGCTGCCTGGGGCATGAAGGAGGAGAATATACCCAGAAATACCCAGCTGTCAGCTTCACTGGAATCATTTACTCCAGGGAACCAACTTAAGGCAAAGCAACATGAGGACAGAAGCAACATTAAGTAGGCTAAAAGATTGTCTGCTTCACATCTTAATTGCTTGAGCTATTAAACAAACGCATCTGGTGTTGATGTCTCTTGAATACTGTACTTTTTATGTATCACATATGCCTCCGTGTTAATGCTTTTATGAGCTGCTCACTTTGGTCTTGGAGTTAGGCTGCTAGCTTTTTTTTTTTTTTTTAATCTTCTAATGCAAAACTTATTTATCTGTTTGGTGATTTCATTTTATTTGGTTTTTACCCTGGGTCTTTTGGGCTTTGCATATTACACTGTCTATCCATTTGCTTTCCCCCACGTCTCCTTCCCCTGTTTGTTCAAGAGAAATTAGCAAAATTAAATAAAGGAAGAATCCACTTCTGGCAGGCATGAATTTGTTAGAGTGAGTTAAAGGAGACAAGTTTGCAAAATTTCATTATGGAGCCAAGTAATTGTTAAAAGAGATGCTGCTTCTTATTTGTTCAATAATGTTTTTATACATCTTGAGCTTTATGAAGGATTGATTTGATAAAAATATCCTTAGAGGACTGTGACCTTGAGTTGCCTTTTGTGGAGGAATCTACTGGGTTTAACCTAAAAATAAATTGAAGTGGAGAATATGGAGGATTTGTAATTGAAAGGGGATAAATTTGTGCAGACGTGCAGAATAAACATTATTGATAAATTTGTTTCTAAGTGTTACAGGCTACAAAAGGCATTTCCACTTGGCTTCCTGAAAATTTCCTGTATTCCTTAACTTTTAAAGGTATAAAGTGAGTATAAAAATTACATATACCATATAGGGGCTGAGACTGATAATTAGAAGTCAAGGATATTGTAAAGGTACAATCCTATGTTGTTACCCGATAACATAGAAGTGCCAAACTGCAGTAGGTATTTTGGCTGATAGAGCTAAATTTTCCCTATCACTTTGTGTGAAATAACCCGAAAGAAACTGCAATTTCCTCAAGAATTGGCTAGTTGTTAATTCCATATGAATGGGAAATATTACTTGTTTTCCTATAAAAAATATAGTGTATTATCCCGACTCTATCCTAATTTCATCTGCTTCATAGGCTGAAATGAGTAGAGAGCAGACTGTCTCTTCCTCTTCACACACACCAATGATGTTCCATCAACAATATATAACCTGCAAAGTTTCTTCTGAAATACAGAATGTTTACATATATAAATGTGTCTATATATAACATATATGGATATTTTGTTCCACTTTACAGTGGCACAGATGAAATAGTTACTCGAGGAAATCAGTGTTATATGTTCCTGCACTCTAAATACATTTCTTGTAACTATTTTAGTGGGTTCATTTTGTTATTTTTCCTTCTGCAAAGTAGCTATAAAAGCAACATACGTAAGAAACTTATTGTAACTTTAAGGGTTTATTGGTTTTTTCCCAAAACATTCTTTCTAATATGGTTAAACTATGAATTCTTTATTATGGGATTAATGATTACATGCAGACTAGTAATCTAAATTTCGGGGCACTGAGCTTTCAGAGTGGAATGATTTACCTCAACTACCATTTGAGCTTTCCTGCCATTTATTATATGCTGACAATCTTTGCAACATTCAAGGTTTGATTGTATTTGTACCTATGAAAAGTAGATTTTAGCCTTGTTTAAATGGAAAACAAAGTTCAGATGGCAACGAATATAATTTACATTGCTGGGTTCATTCTATCATATTCATTCATTCAGTGGCATTTGGTAACATTTGCATCATTTGCAATGGGGTTATGTCAGTGCTAATGAAAAGCAAAAGCAAATATTCAGTCCTTTTTTAGTCTGAAAGCTAACATACAGCATAAAAATCTAAGTCTGAATTTCTAGAATTATTCTATAACAAGGTAATTTTCCAGTTATCCCTGCCCCCAAGGCTTCCAAGAAGAGTGCCTGAGTATGATTGTACTTCTTGCTTACAGAAAGGAGCTAGCAAAAAATAAGAAAAAATAGTTATCATAACAAAAATGAGTGGTTATTACATCACTACAGTTTTTGCCTGTACAAACACAGCAGTCTAACAGAATCTGTAATGTCAGTTACCTGTGTAAACTCTTTTCAGCATCTGGAGATATGAAAATGCATGAGATTAGTAGCTACATTTTTTTTCTCCTATAAGCATCTGCTTTAATGAATTCAGTGTCTCTGATGCCCATATGAGAATTATCTAAAAGTACAGTATTTGAATTTGGATACTCATTCTTGTGTTTTGGCATCATTTTCAGAGGACATCAGTTCCACAAGGCTTGCTGTAAACTACATTTGTCTTCTCCAAATCAGTGGCATTCTTTATGGTTTTCCTCCTAAAATCTACATGACTGATTAAAATAGTCCTCAATGTTTATAAAATTAATGTAGCCCACCCACTTATAAACTTCTCTGCAACAGGTGTTCTGAAGGCTAACAAAAAGATATCCAATTCCTACTTTGTACTAATTCTCATTTGTTGAAAGAATTAAGAAAATATTGAATTGTTGAAGTGGAATTAAAGAAAGAAATGAGCAATAGGAATAATTCCGGCCATTATATCTTGCCTAATTAAGGACGAATAGATAATACTCACCTACTCAATTCCAGTGGCAGTGAGGTAGCCTTTCTGAAAGAAAAACTATTTAGTTCAGATTAATTATATACAACAAATATAGACAAAAATTATAGACAACAAAACTCATAGAAAATATTGCTGATACACAGTATTTTGAGATAATTAGAAATGTGTTTGTGAGGAGTCCAAAATTTATACAATATAATGTAATGTGTGTAAATTGCAACAGTAACTGAATTGAAAGAAAAAATAGCATAGAATAACATATTCCAAGAATATCCTGTATCAGTCTACAGCAGTACACTCATGGATGACAGGCAGTCCCAGGAAACACAACAGGACTGACAAACTCAGGAAGCAATGTAGTTCATCAACTTAGTCTACAGTAAGCTCAAAACCACATCTAGGCTCTTTTCAAGAACTACCTGTGAGAACGATTTCTATCTTCTGCATAAAACCTAATCTCCCTCCTTGGGGGATTACTTACATCCAGCAACAGGCCACTGCTGTTTTCATCATCACTTTCAATACATTTGAAGCCATCTTCCTCCTCTCTACATAAGACACGATCTTTTCTTTCACCCAGTTCTCAGACACCACCTTTTCTAAGTCTCTGCTTATTTCTGGTGTTTGGGGTTTTTTTAGAAACTTCTGTTTTACTGATATTATTCTCTTAAAAAGTAGTGCCCAAAATAGAACAGAAAATAGAATAGGCTGAATAAACATTAAAGGAAATGTAAAAATTACCTCACACGTATTATATACTACACTTTGGTAAATAAATACCTACATGAAGTTTACCTGTTTTTACAACAAGGTCATAACATCAGCTGCCTGTGTACTTCATTATACTGTACATTTTATGCAGGGTAATTTTGCAATTTTGCAAGAGGGATATGGCTCTTAACTGCACTACCTCAAACTGGTCTTCAGTTAATTTCTTTTGATATGCTTTATATTGTTCTCTTTTCATTATGACCATCTCCAATTTCATTTCCATCCTTAAAAGTCCCTACTTTATAATATGTTCATCCAAATGCAATTATTTGTGATCCACAAGGAAATATGTTCCCTACTTTGCTGACCTAGTTGGTAAACAAAAATACTGGATTAGCACCACATTGGAATAGCCTCCTACAAATAAGATTCTCTCCTACTTCAGTAAAAAACGCTTAACGTAACTGTACCTTACTAATTTTTCCTGGACTACATTTCCTTTCTTTCAATATTAGAATATTGTGATCGTACTACATAAGCCTCCATCTTACGTTTCACAGTTGCCGTCCTCAGGAATAAACGTGGTGGGGTTTGAGCACATTTGTTCTAAGAAAACCAGGTCTGCCTTCTCTGGGCTTTCATAAAGAGGTTGTTTAAAAATGTGTTATCATATCTTTGTAGGTGCCAAAGTTAGGCTGGTTTGTCTATAGCCTTTTTTTACTTTCTGTCTTATTTTTACCCCCATTTTTTATAAAACAGTACTGTATTTGTCCTTCAGTCTTGTAGGACTCTCTCCTCCTAGAGTTCTTGAACATAATTACTAATAGTTCAAAGGCAGCTCTGGTTTAGTTAATCTCATCAGATCCTGACAACTTGGCTACATCTAAGTTATTTAATATTCTTTAACCTGTTCTTTCTGCGTTCTGACCTATTGCCTTACCTTTTCTTAAAATTAATTGTGTTAAAAATTAACTGCTAAAGTGTGATATGTAAAAACCGCCACTGTGTTCATGCAAATACTGTATGAAGGAAAGCTAGACTTTGAAAAGCAAGGGTTTTAAGCTAATTTAATTCAACATAAAGGTCATACTGACAGCTGTAGCAACCAAATCCTGATCCCAATAGGGATACAGATAATGCAAGCTTCCGCACACTTCCTTATCCACCTATTAGTTCAATAGTGAAAGGATGAGGTTAAAAGGGCCATTCGGTCTTATGGGCCTGTAAGATCTTTGATTTCTCCAAGACATTGCCAAAGTGCACTAAAATATCTATCGCTTTTTGCAGCATGGACATTCTGTCCTGAAAAAGTTGTTTAAAATAATCAATTTTTTTGATAATTGCTTCCCAAAGTAGTGACAAATATTAACAGCCACCGAAGGCTGTGTTTAAAATGGTACTTTGGATATAAAAAAACATTTTAGAATAATGAGCAGTTTGACAGGAATATAATTTTCTCCATCATCTGCTTACAGAAAGCCCCCAAAATAAATGCAGCCACGTTGCTTCTCTGTCTTTCTTCTTTCTGTTGATCATGTGGCCTCTGGTGCCTAGCTGTATGGTGTCATGCAGCTGGGGAGAGCCAACATGATTTTCCCTTCTAGTATAGTCCTTTACATAAGTTATTACTCTGTTATTAAAGCAGGAGCATCACTGCTCTAATGAACCCAGCAGTACACTGCAACCTAGCCCCAAATCTTCACAGTCAGAGACTTAACCACCATATAATAGATATTTGTCCTTGTAGTTTACTCTGAGGAAGAACTAACCAACTGCATCAGAAGTGGATGCCACTGCACAGTACACAAAACAACCTGTTATTTTGGGGGTAAGAAAGCACCCAATACACCCCTTGATCTAGTTCTTCTAGATCTTCTAGATGGCAGGGAGGCTCTGGTAATGGGATCCGTGTTTTATATTTGCAGGTCATCGTCAATTTATCACAAACAAGTCAAATCTTTTGGGAGCACCATCACTAACCTCTGGTAGGTTAGATACATCCATCAAGTCCTCAATCTGTTTATCCTTCTTTTCAGGGAAGTTATAACTCTTCAGACCACTGTGACCATTAATTTCCTACACATTAGGACATAAAACCTGTATTATCCATAAAACTCAGAAGTGCCGCAATATCCACAGGTCTACATGGAATACATAAATCAGTAGCTTGTGACTTTGCATTGTTTTGAAGTATCACCTATGGTAATATATTTAGTTTGGCCAGATAAGGAATCTGCATTCGATGAATGCCAAACTTCCTTCAAATAGAAATACTAGATTCTCTTCTGTGTTCTTAACTCTTCCCTTTAAAGAACCTTTTAATGAAATTTCATGCATTTGAAAGACATGATGAGCAACTTATTCAGCAACAGTGTCATCTACTCTCCACTCAGTGAGTGCCAGTAACTCCTTTTAATGTCAGTTAATGTTATGTGCGTGCATTTATAATAGCATGTACTCCCACAGTAGAGATTAATGGATTTCATAGAAACCGCAGGTCTATATACTTATTTTCAATAATTAATATTCCTTAAGATAGGAAAAATAGCTTCAATAGCCTGGGTGTCAACAAGTAGTGGCAACAGAATACAGAAAAGAACCAGGAAAAGAAAAAAAAAAAAAAGAAAAGGAAAAAGGTTATCATCTTTTGACTAAATTGTTTAACCTAATTTTTCTGCATTTCAGCATTCACATTAATTTATTTCCAAACAATGAACTGTTAAAGTGGCTGCTATTGAAAGGTCAAGAGTTGTCATGTCATACGATTTGTTACACCACTGTAATTTGCTAGCTTAAACATTGCAGATATAATGGGGTGGCAGTTTAGTATTAGATGCAAACAATTACCATAAACTATAGATGAGCACAAATCACCCAAAAGATAAGTAAAGCAAAGTCTAGGATATTCATGATTGGAACCACATAGATCCAGCCATTTAATTCATATGTTTCCCTGTAATGGTTTGAGCCTACTCTTGTGCTCCTTCCCCTGGGGATCCATTACACTCTCTGCCCCGTTCCCCAGTTTGGGGATAGCTTAAGAAAGGTTCATTCCCAGGAGGGGAAGGAGGAGGGTTGCTCCCATACGATATATCTTGGAAAGCACAAGGGGCACAAGTGTACTTCAGCAGAGTACTTCCTCAAGAATTGAGGAATGAAAAGGGAGTACACTCCCTCAGATCAGCACTAAGTGATAAGAGAAGCCAGTTTCAGTGGACTTGAAGACCTCAGGGACTTCTCTTTCGTAGACCGTTAGCTACTTTGCCCCATTTCCAGGTTCAGCCAGTGGCAGGTCTGAGTGAATATACCAAAGATCCAAATACACATGTACAGAATACAAATGCGGCCAGCCACACAATAACACAAGTAGGAGAGCAATGCCATTGTTGGCCATTAACACAAACAGCCCTTACACAATGGAGAACACTACAGACAGCCTCATCTTGCGCCTCTTTTTCAGACAATGAAGATTAAAGATCACGAGGGCAACAAGCTTGATTCAGAAGCTTGTTGTCATTTCTGGATGATCTATAAATATTAATATGGACTTGACATCAATCCAGAATCCATTTCTGGCTCTTAAGATTTCACACCTTAGGTCTTTACCGATCTTCTACACTCATGCTAGTCCAGCTTGTTAAAGTTCACTAGCAAATATGCCCACACACTTACATAACCAACCTCCTCTATCCCCTCTCCTCTCTATTTTCCTACACTTCTTTCTCCCTGATCCACTGCAACTATGTGTCCCCTCCTCCTTTCCCCAGCATTTGGACCTTCCCCTGAACACTATAAGAAGTTTTGCACAACCTCACAGCCCCCGTCTAACAGCCCATAACAAATTTCACACAGTCCTTCAAACCTTCTCTCTGCCTGGATGAACAGAGTGACTTAAGGGACAGGGGTCAATGGCAACAAGTTCCTGCCCAGCGCAGCAGGAGCATCTCCTCTGTGAATACCCCGCCTTCCCAGGTGCCCTTGCATAATAGGTATGAGGCTCTGCAAGAGGAACTGAACCATAACAAGGACGATGGTTCATCTAGCCTTGGAAGGCTGCCTGTTGGTCAGCCTACACTCTGCATCAAAACTGCTTCCATAGAGAAAAAAGATGGGTCATTGTCATAGGAGACTCCCTTCCGAAAAGAACAGAAAGCCCAATATACAGACCCACTTCTTAGGGAAGTCTGCTGCCTCCCTGGGGCCTGGGTTGTTTACCCTGGAGAAGAGGAGGCTCAGGGGAGACCTTGTCATTATCTACAACTACCTGAAAGGAGGCTGTTAGCGAGGTGGGTGTCAGTCTCTTCTCCCAAGTAAGAAGCAATAGGACAAGAGGAAACGGCCTGAAGTTGCGCCAGGGGAGGTTTAGATTGGATAGTAGGAAAATTTTCTTCACCAAAAGGGTCATCAAGTATTGGAACAGGCTGCCCAGGGAAGTGGTGGAGTCACCACTGCTGGAGGTATTTAAAAGACATGTAGGTGTGGCGCTTTAGGGACATGGTTTAGTGGTGGACTTGGCAGTTCTAGGCTAACGGTTGGACTTAATGATTTTAAAGGTCTTTTCCAACATAAATAATCCTATTATTCTATGATATCACATAAGTTAGCTCTTTCCAGCAAGACTGAGCATAATCTTGCTTCCCCTTTTCCTCATCAGTTACAAAGTTCTAGCTGAATATCATCAGGTTATATTGGAGTGGTTCTTTCAATGGTTTATCACTCTGTGATCTAAACCCTCTGTTATTGTTTCCACTCTCTGTCATTTTTCAGATTTGCATTTCTGAGTGTTTAATCTACTTCTTTTCCTGTCTCTTCTCTTCGTGTCTTAAGCTGAATAACCATTAATCAGATGTCTGTAAGAGACCAGGCATTCTCGAACTCCTCTTATCCTCACACTAAGGTCTTCAATCTGTCAACAGGCCAGGGCATGGCATCTAACTTTAGTCTACAGAAGGTTGCAGTAACACCTGCCCAGTAAAGTGGCTGTGGTTCTAGTTCACTAGAGCAATCCTTAGAATATGACTTTCATTTATTTCCATGCAAGAGAATTCATACCTGGACAGACTGAATAGGATTCTAGGCTAAGACTGGAAAAGGAGATTTCTTGTGTTCTGGTAAGGTTTGCACACTAAACGATCTACAGGTGAGGACACAGCTGTCAATATAGCCCACTGTGTAGTTGTTATGAGAACATCATAACTCTCCACAGCTGAGATGTTGGTACACAGCACAGCTGTAGCTGGTTTTGTAGAAAGTATTCATGAGATGTCTGATGTTGTAGTTACTACTTCAGTAGATCCTTAAGGGTGAATAGATAACCAAGCAAAGATAGAGGAAAAGTCTTTGGGAAAGACTTTTCTGTGTCTGATTCTATGAGATTCCCAACATTACCTCACTAACATAAGTTACTCTCCAAAACAGTGGGTTTTAGCCCAGTGCACCTACATGACTACTCACATTTCTATATCCTTGTTTCAGCAGAAAATATAAAACAACACAAAGACTAATAGTTCAGAGATCATTTCTCTGTTTCCTTTACCATATGCAACTATGAAGCTCCTAAACATTTTCTAATTTTCTGCTTCTTTTCTCAGCCCCTGTACTAGTAGTACAGGTATTGGCAATACTACTTATTCTACAGGCTACCATGGCCTGTTCTGTTTCAAATATATCTCTCTCTCCCCCCTCCCTTTCTCTCACTCCTATTTATTTCTTCTTTTTTCTTTGGAAAAGTTGATTTCTCTAACATGAGCCATTTAAATTTTATTAAAATAAATTAAAACTACATGAAAAATAAGAAAAAATATTTTATTTAGGAACATTTGAGAAGAAAATATTCCTTTCCAAATTATGTGTTTATCTTTTGTGTCATTTTCCATTGCCCTAAAATGTACAGTTCAATAGTCATAAGCTTTAGTTGAAATATTTTTCATGTCTTAAAAAAAAATCCATAATTGTTTACTTGAAATTTACTTTAATTTGAAAAGCAGTTTTAACTAAAATAACATTTTCTCTCAGTTTTTTTTGGGGGGAGGGGTTGAAAACTGTCTCTATATACAACAAGAAAAATAACATTTTCACTATTATGTTTTAGGTGGGAATTATTTTTTAAAAACCCACAGGCTTTAAGAAATTTGGATAACTCAATTCTGAAGATAGCGTTTTATGCTATTTCCTAATAGGAAATTCCTGAAAAACACAAACAACTTGTAGTGTGATTGTGACTAGCTAATATTTTCCAAGCAAACAGTTCATATCTAAGTTTGAAACACGAGATAAGTCAACATTTTTTTCCATACTAAAGTGATTGAATTGAGGGGGTTTTATCACTGAAACCAAAACATCAAGCTGGGTAATTGAGACTACAGTACTGCACAGAATCCCTTTCGATTTTTTCTGTTTTGCCATAATATATTTTTACTTAAGAGTTACATGTGAGAACAAAAAATTTCCTATGAATACCTTGTTGTCACACATTTCTGTTAATGGATTATATCATGAACGTCTGTTTATATCATATGAAATGGCTTTAATTTTGAATGTATCATATTTATTACACTGATGTAAGATGTAAGTAGCACTTAAATAAAGTGTCTCTGCATCTTTCCATTTTAAGAAAAAAATATTTAATAACCTTAAAAAAACCCTTAGGAATGTTTGGAACTACGAAATTGAAGAAGCTGTTTTCTAATAGTAAGAAAATATTGAAAGAACCTTCAACTTTAGTAAGAAACAACTGTATTTTGAGGCTGTACCTTAATTTGCCCATCTACTCAAGAGTGAAGAAATGTGTTTTATAACTCTGATTTTTTTTCAAGATGAGAAGAAGAGAGAGGAAATTTATCTTCTCTTTTCTAGAGAAGAAAAATAATAACTAGCATCTGTTTTCCAACACACAAAATAAGTAAATGAACTAATTATTAGCTGTAAATATTTTTGTTACATTTAGGCAATGTCACCTGAATTATGCGCTACCAAATAATGAGATATTATCAAAATTCAACCTTATAGTGTGGGGCACCTTTTTTCAGACTTTCCCAGGTCTATTTCATGGTACCTTGGAACTGATCAAGATGAAAATGTTCTACTGTTTCAGTGGTGTAGTAATGAAAAACAATGAGACATCCTTACATTTCCACATTTTGAGACATCATTGGACACAGAAATAAATGGTTCTATGATTCTATGTGCCTTTCAGTCAGGTTTTTAGGGGACCCTTCAGTTCTAGCAACTTAGTAATCATCAACAATTTCCTCACTAGTCTTCTTTCTGGCATCTGTTCTCTTTCTCTGGCCTTATCTCATTTTCTTCTCCACAGCAGACAAAGAAGTGTAGGAAGGAAACGTGGGCTTCCAGAGGGAAGGGAACGTTCTTCTAATGCAGGAACAGAAGTATATGATTGCCTGGAGATGAGGTTTGTCTCATCTCAGGGAAAGAGGGGGTATGAAGAAAGCAACATTTCAGCTGTTGTTAACACCTCTCGCTCTCTCCTGGAACAAACTGGTCTCCTCTCAGTTCTGTTTTTCCTTAGTCTAGAAGAAGCTGTTCTGACACTGAAGAAAAACTAAATTTTGTCTTCTTCACTACGTGTCAAAGAAGCCTTGAGACAGCTCTGACTCCTTTATCAGACACCTTATAGACCTTCTATTAACTTACCAGTAAAAGAGTTTCAGAAAGTTTGTTCTTGGGATTACTGTTTATGATTAACTCTTCTTGCATGATGGATAGTCCACCACAAAGTCCATCATAAAGAATCAATGCTTTTTCTGCATTAGCTATGGAATGGCTTATGGCAATTATTGCTCATTTCTGGTCCATAAAATGTATTCATTCATGAATGTCCACAATGATCTACTGTCTTCTCATTCTGGAAAACACTGAACATACTCTTCTTTTAGGGAGGTTTATCTAGACTTACAGATGAGATGTTACCACTCTAATCACAGTCACAGTCTAGTCAGACTTTATTTCATCAAGTAAAGGTACAGAAATAACATTTTTACTAAGGTCTAGTTCATGATCAGTCTGCCTGCTTATGACCTAATGACCTAATTCTGGAGGCTGTGGGTAAATGTAGTCTGCTTTTGTCTGTTACAAATACATGACATAAAATAATCCCAAGACACTGAAAGACTAAGTATATAAGAGTGACTACAGTTCTTTATGGTAGACTGGAAATAAATGTAGAAATTATCTTTTAGCTCTTCCATAGTGTCTCACTCTTCTTCCTCCTGTTCTTGTATTACAGGTCAAGTCTGGATCATAAATATGATGAGTTTTTCCTAGAAAACAGAGGGATGAAAAAACAGTAAAGAAAAGCATTTATGAGGGAAAAGAAGAATTTTTATCCAGATCAGACTGTTAGCATTATCTCAATCAAAGTCTTTTATTTTAGCCCAAACCTAAATTAAAAAGCCCATCTCACTTCCAGTTATATTCAGAATGCTGAAAGTGAGCTGTTCTAGCGGCGGAGACTATAACAAAACATACTCCATTGCTGGAAAAGCCAGTTCTTAAGAGTCAGCCAGTGCTTTGAACTCATTGTGCAAAAGGCACTGAAACTATAGTCAAATTACTCAGATAAAATAACATGGTGATATATTTAAATACAAAGAAAAGAATATCCTGCCCTTATTTCATATAACACTTGGTAAGCTCCACTCAAATTAAAATGTGGTGAAATGGGCATGAAGCCATAAGAATTTGAGTTATTGCCTTGGAAAGAGTATTGCATATCTATTAAGACTAACTGGTTTAAATAACCCAATTGACAAGGTGAGGTTAAAGAAGTGGCCTTTTTCTCAAAGACTTTCTTAAAAGTGGGCAGGTTGGAAGGTCAGCTCTTAGATTTTATAGTAATGGATACCATGGAAAAACTAAAACCAGAAATTTTCTGAAATGATAAGGGATGGATTGACCTGGAATGCAGGGGGAGATGGGTTTTCACCCAGAGAAAGGGAACAGCGAGCCAGAAAAGACCCAAACCTGCTCTTATCACACTAGTGTTGATGGAAAAACCACATGCAGTTAGTGTTTTCAATTTCCTTAGTGTGCAATGTTATGCTGTATTATATGACACAAGATTCTTTTCCTGTTAAATAAAGTTTTATTTTAGAATTCAGGCTGTGGTCCTAAGAACTTGGTAAATTCAACTCACTGGACATTGTATTGGTGTACATTTCCAGTGATATGTATGTACTTTTCTAGTTGCAGACAGTGTTTTTCATGATATTTTGTATTGAAACAATTTGCCATTACCTTCCCCTCTCTGAAAATACACACCTTTGCAGTTTATAAAAAGTGAAACTGGAAGGAGTCCCTAATTTTTAAATTTCAACATGTAGTTACAGAATTACTATGCTAAACCTGGAAACATGAAAACAATGAAAACAAAAAGCCTTATCAATGTTATTATTGACATTGTTTGCCATAGAAGGAAAAGATTCTCTGTTGCACTGAGTTTTCCAAGTAAAGTTAATCATAAATAAATATATTCTCTTTATAAAGCTGTGCTTTCCTGAATGCCAGACCAGTTCCAACATCACTATAGGTATTTTTCAGACATATAGATTTGGTTATAGATTCCAAGGCCTCTAAGTCATCCAGCCAAGCCCCTATTCATCAGAACCCAAATCAGTGATTTATGTGAGACTCTTCACTGTTGGAGAACCACCCCCAGCTAACCAAGCCCAGCTGCTTTTCATCCCTTTTGCAACACTCATGAAAAACAAGGATACCAGAACATTTGGAAACCTGATTTTGCATGTCAAATTTCTGTCCAGTTCCTGCTACCAATCTTGGCTTCCCTGTTAACTTGTGCCAGTGAATTCCATTAGTTGCATGTTATGAAACTATGTTTTATTTTATCACTTCGGTTGTTGCTGTTCTTTCTATGGTTGGGACTAGATTCACTTACTCAGGTTGTTTTATGTTAAAACAAACCACTGTGCTACCCCTGCCCTCTTCTTTTACTATGTACTTTTCTGTTGTGACTTTTGGTCTTTTACTTCAGGTCTTAGTTTGGCAAGTGTTTCATAGGGTGTAGTTGGTGGGTGGCATGTAGTGTACATGTCCTGTCAACACCTATAAATTTGTTGTCATGCTGCTTAAGGAAAACAAAAGACATTTAAAGAATTACCTCCATTCTGTCAGTACTACACTTTCTGAGCTAAGCAACAAGAAGTACGATTTCAGGTCAGCTAAGACAGCTAATTATCCTTCTTCCACTGAAATACAAACACATAATCCACTTGATTATTTGGACTCAGTACCAAAGACCAACAGGTGTTAATAACTCTTGATCACAACTGAACGAAGGTGGATTCAGACCTGTAAGTCACAGTCCGAAATCTCTCCACCATAACATTACCTTTTACCTAAGTATTCTAGCTTCCCATCTGATTTAAAAGAAAAAAAAATAGTCAATGGTTTTGTAGCACATAAAGTTTTTTAATGAAAACCTGATATAACAATATCATGCAGCACATTCCACAGTCCTTAAGCAGCCCTGCTGATGAGGTCCAATATGAAGTTTACACATGACTGCATGCCCATAATCAAAAGCCAGGCTTGCCTAGGAAGGTGGGAAAGATGACATTTTGATTGTATGAGGCCTCTAATTTTTCATAAACTTGACAGATAGGAGAAGGGAGATATGAGAAATGCATCTTAGGCTTATATGGCAACATCTGGAATACAGAGAGAGTCAGCAGCCTTTGGATGAGATTTCCACCTCAATTAAAAGTAAGAGGGCTGAATAAATCAAATACACATTGTTTAGAACTAGCATGGCACAGTAACCTTTTCCTTCCATAGCTTACTTGTCCTTTATGGACGGGAATTAAACAACCTAAGGCGATATGAAGAAGCTGTGTGAGATAACGCCCCAAAAATCCCCTAACATTTTCAGATTCAGTAAAGTAGTTTTTGATAAGGGCTCTCCACTGTGATATATACAAACAAGCAGCAAATATTGCCTCCAGCACTACATAATTGTTCTTATTAGCTGTACACTTACTCATTCCTCACAACTCCAGGTCTATTTTTTATGTGTGAAATTTAATACAACAAACATTAGGACTTGTGGTGAGTGGACCCTGGCTGGACACCATTTGCCCACCAAAGCTGCTCTATCACTCCACCTGTTCAACTGGACAAGGGAGAGAAAATATAATGAAAGGCTCGTGGATCGAGATAAGGACAGGGAGATCACTCAGCAATTACAGTCATGGGCAAAACAGACTCGACTTGGGGAAAACTAACTTCATTTATTACCAATCAAATCAGAGTAGGATAATGAGAAATAAAACTAAATCTTAAAACACTTTTCCTCCCACTCCTCCATTCTTCCCGGGCTTAACTTTAGTCACAAATTCTTTACCTCTTCCTTGCCAGCAGCACAGGGAGATGGGGATTGGGGGTTGTGGTCAGTTCACCACATGTTGTCTCTACCAATCCTTCCTCCTCATGGGGACGACTTCTCACACTCTTCCCCTGCTCCAGCGTGGGGTCCCTCCTACAGGAGACCGTCCTCCACGAACTTCTCCAACATGTGTCCTTCCACAGGCTGCAGTTCTTCACAAACTGCTCCATCCTGGGTCCCTCCACAGGGTGCTGTCCTTCAGGAACAGACGGCTCCAGCTTGGGTCACCCACGGGGTCACAAGTCCTGCCAGTAAACCTGCTCCAATGTGGGCTCCTCTCTCCATGGGTCCAAAGGTCCTTCCAGGAGCTTGCTCCAGCACAGATTTCCCACAGGGTCACAACCTCCTTCGGGCACCCACCTGTTCTGGGCATGGGGTCCTCTATGGGCTGCAGGTGGAGATCTGCTCCACCATGGAGCTCTATGGGCTGCAAGGGCACAGCCTGCCTCACTATGGTCGTCACCACAAGCTGCAGCGGAATGTCTGCTCTGGCTCCTGGAGCACCTCCTTCCCCTCCTTCTTCACTGACCTTGGTGTCGCAGAGTTGTTTTTACATGTTCTCACTCCTCTCTCCTGGCTGCAATTGCACAGTTGGTGTTTTTTCCTTCTTCTTAACTCTGTTATCCCAGAGGGGCTATCATTGTCATTGATGGGATTGTCTTTGGCCAGTGGCAGGTCCATCTTGGAACCAGCTGGCCTTCGCTCTATGGGGCATAGGGGAAGTTTCTAACAGCTTCTCACAGAAGCCACCTCTGTAGCTCCCCCCCACTACCAAAACCTTGCAATGCAAGCCCAATACAGTTCTGTTCAGCACTTCAGAAGTCAAGGTGCAAACCTTTCCAATCAAGGAATTATAGTTCCAAACTGAGGACAAGAGTCTATGGTAGGAATACAAATGAACAGAAGTTTACTGATGCCATGGAGAATGTGGACTGATACGGTTGTGCTTAGGCATGGAAGCTAGAAATCAGGATTCAGGGTTTTTATATGAATCTCAATCACCCTCTAATCCCAGATTCCAGCTGAATATAGCTGAGGTAAAATACCTTCTAAGAACAACAATCTCAAAACCATTTCACCATACCTAAGGATTGAGCTATAGGTGTTGTCTATCTTGTCTTCTGTAAGGCCTTTGACATGGTCCCCTACAACATCTTTCTCTCTAAATAGGAGAGACATGGATTTGATGGATAGACTGTTGGGTGGATGAGGAATTGGTTGAATGGCTGCATGCAGAGGGTAGTGGTCAATGGCGCAATGTCCAGATGGAGATCGGTGACGAGTGGTGTCCCTCAGGGGTCTGTTTTGGAACCAGTACTCTTTAGTACCTTCTTCAATGACATAGTGGGATCGAGTGCACCCTCAACAAGTTTGCAGGTGGCACTGAGCTGAGTGGTGCAGTTGACATGCCTGAAGGACAGCATGTCATCCAGAGGGACCTGGACAAGCTCGAGCAATGGGCTCATGTGAATATCATGAGGTTCAACAAGGCCAAGTGCAGGATCCTGCATCTGGGTTGGGGCAAAACCTGGTATCAGTACAGGCTGGGGGATGAAGGGATTGAGAGCAGCCCTGCCGAGAAGGACTTGTTGGTACTGGTGGATGAAAAGCTGGACATGAGCTGGCAATGTCAGCTCATGTCAGAGCAGCACATATATGTTTGCAGATGAAATTTGTGTCTAAAGGTAAATGTGTCCTTAACCTAACTGGGATCCATAAAGATTAAATGCAGAAGGAACTGTTTAGCCAGCTGGTCTGGTAAATCCTTGTATTTCATCCAGTTACCCTTTGCATATCTGAGGGATAGTAGCTAACCCATACTGTCAGGAAACACAGTGCAACGAAACTGATTATATGCATTTGTTCCTGCACTTAGATGTACTACGCAGTGGAATCAGATAGGAACGGAAGAACTAGATAGTCATTTTGCAAATCCTTTTATTCTGAACTCTGATATGGGTTCACCTAAAATTGTCATTGTCCTGGTTTCTGCCTGCATAGAGTTGATTTTCTTCACAGAAGCTAGTGTGAGGCTGTGTTTTGGATTTGGGATGAGAAAATATTGATAATGTGCTGATGTTTTGAGCTGCTGCTAAGTAGTCAAGGACAGTCCGGCTTTTCATGCCATCCTGCCAGCAAGAAGGCTGGGGGTGCACGGAAAGCTGGGAGGGGACACAGCCGGGACAGCTGACCTAGGCTGGCCAAAGAGATATTCCCTACCATACGACGCCATGCCCAGCCCATAAACTGGAGTTGGCCGGGGGGCGGAAATCGCTGCTCAGGGAAGGGCTATTGATCGCTGGGTGGTGAGCAATCGCTGTATTGGGCATCGCTTGTTCTTGTACAGTCCTTTGTCGGTATTAATATTATTGTTATCATTGTTGTTTCCTCCTTTCTTGCTGTCCTATTAAACTGTTTTTATCTCAACCTATACGTTTTTTCCCAGTTCTCTCCCCAGACCTCTCTGGTCCCACTGGGGGAGAGGAGAGCAAATGAGCAGCTGCGTGGTGCTTACTTGGGCTAAACCACGGCAGTCATAATAAAACTTGATGATAATTTCAATTTCTCAGACACTGAAAATGTGGTAGATCACACTTTCTCATGATCACAATCATAATCAAAAAGGCTAGGATTCTTTGGCCTGATCAGCAAAACAATTACCCAACCTCCAAAGTAAGGAGAATACAGTAGGGAACGTTAATGTTCTTACTGTTTTTAGACATGTTCTTTGCTGAATTTCTTTCCTGCTTAAGAAGAAAGCCACAGTTTAAACCAGTCTGAGGATTTGAATTAGAAGGTTAATGGCTTTTCATATTAGTAATATTTTAATGTAGCATCCTGTATCTTATCATGAATCTTATTTTATTATTTCTCTTTAGATTCATATAATTCCAGAATTATTCTTTTCACTTGGCAGAAGAGCTCCAGATATGTTTTTATCTAATTGCCAATAAAACCTTAAAAATCTGAAAGGATAAATATAGCTTGCTTGCTTCTAATCTATACACCAGAAATCAATCAAATAAAGGCCAAGTGCTTCTTATGTTGACCAAGAAAAAACATATTCTTCTTTTGTATGTGGGATTTGGGATCTGGGGGTGAGTTTAACTGAAATTTTTCACATCATTAGTCAATAATGTGCACTTTTGCCTTTAGGGATCTTGGGAAAGAAAATAAATCAACAGAATTATTTCATTTAGAAAAGCACCTGCTGTGCAAAAAAAATAATTTTCATCAAAAATTTAATAATGCAGTACCTAAGCATTGCAGTCCTATTGGCATGATACATTATGATGGCTCCAGAGGCTCATGCATTGGTTACAGCCTATCACATCAGAATTGTACATGCTAGGGAACACCTATAGAGGCTTCAACATGAAAGCAAGAAGTGCTGTGGGGGACTCAGGGGATTGCTGATGGGCTATAGTACTTGTGCCGTCCATACTGTGATTATAAGCCAGCCCAAGGTGATAACCATGGAAAGATGTTGCCACCTACTGACTGCTCAGTGGGCTGCATGAAAAGACTTTGGTCTTCCCAGAGCCGTTGCCACCTCTGTAGCAGCCAGGAACGAAGCCATCCACTGCCACCTTCAGCCATGTTAAAAAGGTCAAGGTCTGCATCGGTATAATGGAAACAAAGATGTCACATCTGAGGTTTGTCAAAAATAGTAAATTCAGAAGTGCCAAGACACAGCCCCAGGCACCATGACTTAGTTATCTATATAGTTAAAATCCTAGAACAGACCCTGGCATACTTTTGGCAGGTAGCAAGGAGTTTTCTCTCTCTAGGCACTGTTCAGGAGTTAGTATGATCCAGAGCCCACAGCAGTTTGGATATGAACACCTGATTTTAGGTTCTGAGGGAGTATTTATTGATATTGACACACTCAACATGTTCCTTTTGGTGTAAGGGAAAGAGTACACAGTACTCTCTAACTTTGTAGGACAGCAATATTCTTCAAAACTCCATAGATATTACCAGTGACATAATGGATACCTACAGCAAATTAGTGTAAACTTCTGTAGATTCTGTTATGACCATCATACATAATGTTATACAGACTAAAATTTTCAAATATGTTCAAGTGTTAATAAGAATTCTGAAGGTGTTTGGGTGGTGTTCTGGATAAGAAGTATCTGTTGTCAAAGCTTTCAAAATACCGATGAAAGCCAAGCTCTGTTAAAAAAAAGTCCCAGAAAGACTTGCTCATATTTCATGCGATGTTTTTCACTTTTTTGAATGTTTATTTTATACACATGTTCACATAAAATAAATTTTAAAAATATTAACTGAAAGGTTAATTCTGAATGAAATTCCTGCACACATCTCACACAAAGAAAGATACATAAGACCTAATTATTAAATAACTTTCCAGGGGGTAGATAGAATGAATACACAGAGTTAAAAAGGGGGCAGGGGGAAGATCTGAAAAAGAATCAGAGAAGAAATATGTAAGGATGGATATCTCACATGGTTGTAATGGGAGAAAAAAAATGAAACTATAATCTTAAATTACATGATTCACTTCACACCACTGACGTATCTCTAATATACAGTACCTAAGTGTTCATGGAGTATAACTTCAGTTGCTATCGTTCTCTGAGATATTTTTATCTGGTAATTTTTTTTTAAAATAACTCTAACAGAAAAGGAAATTAATTGAGGACAAAAGAGTTCATTTGTGCTGACTCTTACTACCATTCATCTCTGAATATCCAAATTGAATTGAACATGAATGTTGTTTGTGTATGTACTGGGCTAGTTAAATAGCGAGAACATGGTGAAATTACAAGGCATGTGCCTTTCCTCACTTCAGGAATTGGAGCTTAATCAGTGTGACTAATTAAGACCTCAGTGCTTTGCATACAGTGTATAATGGAATTTTCCTTCCAACTGCAATTTGAAAATAAATATTATCTCCATGATAGTGATCTCATCTTTAGTTTGGAAAGAGGTATAGGAACACTGGCTTCTGATGTAAGATGGGATGACCTTTAATGCATGTTGAGTCATCTTCTAGAGGTCGCCATCTGTTCTCATTCCATCACAGAAGCAGAGACACTAGGACTATATTCACTTTCCTCATGAAGGCATCTAGACCCCAAATAAATTGCTCACTTACATCTGGTATCTAGTGCAATTGCACTATAATTGTTGTGTTTACTCCAGTCTCTGTTCCTCACGAAGGGGCTAGCAGGTATTATTGACAGAGCTTTAAACTAGACTTGAAGGGAGAGGGGGATAATATCAGGCTTACCCATGACAAGCTGTGGGATGACATGCCAAGGTTAGAGGGACCAGGTCTTAGTGAGGGCCCTCAGCCTGTTGCTCCGAGACGTGCTGGTTATGCTGCAGCTCACTTGAAGTGTGCTTACGGGGATGAACCAGGGGCTCCTGAGGTAATGGGAGCCAACAGGACAACACCAGTGGAAGACCTCAGAGGAATTAAGGGGTGT
This sequence comes from Phaethon aethereus, assembly GCF_964289735.1. Lineage (NCBI taxonomy): Eukaryota > Metazoa > Chordata > Aves > Phaethontiformes > Phaethontidae > Phaethon > Phaethon aethereus. Next base: position 43,300,621 of record NC_138576.1, on the reverse strand, counting down.
TCCTCTAAAAAGGTGACGTGTCTGACAGCCCAGATGAAGTGCTTCAACACCAATGCACAAAACATGGGCACCGTGCAGGAGGAGCTGGAAGCCACCATGCTGCTAGAAAGCTACAATCTGGTCACCATTACTGAAACATGGTGGGACGAATCCCATAACTGGAGTGTGGCTATTGATGGATACAGGTTGTTCAGAAGGGACAGGTGAGAAAGGAAGGGTGGAGACATCCCTCTACAACAAGAAATGGATAGAGTGTGAAGAGCTGTCTCTGAGTCATAGCCACAAGCAGATTGAAAGCTCATGGGTAAGAATCAGGGACTGAGGCAACAAAGGAAACCTTGTGGTTGGTGTCTACTACAGGTCGCCTGATCAAGGGGAGTCTATTGATGAAGCCTTCTCACTCCAGCTACAGGAGGCATTGCACTCACAGGCTCTCATCCTGCTGGAGGACTTCAGCCACACAGACATCTGCTGGAAAAGTAGCACGGCGAGCTGTAGGCAATCCAGGAGACTCCTGGAGTGCATGGAGGATGACTTCCTGTGCCAGGTAATAGGCAGCCCTACCAGAGGGGATGCCATACTGGAGCTGGTGGTCACCAACAAAAGTGAGCTAATTGGTGACGTGAAGATTGGAGGCAGCCTGGGCTGCAGTGATCATGCACTGGTGGAGTTGAGAGTCCTGAGGCATATGGGGCAGGCAAAGAGGAAAGTCAGGACCATGAATTTTAGGAAAGTAAACTTCCAGCTCTTCAGGGAGTTGGTCCCCTGTGAAACTGCCCTCAGGGACAAGGGAGCAGAACAGACCTGGCAGATCTTTACAGACACTTTCCACAGAGCGCAAGAGCTCTTGATCCCCAGGTGTAAGAAATAAGGAAAGGAAGGTAGGAGACAAGCATGGATGAGTGGCAACTTGTTGCGCAAACTAAAGGGCAAGAAGGAAACGCAAAGGCAGTGGAAGCAAGGACAGGTATCCTGGGATGAGTACAGGGATGCTACCTGGTTGTGTAGGGATGGGGACAGGAAGGCCAAGGCACTGCTGGAGCTGAACTTGGCAGGGGATGCAAAGAATAATAAGAAGGGCTTCTACAGGCATGTCAGCCAGAAAAGGAAGGTCAAAGAAAACATACCCCCCTTTATGATCAAGACTGGCAAACTGATAACAGCGGATGCTCCCACACATGCCTCCCACAGTAAGAGAAGAAACCTCAAGACAACCTGAGGAACCTGAACATATTTAAGTCTATGGGATCTGACGAGATGCATCCAAGAGTCCTGATGGAACTGGTTGATGTAGTTGCCAAGATATCCCCCATCATATTTGGAAAGTCATGGCAGTTAGGTGCAGTCCCTGGAGACCAGAAAAAGGGAAACATTGCAGTTATTTTTTAAAAAAAGGTCCTGTATTGGTTTTATGTGACAAGGTTTTGGTAGCAGGATGAGCTACAAAGGTGGCTTCTGTAAGAAGCTGCTAGAAGCTTCCCCAATGTCTGATAGAGCCAATGCCAGTCAGCTCCAAGACAGACCCACCGCTGGACAAGGCAAAGCCGATCAGCGACGGTGGTAACACCTCTGGGATAACGGAGTTAAGAAGAGGAAAAAAAAACAACTGTGCAGTTGCAGCCAGGAGAGAGGAGTGAGAATATGTGAACATATTTAAGAAAGCAAAAAAACCCCAGCACGCAGCTTTTGCAGCTGGAGGGAGGACTCAGTGTATGTGAAAAGAGCTCTGCAGACACCAAGGGCAGTGAAGAAGGAGGGGGAGGAGGTGCTCCAGGAGCCAGAGCAGATATTCCCCTGCAGCTTGTGGTGATGACCATGGTGGGACAGGCTGTGCCCTTGCAGCCCATAGAGCTCCACAGTGGAGCAGATCTCCACCTGCAGCCCATGGAGGACCCCATGCCCAGAGCAGGTGAGTGCCCAAACGAGGCTGTGACCCTGTGGGAAGTCTGTGCTGGAGCAAGCTCCTGGAAGGACCTTTGGACCCATGGAGAGAGGAGCCCACATTGGAGCAGGTTTGCTGGCAGGACTTGTGACCCCCAGGGGACCCATGCTGGAGCAGTCTGTTCTTGAACAACTGCACCTCGTGGAACACCTTTGCTCTGAAGAAAAGCTGAGAGAGTTGGTGGTGTTCAGCCTGGAGGAGAGAAGGCTCCAGGGGACACCTTACTGCAGTCTTTCAGTACTTCAAGAGGGCTTATAAGAAAGATGGGGACAGGCTTTTTAGCAGGGCCTGTTATAATAGGACAAGGGGTAATGGTTTTACACTGAAAGAGGGCAGATTTAGACTAGATATAAGGAAGAAACTTTTCACAATGAGTGTGGTGAAACACTGGCACAGGTTGCCCAGAGAGGTGCTAGATGCCCCATCCCTGGAAACATTCCGGGTCAGGTTGGACGGGGCTCTGAGCAACCTGATCTTGTTGAGGATGTCCCTGCTCATTGGAGGTGGGGTGGAGGAGACAAGCTTTAAAGGTCCCTTCCAATCCGATTCTATGATTCTATGAAGGTCACAGATGTGGCACAGGCTGTATATTGTACTCAGTGATTCAAAGACCTGACTCAATTCAGCTGATCAAATGGCTCTTTTCTTTAGGGTGAGATGAATGGCTTTCTGGATCTACTGACTGAGTTAATTATGGACTTGCTTCACTACCCTAAGTGTAGACTTTAATCTCCTCAAGCTGAGAAAACATTTGCACTTTTTTCTCTTTTTTTTTTTTCTTCCTTTGCATTCATTCCAACTACTTAGATAAAGTAACCACCACCTCTTTCACCTCCTCAGGATACCATGTTTACATTAAGGTCTTCTGAGTACTTTGGAAGAGCGGCTATATGTGCCCATGTTCTTGGAAGGACTCCAGCTCCTTGGCACTGGTTGAGCTGAAGGACATCTCAGGCTATCATAATCAGGGTATCAGGGGTTACAGACAGAAATATCTCCATGTTCAATGTTTCACATGGGCCATCTTTCTAGCTCAGTGAGCTCTAGCTCTTTGAGCCACTATTCTAAAACACCTAATTCTTCTCTCAAACTGTACAGCAAGCCTATGAGCCTAGCTCTGGGCTTTGGATTCCTTTCTGGGGCACTGGCACCCTGAATGCCTTGTAGGTACTTCACTTCCAGATTAGAATAGAACAAGTGGCTTCCTATTTTATATATTTTTAACTGCAGAAGAGTGTAGAAAATAAGCACTAACTCTTCTTGCCAAAATGATACAACTATAATTGCAGTATTAGACATGTATTTTTTTTCACAATAATTTACAATCACTGGAATAAAGGATAAATTTCTGCAAAAAAAAAGGTAGGCAACCCTTGATCTGTAACTAGCAAATATTCCTAAATGCGTGACTGATTACGACTTTAGTTGCCACAAGATCCTTTGCATGCTTTCACCAATGTGAAACACTTTTTCACTTCAAGTACTAAGCAGATTTTTAAGAAATCATGTGGGTCTAATACAATGTTGAAAAAGAATGTAGTGATGCCCTGGATTGTCTGAAATATTTAAAACTGAGCTAGATAAAGAACATGAAATTCTCAAGCATGATTTAACATTCCCTTGTGTTTTTCACAGATTTTTTTACATTTTCAAGGGCAGAAACATTGTAGAACCAAACAGTTTTTTAATAAAGTTGGTACTGGAAATGAGCTAACTCGTGGTGAAATATGAAGAAGTCAGGTCTCCAGAACAAGACAGATTCAGCAACGGATGTCAAGAAAAGGAATTTATTTGTCATCTTTTGATTTTGAAGTGTCTGCAAATGGATCATTTGCCTCGTTATGCACATAAAAAAGTTCTGTTTTTTAATTAGCAGTGTATTTTCCCATTACTCCTTCATTCAGCAAATAACTGGAAAAATGAACAAAAGTTACTAGAACCAGCATATTTATTAAGTACTCAGTGATTTCATAGAGTTCATCATATAATAATTGTGTTTTCATTACTCTTGTCTTAAAGTAGTTCAAGCTTTGAGCTTTGCTATTTTTTTATAATTTCTTTGTTGAGCATGCAATGCTACAGGCTTGGGTAGGAGTGGCTGGAGAGAAGCCCGGCGGAAAGGGACCTGGGGGTGCTGGTTGACAGCCGGCTGAACATGAGCCGGCAGTGTGCCCAGGTGGCCAAGAAGGCCAACAGCGTCCTGGCCTGTATCAGGAATAGTGTGGCCAGCAGGAGTAGGGAAGTGATTGTGCCCCTGTACTCGGCACTGGTGAGGCCGCACCTCGAATCCTGTGTTCAGTTTTGGGCCCCTCACTACAAGAAGGATGCTGAGGTGCTGGAGCATGTCCAGAGAAGGGCAACGAAGATGGTGAGGGGTCTGGAGCACAAGTCTTATGAGGAGCGGCTGAGGGATCTGGGGTTGTTTAGTCTGGAGAAGAGGAGGCTGAGGGGAGACCTTATCGCTCTCTACAACTACCTGAAAAGGGGTTGTGGCGACGAGGGTGTTGGTCTCTTCTCCCAAGTAACTAGTGATAGGACGAGAGGACATGGCCTCAAGTTGTGCCAGGGGAGGTTTAGATTGGATATTAGGAAAAATTTCTTCACTGAGAGAGTGGTCAGGCATTGGAACAGGCTGCCCAGGGAGGTGGTGGAGTCACCATCTCTGGAAGTGTTCAAAAAACGTGTGGATGTGGTGCTTTGGGACATGGTTTAGGGAACATGGTGGCGCTGGATTAATGGTTGGACTTGATGATCTTGAAGGTCCTTTCCAACCTAGTGACTCTGTGATATGGCAGATAAGTGTACTCTCTGTTGTACGTACTGATGCACCTATTCTGATATATATGCTGCAGCTCTATAAGAATCACACCTCTCCTGACATGATTAGCTGCCTTTGCAATATAGTCTCTGCGTTGGTGTCTATAATGCTACATAAAATGTAACAGCTCATCCAGCTGACACAGCACAGCTCACATCCATACAGCTAAACGCTTCCAACTTCCCAAGAGAAGCTGGCCACATACAACTTGCTTACCGAGAAGAGCCTTGGCCCGTGGTTAACCCCAGCAGCCAGTAGCTTAACAGTATGGGTATTTCAGTCCCAGGACCCTGGTACCAGACCCTGGTACTCTTTAATTTACTGGGACAGCCATATCCAGAGCTGGTGGGAACTGGAGTAAGAGGTACCTTGCTGCATCAGACTGTGGTCCACAAGCGCGATATTACTTCTCCACCAGTGACAGCAGGAGATGTTATTGTAGGGGAGCACAAAGCCTTGGCCACTTTCTATAGCCTAAATCCCTCATATACTCCACTATCCACAATTGTTTTATTAGTTTTTATTACCATTTTTTAACAACTTCTAAACTGTTTGTAGACATCTTCCTTTTTAGAAAACTCTTTCCATTGTTATATTGGTTTGGTTTTATTAATAGCCTTATTTTTATGTAGTTCCCTGTCTTGAATATTTGACAATTATGTCAATATTTGTGTGCTAGATTTATTTGGCCCACTCTCTCCTATGACAACACTGAACTAAATTGCTTTGTGATCACTACTACAGAGCAAGTCTCACATTTATTCTTCTTGAATGAGCTCCTCTGCCTCAAGATATAGAACAGCACCTTTTCTTGTGGGCTCTGAATCAGGATGTTCCAGAAAGCAGTAATTTATTGCATTTAGTAACTTAATCTCCGCGTCTTATCCTGATGAGGCATTGATCCAGTCAATATTCAGGTAGTTTAAATGTCTGACTATCACCACCTATGCTAAAGCTGCAGCGTCTCTAATCTTATTTAACATGTCATGGTCACTATCACCCCACAGTACAAGAACAGCACTACATTTTTATTGTTGGAGTATGGTATTTCCATCTGCAAGTATTTTTCTATTTTCCCATAATAATTTATTCTGTAACACTTTATATTATCCCTCATATATTGTGCCTGTACATCTCACTCCGTCATCCCTGGAAAGTTAGCACCAGCGTCTCCTACACAGTTCCACAAGGTCCCTGAAATATTTAAATCAGTATTGTCATTTGATGACAAGCACTCCCGTTTTCCCATCTTATTCTTAGGATTCCAATGTTAGTGTAGAAACCCTTACAAGTTTTGCCCTTGCACTGTCACTCAATACCACATGTGCCAGTCAACTGGCACTATAGGAGGTCTCATTTGCCTTCCCTATTTATTATGATTGTGCTGTTTATTTCCCTCCTGGCTCTTTCAGAGGCAAATAGAACATTAATTATGTCCCCCTCATCCCCGTTTCACTGAAATAAAAACAAAAAAATGAACTTAACCTTGAACTGTACATTTATACACAAACTTTCCTACACTGGATCTACAGAATTTGTACCTAACTAATGCACTGGAATGAAAGTCTTAAATCATCCTGATAAAACCAATTTATTAATCAAACCAACATACTCCTGAGAGATATTTGGAAAGAAATCTTTCAGGTTTTTTGTTTGTGAAGCAATCACCTTTTTATTGGAGGCTTCAGGTGGAGAGTAATGTTTATTCCTGATGCTTTCCAAGAAAGTACAAGTTATTTTATTTAACTTGGGTATTGTTTTAAAATCCTTAATAAAATCTTTCACAGAAAGCACTTTAGTTCAATGTTACTTTTATGTCTTGTATTAAATTAAAAAAAAAACAACAGAAATCCCACTTCTGTTCAGTTGCAATTGAATTTGAATAGAAAGAGAACAACAAGAATGACTAAGACCTGAATTCTGCCACTCCTATTGAATGAGTTTTCCTGTTTATTACTCATACTGAAATCAGTGAGTCTACTCTGCACAAAATTATTCTTCAAATTACATGTATATTTTTTATTTAATCTGGCTCCAGATAGGAAAAATGAAAAATAGGAACTGAAGGGAGAAATTTTCAGTAACAGCTACACAGTTCAGCAACAGAGAGTATAGTTCTTCAACCAGAATCTCCGTTTCTTTTAAAACTTTTCCACAAGCCCTTCAGCACATTAAATACACTGGTCTCAGGACCTGTTAATAATTTGAGTACTGATCCCTAATAAGTGATGTGATGGGAGTTGAAACTGGACTATTTCATGTCCAAAGACCTGAGAGAATTGATATGGATGAACATTGGTTCTTACGCACACAGGATAGTTACAATTACTTTATTTTTACTGTTTTCCATACTGACAGACATTTTGCCCTTGGGGTCCACTATGATGTGCAGAGTGAGCAGTTTATCTTTGTTTCCATTAGTATGAAAGACAAGAGAGTGACAGTGTGCAGAAAGGCAAGGAAATACTGAAGTAGATGTTCAAAACAAATCCAGTTTCAAAGGCCTACGCTACTCAAATGGAAAAGCCAGTGTGGGTGCTGGCAAATGTGTGTTTCATTGCAATATAAGGTAAAAGGCATTTCAAGTGCTCCCTGAATGACAATGAAGTATTGGAAAGCAATGACATTCTAATCATTGCTGCAAATGTCAGCACAAGGAGCCAGTGGGTTGTGGGTCCCCAGTGCACAAGTTAACAGCTTTACAGTAAAATCACCAGGGATCAATTAAAAGGAAACTGTTACTAACCTTCATGCATCCTATTGCCGAAATGTCTAGAGAAAAAGGTCTAATTATAGTCCTAACCTTTCCCAATGGGCCATGAATGAGCTTCCAAATACGGCATGGAAACAGAAAAAAAAACCACGGTGTGCTATTTTCACATGTTTAGGGTCTCTTATGCAAGGCACTCAATAACACCGCCAGTGTCCAAGTACACTGAGTTTTACCCTGCAAATCAATACACTGTAGTCTTAACTATTGAGTTAGGAAGACCTTCAAAATAAAAATAAAACAAAAAATGGAGTGAGATAGGAATTCAGGCTTGTTAATGCACAGAGACAGAAATCAAAGTCAACCTGGAAAGTAAGAACAGGGTTCAAATGTAAAAGCATAAATCACATCATAGAACTATTGTGCTAATACTGTATATTAAATATCTGCAGTTTCATGTTTCATTTTGGCAACATTTAGAGCCAATGTGAAAAAAAGATGGAGGGAAGTGATTAAAGCCTTTTCCAGCAAATGAGAAATTACCAGATTTTTACCCAGTGAACTGCCTGAAGAAATGGAAAAAAAGATTTCCTAATTTGCTTTCAGCTGTTCACAACCTCAGAAAAATTCTGCAGCCATGAGAAATCACAGAAAAGGAAGGGCCTAGTGAGGACTCCCTTTTTCCTTTGGCCAAGTGTGGCGATATCTTGAAGCTGGTTTTCATGCAGACTAAGCTTTTCCCATTCCAGAGGGACACGTATGGCTCAATCTATCAGCCTTGCAAAACCAAGTGCAAATGGACTGATACAAAGCAGGCACAGTAATGAAATGCATAATGACTCTATGAAATAAACCACTACATGCTGGTAACATGTAAGACCTACTTTAATTGTCCTTCAGGTATGTCTCTTTCCCTGCCTTGGGGAGCCTCTAGGGTATCTCCCATCCATCACATGAGCAGCAAGCAGAGCAAATGGAGAGTTACAAGAGGGACAAGTTTCTAATTATCTGTTCAAGAAAGGTTGGGAGCTGAGAAGAGTAACTTCCATATGTAGGTTTAAGCTCCAGTCCTTCGCTATTATCATCATAAGACAGTATGCAGTTATGAGAGGGGAGAGGGGAAAAAAAAGACGACTATATCCTCGTGGGATCTCGAAGACTTTTACCTCAGGTGCTGGCACATTGATTTGTTTTTGTGAAGCTATGAGCTTATTCTTAAACAATATCGACAGGAAACAGCAGATGGCCAAATTGCTTGCAAATGCTTTTATATTACAGTTTATATTCACCAAGACACTTCCACACTGACATGAGCAATGTCATTTTCTAGTAATGTTTGGAATTAGTCCCTTGGGTCACCAATTCCCAGGCATTATCAGATGATAACTCTGAAACTATGATTACTTAAATATTTTTCAAATCCTGAAGTACTCTTAAAAGGATACAATTTGCAGCCATGGGAACCTTGTTACAGTGTTGCTATCCATACAAATATCACTATAGTTGTGTTTTGAGTCTCCATCATATACCCCTGGTAAAAGATCTGATAACTGGAGAGCAAAAAATTGCTTTACGCTGAAGCTTGTTTTATAAAATCTTCATCAAATGTGGTTTCTCATTTTCCTTTAAAAGAAAAAGACACTTATTTTTTAAAGAAAACAGGTATATTTAAAGCAGATCAAAAGATGAATTTCTTACCAATTGTTTTAGAATATTTTTGACCTTGCAAAATAAAAGAATAAACCATTTACACTACACGAGAATCGAAACATACATAAGTGAATTAGATATTCAAAACCTGCTAACATTCAATCGTCTCCAGCTCCTCCATAGAACTTCGCTGCAGTTAATTCTATAGATTGTATAGATTCATACTGAGTATTTTATTTGCAAATCACAAACTCTTTTAACTCATCTTCCTACATAGTATTAACTAGATCTAAATATTATCCTATACATACTTGTCTGAAAATATGTAACTTCAGTAAGGCCTGGCTGTGCAAGGCAACATGCAAATAAAAAAACGTAAGTGTATGCCTATCTGTAAGACCTTGCCTTAAACTTTTTACATTAATGATAACATTTTCCAGTATTAATTCTCCAGTTTTGGTGCATTTAGTAGTTTGGATTATTTTTAAATAAGTGTCATAAGCAAGTTTTAATCTATTAGAAGGAAAAAATGCATTAGATGGAAAAATGTTTAATTCTTTTATATATATTATTAAGAACACAGAATAAAATTCAAACCAACTACTTTTAAAAAGTATTTTATATTTAGTGGTGATCTTGACATTTATTCAGTAAATTTCTGGAAATCCTAATGGCTTCAGTGCTTTATATTTATATGTACAGAGTAATAAAGTTACTTAATCAAGGCCAAAATCAGAATGTTTCAAGTAAACACAAGAAAGAGAAGTATGTAATGACAAAAGGAATCATACATTATGTAAGTTGCATGTAACCAGTAATAGCATGAATAATGATATCAGAATATGTGCTAGAGTATACAGGATACCAAAAAGTCAAAGTCTGAACATGGACAATATCTATAAACAAAAATTGAAACCATTAAAAAAACTTACAATGCACATTTATAAAGTAACAAAAAAATAAAAGCCAGACAGAATGGCATCACTGAAAAAGGTATTTAAAAACATTCTTAACTTCCTGTTTTAAAATTCTGATGTATTGCCAACAGCTATATAAATAAACTAGTTGTGATGTATTAAATAACATCTAGGTATTAACCTGGAGTAGCTATTCATTACCTCTTCTATAGAAATTCCAGTGCTGATACATCTGAAAAGGTTCTAGATTCCAAACGTTGTCGTGACTTACCCAAATGTTAATAACATTCTTCTGATAGTTTATGAGATTAATTCCAGCTAAATGAAATTTTGTCATAACAACTCATTTTACCAAAGCCAGAACACTGTGTAGAGACATATCTTTTTCAACAAACATTTCACTAAGAGATTTTTTTGAGAGTGTTGGTATGTACATTTTATTTAGTATGAATGTTGGTTTGGTTTTGTTTTTTTTACAGGCCCAGGGCTGTCCTGGCATTTCCTTCAAGCCCAGAAAACAGCAGCAGTATGGAAGTGTCATCTCCCAGAGAAAACTTTCTCTCATTTTCAAATTTATATTTGAAAGGTGGACTTGAGTAGGCTTTCTCACAAGCTCTGCCCGAATAAAAAACATGTAGGTATCACAAAATTAGCGTTTCTATAAACTGCTCTTCAAGCTGACAGTTCAGAGTAGACATGCTCTTCTTTGACTGACAACCACCTACAGGATGGTGCTTTATTCTACACCTCTCTCCATCCCCTCCAGGGAGCTGAAGCTCTTTACACGTGGTTTTTTTTGACCATGTCTTCTGTGGTGGGTGTAAGAGTAAGATGCCTCACCTATGCTTCATAACAAGTCTTCCTGTGCCAGCCTCTGTACCATGGTACAACAAAAACAAACCATAACCTATGGGGAAGGATCTAGCTAAATATCATTAAACTTAGAAGAAACTTCAGCATAACTCCCTCCTGATACAGGATGTCCTTGATTGTATTTATCTGTTCTGGAAATGAGCAGTACAGAAAATAATTCATTAAAAAGTGATAAACTGCATTATCATTCAGCAGTTGATAAAAGCCCTGACTCCCAGCTGATTGTAGCATATCTATAATGGAGTGTGGGGGCGTGGCTGTGAATATCTTTGTTATTCATTCTGAGGTTTATAAAATGCCTACAGCCACAGTAGTGAGGCTTTCTATACAAAAATTAAAGGCATAAATTTGATACATAGCCCACAGTGGGATGTGCTAAATAAAATGACTGCTCCTTCTGCTGCTGCTAGAAATTCATCGACAATCCAAGCAGGGGTGTAATGTAAGCTGGAAAGGGACCAATCGACTGAAAAACAGAATGAAGCGCCTAAATTTCCTCTCAAAGGGAATTATCCATGGTAGCATAGTTTTGATTCTGCACCAGGCTCAGGAGCTGGATGAGCCGAAGCCCTGGTTTAAGATGACAGAAGTAGATGAGAGTGACTAAACACCTCCAGGTGGTTCTTTACATGGGAGGCTTACACTAGCCATACTCCACCATTGATTAATTGCTGCATCACCTGAAACACCACTCCACTTACCCAACAGTTTCTACCACCAAAGAATAGACCAGGCACACATGAAGGTCTCAGGCAGTGGAGGGTCAGGAAGGAAAATGGGACAGCAGGAGTACAAAATGTTACAAGTGACAAGCAAGAACATCTATAAAAAAAGAACCTTGTAAAGTGTGTGGGAGAAGTGAGGCAGGACATGACAAGAAACTGTCAGAAAAAATATAGAAGAGAGACAGATGGGAAATGGGTGGCATAAACACACTGACTGGTGAGCAGTCAAACCTGAGTTCTTGTCCTTCCCACAGTGAGGAACATTGGAAGGAAGCAAGATGGACATTCAAAAACAAACATAAAGGAAGAAGAGGACAAGGATGGAGAGACACTAAGATGAATCTGTAAGATTTCCTGTGAATGTAATGCATGGAGTGGGAGAAGTAGATATCAAAAAGAGGAATTTCCTCATATCTTTGTCAGTGAAGGAAGTCTATTGTTTTCAGGAAAGACCTCTAGAAAATGTCAGAATCTATATATATAAAAGCCCTAATGTCTCATACATGCCTCATGAACAGCATTCAGGGCACTTCATCTGTGTGGATTTTATTTCAGTTTGTTATCCTGATATTTTAAGGACTATGCACTGTAGTAACTTCAGCCAGCTAATAACGTCATATGAGAAACTGAAACTTGCTTATGGACAACGGAAAAGTACAGAGATACCGAAGAAGTCTGGTAAAGTGCTGCAAAAGTATTTCATTTTCCTTAGACAAAATTTGAAAGTTTTCATGAAAATGTAATAACTTGCATGTTATTTCTTTGGGAGATTCACCTTACAGGAAGCCTTTAAAAGATCTACTCAAAGCTTCTTGGATTCAAACTAAGCTGTATGGTCTTAATGCTAAAAAGTAAAAGGAGATAAAGACGGTTGATTTGGGCATGAACTCATGGCATGAGCTCATGTCTTGACAGGGGTAATATGTCTAGTGTATTCCTACCTGCCTGTCACCTGACTTGGAGTGAGTAATTGGCAGTACTCCTCCAAAACAGAAAATGACATTTAACATTTATGACATCCTGTGTAACACCCTGATTGCATTACTTCCAGATCCTTCTTGTATCACCAGACAATAACTTCTGGTTTTGAACTCCTTTTCCTGTTTCATCCCACATGCACTACCTATGTTTTTGTCTTCTATCTGGACAAGAAAGAACACACACCACAACTAACCAAGAGCTATGTGCACCCCAAATGATCAGCTAACATATGCATGCTAACTGGCAAGAGATTTACTGAAGTACAGTGGACAATGTCTGAGTTCACCCTCTCTTTCCCACGGAGAGGTATATTAAAAGAACATAACATTTTTTTCAGGTACTTAACACAGGATTCGGTTTCATTAAAAGACATCTAAATTTAGATATCCACATTTAGGTATCTAAGGGAACATTATATCTCGCAGCTCTGATTTTAGTTAATGGAGATCTTCTCAATTCAGTCAGCTGAGTCTAGAGAATGATTCAGCTGACAAATTTACATCAGGGGAGACTGACCTTCTCCCTTTGTCAACTGAGTTGCCTCAGAACATGATTATGTGGTCAGGTGTCCACCGCCCTTTGAGATGCACTTGGTCACCATGTGGGTTAGGCAAACTGGACACAGGACCTATGAGAGACTCTTCTGCAGTGGCAGCAGGAAACCATGCAGGATATATAAGTTTATATCAAATAGCAATGGACTTCTGTGCAGGCAATTGAATTAAGACTAGATCTTCACTGACTGTATCAGGAATTTCAACACCACCGCTCTTTAGGTACCTACTATGTTAAGACACCTACATTTACATACTTAACCTCAAACTGAATGCTTCCTTTAGTGTCCTTAAAATTTTGCCAAGTTTAAAATTGGTGAAAGAGAGCAAAAGTTCCTGTGGAGAATGTATGATCATATAAACCAGCCTGAAGATTTGGTTTCCAAGGCTTGCAAAACAATCTGCGTAGAAAGCACTCCAAATTAGAAAATGTCAGAATTTGAGTTACCTTAATCCATCTCCTTCATGTGAACACATAATGATATATTTTTTAATTACACAATCACATACTTTTTTTCCCAGAGGATCCCTGCTTCCTTCAGTGCACAGAAGAGACAGTGCTCATTTACTGAGCAGCAGTTCAGTATTTTGTTTTCTCCTTATTCTCATTGTGCAGCTCTAGGCATTATTTATTGCACACAATTATAACACAGCTCGGAAGACAGAATTATTAATTTCCTCATGGGCTTTTCTGTGTAATTCATCTGTATCATGCATTCATTTTCACAGCACCCTTTCGAAACATTTCTTTCATTCACAGCTGAGATGCTAAGACTTAGAGAGATTAAAGTCCACAGTATCCATAGATTTGAAGTGACCAATTTAAGTCACCGAGGAAATTATATTTTCAAGCACTTACTTAACATTGCTTCACACTTTATAAGCTCTGCACATAGCCTTCATTGGTATCATTCTTGTACAAAGTGCTCATCATTCCTGCAAATTGGATACCAGGAGTTAGCTAGGTACTTACTTACATAAAATAATTAGTGAACCATCATAAAAATATCGGTTTATCTGCCTTGATTAACATTATAGGCTTCTTGACAAATCTTTCTCAATTTTCTATTAATCTTCCTCACCTACTTGCTTCTTCTCTATCCCAGCTCTCTCATTGATTTCGTCTCAGTTTTCCTTCCGACTTTCCATTCATATTCAGTCTTCTTTATTTAGTTTATCCTTTATCTTAAAGGAAACACACAGCATCAGAAATTGTTGAAGACTTCTCAAATTCTTGGTAAAACTCAAATTTATCACGCTCAAATGCCTGGAAAGGGCTGACTGAGTTACTCTTGTCCTGACAGTGGCAGAATTATGACAGAGCCAGGAAAATCTTTGGAAATACAGTGTTACTAGTGCTGTTTCTGGGATGTTCGAGGGAGACCTGTACAGAACTGAAGGACCGCTAGTTCTTGTCCTCAGTCTTCAGCCCTTCACATCACCTCCAGTAGCTGCCATATGAATTTGACAAAGAAGATAACAGTGACTGCTTTGCTGTCTCCAGCTAACTCCCTAAACAAATGTGTATTTTGTCTATGCACATGGATGGCCTTGAGTAGCCCATCCAACCTTTCCTTTCTTCAGCTCTTCCACTTCTTTTTGTCTTTTCTACTCTCCTTACATACAGAAGGATAGGTCTATTGCTGTCACCAAGGTAATCAAACACAAACTCTGCTTCTCTTCAGTAGTCTGCATCAATCGTGTGCCTCCCATGGCATTTTAACTGAGTGATATTTAAACAATTCTGAGAAATCAAGAAACATTTGGTGTCATTCCCATGAATACGATGTAAAAAGATATTGAATTTGTAATTTGATACTGATAACTCTAGCGCCTTCCATCTCTACCAGCTATCTATCCCCCTTCTTGAATAGCTGCTTCCCATTTCAAGCTTCTTCACAAAGAACTGCCCGTTTCCTTTGGCACCATCCTTTCTCCAGCTTTGGCAACATCCATTAAATATGGAGTTTAATATTGTGAACATAGCAATGATTCATATCAATGGCAGCACTCGGGCCTCCTCCGAAAAATAGATATATCCTTAAAAAATACAAATTCTACCAGTCTTCCCTAAAATAGAAGTTGTTTAACCCCAGCCAGCAACTAAGCCCCATGCAGCCGCTCGCTCACTCCCCCACAGTGGGACAGGGGAGAGAATTGGAAGAGTAAAAGTGAGGAAACCCATGGTTTGAGATAAAGACAGTTTAACAGGTAAAGCAAAAGCTGCACACGCAAGCAAAGCAAAACAAGGAATCCATTCACCACTCCCCATGGGCAGGCAGGTGTTCAGCCATCTCCAGGGAAGCAGGGCTCCGTCACGCGTAATGGTTACTTGGCAAGACCGATGCCATCACTCCCAATGTCCCTCCACCCCTTCCTTCTTCACCCCAGCTTTATATGTTGAGCATGATGTCATATGGTATGGAATATCCCTTTGGCCAGCCTGGGTCAGCTATCCTGGCTGTGTCCCCTCCCAGCTTCCCGCGCACCCCCAGCCTTCTTGCTGGCAGACCAGCACGAGAAGCTGGACTGTCCTTGACTACTTGGCAACAACTCGAAACATCAACACGTTATCAACATTTTCTCATCCCAAATCCAAAACACATCTTCACACTAGCTTCTGTGAAGAAATTTAACTCTATCCTGGCTGAAACTAGGATAATATCTCTAGGGACACTTGCAAATATTGGAGCAATGGACAAATTTTCTTCAAGCAAAAAAAAAAGTTAGCTTTCTTTTTAAAGAGACAATGCTGACAAGACTGAAAACATAGCACTTTAACATAGTAATCATTGCAGAAATATTGTAAGTGTATAACATGAAATTAGATTATATTAAAAGTGAAAGTAAATAACAGTTTCCATGACTCTATGCCAGCTAAAGCCTGGTAGATAAAGTCTCAAAACTAAAAAGTCTCAAATTGAAAGGATGTCCTGTTGAAAGGAAACTATAAACAACAAACAGCTTCACCCAGTGAATATAAGTAATGAATGTTGATTAATGAATGCACTAAAAAAATAATCAGCAAAGGTAAAAGAAGACATCAGTTATATCAAAGACCATGAGAAACATTTAATTTAGATGTTCAGAAGCTTGTGCAATCAATACAAAATCTTCCGGCATAAGAGTTAAAAAAAAGCTCTGGAAAAATAAACATCTATTGACACAGGAGTTACAGAGTTCATTTCATCCTGGTGGTGTTGAGCTATTTTAATTCCTTGTGAGAAAAAGGAAAAAAGAAAAAAGAAAAAAGTGAAAGAGAAAAGAAAAAAAAAGAAGATGGAAAGAAAATCTAACCTTCAAAATATATTTTACAAAGAAAAACCCCTGTAACAACAAAAATAACAGAGTCCAGTTCAGTAGTCCTTTAAATCAGAGAAAACTGCTTCCATTGGTTGCCACAGGCTTTGTATCAGGCCTGAGGAGAACAGTCTAAAGAGCTACAACACGCCAGAAGTAAAGATCCCATGGAAGGCAACTGGAAGGCAACTGAATTGCACTTGGTGGAGTAAGACATCTAAAAGGACTTCCCAGTTGGAAGTCTATTATTTGTTTAAAGGATTGAGATTCCATACGCAAAATATTTGCAGATGAGGAATTAAATCCTCTGGGCTCTGTGAACAACCATGGCAACTGTGGCAACAGTCTCCCAAATCTGAACAATAGGGCTGTTTTCTCACTCCTCTGTGCAAAGAGTCAATATGATGCAGATTTCCAGTTCTGATTACACCAGCTCAGCCTTTCATAGCATACAGGGATTATTTTCTAATTGATCTGCACCAGCTTTTCAAAAAAGGCTACCAGTCAATGAATTGTCCATTACAACAGAATAAAGGAAGCTTAAGGCCTTCAACAAATTGCCTTATACAAACTGAAAAATACTGACACCGAAACAGCATCATTTGGTTGGCTACCCAGCATCCTCACTGTTACAACAGCAATGACAAGGTTACCTTCTCTATGCTGTATTTTGCCTGCTCTTTTAAAGCATTTTGACCTTGATTGATCCTTCCCTGCTATTGGAAAAAGGTACTTCAGTTTGATAATTAATTTCATAATGCAAATTGTCAAGCAGTAGTGAAGTTATTTGTTAATTTGCATAATGCTTTTACTGAGCTGGTGAAAGAAGATAACTCAAGAGGGTGGCTCTGAAAATGCCACCCCTCTAACCAGCTGCCATAAAATGCATTAGCTTAGCACAGAAGGCAGGGAGCAGTTGGCCTTTCTGTTTGTTACAGAACCTAATTATTGTGTTCACCAGTGATGGCACACACGGTAGCACAAAATTGTTAAGGAGAGGCAGGTTGGGATAAATTGCAAACTTTTCTGCTACTTTTCTGCCTTTAAAATTTTAAAGTGTCAAGTATATTGGACAAAAAGGTGGATCAAAAAATTTTATTTCACCATAAATAATGTGTTCTGCCAGGAAGCCCATAATGGATATGACAATGTATAATAATAATAATATCCCATGCCTCATATGACATCTGTTGTGCTTGAAGATACTCAACACGTCTAGGGTTGTCCCACTCTATAGTATATCTGCACCAAAATATCATAATCTCATATATCTGATTAGAATATTGGTCACTTATCACTATGCTTCATGCCCTCTAACCAGACAAAAATTAACTCAAGCAGTTCTACAGCTTTAGAATTGAAAAGCACTAATTACCCTAGTATGACCTGAGCCACAGCCTTGGCAACAAAGGTGAAGATGTCCTGAATTCTGGCATAGATTCTTGGTGTGGCCTTGGATATTTCATTTTCTTTTGCTTCCTCATGTTCACGTTTTCATGATTTAAGGAAAATAATATTTAATCAATTTATCTCTCCAGGATATGTTAATGCTTAACCAATCAACTATGAAGCACAATATTTTTCAGAGCTACTGGAAGTGCTCACTTTATCCTGCTGATGAAGAGTCTCTGTTCTCATGATACCATGACTTTTTAGCTTTCTCACTACTGATTTTATAAGGAAAAAGACACGGGACTGTGCTAGATTCAGTCATATCATCTGAATATACCTGATTGTGTCTTGAAGTTAAGTACTCAAGGGCCTGCTTAGCACTTGGATGAGAGATCACTCAGAAATCCCGCAGGCACAAGTCAATGAGCCATGCTAAATTACAGAAACTGAATTAGTTCAAAGACTCTATTAGGTTCTGCCTTCATGACTGAGCTGTTGAAAAACAGGAGGAGAAGGGTGGTTAGATGGCTAACTATCATCTCTGCCTTTGAAAAACTTCTGGTATTTAACTCCTCCTCTGCCCCTTTCTCTTTTTCTTTCCTATCTTTTCCTCTCCACAATCCCTTTGCTAATTCCTTCCAGCCTATGAGAACCTGCCCTTGCTCTGAGAAGGAGCAGGAGGGAATCAGAAAGCAGCAGACTCTGTGTCTGCCACAGGTCAGGGAGGAGACTGGAAAGGAGCTCCTACTGTCCTACTCAACCCAGTGAAATGTTCACAAGCCTGTGAATTTATCAAGCAAACTGGACATTTTAAAAGTCAGACAGGTTAGTGGAATGAGCCCCTGGGGGCAAAAAGACGATAAACAATGACTCCTTGTCTACATTTCCTTGCTTCACAGCAAATAACAAAGTAAGCATTAGTTTTGTTTAGGGGCTTTGCTCTAAATCTCACTTCAATATCATACTTAAATGTTCCAGTAAAATTCTTAGTCTTTCAGCAGTTCCCTCTCATGATACCATATTACTGATGGATTTTGGCAGTGACAAATGACAAAGCATGCCTGTCTCTGAAGCCATTCTCATTTGCATTCTTTCCAGCTCCTTATCTGTCCCATTGGAATAAAAATTAAAATTAAAAGATAACATTTCTGAGAATAATATTTAAGTAACATAAACTGTAACAGTGTTACCATGACATTAAATTCAGTACGAAGTACTTTCTGATTCCTTTGGATAGGCAGATATCTGGTTTAGACATAGCTGAAAGTGTTTTTGATTAAAACCATTTCTTTCTCTGAAGAAAAATATTCTTAAGGCAAATATTGTTGTCTAGAAAATATGAAAACAACAGACAATGCTTTCCTTTAATTTTTTGGCTTGGTTTGACTGGCTTAGTGCTTTGAGACAAATGTAAAACTGATAATGTTTTGTATGAAAACAAATTAGAGTACTGATTTAATGAAACTCTTAAGCATGTTTCAGTCAAACTCTTCAGCAGAACATATGAACGTTCTGAATGGTTTTCTTTATTTACCAAGTTAAGGCCTGCTTTTTCTTTTGATATACCCACACTTTTTTGGTACTTAGGTACTTTTAAGATACTTCTAGGACTTTTTTGGTACTTAGAAACAAGTACCAAAAGCCTTTCCTTTTTTGTTGTAAACATAATTACATGCAAAATACCAGCAATGATATTTTTGCAGCAGAAATTGTACATTTCTTGCACATTTTGAAGAATGAAGCATTTTCTTGTTTCACTTCATCCAAATGTTTTCTTAAATTCAAAGAATTTTTTTGAATACTTTCTACCTGCCTAACTGTGATCCTAAACAAACTCTTTTCAGGTTCTTCTATTCGCCCTTTCTATTGTGTTGATGCCCTGCTAGTGCAGACATGACCATGCCTATGCTGTATTTGTGAACTGCATCCAATCATAAGTATGACACTGGGCATGACAAATTGCTTAGAAAAGATTAAGCAAAACCCTGCTTAAACAAAGGAGAAGTAAATGTTTTTTAAAAGTTTTCCATTTTCCAGGTGTGCACAGTGATAAATAAAGAAAGTGAGAGTGAGAATGAAATGGTCCTACCAACGAGGAAATTCAAATAAAATCTGGAAGTACGTGATGGGTTTTGAGCAGGACCTCATGGGCAGGGCCTGGGAGCAGCACAACAAGTTTAAAATTAATACATTTAGATGGCAAATGTTCTCTAAGGCAAGATGTATAGATACTGTAGAAGCCTTGGGAAAAAATGAAAAAGAAGTCTAGGATCCTGGAGGAGCTATACCTGCAGTAATTAAGAGAAGACTGTTGGGACATGGGCCTTTGCTAGTGAAAATGAAGAGAGAACAGTTAAAATCATTATGTGAGAAAAAAACCACAGCACTGACCAACAGTATTAAAGAACAGGAAATGAAAAAAACCTAAGTTGTTGGTGATATGGAGAAGAATTGAAAATTCACAAAAGTTGTGAAATACAAGTGTTCATAGAGGGAACTAGATATGGAGTAGGAGGAGAGTCAGAAAGACATTATTGATACTTGAATCTGTATGATTTTGTTAGGTATAGAACAGAAAGTTTTAAGGAACAGTAGTGAAATATGGGAAGGGAGAAGGTTTAATTACTAGCAGTAGCTGAGCTGTAACAAAAGACCTCAGATATTGGTGTGCTGAAGCTTATGTGAAATAATTTTTTTAGAAATTTTCTAGAAAAAATTCTAAACTGGAAATCACTGTCTGTGAGAGTGGATGGTGGAAAAGGAAGCAGGTGAAGAAGACTTATATGTTGGCCAAGGAAACATAAGTGGTCAGGAACATATCAGGGACACAGCAGACCAGATGCTAACAATAAGTTGTGAGGAAAAAGATAAAGAAAGAAACTGCTGAATATAGTGAGCTTGATTTCTCTAGGAAAGATCATTTTAGCCAGAAATAGTCCACTTTTTTTTAATGTGATTTTCTAGATTCAATAATCCTAACATTTTCTTTGCTAAGGGTTGTTTAAGTAAGAAATCCTTTAGAAGGATCATTTCTTAGTATCTCTTCAACAGGTACATGTGTGAAAGAAGAGGAAAAGGCTAAAAGTTTTTTCTGTTTCACAGCAGATGTCTATTATTTATGTTGAACAACAAACCCCATATACAGCCAAGACACCATCAAGGAAGATTATTTGGTTTCAAAGTTACAAAGAATGTAACTTAAGGGTCATGGAAATGCATTATACAGAGGAATATGTAGATGAAAAAGAAAACAATAAATCATCCTATTGACAGTAAGCTATATTAAACTGTTGAAAAGTCTTCTAGAGGAAGTGCAGAAGCCACATCCCTGGAGGCTTTTACAATTAGGCTGAATAAAACAGTAGAAAAATATAGTGTGGGATATAATTCTAGTAGGATAACTTAATTGATCTCTTCCAGCTATAATTTTTACAATTCAAAATCCATGGCTTGGGTGTTTTGCTGCCTCAGCTCACTGTGGGAATACAATGATTGTGGGATTGAAAGAATGGTCAGCAGGAAAAGAGAAAAAGAGTTAATGAAATCAGAAAAAAGCATCTTCCAGACTGCCAGAGAGGTAACTGGCAGTGCTAACAAATACCTCAGCAAGTCTGATTTCCCATGAGGCCACCTCTGATAGCTAGACCTAGGCAGCCAAACCTAAATGGAAGGCAATAATAATTAGATTCTGGTGAGTGAAGGACTCGTAGGAGGACCAACTTTTCAGAAGGAGTTAATGAAAGGAAAAGGAAATACCCAAATTTTCCAAAAGATTTAAAAGGGAAATATACTATGATATAGTCTTTTAAGTGGTTAGATCTTCCTTACTAACCTATGGATGTATATTCATATAAGGAAAGGGAGAAAAAGAGACAAA
Source organism: Phaethon aethereus (assembly GCF_964289735.1). Classification (NCBI taxonomy): domain Eukaryota; kingdom Metazoa; phylum Chordata; class Aves; order Phaethontiformes; family Phaethontidae; genus Phaethon; species Phaethon aethereus. The sequence goes on along the minus strand of NC_138576.1, from coordinate 43,278,882 downwards.
GAGAAAATGCCTTACACCTTAACAAAATTGATCACAGCTGGGGAGTGTTAATATGTGTGCCTTTCCAGTACAGTAAGATTCAGGGTGACCCATAGTTATTATTCAAAGTCAGCATCAGATCATTTAATTCTCTGCTTCAGTTCCTTTTCTGTTCCTCTCTCCAATCTGAGTGTTATGGCCATTCACCATCTTCTCTTCTGCTATTCTTCCTCTTCATTTGATTGGGCTCTCAATGGTGTTTTAGGACACTAAAGTCCCCCAGTGCAATACCCATCTTGTTGAACTAATCTGAACTTAGAACAAGTGCTAATAGCTCAATAAGCGTTTTATGACCCTTCTCCCTGAACAAAACTTGCACTGCTGGTGGGAATGCATTCACTGCTCAAAAGCACTGAATGCTGAACAGGATTAATACTTGTGCTGCTGGTGTGGTGTCTTTTTGTTTTGGGACTGAGTCACCAAATGAACCTTTAAAGAAACACCCAGCACTCATTTCAGGAGAGGAAAAATATCAAGTCACTATTAAGTTATCTTCCAAAGACTGCATTTGTGCTGGAAAAGTGCTCATCCACTAAAATGAAAAGGTTCACTTATTTAGGAACACACATTTTCAGTCCATGTAGTTTCTTTCTCTACTTCTTCATATCACCAAGCTTTTCTTTATCACAAAAGATATTCATACATACCTTGGAAGCTACCCTCTCTAATATTTCAGTTCCTGAATGTGAGTTTGTCTCCAGGCTCTGCCAGTGCATCCACAGGCGTGGGTACCATACTAACCAGTATTACATCCGTAACACACTGCTATACTGTTGTACACACTACAGTTACTGACAGTACCAACAACAGGCTGATCCCTCCATTGCCCAGGAAGGCTGTTTTTTTCCCTCCAAGAAACAGAGCTTGTAGATTTGAACAGAGAAGGTAATTTAGAGTATTAAAAAAAAAAATAAAATAAAACTTCTGCTGTTATATGAGGAAGAAATTCTGAATGAAAATATTTCCTTCGTCAACTGAATATCCCTTAATTTATCAAGCAAAAGTTATTTGTGCAGATTCTTAACACTACACTACATCAGTTCAATACCTGGACAGTTGATAAATTAGTTGCATGCATGGTAGTTGCAGTAACACAATTCTGGAAAATAAGGCTCCACACAAATATTTAATTTGGCATTTCTGTTTGTTGGTGATGGAATATTGCTCATATAATAGAAACTAAGTGTTGTAATGTGTCAGCATGCTGACTCCAAACATTAAAACAAACTGATATTTACCTCAAGTACACACAACCAGGGTTGAATAATCTTTTGCGGCATCTGTCACACTTACTTCGTAACATTCTGTACTACTAGCCATATTCCTGCTTGCTCATGCTATTCCCTTCTTCCACAGTATCCATAGGCTATTGTGTGTATTGTATCCATAGTGTTGCCTACTATTCAAGTCCAGAGAATCCTGTCTCCTGAGAGATGAACTAGCCGCCAGCTCTTAATGTTATATTCCCACTGTAGAGAATATTAATCAACTAGTATTTCCCATTATCCCCTGAAAACTGAACTGATCCAGTACCCTGTGTTCGTGTGGGTTGGTTCTAAAATCTTTCTATCAGTTCCCCAGAACCACCCTTCCATGTTTCAAAGCTAGAAGTTTACCCTCCTTCCCCCCATGAACTTTGCCACTCGTCTTACCCAAATGCATGATATGATGCAGATTTCCAGCTCTTACTGTAATGCACACTAAATCAATCCTTGCACCGATCAGTCTATAAATAAGATGGGTTACTTTGTTGTATTTTTCTTTATTTTGAAGTTAAACCCTGTGCAAAAGCGTCTGTGTTATATGGAATCCAGCATCAGGGCTTAAAAATCTGATTTTACTTGCAGGTTATTTTATTTACACACAAATAGTGAGGTAACAAAATGTCAGGCATCATTCACACCTGTGGGATAAAATACTGTTTATAGCCTTATACAACCTCATATTAAAAGCCATATAATTTATGGTGCGTTTACAACGCTGTAAGGGCCATATTTGTTCTTCATATGTCATAATTCTCATTTCTTGGCTCCCGGGGCTGTGAAGGGATTTATTGTGTCATCTCAAGTGTAGTTTTCCAAGAAGAATGAACAGTTCAGGCCACTAGATTTACCATTTACATCTGTCCTGTGTGTAGCTGCTATACAAACTGTAATATCACATTAGGATTGATAGGATACTACAACAGGCTGCTGTTTCTATATGGTAAAAGCGACGCCACTGTCTTTTACTATAGCTTTAACTTAGAAACATAAAACTTGAGGCAGATCTTGGAGTGGTGAGGCCTAGACCAACAGAAATAGAGAAATGAAGCACAAGAAAACTTCATTCAGAAGTATTAATTGAGTCCTTTTTCCTGGTAGTGCAGAAGTTCAAAAGACCATATTTTGATCCATATTGTTTTCATATGGTTGGTTGTTCATATTTTCCCATTGGGATTTAAGAATTTTCTCCCATAAGATCTTTACACTCATATCAAATACCAAGTTTTTCAATGGAATAGTGCTATGTCAAGGCTCTTAACAAAGTTACTCATGAATAAAAACAGGACTTGGGAAATATTCTTGAGGAGAATTAGTCCTTTCATTGTATCAGTGCCTAAAGCAGGACATAAACAAAGGCTTGAAATGAGAGAACTGTTTAAAACGGTTCTGATAGTGATAATAATTTTTTGCATATAATTTATATTACAACACCGTAGGATTCATGCCATCACAATGTAGGTAACTAAATGTCCTAGAATATCCTGCCTGATCTCCAATAGTGCCTGTCTCATGTATCCTAGCGCATTTCAGGTGTCAATAGTTACATATTTTTAGGTAGCTGAATGCCACCTCTAAGTCTGTAGCCTAAGAAAGTCCTCTAGATTCCTTCTGTCATCAGTGATGAAAGAGAAAAGCGTCCATAAAGTTTTTTATTCCACTGATCTTTAAAATCTATAACATCTACTGTTCTCTGGAGACACTTACCTGTACACGTATCAGAGGGAAATTAAACAACAAACTAGATTAGATACCAAACAAAAAACAGGTAGGATGAGACTTGGTTTGATATTGGGACACCTGATACTCATTTCTGTATAACTATACAATGGAGAGAAAGACTGAGGAATCTTCTTTACCTGCTAAAAGCATCATTTGCAGCTATGTTGCATTCACAACTGTATAGAGGAGACTTCCAGAATAAGACTGTAGGTTTCCAAACAGGAGTCCTCCCAAACTATATAGGAATGTTTTAAAAGTGAGCTTAATGCTCCCTCTTCCTCATGTACACACACGAATTAGTATATTATTATCTTCGAAAAGGAATTACAGATTTTCTCTCAGACAGTTCATCAAACTCTAAGGGCATTTTTTTCTCTCTTGCTTAGGTATTTCCTAAACAGCTGCTTATACCATGAGGACGCCACTCTGAACCCTTGCTAAAATAAGGGTTGTAACTCCTTACAAAGCTTAGCCGTATGCAGTTTCTTTCAATGAGTTTTATAATTCAGTAGCCTTTATCTCAAATAGCTGCAATGTCAAAACCAGGCAATATTAAGTGTGAGAGATTTGGTTCTTGGATATTTGGTCACCATTTATAAGAGGCAACTGGAAGGAAGGCACAAATCAAATGGCAGCAAACTTCAGTCTTGACACGTGTGTGGAGTGCTACGTGATGAGACCGGAGAATTAAGACCATTGGAATTTTCACTTTAAGATGCATAAAATGTTCTACTTTTGCCTCTACAAGGCAACTGGGAGAAGAGTTTACAAGTGGTGACGAGCTTATAAATGCATAGTGTATTAGAAATATCACAATTAATTCAATAAATGTTTTTTATTAAGTGCTTTCTGAAGCAACAGTTAAATTAAATAGGCCCCATAAGTGCAGTAGTGTTAGCAATGTCATTTATAACAGAAAGGAGGAATGTAAATCCTGTAGTATTTTACAGATGTTTTTATTTAATATCTCTAATCCAAAAGATTTGACAAGATGAGGCCACCCCAGTGTTCTTCGATGGCAAAACCCCTAGGGATTCTACACTTTGCAACAAATAGGAAATTCTTATTAATCCCTTTAGCATTTGTTGTAATGACATTAATCGTGATGAACTCTTCCAGTATTAATTCAGAATTCATAATTCCAAAAGGATCCCACTGAAATTTGAACAGAGCAAACCTCATCTAATTGCAGTAAGAATCATAAAATAACTCAGTGTTTCAATTTTAGTGGAAAAAAATAAGCACAGATCCTTTTTAAAGCCTAGCAAAGTTAAGTGAATCTGTTAGCCCTTGGAATAGCATTGATTATATTCAGTTTATTTGTGGAAATCAAATTTATGTGGAACGTATTTTGCCATTAAATTGAGCATCTGCTAATGGATTTAAAGTGTCTGAACAGTTAATCACCGACTTGAATTTGTTACTTTATATACCAAACTTTATGTCATTATGCATTATGTTTACTGCACATGTAGTATGTCTAATGCACTCTCAAAAACAATTTAATAAAGCCTATTTACACTATTGCATCTCTGCATAGGGGCAGTTCAAGTCTGGTTTTGCGGAGAACTCTGCAGACCCTTAGGGCTAGCTCCCATGTTCTGTTGTGCTTTTTTTTTTTGCAAAATATGCTAAAGAAACCTTTCCATATATTCCTTACACACAAACATTATATACCTCTTGTATACTCTTTGCTATGAGTTCCAAAGTTTAATTCAGATGCTTTCAATTAAGTACACAACAGAACCAAAACATAGTAAAATACAGTAGCGAGTAATCATGCTACACATGCTCCCAGGGGAGCACCACCAGTAAGAGGTTCAGTCTATACTCTACTTGGTTCACATTTGAGCTGTCGATGGCTAGAGGTGGGAGAAATAGGTAATGCATCTCTGTTTCTGTTTAGGAAAGAGCTGGCAGCTTTGCTGAGGAAAGAGTGCTGTGGCAGCCAACCAAGAGTAATGAGTCCTGCTCTGGAGAACAGGAATTCTTCAGTGAGGAAGAAACACGGGAAGATTTGTTCTTCCCCATCTTAACATTCAGAGCAGAATACAGCTGTCCTGGTTTCAGCTGGGATAAAGTTAATTGTCTTCCTGATAGCTGGTATAGTGTTTTTCTTTGGATTTGGGGTGAAAAAAATGTTGATAACATACTGATGTTTTCAGTTGTTGCTAAACAGCCAAGGACTTTTCAGCCTCCCACTGAGAAGGCTGGCGGTTCACGGGAAGCTGGGAGGGGACACAGCCGGGACAGATGACCCAAACTGGCCAAAGAGATATTCCATACCATATGACATCATGCTCAGTATATAAACTGGAGGAGCTGGCCAGAGAGGAGTGGCATCTTGCGACTAACTGGACATCGGTCAGCAGGTGGTGAGCAATTGTTCTGTGCATCACTCGTTTTGTATATTTTTTCACCATTATTATTATATATTATATGTATAATATATATAATTATAAATTATATATATGTTATAATTCAATATATCAAGTAAATCAATAATATATATTATAATATATAATATAATATATATATTATTATTATCTTTTTTTCCCTGTCCTATTAAACTGTCTTTTTCTCAACCCACAAATTCTACCCTTTTTCTTTTCCGATTCTCTCCCCAGTCCCATTGCAGGGGAGGAGAAGGGTGAGTGAGTAGCTGTGTGGTTACTTTAGCTACCTGCCGGGTTAAACCACAACAATAACTTTTATGGAGTCATCTTGAACTGCTAGCCTCAAATCAAATCATTGTCATTTGCTTCAGTAGATGCAGATCAGATCACTAATTTGGTATAAAGACTGGAGTAGTTTCTTGCAAGACAAAATTACTAAAATATGTTTCTTTTCTGTAACATAAGAGCATGTATTTTGGTATTTGAAAATAACATTTAATGGGTCCTGAATATTTCAGCAGGACATTTAACTTAATAAAATTACTTTTTATTGATATAACAAGCAAAGTATGTTACCTTAATGGTCAGGTTCAATGGGTTTTCCACTCTACTGTAAATTTCACTTGTAATCTTGGGCAAACAATTTGCGACTACATGCTTTGAGATATTTCATGCATTAGAGTGCAGAACATAAGGGTTTATACTTGGACATGTGACTGTTTTAGACAAAAGGGACCCCACATATAACCACTGTGGAATGACTCTTTGGAAACTAACTAACTAAAGGAGTTTGCAAAGAAAGCCAGGAACGAAACACATGAAAAAGAGGTGGGAATTATAAGCAGTGACCTTATCACATGCAGGTTCTCTGGCAAGACAGTCACCTCTGTACTTGAGTGTCTTCTGATATGACCCTTATATTGACTTTAGCTGAATAAGTCTTCTCTTCAATTCTCCAAAAAAGAGGAAAGACAGACACACCATAATACTCAGAGAAATTCTCACTTGGGAGAGAATAATTAGAGCGTTGATCTGGGGCATAGAGAGCTCAGATTTATATTCCTGCTCTGCTTGCTTCAGCACAAGAAAGGGCTGCTCTTCCTCAGGTGAGGGAAGCGGACCACACACCAACTTAGCACATCATCTTCTGTGAATTACTGCCAAGCTCCCCAGCAAAAACCGTTCTATTTTGCATTCAAAATTAAGTATTCTTTGGGACAATGGAAAAGATTGATTATATGGGCCTCTGCTTAATATACCACATGGGATGAGGGAAAATGAGGTCCATGTCTTTGCTGGTTGGTTATTTATACAAAGTGTACAACCTCCTATAGAAGATAAAGAAACACACACATATCATAATTACCAGGCAGGCCCAATGCTTGTGTTCTCAGAAACTCACTTTATTCCTTTAAGCTAAGCTCAGAAAATCAGGCCAGCTCCTGAATTTCAGGTGAGCAGTTACCTCCTGTTTGGATAAGGTGTGCAGGTATACATTTAATTTCCTATGTTTCAAGGTTTTAGATTTGCTGAATTTGCTAACCAGAAGGTCCAGAAGGTCCCATTTTAGAGATACCACAAACTGTTCTTACTTCTGCATTATCAAAAGTATGTGATCATCAAATTTCCTTGGTTTGTTTTATTTTTAACCGAATGAAGGACTATTCGGTATGACTTCCAAGAACTCTCTTTCCTAAACACTTAATTGGAGGTAGAGTTCTGTTTTCAAATTCTTGAAATGTACAGCTACTAGGAAGCCTGGAGAGAGAGATCAAACGTAGCCTATGTCCCCAGATCATGGCAGTTTAACTGAAGATTGTTACTGTAACTTTAACCACATGAGAGAAAATGAATGCACCTATCTTACTCTATATTTAATCACCAGTAACACATACCTTCTCCCACTGCCATTTGTGACTCCCTTTACCATTACTATTTAAGCCAACTAAAATATTTCTTAAGATTTTTATAAATGAAAGTTGGCTTTTATTGCCTGGCACCCTCTACTGCCTAGCGGGAATGCATGTAAGTGTAATGTTCATTTGCTTTTTATTTCCTGTTTTGCAGAGCCCTTTAATCTTCTCAGAAAAATAACAAAAACAAAAACAAAACAAAACAGAAACAAACAAACAAACAAAAACATAAAAAAGCTTTCGATAAAGTAGCCTTCCCTCCTTTGCGTGAGAGGAAGGCAATAGATTGCTATAATAAATAATGACACAAGCATTCACCCCTAAGACACCCCTGTTTCTATAAGACCAGCTAGGTCATGAAACCATTGATGAAATAACCTTGAATTTGAATCACCAGTCCTATTTTGCACTCATACATCTAAAATTATGGTTTCCCAAGTAAACTAGTGGATTTTAGAGCAATAAGAATAAAATAAGTACAAGCACAAGGGGTTTTAGGGCAGGCACAAGCTGACTTTGCAGTTCCCTCTACACAGGTACTCAGGTAGATCTAGACCAGGCACCTAATGATAGAGGAGTGAAAAGCTTGCTGCAAGTGACTGACTTGGTACCACCCAAAGAGTACATTGGCACAGACCTCCCAGGCTCTGGGCACCCTGTTGAAATTTCTTGTGCCTCCACAACAATTTCTTGCCCAGACTTTGTCTCATGCCTTTGCCTCTGTCCCATCCTCTTCCCTTACGCAGAGAGGCTACTATGCTTTCAGTCTGTTTCTGATTTATTAGGAAGGATTTTTCCAATGCCTTTTTCAATAGTTGGGCAGTCTGGTGCAGAGGTATTCAGCAGTGCTGGTAAGTAAAAATTAAGGCGGCTAATGCTGTGTCATCACTGATATCCTGAGCTACTTCAGGGTGTCATCTAAGCACTCACCTCAGTTTTCAGGTGCCCAGTGGTCAGTACTTATGTCCTGATTTACAAAACTGTAGAGCTCCTACAGTTCCTTCTGACTTCTCACTGCTAATGGCAGTAGTGGCAATGCAGTATGAATCGCTTCACAATAATTAGATGAAAAGCTCTTTGAAGCCTACTTCTCATTTGCACTAAGAGTGTTCACATTGCTGTGGAGATATGAGGGAGATTTAATGTTGGTGTAAGTGACATTTTTACTTACCTGCAAATCTCTTTTTCATTATCAATATGTTGGATAAATGAAAAATACTCATACATGTAGAGTAAAACGTCTTTTTATTAGTACACAGCGTCCTTTGTATAATTGCATTATTCCCATTGAATAACCTTTCTCAGTTCATTTCTTGCTCATGGAAAAAGCCTGTGATAATCATGGATCATAGACACAATGACATCTTCAACGGGATTATCAGAAAGACCAAATTCCTCAGGCTGATTCTTTGTCCTTCCCTCTCTCGCCATGAAACATATTGAGTAGGAGTCATTTCCACTCAGTTTATACAACTGAAAAGCTATGTGACTGGATGAGCCTTTCTTCCTCACTTGTCCATAGAAAGGATAGGGGTAATTCCAGAAGGACATTTGTCTCACTGTGTTAAAACAGTTAGGATAAATTCCTTCCTAGAAATTTCCAGCCCAGACAACAAGATAAAACTGTTCTTTATATTTAACAGTAAAAGTTATTGATCTGTAACTCATACAATATGGACAAAAAGGTATTTTTAGAGGCAGAGTGACAAAGTTCTTTTCTATATGTGTACAGATTTAATTAATTAGCTTCAGAAAAGTTTGGCATTTTTTTCTTAAAAACTTTGAGACATACTGTTCTTTGCTTTAAAAGGAAATAGTTGTTTTCCTGGTCAGGAACCGGCCAAGGTTCTGTGTCAAAGTTATTGACAACATAGACAGGTGTCTGTGAGTGAAATTAGTTGTAACCTTTACCAAGAGAAGCTTCAGCTTGAATATGGTGAGACTGCAAGTTTACAAATCTTTTGATTAGAAGGAAAGAAATGAAAATAAAAAAATTACCTACCTCCTCATTCCATGAAACAGAAGAGATGGAAAAGATTAAAACTGATAAGTATAAAATCTTTAAATACCACAAAGAATTCTACCAGAGAATTTTCTTACATAGATTATAGAATGACAGATATAAATGGAAATTGAAGAACAACATATCAGAACAAACCATTTTTCATGCAGGAAATGTATGAAGGAAGATTGCTGCTGCAAATATACTGACTTGACTAAAGAAACAGATTCCATTCTAAGTCAGGAACAGTGATATGCTTGTGTAGTTTTGGTATGCCACATACTCAGAGAATAATCTGAGCATCTGAATGAGAAAGATATCCTCTCAGAAAATTTCGTGTCTGGCAAACAAATCTAGGAATGTCATCATCCTCCAGAAGCCCAGAACACTTTTTTAAAATAATGCTGTTTGCAAGTTCTTGTACTTTATAGAACCCTTACAGATTCTTTTTCTGAATCTAAGTCTTCAGAGAGTTATTTTCCACTCTGCTGGTTACAGACAGTTCAATGGGCAAAAATAGAAAAATAATTATAAATATATCAAAAAGAACTTTTATAAAACAGCAGCTGCTCATGACTGCTTTGCCAGTGTTACTCATTATAAATATGGTTGCATGCTATTTTGTTTTTCATATTTAACAGTTTCACAAAAGCAATCACAGGAACTCAGAAACATAATGCATCAGAGCTGGAGCCCCTGTGAAGTTGGAATTCCCTGTAATATGAGTTTCTAAGATTCCACTAAGGCCTGAAAAAATCTGCTTTGTAATAATTTCTACCATTTCCTGCAAAGCAAGTTCTAAGAGCATACATTGCATTTCTCACTGAGTCGGTATGTTATTTGGTACTCTACTTACAGGTAATAGTCTAACTCGAAATAGTTTCGAAGTGGACCATGCCCTACAGATGTCATTTCGCAGTCCTGCAGTACCTTAAGCCTGTCACCTTACCAATTTCATTCTCTTAAAATAAAGCAATAGAAAGGAACAGAATGAGCAATCAGTAACTCTAATGTTTATGTAATATACAAGATGGATAAACCAGTGTATCGGAAAGTATATGTACTTTCTGTTTGCTGCAGTAGGTACATATCTTCTTAAAGGGAAAATATTTTTTAAATGCAGTTCTGTACATTCTGTCCTGTGCAATGCCCACCTAAAATACAAGAGCTTAATGGTATATGTTACAATTCACAAAGAAATCTATCTTTCCTATGAAAGGCCATGCTAATCATCTAAAGACTGTGCTTTTAATTAATGCATTTTTTATCATGATCATAGCAAAATCAAGTGAAGAGTAAAGGAAGGAGAAGGGAATATTCACATTATCAATTTTAGACAACTAGAAGAATAGGAAATTAGGAACCTGCATTCTGTAAACAGTCAGTTGGGAGTGATAGGGTACCTGAAGTTAGGCAATGATGTTGGACAGTTAGACTGACTATTCATGCCCTGTAGAGTCTCAATATCCTTTGTAATCCTGTAAGAAGCAGCTGTTCCCAAGTTTGTGAAATATTAAATGGAGGTGCTTATACAGCCTTACCTTGCATATGCACTTTGGTGAAACATCAAGACTATATTTCAACTGTGCAGTGCTTCCACAGACACTGGAAACAAAAAATTAAATTAGTAATTTTCTTTAAGAATCTGTAGACCTTTTTGATCGATGTAGTCTCCTAGCACCCCAAGTGCTTGATTCACATTGTCATATAACATTACTTGGTATTCTGTATGAAACACAATTTCTTGCTTGCTTTTTTTCCGCACAGCTGGCCACTGGGAAATTATTGTCAGACTCTTAAAATGATTTCTTAATGATTGCTTGTTAGGAAAATGAAATTTCTTTCTTAGTCTCTTCCTTCTCTCTCTCTCTTTTGGGGATGGATGAATCCTCATACTCTTATAACATCAGCTGTGCATGCCATAACATGTTGAGCATACATTGTATAGATAATTTTCTCCCTCTCAGGACCAGTAGTGGCATCATCTAGTAGGGAATTACTGAATTTGTTTCAGGAATGGTGTGGGGTAGGATAAGAACTTTGTAAGCAAAATAGGCATTTGAGGAAACAAGAGCATGTGGAAGAATTATCTGGCTGCATGAACGAGCAGTGGAGAAGAGAATTAAATAAAATTAAGGGAGGAGAAAGATAAAAGATAAAAGAGAAAATGGAAATAAAGAAGAATCATGCCAGAAATGAAGACCACCAAGATTGTTAAAGAAATGAACTTTGGGAAATAATTCTGAGAAGATAATGAAGTTCGTTTGTTTCCCTTCCAATATTACTTTTTTTCTTTTAGTATCAAGACACACAAAATATTCTGTTTTGTGATAATATCTAAGGTTGTCCCTTCATTGAGGATGAGCTAGAGTCAAGATCCTAGATTGCAAAAATACTCAGTGAATTCATCTGAACTACCCAAGCAGATCAGTATATAGGATACTGTAATTTCATAACCAAATGAGATTTTCAAATTTGTTTTCAAATTTCCTTTCAAACTAAATCGAGACCCCCAATGTTCCTCACAGACAACAGGTCACTGTACAGCCTCCTGAGAGTAACCTATCCCATTTACCAGTGATTGACACAATGACTTAACAAATAAGGCCCTCTGTTCTGTTCTGTTGTGATATTCCATTTTCACAGCACAGAGAATTGTCTTAATTCTAAATACCTTACACCAGTACTTGACAGAATCTGGCTGGGAACTCCTGTGGAGATGCACTGAATTTTGCTACCTCAGGACCCCAAGCAGATGACTTTTAGATATTTAAATCCACACAATGACATTACTATAACAAAACCTACTTTTGACTCGTCTGTAAAGTTCAGTGAATTACAAAAAATCATCAGTTTCAGGAGTTACTAAAGCATATGTGCTGTCATTTATATTAAACTAATATATCAAATATATCTATTTTCAAATATAAAAACTAGACAGACACACAGACATATGCATATATATGTATAAAAATTGCAAAAATCACTGAAAATAATACACATACATATACTATATATACACACATACACTGTTTTATCTTTGGATGAATTATTATTTAGAAAGCTGACCTATTACATAAAATTGCTCTTATTCCTGATGACACGGCCTGTTAAATGGCTTCTACATGAGTGAAATAGAGACACATGTCAAAAAGAAATGCTTGTGATTCATTTTTCTCACTCGTTTTTTTCCAGATTCACACTAGGTAAAGTGTGTTTTAAATGGTTTGCCTTAAGCACTGGCATATGAGCTAGCATGAAAGATTACTGTCCAAAAGGCAAATTCATTTATTACTAGCCCTGGTAGTATTTGTCACTTTATTCACTTGGGTAGCACATATGTCACCCAGACTTTCATGGGGAATTAAACCATTGTGCAACCTGGCAATAACAAGAATATTTTTAGCAACTCTGACAGGTTATCAGGTATTTCCGTATCTACACATCCTTAGTCACAATTACCTGAACACGTATTTTGGAAATAATCCCTTGGTAACATCTCTATCACACCTTCTTGCTGCTTGATGGACAAACAGTTCTACACAGTGAAAGTTACACACCTCTCACGTGTCCCTGTTACGTTACAGTTGCATTACAGAAAATTGCTGCACAAATTGTTATAATAACTTGCCATAAAGAGGAGCACTCTACAGCAATCTACTTGTACAGTGACAAACTCATCTGTGGTTCATTCCATACCTGCAAGAATATGTTTCAACCTCTTGGTCAAATGCATGTGATGGAAAATGTTTATCTGTCATCATGACAGAGGACGTATAGATTCAATAAGTGCCTAAATTTTGTATTCAAGTAATAGAAGTGAAAGGAAGATCTGCAAGTGATATTCTCTTCTATATTTCTTTTTCTCAGGTTTAGTAGTCCAAACAAATTAATCTTCATTTTTTCTGAGTTAAAAAAAACAACAAAACTATTTTAATATTTAAAAAACTGGGCTACATAAAGCCAAAAACATTATTTAAGTTAAAATTGAAAAAAAGATTTTCTTTTTTTCCATGAAAAAATTACCTGAAAATTAATTTACACTTAAACATTTTTACAGCAACTTTCATCAAGGCAGTTTCTCATCTTTTTTTAAAGATCTGATGAGATTCCCATAATTCATATAATAAAATATGAATATAATATTTCATATAATCGATAAAATCTATTATATTGGCTGTTATATAGGCCATTACCTTCAGGGAATATGAGGTGAAATCTATCATTTACTTCACCTATCCACCTGCTGGAGCATCCTCACATTTCAGATGGGACATTAAAGAGGGATACTCCCAGTTTACCTTGTGTTTTGGGACATGCTACACATGCTACAGGGATGGTAGCAGCCTCCACCTATTGTCATCTGACAAGTGATGAGCAGGCAGGACAGCCCAAAATACCTCTGAGAATAGCTTGTACATGTGCTGAATTAAGAATAAAAAGATGGAGTTCAAGGTGCCTACAAAGCAAACATGCAGTTCTGTGTCTTTAGAGGACTAAGGGTTTCAGGATGCTCTTGAGATCCTGGAATCCCAATGAGCAATTCATCCGATAGCAAAGAAACCTGAAACAGTCCCGAGTAAAAGTTTAACTATTGATAAATACCCAAAACAAGAGAGGCAGAAAGACATACACCAATCGTAGACTGCAGACAGCTTCCATTGAGGGGACAAAGATCACAGGAACCTCCCAGCAGGGACTTATTGAGTAAATATCCCAGTGTCCTCAAGAGAAAAGAGGAACTGAGCTAATGTCAAAGGTCTCTAATTTTAGTAATATCCTAAGGCTCAAAGTGTCAATGTCAGTTAATGGTCCAGAAACATCGACATGGATACGTGAGTGTTACCTTTCACAGAAGGTCAGAGCAATTACTGCAGTGTCCACATCAAATTCAGAATGGTGGAAAATCAAATATGCCTCTGGACTTCATGCAATTTTAAAATTGCATTAAGGATCTCTTCTCTGTGACCTTCTATCAGAAGGGATACCACAGCCTTTGAGGTCTTTGAGACCCTGGGTGTCAATCGATGCACATAGATTTGCATCTCCTACAAAGCTAACCCTTCGAAAAGAAACACTGCTTCTCTTCCCATGTAACTACATGTTCTGTAGCACTTACATAAACTCATAAATTAAATACCACAAAACTCATACAAAGAAGGAACACACTATCTCTTGTCTGTCTTCTCAGGACTGGAAAGTTTGTTGGTCGTAGAAGCATGTGGGAAGGGGAGTCTGCAAGGGGATTGCTGTCTATTTATTTCCTTGAGTTAGCTGGCCTTGCTAAAGCAATACAGAGTTCAGAGCACGCTAACATCTAATATTTACCCCAGCTTTGCAGGAGGATTTTGCAGCCCACAGTAAGTTCCAGGCTGCTGCCAACACACTGCTGCTGGTAAAATGAGAAAATTACACTGACATGATCTGTACCCGCACCTTCATGTGTGCTGCAGGCATATCACTGAGCTCTTAGACTCAAAACCTGGCCTCAGTAATGTCAATAGGCTTTTTTCCTTCAGACTTCAATTTTGATGTGGGTTGAGATTTCATCATCAGAATCCAAAACCGTCTGCCTTCAAGGAGAATTAAGTTCCTGGAGGTGGTTCTTAGTTTTTGATGTGTGTAAGTAAGTTTATCTTCAGAATGTCAGCCGGTCACTTCAGTCAATAAAGCCTCTCCAGAGAGGAACTTGTCCTACCTATCTCCTCGAGTGAGAGTAATTACCCTCTACATGTGCCTGTTTATTGACCAAAAAAAGGGATTCCAGGGTTGTCAGTTTAGGCTTACACAACTAACCATTTAAATACTGAGGCTTGGTGAAATTAATTCTGACCTGCAGGTCAGAAGCCTAAGAAGAATTTAAGGCATATATTTCTGCCACATAGGTACCAGTGGATTACTCAAAACCACTGCCTGAACTGACCAGTACCAAGTGTACCAAAGGGCTTACATGTCCATGGGTTTGTTTATGTCCACAAGTACGTTTCTGTTACTGGAAATGGCCATAGCTCTACACATCTCAGGCATGAGCATTTCTGGGAGAAGAATGAGACACACCTAAAGAGAAAGTAATGTCTGGGGAAAGTCATGCTATTTAGCTAGCACTGATGAAGAAGAGGCAATGGGATGATGGTCCAATTTACCTGGAATCTCCTGCTTAATCTCAGAAGGTTTCACAGACTGGGCTGGCCAAGACACTTCTCTCCAGTAGCTGCCTTTTCAGTGCACAGAAAGTTGTGAAAAAGTTATAGAGCACTATGGTTTGAAGGGGAACCCACACATCAACAAACTAAGCTTTTCAATTCATTAAGCTTCTGTCGCATATTTAACATTTGGCACCTAAACCACTTTTGAAAATGAATATTAACTCATGAGTAATATTGATCCTTTAGAAATTCAGATGTTTTTAAGGACTGTACTTAGAACAAAAAGGAAGTACAAACACTGTAAACTCAATACTGTGAGACATTCAATATCTTCTGTACTCATGAGTATTATAAACTGTATTCTATCTTGTAAGAACTGATGAAGCATATACACAAGGAATAACCGTGTTTGCAAGATGAAGATGACTGCTAAAGTGCTTCTAGATTTTCTGACATTTTCTAAACTAGTCTACTGTAATAAACTAGTGTTTCCAAGATTTGTAAAATTACTCCAAAATGGAAAAAATGGGCTTCTCCAAGATACTGGCCTTATTCAAAGAAACAGTAGGTTTATGCACTGTACTTGTGACTACACTACGGTAAGTACTAATGCCATCAGAAAATTAGATCTTGACATTCCCCGTCAAAATCTACCTGATTGTTTTCTCTGATGGATTTGCAGCTAAGTGTTCAATGTGTTTCTGAATCATGCCCAGTCTGGGCTTTTATTTTGAGTGAGGGTAAGAATAACTGTTTTTAATTCCCTCCTGTCCCGTATAATATCCCACTGGGGGTTTTTTGGGTCACAGGATTTTTTTCTGGTATATTGACAAAGTCTGCCTAGCAAACAAGCCATTTTTTAGTGTACACCAGTGTTTCTGTATTTTGTCTCACTTCCATTTGGCAGAGGTCAGATATTAAAATGCTTTTCTATCTACAACTGCTCTTAAACTATAGACACAGGCTTAATTTAATTTGCTGCTAGTGCTGCTTCATAGCTCCATAAATGTTAAAATGCAATTGTATTTTTCATTGTAAACACAGGCAGTACACTGATACACAAACACACAGCTTTGAATGAACTTTTCACAATGTTAGTTACCTTTTAAACTCTTAAGATATATTATCCTTTTGGAAAATATTAGAAGACTAACAGTACTGGCCATAGCACAGGGCCTTTAGAAAGAAAACCAAACAAACAACGACCACAACATGGAATTGGCAAGCAAATAATTCCTGTAGTGTTTTAATTGTTTAAGAGTACCTGGAAAGTTTCTTTAAAAAACAAAACAACAACAAAAAAAAGGCCAATTGCAGAGCAACCTCTACACAAAGCAACTACATCTTTGGACAATAAAGGTCAGGATATCATTATCTAAGGACACTCAGCTAAAGTACTAAATAGCATATGCATTTTCTGAAATTTGGATCCTGTTATTGTGCAGTGCCATTTACTCATTCTTAAAGTATCCGTGCAAATATCCACTGTACCTCTGAATATCAAAAATGTGTGCATGTGTGTGCCTACTCTGAGAATCATGGACACAAAGCAATATGCATATTCATGCTCAGATATACTCAGCTTATATTAGTAATATCAGTTGTTCTTATAGTGGCTCAAGCTTTTATTTCCACAAATTACACCCCAAAATATCACTTAATAAAAGCCTGCATTTCTGAAAGTGTTTAACATGGTAATTGGAAAGCACAGGACACACGTTAAAGTAAAACTCCCTGTAAAGAAAATAGGAATCTGATTAATAAAATTTTGGATGTCTTTTTTCAACATCCATGTACTGAAAAATAAGTTATTTGCTTTCTCTGGTGAGAAAACAGATGAATGGATGTTTTTAGAGAAGATTTGATATATTAACCTTAAAATTTTATTTTGCCTTTATGCTTTTGAATACCATGCCTATGTATCCAACAGGTCTTTCAGGAATTGTTAAAAAATATTCCACGTCATTCTTGCCTTTTGCAGGGACCACTTTCTTACTTTGTGATTTAGCAAGGAACAGAAATGTGGCATAATGAGAAAAGAAAAACAACAACAAAGAAATTAAAAAATACCCACACACCTCTAAAAACAAAATTCAATGTTTTATTGAGAAAACATTGCCAAAAGGCTATGGGACCCCTTTCCACTATTTCTCAGTATGTAATCACATGGAACACATTGAAAATTAATCACTAAATGAAAGATCCTCTCGCAGGTGAACAAAGACAGACCTGTAATACAGAAATGTAAGAACACAGTGTTCACTAAAATCATGCAAAGATCACAAAAAGCAATTGAAGAAGGGAACAGTGACACAAGCAGCAGCAGCCAAATAAACTACAAATGCTAACTCTATGAGGTACAGCCAGGTGCAATGATTTCACTTTGAAAGCATTAAAAGACACAGCCTACATTTTTTTCCCTAAGTGGTTCAAAAAAGGCAAAATACTTTTTTTTCTCTCAGCCATCATCCCTTGAAATCAGAATTTCCCTGACCTAAAACACGGAATAAAATGTTTTCAGACCGATTCACCATTCCAGCTAGGCATGTTTCTCTACTCCCTAACGCACTAGTACTTTTCTGGAGTGACTTGGAACATCCTTTCATGTATCAATCTCCTTAAAGTAGTCCTTAGGGCTTAAAATTGCCACCTAGAGCCAGTTACAATGTGTTCAAGAAAGATTTGGTTAAAAGGAGTTTATTCAGAAAGTAAAAGGAAGTAGCAATTGAACTGAAATGTACCAAAGAGTAGGCAAATTGCCAAATGCCAGAATATACAGAGGTCCTCCCCGTCCTTCACAGCTAAGGACAGACAGGTGTCATTAGATGGGCCATAGTGATTGGTTGAAAAAGACACTAAAAAATATTAATGTGGGTTTTTTCCTACTGGCAATACATTTGCCCAAAAGTAGGGACGGGGGCTAAAGTCCATCTTACCAATGACAAGGAGGAAAGGAGTTGCTTTTTTTGCAAGATAGAACAGTTTATCCTAACCCTAGATGAGACAGAAGGCAACCTTCATGTCTCAGAGAAGGTCAATTGCATTGCCAAGGCACAGCTGATCATGGATAGGACTTTAATTGTCGTGCAGTGTGACCTTCCCCCAGAACAGGAGAGAATCATGCTGCTTAAGGAAATCTGCAAAGACCAAAAATGTCAGCTTTCAAACACACCTTTGGCTGAAAAAAACAGCATTTGCAAGATTAAGATTGTGCTAAATGAAGTAGCACAGCACGACTCTAGAAACTAGTTTGAAAAATCCCAATAGGGACTATAGTAGATCCCTGCTACGTCTAGTAATCCAAACCAGCCATTCCAAGGGGTTTCTTTAGTTCAACAGGTTTATTTTTTCTCATCACCCAAGTAGCAAAAGAGGGGAATAAATTGAGTAGAAAACATCTAGGAGAAACACCTCTGCCTGAAAAACACAGAGCTGCAGTATCAGGTTCATATTACCATTCATAATGCAGGGAAGAGGAATTTTCCAGGAGAAAAAAGAAGTTTGTCCAGAAGCCTCTGAACTATTCATAGGCTCCAGCTATTGTTAGCTGTGTAATGGACCCCCAGCAAGGCTGTTGCCGCTAACTTAAAGGAAAGAAATTGATGGCTGGTGGACTAGTCCTTATCAAAGCTGAAAATGTGGAAAGTGAGGAAAAAACTTTAAGGGATCTTCTTTTTTTTTTTTTTCCCCCCTGTAAATATTGCTATTTTCTATACCAAGAGCAGGCATTAGAGGTGGAAAGTTGCTCTATATTTTAAACAACTTATTGTAATTTCTTGTACCAAATTGTATCTATGTATTCCTACTCATTTATTTGAAATTCCATAACCAAGAGGGAGGTTTCTTTTTCCTGGAGAAAGATACTTTATAAATTAAAGAAAAAGTTGATAAAACTTTCCCTTATTCTTCAATAAAACCAGCTTGCTATAGGAGGGCACATATTCTCTACTGTACACAAGGAAAGATATAGCTGACAATCCATTGAGCTCTGTATCTCCTTAGTGCTATTCATAGAACTATGCCCTCATTACACATTGAATTCTTCATTAAATGGAGACACCACTTTATTATCAATCAGATTTAAAAGTGAGTTTGGGCTGCTATGGCTATGTTTTCCCTGGAGTGTTAGAAACTGTCGGTTTGTGATATTAATCCAATATCTGTTCACTTCACCCCAGATCCCCGGTCTAATGTTATGTTCAATAGAAACAAATTGAAACCTTAGAGATGGGGATACTTCAGCTGAGAAATTGCAAAGCTGTGACCTCAAAAATCTGCAGCTCCAAAGGACAGCCTAGAATCAATGGTGAAGCTTATGTTGATAGCTGGGAACTGAAGGTCACCTGAGGACAGAAACAACCAAGTTCTAATGAAAATTGAAAACAGTTTGGTACAAGGTACGAAAGGGGTTCAAGATATGAGGGGGTAGGCAAACAGAATACATGAAAAAGCCCACCAGATGAAGGAGATACAATGAAGTAAATAAAAAACTGAACGAGAAGAATAAAACCACAGATGACTGTGGGAAGCCTGCTGACAGCACTGCTGACACTACAAGTAGGAAGCAGTGAAGGACAGGATGGTGGGTGATGAAAGGTGGGAAGAGAAAAGATGGGAACATAACAGGGAGGTTTACTGAACCAAAGTTTGAGGAAATTTTTAGAGATAGAAATGGGATGCTTTGTGACAAAGTAGGAGGGTCACTCAGAAAGTGAGAAAATGAAATATAAACTCTGTCTGGCATGGGTACTCATAAACAATGAGCTGCTCTTGCTTGCTAGCCTCATGAAAATGTGTTGCATGGAAAGTTTTTAACAGGACCTTTTAACATTAAACTTTATCCGTATACCACAGTTATTTTTGCACAGCTAGACAGTTTCACTTCTTTTTCCTCCTCCTCTGTGCTGCCTCCCAGCTGCATTTTTTCTCACAAGCATCTCACAACCCATTTATGCAATGAGACTTATGGAGCCTGATATTCACTCTATAAGCAAAGACATCATGTCATGTACAATGCAGCTCAGCAGTATCCTCAGCTTCTGTCTATTCCTCATAGAATCATAGAATAGTTTGGGTTGGAAGGGACTTTTAAAGGTCATCTAGTCCAACTCCCTTGCAATGAGCAGGGACACCTTCATCTAGATCAGGTTGCTCAGAGCCCCATCCAACCCGTCCTGGAATGTTTTCACAGATGGGGCATCTACCACCTCCCTGGGCAACCTGTGCCAGTGTTTCACCACTCTCATTGTGAAAAATTTCTTCCTTACATCTAGTCTAAATCTACCCTCTTTTAGTTTAAAACCAGCTATGGCCTTGGGGGCTTGCATGTCCAGGTGCCAACAACTGGGGAGACTGGCATCCAGAGCACAGCTACTGGATAGACTTTGTGTCTCAGTCCGACTGCTGCAGGGATCCTGCATACATATTGAACATATGTATATGTACATATTGTCACTAGTGGACTTCCATCCTGCCCAGCCAAAGAGGGGAGTGGTATGAGGCTGTTGGTGTTGTCTCTGTTTGCACAGCTGCTCTGAGCGTGTGTGTGTGTGATCTGTGTGGCCAACCATGTGTATACGCGTATATGTCTGTCTTTCTGTTGCATCTCTGGCACCTGCTGTGTAAGTCATGCAGTCAGTTCTTTAAAACAAGTACTTCACCTACACAGGTATAAAGCTCAAAGAGTTCTATATGTAAAAGTAGTATTTTTGACCCAAGAGCCGTTACAGCCAAACAAGTAACTCAGTGCAGAGCAGGTAGCTTAAGTCAAGAAGTGCCTTTGGAACTTCAGTTCTTCATGCTGGAGAATACCCAATGGTACTCAAAGGTTGCTGTGGAGGAAAGTAACCAGGTATAGCTGCTGTCCATGGACAGAGAGGTACAGGGTCAACAGAGAGCTTACAGAAAATTTAGGTGTTACCCATTTACTAAGTCTTCCAGCCAAAGAGAAGGTCCTTAAGGAAGAGCCTCACTCTTGCTTATTTAAGTTTTCAGGTTTGTTCTAGTTTAGTGGGAATGCACAGCACTAGTAGTGCATGGTGTATCTATGCTAAGAAGGTTTTCTCTGTGAACCTGTGGCAGTGACTGTTTCCTTTTTTTCCCTATCAAGTTAGAGTTTCCATTTCTTCAAGCTCACCCAAACCTACAATTAAGCCAGCACATAAAATTTTACACGTATGTCTAGCATGTCTGAACTCAGTAAAAGGACATGTGGGTCAGTTTTAGCATTAGTATCAAATATAGCCTAATTGATACAAGTTTGAGAATGACAATCCATTTTTCAATTTTTACTTTTGGCCTTCTTTTCCCTTCAGACCTACAGCCTGAAAGATAACTTCTAATCCAGGAGTGAACATTATGCAACATGCAACACAGTCATCATGATGTTTAGGCAAATAGTAAAGGTATGAGGTGCCAGAAAGAAGTATGAGGAGACATGAAGAGATAAGTAAAGGACAAAGGTTCATTCCGTTTCAGTTTATGCTCATTCCATACACCAGAGACCTTGTTTTCTCTTTTTGAGGTTTCTCTCAAGGTGAGTATACACTAGACAATGAGAAAGCAATTAATACTATTAAATATTAATAAACAACAGCAAGGTAGAAGATTTGGAAAATTAGCTATATTTCAGTTCTCCACGAAACAACTACAGAAATAAAACAGGGTAAGTTCCTCACTTGTTTCCATGTGGGCAACTTGCCAGCCAACATGTCCATGACTTATCTTTTTTAGTGCACCATAATGTAAGCGCAATGCTTTACCAGAGAGGCAGAAAAATGAAATCTATTTTTTATTTATTTTGTTAAAGGACATATTAAGTATACCTCTCCCTCTAGTGATAACTTCCTCTGTCTAATACAGATATCTTATTTTTATTATCTTCTTGTACTGCTAGAATAAGCACCAGAATGTCCACTGACTAAAACTGACTATGTGAACTCTCACTCTCTGTATATCTCAATGAATTTTGCTGCTGGTAAAATGTACTTTAATCCTTCTCTTTCCTCAGCCAGAAGTTCCTCATTTTTCTCCATATCTATTGGTGGTTCTTCTCTGGGTCTTTTTTCATGGGAAGTAAACAAAAATTCATTGATTTCTGGAGGAGAGGATACAACAGCTTTTGCATGCGTTAGTGCCACCTGCTCAGACACATAAAACGCTTCCTTTTTTGATACCCAAGTTACCTCTTAAAATCCTAGAAGGCAGAAGAAAACATGAGCCATTATTTTTATTTCTGAATATTTGGGAGGCACTCACATACTGCAGTGCTGAGAACTACTTAAGTACCTAGGCATAGAGGTGATCCCATCTGCCTCTTCAACAATTCAATCCTCTCCCTCATTGGCAAATAACAACACCAGTTAAATACAGTACATGAAAATTAATTTTGAATTTTTTTCTGAATTTTTTTAAAATAAAATGCTTATGTACAATTTTTTTTTTTTCTGGAAAAGAAATTACCTAGGACCACAAAGTATATGGAAGAAAGGAAGGTACAAAACAAAAAGGTTTCAGAGACATGACCTAGTATTCCACTTAAAATGTCCCAGAGGAACTGCTGATGTTCTCACAACTAGATAAAAAATGAGGATGTGTAAGAAAGAAGAAAAGTTCTGCAACACTGCAGAAAGTAGTCATCTTCTCTAGATCTTCTCTTGATCTTCTGTACAGTTACTGCTGATATTTTCTCAGAGCTTGGGACAGGATCCAAAGGGTGGCATTCATTTGAGGAGAAGGGACAACAGCATTTCTACAGAAAAGCTGGAATTACTGTCTCAAAAATTGCCAACTCTCACATGAATTTAAAAAAAAATAAATGTTCCCAATAACGTTTTAGACAAAATAGTCAGAAGAGCAATGAATATGCACATTTTGGAGGAAAAGGCTGAGCTAGCAAACACTAACATACACTGCTTCACAGTAAATGGGTTCCAGAGACTGCCGCGCTTTTTGCATTCATTCAGTGACAGATCAGTCTAGGAGAATGGTAGCATCTGGATGAGGGCAGATGGCTAAACTGTCAAATAATGACATTTTACAAAATTTCAGCAATCTAAGCACAATATGGTTCCAATCCCAAAGGCAGACAGGTAAACAATGGTGCAGAAGTTATACCACTAGCATATAAGATTATTGATTATAATTATTCTAGGGAAAAAAATCTTCTCAGAAGGCTAGGCTGACAGGAAGATTGAGAGGTCTCTCAAAAAGAGTTAGGTGACTGCTCTCTGGTTTTGTTCAGGCATCTATTTTGCTACATTTTCACCTCGGAGGAGCTTGTTGTGATGACCTAAGATAAAATTAAACTTCTTGGGGTAAAGATGTTCAAATCCACCATTTCTCTGCTGTTCATCTTTCACTGCAAAAGTTTGCATTGTTTTCCAGAAATTCACCATTGAGTGATAGCTTCTAAAAGAAGTCTTTGTCCTTGCAACATGAATGCACTTGGAAGCCAAACAAATCTATTTGTCTGTATAGTTCAGAGGAGGAAATTGATTCCTGAAGATACCAGAAAACAGTAGTTGATTCTGTGTAGAGAAACTGAAAGATCTTTCCACTCAGTTGAACTTACATAGAGACAAAAATTACAGCTTTGAATAGTCACTCCTAAATCTATATAAAATCAAGCTTCTGTAAAGAACAAGGAAAAAGCTTGTCTTTGTTGTGGTAACTGGCATGTGTTTTGGAAGAGAAGTCACAAAATAGACAAGAGAGAATACTTCCACTTCAACTAAGAATCTCTGCTCCTCTTGTACAGCAGGTGCATCAAGGTACCTTAGCGATGAAAAGTGAACCATAACCTACAGTTCATAGTGTCATTCTTGAAGAGAAAGTGGACAGTCCTAGCTGAGATTTCTACATCTCTCAACAACCACTGATACCCTTAGCTATGCAGTTATGTGAGTGACAGCGGAGCCTTACAGAAGTGACTGAGGGTTTCTTCTCTCTTTTTTTCTCTGCTCCTGGTGTTAATGTGCAGTTGTTCTCCAGCTCAGTATATACTGGCATGCATAGCTTTGTAGATTGCCAGTCTGTCACCCGCTCTGTTAAACTTATGGCTACATGCTCACACCTTCCCAGAGGATGGCCAGACAGACCTGCAAAAGGCAGATAGGCAGGCAGACAGACAGACTGACCTATCAAAACAGAATGCGGAAAAAAAAGAGCTATTCTGCTGAAAAAATCAATAATATTAAAAATATCATAAAGTTTTCATCTGCTTTTCATTAAACGCATATATATAAATTTCTGGGTTTTACAGTGCTTGACAGATGTGATAAAATTACATGAATGGTGTGAATTAGCTGAAGTTCAATCTAAATAAAACCAAAGTAATACTGATTGGCAAGAGAAAGACTTTAAAAGAGTAAGTGAAGGAGTAAGGGAACCTGTTTTTTAAAATTGTATCTTATTGCTGATATGGTTCTTAATGTGCATTTCTTATTAAATTCACATTTTTTTACTGAGTTCATACTTAGCAACAGTAACTCAGAAGCTATTACTATTCCTCTCAGGTACTCCTTTTACCATTTTTATTGACACAGTGAAAATATTGAGGATATCTTTAAGAAAAATCATTCTGCTTGGATATATCACAGCAATGTCCATACCTTCACCATCTGCAGAACAGAACAATCTAACCTTGGTGTGTGTTGACCACTATAGCTGAATGATGTCAATGCACCAATGAATTTACTGTTAATGATGTCATAGTTTAGAAACGGAGTGCTAGTTGCGAATTAAGTGACATTAAACAGTTCAGAATCTTTATTTCCTCCATAGTTATATTCTCACTCTTGACACACGGAATAAAATTTCCGATGTTAGGGACAGAGTTTTCCCAAGAAAACCTTATTCCTTTGGGATTTCACTTTCTCGGTAGAATCATTATTGTCTAAAATGGGACTTGAACTTTACGATTTACTTTGATAGCAGGGATTACCAGAGGGCAGATGCTTAGGTGGTATAACACTACCTCAGCTGTGTATAGTGGAGCAAATTCACAGATTGTCTCTGTCTTGCAAAGAAGAATCATTGCTAAATTTCAGGTACACAAATGCAGACTTAGTTATCTGTAAATGGTTAATTTAATAAAAGTTAACTATTTCTTCAAAAGAACCAGGGTAAAATTCTACAGCATATATCCAGCTGGCTTTGCTCATATTAACAAGAAGTCATTTGGTGTGCATAATATTTATAAATGGCATAGAGTACATGTGGCTCTTAACTATAATAACAAGGGCAGCAGAATCTGTCTTATACAGTACCATGGATTTTGGTAAGAGTTGTATTGGCTATCCATGGAAAAGCCATTGAATACTGTTGTTGAACATATTCATAGTGTGAGTGTTCTCATAAAGAATTTTATTATTGATTACAGAATCTTATGTTCTCCTGTGGTCAGTGCTAAAATTTTTAAACCATCATTCCAAGCCCAGGTTCAGAAGTAACATTGATCATGGTTGATATGCTCTGTGTGTAACCACACTCGTAATATAAAGTTACAGATTGTTACACCTTTTACTGATCTTCTTAGTCTAAAATCTCTACATTTTGTTTCTTATTTCTAAATTGCAACCTCCATTTAGGGAATGTAAATAAGCAATTTCTTTCATATAAGCTGAAAGAAAATAAGACTGGAAAAGATACTGAAGAGAGATTTAATCCATCTCCTTGACAAAAGGAGAGTAAACTATAGCTGAAGTACTCCACACAAACATTTGTCTAACCTTTTGTTAAAGCCTTGCATGACAGAAATTCCACAACCTGCCTTAGGTAATATATTTCTACAATCAACTACCCTTCCTGTTTTTACCTGTCCTAAATGTCACTAGCTGCAATTTAAGCCCTCATGGACCTCATACTTCAATTAGGAGTGGGATTTTACTGTCTTTATGGGTAGAATCAGCTTTAAAAATCCCTTGCAGGCTACAGAGAAATTGCAAATAAAAATGTATACATACAATGGATAAAGGTCCGGCTTTGCATAGTTTCACACGGCAAACCTGGGACAAGCACCCCAGTAGGAAATAGCAGAGTAACTTTTTTTCTGTGTTATTATTCCTTAAAATAGGAAAAGATTAAGTTGTGGTGTACAAGTATTTAGATAAATAAACTGCCATCAATCCACCAATCAAACTAAGAAAACATGAAGATGAGACGAATCCAAAACCACATTGGCATAAGCTAATTCATAGAATCATAGAATCATAGAATCATAAAATCATAGAATCATATTCATAATCTAAAACTTTTCATATTCAGAGGGATTCTGAATACATAAATGCCCCAGAAAATAAAAGAAATAGTAATATATCCTCAGTAAGGGTACTAGTCTGTAATATCACAGCAACTAACTGGCTAACAGGAGCATATATTTGGGGGGATTTCAATGAAGTAACTCAATAAAGTTAGCTATACATGGTACTGAATAATGATACACTCACATTTGGGTAATTTTGTCATCAAAAAATACAGAAATGTCTTCATGAGATCTAGTTTCTGTGTATCATCCAGACTACATGAAGGAATCAAATCCAAATTGCAGTTGCACCTTCAAATTTGAGAACTCTCCTAGCAAAGGAGAACTTGCTGCCATGCCTCACTGTATTACTTCAGGGTGTGAATTTGTGGCTTCTCCCTTCAAGTGTAATAAAAGTCATTGTAGGGATTGTGAGCGAGATCTGGTATATTAAACTGTTATTTGAGACTTGTTTAGGCTACCAAATTTCACTAGAGGTGTCTACTTAAGAGTGAGCTGAATTGCAGTTGGGGTTTCAGTGACCAACTGCTTAGCTCTCCATTGGCTATAAAAATGGTCCAGGTATCTGTGATTGCATGCAGATCCCTGTGTATAAATACCTAACTGTGGTGCCTTAATCTGGAGCTGAACCTCTCCCTATTGTGGGATTCAGTTGCTTAAAAAGCCACCTAGTCCATTTCACATGCCATGGCATACCTCACCCAGCTTCCAAATGCTACTCCAAAAGATTGAGAATACTCAGTCTAGTAGTTAATTCCTGCCAGCTCCGTAAAGGTGTCAGATACATTAGCTCACTTGAAGTGACATTAGAAGATAGATTACTAAACCTTTCTAGAGATGTCCAAAGATTAGTTGTCTAAGACTAAGCTAGCCCCTCTTGACTCCTTCTGTATTCAATGAGGAAGAACAAGTAACCAACAAGAGCAATTAATTTAATTCATGAAGCAAGACAGAAACTGGCTTCTGGACATGCTTATTTTTCTCTGATGATTACAAAGGCAATGAAGATTGTCTCACTTAGGATAAAGAAAATTCATTTTTAGCTGCCTAAACTACGACCTGAAGAGTCACCACCAAGAATCACATAGTCAGTTCTGACTTTTTTGGTGGGATTCAGTTACTTATGCATAGGTCCCTAGAGTCATGTTAGAGAACCTAGGGTGTCATACCTGGTTTCCAGGACACAAGTCTCTTGTTTCACAAGCCTCCCACCCATGTAGATATCACATATATTGCCAGTGGTAAGACACACCTATGTTTACGCACCTGAATCCTGCTTTATTGGTTTATAGATATGGATGTAAAGGTAGAGAAAGATGTATGAATGGAGATGGTAAAAATCTGTCATGTTAATTTGAGCACCAAGAGGCTCTAATTGTCCTGATCAAACAGTAATCATTTTTTTCTGCTGTCATGCTCTGGTACAGATTTGTTGTAGTCCAGCTTGCTTACCCACACCTGCTGAAAGGTGGAGAGGGAAGCCAGGATGGCTCCTGTAATCGAGACAGGGTACCAGCATTCATGCCATTGATGATCTTGATTTTCTTTTTGCTCAGTGCTAGGAACGTGATCTCCTTCTGCACCCTGTTAGCAGTGCTGGGGTGCCCTGTGCTGTCAGCAGACCACATCACATCGGTGTGCAAGTTCTTATAGATATCCACATCATGCTTCAGAATGGAGATAAAGATATTTTTGTGGATAACACAGAGAGTAGGAGAAGAAAACTTGTAAAGGAAGATGACAGAAAAGATGCTTACAGGCTGGTGAGGGCAGTTAGAGCCTGGTGGGCTCTGAGGGGTCTTAGGGCCCTGAGAAAGTCAGTGCGCTTTAGATTGTTGAGGACTATCACAGAGAGAGAGCCACCCAAGATATGCAGGAGAATTACAGGTACAGTTCATCCTTACTTATTTTTTTACCTCGCAGCATAACAAAAAAAAATATCAATCAATTAAACTAGTGGACAGTAAATATGGAAGCAGTAAAACAAATATAAAAGAAAAACTATTTCATGTATTTCAGAATCAACTGCTGATATTTACCAACACAGAAAGTCTTCACCAAATACTGTGGTTGGAGTCTTAAAAGGGCTGAATAATTTTACAAGCAGTTACAGTATCTGTTGTTATAAAAAGCTATGACAAGAATGCATCTAGATCTCATGCTTCAGGGCACAGGAGTGGATCACCTGCCATCAGGACGGGCTTTTTCCCACAATGTACATCACTATGAGGTCAGCAGAGTCCAGTGTGGTAAATTTTACTTTACCTTAATTCATCACTTAACAGGCCACCTCACCAGTGGCATGAGTCTGGTTTGGAAGGAACAACGGTCCATTCTAAAACAGGTTTAATGAATATATCAGGGGAAAAGTCCATTAAAAAAATCAAGACAATTATTTGTTTACCAACTCTATCATATGAGATAAAACAAATAAAACTTATGTTCATGATCAAAAACCCTAACAGCAGATCTAATGCCTCCAATTGACTTATTGAATGAGTAGTGCTAAAGCCTGTGTCAGTGAAGGAGTCTGAATTGTTAGGGAGGGAGACAAGAAGAAGTTATTGATTTAACTTGAGCACTGTGCAGAACCTATATGAAGATGTAGATCAAGACTCATGTTTCCATAGTAAACATGATTTACTCTAATTCAGTATCCTTGTAAGAACGAGAAGCAAAGAAACTTAAGCATTTTAGTAATATCTATCTTTAGACAAGGTAAGTTTATAAAAATAAATAATCATGTTAAGATAATTTAAAAGGAAGTAAAAATGGTTAAATGTAAAACCATCACACAACAGTCAAGAAAAAATTATGATAAGCTCCTGGTAGCGGCATAAAACTTATAATAAATATATTCTTTAAACATATTTAAAACAGTATGCCTGTCAGTAAAATGATAGATGTGATCAAGGTGCAAAAGGAGTCCTCAAGGAAGATAAAGCTGTAGCAGAAATACTAAATAAATGGTTAGTACTTATCCTCGTATTGGAGGAGTAACCTATATTTTTGGGGGATACTATATTAAACTAAAATGTCAACAGGAGAAGTTTTAAAAGAATGTAGTAAAATAAACAGTAACAAAGCTCCCAGACCCAGCAGTATTAACACTAGTTCTAAAAGAATACTATATTGGTGAATTATTAACTGTGCTTGCAATTTAAAATTAAAACTGTCTTGCTACCAAAGGAATAAAAAATACTGTAAGGGTGAATGTGGGAATTTTCATACCAGTCTGAATTCTTTAGTTAGCAAATTTGTTACCTTTAATGTGAAGAGTAAAATGAGTAGACATATGGATAAATGTGATATAATTGGGAACGGGGAGCACAGCTCCTGTAGCAGGAAGCCATGCCTCACAAATCTATTAGACAACATGAACAATCACATGGAGAAGGATGTCCCAGTAGTTCAGGACAACATTGCCAAAGATCCAACCCTAAGTAAGGCAAACCTGAGTAAGTGGCTCAGCTCAGCAGCGGGCAGATATATGAAGTTGCCTTTCAGAAGTCCAAATTAGCCCGAGCACAGAGCCATGCTGATGCACCTGCAGAGCCTCATAATCTGGCGTGGGGTTATTCAGCAAAAAGTTGAGGTGTTTGACACCACATTTTATTGCTCATTGTAAACAAGTTATCTATGAAATCGGAACAACTGTGAGGAAATACAGCAAAACACGAGGAATACCTCTTGTCTGGGGATCTGTGCTCAGACAAAATGGTGCCCATACTTAGAAATACTGAGCTGTGTAAAGCTCATGTAAATCACACAAGCAATCTTAACCACTTCACTCAATCACAGTGGCAGGATGTGGCCCCCAGGCAACGTTTCCAAGAGATCCTTGCAAGAAACACACTAATATTACAGACAAGTGTGTTATGAGCTACATCTATCCTACCTGGCTGAGCTAATGTAAGAAAACTAGGAGGTCAGAAGATTATCATAATAGGAAGCCTTTAGAATTAACGGCAGAGAACAGGGAAAGCCCAGTGTCTCTGCCCCCCATCAATAATAAACTAGTTCATTTTTCCAGTGGTCAAAATGGTTTTCTGCTTCTGTCATGAACAACTGCAGGCTCCTCAGCAGGGCACACAAAGACCCACCACAGAGCCCCAAAACCTCCATGGACCAC
The DNA here is from genome assembly GCF_964289735.1 of Phaethon aethereus. NCBI lineage: Eukaryota > Metazoa > Chordata > Aves > Phaethontiformes > Phaethontidae > Phaethon > Phaethon aethereus. The sequence goes on along the minus strand of NC_138576.1, from coordinate 43,248,007 downwards.
TCTTTCATCAGGTCTAGAGGAGGTTTCAGAAACTCGCTTTGTCTCATGAATAAACAGCTGAGATCAAATGGAAAGATACTTGCTCCATCAAAAAAGACCTACTAGTTTTCAGTTGTGTTTGTTTGCTGTCTTTCTGCCATTCTTCTCCCCTGCAATGTTTGGTAAACCTCTGTCTAACAAGTTGGCAAAACAGAGAAAAATTGTAATAATACACCAGTGGACAACAAGCCAGCCTTTAAAGAAAAACACTGCTGATAAGATAAACAGCTTGTGATGTACTTAATTACAATATTTCATACTCATTTAGCCATCTCCACATCACAGCACTAACAAAGCGGATTTCAAACAGGAAATAAGACTCCTTCCCACAAGCCCAGAGGGCTAATTATAAAATAGAAACCTCCTTTTTGAAATTTTTTTTGGTAGTGAGCATATTTTTTTTTTCTAGTGGAATTTATTGAGCTCATTACCAAGCTGCTTATGAAGTGATTTGAAATGAGGCAACATTAAAGCATTCTGAAAATCCCTTGCACTTAGTCATCTTGACACTTTGTTTGAACTTGAAGCATTAATATGAAATAACTGCAGTAGCCCCATATTTCTGATTCTATTGTTTGACAGCACATTTAAAAGCTAAAAGATTATATGATCAAGGATTTTTAATCAGCACAGTAATTTGTAGGAGTGTCTCAAGTATTCATAACTTTGAAAAGACCAAAGGCACATGCCTGTAAGAAACAAGACAGGTACAGTGCATGTCAGCCTAGAATAACACGGCAATGTGAAACAGGGAGTACAAGCACTGCTGGAACTGAAGGGGGTTTTATTGCTTTTTACAAGCAAGACTGAAAATTGAAAGATACACATCAAAGCCACTAAAGAACTCCACACACTGTACCTTATTAGCCTGGTTTTACCTTCCGTAATCACATTATATAATATGCATCACCAGATTAACCTGCTTGGGGTCAGCAGAGGGGCCACCATAAATATATTTGAAGTGAGGCCGGTGAAGGTTTTCAAAGTGGAAAAAAAAAATCTATGGAGAGGAGTAGTAAAATCCATGGAAATCTATAGCTTATTAAAGTGAAATCTCTGAATAGCTTTGCTTTTCATCTTTCCCCACACACACACCGTGCATTAGTGTTTGAACTAATAATTAGAGCCAATGGAAATGTTTCTGTTCAAAGAAAGGGTTTAACATCATCCTTCACTCTAACTGCATTCTAATGTTCTACCTACCTTATTACAAAGCCTTTAAAGGAAAGGGGAAATCATTTGTAACAGAACAAATGGGCACCAGTAGTACAAAAACTGAATGTATCACAGTGTGATCTCTCCCCCAAAAAGGGCAAGCATCCCCAATTGCAGTTTAAAACAACGAGGGGGCAGATTCCAGACAAATGTGTGCATCAAGGGTACAAGAAGCTCCCTCCTCTCTCCAGGACTTCCAGGTGTCGGAGAGAGAGAGCGGTTCAGACCTTCTGTGGGCTGCGCTCTGAAACGAGATCTCTGGCAGAACAGTTGGGAACCTGCGCTCCTCTGCAGCGTTCTTAATATGCTTGATGGCCTGTTATGCACAACCCTAAGCTAATAAGGAAACACCAAGATAGATGTGTTGGGCCATAATCTGGAAAGAATTCATTAACTCAGCAGGATCTAGCCAAGTCATTACTCAGGAGATCCCCTGAGGAATTCCTATGCAGTTTAGAGAAACAGTATCAGGCCCCTCTTCTCCGAACCTGCGAAGTTCTGTTAATAAAAGCTGATGCCTAAAAAAACAAGCATACTTCCTAAAAAGCCAAGTTGCAACAAAATAAGATGAACAAAGCAGAGGGGACAGGAATAGGAAACAAATAGATGCAATGGCTGGCCAGCTGCAGCATTTGCATCTCTCCACCTGTTTAGCTGCTACATGGCTGGAGAATTCACCACTTCAAGTCATCTGGAAGGTGACTTGATAAAGGATTTCAAGAATAATGAGGTGATGTTTTTTCCATCATAATTCAGAATTTGGAGATGTTTTCACCAACTAGAAGACCAGCTTCCCTCTCTGTATTTCTTACAGTAATGGCACACTATCATGTAGATCAACTTACAATGGCATTTACTGTCTTAATGAGGATTTCAGTGAAACTCTGAAACACTGATGGGATGCCAGAGTATGGTCTGCATTTTTGAAGCTGTTTCCTGCTTCGAAGGCTTCATGAAAATGTACATTTTATATTGCACATTAATTCTTTGTGAGAGTGTACAAAATATTGATGATAAATCCAGACCTTTTCACTACTATTCTCTTAATCTGAATCCATGTGAACAGATACCGATTAAAACCTGTGACAATTTTTAGTTCAATACCTGGAATAAGAAGACATTTGCCAGGCTTCTCTCTTCTTCTTATCTTCTTATTAGTCACAAAATGCTGGGGCAATATCAGAAGACCTATGCTGCTGTTAAATATACCTTCCTGCACTATTGAAAAACAAACGTATTCAGAAGTCTTGTATTTTCAGTTCAGCTTCTTATGTTCTTCTAAACAGTATTTAATGATACAGATTTTTGTTTCATCATTCAGGAAAAACTTTATCTTAACTTTGAGCAATGTTAAATTGCTTTTGCCCTCAAAGTAACTATCTCTTTGTTTAATAGTTAATTTGACTCAGTTTTGTATTTGTTTTCTGCTTTTAAAACAACAAATGTAAAAATGAATATAGTTACCTATTATACATCGATATGCTTGTAGGACAAAAGCAATAAATGTTGCTCAAGGTTAAAATAGTTCCACAACTTACACAACACAAAGAATAATTTTTATCCTATGGCATAATTTTAATTGACTATTTTCCTTTGTGAAAGGTACAGTTGGTTTTATTTGTACCATTCTGTGTGTTCTGTGTGTTTTCCACACTTCAACATTACATTCAGGACAATTTTAGGTATGCTCTTTGGGTCCTCTTGTTAAGGGGAGAGCTAGAGCAGTTGTTATCATCACTGACAGATCCCAGGAAGGTATTTGGGTCAATATGCAAAATATCCCCCCCTCAAAAAAAAGAAGGGAAAAAAGCTAATTACCCAGCTGTGACATAGATGTCTATGTGGACCATGAATTAAATAAGAAGAGGTTGTCTTTTGGATAAGGAGTGTTGTGTGCCCTGATCTTACAAGGAAAGTGTCTATGTTGATGGGTATTGTGGTTTAACCCCAGCCAGCAACTAAGCACCACACAGCCGTTCGCTCACTCCCCCCACAGTGGGATGGGGGAAAGAATCAGAAGAGTAAGAGTAAGAAAACCCATGGGTTGAAACAAAGACAGTTTAATCGGTAAAGCAGAAGCCGTGCATGCAGGCAAACCAAAGCAAAGAATCCATTCACTCTTTCCCATCGGCAGGCAGGTATTCAGCCATCTCGGGGAAAGCAGGGCTCCATCACTTGTAACGGTTACTTGGGAAGACAAATGACATAACTCCAAGTACCCTCTCCCCTTCCTTCTTTTTCCCCCTGCTTTATATGTTGACCATGATGTCATATGGTATGCAATATCCCTTTAGTCAGTTGGGGTCAGCTGTCCCAGCTGTTTCCCCTCCCAACTTCTTGTGCACCCCCAGCCTACTTGCTGGGGGGGTGGTGTGAGAAGCAGAAAAGACCTTGACTCTGTGTAAGCACTTCTCAAAAATAACAAAAACATTTCTATATTAGCTGTTTTCATCACAAATCCAAACATAGCGCCATGCTAACTACTGCGAAGAAAATTAGCTCTATCCCAGCCAAAACCAGCACGATGTGTTATTCCATAGTTGTCTAAGACACTGCTGGTGCTTTTCTCAGAAAACCCTTTTATTTTTCCCCAAATGAGGTATTTCCCAAATCTAATCCAGTGTGGTGGTTATACTCCTTTTATTGCTTACTTGACATAGTAAAAGCTAAAGTTTCCCATTGGTCTTGCAATTAAGTTTAACTTATTGGACTGGTTGAAAACAACATTGGAGTTTATATATAGAAGTGATATGGCAGTGAGTTTTATGTGAGGGTAGCAAGCAAATTCTCTGGAGTGCCAAGTACCAGTAGAAGCAGATCTATAGAAAGTATGGAGCAAGGGCTTCTCCCATTTCAATGTTCGTCTGATGGAGATGTCAAATGAGAGTAAATGCACGTTAACACAAAGAACTATAGCTGCTGCCTGTCAACAAGAGGATCTGCTAGTGAGCAGCAGCATCAGAAAAGTTCCTGCTTACCAACAAATCTGGGGGTTGTGGCAGTTGGAAAGATTGCAAATGTGACCAGCCGGTGAGAGAAAAGGGAGGTCAAAGTTTCACTATGGCTACAGATGGAGGTATAATCCCAAATAGCTAATGTCTGAGAATATATAATAACCTGTACTATCTTTCATTTTTCAGGTCAATGAGACCTAGCATTTTTTCCCCAGCCTCATGATCATCTGTTTTCACTCTGACTTTTATGAACTATGGCTCAGACATTTTAATGAAATTTAGTCATGGCTGTGCTCAGCCTACTACAACTGACTGACCAGGGAGCCAAGGATCTTTTTTAAGAGAGTCATCTCAAGCTGAGGCCAAGAGTAAAATTGGATGTCCTGCCTCCTAGGTAAATGCTCCAGCTGCACAGATGTTACATAAAATCAGTCAACAGCACCACCACCAGCCTGTGAGCTATGGACAGAAGCGAATGTTCTTATCATGCATTCAGACTGGCAGCAGACAGCTGCAAAGAAAGCTGCAGAGCAGTCCTTTTCTCAGGGGCATTAGCCAAAGATGTGTACCTAAATGCACTGCTTAGGTAAACAGCAGCACACCTCAGTATGCACAGTAATAGTGCATCTTGATACCAGGGTGTAAGAACTCAGGAAAGGAAGGCAAGAGGACAGCATGGCTGAGTCGAGATCTCCTGGTCAAACAAAAGGACAAGATGGAAATGCACAGGCAGTGGAAGCAGGGGCAGGTATCCTGGGGTAAGTATAGGGACACTGCCTGGCTGTGTAGGGATGGCATCAGGAGGGCCAAGGTGCAGCTGGAGCTGAACTTGGCAAAGGATACAAAGGATAATAAGAAGGGCTTCTACAGGTATGTCAGCCAGAAAAAGAAGGTCAAAAGAAAGCGTACCCGCCTGATGAGCAAGACTGGAAGACGAGTACAACAGATGAGGAGAAGGCTGAGGTACTCGATTTCTTTTCCTCAGTCTTCACTGGCAGTCTATCTTCCCACACCTCCTGAGTGGATGGACTGCAAGCTGGGGACTGGAGGAGCAAAGTCCCTCCCACTGTAAGAGAAGAACAGGTTCAAGTCCACCTGAGGAGCCTTAACATACACAAGCCTATGCGACCTAACGAGATCCATCCCAGAGTCCTGAGGGAACTGGCTGATGCAGTTGCCAAGCCACTCCCCATCATATTTGACAAGTCCTGGCAGTCAGGTGAAGTCCCTGGAGACTGGAAAAAGGGAAACATTGCACCCAGTTTTAAAAAGAGTAGAAAGGAGGACCCTGGGAACTACTGACCTGTCAGCCTCACCTCTGTGCCTGGGAAGATCAGGGAAAAAGTCCTCCTAGAAGCTATGCTAAGGCACATGGAGGGGGGGGGCATGATTGGAGACAGTCAGCATGGCTTCACCATGAGCAAGTCCTGCCTGACCAACCTAGTGGCCTTCTATGATGGAGTGACCACATCAGTGGATGAGGGGAGAGCTACAGCTGTCATCTATCTGGTCTTCTGTAAGGCCTTTGACATGGTCGTCCACAACATCCTTCTCTCTCACTTAGAGACATATGGATCTGATGGGTGGACTGTTGAGTGGATGAGGAATAGGTTGCACGGTTGCATCCAGAGCGTAGTGGTCAAAGTCTCAATAAGCAGATGGAGATCTGTAATGAGTGGTGTCCCTCAGGGTCCATACTGGGACCAGTACTCTTTATGTCTTCATCAATGACATAGACAGTGACATCGAGTGCACCCCCAGCACATTTGCAGATGACACCAAGCTGAGTGGTGCAGTTGAGACTCCTGAGGGACAGGATGCCATCCAGAGGGACCTGGACAAGCTGCAGGAATAGGCCTGTGTGAACCTCATGAGGTCCAGAGGAAGGCCACAGAAATGATCAGAGGGATGGAATACCCCTCCTGTTAAGGAAGGCTGGGAGACTTGGGGTTGTTCATCCTGGAGAAGAGAAGGCTCTGGGGAGACCTTGTTGCAGCCTTCCAGTACTTAAAGGGGGCTTATAAGAAAAATGGGGACAGACTTTTCGGCAGGGCCTGTTGTGATAGGACAAGGGGCAATGTTTTTAAACTAGAAGAGGGTAGTTTTAGACTAGATGTAAGGAAGACATTTTTCCCACTGAGTGTGGTGAAACACTGGCACAGGTTGCCCACATGTTTACATATTCTAACATAAAGATATTTATGTCAGCGATACCGAGTCCTTGATAAGAAATCAACTAGCTGTTGCAACATCTACTGGAACAACTTTTAAACATCCCTAACAATCTCAGCCTAGACATCTGAGCATAACAGTGACTATGACCACAGCAAGCTGTGTGGCAGCCATCTGTGGAACCAGGGTGCCAAGGCATTTAGTTTCAGAATCAGCAGAGCTGCACAGGAGATTTTTGAAGGAGCAATGAAAGGCAGCACAAGCCTGGTTCATCTAAAATCATCTGATCTTCTTTCTAGTTAAACAGTATATAAAACATTTTTCAGTTCAGAAAAAAAGCTCAGGAAAATAACTCCCCAGCTGGTTTTTGCTGATAACTAGAAGCACTAGGAGAAAGCTGTAACTGCATTCTCCAGGAATTCCTGACTACTAGCCAAAGCAGCACTCTATATTATATAACTGTAACAAGATTCCTCTTAATAATATTGTAATTCATGCATGAAGACACTTTCACATATGTTTCATAGCTAAGCGTGCTTAAATTGCATGGTATCTCTTTTGCAACTCTTACAGATATTTGATATGAATCTAGAGAAGTACATAATCTTCAGTTTAAGCCATCTAAAGGGCAGATATTCAAAACTGATGAAAGCAAGTAAAATTATATTATGTCCTCCTCAATTCCACTTAATACAACAGACTGTAAAAATTAGAATGGGGCTAAAAGGATTGAAGTTTTTGTCTACAAATGGCTCCACAAACTCCTGTACAGAAACTATCCTTGAAAGGAGAAATTTTACACATAAGTTCAGTTGTGTCATATTCACCAAGTTGATCATGCTTTTGGACTATGGCCTGCTACTGTCTCCTTACAATAAGAGAAAAGACTTTATGATATATATTGCTGGTAAGAGAAAGACAGTACTTTACTATGAGTTCAAGCCAGAAAAGACTGGAGAAAAGGCCTGACATCACAGAATTGTCTTTAAAAAAAAAATTACTGACATGGAAGCTCTCAAAAAAAGTTATTTGTACAAGTAATATAGAATCATATAAAAAGTTAGATTGGACCAGACCTCTATGGATTATATATTCCAACCCTCTTCTCAAAGAAGGGCCAACTTTAAACTTAAATCAAGTTGCTTAGAGCCTTGTTTAGCTAAACAAAAATCATCAAGACTGAACACACACCTATGCAGCAAGGCAGTCCTCCCAAAACCCCAGAATCTTTTGTTGCTTATTAGTCCTTCTGCAAGCTCTGGCAGATAAAAGAAATTCAAAAATTCAAACTATGCCTGCTAAATAAAATAATTTGGTATGTGTTCTTCTGTTCTATCATTGTTGCTAGGACAGTTAAAGTTAGAGATCACAGCACTGCATGAGCAGAAGTGACACCCCAGACCCCACCTAGCAGAGCAAAGCTGTCCACCATAGGATGAACATTATGTGCTAAAAGGAAGGTCTTCAGGATTCGTCTGCAGTGTTCAGCAAGTCACAAGAAGTATCAAACAATAGTAAGCAACAAATAGCTAATGTTTGAAAAAAATTTAGGTCAAGGCTAAGTGGGAAATACCCTAGACTTTTTTGACAAAATATTCACTGGCAACCACTTGGTTGGATCTGACACTTACCTTCATCCCATGATTCTAAAAATCACATCCATGTTGTCACAAAAGCCACAATAATTCTAAATATTGAAGTTAATTTTTCTGTCTGCTGTGTAATGGCTCAGAACTTCTGTATATTGTAATCACTGTAACAAGTACAACTGTGTTTCTAGGTCATATAACACAAGCTAGTAATAAGGAGAAATATAGCAGAGGACTGTCTTAACTACCCAGCATTTCACTGATACTTTATTACTCATCTATTATGTTTTCCTTGTATCTTTTTGAAACAAATTCTCTTTCAAAGACATTTCTCCAACTCTTTAATTAGTGACCAGGTAGAATTAATTAATTAGCTAGTTAGATGTGAGACATCAGGGGAGGCTGGAATGAAAAAGACTCTACTGTTATTTCACTTTCAAAAGAACAAAACCTGTTTCCCCAAATATCTTTCAAATATATTTTTCCTTCCTTTAGAAGTGTCTGTGTGCACAGCTGAAGTTAAGGATCTACCAGCTTTTCCATTATAAACCCATTTTGGAGCTCCTGTACCTTCTGAACAACTGAACCAATTCACCTCAAGTTGAAACAACCTACATGGTTTCAGCTCAAAGGAAATTTTTTTCCCCCAGAGAACATAGAGCAGGTAAAAAACTACTTCTGTAGATACAGGGGTTTTTTCTTTGTTTTTCTTACCATTCTATAATTCAAAACCGCTCTTACATTGTTCTTTTCAAAGATGACATTTTACCACCCCACAACATAATGGAACTTAGCATTTTATGCCCTATTTGCAAAAAGAAATGAAAATACAATGGCTGTGCAGCTGGTGATACACCTTGAAATTCAATAATTCTTTGTAAGCATTAACTGTTCCTTTGCACATTTGATTGCACTGAAGAGCCATAGGAACCCATGGAGCACACACTGCATATAATACAGGAATGGATGACAATAAGGCAGGTATCCTGAGATAATATTTTTCAAGCAGAGACCAAGACAAATGAATATTTTTGGTATACTAACTGTTCATCACCTAGTAGATTGTACAACAGATGCTGGGTTTTTTTTTTAAAAAAAAAACTACTAAATAAAATTAAAATATTTCTAGATGGAAGCATTTTTATAATGAAAAAGTCATCCATGGAGTGTAAGTAATTCTGCTTAAAACAGTGTGAACCAATTTAAGGTTCCAGTTCAGACAAGCCTGGAATCCAGGCTACATTTGTTATTCTTTATAGCTACTCACTCTATAAACACTGTTTCATGTTTCATGTCCCAGTAATTTTTCTTTTGGTTCAACAAAATTCTGTTGAATTTCAGTATTCTCTGCTTTTGATTCTCTTTTGTATGGTTTTGACCATCCTCACATCTGGCTAGTCCCATTTAATTCATCAACAGAAGAAGAACATATAGGAAGAACAAATGGTCATATAGCCATTTTAGGAGTTGAACTCTAAGTATGTGTTTTCTGAGACAGTTTCCTTTTGTGTCAATGTCAAATTTAGGCTTTTAAAAAAGGTGAACACATATTTTTGCAGTTATCTCATGTGAAGATGTATTCTATGCTTTATTTCCTCCTTTTTCCCACAAAAGCAGCCAAAAAGTTTGTTGATATCTCAGAATGAGAAGAGGGAGCAAGGTGCATCAGCATATCCCAGGAAACAGTTTTCAATAGTCTTTCTCTCTTTCTGTTGCCTTACATGTGCTCCAGGGCAGATCATTTACCTACTCAGCAGTTTGGGTTGTTTTCTCTGTAGCAAAAGGAAAATACTCTCATTCCTGATATATGACTCCAAGAGCTACAAGGCAATATTCTGTGTTAATATCAAATGTTGCTATTTCTACTCAAATGGGTGTATTTTTAAAGTGTTTTCTCGATGCATTTGCATATGACAAGGAAGTGTTAAGGATGCAAAACATTTAGTTTCAGATGTGCTACTTCAGCATTGCTTTTTCTGGATACATTCTTGGTCCTGTCCAATGCTTCATCCACAAGGATGAAATTCAGCCTTAGAAAGGATGTCATGGGAAAGAGGAATCATCCAGTTCATGCAATCAATCAGAGTCACTAGGTGTCATATGGGAAAATAATTTCATAATTCAGAGTTTGATCTCAGTAAGAACAGTATGCATCCATTTATTTCACCAGAATCACATCAGGATTACACTTAGAAGCAGAATTTGATGATAGAAGAACTTGAATTCTCCATAGGCAAGAAAAGAAGGTTTGACTGATAAAAGTATTGTTTAGATTGTTTAGATTAGGACTCTATTGTTTAGAGCACTCATAAGAACAGGAACTTACCTGTCTTCATAGGTGTGACCCTCTTCCCTGTCCCAACAGTCTGACACAGACGAGGCTCCATGCATGGGGCTGCATTCTTCTACCTTGCTCATATAATATCCTCTGTAAGAATCAAGCACATTTACAATTCGTCTGTAGAAGATTAATTGAATTCTCCTTCCATAAGGGAAGAGAAGATTAGATAGGCAGGGAAGTTACTAACTTTTGTCACTGCAACAAGGTATTTCCAATCTTTTTAACCTGTCTACAACAAGCGGTTTCTGTTATGGCAAAGTGTCAGACAGTAGAGTACATTCGATTACTATAGAATCATAGAATCTTTGGGTTGGAAGGGACCTCTAAGGGTCTTCTAATCCAACCCCCCTGCAGTGAGCAGGGACACTTTCAACTCGATCAGGTTGCTCAGAGCCCCATCCAACCCAACCTGAAATATTTCCAGTGATAGGGCATCTACTACCTCACTGGGCAAACTGGTCCAGTGTTTCACCACCCTCATTATAAAGATTTTCTTCCTCAGATCTAGTTTAAACCTACCCTTTTTAGTTTAAAAACATTACCCCATATTCTATCACTACAGACTCTGATAAAAAGTCCGGCCCCATCTTTCTTCTAAGTCCGCTTTAGGTTCCTTGCCTCAGGAAACCCCCTGTGCACCTATCTGCCTCTCTGTTGCAGGTCGAGCAGGCTCCAGAGCAGCTCCCCTCAGTGACTAATCATCTTAGCCACCATGGTTTGAAATAGCTGAAACTCGGGCATATATGCTGTTCTTTACTGTTTCTATGACATGGATCGAACCTCTGGAGAAGAAAAGAGGGGATAGGTAGAAAGTCTGTTCTGGAATGGCGATATTATACCTTTTGTAGGCGACCAAAAGCCTTATGTCATCCATGCAAAAGCTCCAATACATAATGTCCTAAGAAAGGAAGAAAAGACAAAGAAAGATAACACTGTGTCCCCATATTTGCCCACTCATACTGGATGACTAGCATTGACTTGTAAAGCATTAGTGGAGTATAGTGGAGACTAATGGAGAACCTATTAATCATTATGCTAATCATGTTGAGAAGGTTTTTAAGAGAATTGCTCTAAACAAGGAGACCACACTAATTAGCAAGTAAATTCACCTGGAACAGATGACTTTCAGATCCATCTTTTGCTGTAAATCAAAGTCTACTATTATCTGTCAAGTGCAAATATTGTGTGTTATAGTGCAAATCCATAGTTTAGCCTCACTTTGACAACCGCCACCCCAGATCCAATATTATTATGTGCATGCTGTAATACAGTTGTGTGGCTGTTCATCCCACATTGGAATCAGAGTTCTGTCTTTGACAGGTAATATTAAAGAAAATTATTAATACAGAAATGATCTTCAATCTATTCAATGATTTTTTTTCTCCTGGAAATTAGACAGTTTTCCTATGAGGTTTCTAGATTACATACAGTTCAAAACTTTTAGCTGGACTTTAATGGGGAAATAATCCTGAAGGTTACTCTGACTAGTTTTCTACACCAGTTCTTGAAGGCAGCACCTTAAAAAGTAGACCCTCCTGGCATTTGAGGACTCTGGCAAATGAGAGATTTACACGTTACAGCTTCATAAATTCTGTCAAAGCAACTCAATAATAGTAAGTGCATGCACTCTCAGGCTGTTACAAATGCAAGGTACTTTGGATTACCTTAAACCTCCATGTAAGAAACAGTAATTTGATTGCAAGGCTGAGCCCTTAGCCTCTGTCCAAAGTGCAAAATGATACAACCCACTAGGGCCCTCCACTTTTCATGCTTGGATTTTTTTTTGCCCAAAGAACATCCTTTGAAACAACCCATTTTCTCTTCTCCTTTCTTCACACTGAACTAAATGCAGGGTAACTCACTTTCAGCTAAAACTGTATTTAATTCTTAGTCCTGTCTCTAAAGTAACACAGCCAGGCAGGAAGAGGTTCTCAGCTCACACAAGGTGCCCTTGAGACCCCTCCCAGACTACAGTTGTGTAAGTGTACCCTTCCCACAAACATGAGCCCTAGGGAAGTAAGAGCAGAACTTTTTGTTCATTAAAAAATAAATAAATAGAACTGATTGAAGTTTTACCAATGGAAATGAAGAGCTGATGCTGGGTGCAGAAGAGGGTTGGAATTGGAAACTCATCACAGATAAGAAAGTAGAATATGGTAATTTCCATGTTTTGTCTCTTGAGAGCTTGTCAAAATAAATATATTCAGAGACCACATGCAGATGTTCTCATCATTTTAGGTATTGTGCACAACCATAAGAAAAAAGGATTAGCACAACAGAAATAAACAGACCTTTTCTTAGTTCTTTCAAAAACACAGTGGAAGGGAGGAGAAGAATCTCTCTCCTAATTAGAAGAAAAACAAATGAAAAAAATTACTGGACTGGAAAAAATAAAAATAAAAAGCAGAAAGCACACACAAACTTTCTATTGAACTTTTAAAAAGGAATCACAATGGAGAGATGTATGTAGTAGACTCAGAGAAAAGTCTAATTTTCCTTCACTCAAGGGAGAACAATTTTTTTCTATGTCTATGCCAGCATCAATGCTAAGACATAAGTTATATCTTCAAGCAATCATTTCTTTTTCAGTCTTAGATAAAAAACTTTCTTACTTCTGTGCTTGGCTGATGTTTGTATGTTATTTTGATGAAAGAGAATAATTTCTGAGGATATGGAATATATCTGCTCCATATTACAACCTGTTCTAAACACAATAGCCAAGTTGCTAGAGCCTTGATACTTCCTATGATACATATCTCTGTACTGCATCCCAGATTAACTTTCACTATCAAAAAGTACGTTTAAACCTTCAGAAGTAATTTGTTGTGCTCTTTGTTCATTTGCTTAACTGAGAGAACTGGGGATCAGTTATAACAGAGGTAGTCAAATGCTGGTTCCTGACCTTCATGTTATTTGTAAGCAGAGAACATAGCTGTCCTGCGCCAGTGGAAGAACAGGTGCCAGTGCAGTGCAACTTCAACGTCTCTGGGTGGCTTTGGGTGTGGCTGGACATCCAGAGCCATCCTGCCTCCCCAGCAGTGGAGCAAGGAGAGTCCCCTGGGAACCACTGGATCTCCTGCTTGCAAGCTATGGTGGAGCTGCTGAATTCCTTGGCTTAATGAGTTATGCAGTATACATATATTGCTTTCAGTGGTATGAAGTTCTTGGTTTATGGCTACTGGAATCAGAAAAAGGAACTACACCACAAGACTTCTGATATACATTCCTTTAAAATAGTCTGTCAGAGAAAATAGTTGTATACTGTTACAGCTCAGATTTACCAAAACACATAGGTGTCCCCATACCCCTGGTCTACATTCACAAACCTTTTAGAAGTTTGCAGTCTTTTGAGAGTAGAAGGAGGCTTTCTTAACACCTTTGCAAATCGAGGCCCTACCTCACATCAAATTTTTATTAACTGTAGAATCCTCTCTTTCCTAAGGACTTTTAAAAATTCTTACCATTTTTCCATAGCACCATAAATAATCATAAAACAATGTCCTGTTATTAAGCTATAAAGCTTATTTGATAACCTTTATTCATGAAGGTCCATTGAAATCAATGGAATATCTCTGAAATCCGTGCTTCACTATTTATTATAGATTTGTGTATATATATATACGCTAAAAAACAACTGGATCTTGTAGATCATAGGTCATTAAATTTCACACAGCTACACTTCTTTTGTCCTTACCAAGTTATGTTTGACTGAAACATGCTTTCTGGAAAGACATCCATCCTTCAGATGAGGCCATGGAGAATCTAATATTTCTTTCAGCAGCATGTTGCAGTGTTTAATCAATATTAATGTTATGAATATTTTTAGGTAGTTGTTTTCTTTGTATATGTGGCTTCAGCTTTCATATATTGATTATGTATTTTTCTATAGTACACTCTTTTGATCTCAAGTTTTGCTTTTTCTTGTTTGTTTGGTTTTTTTTCATGTCGCTAAAAGTCATCAGCAAACATTATAAGCAAGTTGCCTCTCTGATATCTTTTTAATAAGTCAAACTGATTGAAGTTTTCAGACCTTTCCTTGCAGACCGTTTCTTCCCACTAATAATTTTTGTAGTTTTTTACCTCCACACTCTTCAGTTTCCAACTTCACTTGGAAGATCTGGAGACTAAAGCACTGTGGAATAGAGACATTAATCCATACACTGGAATGAAACCAATTGTTTTAATTCTATTTATTGTTTAACCTGTTTTCACATGTAGGGTCTCCTAAGGCCTTTTTTGTCATAATGTTAAGAAGACCCCAAGACAAGAATTTTCAGGAATGGGTTCCTCAGATTAGATACTTAAATCCATACCCACTAGTTTAGTCTGGTTTTAACTGAGACAATTTCAGCATGGTCTCTGTGTTCAGGAATTCTATATGTAATATGTACCGATGAACATCTTGACTTAAAAGATTGCTTATTTTTCAGAGGCTCCCCTTTTATCAACTCCTGCATGGTGTGGCAGTCTTCTTTACAGTAGTGATTTCAGAGGAGCTGTCACTTCATGTAAAATGAAACTTAAATACTCCTGAACATTCTTGAATATATGTTAATGATGCTTGATTTATTATTAAAGCAGACTCCAGTGGGAGAAGCAGAATCAGTGCATTAACCCTATTCTATTGATAAAAATGGACCAGAGGCAGACAATCTCACTTCAGCGGTGTGTCCCTTTAAGCTTCTTAGGGTCCTGGATCACATGAAAATTCAAGGCTAAGCAGAGATATATGTAAGGAGATAGGAAATGATCCTGAGATCTAATTAGTGTTTTTAATAAGCTTGTATCCAAGCTTTGTCTGTCTCTACTGAACTTTACAATTTTTAAAGTGTGAGAAGGTCTCAACTTCTCAAGGAAACCTAGACAAACTCTGAGCAAGTTCTCTTCCTTGGTTGCAGGGAAACTCCATCTGGCTCCAGCCCCAAAGAGCCAAAGAGGAGTTGGTTAAAGCCGTCAGCATCCCCAGGCTTGCAGACAGAGCACTGGGGCTGCCCATGTTGAGAATCAGGCTGGTCAAATCAGCCTACACACTCAAAACAGAGACTGCCATGGAATTTGTAGCTGAATGCCTCATCTCCCAAAAGAGGACCAAGGAACTAAATCTACACAGGCAGGGGAGTTTGTGCAAGTACTGTGTTACCCAAGTAACTCACTGTAAAGTTCTAACACAGTGGCAGTAGGAGTGTCCAGGGAGGCCCTTACAGTGCTGAGGTTGAGTTCATAAGGCATCTCTCACGTGTGAGAAGAGAGAGATATTTTTAATAAGTAATTGGGGTAGACAGGAAAAAGCACCCTGAAAATCCCCTGCCATTTGTCTCTTACATGTACAAAAAGTCCAGAGGCCAGACTTTGTTAGAACTAAACCAGAATTGAAATATTTTTATGGAAATAGTCTGACTTTATCTCCCCTCAGGAAGAAACATTGGCTGTTTGCCCCCCTTGCTCCCTCTGCCAGTGTTTTTCCAGGTTCCAGGGTCAATGTGCCATGAAATCCCCTGCCATACCAGGGGCCACAAAGCCGCAAAAGGGTCAAAATGGTTCCTCGCAGAGTTACCCTTTAGGTCTAAGAGTATTGTATTATAGTTTGACCAGACCTTGCTAGATCAATAGGACTGTTTTTCCTCACGGGGAGTTATGTATGCCTTTATCTGTGGCTGAATATTTTTTGAGTATTTCTAGACTTATTTAGCTCTTCAGTTGGGCACAAAGTACCATGTCAAACAGATGACAAACATTTGAAAGTGAACTTTGTACCTTCATCACAGAATTTCGACTCTAAGCTTCAATTATAGTGAGAGACTTGTGGCTCCACAACTGTATGCACATAAGGAAAAACTTTTGACCTCTATCTTTCCCCATAAATATATTAAAAGGCAAAAAGCTTTTTTTCCCCATGAGGAAGATTTCCTTCCCTTTGAAGATACTCCATCAAGATAAAATTTTCTTACATCAATGGTTCAATATACTTTAGCATAAACATACTTCATTTCGTTTCCATGTCAATCTAGAGGGAGTAAGGATGGAACAGTCGGAAGCTGATTTTAATAAATTAATAATAATGATTCTATCCTGTTTAAGCTTCTACATGTGCTGCTCGATATAGAATAACCTCAGGCTAAGAGAGTCTTCAATGAAATCCTTCAAAAAGGAAAGGGATTTGTATTTAACAATGAGAAACTTTCTATTTACACCATGGCAGATAAAAGAGATGCTATCTGTAACATGAAAGATTTAAAAAACATTAAGCCTAAAGTAAACAAAAAGAAGTATGAACAAGTGTTCAGCAACTACACTGGAATTTGCATCAAGATGACAGTAATCAAAGAGACATCCATTCAGACTTGTTGAGGACTGTAATACTGACTATTCCATCTGCATTTGAAAATGCTTTTGGCCCTAAAATCATATGGTTCCTGTCCTGCTGAATTTCTCCTATGGGAAACCTAAAGGCAGAAATTTCTCTTTTTTCAAATCAGTGAATGAGGAAAGAATAGAATCATAGAATAGTTCGGGTTGGAAGGGACTTTTCAAGGTCACCTAGTCCAACTCCCTTGCTATGAGCAGGGACATCTTCAACTAAATCAGGTTGCTCAGAGCCCCGTCCGACCTGACCTAGAATGTTGCGATGGGGCATCTGCCACCTCTCTGGGCAACCTGTGCCAGTGGTTCACCACCCTCATTGTGAAAAATTTCTTCCTCATACCTAGTCTAAAACTACCCTTTTTCAGTTTAAAACCATTACCCCTTGTCCTGTTGCAACAGGTCCTGCTAGAAAGTCTGCCCCCATCTTTCTTATAAGGCCCCTTAAAATACTGAAAGGATGCAATAAGGTCTCCCCAGACCCTTCACTTGATAAGTGAAATTCCACTTTCTCCCATCATTATGGCTTTAATGTTGAAGTTAGAGTAAAGCAAGACCTCAGATGCTTTTTACCCTTTGACCACTGTAACAAGGATAAGTTGTTTATTGCGTTCTATGGGTGCTTTCAGCAGTAACATTGTTTCATCCTTAATAGGCAGTTGGGTGGGAGACTATTTTCTACAGCTGCAAGAAAAAAGCTAAAATTAAAGCCCCACAAGGGCAGCTCATCAGTGAAGGGCAACTCTTTTACTGCTCAACAGTGACACCTCTTGATATTCAGCAGAATATTACTGATAACCTTCAAAGATAATATAATGCAGTCTGCAGGACAGAGTACTGCAGGCAGTGCAGTGTCTCCCAAAGGAAATGTTTTTCTTTCTTGGTTTGTTCAGGAAAAAGCAGCTCAGCATCTAACCTATTGTTCCAATATGAGAGGCTCAGGAAATGAAAAAGTTTATAGGGGAGCAGCTCAGAACATTCAATCTGTATGCTCAGAAAATGACAGTATTTTGATATAGGCCTTTGTCATGAAATAGGAAAGTTTTAAAATTGTCACAAAAGGAAAAGTACTGAAAATGACATTTTATCAGCTTTGAGCTTTTCTTCTGAAATGTTAATATTCTGAACATAAATGTTGAAATCAATATCTCCCCTGAAATTTTTTTATTTATTCAAACCCTACTTTTTGCCAGAATTTTTTATTATCAAACTTTTCATATGCATAGCTGCTATGAAGAGCTATACTCAAATGTCAGCAAAGAATCTGACTACTTGCATATTCAGTTAAATAGAATTTGTAACATCCACAATTCCATTTATTAACTCTTCAAAGTGTTACTGTACTGAAAATGAGAATTCAGGTTTTAAAAAAAATGCAAAAGAGCTGAAAGATAGAAGCTAACAAGTATCTTTCCAGCAGGATACGGAATATGGCTTACTTTTCTGGTAGCTGGGTTAGCTGGCTATGAGACGCTATTTGGGACCCAGCCATGA
This sequence comes from Phaethon aethereus, assembly GCF_964289735.1. Taxonomy (NCBI): domain Eukaryota; kingdom Metazoa; phylum Chordata; class Aves; order Phaethontiformes; family Phaethontidae; genus Phaethon; species Phaethon aethereus. The sequence goes on along the minus strand of NC_138576.1, from coordinate 43,229,843 downwards.
AAAGTTTAAATAATCACCCTTTCTGGGCCAAATACTGAGTGTTAGAACAAGAAATTTTGGCTCACATTTATCTCTATAACAGATGTTGACTGGCCAGATGAAATTTGTTGATGTATTTTATAAGTGTACCCTTTTGCCAATTCAACAGAAGCATTTGTGAGAAATCTAAATACATACATTTCTGCAGGAACTCTAGCTTTATTCTGCTTATGGTACGCGTTCATTAGTGAAATAGCTGTAGATCAACTGAAAATAGCTTGGCATTTAAATATCCTCCACTGGCACCAATTAGCATGATGGAATAACAAGATCTATGAAGAAAATCTCTGGGGGCTGTACCATAGATAACAAATGAGTGAACAAAGAGTTAATTCCTAGCTAATAAATTCTCAAGACACTGGAATGACTTAATTGTGAAGGGGTTTAATAATTGAGTGCCAATAATAGACACTGTAAATTGGAAGGTTTATTTCAAAAACAGCAAAAACTGCACTGAGTGTAACAGTAAAAGTGCTAACCTATAGGGAAGAAAAACTGAAAGCTGTAGGGAAGATTTAGGACCAGCGGTGGTTTTAAGGGCACGCTTTTATGTTTGCCATTATGTTTTAAGTGGACCCCTAAACAGTGCCTACCAGTAAAATGTTGATACTTCATTGTTTGTAAGAAATCAGCTGTTGTTTTTGTCTAGTAGTAGAGTAATGCTTGGTGCTAAAAGTCTGGGATGCACACTATGCCTGCACACCATAACAAAACCCTGCTGCCCAGGCTTTGCAATGTGTCTTGGAAGTAAGCAAATGTGAAAAAGCACATCAGACATGGAGAAAACAAAGCCCCATATGTAAGACAAGAGTGAAAATGCTGCTTATTTCTGGGCAGTGAAACTTACCATTTTAATGATGATGGGGTTATTCATTGAAACATTTAAAGAAAAGTTTTTTGAAAAATCTTTTGGCCTCAGCCTCTAGATGTATGCACATGAGGTCTTCTAAATAGATCCAGGAATATTTTAAAGCCGATTTTAGGAATCACATTTTAACACCCTATCTATTTTCAGGGGCCTTTATGAGGAATTAAGAGGATAAAAGTATTTAATTTTGTGAGTTAAGTGTTTTATCTGGAAGTGGATAAATTCCATTCCTAGTTCCTGAATTAAATTCCATTTCCCTGAAATGGGAACACTTTCATAGAACACACAGTTCCTGAGTAAAGACCTGGAGGCTGGTCTTTTGGGGTTTTTTTGAGAAAATAAATATTTAAGTTTACACTTATCTGTTTTCAGCCCATGTAGCTAGATTCAGTTTTCTGAGCAGACTTCATCCCATGAACATACACACGTGAAAACCCACATGCACAGAGGAGAGACAAATACACAGAGGAAAGAAAAATAAATTAGCCTGGCAAATAGAACACAACATGATACCTGGTATCAAAAGTACACACAAGCGGAGACTAAATAATCCAATACTACTGGAAACTCAAGGCATCTAAAAACCAATGATATGTCCTCAGAAATAAATATTTTCCTTCCTCCTTTGACATCTGTTGACCTACACACCTCATAACAAGAAATCACTCTTACTGGTTATGTGCTTTTTTTTTTTTTTTTAATTAGTTACAAAAGCTCAAACTCATGGCTATAAGACAATTTGCCAACACTCCATTAATCAAAATATCTCTTTAAACTTGTATGCAAACACAGTGGTATATCAGCCTAGTTTTCTGGTGGATTTTATCTTCCCTAAGTATAGATAACTAAATAAAAATTAAGCATCTAGTCTAAGCTAGCCATCTGGGCTACATTTATAACCAAAAGAGAGACAAGCTGCCAGGCAGAGAGAAGGACACGTCTAGAGAGTCTTTCCCCAACATCTCTTTTTGCTATGAGCCCTCGACTAAGATAGCTCTGGATAGTTCTGCCTATCTCCCTCTTCTAACTATCGTTGAAACATAAATAACCAAACTGCATCTCTCTCTTTTAGGTGGTTACAGCTAGGTAAGAGGAATTTCCAGCCTAGAAGTTACACCTCCCCCATTACGTTTTGTCACTATGCATAATCAGATCCTTGATTTTTGCTAAAGGCACAATACCCCGTTATTTACATTGCATAACGGGAAGAGCCAAATATGAGCCATACCACAACAGTTATTTTACCCCAGGTAGCCCATCTTTCTCTTGCTCTTTCTGGTTGAAACCTGTGAAAGCAGGCAAGATAAAATGAGGTATGGGATTTCCTGCTTTTTGTGGTTTCCATTGCTCTGGATTTACAGTAAGAATGGTGCCACTCATAGGGTTTTGGCTAACAGGCAAAACATAATACTTGCTGTCTCTTCAAAACTAATAATATGCTTAGAAATAAAATACACTAAAGTCAACCCCTCATTTGGAAACTTGAAATGTGCATTTTTATCCTATAAATATATCACTGTCAAAAAGACTTTTAAAAAAAAAAAAAAATTCACCTTTTCCTTGATTTTGGAGAGGCCTTGAAGTTATATAAGAACAGTCACCCTGTTTCTGATGAACAAGGGATAAAATAATAATATTAATACATTTTCTTGAAATCTTTAAAGTTTTATGAATTGCCCATGGAGGTTTGCAAACCAAGGTCACTCTGCCTCTTTTCATTCTTTTAATTATCTAATTCCAGCCTGATACACTAGCCTTACTAATTGGACACAGAGAAATCCCTTATCAGTGAAGTTAGAAAAGGACCTATGAAAAGGGTGTGAGAAACTGCTGTAAATCAAAGAAGAGGAACTGAACAGAAGGAAAGCCAATCAACTGTACCCCTCCGAGCTGTGAGTTTATAGGAAGAGCTGAGCCTCGTTGGATGGAGGAATAAGTGGCCAGCAGGTAGTTACACATGTCATTGACCTCTCCCTGATAGATTCTGCTGTGAGGGGAGCCAAATGCAGACTTACACCTGCCCTTGATTTCTTGGGGAAAGGAAGATTTTAAGCACTAACTTGGGCTTTAAGGTGTGTAGGTGTTGAATACAGTGCTATGCATCTCCATTCCCACATCCCCAAGAAGCTCATACATACTCTCTCAAATTCCAGTGAGAGAATTAATTGTCCTGTCTGTAGTTTAGCATTTTCATACACATTTGGCAGGTGTGATGCACAGAGTGAAGTCTGAAGCTCTGTCAATCTCTATTTAGTAGCATAAGAAACGTGCATATCTGTACTATCTCACCCTTCTTTCCCATCACTCTTGCATATTCTCCAAGGTTGTTGGTGATCCTTTTCCTCTAAATTATGGCTTGTCATTTGAACAACAGCTTCCTTCCATCTCAGATCTTCCATTTTGACCTTGGAGATCATGTTAAACAGTTTACTTTATCTTCTCCTTACTTACTCATTTTCTAGTATGAAACTTGTTTGTTCATCACCTCTTTCATTTCCTGTCTAAATGAGTCTCTTCAGTTTATATGCCAGTATCTATGTCCTGTTCTTCTGCCTCTAGATGTTTTTCCCTGTGCTCAAATGCCAGCCATCCACAGAAAGATACAGAACTATCTCTGATTTTTGCAAGCTGTATTTAACCCACTGTCTTAAGGGATTTCCACCTAAAAAAACCCATAGAACCAGCAACCCAATACTGTCCTTAAAGTAGAAGGAGCTTATGCACAAACTATTTCAGAAATACTGGACTCTTTATTCACCAGATGATATTACCAAAGCAAAGATATCCCATAATAACATCAACCAAAATTCAGAAATTATACAGAGAAAGAATAATTCAGGCTTTCAAAGAAAACACAGAGATGTTGTAGCAGAAAAAACAAGAGGTTATGTTGCAGTTTTATGTCAATAGAAAAACATAACTACTGTTATACTTTCATATATATGAAAGTTACTCGGTTCTGTTTGTTTGTGAGACATGAAACTGAAAATTCTGATCATTTTAACTGCTAAAATTTCCATGGCATTGTTCCCAAAAGGCGTGACATTGCGTTAGTGTGTTGGCAAAGTGCTGGAAGGCAGATTGTATTCTATTCACCTGCAATTGTTTTTACGCTTTTTGTTTAGCTAACTTTCTTCCTGTGACACACTATTGCATAATTTCATAGCACATGCTGGGATTTACATCCAATTATCCCTAGCTTCTCTCATATCCAGTGTTCTGAAGAAAAAAAAATTAAATTCTTTACATTTAGGACTGTGAGGAACACAGTATATATATTGTCCATTTAAGCACATAGCTGTCCATAGCTGTTAGAGTGTTACTTTCTGTATGGGTATGAAAGAGTTAACATTATTGCTGTTCCAAGATGTCCAAGTCCAGAAACATCACTTCATGTGAAATTTTTCTTGTGATAGTAACATACGTTTGAAAAATGCTAGGTGAAAAGTAACGAGCTCCATGCTGGATACAGGTACTCAAAAGGCTATACTGTTTATACAAGTTCCCTGACACGATGTGGGCTCAAATCAGCAAGAACTGCACACACAGCTAAAGGCACAAATCCCATGTTGGATATCACATCCAACAGTTTTCATGCAGCCTTTTGCTTTGGAGAGTAAGAGGGTTTAAAGGTGTGGACATGCGACTGCTCTATGCAACTGGCCTCAGTATTAGAGAACAGTTCCAGCACATTTAGCATCTTCTTAAGGCAAATGCCAACTGAAAAGATCAGAGATGGATCTATTCACTTTATTCAGGATTTGGTGGATTTCTACTTTTAAAAAATATGAAATCCTGCCACCCCATAAATTCAGTCCTACCATAATTAAATTACAGCAACATTTGAAAACATGAGACTAGAGAGAGAAAATTTGAAAACATGAGACAGGAGAGAAAATCAAAAAGCTTTCTGATTTTTTTCCCAGAAGTATAGGGCTATTTCACTTGTTCCCTAGTCTTACATGCTTTCTTCTAAGAAGCAGTTAATAAATTGATTACTTTTCTGCAAAACTTTTCCAGAAGGATAATTTTCCCCATGTATTTCAGTCACACTGCTGACTCCTGGACCTGTCAATACCTCTTGTTTTGTTTTGTTTTCCTTTAGCGAAGAGAATATCAAAAAATATTAGACAGAATATTTTAAGGTGGTCAACTCCAGGACAAAACAATCATGACAAACTACATTTTAGAGAAAGCATTATCATCAACCTCTCTTAGCTTTTGTCTCCATTATAAGGGGCCTCTCAATGAATTGGAAATTCCTCCCAACAAAGGTGCATCTCTTACCAGCAAAAGTGATATTTTGCCAATGCATTTTATGCTGACTATGTGCATAAAAGTTGAAGTTGTGAATATAGTTGCTTATATTGGTGGTTTTGTCAGTACAAAAATGTCGCTAAATATCATATCCTCTAACCAGCACAGCCACAATGACAAAAACGCTAACAGTCATGCCTTTATTCTCCACTACAGTGATAGTGCATGGCTCCTTTTTCAGCTGTTGACAGAGTCCTGAGAGACTTGAAGTTTGTGTGCAACAGGTCCATGGCAAATACATATCAACAAGAAAGATTAATCTCTTCAAATGCAGATGTTTACAGTGTGGTCTCTCCTATGTCTCAGCTACTGAATGGAGTTAGATCCAGTTGGTGCCTGATCACAAGCGGTGTTCCCTGGGGCTTGGGGACTGTTCTCTTTAACATCTTTATGAACAATCTGGACAAGGAGATCAAGTGCACCCTCAGTAGGTTTGCAGAGGACACCAAGCTGGGTGGGAGTGTTGATCTGCTGGAGGGTAGGAAGGCTCTGCAGAGGGATCTGGACAGGCTGAATCGATGGGTCAAGGCCAACCGTATGAGGTTCAACAAAGCCAAGTGCCGGGTCCTGCACTTCAGTCACAACAACCTCATGCAACACTACAGGCTTGGGGAAGAGTGGTTGGAAAGCTGCTCAGAGGAAAAGGACCTGAGAGTGTTGATTGACAGCTGGCTGAATATGAGCCAGCAGTGTGGTCAGGTGACCAAGAAGGCCAACAGCGTCCTGGCCTGTATCAGAACTAGTATGGCCAGCAGGAGTAGAGAAGAGATCATCCCCCTGTGCTTGGCACTGGTGAGGCCACACCTAGAATGCTGTGTTCAGTTTTGAGTCCCTCACTACAGGAAAGATATTGAGTTGCTGGACCATGTTCAAAGAAGGCCAATGAAGCTGGTGAAGGGTCTAGAGCACAAGTCCTGTGAGGAGTGGTTGAGGGAACTGGGATTGTTCAGCCTGGAGAAGAAGAGGCTGAGGGGAGACCTTATCTTACAACTACCTGAAAGGAAGTTGCAGCAAGGCAGGTGTTGGTTTCTTCTGCCAAGTGACAAACAAAAGGACAAGAGGAAACAGCCTCACGTTACACCAGGGGAGGTTTAGCTTCGATATTAGGAAAAATTTCTTCACCGAAAGGGTTGTCAAGCACTGGAACATACTGCCCAGGGAAAGTGGTTGAGTCACCATCCCTGGAGGTATTTAAGACATGTAGATGTGGTGCTTAGGGACACAGTTTCGTTGTGGACTTGGCAGTACTGGGTTAGTGGTTGGACATGATGATCTTAAAGGTCTTTTCCAACATAAACGGTTCTATGCTTCTACTCACTGCAAGCTTTTTTCACCATGTAAAGGGCACGCTTACACTCTAAAACTAATAGCAGTATTACACTTAAGACTAGTAAAGCCTTACACTTTGACACTAGTAAAAATAATGCATGAAGCAGATATTTAATATGCACCAGATGAAGAGTGTCAGCATCAAATTAGTCATCCACATTCTACACGCCTAAAGGTAACAGAATGGAGTCCCACTATATATGGCTTAGATTTCAATTTAAGTTTTATTCAATAGAAAACAATATTTTTTTCCATAAAATTCTGTCTCCATTTAGCAGATATTCTAGCAGATATCTAGATATTTTACTGGTTTTCCCATCTCCTTTGCCATCACCTTCAATAAAAACTTTTTAAAGCTGAAATGTAAGGTTTTATGTCTCATCCATCCTCTATTCATCCAGTTTTGGCTAGTGTCAAAGGTTTGGTGAAACCGTAAAAATGAAAGGAAAAAACATCAGATATTAGAAAAGTTCAAGATGGCTGTTAAACTGTTTTTGATGGGAATTAGTGAAGAATGAACCTTTAAAAACTTGTTCTAATTAAAATAAAAGGATAACATGGATGCTTATCTGAATGCTTCCACCTCTTTTTCTTGTAGGAATCAGGTTTAGACACCCCTTGATGTCTCTTAACACTGTTTGGCCTGAACTTCAGTCTCTTAAAAACTGCCTCTTTTATGGTATTTCAGTGCTTCTAATCCCTGCAAAGAGAGGGAAAATAGTTAGCAGGTTTATTTTTAGTTTTTGGGCAAAGATTGAGAACACTTTTACCATTCTCTCTTAAAAACAGAAATTCAGGCTCAGAACAGTGACAATATCTTCCAGGCTGAGTCTCTCAGTTCCCAAGAGGAGACAATATCCCCCATCTATTACAGTAGCCAGGAAGAATGAACAGAGGTTCCAGTAATAAATAGACACAGAGATGTCTGGTTTCTTTTCTGCCTCAGAAGCTATCAAGAAAATTTAATCAGGCTTTTCTTTTCCAGTCAATCCTCAGATTATTTTGATACTTTCACATTCTGTATTGAAATTCTGTCATCTTCATCAGTGTTTTTGCCTGATGGCTGCATGCAGTCATTGATAAACAATTTGTTAAAACGTTATATATTTAGAGAAGTCTGTTTGCTTACTGTCTAATGGTAATGCCATTTTGCAAGGGTTGTAAGGAAAGAACCTATTCATGATGAGAAAAAAATTAATGGCAAGACATAATCACGTTCCTATCTCATCCCCTCTGCCTCCCTATCCTCTTTTAGGCAGAGAATAAGTAACACGCACCAACCAGATTTCTACCGTAAGTAGAGCTAGCCTGGTGTTTTCTTCTCTACACTAAATTATGTAGTACTTCTGCAGAAAATGCATACAAGAGCTGAATATAAATCAGAAAAAGATACAATGATTGTGGAACTAAAAGGCAGCCACTCCTTTCTAAAACCACATTGGTATATGACATGCCAGTGTGCCCATTTCATAAGATCATGGGTCTACTGTAGTACCTCAGATATCTGTTCATGATAGCAATCAATTTAAAATTTAAAAAAGGATCCTGACCTTCATATGAAATAACTGACAGACCTGAGTGAATGTGGCAAAAAAGAGGTGACTTTTTACTGCTAGAGAGATAAATATACTTTCTACATTAAAATTAATGGTATATCATAAAAATCAACTCTTGGGTTTTCTGTGCAGCTGTTAAACACAAGACAATATAACAATCTCTATGCTCTGCTCTAGCTTGAGGGCGGGAGGAAGAGAGAGAGAGAGAGAGAGAGAGAGAAATCCCCTTTATTTCTGAATTGGAATATAAATAGCATTAGCAAAAGAGAAACATACTACATAAAGTCTTGACAGACTTTACTGATCCTTCATTTTAGCTCTTACCTTCTATCTCATGATCCCCTTTCATTGCTCTCTTGTGGTGAGTTAACCCCGGCTGGACGCGAGGTGCCCACCAAGCCACTCTGTCACTCCCCTCCTCAGCTGAACAGCAGAGAGGAAATATAACAAAAGGCTCGTGGGTTGAGATAAGGACAGGGAGATCACTCAGCAATTACTGTCACGGGCAAAATGGACTTGATTTGGGGAAATTAGTTTAATTTATTACCAATCAAAATCAGACCAGGGTAGTGAGAAATAAAACCAAATCTTAATACACCTTCCCCCCATCCCTCCCTTCTTCCTGGGCCTTAACTTTACTCCTGAAGTCTCTACCACCTTCCCCTGAGTGATACAAGAAGACAGGGAATGGGGGTTGTGTCAGTTCATCACATGCTGCCACTCCTTCCCCCTCAGGGGCAGGACTCCAGCTCCAGCCTGGGGTCCCTCCCACGGGAGACCGTCCTCCATGAACTGCTCCAGCGTGAGCCCTTCCCATGGGCTCCAGTTCTTCACGCACTGCTCCAGCCTGGGTCCCCCCACGGGTGCCATCCTTCAGGAAGAGACGGCTCCAGCCTGGGTCCCCCGCGGGGTCACAAGTCCTGCCAGCAAACCTGCTCCAGCCGGGGCTCCTCTCCCCACGGGGCCACAGGCCCTGCCAGCAGCCGGCTCCAGCGTGGGCTTCCCACGGGGTCACGGCCTCCTTCGGGCATCCCCCTGCTCCCTGCTCTGGCGTGGGGCCCTCCCCGGGTACAGGCAGAGATCTGCTTCCCCGTGGAGCTCCATGGCCGCAGGGGCACAGCCGGCCTCGCCATGGGCTTCCCCAGGGGCTGCTGGGGAGTCTCTGCTCTGGCGCCTGGAGCAGCTCCTGCCCCTCCTGCTGCTCTGACCTGGGGGCTGCAGGGCTGTTTTCTCTCACATGTCTCACTCCTCTCTCCGGCTGCAAATGCTATCTGATTTTTTCCCTTCCTTCCTAAGTCTGTTCCCCCAGAGGCGCTGCCACCATCACTGACGGGCTCGGCCTTGGCCAGCGGTGGGTCCATCTTGGAGCCGGCTGGCGCTGGCTCTGTGGGACACAGGGGAAGCTTCTAGCAGTTCCTCACAGAAGCCATCCATGCAACCTCCTCGCTGCCAAAACCTGGCCAGACCAACCCAATAACACTTGTTTCTCATGTGCTTGTTAAAAACAAAACAAAAATCACTTGTTGAATTGACACTTTTTAAATACTGCAATGGCTTTTACTGCCAGACTTTACTATCACTTAGAGGGTACGCAATACTTGCATTACAGTCTTTTACACACAAAAAAAAAAACAAAGTACAAACAAAGAGTCAGAAAATCCTTTAGGCTTCTCTGTACCCCTCATCACAAGCCTATTACAGCTATTTTAAAAATTATGCTAAAATAGCCAGTAGATATGTAATTTACATATTAAACAACTCTTCCATGACCTTTTGAATCTATAGATATTTATGGAGCCTGGAAGGAATGGTGTTAAAATTAAATTGTGTTTAGCTGATCGATCTTTTTACATTACACACTTACTAGAATGGGGTTCCCATTGGGACATAGGCAGAGAGGAGAGCAACAGAAGTGTAAATCACAGCCTCAGCTAACATTTGTAATGCTGTTCTACACCTCTGGTAGGTAAAGTCTAACACAAACTCACACAGGTGCCACATAGCTTACTAATGAGTCAGTCACTGGTCTTTCAAAAAATTCATGAGTATTAATGATTTGATTACCTTCTGCTGCTTTGACTAAACTGCTATTGTAAAGAAGCACTCAGCCTCCTTTCTCACATTACTTATAGACAAAACCTGCTTCTTCCAGTCCATGAGAGAGTTGTGAAATGGAGCAAGCACCTTGCCTTTAGTGAAAACTAACCCCTTCTGCTCGCTCCGAGCTATTTCCTTTCCTATTTGCAGGCACGTGGAGCCGTCTTTTCAACTCCAGTTTCTAACAGAACTGAGATTTGTAAGAGCAAATTACAGTTAAGCGTTCCCGATGTAAATCTTGTAACTTTAGAAGACTGAAGAGGCCTCTGCCAGCCCAGTGGTTTTGAGAATGCCCTGTAAGGTAGAAGGTAATTGTTCTGGTGAATGCAGGAATATTTGTCTCTGTTGTGCACCGATGATGAACAACACTTGAAGTGTCAGTTTTCTTTAGGAGCTAAAACAGCATATTCCCACATGCAAACCCAGACGCATTCCAGTGGGCTTGGGATGTCAGTTCATATTTACAGCCTTCACATGTAGCATCTAAGTTAAGAAGGCCAAGTCTGGATTTATCCTTTTAACGTCAGTACGTAGTCTGGTGCCTAAATCAGGAGGTTACTGGTATCAATGAAGAGACAGTCATCTCCAAGGTCAGTCCCACCCACTTATAATGTTTTTCACCCTCTTTTTGTGTTTACAATGTTTGCGTTTTTTAGTATCCACCATAACTATGGCCTGCATTGATAAACTTAACAGAATTGCAGAGATTAAATATGGTAACAGAGATAGCTGAATGTAGTGTAAAATGAAAGCTTTTAATCCACGTGTTTTGAAGACATGACATTATTTATGAAACTGCCAGTGGATGGAGACAAATGTTCTCAGGGTTTTTTTACAGGAAAGCAATTGTTATCCTAGTCACGTTCACACCAGGGATGTGTGTGTATGAGATTGATCCCGTGATTTCTGATACATCACAGCAGAAGCAGTGATCCATATAACCAATTATTCCTGTACCTTTACTGACATGGTGAATCATGTAAGTTTTTTATTCAGATGATAATTTCATTGCTGCTTTAGTTTGTGCATTTATTTCTTTGTTGTTTCCTTTAGCTGAACCTTGTGTGGCATGAATTCATTAATGTTAGGTAATGAGGTGGAGATTCAGGCTTATAAAGAAGAATTAACACAGACAAAATTGGTACTATATTATAGTACCTCCATCTGTTTTACTCATACAGAAAATTTACACATTCTCATTTCAATTAAGTGTGATGGTCAAAATAATTGTAAAATCTTTCATTCTCTCCCAGACATTACAATAAATAAAGGTATCATTACTTCTCTGCAACTCAATAACTCTTAGTGTAAAACACGTACTTCTATTCAAGTTTTATAACCTTGTCTTTATCACCTTTTTAGATAAATATCACAGTCTAAATAAAACAAATGGAATAGTTTCATTTTGTCAGCTAGGATTAAGGTAATATAAATTTAGCACACAAATAGCCCACATAGTGTTATCTTAAGCAGGACTGAGAACATTGGTTTTTTTCACTTCTCAGAATATTCAAGACACTGCAAATTTTTTAGTCAAACTTGGCCTGAAAACTCAAAAGTATGTATGTTTATAAGTCAAAAATGGGGTTTGGGACCCAACAAGAATATTCCTTTCAACTACTTCAAAATTATTCCATTTGAGTTTGGTTGTTTACATTCGCTTCCATTTGCTCGTATTTTTGGAATGACAAAAATATTGAGAAGCCAGACACCTTACAAAACTGCCTAAAGGAAATGTGATATTTTTATCTTTTAAATGCTTTTCTGCTGATAGAGTGCTCAAATTTGACAGTTTTCTTCTTTAAAAATACACTTTTAACAAGTAATCATCTTTTTTAAAAACTCAGAAAACAGTTCACTGACAAGCCTAACTTGGAGCTCAGAATTGCATTATCCATCCTCAATAATTATTTATTTTCCACCTTAATTTTACAAATGAAAACAATGAGCTAGCATTTCTTCTAGCATCACTTTTAATATACTACATTTTGTTTCTTCCTTGCAATTCTCAGAAGCATTTCACAACTTTTTGCATATTTGGTTCTCTAGTTTCCTTATGCAGAACTTGCTCTCTGGTGAAAAATGTGTTGCCAGCATGCCCACTGATTTCTGCAGTCACTGCATTAGGCCCATATATTAGCTGTGTATTTCATTTTATCCAGCAATTCTAAAAGATTTGCAGGACTGTTTTAAAGCATATAAACTACTCCTACCATAGATTATGGCAATCTATTTCCTTTCATACTGGAAGTGAAGATGAAGAAAATATCAGTAACTGAAAGCTAAAATTCTTTTGTTTAATCTTTTAAACAAGACTGTATTTGTAATATTGTGTACTTTGGAGTCTACAAAAAAGGAAGAAGGTAATACACATCACACAAGCGTTGGTGTTTTAAGCAAGATATAACTAGAAGAGAGGAGATCAACATTTTATTTCTGACTCTGCTGATCACGTTCAGACGCCTAAACGCAGATGCTGAAATATCAGCCACTCAGACTGAATCCTGCCCAGTCATGCCACAAAATGTAAGTGACATCCCTGAGTCACTGCCCCTGAAGAATACATTTTCCCTACCTCAGAGAGATATCAGGGCACCACTTATTCACATTGGCAGACAGTTCTAAGAGGAAAAGCTAAACACCTGATAACTATGGGTGGCTTTGCAAACTCTCATCAGCTACATTTTGGAGATCTGAACCAAAAGTAAGACTTCATTCTACCTCAGGCTAACACAACTTCAAACCTCAGTCCTTTTCTATAGCTGTCAGGAAAATCTTTTTTTAACTATGATGAGATTGCTATCAAATATTTGAAGACTTTCACGAGATGTATTTGCAGAGTTTGACTGAAGATGAATGGTAGACAGTAATACTTAATCAGGAACTATTTCTTACACTCACTCCAGAGTACTTTTCCACAGCACATTCAACCCTTGTGATGACAGGTAATCCACAGAACATCCTCACCCTTCCAGATTATTTTGCATTTCTTAATGAAATACAAAATCAATAATCAATTAATAACCAGCAATGAAAAACATGAACTGACTGCAGCTTTGCTGATTCTTGCACTCTAGCAGATTATTCCTCTAGAACTAATAGGAAAATTACGTTTCTATTGAATAAAAGATGCAATGAGTTTGCATCTTTAGAAGACTTGAACTAGAAATTCAGTGTCTATGTAATGAAAGACCTATCTCCCCTTCTTGAAGATGCTGTTTATAAATAAATAAATGAACAAACAACTCAATCTTACTTTGAAGACTTTACATCAGGCTCTAGAGAGAAACCAGGCAGCTTTCCAAAAGAATTTTTACAGTCAGCACACTGAAAGCAGTCTATCAGTAACAAATGGGGAAAAAGCAAATTCAGCTGAATTAAAACTGCCCTAGAAAAAAAGGAATAGAAGACAACAATTATGATTAAGAAGAAAACTGGGCATATGGTCACCTTATTCTACTGCTAAAAAGTGCTAATCAATCACAAGGAATTAACCCAGTTAAAACAAAAAAGAAATTCCACTGTAAATAAATGTTATAAGCTATGTGCATGTGGGCTGCTGGGAGACCAGTCAATAAAAATAGTTAATTTTTTTCCTAGAGGTCTATGCATTGTCACATCAGCACATTTTCAAATGAAGGTATTGTTGGGGACTACACAAGAGAGGGGAATAGCAGGGAATAGTCAATAAAAAAATACTGTCATTTTCAAAGTGTCTAAGGTTACCAAGAGGCTGGGGAAAAACTGACTTACCTGAGATCAGTGAAAGCTTTAAGAGGCACAAGAAAGATATGGATGTGTCCTGTTAGATGACACTACTCTGGAGTCCCTGAGGAGCTTTCTTAGAAAGCAATCCCCTTCTGAAATACATACTCTTTCGATAAATCACAATTCACTTACTTAGATGAAGTTTCTCAAGAATTGTCCTCCTGATGAGAAAAGGTTACAGGCTTCACATTGTAAATGAAGAAAATTGCAGAATTTCTACAAGTCCAGAATTTTTTTAAAAAGGGAGACTGCCTCCGAGTCTTCATTCGCCTGGTTATATACTGTCATTCTTTTCTCCTTAACCCCAGTACTGTCACATGCAACCACATGCAAATTAAGGCTAGCAGATGAAACAATAAAGGAAATCAAATGCAGAATCTGGTTTCCAGCAGGACAGCTTCTATTCTTATTGAAAACAGGCAGAATTTTGGCTTATTTAACTAAAAATAACTCATAAATGTCCTAAAAACCTCTATACATTTACATGCGCTCTAGTTCTGCCGTCTCCGTAACCCAGATAGGGGAATTTGTTGGCAATTATCACTGTTCTTTAGCCTATCGGCCTATCCTTTAGAGAGAGGGTTTCTTTCATAAAAACCAAGGAATGATGTACACAGGGGTCTCCTCCTGCTCTTGGATGCTACAGGGCAGACCTGGCCAAAGAGAAGAGCCTTGCACCTGGAGGGACATAGATTAAATGACCTAACCAGATGTTTCACATTCAGCTTTTGTGACTGCATTCACTGTAGACATAACAGCTACCTATGTGCAAATGCTCCCATTCCTCAAGAAATAGTCAGTGAACATTCACTGGGCTTCTGTGGAAGGAAAAATGATCTCACACCACAACAACCACATGTGAAAAGACTGCAAGAGATGGTCCCGCTGATCTTTGAGAACCTTGTCACTATCACCTGGTTTCCCTTTCTTTTTAGTTGTTTTTCTTAATTTAATTGGTTGCATACAAATCAGTTTACAGATTAAATTTTGTTTTCTGATCCTCTCAATCTATTTGAAAGAATGCAGGAGATATAGAGGAAGTATCCATATATTTAATTAATACATCTACTGCACACAGAAAAGGCATGAAATAAGGATATCTAAAGCACTCAGCATGCACCTAACTTTGGATTTATTTGATTGACATCATCAGTTAAAGTTTTACTGGTTTCAGAGAGACTGGGGCAATGCCAAGTCCTTTTGAAAGCTCTGTTTTCCCTTTTAAAAACTGCAGAAATTTAAGTATTGCTACAACCTACTGTTAACATGAGCTGTATGTATAACTTTGCTTTTCAGAATATTAAGACTTAATCTTCAGCTGCTATAAAGCAACATAGTTCTGTTGAATGCATCTGAATAATGTTGATATAAAACTTTGCATGGTCGCTTAACCATGGGAAATCACTGGATACATTTTTCATGGTATTTGATGAGGACGATCTAAGCACCTAGCTTATAGGTAAGAGGAGAAGGAAGTATACAAATAGGTCCCTGATTTCATTGAGAACACATTATTTTAAATAAGTTATACTGGACACATGATCATCTTTATCATTCAAAGAGGAGAGATGCTAGCTTTTATTACCTTCTTATGCATTACATGGAAGTATTTTTAAAAAATCACAGCACTGCCTCTGCAAGAAATCGGTATTAGCAGAGAGATACACTTTTCATATTTACATCTCTATATTGTAAAAAGTAAAATCAAAACCAAACAATTATCCACTTACAACCACATGGTCTTAACCATCTGTGCACTTCTGTGGCGTTGCAAACTAAGTGTTCCAAAACTCTCAAATAGAAAAACAGTCCTATTATACATGGTTGCTGACCTGCGTCTGTGTTGAGGAAATACGTGTCCTTAAATAACAGAAACAATAGAAATGCACAGTTATTCCATATTGTTCTGCCTTCTTTTACCTGAAGTATTTTTTTCTGATGCTGTTCTTCATTCAGACATCTCTAACTAAGAAATAAAGCTGTAAGAAAGAGGGTCATATTTTTTCTGAATCCAAAGTTTTCATAACTTCGTGTTAAGTCTAACCTTACTTAACAGCTCTGTTCATGGTCATTAAAATGGCAACAACTGAATAGAATTCACAGCTGATATTATTTTGGAAGGGCTGGCAAACATCAAATAAGACATAATATCCCCATTTATTTGAGGCACTTTTCCAAGAAAAATAAAGCTCTCACTGCTAGAAAAAATACAGGTCAATAAAAAAAGTAAAAGAACTGACCTATACCTGACAGAGAAAAATAATATTTGCTGATGCCTGCTAGAATAGATATCCATGTTCCACTGAATGCCTACAAAAGTGGAAAGTGAAAGAATCAGAGAATAAATTCGTGTTTGGTGGGTCCCCAAATGGGGGCAGAGGGAGCACCAAACTGCCTGTGTATCATACAATCCATTCTTTGTTATATGTAAAAGGGATGTACACTGGAACTGGAAGATTTTTCAGAAATGTTTAAAGCAATAAAGCTAATGATATAAAATCTCCTTGAAGAGATCACATTCTTATGGATACACTAGTTTGTTACAGGGAATAAAAGAAGATCCCCTGAGGTAATTTTTCATTTATTTGCTTCCAAGGGCACAAGGAAAACTTGCTATAATATGTGAGGATTTAACTGCCAGAACCACTGCTAGACTGTACAAAAGCATGCCCTCTTTTTCTTCAAGTCACACAGTTACAATACCTTTCTCTAAACAGAGAACCTGTGGCTTTTTCAATCTGCCAGGGGAAAAAAAGAAAATCAAAACAAAAAAACACACCCAAACAAACAACAAAAAAACCCAAAATGTTTCTGCCTCATCCTTTATGATCAAGCTATAATGGCATCCTGAATCAACCAGCTATCTGGTTGATTCTTTACCTGAATGTCTACATGCAGTTCCCTTCTCCAGTACCCACCACAAAACAGCAGCAACTACCCTTAGTGCCCTTCACAGGCAGAAGCACAAACAAGCGCTTACACGTCTGTGTCCTTTGCAGACATCTCTCACTCCAGCCTTTCATTATGAACCTTGCTGCAGAGACTACATGTTGCTTAAATCCATGGCAGCTGACAAAAGAGCTAAAAAAAGAAGTGCCTACATAGTCCATGGACACACAAGGATGTGTGTCAAAATTTAACTCTGCTTTCTGGACCGGTGGTATGGAGAACTGAGCAGTCAGTTCTTTTCTCTCTTTCAGAGGGGTCCAGCTGCCACATGTAGCACTGTATATAATTTATCCAAACACTGCTACAGGCAGCGCTTAACGTGGGGAGGAGGTTCCAGGTCTTGCTTATTTTAGGTAAGTGCGTTAACCCATATGCTTCCTCTAAATTGAGCCTTAAACTATTTTCTGCATCATTGCAACAGGAGAGATGGTGAGTACCAACACAATTATTTTCTTCAGGCTTATTCTACTGACTACTACTATTTTGAGGTGTGGGTTTGTGTGTTTAAGGAATGGGATGGAATTAAACCTGAACTTGCATCTCCAACAGTGGCTTAGCTACCTATTCATTACAGAAAGAGACACAATAATTCCTTTATGCCTTTAAAATAAAGTAGTGGCCTTAGCTGTTTTTTTGGAGCACCCTCCCTGTGAGCATCCGTTATCTCAAGATGCTGAAGATGAATACAATACTCTGTCTTGTAGGCAGGGTCTCCCTGGATGTGAGCACTAAGGTGGACATGGAATGACTTAACTCTATCAAGACAAAGATGCTTATGGATATCTTCAGGGCACATGGCCAGCCCTACCTTAAAAAAAAAAAGATTAGAAAAAGCCTAGACGGACAGTTAGCACATAGACATACATGTATATTCCATCTAGGTTTTTCTCAGATCTTGTCCTCATCATCTACTACATTTGTCTCCCAAAGTCTTTAAGGTCATAATGAATATTTTTCCAGAATGCGATATCCGTGTGAGAGTTGAGGCAGAGTGCTCAAACCTCCATGCCCTATATTGGAAAAGTTCACGGGACTGGTGAAGACAGCTGGATTATGTAAGATTATACAAAACCCAAGTAAATATGCTGTGCTGCTGTTGTGGCATCTACAGTGTTATTGCACAAGAAATGCCTTTAATATGTGGCATAGACTCTGCTTCACTCACTTAAGCAGAGACCTGAGTGCATCCCACAGATCAGGATTTTAAAACTTAAATATCCAGCTTGCTCAGTAATAAGCAAGTGCCCCAACCAATATATGCTCATGAATATATGTATGAGTCATGTACATGTATTACTTTATCCAGGTCTTGCAGGGCATCAAGAGCCCTAGAATTCTGATGTGGGCAATTTTCAACTAAATTTGTCCCCCCAAAAATTACTATTTTCCTTGTCAACATAACAAGATAATTTTAAGGTCCGTCCCTATTACCTTAGTCAAAGGATTTGATCAGTGGATATAATTTTTATGGGAAGCCATGAATAATCGACTGCACAGTGCAGTGTGGGACATAGCCTTGAGCACCTTTAGATCATTCTGGTGATTTTAGCCACTCTGCATTACTTCACCTCATAAGTAATACCAATAAAAAGAAAAAAGCAATTCTCAGACAGCAAAATGTATTTGCATATTCAGCCAGTGAACAGGTGACAGAATCTGGACTGCATTCCAACAAAACAAGCACAGCTTCTTTGTTCTCTTTCTGCCATAGACATTACAGACCTTTCACAGTTCTGTTTGTATACATGCCATGTAGTCTTTCTCACTTGACGCTGCGTAATCAAAGTTAAGGAAAGTAAGTAATATTGAGGTGTGAGTCCACAAGGTGCTCTGTTAAATTTTCTTTCACTAGTGTTGACTCAAAAGCAACAAGAGGGAGAAAGAGGCAGGAAAAAGGATTCTATTAGTTTATTTCTTTTTTAAAAAAAAGTTCATTAATCAATACCATCTAAGAAGGAGGAATAAATTAACCAATTAAAAACAATGCTTTTTCCTCTAAAGGAATTTCGTAGCAAAGCAATGGAGAATAACTTGTAGCAAAGTATATTGAATTGCAAGTCAGAATTGTAACAGCAAGTATACATTAGAGCTGGGAAAAAATTCAAGTCCATTAATTTTCTACCAGAAACACCCAAAGGATATTTCTTTGCAAAAATATCCAAAACCAGCATTTCCATTTTTCAATCAACTCTGCCCAGCAAATATGCAAAAATTGGAAGGACATGCAAAACTACTATACAGTATTTTTTTCAAAAAATAAAATTTACCTATGAAATAGTCATGCTTCTCAGTACTTATATTTAAGCAGCCTCCCAAGACCAGTTGTATTAATTTTAATGGTATAAATAGCCCTATAAACAGAAAAGGGTTCATGTGATCTTGTTGTAGTATTAAGCAATAAAAGGGTGGGGATTTCTAGTACAGATATCTAAACTGCTTAGTGATGTGTCGATCATCACCACCTTTTGACTTGATGTTAAACATACAAAAGAAGAAAAAAAGAAAAGCTGTTTAAAATTACCAAAGGTGAAAGTGCTATTAGCAAGCCATAGCTCTCACCAAAGAGACTGTTGTGTGCTGTAACCCCCTCCCTGCTGCAGAGCGGCAGCAATGGGCAACAACAGAGACATTGACCCACACACGTGCGATAGCTCTGGCACTTCCCATGTGTGGTGAGCTCATTTCATCTGTGCCAGCCAGGACGTCTTCATGGATGCATTGTTTTCTCCTCCCCAGGAGGGAGGGGCTGCTCTGGGATTAAAATTGTCCATGCCCCATTCTGTAGCTATGAGAATAACTGGCACAGTGCAGCTCACATTCATCACCCTCAGAAACACATCAGGCTCATCCGCGTCACACCCTGGGAATGCCAGTATGCAGCTGGTGTGTAGCCTGTGCTGACCTTGACCTGTAACCATGTGTTTTCTGTGAGAGTACCAGTTGGCCCAGGACAAAACTGCCAAGAACTTAAAAGAAATTTAACAGTTTGGAAAACTGTGTAGTCATGTTTGGGTCTGTACCATGGTCCTGTTTAGTTAGCTAGTATGGACATTGTTGGGGGGCTGAAAGAAAACTTGGTGCCAAAGGAAGAGGTCATGCAGGCCCTTCTTGATAACCATCTTTCCCAGATGCCACTCAAGAGCTAGCACTATGTGGGGGGTGATAAGAGTTAGTTGAACTGGTGCGGAGCACCACTGTCAGCTTTCCTTGATGTGACAGGGAATTGCCCGAGTTTGTTGGCTAAACAATGCATGGACCTCAAATCTCAGTGGATAGCAAAGGGATCGTGGAGTCTCCTAGGAAATCTGGTAGCTGGAAGTCTGGCTGTCCCAAATCTGACTGGTAGTGCAGCGCCAAGTGGACCACAGGAAAGAGGTCAACAAGAGCAGACCACAAGCCAGGCAAATTGTCCCAAACATCTGCAGATAAACCATGATAAACCTTTCCTGCTTTTTCCCTCATTCTGCCACATGTTCCTGCCCTGCCCCTTGTGCCTGTTTTGGGTCTTGCTTACCCATCCCATGGGCATCAAAGCCGTGAAAGGCATACCTGCCAGGAGTGCAAACAGTTTTCTACCCATTTAATTCTCTGAATCAAATTGCTGTGGTGTCATAATTGTCAGCAAAAGTGCAAGGGAGGGGGAACAGGAACGGACTGAGGGAAGAAGAGGCGAGGTGTGGAGAGACCCACAACAGCCCCTGCTGAAGTTTGCTTGGATATCTCTAAACAAGCTCTTAGAGGTTACACCACTTTCCTGTGGCTCATTATTACCATGTACCTTTTTTTCAAGTACATTAAAGCCCCAGCACAATGTAAATGTTTCCACAATAAAAGGAATTGTATCATCATAAGCCGTTATTGTCCACTGATAAGTGTCCCTTGTAAACTGTTGATTAAAGAAAATCACAGAAAATGAAAATTCTAATGCTTCTTTCTATACAGTTATATTGGAAATGAGCAGGAAAACCTTCAAAAGGGGTTAACGTTGTCACTGAAAGTACACCTACTGCAATACAAACCTGGATAAATTAGTGAGGACAACAGATTCCTCTGAGCTTGATAAGCTGATAGCAGGAGACATTTGAGCTCTCATGTTTCAGCGGATGCTCAGTCTCTGGCTGAATTACTGTTGTTTTTTCCAGAGCAGCCAGAGCCCTGTAAGTTTGACTTTATGTGACAACTCAAGCACATATCCTTAACGGAGACAGGCACGTGTTTCAGGTAGAAACACAAAAAACCCCCCCACACAGTCTTGAAAACACTGGAACAAAAGGGTTTTTTTAAGAAATGGCAAATTAATTACTGTATAATTCCAAATTTAAAAGCTGTTGCTTAATACAGTCTGATAGGTGCAAATCGTGGCAAAGCCTTAGAGGTTAAGCCCTGCATGTGTGAGAATACAATAATTTCAGCTGTGAACAACAGGCAAAATTATCAGGTTAAGGATATTTTGGGTCTTTGAAGAGTAAATAAAGTAGCCTGGGTTCTTACCCAGAAACATGTGAAAACCAAAAGCCCTTACTGGAGAGAACTGTCATACTCTTAGATTGTGATCAGACAAGGAAATCTTCATATGGAGAAAGGCAGAAAAGTAATAAACTTGGGTAAGCATAGCAACAAAGTGTTCAGAAATCACTCAGAGCCAGGGAGTTGGAGAAAAGTCTTCACTGATGCCATACCATTGGATTCATGTAGGGAAATACTAGTTATATAGAAAATTTAACAATACTTTTCATTAATACTTCATAGATGCCATTTTTCACTAGTGTGTTTTATATGTCACTGAAAACTATGCATGTTCATGCATATTAAACTGTATCCGTTGTTAGATTTTAAAATGTAAGGTTAAAAATTATACTTGTTTCTGTGTATGTGCCCTTTTGGGCTAATTCGGTCTTCCAGCAGGAGTGTCTCAAAGCACTAAGAACGAGCATTCAAGATAATAGTTTTCTTTATGGATCTTCTTCTCTTAGCAGTGTAGCAGATGAAGTAACAAGGAATCTGCCCAGCAGGTGAATTTCTATTAAAGGCTTTCTGTGTCTTGGCAGTGGCTCACAGCATTGATATTCTTTCACAAAACACTTTGTATCAAGGAATCAGCATTTTTCCAGTGACAAGTCATTTAATAAGAAAATTCCTGACGTGGTCCAAGTAAGTGCCTAAACAACCATAATGCAGTTTGGATGGCTTAAGCAGTGTGCCAGAATGTAAGTTTATTGCCAACTGTAAAAAAATCTGCAGCACACACAAAGGATGGTACCTCACCGGAGAAAACAAGAGGTTATTGTCCTTGCAACCTCGTGATTTAGTTCTCCCCCCGCAATCCCTCATGGGGCGGAACATTTTCTGCACGTTCCAGAATCACTCTTCTGAAATAGGAGCCTCACATTTTCCGAGCTAGAGAGCTACATCCCTGGCTGAAACCAATGCCTCCTTTAGCCGGTCATTAGTCAGAACTGCCCTGTGAAAGCAGAGTCACATCAAACCACAGTTTCACACCAGTGGACATGTCCAATATGTTCACATGAAGAATGCATTTGTTTAACATCCACCCCAACCTGCTCCTATATTCTGCAGTGTTTATCAAATAAAGTCTCATGCAACCCAAAGCACATTCTAGGCTGATGCTCAACACATTGCCTCTGTGGTGAAAAGACTTCTCTGTCTCACAAATAAATTCTTCTTAGGACACCATCCTAAGTTTCCATTAAGCTACAGGAAATAAAATATTTTGTAATGTATTTCCAAATATATAGTAATTTGTCCTCTGAGTACCCCAAGAATGTTTACAAACTGGATTCAATGAGCATGCTGTTCAAGCTGGATAGTAAAGCAGCTCCTGTTAAAAGGACAGTTTAAGGGTTTAGGGAAATAACGGTCTACTTTATAGAAGTAAGGATGCAGAGGCCATACAAAGGTAAGAGCTGAAAATGAAGCGTAATAAAAACTACAATTTCACTCAATTGTTCTACAGAAATGAAGAACCTCATCCCCTCCTACCTTCCCCCATTCCCTAGAAAGTCCTTGTTAATGCTGCAGTTTATAATGTGGATCACTTGAAGGTAGAATATTTTCCTGGGAAATGGGTAAGTGTTCAAACTACTCAGGTAAATTGGGACCATAAATAAACTGTCCCAAATAATTCAGGAAAAAAAATTGTTGGAAAAGGAGGAGCTTCAGTTCATAAAAGGAAGAATAATTTATTTTTTTTATTAAGGCAATAACAGAAATCTGAGAGTTTCTGTTGAAGCCTTTTTGTGACCCTGTCCTATGGTCTGAATTTGTTCCTCCTGAAGTCAATGAGAGTTTTGTCATTGTCTTTCCAGGAGCCAGCATGTTTTAAGAAATTTCACCAGTGCTTGTTGACCTCATATCCATCATTCAACAGCATGATGGAGACATCCCTAGCGTTGTGCTTGTGGCATTCAGCCGGTGCAGCCTAGCCCCTTCCCAGGCACAGACCCTAGCTGGGGATGAAAACAGGCATTACCTGTTCTGTGCCCACGTTAGTAATCTCTCCCTCTCAGTCACTCTACACAAGAGACATTTTGACCTTATAACAAAGAGCCTAAATGAAAGACAGACACTTGACAGTCAGACCAGGCAACCAGTCATTCCACAGGACTCACCTAGCTTAATAAGCTACAGTGCAAACTCCCACATAATCTAAGACATCATTGCAGGGGGTTGTTTCCGTTTTCTTTCCTTCTGTAGGAATTGCCAACCATTTATTACTGTGGGGACACTGAAATTACCAATATTTTACCTAACCCACTGAATCTAGATCACTACACACTTGACTTGCTTCAGCTTGGAGCTGAACAGCTTTTCCACCTCACCACTGCCTCCCCTCACCTTATTTTAGAAGGGATATCTTCCGATCAAAAATTCTCTTTGTTGAATGAAAACATTTCAGGCTTATGTCTAGCACAGCCTAGCACACAGGTTTGAGCCCTGCCTTCATCATTTTAACAATTCACCTTCTTGTTGGAGTTCACAAATTACGAGGGGAGAAGCAGGGTGCCCACTGGATAGATGGCATGTAAATTAACATGATAAATAGAGATGCTTGTGTAAGATCTCCATTCTCATGTAATGAGTCTCACAGCTGTGTTAATATATAATCCTTCTTAATTTCAATCAATCATCTTTTTATTTTAAGAAAATAGTGCTGCAGAAAAACATTGTAATCTTAGTAGCCAAGTGCTAAGCCATATCACTTTTCAAGCAGTTTTCATCTGAGTTTGTTTTAACACAAGGAGAATAATAAACCTAAGAGGCCTGCAGTATTATTCAGGTTGATGTCTCTGACTTTTCAGGTTATCTAGGGCAGGTTCCTTCACCAGCTTGTGTCTCAGTTTCCCCATCTGTAAAATGGGTGCTACTGCTCTGCTTCAAAATTTTGTGGAATTTTGTTCACAGAGCTGTGAAACACTGGGAAATGACACTGGAACTTTACAGAAAATTTGTGCCAGAAGACACACTATGCAGAATAGGGACCTCTGGTTTCAAGTGAGATGTGCAGCAAGTCTGAAGAATATATTGCACATTACATCAAATGCAGCTGACGATTCACTAGACAATACTGGTGGGTATTTATCTACCTGATTTATTCTGTTCAAATGACACTCCTGGCTTCAACAGCATTTACAGTGTCGTATGGTAACAGAGACCTGGGTCATGGAAGCTTTACAGGAAACTAAAATTTTTAATAAAATATGTCATGTTTGTGAGTCTTTTCCAGGATTTCATACTTGCTCCTGCTCCAGGAATAACGCTATTTTCTGTTCTGCAGGCCAAATGCTAGGAAGCCTTTCCCTCAGCTTGTTTTTAATAATACTTTTTCTGTGAGAGTCATATTGGGTTCATGACCCTCTTGGCTTGTAGGAAGGGACCAGAGTCTCAGCAATCCTCACCCACCCCTCTGCAAGAGTGATGTGGGTGAGAGCGTGGTTCCCTCCTCCCTGCCTGGGAACCGGAGCACGGGGCCCTGGCTGTCCCTCCGACTTGGCAGGGAGCTATCGATGCTCCTCCTGTCCCTTTCCCCCACTCAAGAGGGCCAGAGTCACTGTCTTCTTGCATTTTGGCTGGGAGGGAGGGAAGGGTGGAGCTTCAGCTGCAGATAAAGACCCAAGGGACTTAAAAACGTGGGAAGTGCTGGTTCCCAAGGTCCCTCTGACTAACAGGGCTGCCTGGCCCTTCTGTGGGAAGGCAAAATGTCATGTTCAACCAAGGCCATGACAGTTACATGAGAGAGGGCAGGGCGTTCTCCTCGCCTGCATTCTCATGATGGGAACCCTCCTCTTTCTTCAACCCCCCTGCAAACCCACTCGTGAACACCACAAGCGCTGTGACGCTTGGGTCCTGGGAATTACTCAGATGCTCCCCGTGAAGGACGTGCCCCGGGCAACTGCCAGAAAATTGGATGAGAAATGTCGTCTTGAGTTAGGAATCCTTCCCGACCTCCCCTATGCAGCAGCAAGTGCCACAGTCAGGGAGTCATTTGTCGTTGTCACACTGCACTGTGGCGTTATTGCAACATTAAACTTGAATTATGGAGCCATGAAAGGATGGTGGGTTTTAGAAAGCAGGAAGATAATCTTACGCTGCCATACATTTACATGCTTCCTGAGATTCTAGGTAAATAATGAAATGTAACTTTAAGGACACTGCATCATCCTAACAAAACGTTTTCGTAGGGGACTGTGAATTTATTTTATTTTTAAACTAGAAACCAGAGTTTCCGCATCCTGCTGCGCAACACTTTGTTTGTTTGTTTCACAACTGCAGTCCTGAAGTGCTTTGTGCCAAATAGCAAAGCTGCTACCAGGAAATCTTTTCTGAGAAATTTTCAAAAGCTTTCTAGAAGAACACAGCATTTCCCAATTGTAGAGGGGGCAATCTATAAAAGCAGAAAGAGCCTCTGCAAAATGAGAACTTGAAATAGATCTATACTCCTTAAAGAAGATTAATAGGGGAAAAAAATCTTTTTCTTTCCCAGAGAAAACAATATTTTTTCCCTAGTTTTCACATTACTTTTTTAAAGAATCTGGAGATCATATTTTCAACAAAAATAATTTTAACTTATAGATTTAATACTGCAATTTGGGACATCTTGTATTTCATGAACATATTTTACTTTCATCAGAAGCAGACATTTTTCATTAAAAAACACTTAGCATTCAATTAAAATAGTTTCAAGGAAAAATTTGGATCTGACTTTCTACACTTAAATTTTTCTCTAGAATTTTGACTGCCATCTGAAAAGAGTTTCCATATTTTTACTTACGTACAGCACAGGCATTTCTAATAGAAGAATTCAGTAAAAAGTTATTCTGCAGATAGAAAATCTATCACAACTTACATTAAAGGATTATAGCCCAACTATGCGATTTACCCATCACATCTTTTTTCAAGAGAAACTCACAGCTAAATAATGCATGGTTCAGAGAATGGAATTCATCTGGTTAGGCAATGGATCAGTGATAACAGATAATTGATCTGGCTAAATAATAGATTATAGATGATGTTAATGGCAATATACAAAAATAAACCACAACGAAATAAAATACTGAAGTTTTAATGATGGGTACTTAGCACACAGATCAAAGCTAATCAAACTAATTTTTACAAATTAATTATCTGAAAATTTTAGCAGTAAATTATTTGTAGATATGCTGTGATATTTTTGTACTGTTTAATGAATGTATGACTACATTTTAGCCTGGGGTTTCTTCACAAACTGGTGAATGAGCACTCATTATTTATGATTTCCCCTGTGAATCACACAGGACAATTTCTGTTCCAGAACAGGGTGATCTGAACTCTATAAAAAAAGAAGAATCCCATTTTCCTACTCTGAAGTGATTTGCAAAAACTCAGCCTATATTCAGTGAACATTACACCAACAAAATAGAAAGAGCTTTTAAAAGATTATCCTGAGAGAATATATTTGTACAAACATTTCTGTAACAAGTTACTTGGTTTTCCAGATACTCCTGCTTTCAAATATGCTCGTGAATAAAATCTCACTCCCCAAAGTTGTGCAGACATACAAATAAGATGCCGAAGGGCAGTAAGCTTTATTGACAGGAATATTTACAAACATTATTTGGCTACTCTTACCCCCAGCTGAGCCATACAGGTCTTGTAGCTGCCATGCACACAACAAGGATGTGCATCAAAACCTTTTTAGAGGCAATTGCAGCAGAAAGGAGAAACGAGGAGAAAGGTGCATATTATATAATACATACAGATTTAAAAAAAAAAAATACTTTCATATTCTCTCAGAAGAAACTTCTCTCTACAGACTGCAAGTTCAGCATTTTGATGTTCCAAGGCGGTGGAAACTTGGGCCTGCGGGGAAATTCCTGGCACAGGCTTCCAGTGACAGGGAATTGTTTTTCTGACAAGAAGCAAGAAGTGATGAAGGATGTTCTTAGGCCATGAATTAGTTTCAGTTTCCTCACTACTATCAGATACTTAAAATAAAATACTCCCAAAGTTTAAGGAAAAGGAAGAAGCAAAGATTTCCTGTGTTAAAAATAGAGATAGGGAATACATCTGCATTTAACACCTGCCTATCATATGATTTCATTTGGCTAAACTAGCATGTGCTTGTGTAAGCCCGTACCCTCACACCAACATACTACTAACATGTAAAAGATACAGTTTCTCCCCATAGCTGGAGAGAAGTGCTGTTCTGTATCTCAAGGCCTTCTCTGCAGAAGTTGCAGGTCCATTTCTGAAAACCCTCAGTAGAGTCCTTTCTTCTAAACCATTCAAACATCTGAACCTACGGGAAGAGACGGTAAGAAAGAGATGAACTAGGTTTGCAGCAGTATATGGACAACTCCAATGTATATTTTCTTTACATCCGTTAAGAAACAACATGATCTCCCAGCACTCCCCATACCTGCACAAAACCAGCAGCTGTTTGGGCCCTGGAGAAGGGAACTGGGGTTGTTTAGTCTGGAGAAGAGGAGGCTGAGGGGAGACCTTATTGCTCTCTACAACTACCTGAAAGGGGGTTGTGGCGACGAGGGTGTTGGCCTCTTCTCCCAAGTAACTAGTGATAGGACAAGAGGAAATGGCCTCAAGTTGCGCCAGGGGAGGTTTAGATTGGATATTAGGAAAAAAATCTTCACCGAGAGAGTGGTCAGGCATTGGAACAGGCTGCCCAGGGAGGTGGTGGAGTCGCCATCTCTGGAAGTGTTCAAAAAACGTGTGGATGTGGCACTTCAGGACATGGTTTAGTGGGCATGGTGGCGCTGGATTAATGGTTGGACTTGATGATCTTGAAGGTCCTTTCCAACCTAGTGATTCTGTGATTCTGTGAGGGTCATGGGAAAACTCAGGCTGGAAGGGACCTCAGGAGTTACCTCAAAGCTGGGTACACCAATCTCCACAGACCATAAACCAGCTCACAGCTGGGCTTACTTTTGGAACCTTCCATACTATTGTCCCTAAAAAATTGACTAACACATTGTATACCACATCTTGTCAGGTTCAGATCTGACCATGGTGATCTGTGTCTTTGTGGCCACCAGAACAGGTCAGTCTCAACCAGATACATCTGAGGATTTCAGTGACTACCAAAGGCAGTACTCTACCTTCTCCAAAACCCACCGCAGGTATATGACCCTGATCATTCTCTTTGTTTAACGTGGAAGACAGATAATAGCTACATGAGAGCCTTCCTTTTCCTCTATGTCTATGATTTTGCATTAAGGCAGTTTTGTACTGCAGTGCTGAGACCATTTACAAATGAAGGGAGATAGCACAGTTAATTGTTAATAGATCTGCACCTAAGATTATGGGAAGTATTCTCTTCTGAGACAAAAACAAGACACTACCCCTCAGTAAATTCTTTGTGCAAATAGATCGTATCCAGTCATGTATACTCGAGCATAAAATAGGACAGAGAAAGCAAAAGCAAACCACAAAACTGTACACTGATCATTCTGTGTCACCTGCAGACAGGAGAATAGATGAGAAAGTGGAAAATGTCATTAATTCAACTTACAAAATTACAGAGGAGTTCATATAAACAAAGAACATGGGAACATAAATAACACCACCATCATTTTCACATTTTATTTCAAGAATAAAATCATACCTAACAATTCACACTTGGCCTGTAGCAACTCTTTGCCTGCATCCTCAGTGTCTTCTGAGTTATGGACTGTGTTTCTCACCAGAAAATTGTATTTGTCTTTCTCCCTTTGAAATGCTGTCACTGCTTTTAAACTGAGGACTAGTAGAAAAGATCAGCACCCTCACTGCTGCTGGTCTGCCATCTCAGGCAAGGGTAGCAAATTAGGCATTCATGGATTTTAAACAACATAAGCAAATACGATCTTCTTTTCTAGTTATGTATTGTTTCTGCTGCTTCCTCTGCTTTCTGAAAGAAACTGTGATATTTTTCTCCAGGGAAGCAAATATTGGCTGGCTGTCTCTTTCATTTTCATCCTTTTTTGAGAGACTTTCCCACCTGCTAGAAGCTTCACAGAAAATTGAAGCGGGAGTTTATAGATATCATCTCCAGTAAGCAAGACCCAAAAACATAGGGTGGAAGTAAGGACCAGGAAGACAGAAACACAAAGATAGAAGGATTTTTTTACTAACTGTTTTCTGTACATAAACACCAAGTCTTCCTGGACAGACCAACAACCGACACAGTATCCCATACAGCTCACTGACAAATGGTCTCTCTCTTACATTTCTCATGTATGGGGCAAATGGCCTGTCAGGTTATGCATACTCTCAAGTTTTGTACAGAGCAGATCAGGGTCATGTAAGAGAAAAATAGCACTAGGTAGCCCAACAAGCAACACTAGCTTATGATTTTGGACAAGGGGAATTATTTTTTTTCCTCCATTGCAAACTTGACTGTACAATCTTCAGTAAGTTGCCTCACCTTCCTGTGCTTCCATTTCTCATCTGTAAAGTCAGGACAATAGTATTTTCCAGGTATACTGTGAGGAAAAAATACATTAAAGACTGGGAGATTGCCCAGGTAGTACAGTGGTAGGAACATAAAGGAGCCAAAATAGAGTTTTGCCATTGAAGGTTGTCATTAAAATACTGAGTAGTGCTCCTTATTAGAGCTGGCTGGAACACTTCCCATCAAATACACACCTATTTCATCATTCGGCTTTCATCAGAGCCAAAAGCTTTTAAAAAAATCTCGGTTTTGACAATGTTTTTGAAGGAAAGGTTTCTTTGATCCAGGCTGGACACTTCAGTTATTTCCAGAGACAGGGGTCAGGCTTTTCAAAGCATCTAAGAGGTTTATCTTTGACCCTATGAAGAAGAAAAGGTTGAAACCTAAAAGGCTACTATGCTACACAATCATCATTGTCCAGCCGGTCCTGCCACTCCTGACTCAACACACTGGGGAGAAGAACTCTTGTGCTAAGAAAAGAAAGTGTCTCCTCCAGAAAGGCCATGGAAATGAAACTGCTGGGCAGGGTTTTCAGCAACTGCCAGCTAATCCATTCAGAATGGGCCAAAGGGCTTGGTCTGACCTACCAACTTTGGTATAAGCTGTAGACTGGTTATTTAAATGACATTTGCAGGCCCATGCAGTTGCCCTCCACCTACATTCTTCCTTTCCCCCCACCCCATCCCACATCAAGGATATACAATTCCACCTACACAACACAGGGGCAGTTTAACTGGGGGGTGTCTGCAACACTTCGATTCCTATATGCATGCTTTGAAACAGTGTCCCTCATGCCCAGCAGTTCAACTAATGCCATTGCCTCTGCTTTTTTTTTTTTTTTTTTTTAAGGAACAAGAAGTAATTTCAGTGTAATCTGATTTTAAAAAAACAGTATACTGGTATCAGCTGCATTAGGGAGCATGCTGATGGATGTGACAGGCTCATTGTCTAGCTTCACGCATAATAAATAGGGTTTGTTGTAAAATTAAAAAAAAAAAATCAAAATAAACATCTCGTGACCTTCCTACACCAAGTACTTCAAATGCCTCCGGGTTTCTGTCAGGCTTGCCGTCGGCTCGGGCTGACATTGCCGAAAACCCCTCTTTGTCGGACACGGAGGGACCTGGCGCGAGCGCGGGACCGCGGGGCTCAGGCTCCACCTAGTGGGGAGATACGCCCCTTCCCCCCCCAAAACCCGCTCCCGGGGCGGGGGGGCACAGTGTGCTCCCACCCGCGGCTGAGAGCCCACGCACAACCGCCCCGGGAAAGGAGAGCGGGAAGCGCAGATCGCTTTCGGAAGCTGTATTCCTCACGGGCGGACACGGCGGCTCAGCGCCTGCCACTCAGCCCTCGGCCACTCGTGCTTTTCCCCAATCCCGCCGTCTGAGTTGCCCCTCTGCCGCACCCACGCCCCCGCCATCCCGCGCCCGTGGGTTGAAGGAAAGGGGCACAATTTGATGCAAACTGTTTGCTGGGACCTGCACACCCGCAAGAAGAGCGTGATGACTCTCTGCCTCCAGAGCGTTTCAGGGCAGAGCGATGCCTCGCATGCAACTGTGGACTTTCCCTCCAATGTTTAAGCTCTGCCTCCCATCTCCCTGAGGCAGCAACTCAAAGAAAATGACCCTCAAAGGGTATGATTTTCTGCTTCACACAAAGCTTGTTATCCTGGGGCTGCTTTTTCTGTTTCCTCTCTTCTATTCTCTTTCTCCCCTCCCCTCTCCAGAACAAAAAAGATCATACATCTCATCAGGATCTTTCTTCATGGGAGATCCTTTTTTTTTTCCTCCTTTTGGCAACTTTCTTTTCATAAGGAGAAAAAGTATATTTCCTTTTTTTCAATATAATTGTATTCTGCTTTGAGTACTTTGATGTAGTAACCACTGCCATGAAGTAGATATGCTGCTTGCTGTTTTATGAAAAAGACATTTAATGCGAAGTACCAATCATTTAGTTTTGTGGCTTTTCCCATCTGTTACAAGCTTCCTATTTTTGGTGGGAGGTGGGTTTATTCTGGACATTTATTTTGTGGGAAAAGTTACAGATTAATTACCTCCAGTGGAAAAATATCTGCATCTAACATGTTAAAATAGCCCTTCCTGAATTCATTTTTCTTTTTTAAGGCAGTTTAAAGTCCTTCATTTTTGCCCCTGTAGAAAATATTTTTTTGTAATTGTGATGTAAGGATAGAAGAGAGTCAAATATTTGAGGAGATCTAACATCTTTTATTAGACTGAAATAGGCAGAAAAAAGAGACAAGCTTTCAGGCACACATACCTAACACCTGAAGGATGTCCTGCAGGCCCCAGAGCAAGTCTTTTTTTGCCGTGAAAGGAATACAGATGATCTTTAATTCCCATTGCATCTCTGCAAACAACTGCCATCATTGAAAGGCGTGCCGTCATACATTTTGTGTATTTTCAGCTAACAATAAACAGGAATAAGAAATTCAAATCTGAACGTTGCAGATCTATTTTCCATAGACTGAAAAGCTGGATTCCATTTTACAAATTCAAGTTGTTTAAGTTATCAGGTCAAATTAAAATAAAGCAGGCTTCATATCCACATCCTGCCAAAATTAAAGGACATGTCTGGTGTTGCAGAGGTTTAACAGTTCAGCCGAGTCTGTCAATAGCATCTCTGCTGTCTCCCTGCCCCGGCTGCAACTACTTATCTGTGCAAATACGTTTGAGCCCTACTCTGGCTCTCTTTCAACCAGGAGTAAATGCCCTCAGCCTCCACCTGAATCAAGGTTTATGTACAAATCCAGCCAAAGGGACCAGAAAAGACAGGCAGCTCTGGGAGATGTTTGGACGTGGACATAAGGCTGTGTTAGAGCTGCTGGTTGCAGGCTTGGGGATGAACAGTTTTGGCTGTGTGGAGCAAGCATCAGAGACATGCTCTGACCCTGCAGGAGAACAGGGACACAGGATCAGGCATCCCTATCACTGGCACATGGGGATAGATGAGCCACCAGCAATGATACTGTATGTGACACTACTTACTGGTAACAGAGTCTCACAGAAGCACTCCAAGAGGTTTGAGACCTTCTTGTCTTGCCTTTGCAAGAAGACTTGCTCACTTGGGTTATGCTTTCCACATTGTTTTGTTAATGGCATTCCCTTATGTTCATACTACTATGTTTGCTGCAGCTTGACGTTGCATGCTGTGCCTGTTTTTGCCAAGTAATTGGGAACTATGTGCTTCTCTGAAATGTCTTTGCTGCTGCCTTAGGTAGCCTGTTCTTTCATCACCTCCATGCTTAAACAAAAAATGTTGGGCTGCCAGTCTAAAGGTGTGCACAAGCCTAGTTGTATAGACTCACATATATAAATTGAAAACATGTAGAAATCTCTCAAATATCTTTAAAACTTCCTTTTCTCCCCACTCTACTGTTGTGTCCCACCACATTTAGTTCCTGCTAAAGAGGAGCACAGCCAGGGTCCATCGTAAGCAATGGGAAAATAACATTTCCAACGTAAGTTCTGCCTCTGCAGGGCGAAGGGGGCTAAAAAGATTAATTTTGCAGGGAAGAAAAAGCAGCCAGCACTAAGGCAGCACTGTGTCTACCAAAGTTTTGCTCAGGGAGCTAGTAGGTCTTCTGAGGCATAGCTTGCCCAGGACTTGGAGACTCAACCTTTCCTTCCATACCAGCTCACAGATTTTGAAGGCGGCAGTGAGAAAGAGGGGACAACTACAAGAGATGGGATTTCTCTAACCTGAATGTAGACAATGAGCTTATTTCACGGGAAAGAAGCATGCTTGCTGCAGTCGGAGAAGGCAGAAGTGTTTATGACCATGAGGCAGAGGCATTAGCACAGAGAGTGTGTGTTCATCTGGCCTCCCAGTTTTTCAATCCCAGAAGCCAGAACCTTTCAGTTCTGACAAATAGAGAAAAGACAACTTGGAGATACAAGTCCTGTAATTTCAACATAGTTACAGAAAAGCTTTTTTTAAGCTTCACAAAAGCTGGGGAGGGCAGAGCAGGCCACAATGCTGTACATGCCCAGCCTGTTTCAGAGGGTTAGTCTGCAGTCAAATGTGCCCTCAATCACTGCAAATGAGGCTTTAGCACCTGATGAAAAATGTCTCAATGACCCCAGCAGGAATGAGCCAGGAGTTTCATACGGACACTGTTTCTCTTGGTCCCCAACTCCAGTCATATCCTGATATGATTAGTGATGGCGCTCACCAGCATCTTTGGACCCTGCCAGCCTGTTCAGTCAGATCTTCTCACTGTTCATATAGTCCTATGGCTTTTGGAATGGACGTTACATAGGGACATGGATCCTGTTCAGATTTCTTGTCTGTCTAGGGAAGTTATATTATGCAAATCCTCTGAGAATATCAGGGAAATTAGTGATTCCTCAGAACCCTCAGCACGTTTGCAGGTGACACCAAGCTGAGTGGTGCAGTTGACACACCTGAGGGATGGGATGCCATCCAGAGGGACCTGGACAAGCTCAAAGAATGTGCCTGTGTAAGTCTCATGAGGTTCAACAAGGCCAAGTGCAGGGTCCTGCACCTGGGTCAGGGAAACCCCCAGTATCAATAGAAGCTGGGGGATGAAAGGATTGAGAGCAGCCCTGCTGAGAAGGACTTGGGACTAATGCTGGATGAAAAGCTGGACATGAGCCGACAATGTGCAGTCGCAGCCCAGAAGGCCAACCATCTCCTGGGCTGCATCCAAAGCAGCGTGGCCAGCAGGTTGAGGGAGGGGATTCTGCCCCTCTCCTCCACTCTGGTGAGACCCCACCTGGAGCCCTGCGTCCAGCTCTGGAGCCCTCAGCTCAGGAAAGACATGGACCTGTTGGAGCGGGTCCAGAGGAGGGCCACCAGAATGATCAGAGGGCTGGAACACCTCTCCTGTGATGACAGGCTGAGAGAGTTGGTGTTCTTCAACCTGGAGAAGAGAAGTCTCCGGGGACAACTTATTGCAACCTTCCGGTACGTAAAGGGGGCTTCTAAGAATGATGGGAACAGACTTTCTAGCAGGGCCTGTTGCAATAGGGCAAGGGGTAATGGTTTTAAACTAAGAGGGTAGTTTTAGACTAGATATAAGGAAGAAATTTTTCACAAGGAGGGTGGTGAACCACTGGCACGGGTTGTCCAGAGAGCTGGTAGATGCCCCACCCCTGGAAACATTCCAGGTCAGGTTGGACGGGGCTCTGAGCAACCTGATCTAGTTGAAGATGTCCCTGCTCATTACAGGGAGGTCGCACTAGATGGCTTTTAAAGGTCCCTTCCAACCCAAAGATTCCATGATTCTATGATTCTGTGAAAAGCCTTCCACTCTACTGTCGCAGTTACCCTAAGAAGGAGATTGTCCCACCTTGGGGATGGGGTTGGAGACTTTGAGATAGCAGTGCTGTTACTGCACAGGGTGTAACAGCCACTTTTGCAGAGCTCGATGTCCCTTCTCATCCTGAAGCTGCACTCCAGGCCGATTACACCAGGCTGAAGGCTGCCCTTGTCCCACCACAGGATTTCTGTATCTCTCCTCTGAAATGGATGGATGATGAAGAGTAAAACAGACTGAACCACAGCTGTGCCCCAATGTGGAATAGTAAAATGAGAGGTGAGAAGAAAGCAGGAAGAAAAAGATACAAGTAAATACAATAAAGTTCTTTTTCAGATATTGTACTTATTTGGGTTTTGAAAATATTTCTGACTTTCTGTGATCATTTTATTTATTTTTTTAAAGGCCATTTCTCATTAAAAGATTAGGTGGAAAAAATGTCAGCTACTTCAAATATATAAAGTTCAACACCTGCATAAATGTCTGGAAGACCTAAGGAACAGTCTGTGGGTGGCTTTATTCTGTGTGTTCGGTTTGAATCTCCTAATAAAATACATTTGCAATAAATATAAAGGTAGATGCAGAACATTATTACTGAACCTGTGCATACAGATGTTAAACCTGAGGTATATTAATAGGCTACACCACCTGATGAATGGCTTGTGCACGTACAGGCAGGAATCGGGTGAGTTAATGAAAACCTGCTATAATTAGGTGACCTTTTTCATGGTGCATTACATACTGAAATTTTGTTTGAATAGGTGAAGTCAAAAATAGATATTTCCATCAATTCCCGAAACACACATTCTCTTAATATATGTCACTCCATGTTGAAACAAGAAGAGCTATTTCATAAAGACACAGTTCACCAAATGTTGTCAGTAGGTACCTCTGACTTTTAAGGCCACTGCCACGTACCAAAAAAGTTTTACATATTTTAAAATTTTTCTTTATGAATCAGTGAGAACTTTAAAATATTAGAGTTTTGCCATATTTTTATCCAATAGCCAGTGACCTTCATGTAGACAAAAAACAAGTCAGTGTTGTGGTTTAACCCAGAAGGTAGCTAAAAAAACCACACAGCCATTCGCTCACCCTCTGCCCCCCAGTGGGATGGGGGAAGAGAATCGGGAAAAAAAAGGTAGAACTCGTGGGTTGCAATAAAGAAAGTTTAATAGGACAGAAAAGGAAGAGAATAATAATAATGATGATAATAATAATGATAAAAGTGTATACAAAAATATTATGCACAACACAATTTCTCACCACCTGCTGACCTGCTCAGTTATTTCCCAAGCCACAACACCTCCCTGGCCAGCTCTCCCAGTTTATCTACTGAGCATGACATCATATGGTATGGAATAACCCTTTGGCCAGCCTGGGTCAGCTGTCCTGGCTGTGTCCCCTCCCCAGCACCCTCCCCCCTTGCTGGCAGGCCAGAGCATGGGAAGCTGGACAGTCCTTGACTGCTTAGCAATAACTAAAAACATCGGAGTGTTATGGACATTATTTTCATCCACAACCAAACCGCAGCACTATACCAGCTATCAGGAAGAAAATAACTCTACCCCAGCTGAAACCAGGACAGTCAGTTAATAAGTGGGAAATGCAAGAGGACTGCTCTCACCCAGGCTCCCCACCTCCAGTCCCCGAAGCCTGCTGTCCTCCTTCTCACACCGACTCTGCTTCTGGTTTTCTCGTATCCCACTCCAAGTTATCCAAAGACTTATTCCCAAGGCACCAATGTTTTAAAGGGTATGGGCTCATGAACTGTCCATGTGAAAATATACTAATTTTCCAGTACCACATGCTGCAGGCTTTCCTATGTAACATTCTGCAACAGAATAGACATTTCCATTACATCATGCGTGGAATGACTTTAATATTGATCTAAAGTTTTATGCAAGGAAATAGTATAATACTGCCTTATAAAAATGACTTTCAAATGCTAAATGTCAGCATTTTTAAGGAACGTGAAAACAGCTGTACCTGGCCAGAGACAAGGTGAGGCTAATTTAGCATTCTGTCTCTAAAAGTACCCAATTCCCTAAGTGTTTTTTAAAAAGTGTAAGATGAGAGCAAGCACATAGAGATGCTTGCCTAGGTTACTCTCCTGGACTCCAGTAATCTGCAATTCAGGAGCTTTTGGCATTGACCTTAATGAAAAATACCAAGAAAGCAATAACATGTCAGAGTAAGGCATGCACAAGCCTAGTTGTATAGATTCACATATATAAATTGAAAACATATAGAAGTGTCTCAAAGTCTGATCCTAAGACTCTTCAGGTAGAATTTGCTTTCAAACATTTTTAACTGTTAGCCTTACTAACAGGTAAACATCTTACTAGCCAGCCCGAAGAAAATCCCTATCTTCATCTTCATCTTCATCTTCTTCTTCATCTTCTTCATCAATCCTCACCACCAATAAAATTAAACATTGAGACGCCCAGGATAAGTGGTTAAACGGAGAGGAGAAACAATATAAAATAAAGCTTTGATGGTGATATTCTGGGTATTTAGGCTTAAAACACCTGTGTGTCAGAAAGGGACAGTGTAGCCTTCAGATCTTGAGCCAAAATTGTTAGAAATTACTGCTTAATGTTAGGCATCTAGGGCTAGGTTCACAAAAGAATTGGTACATTGTAACAGCCATTGGTACTTTGCCATCAGAAGCCTCAGCCGAGGCTGGGCAATTCAGTACAATTCAGGGCAGGAGAGACAACCAGTCAGGAATCAGATTTATAGGAAAAAGAAGGAATTTAGATCTTTATGCTCTAAATTGCCACCCGTAAAACCCTCCCTCAGCTGCCACCTAAATCTGGATATACCTAAAATCTATTACTGACTCCATTTTTTGCCTTAATGTATTCCAGGCCCATGGAGTAGTTTTGGGTTTGTGTGTTGTGTATTGCCAAGTGTGCCTGGTTTTGATACTCGTGGTTATCTGGGGACTTATGACTAAGTCCTTATAAAACCCAGAAAAAAAGCATCCTCCTGTGAGAGCTCTTATAAACAGCAAGCTGGGAGGTGGTCTCACAACACCTCTGGAAACCATAGCTTCCTACACACCAAGCTCCATGAAGAAAAAGCTCATTTGGACAGGACCTCTGCCCCATCCACTGCCCCAAACACCATTTACATGTTGCTCAGATGACAGTGCCTGCAAGCAAGAGCCGCCTTCTAAAAATACCAGAAATGCTTCTGTCAGAAAGTAGCTGTGACTCTTTTCTTGGGTCTGTCCCCCATGGACCCTCCCTCAGAAATAGTCACCAAAGCAAACATTTCATACAAATCTCACCCGGAGGTGGTCATTT
The DNA here is from genome assembly GCF_964289735.1 of Phaethon aethereus. Taxonomy (NCBI): domain Eukaryota; kingdom Metazoa; phylum Chordata; class Aves; order Phaethontiformes; family Phaethontidae; genus Phaethon; species Phaethon aethereus. The sequence goes on along the minus strand of NC_138576.1, from coordinate 43,191,361 downwards.
CTTTACACCCAAAAGCCTGGCAGGATGCCCTTGAGGAAGGCGGCAGACTGTAGTTCTTTGTCCCTTCTCAGGCTGAAGGGATTTGAACGTATGTATAACGTTCCCACTGCAGTGACCCAGGTACCAGGCAAAGAGCTATTTTGGAAAAGAATTTCCTGCCTTTGAAGTGTTCAGCTTTCTATAAAGCACTTCAATATCTATTGAAGCCCAGTTTGCTACCACCTTGGACACTAGTTGTTTCATGTTTTCAAGGATGTCCTTTGGTAGCAGTGGTGGTCTATGTAGGCTAAAGTCTGTTTATGACTGCTGACCATTCACAGGTAAAGAAGTCAGTTCTCCCTGTGTGGGACTTTTCCATTCATTTAATATACTTTTGTTCCTCTGACTAGCTCCAAAATAGCAAAAGCATGCTGGGAAAAGTGTGATTGAGGTATGCCTAAGTGTTCGGATTGTTTCTTCCATTCTGCAAGCACGGCTTCAACAAAGAAAATGTTTCCACCACAAGATTTGCGTTGAACAATACCAACAGCAGCCAAGAAGAGATAAGTCTGAGTACAAGCCTAACTTATTCTTTTACTAATTTGTTTCTTGATACAGGCAAATCCCTGAAAGGGATTTTTTTATTTTTTAGTCCATGGCTTATGATTTGTAAGGGATTGAAAAATGCATCTGCTTCAGTTTGCAAGGTCTTTTGAAATCCATAGATAGGTACTGCTATGGGAGCATGACATATTATTAATATGCCACAGTTCAGGGTGAAGTGTATTAACATACTTTTAATGTAAAAAATGGAGTTGGAGGAAAATTAGACAATAAGCTTGAACTGAAATGGCAATATTAGTATTAAGTACTATTATAAATAACACTATTTGCTTATAAATATAAACAAAAGTACTAGCTGTATTGACATGAACCACAGGTATTTATTACCAATAGGGAAAATATAAATAGTTCTTGAGGTTGTGAAATAATTATCTATTATCTTTGAAAACACATTTTCCCCAAAGAGTGAATTTTACAAATGTTAACCCCAAAGCTAAACTATGTTGGTATTATTCTAATGTGCCTTTTTGTTCTGTTTTGTGTCTTTTTTTTTTAATAATTCCCTACCTGCACTCTTCTTCCTTCCTATTTGCACTTTGTCATCACAGCCTTTTCTTTTTGTTTCGTTTCTCTTTGTAAGAATCCCTTGTCTCCTTGTATTTTCTTCAGTTTCATCTTCTTGTTCTTCCATGAGGTCACTTTCAGATGTGGAAGACTCGGCTCTTCAATATCTCCTCAGACAGTAGAGGAAACTTAAAAACATTGTCTCTAAGCTACCACCAACATTGTACTGCCACATCACAGAAAGCAGGGATGATTTGGATGTGACAATACCAGAGATATGCTTTGGACCTACTGATTCTGGACTGGATGACCTTTAAAGGTCCCTTACAACCCAAACTACCCCATGATTCTATGATTCAGGCATGACTCAAGGAGTGTATTACCTTTAGGCAATATATACCTAGGGCATATATTTTTATTATGTATCTTTCAATATATTTTAGTTTTTTAAAAACAGCTTGAGGTGGTGATGCCAAGACTGGTACTAACTTCCAAAAAAGGTGTCACAGGGACTCTGGCATTTTTCAGGCACCTAAAGTCTACCAGGTCAACCACAGAGGCAGCATGTGCAGTTTGACATCCTAGGTTTTCACCAAAAGACACAGCAGAAAGCCTGCTGACTCCCATGTGCACACACATGCACAGAGACACACAGTCACAAGTTTTATCAGCATTATCTGAATTCATTCTCTTAAGTGGCCTCATAACTTACCCGTGTTGCAGTGCCACACATCACCATACATGGTAAGTCCATTTATGGGTCCACTCTTTATGTTTGGAGCACTTACTTGGAAAACAAAGCGTCCATATCAAGTCTTTCTTCCACTTAAATTCATCTCTCCCTAATTTAAAACTCCTTGAATTGACTTTGTTTTCTTCCAGTTACTAATTAAGGTGAAAATACTAGAATTACTTGGTCATGAGACCTGGTACTAACTGATCACATTTGTTATGAAAATACAGGGGACGGGTCTACCACATTAGACGAGACACTTGCACAAAGGTGGAGTTGATTTTCATGTGGTAAATTGCAGATCCATGTGATAAATTACATTTATCATGTACCTTTGACTGTCTCACCTGCATTCTGCCTACTAATCCGTCTCTGTCAGGATTCATACTAGCATTCTTAACCTCTGAGCAGCTCTCAAGCATCTGCTATTTTTTAACGTTCTTCCAAAAAAGAAAAAAAAAACCCCTAAACCAACACCCACCAAAATTAAACAAGTTTTTTTGTTCAACACAAAATGCACAAATTCCTCTCCAAATTACATTGTGATAAGGAAGAAGATGGGCAATACTCAGTTCTGAAGCAAGGAGATGCTTGAGGTTCTCCTTACTCTCAAGAATGCAGAAGCATGTTTTCTGCAGGGGAGAAGAGCTGGCAAGAAGCTTTTTCCATCTGAACTAGTAAATGCTTCTAGCTTGGATATGCTAGCATATACTAGACCTCAAGTGGAACACAATGATTTATAGACAAGTTGCCTAAGATCATTTAGAGTTTCAGAACCGTACCAGTAATCATTCTGAGGCCTATGTAGTTGTCTCATAACAGCAAGTTAATTTGGCTTTAATATAGAAGGAAGTGCAATAAAAGTATCAATTAAAAAAAATCATAAAACCTCCTGAACCATTTCCGAAATACTTAAATTTTAATTTAAGTATTTATGTTCAATTTGTAACATAACTTAACTGCATATATGATATAAAGGTTTTATTGGTAGTCATTTGGGATGATCTGTGTAATAAACTCTGGGATTCACCACTACTAATGCATACCGTACTCGAGTCTAGACTTATGCCACTTGGCTAAAATACCTTGCTTTCATTTAGAGATTAGGGAACTGCAACTATTTTCATCAGCTACGAACCTGTCTCTAAAATACTTATATATATCCACTTTTTTTACTTTATATTTTTTTACTTTATTTTATAAAAATATTTTTATATGTATATGATTGAGAAAGAGATGAATGGAACACATATTAATGAAAGCATTCGGACTTTGTACTATCTAGCTCGCTAGGTGAATATTTCCAAAAAGGACTTTGATGAATGGACTGCCAGCTGTTTTTATTCTTACACCTCTTAGTAAAATTCCAGTTTAACAGAGTTTGCATACTTTATTAATTTGATAATGAATCTTTAATTTCACAATAATTTCCAAATGTACACGTATTTGCTTACTTATTCACAGACATGGACAGACAAAAACACTTCTTCATATCACCCAAATACAGGCATCCAGTACAGAAAATTTTGTACTTAATGATTTAACTTTGGCACTGTTACAAGCAATGATACACAGTTTTCCAATTGGGAAAATTTCAATTATAAGTCACTTACACTTGAGCTGCCTGTATTATAGCATATACTTCTTGGACAGTTAAATTATCTAGTTCTGTAGAGTAGGGTTTAAATTACAATGAAAAATAATTAATGTTACATTAATTAAAAATCAAATTAAAACTATCCAACTGACAGTTTTAGCAAGAGTAATTGTACGTCAAAACTATTCCCAAGAAATACTTTACTTCACAGAATGCTCAGTTCACTATGACTGTTCAGCTATTTGTGTTGGCTAGTTAAGTGTATCAAGTAATATTATGTTGGTTTTGGATTGTATGATTTTTTTTTTTTTTTTTAGCTAATCAGCAGAGCACATAAAGGAACTCCAAAAGGTAGAATCCAGCACAAAATCCATCACCAGCTTCAAAAAGATATTTGATTATTAGACAGTAAATTTGCTTATCTCAAGTTTTTCAAACTATTCCTACTCATTTAGTGAATATTTGCAGAAAGCAAACTCAAGCATTATATCAACACACTTGAAGTAAATTTATTTAAAAATGTGAATGAAGATATATAGTGTTTGCCTAGAGCTAGAAGTAATATGGTTATGAACACATCATAAATACTATGCAAAGCTTTGAATTCCATTGCTAAGACACATTATCAAAGGTCATGCTATCAAGCAAGACATAAACCACAACTGTAGGATCATCTCTTATCTAAAAGTTCAGAACAGTGTTAGAAATTAAAAATTTTGAAGTGATTCCAACACAAGCACAACTGTGCTTTGAAGATTATTTGAGTGTCATCAAATACAATACTGAAGCAAGATTATATTTCTGTGTTTCTTATATATTTGTAAAGTTTTCATACTTCTGATAAAAGCCATGTTGCAAAACATGTAATACGATCTTCCATGTATACTTCTAAAGATGGATATGCTACGTAGGTATACACATGCACAGGGGGGTTTTCTTCAAACCATTCTTAGTTAACAAGCATTTTGTCACATACATATACGCACGCACATAAACCAATCCACTTATGCCCTCAGGAAAGAGGAAAACATTTATTTGTTTTCTTTTTAAGGAGCTTTTACATTCTGCTTTTTTATGTCCATTCTAGTCTACTCTTTTGAAGTAAAGCAAACAGGAAAATACTGTGGAAAATGTTAATCATCAGTTTAAGCTTTTTTAAGGATGAATCAGCACATAACAATTGAGAGAAAAGGGAAAAACTGAGAGCGTCTCTGAAATTTTGTCTGCATACATGGTCATCCTTCTGTTTAACTGTGGAACATCAGATTGTCCCATGTATGTTGGAGGCACAAATAAAATCTATCTTGGTTAAAATTCTTAAGTTCAGAGTGACCCATCAGAGGGTTTTATGTCAGGGAAGACAAAAGATGGTCTTTTTTTTCTGAGCAAGGTGCTTTCACCCTTTGTGAGTGTCAGACTTGTGAGAAGGGAAACCGCTAGATTGTTCCCTAAGTGAAGCGAAGGTTCAATTTAACTGTTTTCTTATTGCCATGAGAGAGACCAAAGCTTATCAGCTTTCATGTTTTGTAGGAAATGAAAAAGAATAGAATTGGATTACTTTCTTTTTTCGCGGGTCTGAGGTCAACCACAAACAGCTTTTGGGTCAATCTCCCTGTCTTACACTCTTGGTGTACGCAGAGTATTCCTGCCGTCTGTGTAAAGCTGGCTGCGAGTGGTACGGCTTTGCACTGCCTTCTTAAAGGTTGACAAGGTGATGTATCAAATTGGCAGGCTTTTGTAGTGCCAGCAAACTGCAGCCTTAAGATAGGCAAAAAATCTTGGTCCCAACTGCATAGCATGTGCAGTGTTAACACTAGGAGTAACTTGTTTTCAGCATTTTTGCATTGATAAGAGCCAAGAGAGAGAGAGGTATGTTTGGTTGAGTGGAAGATAACAAACATGCAGTGCCACATTCCCTCTGTGTGCTCTTTGTTATCAGCAGGACTAGCAGCATTATGTACTGTACAATGAAAGATAACCATAGAATGAGAGATAGCTGGCTCTGTAGCTCTATTGATTAAACAGGACAGCAGGCTAATCAGAAAAAATGTTACAGGGATGGGAGTCAAGCCACTTGGAAAATGTGAAAGATGATGGCTACACTTGAAATGTTAGTTTTTGAATAAGGTTGTGAGGCAGAAAACTCCTTCCTTTTTTTTTTTAATTAAAAAAATACCTATACACAGAGATGTATCATGCCATTACCAATTAGCAAGGATAATCGCATCACATTTATCTGAGATAGTCACAAGACAAAACACAATACAGGTTTGAAGCCCTCCTAAATAAAATTCACAGATATTGAGTTTTGCTGTTTACCGTGATTGACATGGGAATAACTCGTCAAGAGATAGGGTATAGCAACTACTTTGATACTTTGAACGTTTTGGGTGGGTTTTTGCATATAAGAACAGTTAAATCATAGAATCATAGAATCATAGAATAGTTTGAGTTGGAAGGGACCTTTAAAGGTCATCTAGTCCAACCCTCTGCAGTGAGCAGGGACATCTTCAACTAGATCAGGTTGCTCAGAGCCCTGTCCCACCTGACCTGGAATGTTTCCAGGGGTGGGGCATCTACCACCTCTCTGGGCAACCTGTGCCAGTGGTTCAGCACATTCATCATAAAAAATTGCTTCCTTATATCTAGTCTAAATTTATCCTCTTTTAGTTTAAAACCATTAACCCTTGCCCTATTGCAACAGGCCCTGCTAGAAAGTCTGTTCCCATCATTCTTAGATGTACTTTTAAGTACTGGAAGGCTGCCATAAGTTGTCCCCGGGGCCTTCTCTTCTCCAGGCTGAAGAACCCCAACTGTCTTAGCCTGTCCTCATAGGAGACATGTTCCAGCCCTCTGATCATTCTGGTGGCCCTCCTCTGGACCCGCTCCAACAGGTCCATGTCGTTCCTGTGCTGAGGGCTCCAGAGCTGGACGCAGGGCTCCAGGTGGGGTCTCACCAGAGTGGAGTAGAGGGGCAGAATCCCCTCCCTCGACCTGCTGGCCACGCTGCTTTGGATGCAGCCCAGGATACGGTTGGCCTTCTGGGCTGCGAGCACACATTGTCGGCTCATGTCCAGCTTTTCATCCATCAGTACTGCCAAATCCTTCTCAGCAGGGCTGCTCTCAATCCCTTCATCCCCCAGCCTGTATTGATACCAGGGATTTCCCCGACCCAGGTGCAGGACCCTGCACTTGGCCTTGTTGAACCTCATGAGGTCCACATGGGCCCATGCCTTGAGCTTGTCCAGGTCCCTCTGGATGCCATCCCTCAGGTGTGTCAACTGCACCACTCAGCTTGGTATCATCTGCATCAAGGAGTTCAGAACCCAGTCTTGTTAAAAAAAAAAAAACAAAAAACCCACACACAAAAAAGCCAAACCATAAAATATCATTAAGCCTTTTGGGACTCTCAGTTTTAGACTCTTCATTTGTTTATTACTTTGCTCAGCTCTAAACATTTACATTAAGATTTTTCACAGTCTGGGGCAAGGAAGGGACAGAGCCAGACTGGAACAGGATGGATGTGCTGGCTGTATGGCCGCAGCACATAGCTGCAGAAATTCAGGCCAGCTCTGAAGGAGCTGCCCAGAGTTATGAGGATGCAGAGGTAATGTAAAGTCATTATTCTCCCTCTTGACTCTTGGCTTTGAGGTCTGTGCCGCATCTCCTAGAGGCACAACATAGACTCACCTGACGTGCTGAGCATTGGAGAGGAGGATTTCACTGAAAAAGCCTCTTTCTGTGCTACTAAAGTCTGTGTCCTAATTTTATCAAATTGTTCATGTTCCTTTGGGGCTTCATTCGTAATCCTCTCTGGTGGGGTGTAAGCTACTGTATCTCTGATTCATCTCTCCCTCCTAGGAGCTTCCTCTTCCTGCTGTCTTGCAGCATAGCAATTTGCTATTGACAATGTTACCCCCGGTACTTTGATATGATGATTTGATATAGCAATTTCAGCTCTTTCTTGCCAATATATGTTCCAAGGATTCATAGGCATGTCTGTCCAGACTTCATATTCACCCCAGAAATGTGGGGAGGGGGAAGAAGAGGAGGAAGGTCACAGAAGGCACAGCGCTTGCATTTCTGTATTGGTGAATATGTCAGTCCCAGCTCTCTGGGATGACATATTTTAGATGTTTATTGGAAGTTAAATACATTGCTTTACCCTTTCTTTACCCTTTCCCATACAGAATGATGCCATTTACAAGCAACTGATAGAGCAATTTATACTACACCTTTGACAAATTGAATTTAATAAACAGTAACAGCTTAGTACAGCTTTAACAAATCTGCTCATTCCTCCACAAGTTCACTCCTCCACTCCTGCCTTTGCCAGGCTCCTGGAGCCTACAGCAGCCCCTTGGCAATATTCAGCATTTAGGCTGCAAGTTGTCCTTTATCTTAGAGGAACAAAAATAGTTTCAGGCAGATTCTGGGTTTACCCTGAACTGGGAAGTGAGTCACAATAAAGTGAAGGTCACACAGATGATTTGCAGCTTGATCCTGCACTCACTGTCAGCTGCCTAGCCCTTGTTCTTTAGGTTGGAGCAGGATTAAGCCCACAGCTTTATTGTGCAGCTGCAGGTATAGTGCTATGTGCCTTTGCTGCTTCTTTTCATAGAAGCATCCCCAAGACCTTTGTCCAAAACTCCTTTTATTTGGTAGAGCCAGTGATATTGGGAAGTTTTGAGATGAGTCCTGGATCCTTCAATAATTTATTTTATTACAACTCAGTAGTATTTTATCACCTGAAATTTGATTTGCATGCTTTTTAAAGTGGAAATATCCCAACCTTTTTTTTTCTCCAGTTATACTTTCCTGTCAATTCAATATTTAATTAATAGTTTAGCCACTTCATCCGATTTTTCAGAAGTCACTGATTCAAAAGTCATTTTTAATTAATATATATTAATTCATTAAATAAGGCAATTATACAGGTTGATTCATTAAGATACTAGCAAGACCTGTATGTAAATTATTGGATGTTCAGATAGATTTGGTTCCATGAGAAACAACCCCATGACGTATGATTATAGTATGCCATATTCAGTCCAGCTACCCAATCAGTGCCCACTGAATCTGGTCCCCCTGAAGGTAGTGGATATAGTGAAAGAGACTTCATTTGCAATAAATACGAAAAAGGGATAATCATTTGAGTCTAAGTGAGTACATACAACACAAAGCGACTTTACTCAAGAGTCTGAGGTTATCTTTACCACATGCCTGCCTGTGTATTGCTTTTCTCATCATGCGTAACACCAGAATATCCTAGCAATGACAGAATGCATTACGCAATTTTTTCTCAGTTGACCAATGTTACTACACCATGGTTTGCTAGCTACATGTGTGTTCATAGCTATTCAAAGCCCTTCCAGATTATAAGATTAATAAAAACAACCTTACAAAAAAGTCTTCTGTGCAGTTAATTTCAAAACACCACTTTTTCATCCCTATTCTAAAGGCCTGAAGTCTTGCTTCAGCCATGGATATTTTCACTCATGGATTTACAGTATTTTGCTCCTGTCTTCGAGACCTAAGGTCCCACTGTCAGCCAGAAAGCAAGTGACCAACCTGAAATCAATTGGCCCACACCCAAATTTAATTAAACTTCTCTCTGCATCTCTAGAGGAAACTGATTTCCCTCATTATTGCTTATGTGGGTAATATGTGAAATTAATTCTCCTTCACTAAGTTATCACTGCATCAAGCAGACAAACACAGATATGATGTTATTAAAAGTAATGAAATAGGTTCATCAGCAGTTAACGTTAATGTTTTGTGTCATTGCAATGTTGTGTGTAATTTAGGACAAAATTGTTCAGCTTCTTAGTTGCAAGATACAGAAGATCAACAGTTCAATGGTTTGCAAAGGCTTTGGCATAAGGTTCTATTTATACATATTTTTCTGTAGATGAAAAAGGGAGGGAAAGATGGATTCACCTTGCTTTCCCTCTCGTCTTCCACAGACCAGCAGAGAGAGGGATAGAAGCAGAGAAAGAAGTAGGGCTTCCTACAGGCAGTAGCCCTGTAGCCTGTCATACTGTGCTGACATTGCCTTTGCTGTTAATGAACCGCAGGTTTTTCACTGAGTTTGCAAGGCCTCAAGACCAAGGTTTGTCGGGAGTGGTTTGTCTGAACCTTTCTTCAACTACCAGGAACTCTGCTTTAACAAAGCATGTGTTAGTTGTAAGAGTAGTTTCTCCAATGACCAGAACTAATAAGTAATAAAAGTAGTTATGCTGTGGTGAATTAGGTATTTATGATTCTAATATAGCAATGTACTGTAGAGGAGAACAGGCGTGGTACAAAGGCAGCTGTCTTGAGAAGTGGGGACACAGGATGCAGTGTAGAGTAGTAGGCATGGATGACAAGAGATGAGACACTGGTTAGCACTGGAGACCCTAAGAGTGTAATAGCTCACCACCAGACAGTTAAAGAAATGCAGATATGGGGCTGGACAAAATGACTTTTAGGAGTATCAAAGAATAAGAATTTATAATACATAGAATGCGCTGTAAATTCAGATGTAACTAAATTCCAGCTGTAGACTGAGAAAAAGCAAGGTATAACAGCATGTTAGAAAACAGACAAACCAGCCCCTAGTTAATCCAAATAAATAAATAAAGGAAGAAGAGAAGGGAGAAGAAGCCATTAATATCAACATCATGATCATCCCAGGAAAGGATTCAAGATGCTAGTGGCTTGTACCCTGATGTACACACTCTGGGTTTACAGCAGAGGGGTGGTTGAAGGGAGCGAATAGCACTGGGAAAGGGAGAAACATAAGCAGTCAGAGGTCAAGGACTGCCTGAAACCATCTGATAAAATGTCTGGACTGTATCTGCACAGACCTAACTCATTAGATGATGCCGGTAGGCAGTGGAAAAACAAGAGTGCAGGTAACTGTCACAGATGAACTGTTAAATCTACATCCTTGTAACATGTTTGGGGCAGAGGCTAGAGAGTAAAAGCAACCAAGGTAATGACCACTAATTAGTCTTAGACAGAGAGAAAGTCAAAGAGATTGGCCTGCAGCTACATGATCAACAAAGCTATTTACAGTTTATGCCGAGCATCTATCCTAGAAAAAAAAAAATATTTAAAAGAGTAACACCGTGGAGGCAATATATACACAGATGCCCAGCGCTGTGCAGAAAGCTGAGCCTGAGGTTGCACCACTATGTGTGGAAGCTGAGCCACCTGCCAAGGCTTGGACAAGGGGACCAGCTGGAGTGAGCACCCTATTTCTCCAAGTCCATGGTGCAGGTTGAGACTGGGACAGAAGGGCAGCGGCTTTGGTTGGTGTGTGTCTGCAGAGTGTGTATATGGTCAAATAAGAATCTCAGAATAAAAACCACTAGAACCTGCTATGCCCATCCCATTTGGTAAATAAATTTTAGATTTTATGTCAGTGAGTGGTGTAGTTCAGGTCTTGAGGCCACCCCACCCTCAGTTGTCCATGACATTCTGTATAACAATTTTAATTGTGCCATTACTATTGAGACTTTTCCTGTACAGTAGTATTTTTTATTTTCTTTTTCTTTACTTTTCTACAATAATTAGACCTGAACTAATAATAATTCTTTGATTGCCATGATAAGATATCAATCAACCTAAACATAAATTCAGAATTTACATATGAGGTGTGATTTCATTTTACCCATAACAAAATTTTGAGTATACAACACTACTCCTGTATGTGCTTGATTCTATACTCTGACCCAACAGACACAGGAAAGGATGCTAGATATGGCTAAAGTTAAAAACTGAAGAACCTAGCTACATATGATTGAACGTAAAAAAATGGCTCTAAGCTGTCCTGATATTCAGGAGTTCTTTTAAATGTATTAGTTAATCTATTTCCTTTTAATAAGACCTCCTCAGGTAAAGAAAAAAAAAAACCAAAACACCACAAATTCCAATTTATGAGATAGACTGAATTTATGAGATAGATTTGAAGGACAGCATTTCAAAGAAAGTAACAGTTCTGCTGGGACGTGAACAAGACTTTGTAAGCTTACAGAATGAGGTTTTTTCTGATGTCCATAACATGAGAGTCCTTTTTCTTATCCCCACAATGACATGGTCGGCTGGTGAATTGTGCTGATGCCTCTGTTGTGTACAAATGACAGATAAATAAATTCATCTGCAAAGACCCTTATGTAGTAACAGCAAGAGAACTCAACAATCAAACTTAGGAGCCTAGAAGGTCGGCACATAAGTTCATATTCAGTTTCTCAGACTTCTTTCTTTGATATTTTAACCTGAAGAGTTAAGTGTTATTATAACAACCTAGGCAACAAGGCTGGGAGGTGTGAATCCTTTTGATCACACTGAGAAAGAAAAAAAAAACCCCTTCATCTGCTGATCAGCTGGAGATTCAAGAAAGAATATCTCATAGGCATGATCAGATGCCTTTTGGATATCTGATTGTGAGAGCGGGAAGAAGCCCTTCCACTCCTTGGTCTGCAGGCCACCTTAGGCAATCTGGAACAGATGCTCCTAATCATGATAAAAAGAATCCACAACAGATTTCCTCCTCCTGCGAAAGGGATATCTACTTTTCCCCTTTCTATGTTGCCTTATCGTTGTTATAAGCTATTTATGGATGTACTCTGACAATTTCTGCTTTAGGTACCTGACTTAAATTAACAGAAAGGGGTAAATGCTTCCAGGGTATAATCCATAGCAGAATTCATAGCATTTAAACAATCGTGGTATGCCTTGGTGATTTAAAAAGCTATATCCCTGTCCTGAAATGTAAAATTCTTCTCTATATATCAGAAGCAGGCTGCAAGTGTGTTTTTTAGTTCTGGAATGTGTAGCATGGCAGCTACCTACTACTTCCTAAATTATTAAACTGAGAAAATTAATGCAAATACTAAACCCATGACAGGGTAGATATGTTCTTGGCTGGACAGTCAGAATGAGTTGTAGAATGACTTGGGGAAGTTAATCCTGGCCAAACTCCAGCAGGTATTTATGTGCTACCTGCCTAAATTTCCCCTGTTGTTTCAATTAAATTTTATCTTCACTTCCTCCTGTTAAAACACCGCTGTGTAATATTGCTGGCCCAGAAAGGGTTACCATTATCCCAAGGGAAACTGCATTTCAGCAGCAAGCCCAGTAATCTTTGTAGAGTCTCTGAGAAGTTCTTTAGTATCCTTCTGGGTACATGATTCTATAAAAATGCAAATATAATAGTATGTAATGCTGCCACACTGCTATTCATAAAAAGGAAAGGAAAAGTAGGTCAGTATGTGAAGGACACAGGACATTGAGAATGTTCCCAACTGCAGCTTCCACTTAGCCCGGTTGAGGCCACACTGAGTATCCCAACTGAGGTGGTCCTTCTTGCCTTTAAGAATGGCAAGCAGCACCAACTAGGAGTTCAGTGCAGCAAAACTTTGATTTTGATTCAGGTACCAAGTGGCAATAGAAGTAGATTTCCAAATAATCTTACTAACTCTAAGGCGTTGCAGTTGTTCTAGGGAAAATCTATGTTAATAAGAATATGGATGTCTTTCCTTAAAATATATATAGACACTACATACATCCATATACGATTACACATATAAGACTGCTGAGGGTTTGTTGGTTTTGTTTGTCTGCATTTTTTTTTAAACTGCTTACAATAGCAATAATGACCTCAGTGCTGGGCATTTCCTGGGGACTAATGACCAGCTGGGGTTAATGACCTGAGATGTAGCCACAGGCCATCAACTCATCCCAGCTAGCCATTAATCCTATGGAACTACCAGTGCCTCTGCTGTTATTGCTTAATTTAGTCTCTCTAATTTTAGTGTAGCTTTAAAAACCTCACTGCAGCCACTGAGCAGCTCTGTATTTTATTAGCCCTGCATTTCTACTGCTGAGCATGGGTTGTTTTCCTAGCTGCTGATCAACTCTAAACACTGAATAGACTTTATTAAAAGTTGGTTATCAAGCCGCTGAGCATCTCCAGACATCTAAATATTTTATGTGTGTTTGCTTTGAGTGGCCCTGAGCAATTAATACATTGTTTCATTAGGAGGGTTTTTTACTAACCACTAAGTGACTCTAAACACCTAATATATTTCACAAGAAGTTTGTATTCCAGCCATTGAGCAGCTTTAAACACTAAATTGGCGTCATACATTTAAAAAAGAAATCACTGAGTGTTATACATTTCTCACAAGTAATTTCCTGTCTCTACCCTTCTAAACATTATTCTTTTATTTTATGGTTTGGTGTTTTTTTTAGCTGATGCATTCCTATTTAGCTTGCTGGACCTCCAGTACTTTCCATTCAAAAGCTTGGAGCTTCACTGGAATTGGCTTTGCTTCATTTCCTTCATCTAATACAGAGAAAAGAAGAGCCACAGGGGGCAACAAAAACCCTGGTTTCCTTCTGGCAACAAATTAAGGGATTAGAAAATATTCGTGTTGTTCTGACCAAGATAATAATTCAGACTTTGGACTTAAAAACAACCTGTGGTGTATCCCTGCATATACAACCACCAACAGCATGACAATCAAAATGACAACAATTCAGCAGGTACTCCTAATCTTCGTCACACATCTTCAGCCCGGAGCTGTCAATGGGAAATTCACACCGCAGCAGCAAACGCCGCCATCAGCTAACACCTGCCCGCCCGGGCCGGGGGCCCGACCCGCCGGCATGTCCTCAGGCAGTTTGCTTGCTTCTCCGAGACCTCCCGTGCAGCGCTTCAGCCAGCAAGAGTTGTTACCCCCCGGCGTCAGGCGAGCAATGAGACCCACCGGCGCTGCCGCTGGAACTCCCTGCCCATCCTCCTGCAGGGAGCGGGGACAGGGCCTTCCTGATTCCCATGCCGGGGAAAGTTCCCACCGAACCCGACTTTTGCTTCTTTCAGCAAGCAGCAAAATCTCGGTGACAGGTCAGACTTGCACAGCAAGGGTCAACAAGGATGGTCGCAGCAGCCAGCTCACAACCTTTCTGAGAACTCGTACACATCGCCCCGTACGCCGCCCCGAGCCCGGCTCTCTGAGCCTGCATCCAGCTGCTCTGTGGGCAGCTTTGCCCCTTCCCTCCACACGGGTAGGGCAGTTTTTGCCGCTGGGTTCCTCTTCTGGGTAGGACTAAGTAAAGGAGCGAAGGACTCTGTCACAGCTTCTATCAAGTTGAGGCTTCCACCAGTCTGAGCATCTCCCTGTTTAAAAATTCTTGATGGCGTCACTCCTTTTAAACAGTGTTGGTGAGGACAGCACTGCTGACTGTTATTAAAGTGATGCAATACTTGCAAAAGAAGAAAAGGTGGCAAGTCCAGCTTTAATAATATGAGTAAAATATATTAATGTCAACAAATTAAACTGGGATTTTTCAGAAAAAAAAGTACTAAGGATAATTTAAAAAAAAAAGTTAAGGGTTAGATTATCCTATGAAAAACACATTTCCATCTTCCTAAAATTATTTGGAAAACTTGTCCTGAGATAATATAGGCATGGATTCAGAAGTCTGGAGCATTGATATAACAGTGTAAACACCTCTTTTGTAATTATTATCTCATACATAATGTTTTTATAATTCAGCCTGAGAGCACACACGATCTGTCTTCTAAAATATTATGGAAAACTTCTCTCTCATCATATCAGCTGCATTAACTGAAGTCAAAATAAAGGTTATATTATTACCTTAGAAAAGATTGGTCCAGCTTAATGGTCACGGTATAGAAGTGTATCCAATACTAATTTAGGCATCATTTACCAGGATGGACCAGGAGAGTTTTGATTCGTTTAAGTCTCCTCAGGCATTCTTGATATTCAGCAATTCTGTACTGGCTCTGCAGCAAGAGTGACAAGGCAATTCTTACATTCAAATGACATCCAGTGCACTATACTTCAAATCTTAGCAATAAGATATTCCTTTACAATATTTGGATAGCTAGTTATGCACCAGCTTCACCTGCAATATCCGTCTTTGCGCTGATACATCTTGGCATGAGTTAAGGAATGAGCCAGTATGGGGAGAATGAGTGAAGATTATGGTATGTGAGTGGAGATTATTACTTAGACAACTCCAGTGCTTTCAGTGCTGTGCGTAAAAAATCTGACTTTGGATGCCCTGGCTTTGATATACTCGTAACTGATATCATCTGTGTATCTGAGTTTGTGTATGTGTGTGTGGACAGGCATACAAGAACAGACATGCATACTTTACTTTCAAACCCCCAATGACCATTACTTTCCTGAAGTTCTGTCAAAATTACCTGGTTCCCAGGAATCAGCTCTGGGACCACAGACTGTTTTCTTTGAACCAGTCTATTTTGGGCTATTTCTTATGGGAGGTTTTTTTTTTTTTTCTTTGCAGGCACTGAAAAACCATATATTTTAAAGTTGGATCACTATTTTTCTTTGGCATGCATATTTTATTTTGTATACACATGTGGTTTTCATGCAGTTAATATTTTAAGTATAGAAAGCCTAAAGTAAACACAACAAAAAGCAAAATCCAAGTTAAGACCTTTAAAAATAAAGGGTATAATGGAAATATCCACTGACCCTCAACTCTGTAAATACAGAAGCATAACTGTGTTGACTTTGGGTTAGGTTCAGTTCGGAGAGGGTGAATGCAATATTTATTTCACCATGAATCGCAAACATTGGAGTTACTGCCACTTATGAGTGAAATCAGTCCTATGATAATGAAAATCATAATGAAAGAATATACTGTCATGAGAGCAATACATTATTCTTGTATTGAAAAGGAAATCTGCCTCTCTTCTATTACTGTGATTAATGCTCCTAATTTTTATGTATTTAACCCTTCTAATGTTATAATTCTTGGACCTTTATAACAAAGACATGTCTCCTGTAACAACAAAAAAAAAAGAACATATACTTTTACATTAAAAAAGAGAATTGTGCTGTTTAAGTTATTTTTTCCAGCAATTTCTGATAAAGTATATTTTACTGATGCAGTCTTATGTGTTGGATTTTAGCAGAGGTTTATACATGTAGTTCTGAAGAAGGTCAAAAGTCCCTTTGGATGTGTGCATCCTAATAAATCAACAATAAAAATGCCCACTGTGTTGCAATTTCTGGGGAAAGATACACATTTCACAAGTTCCTAGTGTCTGATGACATTACATGGACTTAACAGTACAACAGTTGCACAAGTAAAATATACAAATAGCTCAAATTTGCCTGTCTCCTCTAGTAACTAAATTTTAATAGGATTGCACTGGACAAAGATCATATACCTCATTTGGCACAATCCAAAGACAAACGTGTTGAAAATGCTTGCTGTTTTATAAGCAGTCATGTCTGCAGGTTAAAAACAATTTGCCATTAGTACACTGACACATCTCTCTGTGTTTTGTAATATTTATTATTTAATAAAGATATTTATTATTTAATAAAGACCAATTCTTTATTTGTGAGCTCTTAAGAGAAAGTCCATGATCTGAAAGCTCAGGTTTGAATCCTCTTTTCCACCTGGTTAGTAAATGATGCAAAGATTTTCTCACTGATCTTCAACAAGTTGCTCTACCGCAAACACTTCTAATTTACATGTCCTTAAAGAATAGGAAATGGATTGTTTGTGAATATTACCTGAAGTTAGAGAAAAATTTCAAAAAAACTTTTTTTCCCCTATAATATTGTTCTTTCTACAGAAACGTTTAACAGACAAGATCTCAGTCTTTTCACATTCTCCATTCATCAGTGTATTTCTCAAAGCTTTTGTCAGTGTCTTACATTTCTCTCTTTTCCATTATATTTTCTAGTTCTCACTTACTTTAGCTCTTTTCTCTTGCTATGTTAAAAATTTTCCATCTAAAAATTGAATTACACAGTTCCTGCTTCTTAAAACTTTCCAAGATAATAGTGGCCTCAGTCAGCCATTCATTTGTAAAAATCTCAGATGAACTTTTTGCAAAGCTATTGCCTCAGGAGCACATCTTCTCATAGATGTACACTCTCCTGTGTAGGCTGCTCTTTGTTCAAATTGCACACATGTAAACCTTGTCTTAGGTCACAAATAGAGATTACTCTGGTACTGTCTTCATGATTTCCCAGTACTAAATATAATAGTATTACTTCACAGTTTAATATGACTGTTGATATCTCCGTTGGAAATGTGCCAGAGTAGAATACAGTTGCAAAGAAGACAACCTTGCAACCAGGAGCAGCACAAGCCCAGGCAGAAGACACAAGTGATCTCCTGTTTCACAGGGTGGTACAATCTCTCAGTTTTGACTGTGTGGTATGCAATAGTCAAGGGCATGAATCGGCACAAAATCAATTGACTAGAACCATTCTCTTAGGATTACTCACAGAATCACAGAATCATTAAGGTTGGAAAAGACCTTTAACATCATCAAGTCCAACCATCAACTGAACACCACCATGCCCACTAAACCATGTCCTGAAACACCACATCCACAAGTTTTTTGAATATTTCCAGTGATGGTGACTCCACCACCTCCCTGGGCAACCAGTTCCAATGCTTGACCACTCTCGGTGAAGAAATTTTTCCTAATATCCAATCTAAACCTCCCCTGGCGCAACTTGAGGCCATTTCCTCTCATCCTATCACTAGTTACTTGGGAGAAGAGACCAACACCCACCTCACCACAACCCCCTTTCAGGTAGTTGTAGAGAGTGATAAGGTCTCCCCTCAGCCTCCTCTTCTCCAGACTGAACAACC
The DNA here is from genome assembly GCF_964289735.1 of Phaethon aethereus. Lineage (NCBI taxonomy): Eukaryota > Metazoa > Chordata > Aves > Phaethontiformes > Phaethontidae > Phaethon > Phaethon aethereus. Next base: position 43,173,257 of record NC_138576.1, on the reverse strand, counting down.
CCAGTTCCCTCAGCTGCTCCTCATAAGACTTGTGCTCCAGACCCCTCACCAGCTTCACTGCCTTTCTTTGGACATGCTCCAGCACCTCAATGTCTTTCTTGTAGTGAGGGGCCCAAAACTGAACACGATATTTGAGGTGCCACCTCACCAGTGCTGAGTACAGGGGCACGATCACTTCCCTACTCCTGCTGGCCACACTATTCCTGATACAGGCCAGGATGCTGCTGGCCTTCTTGCCCACCTGGGCACACTCCTGTCTCATGTGTCAGCTGGCTGTCAACCAGCACCCCCAGGTCCTCTTCTGCCAAGCAGCTCTCCAGCCACTCCTCCCCAAGCCTGTAGCGTTGCATGGGGTTGTTGTGACCCAAGTGCAGGACCCGGCACTTGGCCTTGTTGAACCTCATACAGTTGGCCTCTGCCCATCGATCCAGCCTGTCCAGATCCCTCTGCAGAGCCCTCCTACCCTCCAGCAGATCAACACTCCCACCCAACTTGGTGTCACCTGCAAACTTACTGAGGGAGCACTCGATCCCCTCATCCAGATCATCAATAAAGATATTGAACAAGACCGGCCCCAGAACCGAGCCCTGGGGAACACCGCTTGTGACCGGCCGCCAGCCGGATTTAATGCCATTCACCACAACTCTCTGGACTCGGCCATCCAGACAGTTCTTTACCCAGTGAAGAGTAAATCACGAGCTGCCAGTTTCTCCAGGAGAATGCTGTGGGAGATGGTGTCAAAGGCTTTACTAAAGTCCAGGTAGACAACATCCACAGCCTTTCCCTCATCCATTAGGCGGGTCACCTGGTCATAGAAGGAGATCATGTTGGTCAAGCAGGACCTGCCTTTGATGAACCCATGCTGGCTGGGCCTGATCCCTTGGTTGTCCTGCACATGCCCTGTGAGCACCCAAGCTCAAGATGAACCTCTCCATAATCTTCTCCGGTACCGAGGTCAGGCTGACAGGCCTGTAGTTCCCACGATCCTCTTTCCAGCCCTTCTTGGAGATGGACGTCACATTGGCAAGACTCCAGTCATCTGGGATCCCCCCTGTTAACCAGGACTGCTGATAAATGATGGAGAGTGGCTTGGCAAGCTCCTCTGCCACGTCACTCGGTTCTCTTGGGTGGATCCCATCAGGCCACATAGACTTGTGGGTATCCAAGTGGCTTAACAGGTCCTTATCTGCTTCCTCCTGGATTATGGGGAGTTTATTCCGCTCTCTGTCCCTGTCTTCCAGCTCAGGGGGCTGAATATCCAGCTGATACCTGGTCTGGCTATTAAAGATTGAGGCAAAGAAGGCATTAAGTACCTTAGTCTTTTCCTCATCCTTGGTGACAATTTTTACCCCCCCGCATCCAATAAGGGATGGAGATTCTCCTTGTCTCTCTTTCTGTTGTTAATATATTTGTAAAATTTTTTGTTGTTGTCCCTTATGACTGTGGCCAGACTGAGCTCTAGCTGGGCTTTTTCCTTTCTAATTTTGTCTCTGCATGACCTGAGATCCTTGCACTCTTCTTCAGTTGCCCGCCCTTTCTTCCAAAGATGATAAACTATCCTTTTTTTCCCAAGTTCCAGAACAGGTTCCCTGTTCAGCCAGGCTTGTTGAACCTCATACAGTTGAGGTTCGTCTTCCCCGCCAGCTCTTCTTACACCACATGGGGACTGCCTGCTCCTGCGCCTTTAAGATTTCCTTCTTGAAGACTGTCCAGCCTTCCTGGACCCCTTTGTCCTTCAGGACTGTCTCCCAAGGGACTCTCTCAACCAGTGACCTGAACAGGCTGAAGTCTGCCCTCCAGAAGTCCATGGTAGCAGTTTTGCTGACCCCTCTCCTTACTTCACCAAGAATCGAGAATTCTGTCATGTCATAGTCACTAAGCCCAAGGCGGCCTCCGACCACCACGTCTCCCACCAGTCCTTCTCTGTTCGTAAACAACAGGTCAAGCGAGGCACCTCCCCTGGTGGGCTCACTTACCAGCTGTGTCAGGAAGTTATCCTCCACACACTCCAGGAACCTCCTAGACTGTTTCTTCTCTGCTGTGTTACACTTCCAGCAGATGTCAGGTAAATTGAAGTCTCCTACAAGAACAAGGGCTAGCGATTGTGAGACTTCTGCCAGTCACGTGCAGAATGCTTCATCTGCCTCTTTGTTCTGGTTAGGTGGTCTATAACAGACACCCAGCAGGATATCTGCCTTGTTTGCTCTCCTCTTCATCCTTACCAATAAGCACTCAACTTTGCCATCACAAGCGTTGAGCTCTATGCAATCAAAACACTCCCTAACATACAGAGCCACCCCATCACCTTTCCTTCCTTGCCTATTCCTTCTGAAGAGCTTATAGCCATCTATTGCACCACTCCAGCCATGTGAGTCATCCCACCACATTTCTGTCATGGCCACTAAGTCATAGCTGTCCTGCTGCACAACGGCTTCCAGCTCCTCCTGTTTGCAGAAGGAGCTCCTTCTTTTTCCCTTCTAGGCAGAAGAAAATGTTGGATGGCTTTATAACACGTCTCTGCCCAACTCATCCCAGGGTATGGAAGGCAGTCCTAAGACACTCAGGTACCCCCTCTGCTCTAGTTAACCCTATACCTCAATGTACTAGTGATGATATGTCTGTTTTCATGCCCCTCATTTCACAGTTGTTGCCATGGTTAGGTACAAAATTAATCTTTTTTCACTCCTTCAGTGGTTCAGGAAAGGCTTGGGACATACTGGGGTGAAAATTCAGAATTGTTAATGCAAAATGTTTCCCAGGAAACTGTGACTCCTTTTCACCTCCTTCTCTGGATATTTGTCTGAAGACCCCTTTAGAGTACCTGTTTGGCATGTGGTTACCAGTGTGTATCTTAAAATGCCCAGTCTTGTCAAGGAGGGTGTTACAGACAGGGATGAGTACCTTGCACATGGAAGCAGTAAAAAGGCAAACTGTGCTGAGTCAGTGTTTCTTTGAAAACTGTTAAAGCACCATTATTAATTCCTGAGCCCAGGAAACTCTCATACATGTGCAAGCAATCAAGAGTGCACCCTGATAAGCCCTCAGGTGTTAGCAACTGCGCTGTTATTTGTAATTTGATCATTGTTGTCTAAAATCCACTCTGCCATAGTAAAAATGACTGATCCAAATGCAAAAGTGAAGAAAGCCACTGAATTTGCTTCCTGTGTGGAAACAGCAGGTGAACATTGCACTCCTTTTAATTCAATGAACATAAGGTCATCAGTTCATGTGCAAACTAGAAAGACTGTCTGACGGATTAATTTGAGTTTAAGAGAGCTTTGGTCTCAAACTGGGAATCATACACAGGTCGCCCTTCTTCTACCACTCCCAAGGTCTTCAAGTAAGTTGCAAGCTGAACCCAGTACATATGTAAACAGTTTCCTCCTCACTGTTATTATGTCATTTTTAATTGAGACTTTAGATCTCAGAGTACTACATCACTAGCTATCATCAAATTCCTTTTTTAAATTGAAGAACAATTATTTTTGCCGTGTTGAAATGTTCTCATGATAAAAAAGATCAACATAAGAACCCATGGTTTTTTCCCCGGAAAAATCTTAAGCTGTGATGAGTCCTATGATTTCCAATACCCTGCAGTTTACCCACAACCTGTTCTTTTCCACACCTGTATTTCACAAGGCCTCCCTCTCTATGGAGATTTAGAAGTATCCCTTGTAACAAACTCCATAAAACTTTCCATGAGGAACACAGGCTAGAGCGGGAATTTGGAGAAAGAGTCAGGAAAACGGTCGGCGTGCAGAGGGCTAGAATTTTTATACCTGTTCTTTAAAATGGTTCTTCTAATTTAAGACCAGCTTATTTTTATGGGCATGAGGCCTAGCTGGTAATTAGCCAGTACTCAGTCCATGGAAAACATAAAAATTTGGAGTAATGTAATGCCGTATTAAAATGTGCCAGATATTCAGAATGTTTTATGCAACTCCCTTTCGTAACTGATAACCCAAGCCCCTGGAGCCACCGCACTAGCGTAGCATTTTGACATCAAGGATAGTAAACTCTGAGAGATGCTTATAGACTGTTTTTTCTATGAATGAGGTTTTTTTCTCCTCTGTTCCTGTTCTTTCGAAGATGGTGGAGAAAGCTGGTTTTAATAAGTAAAACGCCAGACTTAATTTTTTTTTTTTAAAGGAAGTAAAGGAGTGATCAGTGAGCATACAAATTTCTTTACTTCATTCCTTCCTCTACTGAAGTAACTTCTCTTCTGCAGCTCCTGCTTCCTGACCCACACCAGAGGTGGATGTGCAGAGGGCACTGTGTTTAACCCATACCCCAAATTCCTGCACTCAACCCTTGCCTGATACTGACTTTTAGCAGAATGGAGAACTGCTATAATTTGGGGCTGGACTCTAAGTAGTACATCCGCTTTGATTTGCATCTGGAAGTAACAACAGTTCAGCCAAAAAAGCTAAAGTTGTTGTGGTATAATTAAATCCAACACATTTGTGAGAGAAGATGTACTGAGTAATAGGAAAGTGTCAATAATATTTGTCTAGGAGGACTTCTAGAAAATGAGTCAGCTAGTCAAGACAGCCTTGAAGTCTGAAGGAAAATCTGTATGTACAGCAAGAAGGTTTCTTATACATATTTTAACAGAATTACAGAAGTGAGTGTGCCAAAGAGAAAAACCCAGCCTTTGAGGAGTCAATGCAAAGTTGCACGAGCAATAGTTGTCAAAACAAACCCCCCAAAAAATTGCACAGCTGGAATAAAAAGAGTATGAAGTCAAAGCAATTATAAAGAAAATATTCTGTTTATCCGATATGCAAATTTTTGCATAAGAACTTGCATGAGATCCTCTGGAATGTAAATATGCAGTGGTCAATATTAAAGTGTCTACCTCATCTTTCCTATCTTCACCTTAAACTTCCTTACCCTGGATAATACATTGAGGTTCTGCTGTAAAGGAAGATTGTCAAAACCAGAGGTGCCAAAATGCTGTTAAGATGTCACCATCTGTTACGATGATAGGACAAGGATACAGGGGAAGATATTAGAGTGCATTTACAGAAATCACTTCTCTTAAAACTGAAAGCTGAAGTTTCAGAAACTGAAGAAGGAAATAATTAAAGGCAAATGTTCTGTGAAAAGGTACTGAAAAGGTTATGGCCTTTACATCATCACAAACATGTTCTGGCACAGATCCTTTCAAAATATATGTTTAATGTGTAACAGTGAGAGAGCAGCTGAACAAGATGAAACAAACTAGAGTGAGCAAATGTGCAAAGGGTTTTTATCATCGTAATCCCTTGATATTAAGTATGTTAAAGATCCTTCAACACAGTTTTCTGGAGAACAATATGTTTATTCTTTCTGTGTTTCTGTAACAGATGGAAAATTTTAATTCTTTACGAAGCTTTTAACATTTAGATTTATGCAACCAGTTCAATACAATTGACTGAATCACACTTTGTACTACGTTCTGTCAGTACGCTTTACCAAGACCTTTTTAGTAGAATGCAATGTAACTTTTTATTTGTTTGTCTTATTTTAATAGCAGGATGCTGGACTAAGTATATCAGCACGGTGACAGGACAATCCAAACGAAAGTATCCAGGAAAGTCTGCAAAGTCACAGTTGTAGGGAGGTAACCAGATTATATTTATATTTGTAGCTTCTTTTTGGTCTCTTATTGGAATCACATTTCACTCCCACTACACTCTTTCTCATGAGAATCTAGACATTGCAGTTTGATTTGTTCGCTATCTGAGCAAAAGAAGGCAAAGTATGGCTGGGAATGATGCTGCAGCATCAGTGACTAGGATCTCGCAATGCTTTAATGTGATGCCCAGAAGAACTTGCTTCTGGGAACGTCAGACAGAGAAATAAAACCCATGAATGATTAAAGCACATTTCCTCTTTGGAAAGTTATTGTATAAACATGGAAGTGCTTTATCCAGCAGATGTGTAAAGTTTGTGTCGTTTGAGTCATCATATCTGCTTATCTGAAGAATATGATTTATTGTATCTTATTCCCATGAAACTGTGCGATCCGGGGTATATATACAAAGTTAGAAATAAGTTCGTCTTTACTTGCGTATGATTAAAATAATTGTTAACTGAGGGACAATTCTGATTGTCTTATTATCTTATTATAACCTAAGTATGTAAGCAGTCCCAGGGAAATCATGGTATAAGTATATATTAAGCAGTGACTAAGGAAACGTTCAAATATCATAAAAGAGGATACTAGTTTCATTTGCAATAGAGTCATAACTTCTGAATGCAGAACTTTTATTCTTAATAGCATTAGTATTTAAAATAACAGTTTAACATAAGAAATATTTATACTAGAATTAGAAAAAAAGACAACTTCTTAATAAAATAAACTGAATAAATCTGATTAGAAAGTAATAGAAAGACAATAAGTATAAAAATTTGCAACACACGTTTCAGAGTACAAGCACACTTGGAGGTTACCAGATTTCCCACAAGGCTATTTTCCTGTTCACTGACATCAGCATTTTTTACCTTCTCATTATTACACGTATTGATGGACTGACTATTCTACATCCTCCTCACAACATAGCAAAATTAGAAATGGAAGAGATTGGAAATGGCTAACACACCAAATTGAAAACATTGAATAGGTCAAAGTGATAGACTTTGCTACAATCTTCCTGGAATTTATGCAGAGGTAGTACAGTCCATGTTTCATTTTTGTGCTAATCATTGTAACAACTCTGTGAAATGTCAGTCTATGAACATTCCCACAGCAAAATCATTTTTTGAAAAAAGGAATAAAGTAAAAATGCAATCCATGCTTACAGAACTTACAGTAGACTTAAAATTGAACAATTCTTTGGTCTATCTATACACAAAATGACAGGAAAGAGCTATAAAAACCAAAGTAGACTGAAATCGCTAATTTTCCTGTGTAATATCTCCCAAAGAACTGTCAACTCCTTCGGACAGAAGCCACTTCTTATTAGGAATACTGAACCCTTGGCTACTCATCCTAATTAAAATGTAATTAGGTAAGTGCAATTAGGTAATAATACCACTCAAAACACTTAACCTGTTTTACACAATTGAATCCACAGCTGAACTCACTATGGCACAAAATTCTGAACTCAGATCCCATGGCACTAATTGCCTCTTCACCCGAATATAATCTGACGTGTAGGCAGAAGCCTAGAGGTGTGAGGAAAATTTATGGCACGAACTATGAAATGGATCTGGGAAATATATCCATGACCCATATGGTAATGAAAATACTGGCTGCTAAAAGTATTAGCTAGTTCAGAGAAACAAATCTGTTAATATCAAGGAAAGGTGTAATAATCCACTTAGCCCTTGGGGTAGGCTTCATCTCAAATACCTTTAGCCATCTGAAAGACAGGTATCTGTTTTAAGGTAGTCTTTTTCACTGCCTCCACAGTCAATGAAAATGGGGAGAGGACCAATGATTCAGCTCCCACAAGAGTAGTGTTTAAATCAATTAGGATGAACTGCTTTATGTGGTTGCCTCTTCCTCAACGTGCACTACGAAGAAGAGTTGTTGAAATAAATTTTGACAAGATGCTGAGATTCTAAGTCCAGTAAAATGAGATGAAACCCACCTCTGCTGCAGAAAATGTCCCCATCTTCTACCTTACCATTAACTTTCCACGTCTAAGGCAATAATTCAAAAATACTGGACAACCTAAATCAAATATCATGTGACATCTGTCGTCTCGTCAGAGTTCTCTGAGGAGGCCCTAGAAAGTCCATCCCACAGCTGCTGAACTACTTTACCCTTCACAGGCCAGTCGCATCACTGTCTTACCTGAGGTGCACTGTGATGTATCTGGATCAAACCACAGGGCTAAATGAGCACACGTGAGCATGCACACACATGCACAAACACATACACGCACACATAGAATCACAGAACCATAGAATCATACAATCATACAATCATACAATCATAGAATAGTTTGGGTTGGAAGGGACCTTTCAAATCCATCTAGTCCAATCCCCCTGAAATGAGCAGGGATATCTTCAACTAGATCAGGTTGCTCAGAGCCCTGTCCAACCTGACCTTGAAGGTTTCCAGGGATGGGGCATCTACCACCTCTCTGGGCAACCTGTGCCACTGTTTCACCACCCTCATCATAAAAAATTCCTTCCTTATATCTAGTCTGAATCTGCCCTCTTTTAGTTTAAAACCATTACCCTTTGTCCTATTGCTACAGGCCCTGTTAAAAAGTCTGTCCCCATCTTTCTTATAAGCCCCCTTTAAGTACTAGAAGGCTAGTATTTAAGTACAATAAGGTCCACCCGGCGCCTTCTCTTCTCCCGACTGAACAACCCCAACTCTCACAGCCTCAGAGGAGAGGTGTTCCAGCCCTCTGATCATTCTGGTGTCCTTCCTCTGGACCCGCTCCAACAGGTCCATGTCTTTCCTGTGCTGAAGGCTCCAGACCTGGATACAGGACTCCAGGTGGGGTCTCATCAGACGAGAGCAAGAGGGCAGAATTACCTCCCTCGACCTGCTGGCCACACTTTTGTAGATTCAGCCTGGGGTACAGTTGGCCTTCTGGGGTGCCAGCACACATTGCTGGCTCATGTTCAGCTTTTCATCCACCAGTACCCCCAAGACCTTCTCAGCAGGGCTGCTCTCAATCCCTTCATCCCCCAGCCTGTACTGATAGCAGGCTTTGCCCCAACCCAGGTGCAGGACCCTGCACTTGGCCTTGTTGAACCTCATGAGACTTACACAGGCTCATTCTTTGAGCTTGTCCAGGTCCCTCTGGATGGCATCCCATCCCTCAGGCATGTCAACCGCACCACTCAACTTGGTGTCATCTGCAAACTTGCTGAGGGTGCACTCGATCCCACTGTCTATGTCATTGATGAAGATATTAAAGAATACTGGTCCCAATATGGACCCCTGAGGGAGAGTACTTGTCACCATCTCCATCTGGACATTGAGCCTTTGACCACTACCCTCTGGATGCAACCATCCAAACAATTCATCATCCACTCAACAGTCCACCCACCAAATCCATAGCTCTCCAACTGAGAGAGAAGGATGTTGTGGGGGACTGTATCAAAGGCCTTACAGAAGTCCAGGTAGATGACAACTGTAGCTCTCCCCTCATCCACTGAAGTGGTCACTCCATCATAGAAGGCCACTAGGATGGTCAGGCAGGACTTGCCCTTAGTGAAGCCATGCTGGCTGTCTTGAATCACCTCCCTGTCCTCCGTGTGCCTGCTTGCAAACGTGCGGAAAAAAACGCCAGCCCACAGCATGCCAGCTGAGCAGTTCTAGATGACACTGGCACCAGCCATAGACTGGTGCAGACAGAAGGAACTGCCACGGAACTTTCCGTGGTCAAAAAGTCCTTTGAGGCAACCCACTGCCTTTCCTATTTTATTAGTTTGTGCAACTATAAATGTTTTGAATGCCTAAAGGAGAGCAGCACCTTAATGAAAAACAGCCCTTCCAGTTTAATATATGCAAAACTAGGGTGCTAGTGCCATTCAGACAGTCTACAAAGAGCTGCTTGGACAAATGAACTCATCTCCTAGCCAGAACAAATACCGTCTCTTTTATCTTTTGTCATCAAGCTTCTGTGAAGCCTTTAGAGCCTGCTCAATTTACTAGTAGTTGCCAATTACTAATCTGTGGCTGGCAATGCAGATCACAGCTCCTTTTCCTGACTGCAAGCATTTTTTGCTCTCCCTTTATAATCTATCACACTTTAGCTTGCTTCCATGGACCTTTCAGAGGTTTGGCTCTTATTACCAGCATTTAAAAGGGATCGGCACCCGCCAACGACAATTGCATCATGATCTACAATGACGAATTGGCTCCTAAGGGAAAATGTGTATCAAAAACCCCCAAGAAAAAACCAACAGGGCAACGCATGCTTGTCTCAGAAAAAGCATCTTGCTCAGGATGTTGTAAAATCTCAGTCAATTACATAATGAGCTATTAGAGGAAAGCAGACAGATGTAAACATGGCTTTGCTTGTGTTTCTGTTTTCATATAACAGTGCACAAAGGTCAAGAGCTAGAACTGAAAACGGTTGCATACAAAGAGAAGATATAGGTTCATTGTAGCTTTTGAAGAATCAGATGACAAATACATATATCTTTGTACTCTATTACTTCTCCAAGAAGCTGAACAATATATGCAATGACCACTTTCAGATTCCATGCTAATACACACCTTAGCTGCCCTTAGTTTTTATCATTCTTTGAGAATGCGATCATATTCAAAAATACGTTGATATCGAGCATGCTGCTCACTAATTAAATTTAGAAATTATTAGAAATACTTGACATTAAAAGATTTTAATTCATTTTTGAATCTTAATGATTGCATTTTTTAATCCAGCATTGTGTGTACTTCTCTTGAGGATCTACTGAGGATAGAGTGCATTAAAAATATAATTGGCTTTAAACCCTGGTAGATTAATATTTTGCCATGATTTACACTGCCTGTTTTGTATTCAGCTCTAAAATTGTTTTCCCCTTTCTGAATCAAGTATTGGTGATTCAAATGTAAGTTCTAACTGTTATAATAATGAGAGCAATATAAGCAAATCACCACATGTTAATGTCTTTAAAAAAAAAAAAAAACCTTTGTCTTGTGCCCAGTCTTTTAGCTAAAGCAACAACATTTTCAAGAAAGACAATATCTTAAAGCATATCCTGGAAGAATGTATTGTTCTATGGCCAATGGAAAAGTGGATAAAAGTTATGAGAGTCTATTACACTTTGTAGTATGTTATTTTAATATTTTCTCTGAATCTAAACCTGTATGTTTTTTAAATATCTGAGAAAAGCATCACTGAGTAGATTTTAAATTCCTATCAGTTTACTTTTCATTTAAGTTAGAAATAAATCATAAAAATATTCAAAATCTTTTACTAGTTAAAAAAAAAAAAAAAAAAAAGATGTGCCAATTTTCCATCAGTCATACCTAAGAGCCTCTTAGGTCTCCCTCTTTGAAGAAGCACATTAAAGTGGGTCAGAGGTTTCACAAATAAATTGGTTGGCAAGCAATATCAATGGTGCCCTAGACTGACCTGGTATATAATTGTTTGCATATCATTGCAGTAAAAGCAACAACCTGTTTAATCTGTGTGTGTTTATTTTGATCTGTATATGGACCTTAAGAGTCAATGCGATTTACTCACATTTATTGTCAGTTATTAAAAATGCTGAATAAAGTGATGGAAAGGTATTAGAAGGCATTTGCAATTAGGAAAGAAAATGACAGTCTGCATGGAACTGCTTACTCAGAATTTTATCACAAGCTTGCTGGGGTTTTTTCTACTCTATTTTCACAAAGCTTTATAACTCACAACTTGAGAGAAACATATCAAAACATTTTTTGCCTTCAGTAAATGGATGGCAGGATTAATCTTTCCTCCCTGGTTACATGCTCATGGCTATTGCAAAACTCTGGGCATACAAAACACAATCAATACAGTATTTTGCACTGTCCTGGTTTTGGAGTTTTTGTTTCGGTTTGCCTTTGGTTTGGATTGGTTTTTTCCCTAGGCAGTTAAACAGCATTGTAAAAATTGCAAGACTGTTCCCAAACCTAAGAAGGAATATCAGAGTACTCCCTACACAGAAGCCCAAGAAATCTTTCTATTGACTTCAAGGGATTTTGGTTTTCTCTGTAAAGTGAAAAATTTTCTGAGTCTCATGAAACTTAATATTCAGTCAGGACCTGAGAGCAATTATTCAGTCTTCAAATTTAAAGTTGATTTTACTTTACTATTCTGTCTTACTAGATTATTTTACTCCATAAGGAATCTCTAAATGAAATTAAAATAAAAGAGAAGAAATGATGAAGAGACAAGTTGGAACAGAAACTTTGAGCAAAACAAGAACATGAAGACAGAAAAAGACAGAAAAGAAGCAAAGATAAAGACCAAAAAGAGCAAATGAAAGTAGGAGAAGACAACAAGTCTTCAATTTAATATACTATATAAGCTAGTCTGAAGCTTTGAACACAAGACTAGAGGAACAGAAATCAAAGGCTCATTCAAATGTTTGGACTAGTTACACCTCAGCTGATGCAACTTGCTGAATCAGTTCCTCTGAGAGCAAAGGATAAAAGGAAGGACCAGTCTGGGAAAACATTTTTACAGTTCACACGTCTGAATGAAGTCCAATTGCAGCATCCTTTTTGGAGACAAAAAGATCAAGTGAAAAAGTTGCAGCTTTTTAAAAGAGATTAATGCCTGCTTACAATAAAGTGGTGCTTACAGAACCTGGCTGACATTTCTTGTCCTTTACTTACTTCAGCTAATGTTACATTACTCCTTCATGTGTATAAATCCAGAACATTCTCAGGAGCAATGGCAATAGTCACTATTGTTGGAGATGAAACTGGATAATCCATATTTTAAACCTGTAAGTAATACAGGAGTGGACATAATTTTTCAGTCAAATTGTGACAGAACTAAGAACTCTATGAAGACATCATTTTTGCTGATTTTTTTTTTTGTTCATTTTCTGTCAAGACTGCCTGAACAATGTCTTTCACTTGGAGTTTTGCCATTCAGCATCACAACCAGTTGATTTACTGAACCCAGTCAAAATGCTTCCTGACAGAGAAATTGGACACAAAATCCCTGTTTCACAGTTGCTCCACAAAACCCACATTTTGCACACAGAGGCTCAGTGTCATTCGCAGCAGCACTGCCAGGAAAACGAGGGGCAGTACCATCATCCTCAGGCTTACATTTTATTTACAGATGAGTATAGTCAAGGTAGGAGATATTCTTTATCATCTGCTCGCTACTCTCCTGTACACAAATGCTCTGATAAGCTCCTCAGAAAGTTCCTGTTGCCTGCTTCCTCAGTATAGCCCCAGGATAACAAAACGTGTAAGTTCAGCTTTAAGCAGTACCAGGAGAGCTAAGGTACGTGCTGAGGTGCTCTGCAGAATCAGGACTGAAGTTTTTTTGTTCAGTCAAGAGATTTCCTACCCTCCGTTCACTTTGTTGAATGCCCAGCACTGAAAATCAGCTAAGCAATATCAGCACATACTCAAGTTGTAATTTTTCTGTTTGTTACCTTACGGGGACTTGTCTAGCAAGTGTACTCGATCATCTCTCTTGATATATCTCTTATTTTGCTAAACACCATGAACTACAATGCAAGCACTCTGAGCAGTTGTATCTCCACAGTGTACAACAGCATCATAAAATGCTAGTTGCCATTTTTTATTTGCTCCTCTAAGGGACAAGCCTCTTTTGTCCACTGGAAAAGCTTTTGAAGTTCCTCGTTTTGCAGCAGCCCATTTAATTCATGTATCCAGGCCATGGAGTGACTGCAGTCAGATGCAGCCCTCACAGCTGGAACACAAGCCTCACAGGGAGCTGGCTGAAAAATTCCTTACTACCATCAATGTAAGAAATTCCTGCCTTTCATCGTCACTTTCCCATGGGGAAAAACAGCCCGGGCAATCTGATAGATGGTTAGGTACCACAGGTCTGATGCCCAGGAGTGTGCATGGGAGTTGTCCAGCTAGAGTCATAGTTCTGGAGTAGAGACCGGGCAAGGAATGGACCAAAAGCACTGCCCTGTGCAGGTCACATTTCTGTACTGTGATGCTTCTTTCAGGCCACATTAGCAAATATGCTTAGCCATTTGCAAGTGGGTCTTTATATATAAGGAAAATTGCTGATTTATCTATGAGCCGCTTGAACAAATTTACTTACTATCAGGACAGTAACATACCTGAGAACCAATTATTCATGAAAATGCATATTTGATTTTGAAAAAAATGGGTTAGCTATGTCCGGTTTATTTCCTTACTTGCCATGTCAATAGGAAATAAATAGACCCCATAATACAGAACTGCAAGTTACACCAAGTCAGCTTCAACCAATTAATATACATCTTTTTACTCCATGCACCTTCTAGCAGTTTGAACCCAAACTTTTCTTGGAAAACAAAAAGGACAAATATTTAAAAGCAGGCAATTATCTTTTACTAAGACATTCCTCATCCTAAGAAAATACACCTGATATGCTTTTAAAAATATACTTCATTTATTTTAAGGAAAACATTTAATCCAATTTATATTCTCCTAAGAAAACTTAATTTGATTGTTCAGATGTGTCTGTGTAACTAAATGTTTTATTTGCTTTGATTTCAGAGTTCTCCCTTTCTGCAATATTAAATGTATAATGACCAAGCGTACTTTCCTGTTTACAGAAAAATGCCGCTAAACTTCTACTATCCATCTATAAGCTTTTGGCAAGACTTGATACAACTGTGGTATAAGGTGATTAATGGAAGGCAAATAAAGGAATAATTAATCAAAACACATAAGAAAGTGAAAATAAAAAATGATGCAGAGACTGACAGGAAAAGCCTAAACTCCTTGTGCTTTGGCACCAATGAAAGCAGACCACAGAAACAGGCTAAAAAGTTCATGAATGTGCTCCAATTAATCTGTATGCGTACCACAATGCTCTTTAGTTTGGTTCATTTAAATCTGAAATTCCCTTCCCCGTTGATGTCAGCTGGTTAGCCAAGATGGTGCATTACTGTTATGATCACTGCAGCGCATATAATTTAGATTTATCTCTTTAGGGACTCAGCTCCACCCCCTGCTAGCTAATATGCTCACCATGTTTAATGATGCAAAAAATTTCCCTGAGTACAGGTTATTTATCTTTATCAGGGGCTGCTTTTGGCTGGCTGTCAGTTATCAGCCAGAATATTTGTTCCTAAATGGTTTGTACTCATCCATATTCCAGGGCAATTCTAAGGCCCATATTATCACTGATGTTTGCAATAAAAGTGTTTCAGTTCTTCAGATACACCTTAGTAATATTGATTTATGAGTCTGGACTGGTTATATTTCTGATGCAGTGATATGAACCCTGAAATATCTGTCATGGAAGTGAAATATCTATCCAAAACCTCAGAAACAAAACCCACTTGTAGGGGTCTTGAAGAAATATGAAGAATGAAGACATTTCTTTGAATATATTTTGAGGGGAATGAGTCAGAGGTGAGGTTTTTAAACTGAAGATCTGTAGAAAATAAAATAAAATTAGGAACAGACCAGTGAAAAGAAGACAGATGAAAGTGGGAGGAAAAGGAACAGTGAGAAGGAGACAAGTCTGAACAGAGAGGTAGGGAGACAAAAAAAAGAAACAAGAAATGAAAGAACGTTTGCTGCACCAGACAAGTGAATGCTTTCAGCCTATAAGGTTGAAAATGATAGTTGGAAAAGCAGAAAATGAAAGTTTATGACTTGAAAGTTCTTGCCTGTGCAGCAACGTGAACAAGCACCCAGCCTAAATGTGAAAAGCAGATATCCCAAGTGGAGAAAGAGTTCAAAACATTGAATGCAGTTCTACAGGGCAGACATGAGAGTTATGCTACAGGTCAAAGAGGAGAACAGCAAGTCTGGCAAATAAGAAAGACTGAAGATATGAAATAAGTAAGTAAATTTCAATTTTTTGTAGTTTTGACTAGGATGTCAATAAGGGCAGCAACAGCATGTCAGATTTGATGTATGCAGTATAATATGCTGGATTTGCTTTTCAGGGCATGTGAACATCTGTGGCACAGAGATTCCCAAGCTCACAGCAACCATGCTGGTTCCAAAACTAGAAGCAACAAAGCCAGACATGCTCTCCCCAGGGTGGCATGCTGAGCTAACACATCTTCGCTGCTTCCCAGACCTGAGGTAATGCCTGAGCTATGCTGGAGAGCCACACCAGTTTGTTTGGAGCAAATTCAGGTATCTCTAACAAAAGACATACTTCAGAGAGTAAGAAAAGCTAAATCCCCAGTTTAGATCCCTCGCCTGTTTCTATAAGGGTACAATAATGGCCAGCGCTGTTACTCCCTTCTTACTATCTAGGCACCCATTTGATGGGTAGAGTCACGTAATTAGAAGTAGACCATAAGTTGCCATCCGTAATTCAAACAAAATTTGGTGTTGAAGCTGGCACATATAAGGCTGCCTTCAACTCAGGAACACGTATAAGTGTCAGCTGAACAACTTTTATTCTGAAGTCTCCATCTAGCAGGTAGGTCTTCCCTGGGGCCAGCACATCTATACTACATCATGCACCCAACAGGTTTTGCAACCACTCAGCTACAGAGTCATTATCTTTTTCCTAGGCTTAGGCACATGCTGGGCACTCTTCTGGCTGCAGCTTCACCAGCAAAGAAAGCTGTTGCTCAGGAATCCATGAAATATAGCCCTACCAGAAGTTATGGCCACTTCAGATCTGCTGGTTGAGTTGCTCATATGCTTGTCTCTCTCCTCCCTTGTCCTTCACAATTCTCTGTGGCCTGGTGGCTCATGCCTATGTGAGAGTAAGGATCTGTGTTCAAAACCTTTTCTTCGCTGTGTTAAAGTAGGAGATGTCTGCTTTTTGAGAAGGCTATTGACAGTAATCCATCTTTGCTGGATATAACACAGTTAAACAGATAGGAAGACTGGAAATAAGAGGATAACCAGACAGGTACAACAGAAGAATAAACCCCTTTATTGATTTCTGAAGATGTAAAACATTTGGCCTATTTTTAAGAATATATCAGATTTGGATGAATTCCCTGAGTCTTTATGATGAAAAGGAGGATGTACTTTGTTTACATGAAAAAGCATTGCAATGGACGTTCTCATTTTTAATCTACTTGCAACATTGAAGCTGTTACAGGCTAAATTACTTATATGAAATTTTTAACCTCGAGAGAAATAAATACCCCCAAATTGTGTAAAATAAGATTAATTTCCTTCAAAAGTCAATTAAATGTTTTCAGCCTACATCACGTACAAATGTTAGTATCGCAACCAGCAAACAGCGTGTGTAATGGAAATACAGCACGCATACTTGAATTCCACTTTTGTTGGTTTTAGATGATATATTTGTTTGATTTCTACCATGACATGCTCTTCCTGTTCTGAAGCTTTCCAGAAGCCTAGATTAATGACAAAATGATCTCCAGTATAAACTTCCACAATGATAATAACTTATGCTGGCATAGACAGAATACTTTACAGGGCCACTGAGATCCTCTGAGAGCATGAAATAAACACACGGCACCCGAAAAATAACTTAATTTGTGTGTTATTTCCAGTATTAGTGCAGTAAATATGCAGAGACTTAACTAACTGACCATTTAATATTAGTAGGATGATATTCAATATCACAATATTCATGTGCTATGATAAGTATTTGAAATACTCTCTGTGCTGTTAGATAAAATCCCTGTTAGACCTATCCTTGATAATGTGCATATTGTTTCTGAAAGCAATCTCTGAATTATTTAGAAAAGACCCGTTTTCCTCATGAGACATAAAATGAAAATGAACTGCAGATTTTCTGCAAGTTCTTATTACCATTTGGTCTAGACCACATTATGACCAAATTACGGTGAAAACCCTTGAATAAAGTAATTTCACAGGAAGCTGTTAACCTGCTAAAGCACCAAGAAATACAGATCAGACTGAAATGAGCTTTAGTTGTATGCTTCTTGATTCAACTATTTAGATAATGTACTTTCATTTAGATCAGCAGCTAAACGTGTGAAGGATAATAGCCTTTCTTGTACAGGTATAATGAGACATCAGTGCAGTAGCACAGAATAACAGTGAAGAAGGGAAAAAAGCAGTTCTCATGCCTGAAGTTCTCTTGCGACAGACACTTTTTTAAAAGAATGTGACTATGGAAGCAACAAGCATTTATGCCAGACGCTTTCATACAACTTGAGAACATGAATCTGTCACCTGATGAAAACTGATTAAGCGCCATCAAGCCCAGAAGTGGAAATGCTACTGCTATTGAGAGAAAAAATGCACAACATAGAAGAGTGGGAGATATTTATGCATATGCCATCTCTTCTCTTAAGCAGAAAATAAGCGCATTTCAAAGTCAAGTTTCTTGTCTCCTCCATCCTATTGAACACAAAATCTGTTCAGAAACTTTAAAGGGAGGACGAAACAATGTAAGCTTACTCTTCACTCTGAAGTTCTTCTAACATATCTCTAATATAGTAACCAGCAACTGGTTTCAGAAAAATTTAGTTCAAACTAGTAACTTGTTTTCAGGTGGCAAAATAACATCTTTAAGTACATTAATGTATATAATGATACTGATAATCTGATTTTATTTTCTTTATGTATTTGCTTTACAGCTTAAGCATATATCTTTCTACTGCTCTAACTCACTTTGGTTATATTGCAGTTGACCTCAAAACAAAGTATAAATACTTCTGGATTGCTTGAGTTTTTTCTTTTGCATTGATATTTGTAGACATGGCACACTACTACAAAAACATAATTAATCTAGGCCCTGGACCAAGGAAAAAATTATGGGAAGTGTAAACCTGTACTTAAAACACCTCCACACAGAAGGACATTGTTGAATGGAGGTCCTTATCCTGTGATGATATCACCAACCTTGTTACTATATGACTATTATTAGTACAGCCAGTAAAAATGCAGCTTTTCTGTTTTTCTAGATGTTTCATTATTTCAAAATTTGTCTTCACTGAAAGTGAAATGAAAATTACTATTTTTACAATTAAATGCCAAGTGGACCTCAGACATTTGCTTCCATTTATTTGCCTTCAAAGGATTTATTACTGTGGTCAGTTACTCATCTGAACCAATGGCCATACATCATTATATATCATTCAAGGCATGGCACAATGTCATGCACAATATGTTAAACTGTGCACCCCTCTTGATTTGCTAGCTTACATGAGATACGTGTGTAAATTTAGTATACCTCATAAAGGGTCTACATGTGAACTATTCACCTAGCTATTCTCTTTTCTGTGAAGAGAAATAGCAGTTATGATGCACAATTCATTTGACCTAATTTAGATGTTTACTTACTTAGCAATGTTATAAATCAAACCCTAGGAATGCCTGCTTCTTTCCTCTAATCATCATGAGCAATTTTGCACTGCTCTTGTTTGCATGTCATAGGACACTTCAAATAATTTCTACCTTGGCTTTCTTTTTTTTTTTTTCTGTATTGTTAGAGTGTTTGTAAAATCATTATAAGAACAGCAGCTATGCTGATATTTCAGGAAGCATACCTTTTATTTAGCTATTTGTTTTCTGTTTCCCATTTGTGTTTTAATAGAAAAGTCTAATGTTCAGCACCTTGAGCAAAAAAGGAAGACTAGCTTCTGTATACTAACTAAAGGTCTGGCTACTTTCAGTAGCCAGGGAAAATTATTCCAGGGATACTGAAAATGCTGATCTTCTTTATTATTTGTTGCAGTTGCCCTTGTTATTACAGAAAGCCAGAATGAAACCTGACTGGACTCAGCGCTGCAGACTAAGGGGAAGACCAAAAGACAGAGCTGGTAGCACTGCTGAATAGAGAGAGAGGAATCCCGAGTGTTTCAGTCTAAGACAGAAGGTCCATCGTTTTGACTTGCATAAAGGATTTGAATTAACTTTTAAATAATATATTTCATATATACTTTAGCTGTTGGGAAGGGCTATTCTTCATTTTCTTTCAATATAGGCATGACCAGAAAAGAAAAAAGGGAAGATACAGCAAATCTCTCTAGTGAATTGAAAGGATATATTGTAAGGTACTATTAGCAGTATGCCTTTTCTTTTAGGAAGAAAACATTGAGAGAAAAAGCTATGAGTTATTTTTGCGAAATACTCTTACAATCTATGAGAGGTACAAAATAGCATAAGAGTATATTAGAGGGGACAACATGAAACAGGAGATTGTCTTGATAGCTTACATAAAATTGAAAGCTTGTTCTCTTAGGTTAGAAAACTGAGGAAAGAATTATTTCTGTGTAGTGACAAAGGGAAATGTAAGTAAGTCTACCTGGCTGGTGTTCCAAGGCTGGGAACAGGAAATAAAGGTGGACCTTCACTTACTCTATCTGCAATTCTGAAACTACAAACAGGCTACCTATATATATAAAGATGCATCACAGGGTATGTAAGGTAACAAAATGGAGCAGATGAAAGTACATTTTTTTCTTTTGTTTTGTTTTGACAGTTGGCAGTTAGGTAATGTACTTACATTTGCAGGACTATTGCACACAAATATGTACTAAACATTAACTATAGCATGCATAGAAAAAGTGTATTTCTATGAAGTGTCCAGGAGTATGCTATACTTGTTTCTAGGATTGCTTGTGTGGATTTTTATATTTGTAATATTTAGTGTATTTTACATACATTACTTTATTTATCTGATTATTTCACAGGAGTTTTTTGTGAGACACTTGCTGCTGCTTTTTATCCATTCTTACAAAGTATTGATTACTCTTGGTTTCCACTTACTTGAGAAACACCAAGAAATTCCCTATCTTACAGAGGAGTTGGGGGATTTTTGAGTGTATGTATGTCTTTTATTTTGAAAGAATAGTATGATTTCAATGCTTTGCAGGATCAGGGATCAAAGCCCAAATTGTCTCAGCTTCCACACCTACTCTATGCAAGGACTCATCCATCAAAAAGTGGGACTCATATCCCATGGAAAATCTCAGTCCTTTTTTTGTCATCCTGAAATAGAATCAAGAGTAAAAACTTATTCACACCCCAAAGACATACTAGGAAGCAATGAGTGGTCTAAATAATTCTCAGCTTACATCAAAAACCAGTGTCTGATACACCCGAACTTTCAATTCCCATGAGACACTATGGCAGCTTAGCAAAGTAAAGGCTGTTACTGCCAACCATAAAAAACTGGCCTTTTCATTTTCTTTGAGGAAGACTGCAGTGCAACAAGTTTTTAAAACATATTTTTCCAGGATTTTTTTTTATATAAAATGGTACTTTCAGATGTCACTGACATTTTAAAAATGGAGTATTCAAGAATTTATCCATAAAAGCTATAACCCCTACTGGATAGAGAATACAATAATGGTAAAGGAAGTAGAAAATCACACAAAGGAAATAACCACTTTCAGAGTTTTCAATACAAAGCATATTCAAAGACTGTAAAGGTAACTGAGAATCTTTCCCATATGTTCAGTGATCTTTGGTTCAGACTATATTGATGCTCACTGTATCATAGTAATCTCTTTTGTTTCCTATTCATTTAGAAGATTTTGTATTACATTAATCCTTCACATACTTCAGATTTTGAGGTCTTCTCTAGCTCTGAAATCTGACTTAAAGTATGAGATTGAAGAGTAATAAGGCAAAGAAAGAGCATTTCTTGTAGATAGAAGAAGGAATCTAAGTTCTGCTGGAGTTTTCATCAAGCAAAACACTAGCCCTGATAACCCTTACACTATTAAAATATTTCTATAGACACATACATTAAAAATGTGCTAAGAAATGCAAGTGTCAGAGATTTATTCATGTTGTGTATCACCAAAGTAATACAGAATACGCAAACAACTAAGTGAATTATGGTCTTCGCTATAAGCAAAATAGAAAGCTGCCACCAGAGAGGGAAAGCAATGACTGATTCCAGGTAAGTGTTTCTCTAAAATGAAACAAGAGCTATTTGGTACAAATCATTCTGCTTCCCCATTGTGCTTATGTAGCCAAACTACACAGCCATTTGAAGAAAAAGCAAATAGAGAGACAGTTTTTTTTTTGTTTGTTTCCTGGGGCCCTGGTACAATAGCATCACTCTTGGGTGTGCACACAGCAACTACTTGCAACCCATGAACTGGACTCTGCTCAAAAGCTGTGGCCTACCTGCCCAGGAGTAATCAGTGCTTCATCCCTGCATTGGTACCAGCACGACCCACGCATGGAGAGCAGTGCAGTCTTGAGCATCCCAACTTTGCATCCCGGAGTCTTCCCTAGAGTCACAGCTTGCAAGTGGCAGCAAAATGATCCTGCTGCCTATTTTGACCATGCCAGAGCTCGAGGAAGGGAAGGTCTACAGGGTGTCAGCAGCAGCAGGATTCCGTGCCCTCTGAGCA
Organism: Phaethon aethereus; assembly: GCF_964289735.1. NCBI lineage: Eukaryota > Metazoa > Chordata > Aves > Phaethontiformes > Phaethontidae > Phaethon > Phaethon aethereus. The sequence goes on along the minus strand of NC_138576.1, from coordinate 43,151,381 downwards.
TTGCTTTTGGGATGCTGCTGCAGAAAACTAGGTCTGCTGCTGCTTTCTGAAAGGCAAAGAACTGAGGTCTAGTATCCCAGATCTCCAGGCTAGCAAGGCCCTTCTCTTCCTTTGCTTCCCACAGTGGGAAAAGTGTTACTCCAACAAAGTCTAGTCAGCTATCCTTCAGCAATAATATTTGGGTTTTATTTGCACCACTGTGAAGCTTTGAAGCAGCTCTGCCGAAACATGTGGTTTGATCTTCCCTCTTTTTTGTGAGCATTAACCATTGCCCGGAAATACTGCTCTAGAAGCCTTGTTAAATGTCTGGCTCCAGGGATCTCCTGGGACTATGAGGCTGCCAGTCACATAACACTCTCTGAGGCATTTCATAGACATTAAAGATGGTTCATTACTAAATTTAACTCTCATCATTCACTAAATTAAATTCTGACCACTCAAGTGTTTTGAGCAACAGGAGGGGTTTTTTCTAACCTTACATGTCTTTTTCATATATCACAGAAAGCTGACATTAGCTGTAACATGAACCTTATTCCTTCCTAGCCATAACTCCCAATGAAACCAGTTGGATTTTTAAATGTTTAAGAAGAAAGGAAGGAAGTAGGTTCGGAAGGAAATATATATGTAATATGTGTCACTGGGCACACTTTCTGAAGTAATACTCTCTGGTGCCTATTACTTTCACTCACAGATGCCTTGCTAAGTGGCACTGTAACTTACTTTGGTGTTTCTTTCAGTAGAATTTTAAAACATTTATCATGCTGAAACACTTAGAGCAGCACACTCAGTTTGGTATCATTAGATCTCATTAGCAATCAACATTCAAAAAACATTTTCTTGGGGTTTTTTTCTTAACACCCATACATATAGTTTTCCCATAATTAAGCAGATCTATTAGTCTCACATCATGGGTGGGATGGAATTTTAAATAACATTCATCTCTTTCAGAAATAAATACGACTCTGAAATGAAAAAGCGCTCAGTTAGCTTGCTGTTGCTACAAGGGTGGGGAAAAGGACGGGCTGACAACAACGCAGCCTAAATACACCGTGCTGCGGGGCTGAGGAGGGGGTGGAAGGTTTTCAATCAGTTCAAACCTCAGCAAAGAATGATCACTTCTGTGACAGGCTGGGAAGCCCTGGCTGTGTCTAACACAGATCTAGCCCTTCAAGGAGGTCTTGCAGAAGGTTGATTTCAGTCAAATGCTGGACTCAAAGCTGGATGTGTACCCTGTTGAAAACAGAACATAAAGATGCTTGAGATGTTTGAGAAAGCAGGGCTGTGCCAGGGGAGAGGGGAAGTGGGAGGCCAGGAGTTTTGCTCAGCCCAGTTGGTGTCACTTCTCAGCACACAGGATGTTCAGCACCAAGGGAAACACTCAGTTTTCAGACTTAAATCAACATTGTCCTATTAGTCCACATGGTTGGTTTGGTGGAGATGGGGAGGGTGGTGGTTTCCAGATTTGTTTCCATTTAGCTGAGAAATCAGGAGCACAGATCAGCCCTGCACCTGGATTTGTTTTGTTTACTTACAAAGAGGGAACAGAAAGCCAAGCAAGCTTAACTCAGTAATTAAGTCATTAACAGCATGCATTTTCCTTCTTTGGGAAATCCTTATTGCACAAGCCCAGCAAACTCTGTGTCCGGGAAGCCGTGCTCTGTCTCAAAGTCACATTTCACCTCTTTCTGTAACTTTTCAGCCCAGAGAGCACCCAGCTTGAGACCAATAAACCAGCCCCATCTTGGTTAACCAGGGAAACCATCAATTGACAGCATCTATGTCTGAACTTCCTTAGACACAATAGACACAAAGCAATAACAATAGCAATAACCACAATCATAATGGTACCAAGAAAAGTTCCTATATGATCACCTATTGGTACATTGAAGCTTGGGAGACTATAGATATTAGAATTTTTATCACACAAGAAAATTAAAACGTAAGCCCATACTTGGGCTTAGTGCAGAAAACACTCAAAATCTGTAAGTCATTTAAACTCTTTGATTGAGTACAGTCTGATTTATACCAGATTTAAGCTTTATTCACCGCTGGGGAACAACCTACAAAGAAAGAGGGAGGGCTTACCCTTCTGTCACTTCAGCACTCCCCTTTTGATAAGACCCCTTATCGGCCATCAACCTCAGAGCTTCATTCATCGCTGCCTCTATGCTGAGCTGTGGAAGGGGAACATCTGACTGCAGATCAATCAAAGTATTTACTTTTTTCTATAGTGTAAATAGCAACACTGAAAAAAGGTTTCTAGAACTACAGAGTTGGGATGTGCTTGTCTGGAAGGAACAAGGAAATTAGCTGATCACACCAGAAAATAAAAACACTCCTTCAAGTTCTGTCCAAAATGGTTATTGCTTTTCAAGTTAAAATTACAATATTTACTTCTTTCCTCAGTAGGCCCCTCTTCCCAGTCGGCAGCTGCCATTGACTGGTTGGACCATGGTATTCTCTCCTTAATTTTTAACTGTTGCCATCAACTAGACAGCTTCCATTTCTCTCCTGAATCTCATCCTCTTTCCTTGGCATTTTCTCTCCCCTACCGGCACCTTGGACCCTGGGACTACTGTGAACCTTCTCATGAAAAATCTAGCTACAGGAAGACATGCCCTGGTGCTGCATAGAGAAGAAGAACACCTGATGGGAGCATCAGACTGACCAAGTATCTTCTGGACTGGAGAATGCAAGACTTCCCTCCGTTGAAATCACTGATGCCTCCTCCGCTGGCCTTCCTCATGCTGAGGTCTGGTCTCTCTCCAAGCAGCAGAGCAAATCTGTGACAGGGGACGCCAGATGGGAGGCAAGAATTTTCATTTTTAACCAGCCTACCGTGAGAATCCTTGACTTTCCTCTTCTGAAAAGTCTTGTCATCTCTCAAAATGCAGCTGGAATTCCTCACATCAAAAACAAGTCTGGCCTGCTGATAGCTGAAAATTGCTAAGCGGTGGGATGATTTTGTGTACAGTAAGCCTACACATTCGCTGTGCCAGCTACCCTTCTGCCCAGCATTCACTCCAGGTCCGATAAGAAAAGGAAAGGACTGGTGTGCATATCAGTCAACCTGCATCAGGCTCAGCATGTGTTAAAGAAAGGGCTGTGATGGGAACTCTGACAACCCTAATCAATCTACTGCTTCTCCAGACTTGCTCCTACACATGCCTCTAGCCTTTCTACTTCCTCTGTGGCTGTGCCAAGCCTCAGATTTCACAGCACCAGTCTGTAGAGACCATGCTGTTCATCATCTATCATGAACTTGTGAGCATGGTGCCCCTAACTTCTTTACTGTACAACTTTGAAATGAATCCTGTAGTGAATGATGACTCTCCATCTATTTCTGATCTGATCTAAAACATATTTCCTCCTTTGCTGTACTTCTACTTTCTATCCCTGCTTTCCTTCTTATTTTTAAACTTTACCATGGAGCTCCATATGGTGTATTAGATTAAAGCCATTACACAAAGAAGGCGATACATTTTGTTGTACTGTTCCCCATCCCACCACACTGAACTGCACTGAGAAGAAGGGAGAGTATTCTAGAGAAGGAAAAACAAGGCGAGATCTTCTGCCAACCATAGCTCCCATTCTCTTCAATTTGCAAAAAGAGGAAGTCATAGTCAGCAGCCATACTGGTTGAAAAGATCTGTAGGACAGAAATTCCCAAAACCAATTTAAGCTGCATGCAGTGGACCAAATTAATCCCTACTATAACTTTTCATAATTCAGTTCAGAAGAATTTAGTGCAATGTGACCTAAGCTCAAGTATATTTCTGTAAGGATGAATTACAACTTGGTGCCATTTATTATGGAGCTCCAGAGAGAGAATGAGAACAAAGAAGACTCTCAGCTTTCCAAAAGTGGATCATAGAAGCAATTGTATCACCAGCAATATGGATAGGAGGAAAAAGCTTATAAAACTGAATAAATAGGAAATCTTTCAACTTAATGTTTAAGTCTTAGAAGAGAGATTTCCCAAACAGCTGGCAAGAACTGGAATAGTTTTAAGATAATCACAATCAATTCTTACAGTACAATAAAAATAGGTATAAGAGAAAAATCATTCAAACCTGAAATGTAAGAGGACAAAAGGTCATAAATTGCAATAGAAGCCCCTAGGGAATCTGAAAACATATAGGGGTTGGGGGTTTTAAAAAATTGTCTAGCTATTGAAGAAAAATATTGTATTAACAAATGGACAAATGAGGGTAGATATATCCCTCAGAGTTGCTTCATCAACCACAATCACATGAAGAATCCAATGTACCTTTTTGAAAAGTAGTTGAAATACTGAATCTGCTAAAGCAGAGAACAAGCCTTTGTTAGCTACTTTTGAAGGTCATCAGTAGCTTTTAGTGTATAGGACATTTTTACAACAATTAGATCAAAACTCAGGTTGAAAATGTTGGTGGATTTCATAAGTTAGAATGACATCAATAGTTGACTCCTCCAGGGCACTGCCTAGGAATAAGGGTTTTATTCTAAAAAAATCTTGCTGCCACTTGGAGCACCACTGGAAACACACATTAATTTTATATGATAAAAAATGATTGTTTGTTCATTTTAAATATAAAAGTTATTTAAAGAAAGACAGTTTCATTCTGGTCACCTTAGGTGTTGAAGATCTGAAAAGCCCTGTTGCTTGTGTAACTCTTCAAGAATCATGAGGATCCAAATAATCAAAAAAAAATGCACATACAGTGTCTATGGCATGACCGTTACTTCTACCATCTGTTAGGCTACATTTGCACCCTAAGGAGATACAAACCCAGCATTAAGAGGTCAACTGCAAAACTGAGATGGACCTTGACAAGCAGGCCTTCAAATCAATGCTAGCATGTCCCATGTCTGAAAAATCCTTCATTTTACAAGGCTCACAAGCTATATTAAATGGAATGAAAAATATAAGTGTTGTGCATATCAAAAACTTCAGCTCCTTCTTCAGACTATAGCAGGATGCAGAATTTAAAATGTAAAAGATTTTAGGAACAAGAATAATTCCATTTGCCCAACAGGCCTGCCAAATTTTATTCCTCTTAATATCATGTGAGCAGGAAGGAAAGTTATTATTATTTTTCCACATGACACTAATTCCTTTTGCAACTGACAGGCTGAACAAAGGCTGCACGTTTCATTTGGCCAAAAGGTTAGTTTTTGTTTAAGAATATAATGGATGATTCATTAGTTTAAAAAACAACCCTGCAAGAAAACAAAGAAAAATGTCGTATTGGTGAGATGCTAATGGGAATATCGTATCATACACAAACAGTACCTGAAACATTGTTTTCTGTCACATTAGCACGCAAGAATTTTTAACAAGATTATTCAAAGGGAGACAATGTCCTCTATTTACTTGTGATTATATCTCCTCACTGAAAATATTCATGTTACCATCTTAAAATTTCTGGAGTTCCCTCCCACAAAACGTGTAAATTTTAATCAATTGTTTAGAAAGTGGAATACATGTTGGAGATAGTGGATAACAAGTTAAAAACAGATTAAGCAGGTTGCTTACATCCAGTAGACTAGTTTTATTCAAAGTCAAGTAGACCAAAACAAATTTCAAATGCAGAAATTACAAAAATTGGAAGCTGAGTGTGCCCCTGCAGAAAACTGGAAAGGGCAAAATTCACCCATGAGTCTGTGAGGTCCCTCTCTATTCTCCCACCATGGCTCGGAAACAGAGTTCAAGCAGCAGTACCATCATCACATTACCAAAGAAGGGAGAGAGGTACTTGGAAAGGGAATTAGATGACAGAAGATTTGATTTAATAAAAGCTGTGATAAAAAAGAAAGCATGGTGATAGCGTATATCAAGCACATAAGCAGGAGTAAAACTCCTGTATTTTCATCCAAAGGAGTAACACACATCCAGCAACACTACATATATGATCACATACTGTGATATAAAGTAGAGAGAAATTTTTTTTTGTGATGCTTTGGTCCTTTCCTGTTAATATAACATTGTCCCAGAGATAATGTGTATAAAGGTTTATCTACCTCCTGTTATATCTCGCTAACAATGAAAAGAAATATGGTCGAGCATATTTGAGTAAAATCCCATATACTTGTCAGGCAAATTTTTTTAGTTGTTTTTGTCATCATTCTTGATAACAAAGATAGTTATTCTGTTCTTACTTTTGCCCTTAAAAACTAAAATCTCTTTCTGTCTGAGGATGTATCCAACAGTCAATTTCTTTGGATCATAACATCTTTTACGTGATGAATGCAGCTATGGTAATAAATACCACAGACTACACTCCAATTTTAAGGCATGCTCCTTACTGACTTGAGAACCCTGTTCCAGTCTCTATTCTAGCTGGCAGCCTTCTTTCAACTTCACTCTGCCTAAAACACATTCGGATTTTTCCAACAGCAAAGAAGTTCTTATAAAGTAAAGCTAGCCTCAGCCGTTTCTGACATAATTCCTCAGAAATAACCCTTTCTCATTACCATCTTTAAAAGGTTTGAAATTTTCACTAAATTCTCTTTTGATATTTTCAAAATTCTGAAGGCCTCTTATTTGGTCAAAATGCCTTTTAAGAGATAACTAAATTAACGGGCAAACATGTTTCCAAATGAGAAAAATCACATGAAAGTTCTTGAATTTAGATAAATGAAACATTTTGACAGACCCAGTCTGATATTTCTCCTCTCTGGATTTTCAGTTCACTCTTACAAAATATCAAATTTTCAGCTCTGAATGAGACAGTGCCAATATTCAAAATCTTTCTGGTCCTTCTCTAACTCAAGCTGTCAAGCTGGTATTTTTGAATAAATCAGCAGGTCTCCAGTATCTGAGAATTTATTTCAAGCATGTTGCCCCAAATACTTTTTTAACTGTCAAGTCTTTTGCATTGATGGGTTGAGAACTGTTCAGGAACTTGGTACATCATGCGTACCTCCCACAGAAATATCAAGGGTCCAGAAGCAATGTCACCACATCAGCACAGTGTCACATCTGAGAAGACAGCCCTCTCCGCTGGGCTTTTTAGCTGAAGCTCCGTGTCACACGTACCCTGCCTCTGATTTCAGAGCAGATTTGTCCAGACGTGAGCCTGCCTGTATACCTTCTCCTTGCACCATGGCTACCCCTTGGCTGCACTATGTGGTGTTAGCTGAACACCCGATAGCTCCCATTTGTTGCCCTCCACAAGCCTTCTCTATCAGACCTCCCACCTCAAGCACGGTTCTGAAACAAAGTCTATTTTCCCTGCAAGGCTACTCAATAATCCCCTTGTCCAGCTGGGACTTTTGAGCTAACACCATCCCTCCCTGTCTTGAGAAACTGAATAGCAAGACAAATTCACATACAATGATGTGTAAATTACTATCTATCTGTTTTAATTGTGCATTTATTCTTATGGTTTTCCCCAAAAATATATAGTCACTGTGATTCCTATCCAGCATATTTTAAAACACTGGAAATAAGATGATCTTTAGAAAATCCATTCTCTTTCTTTTTTACCACCTAAAATGGGCACTTGCAGTTCAAACCTCATCAGGTCACACTTTGTCTGTTACCTAAGAAGCCTTTCAAATCACCCTGGCTGAAGCTGAAACTTCTTTTGAAGGGAAAATCAATGGGATGCTTTATTTTTTCAAGTGTTCTAATTCTACCATTCACAGTGTAAAGACTGACTGTAAGTAAAGAAAAAATGCTTCCTCTCCCCCTTACCTCCCCCGACCTGCTACTTTCTCCCTTTTGAATACCTTCAGCCTGAGCTGTGGAGACTTCAAAGACTTCAAAGGCAGCAGATGCTGCTGCTGGGGCTGACACTGAAAATGCTGGATTCAGCAGAGAATGCAAAGATTATGGATTGTGGAATATCTTAATTTGTTTCAAGAGATTGCTGGCTTCATTCATTTCAAATTAATTAAAATGGATATCCAAAGCAAGCTAACAAACAAGAAGAAAAACAGAGGGAAAAATCACAGAAGGAAAAAGAAATTAGTGTGCAGCAAACAAGGAAATTTTCTGCTGTATTCAGCATACACTAAGGAGACAGGACATTAGTTATGGCTCTCTCCACAGCTACCTCAAGCCAAGGAGGCAGAGCAGCATCAGCCAGTGGTTATTTGTCAGGTGCCTCTGCTAGCACGCATCATACCCAAACCAGTTCCTAAACCTTGGTTCTTGCTGCCACAGGCTGTGGAGCAAGGGCAGAGATTCCAGTGTCCCAGAGGGGGCTGGAGGGTCCCTGATGCCGGAGAAATCGGTGGCAAAGCCGTGACGTGCACAGGGAGCTCTGCTGTGCCATTGGCAAGGGGCTAGAGGGACGTGGGAGGTGAGCTGCTGGGAAGGAAGCCGTAGGCAAGCTCAGGGATTAACTAGGGAAGGAACCCATTTCATTTCTGGGCTGGATTCATGCCAAACGCTAGGAGAAAATCCTGTGAAAGAAGTTAGGCAGCTCTCTGCTTCTCATGTATCAGCTGAATTGTCCCTTCCTAACTGTTTTCTTGCCTTCTGTATTGATCTCAGCATCAAGTCCACTGCCGTCTGATCTTATGTCTGCTGCAGAGGTCAGAATCTTGGTAACAAAACACACAATTTCTACTATTTGTTAGGATTTATTGACAGAATTATCAAAATAATCCTAATATACTAATGTTTTATTTACACAGATACCTGAAAGTCTAGAAGAACCTCTTGAAATATTCATCAGGGTTGGATACCGTGTGAAACTTATTTCAGGCGTTATGCTTTTATGTGCCATATCATAGTTTTTTAACTAGTGCATATCAGCTATAATGGGCAGGCAATGCAATTAGTGCATAGGGGCTCCACATCTTTTATTACAGAGGATTCTGGGTTTTCAATTTTGGGATTAAATAATGTAAAAAAAAAAACACCTTAAAAGGGTTTGAGTAAGAACCCTTCAAGATGAAAAATTATTTTCTTAGCTAGTTCTGGATGAACTACTCTGGTAAAAAGAATATTGTTTAATTTTCATTTTGAATTAAAGACCTGGAAAACTGAGTAACACACAGGTTAATGCTGAGCTGAGCTGTGCTTCTGCTCCTCTGAGGGCCATAAAAATGTATTAAAACAGGAATTATTTTGTACACTGTGCTGTACTTCAACGTTTAATTCTCAGAAGGCTATAAAATCACTTCCAGGGTAATGAAATTACAAAAGAATTTTAATTTCATTTTCAATCCCTTATTGTTACAAATTACTAAGAAAAGATGGTTGGAAGATTACTAGTGATATTTCTACTTTCCATCTTCGAACTGGCCAGGGTTTTTGACTGAAATACTTGCAAAAGACAATTGTAGGTAATTTAGATGAGACATAGTGCAGAAGACCCTGAGATATGCAGCTGGCTGCATCAGTTTATGCATTATGAAGAAAATATTATTAGAAAGGACTCCAAGTGGAAATAGCATTAATAGGCAAAATAATAATAAATAGGCAAAACAAATAATAAACAGGCAAAACAATAATAATAAATATCAATACAGTAAGTGTTTAACATAAAGGCTTATTGTAACAAAAGGATAAAACAAAATCATATACTCCTAGTGTCACGTCCATAAAAAAATTAATGTCTCTGACAATGATGCTTCAGTGCTATTTCAAAGAAAAGCTAAAAAAAAGTTTCCAACAACAAAGCTTTTCCCTGTGATTTGCCAGATATTCAAGGGTGATTTTTTTTTCTCCCAGGCCAAAGTGCTCAGTTGTTACTCAAGCCAAATTCTTGCTAGAACCAATGGAGACATTTTAGGTTTAGCTTTCTTTCAGAAAGTTACACAGAGGCAGAAGCAGGCCCTATAGGGCTGAAGAAAAATTACTGCCCTGTTACAAAGCAGATCTTAATACAATTCTGCTTTCATGAAGGAGTACAAGGCTGGATCTACAAAATTTTTTAAATTCCCACACTTTTAAAATGTTGATTTGAGTTGAAGTAAAAGCTAAGATATCTGACCCTCTCTAGAGCCACAATAAATTAAGAGGATCTCCTCAAAGGTTAAGGACATGTTAAACCACCTGGAGGACATGTTAAACCACCTGGACACCCACAAGTCTATGGGGCCTGATGGGATCCACCTGAGAGTACTGAGAGAGCTGGCAAAGGAGCTTTCCAAGCCACTCTCCATCATTTATCAGCAGTCCTGGTTAACAGGAGATGTCTCAGATGACTGGAGGCTTGCCAATGTGATGCCTGTCTACAAGAAAGGCCGGAAGGAGGACCCTGGGAACTACAGGCCTGTCAGCCTGACCTCGGTACCGGGAAAGATCATGGAGTGGTTTGTCTTGAGAGTGCTCACAGGGCATGTGCAGGACAACCAAGGGATCAGGCCCAGCCAGCATGGGTTCATGAAAGGCAGGTCCTGCTTGACCAACCTGATCTCCTTCTATGACCAGGTGACCCGCCTAGTGGGTGAGGGAAAGGCTGTGGACGTTGTCTACCTGGACTTTAGTAAAGCTTTTGACAGTGTCTCCCACAGCATTCTCAAGGAGAAAGTGGTGGCTCGTGGTTTGGACAGCTTTACTCTTCGCTGAGTAAAGAACTGGCTGGATGGCTGAATGCAGATAGTTGTGGTGAATGGCGTTAAATCCGGCCGGCGGCCGGTCACAAGCGGTGTTCCCAAGGGCTCGATTCTGGGGCCGGTCTTGCTCAATATCTTTATTGATGATCTGGATGAGGGGATCGAGTGCTCCCTCAGTAAGTTTGCAGATGACACCAAGTTGGGCGGGAGTGTTGATCTGCTGGAGGGTAGGAGGGCTCTGCAGAGGGAACTGGACAGGCTGGATCGATGGGCAGAGGTCAACTGTATGAGGTTTAATAAGGCCAAGTGCAGGGTCCTGCACTTTGGCCACAACAACCCCATGCAACGCTACAGGCTTGGGGAGGAGTGGCTGGAGAGCTGCCTGGTGGAAAGGGACCTGGGGGTGTTGGTTGACAGCCGGCTGAATATGAGCTGGCAGTGTGCCCAGGTGGCCAAGAAGGCCAGCAGCAGAGAAGGCCTGTATCAGGCCTGTATCAGAACTAGTGTGGCCAGCAGGAGTAGGGAAGTGATTGTGCCCCTGTACTCGGCACTGGTGAGGTTGCACCTCAAATACTGTGTTCAGTTTTGGGCCACTCACTACAAGAAGGATGCTGAGGTGCTGGAGCATGTCCAGAGAAGGGCAACAAAGCTGGTGAGGGGTCTGGAGCACAAGTCTTATGAGGAGTGGCTGAGGGAACTGGGGTTGTTCAGTCTGGAGGAGGCTGAGGGGAGACCTTATCGCTCTCTACAACTACCTGAAAGGGGGTTGTGGCGACGAGGGTGTTGGTCTCTTCTCCCAAGTAACCAGAGATAGGATGAGAGGAAATGGCCTCAAGTTGCGCCAGGGGAGGTTTAGATTGGATATTAGGAAAAATTTCTTCACTGAGAGGGTGGTCAGGCATTGGAACAGGCTGCCCAGGGAGGTGGTGGAGTCGCCATCTCTGGAAGTGTTCAAAAAACGTGTGGATGTGGCGCTTCAGGACATGGTTTCAGGGACATGGTGGCGCTGGATTAATGGTTGGACTTGCTGATCTTGAAGATCCTTTTCCAGCCTTAATGATTCTGTGATTCTGCGAATGGAAATTCCAAGAAATAATACCTCCAAGAGTAGATTTCTATAGGCGAAAGAAGACAAGTACCTAAATTGTGTTCAAGTTCTAATGTCTAGGCAAAAAAAAAAAAATTCCCTGAACAACTGCCTAAGCAGTTTCCCACACATGATTTGGCACATGCTGTTAGATTGAGCACATCTTGCTTAGCCTTAAGTCCAATGCAAGGCACAACAGAGCACATCTGTTCAATTAACAGGGAAAGGCCTTTAGTTACCAAGTTTCAGGCAAGCAGGAGATGGTCCAAACGCCGGGGAAGGTGGGCTCTTTTTCTGGCAGGAATGGGCAGGGTAAGGTGGGTGAGAGCAGACCAACTTACTCTGCCTCCTCCAGCAACCCTGTGTCCTGGCCAAGCTAAGCTTCTGTGAAGAACACCACATGTGGATGACCATCATACTGAGCTGTGATTTTCATCTTCTTTAAGTGACTGTCTCTGTGATTTAAAGCAGTTCATGACCTGTTTCAAAAGCTGTGTTGTAACATCTGAGAAGGAGAAGAGACATCTTAACCTCTTCTTGTCACTGGACTATGACCACATATATCAGTCTATTTATGCATCACAGTTCTCCCATCACCCAGCAATGAGACTGTGAGATTCCTAAGTTTTGGTCCCCACTCCAGCTGCTGTTTGTGCATCTTATCCAATGACTCGTAAGAAGAAAATGTATAAAGACAAGGACTACGTGAGAATAGAGGCAAAAAGAAATGAAACAATGTGCTCGAATCTGTAGAGCTGGACACAGGCCGAGCTTGCAGCTGAACTTTCCCACAACCCTGGTCAATTCTTCAGGTCCTGCTTCCCTTAGAAAATAAAGAAATAAACCAGAGACACAGAGAAGGGAGGCAAGGAAAAATATAATGCAAATCTGTCTTGGTTGTTCACTTCAGAAATACGGCTACACTGTTCAGTTTGGCAGTGATTTATACCTGTTTAACAGATGCCTGCTCTAAGCTCTCATGGGCCATGTGTGCCAACCTGTTCCCATATAACCTGTGAAGATAAGCCACGAGTGCTCCTCCAGCTGAGAACATGAGCCATATTTCATTTCTTGTGTAATACTACAGCACTCTGTGTTTAACAGATTTCTTTCCTTGTTTTATTTAGTTTAGTGCAACTTGTTAGCCTAACACAGTTAAATTTATGAGTCACATTTATTTATGCCTCTCAAACAGCTCCATTGTGATATATGTGATGAATACTGAAAGAGAAGTGATTCCAGAAGCTGCTCAGGCGTCTGTGTATCCGTGCCAAGTTCCATATTATATTTATCTCTCAGCTATCACTCAAACACAGGCTCAGCTCATACTAAACACCCCCTCTGCTTCCACAATATTTTCTTTTAATTTCATCCATAAAACATAAATTACAAATTGCCTTTACCTTTCTGTCACCTCTCTTTACCAGCACTTCACTTCTTTTTTCTTACATTGCTTTATTCATCCCAATGTTGCCAATCTTTATAAAACTTATAAAACTGAAGAAACCCACCTTCAGGAGTAACTGCCTTTTCCCCCAACCTTTTACCAAGATCACATAAGCCAAGTAAGCATGGCACTGATTAAATTAAATGCCAAGTGATACCATTATGTCTTATGGAAAGGAGTCCCATTATTAGTTGTAGAAAGCAATGGGAAAGTGATTAAGAAGTGGAAGTGATTTTCCAAAAAATAGACCAGTGATGAATAAAATCTAGTTAACATCCACAGCTAACTTGCACAGTTTGACTCTTCCGCTTCCAGTCAAAACTATGATCACCAACAATACCATTGATTGCCTCTTCAAGACATACCCTCTGTGTCATTTTCCTACCCCTGAAACCTAGGTCCTTCACAGAGATTCATGAGCTTGTTAGGTTTCATTTCAAAGCCACCAGACTTCCCAAGGTTCCTTAAAATAAATATACGGGTTCCCCTAGGAATAGAAAATCCACTGGGAGATCTAAAAAACACCAAAAAAAATTAACGTCATTCACAGGTTCGTAGTTCACAACTAACTTGCATTAGTCCAGAAAAAGTCAGGGACCAGTTAACTTTTTACAGCCATTAGACATAGGATGGGGTGTGATGATTAAACAAGCAAAGCTTTTTGCCATTGATCCTTTGGCAATGTCCAGCAGTAGTACACACCTCTGTCAAAGAGCTCTTCATCCTCATATCAATTCCGGTGTAAAAGAGCAGCTGGCTGTCAAAGGTACAGGGATGTGATAGCGTATATGTTACCACTACAAGGCCAGGTGCCTGGAAAAAAAGCTGGTGTGACCTAGGTATTAGAATTAGGATTTCAGATGGAGTTTTCTGTAAAAGCCGTGCTGAAAGCTAAGTGTGCAGCAATCTGCTGTGGTACAAGGATTTTTATCACCATTTGCGTAGGGTTGGCACACATAACTGAGTTCCCAAACCTATACTTAACACGGGGCTTTAATGACCCACTGTTCAAGACAGATTTTAAAGACTTATAATATGAACACTATTCTCTTTTTTTTTTTTTTTGCTTTGATAGGGAGTGAAGGAGCTAACATTTCCACAGTTATGAATGCGTGAATCATCACTCCTTTAAAAATATGCTGTTTCCATTTCAGATCTGAAGTTTCATGTTTTCTGTGGTCTCAGGTAGACATTAAGAATGGTTAATATTCAGTTTGTATTTTTACACTCTTGGTAAAACTCATAAATTTTAAGTTGGAAATCCACCATCAAAAGATTATTTTCTTTTACTTTCAGCAGAACATAGCCACAGAAACCTCTCAGTAATTTCTGTTTGAACTATGGCATCTGTTTCAGAGGGACATTCAATCCTAAAATAAAGGGTCCACATGGTGTAGAAACAACCATATTCCTCGGTAAATTATGCCTATGTTTAAATACCTTCAGTGTTAAAAATGAGTTCTGTGTTTCAAATCTAAATTTATCTTGCCTCAGCTTCCAACTGCTGAATCTCATTATGTTTTTTAATGCTAGATTAAAGAACTGCCTATGATAAATCTGTTCCTCAGGTAGGTACTCGCAGACCATGATCAAACCATCCCTTAGCCTTCTCTTCAGCAAAGATAAGTAGGTGAAGCTTCTTAAGTTTCTCAGTATGAAATATATTTTCCAAACCCAAAATCTTTCATCTAACTATTTTTGAATGTTTCTCACTTTTTCAGAACATTTTTTAAACTGCAGCACCAGAAGTGGTCATGTTTTTTTCAGTTTTGGGGTCATTAGCAGTATACAAAATATAAAAGCACCTACCATTCTTAATTGATATTCCTGTCTTTGTACAGCCAAGACTTATGTTAACCCATCACACTGAACACAAAGATGTGACTGCTTATATTCATGGCCTCCAGACCCTTTTCAGTGTTGCTGCATTTCTGTATGCAGTCACTCATTCTGGAATACTGTCCTACACTGTTTTTGAAGGTATGACCATGACCATTTAGAGGTTTAGTTCATTAGGAGTTTTCATTTCAGATGACTAATGGACAAAAATTCATCTTCCATAGAATCTACCTTTTTTTCCTGGAAAAAGTTCATTTTTTCATAGATTCTTCTTCTGTTAGGAAATTTAAATGAATACTTGCTTCAGTATAATTTGCTTTCTTTAATTTCATATCAAAACCATGAAATCATACCGTCCTTAGGATGCATTCCCTTCCAGGAATTGTAGCTGATGCCCCAATTGTATAAACCATGTTCATGAGAGATTGCACCTTACCATTAATGCATTATCTACCAAATTGTCAGATAGCACTCAAATCATCCATTGTTGGAAGAGTTCCTTGTTTTATACTGGGCTTTTTTTGTCATCTCTCAATTAAAACCTTTCTCCTATTAATTTTATGGCAGATTAGGACTAGTCATACTTGTTCATGGGAATGTTATGTTAAGCCTACTGCCTTACAGAAGCCAATTGTGCTTCGTTACAGCTTTGTTCAACAGGATCTGTTTTCTACAAAACACATGCTGATTGACGTCAACTATATAACCAAAACATATTAGTTTTTCCAAGACTGTGTCAGGATTGATTTCAGAGGAACATGATACAGTTTCTCAGCTCATTGCAGGGGTGTTGGACTAGATGACCTTTAAAGGTCCCCTCCAACCCAAACTATTCTATGATTCTATGAAAATCTCAACACACCTAAGACTTCCATAGTATTACAGGATTTGCTAAGAAGAAAAATCGGTGGTTATGGGAGCTCCTCAACCAATTTCTTCCTGAATGAGAAAGTTCTCCTATGGGAAATTATCAGTTCTGATGACTAAAATTATTTTAAATGTAATTATTATTGGGGCCTTTACAACCTCTTATGTCTGCATCTTGTTTAGTGAGATCTGAAGTTCAGCAGAACCAGACAGAGAGGTTGCAATGCTGTTAGATTGCTTGTTTGAAGCTAAACAGAGACTATTAATCTCAGCAAGAGACCAGTGGTTTTATGGTATTTCTACATTTCCTGGTAGATAGATAAGCAAATGGGAGACAAATGTATCTGGAGGAGGTGAATAGTTCTGCTGCTACATATTCTTCCTGGCACTAAACTGCTTCTGACAATCCACATTTAGGCATAGACAACTGAATATGTAAGCAAAGCAGGTGTAAGAGACCACCCGCTTTGTGTATAAAATCCAAGGGCAAGCTGCTTGAACAGTGTACCATCCAGAAAGATAATACTTATGTTTTATCCATACAACCCTCTCCCCTCATTGCTGCTGCTCCTGCTGAGGAAAGTGTCAGCTACTACAGTGAGGCAGAAGGAGTTCCTACCCCCTCTCTCTTCACCTACCTAATAGTCTATTCCCAATCCTTCATTTTAATCAGATTATCTTACCCTCATACAATTTTGCCTGTGTGTCTGGGAAGCTTTGAACCAGAAGGAATGAAAGAAAACAATTTCTGAAAAAGCTGATAAACAACTTTACTTTTTTCCCATTTTTTACTTTGTTAAATATAGTTTCCAAGGAAAAATAGAAAAATATCTCATTCTTGAGATTAAAATAAAACAGAGTTTTTCCTATCTTTTATTTGCCTCCCTTAACCATTCTGACAGAAATTCTGTCCTCTCTTTACAATGGCAAAATGAAAATGTAGGTCACACTAAGTAGGTCCTTATCTAAATGAAAAGGACAAAGTCTCTTTGTGAGCCAAAGATGAAGACAAAAACACTTTTGGCAAAAATACCATGTCCCTAAGCAAAAATGCATGTGTTGGGATGTCAAGACCACAGTCAAGCTTGACTACTGTCATGCTATTGATCTTTCCAAAGGTCTGTGGCTTTTGCCAGCTGTTCCCTTCACTGCTAAACTTGACTTTACCCTCTTGAATTCACTCAGTCCCACCTTTATTTACACTTGTCAGTGAGGGAAACAGCAGCAGACAGAAGGGAAATTTTTTTGTCATCTATACCAGAGTTGAGCTCAGGCTCATTTGTATTCTCACTTGGGTACTTAACGTGCACTAAAATTTGAGAGGTGCCATGGTACACTCAGTGAGAGCTCTCGTGTGAGAGTCCTGTGAGGGTACCCTCAGTCCAATGGACGCTGCTCCTCTGTTTCTTTGTAGGTGAATCTGCAACAACATCAAAACAAGAGGCTCAAAGTCTATTCCTGAAGTCATGCAATACCAGGAGAGCTATTTCACTTCTGTCAGTGGACACAACAACAAATACCCTTCAGTACGAGCAGGATTTTTAGTGACCCATGTGCAGCTCCAATACCCAGATCAATACATTAATTTCAGAAAGGCTAGAAAACATCTTAAAGGGAAAACAAAGGGAAGGTACTAAGTGGTAAATGTTCAGCACAGTACGTGGTAATTGACTTAGCCATGCAGTCCCCATTACTGTTAATAGGAATCAGATGGCTAAATCCCTGTGCTAAAAATGTACTTTTAAATAGATATCTGCATGAGTGCCAAGCACAAAGCATCAAGGTAGTGTAAATTACCAATGAGGAAGATACAAACACTAAAGACATTTACTGAAGACATCAAGAAAGGTTACGGAAGGACTTAGGAAACTGGGGCAAAATTGTACTATGAGATCATTTACTGGAAGTAGTTTTCATATAAATTGGATAAGGTTTTAGAGAAAAAAGTGTGCACTGGCTGAGAACACAAGTCTTCAAAGGCAGGGGAACAGCTGTGCTTCTCCAGAAGACATGAGGAGAATAGGGGCAGGCTATAACAGGACCTCACAGGAGTACACAACCTTGACTTGTCGCATCGGAAACTTCGCAAACACACTTAATGGTAGGACAGAAAATGGCATGGCTGTAGCTGCCAAGTTTATAACTGATCTGCTAGCCTGGCTTACTGGCCTAAACTCTTTCAGAAAACAAGGATTAGTAGAAGAGCTACTCCTGTAGAAACATGTTGCAAATGTATATTGCAACATATGTATTTCACAATAAAATTTTAGAATGCAGAAGTGACATCCAGTGCAAACACCTGAAATCAACTGCATTTGTAAAACTCAAGCTAATTTTTTATTAGTCTTATTTCTGATAGTTATATATAAAGATGGTAAAGACAGATAGACAGACAGACAGATAGATAGATAGATGTGTGTATATACATACATACATTAAAAAAACTTTCATTAGGGGTCAGCTCTGCTGAAATTGCAAATCTGCAACCTGGAGTTGCATTAATGTTGCTATATACAAATGTTAATAATTGTTATAATTGTTAATCACAGAATCACAGAATCACTAGGTTGGAAAGGACCTTCAAGATCATCAAGTCCAACCATTAATCCAGCGTCACCATGTTCCCTAAACCATGTCCCGAAGCACCACATCCACACGTTTTTTGAACACTTCCAGAGATGGCGACTCCACCACCTCCCTGGGCAGCCTGTTCCAATGCCTGACCACTCTCTCAGTGAAGAAATTTTTCCTAATATCCAATCTAAACCTCCCCTGGTGCAACTTGAGGCCATTTCCTCTTGTCCTATCGCTAGTTACTTGGGAGAAGAGGCCAACACCCTCGTCGCCACAACCCCCTTTCAGGTAGTTGCAGAGAGCGATAAGGTCTCCCCTCAGCCTCCTCTTCTCCAGACTAAACAACCCAAGTTCCCTCAGCCACTCCTCAATAAGACTTGTGCTCCAGACCCCTCACCAGCTTTGTTGCCCTTCTCTGGACACGCTCCAGCACCTCAGCATCCTTCTTGTAGTGAGGGACCCAAAATTGAACACGAGATTCAAGCTGCGGCCTCACCAGTGCCGAGTACAGGGGCACGATCACTTCCCTACTCCTGCTGGCCACACTATTCCTGATACAGGCCTTCTCTGCTGCTGGTCTTCTTGGCCGCCTGGGCACACTGCCGGCTCATATTCAGCCGGCTGTCAACCAGCACCCCCAGGTCCCTTTCCGCCGGGCAGCTCTCCAGCCACTCCTCCCCAAGCCTGTAGCGTTGCATGGGGTTGTTGTCACCCAAGTGCAGGACCCGGCACTTGGCCTTGTTAAACCTCACACAGTTGACCTCTGCCTATCGATCCAGCCTGTCCAGTTCCCTCTGCAGAGCCCTTCTACCCTCCAGCAGATCAACACTCCCGCCCAACTTGGTGTCATCTGCAAGCTTAGTGAGGGAGCACTCGATCCCCTCATCCAGATCATCAATAAAGATATTGAACAAGACCGGCCCCAGAATCGAGCCCTGGGGAACACCGCTTGTGACCGGCCGCCAGCCGGATTTAACGCCATTCACCACAACTGTCTGGGCTCGGCCATCCAGCGAGTTCCTCACACAGCGAAGAGTAAACCTGTCTAAGACACGAGCCGCCGTTTTCTCCAGGAGAATGCTGTGGGAGATGCTGTCAAAGGCTTTACTAAAGTCCAGGTAGACAACATCCACAGCCTTTCCCTCATCCACTAGGTGCGCCACCTGGTCATAGAAGGAGATCAGGGTGGTCAAGCAGGACCTGCCTTTCATGAACCCATGCTGGCTGGGCCTGATCCCTTGGTTGTCCTGCACATGCCCTGTGAGCACTCTCAAGACCAACCACTCCATGATCTTTCCCGGTACAGAGGTCAGGTTGACAGGCTTGTAGTTCCCAGGATCCTCTTTCCAGCCTTTCTTGTAGACAGGCGTCACATTGGCAGCCTCCAGTCTTCTGGGACGTCCCCTGTTAACCAGGACTGCTGATAAATGATGGAGAGTGGCTTGGAAAGCTCCTTTGCCAGCTCTCTCAGTACTCTCAGGTGGATCCCATCAGGCCCCATAGACTTGTGGGTGTCCAGGTGGTTTAACATGTCCTTGACTGCTTCCTCCTGGATTATGAGGAGTATATTGTGCTCTCCATCCTCGTCTTCTGGTTCAGGGGTCTGAATACCCTGTGGATACCTGGACTGGCTATTAAAGACTGAGGCAAAGAAGGCATTAAGTACCTCAGCCTTGTCCTCGTCCTTGGAGACAATGTTCCCCGCCATATCCAGTAGGGGATGGAGATTCTCCTTGCCTCTCTTTTTGTTGTTAATATATTTGTAGAAGCATTTTCTGTTATCCTTTACAACTGTAGCCAGACTGAGCTCTAGCTGGGTTTTTGCCTTTCTAATTTTGTCCCTGCTTGACCTGACGAGATCCTTGTACTCTTCGTGAGTTGCCTGCCCCTTCTTCCAGAGGTGATAAACTCTCCTCTTTTCCCTGAGTCCCAGCAAAATCTCCCTGTTCAGCCAGGCCGGTCGCCTTCCCCGCCAGCTCTTCTTACGGCACATGGGGACCGCCTGCTCCTGCGCCTTTAAGATTTCCTTCTTGAAGGCTGTCCAGCCTTCCTGGACCCCTTTGTCCTTCAGGACTGTCTCCCAAGGGACTCTCTCAACCAGTGACCTGAACAGGCCAAAGTCTGCCCTCCGGAAGTCCATGATAGCAGTTTCGCTGACCCCTGTCCTTACTTCGCTCACAACTGAGAATTCTATCATGTCGTGGTCGCTAAGCCCAAGACGGCCTCCGACCACCACATCTCTCACCAGTCCTTCTCTGTTTGTAAACAGTAGGTCCAGCAAGGCACCTCCCCTGGTGGGATCACTCATCAGCTATGTCAGGAAGTTATCCTCCACACACTCCAGGAACCTCCCAGATTGTTTCCTCTCTGCCGTGTTATACTTCCAGCAGATGTCCGGTAGGTTGAAGTCCCCCACAAGAACAAGGGCCAGCAAATGCGAGACCTCCGCCAGTCGCTTATAGAATGTCTCATCCGTCTCTTTGTCCTGGTTGGGTGGCCTGTAACAGACTCCCAGCAGGATATCTGCCTCATTGGCCTTCCCCCTCATCCTTACCCACAGCCACTCTACTTCGTCTTTACAATCATTGATTTCTATGCAATCAAAACACTCCCTAACATACAGAGCCACCCCACCACCTCTCCTTCCTTGCCTATCCCTTCGGAAGAGCTTATAGCCATCCATTGCAGCACTCCAGTCATGAGAAGCATCCCACCATGTTTCTGTGATGGCAACTACATCATAGCTGTCGCGCTGCACAATGGCTTCCAGCTCCTCCTGTTTGGTGCCCTTGCTGCGTGCATTGGTGTAGATGCACCTGAGCTGGGCTATCGATTTCAACTCTGGCACATTACCCCTAGGTTCAACTCTAGCGAGCCTGGTTTTATCCCCTCCCCCCTCCAAATCTAGTGGATGTATTAATTTTGATAGAATAATTAAGCCCAGGCTGTCAAAGGTCTTTACATTACTGAACAACATCAAACAGTGAAACAATGCTCAGGGTCTGAAGAATAAGGACTACTTAGTTACCATGACAAAAAAAGTCAGAAATCAGTGCCAAAGTCTGGACGTTTACTGACTAAGATACACAAAAGGAAAAGAATCAAAACAAAATAAAGAGTCTTCTGAAACTGAAATAGAGTTTCTGCATGAAGGAAAAAAGAATAATAAAACTATCAAAGTCCTTCTTTCAGAGACACGATTTTGGATACACTCTCTGATTCTGTCAAGTAATCCTTCTTCATCAGGATGAAAGAGTTTGTTCTGTTGTTCAGGTATGAGCTGTGAATGATAGATTCTTTCCCTGCCTTTGACAAAACAGGCAGACATGGTTACAAAAGGGAAAAAAAGATACATAAAGTTGTAGGAAATACGGCTTTTATTGATGTTCTCAGGCTCCATGGCAGCTGTCAAGTTACAAACAGGTGGTTCTGGGCTGACAAAGATGACCGTGATGCTCTTACCCTGAACTTTGTCTTGCTGATATCATCTGAGTAGGCTGACCAGTTTACTCTCTTTGCTCAGTCAGACTCACCCAGGCCATTTTGTCTTGCCTCTGGGATGCCATGAAAGTGGGGAAGGGATACTGGACCACTTAGACATCTCAATGTCCCAGTCAGAGTACTTCCTCCCTTACCCCCTTTTCTGGCTCGACTAACCCTACTTTAATTTCATTAATTGCAGCCCGGACTCCACTGGAACATTCATTGTTCCCCTACACCAGCCTGGCCTCTGCTCTGGAGGCCAGGACACTCTCAAGAGTGCAGGTTATGCAGTTTTAAATCCCCTGAACTCAGGTGTCACGCTTGCTAGGCAGGTACTGTAACCATGGGGCGTTGTGTAGAAGGTGCACAGATCTTCCTCTAGCTGGGTATCCAAGGAGAGAAAAGGAGCTAGCAAACCACCTGCACAGGGATGAATTAGTACCACAGACCAGAAGGATGCTTTTGTTTGCTTTTGCGTGTCTCACATAAGCACCTGATTCTGGGCTGTTGGTATTTTTGTGAGACAGTAGGATATAGGACACATTTCTTCTTTCTGAACAGTTGCTTCTGGCTCCCTTTGGCTTTCTCTCAGTCACTGTGTCCCACTTTCTCCAGTCATTGCACATGGCCATGGGCACTTACTTGAGTTTCATGTACGCTACTCATAAAATTACAAGGCTTACTAACCCTGCAAGGCCCATGCTTCTCTGTGTATCTGGGTCTGAGCGTCCTTGCTTCCAGTTCCCTCTCAACTGAACAGCAAAAGCCATTTAACAGGCCAGTGAGCTTGGTCCTTTCAAGTCAGTCGGAAATGAGTTGCCCTCAGAAACCATTCTTCCCTTTTGTCCTCTCATCAGGATTTTGCAGTTATCCTTTTTCATTCCTAACTGTGGCTATTTAGAACTTGAGTCTTTTGTACTGATATGTCACTGCCACAGAAGTGGGCAGATTTGATTATCTTTCTGATCCTTGTGAGTAATCTCATTTCAAACTTTGACCTCCCACAGGCACCTGCTCCTTTTGACATCAAAGCCAGCTCTTTATCATGGAAGTAGCTTAGCCTTATGGCAAAATTATCGATTGCAGATGACTTATACACTTTTCCTGCTGTGCTCTATCAAAAAGCTGGTCCTCTCTTTTGTTACTTCTTTTGAAAATTGGGTTGAATTGTTACTGTCTCAAGCAGCTGGGTCTATGCTGGCTCATAACTTCTCAGGAATTGTCTCCATCTCTCTTCTTTTTGCATCCCTCACTTCCCTTGCACCATTATTGCATAGTGCCTCAAAGGCAGGCAGATGCATTACTCAGGGTTCCTGTTTTTTCACCCAAACTTTGCAGTAGAGTGCAACTTCTGCCCATTGTAAGTCTCTGTTCATACTCAGCAGACCTGCTTTCTGTGCTGTCTTCTGGAAAACAACCCCCCTGCGGGAGAACAGGCAAGACCTCCCTCTAAATCCATGCATGCCAGCGGCTTTACTTACTTCTTCAGTTTCTTCCGTTTCTGTTGGAGGCATCTCAGGGCAGGGAGTATCTCACCACATGTGTGAGCTGTGACTTGTGGCGTAGGGATCCAGTTCTGGCAACATTTGTAGTGGCTAGTGTGATTATGCCTGGGTTGCCATACGTGCAAATGTCTCACCAATATCTTAAATGAGAATTTATCACAATTGACAAGTTCCCATTTTTTAGACAATGGGTCCAATTCATCTGGCTGTGAGCAGTTCCCTTTCCTAGTAGAATTTTCTTCTATTTGGCCAGAATTCAATCATTCTTTTCTGGGGTTAATGATGCATTGAATGAATGTATCTGTTTACCAATGCCAGCCTCTTCTATCAAATAAAATTACTTTTTCTACCTTCGTGTACTCTACAATTTTCTTAGACTTTTCCTAAAAGGGTAATGACAAGTTTGATACTGTAAGCCAAAAAATTAAATAACTACCTTATGTTCTAGCTTCAAGATCTTATTTTAAGTAGTCTATCCTTCTAGTTTTAAGCAATTGCTCCTGACAGCTTTTCCCCTTCAGTGCTTTATTCTGTTCAATTTCACTTACAACGTTCTGCCTGTTCCCAAGGTATTAGGGAGTAAGTGACCACTGAACATAAAACTCTTCAAATCAAGGTTGAGCTGCAGAGCAAAACCCAGAGAAAAGAAGCCTGGGAACATTTTCTGCCATATAGGCAGCATAAAAGGGCTCAAAAGTGGTGTTTCCCCAGAATTAACTCAAACCCATGTCTAGATTAGAATTTGTCTCCAGTTGCAAGATTGGCATAGCTTTGTAGTGCCAGGCTGATGACATTACGCAGGATGAAATGTGAGCTATGGGAATGTAAAGCTTTAGCCTGTACATCTGGTAAATCAGAACTCCATAGGAAGAACTGCCTGCCTAGCAGGTGTCACCTGCTGAGAGTGATACTGCAAACCACAGCCCTAGACTCCTCTATGTCTAGCAATGGCTGCTTAATTTAGTGCCTTCATTATCATCCACATTCATTGTCAGAATGTAGGTTTACCCCGTTACTGTTTTGACACATTTTTCGGTAAAAATGCTGATGATTGGTACAACGTTACAACAACTGAGAATGTTGAAGTTTTAGGACTAAGTAAGAATGGAGTCTAGCTGAGAATAGGTTTACTGAATTAAGCCACAAATCTTATGTTCAAATGCATGTAACCAAAATAAAATAGCACACTAACAATAAATGGAAGTCTTCTTACTATCGCAAACCCTATAAAACACACATAGAGGTGTCTGCATAAAATATGAATTATCTCATTTTTTGGAGAAATAACAGATATATTGAAGGACCTTTTGGCTAATAGTGATATCTATGAGAAATTAAGACATAAAAATATTAACATTTATATGTATTTATAGAAAGAAGGAAAAGATAAACACACATATGTGCACATTACTGTGGACCTTTCCTCCCTGCTCTTAACATGTCAGTTGTCTTCACAGAGCAGAGACCCTATCTACATACAAATATAGCTCTTTGCACAGTGTGTCCTCTTTTTGATGGTCCTTAGATCTCTGATACACAACAAATATTATAAATTGGACACCACTGATAGGAAACTGTTTTCTTACTAGTTACACAAATTCCAAAACCTGGAAAATTTAGAAAATTTCTGATTTAAGGCTGGATATTGAGAACCGATTTTGAATGTAGATTTTAAATTAAATGGTTTGTGATGCTACACCGAACTTGTTTTTTCAGCTCAAATGCTGTGATTTTTGTTCTCTTTTACATTATTACTAGCATAAATAAGGCAGGCACTAGACATAACCGTCCCATTTGTACCAGTTTGCAATGGTTATACTGTAATCAATTTCTGACATTTAATATGACACACATAATTTGAGTTCATTACAATTCTGGGTTAAATCCAACCCTGATTCATAAGAGATAAAAGTTAGGCTCTTTATACATAACTGCACCCTGGGGAATAAAACAAAGCATAATAAGGTGATAAGGTGTAAATTATACTAAAATATATGCTCACCATTCAGGTTCTTTACAGCTTCAAAGTAAAGCCCATTGAAAATAAATTAAATTTTCCTGAATTCAGTGGCATTTGCATTCAATGTCAATATAAAATACTTTCTTTAATTTTAATTGCATCTAGGGAAAATAAGGGACCCTAAATTTTTAAAAATTAGCCTACTATATGCACATTGTTAAACCTGATGAAAAGATGATGTGACAAAGTTTTTTCCCTTCCTCCCTCCAGATAAGGAGTTCAGTATGACAGTCATTAAAGGGCATCAGTCAGGCACCTGATGGCTTTCAGTGCAGATACATCAATTTCTACGTTTCCTATTTCCCTCTGGAATTTTTTCATCTTGGCCAACCACACCGAAAATTATCAGCTCACACTTCAGTTTCCCTCATGACATAAAAATCCAGGCACAAACTGCCAAAGTCTAAAATGCCTATCTTTGACAGTATCTATTAAAAGTTCCCTAGCACTCTTAACATTAACATGCATCAGTAGCAATCATTAGCAGCATCGCTGTGCAGAATGGTGCAGGCAGGGAAAGGTTATGCCATCACTCCCAGAACAGTGGCCTGTTCAATATGTGCTGAGATGACACTTGTGACCACGCACCCATATTTTGTTGCTGGCAATGCTGTTTCACAAAACCCAGCAGACACTGCCAATTTTAGTTGAAAGCTTCATAATTCCAAGCTAAAAGCAACCTTTAAAGCTCTTCACAGAGTTCTGGTCTACCTTGTCCAAAACCGCCGTTTGGAGACATGACAATGGAAGTGTCCTGGCTGTAGGACACCTTCCAAGTTCACAGTATGATCCCAGGCTGCTTGCCTGCCAAGGGCACCGGTGGCAGCAGCAGTAGGAAACTACATGACTATTCTTGGGCTGCAAACAGAGGGTGAATGGCAATGTGGGGTATGGCCCCCGATACAAATGTGTCCTCATGGTATCAGGTCAAGGTGTTTGCTAGAGGTGCAAAGGGTTAGCAGAGAGCTCCCAGTGTGATGGCACACTCCTGCCATTACAGCCCCCACCTCTTGATGTGGGGACCACTGAGTACTCCGTGGTAAGACTGGAAAAGAAAGAGTGGGTACGAGGTTCCTGTGTCTGAGTCCAAAACATTCAGTGAGAGCCAAGAGCTAGATGATGTTTACAGATGACTCTCTCAAGATGAGGCAGCTCTCAGTTCCAGGGAGTCTTGCAGAGTGCCATTTGACATCTGCTTTCATCAAGCCTTTGATCCCTCAGCAAAAGATTGCTGATCCCCGCCTTTGGGTATTTCTTCGCAGCGCAGTGGATCATGATGCATGCCGCAGAGGCACTGAAACGAAGAGTGGTCAGAAAACTAAAAACAGTCCAAGTCACACAGATATCAGAGATTTGACCTTACCTGTGCATTTGGGCCAGTATCTCTGTTCTGTGCTGTGTGCTCAACACTGACTCTATTCAATAAATGTAGCTGTGTCCTAGGCAATGTGTGAACACAATGGACAATAAAATGAAAAAATACATTTTTATATTTTATGTCATTCCAGTCAGATAGCAACTAATTGCCATTATTCATCTCAGTAGAAAAAGAGAATTCAATATAACGTTACAGAAGAACTAAAGTATTAAAGTAATGGGTCTGTTTATGTGTATTATCTATGTTTGTCATAGATATATATAAAAATTTAATTGCCATGAGAACAAGGTCTAACATTCTAACACTTTTAACCTATTCCTTCTGGCTTGATTTTCCTCATGAGAGAATTTCCCTTTTTGGAGATGGAACAATGACTATCCTTAGGAAATCCACTTGTCTTTGAACATAAGTTCAAAATCTCTGTGGTTTAAACACTCTCAGAGCTCTTGAAGCCAAAAAACTGATTCATTCTGGCATTTTCAACATATCTATGGAAACTGTAATGAATGCTTGAATAAAATAAAAGACTTATACTAGCGTTTATTTAATCTAAATGCTTTGGGAGAGGAAATTAGTGACTCCCATTTTACCACTCAACATTTTCCTTAATTCTATTCACATGTTTGTCAGCAGCATTGAGCCTCCTGCTATTTGCATGAGATGCTGGCTTTTTACAAAATTAGTCTGTAATAGAATAGAGTTGCCAAGCCTTTTGTGCCTATATCAAATTAATTCTGATCCTTCCTCTCACTCCTCACACTGAAAACACATGGTGATCCCAACCTAGCCATTTTGTCTGAAGGACAGTATAGCACTCTGAGATGCAACGTTTCCCACAGGTGTTTTCCTTTCTTTCTTTCTGAGTTATTCCATCACAGGATGCCTCCTCTTTTGTGTAACTCACGCAGCTACTGGAGAGTGACCCAAAAGATTCTCTTCAACAACTTGATTTTAATTTCTGGTTTTGTAATACTAAATATACTTTGACAATTGCCTTTTGAGAAGAGTGTGTGTGTGTGTGTGCTCATACAGGTATGTTTCTTTTTTCTTTTGAGTGTTTACTTTGCAAGAAGCCAAGTGATACTAAGCTAGTTCGCTAGATCCTGTGCCTGATTCTCAGGCTGAACTCTCTGCAGATAAAGCCAAATAAAATGTTTCATGGACACCAAATACCCACAAAGTTGACTAGGAAGGATTTAAGAATGCTTTTTAGGGGAGTTACCAGCTAGCCTTCATTAGTTGGCCTCCATAGGAGTCCGTAACCCAATCTTGTGCCCATGATGGGGGGGCTTCAGTCTTTGTAAATTGGCAGAAATAAAACTCCTTAATCCTCCAAGGATTCCAGGATCACAGGAATCCCAGGTTGTCATTTCCCTTTATTTTGACCTTAATATTTTTTTTAAGAAACTTCCATTTTCAAAACACAATCAGCAAACAGACCAGATCATTCTTTCAGATACTGGCTGGGGAAGTGCACATGGCTTCCTGCAACGTACAGACACAAGTACATCTGCTGCAGCACTCCAAATGCGTGACATGTTTTGTTCCTATTTTACCACTTAATTCTTAGTCTACGGTGATTAGAAAAAGAATTGAAGAGAGGCATTAGTCTGGTATATGTGGCAATCTGCACCTACATTCCTGTAATAAAATCTGTGCCTTTAAGAAATAGGCTATTAAGTTTCCTCTTCCAGCAATATTTTTGTTTATTATTTATTATTAGAAGCTGAATTTCCTACAGGAGCCTAAAAGACTGCTGCCCAAATCTCAATGAAATTAAGTAACATGTGTGCACTTAATGCTTGTGATTTCTCTTAAAAGTCTCAGTCTTCATACATAATAAATAAGATACTGTTAACCATTGGTGCCTAACATTATTAATGTTTGATTTCCCAGAAGAGCATGATGACAGAACTGAGTGTCATCTTAGGGTGGCTTTCAGAAAGAGGAGACGAGGTTAGTGACCTTACCTGAGTGTGTGACTTTGGATATTTAAGAGGCAAGGTAGATAAAAGTTTGTTATATGAAAAATGGATGGTCTTTTTCCTCACAGACTGGAGTGCATTCCCCTTGATGGGAAAGGAAATTGTGATGGGAATCTGGGACATCCTGAAAGCTTAAAGCAGGCTTCTGAGTAACAGCTCATAGCAAACCAGAGCTGAGCAGCAGCTTGCTATGTATTAAAGCATTAGTGGAGTGTTGAATTCTAGGAACAGAAATTACTTAATTTTTGGACATAATTTTTTTCTTTTCAGGCAGCCACTGACCCCGAATTTCCACTTGTATGCATTTTGGATTTGATCACTGCATGGGACAGCACTGGAGTCTTCCATTTGCTTGATTTGTGGATTTTGGTTCAGTGGTTTCAACTGTGTTGTCACTTTGCTTATTTGCTTTGATTTGCTTCAAAGCGTGGTTCCCTTTAGGGTTCCTTGACTCCTTTCAACTGAACAAACTGTAGCCCTGGTCTCTCACTGTAAATTAGGTACAGGTACAGTGGCACGTCCCAAAGCAAGCATACCTACAGGTACCACACTTGCCTCTTCCAGAATGAAACTGCAACACAGTAAAATTAAGATTTGATTTGAATTTCTGAAAATTATTGCTCAAAGAGCAATGGAATTTTGGTTTCAGAGAGTGGGGTTTTTTTTTGCTTTATCCTTTCTGCGCTGTACTGGCTCAGCTATCTGGAAATTGGAAATTAAGGGGTGGCTCTACATTTGGGTTTTGTTTTTTTTTTTTAAAAGACTCTGCTGCTCTGCTGTGCTGGCTTCACCTCCCCATCTTTGCCACTTCAGTAATCTATTCTTATAGGTATATGATCTTTCATAGGTTTTCTCTACATAAAGAGGAAGGGCTCATTAGTTAACTGAGACCAGCCTCTTAGTCTAAGAAGGAATTAAAAAAACTTCCTATAACCAAGCACTTTTGGACAGGAAAGAGGTTAAAAGGAATATTCAAATTATTTCATGCTAACTCCAGAAATAAAAGCAATATAAACCAAGGTGTTTGATGATTTCACTTAGAAAATATAAATCTGGAGATCTGTTGAGTAAATAAGTGGAAAATAGAATCCAGCATCTGCAGTCTACCCATCTGTTGCCCTGTCTCCAGCTGCAGCCACTTCTGATGTTTCTGAACGAGGTGAAAAAGAAATAAAGGTAAATTAAGACATGAGCCCTGAGAATACATCTGCCCAGTGCACAATGGAAATCTTTTCTCTTCACTGATTCCCTGAAGTCTTGATAAGCTTTGTTTGCAGTGGTTGTGTTAATACAGAGTTCCAGGTGTTATGGCACTCTAAGGGCTGTGCATAATTTATTATCCTTTCCCTGGTCCATGAAAGGATGACATGAATAAGGGATGCATACATTTATAAGCATTAAGGTCAGAAAGGACCACCACAACTTTTTCACCTGAGCCCCTGGACTTGCTGGACACAGAATTTCTCCCAGAGAGTGGATTAAATCATATCTCCTAGAAAGATCTTGAATTTTATCTTGAAGATCTAAATCCATGTTGAGTCATCCCGGTCCTGTTCCCCCGCTAACCCTTTCAGGAGACAGTTACTTAGTTCAATCATCCTCTCTGCTAGAAAGCTATGACTTACTTCAAGGCTGAATTTGTCTCTTTGCCACAGATCTTGTCAGGTCTTTGTCAACAAGCTGGGAAAGCCCCTGCTATTGGATCTCTTTTCCATGTGTAAGTACCTAGACATAATGATCAAGCCACCTCTCAGTCCTCTCTCAGATAAACTGAAGAGATTGAACTCTCTAAGCCTCACATAGTACAACTTGTTTTCCAGCTGCCGGATCAAACCTCCCAAACCTTTCATCTCCGGCACTGTTATTAGGCTGCACCACTACCCTGGAATGTGGGAGGGCTCTTCAAAGGATTGCAGACTGACCATCTGATACCCACATTGAATCACTGTCTGAGGGGATTTTTATATTTCTTTTGATTCAGACCTTGGCTTTAAGAATCTGATGGCTACGGCTGTTTTAGGGCTCAGTAATGGCTTTGCCACAAGCGAGCAGGAGAGTAGCTCATTGTTATGGAAGACAGATGTGCCTCCAGGTTTCTCTCTGCTATGCAGAACATATTCCTGGTATCTTTTTTTTTTTTTTCCCCTCTGCTCTAGCAAATGAAGCTGTGGACACATACATGTGAGGAACAACATCAAAGCTCTGCTTACACCTCACACAATCCATCATACGTATGACGAAGGGAATGCAGCAGCCCTCAGGAAGTTGCTCTCTTCTATAGGTTACAAGCTCTAATCTAAAAAAAAAAAACCTACCACAAGGGTCAAGGACACAAATACATGAACATACATAC
Source organism: Phaethon aethereus (assembly GCF_964289735.1). Classification (NCBI taxonomy): domain Eukaryota; kingdom Metazoa; phylum Chordata; class Aves; order Phaethontiformes; family Phaethontidae; genus Phaethon; species Phaethon aethereus. The sequence continues at coordinate 43,120,346 of NC_138576.1, read as the reverse complement.
ACACTTCTTTTTGCTCATTTAGCATTTCTAACAATTGTGTGATGTAGGCCAACAATTTTCTAAACACTTTCATAATAAATTGAGAGTCTAATGCATTTTCAGTAACATTTCAAATCATTCCCTTTTGGGAGGTGTGCCCCAAAGTCCACAAATGTGCAAGTATGTCTTTTCATTGACTTAAGTGAATTCTAATTAGTTCCTTTTACAATGAGGGTTTAACCTTTTGAAGTTATAATTAAATTCACTAGTTATTTTGTGCTGTCCTCTGACACTATTTCTAAACTAAATGGGGTGCTTATTAAACTCATTTTACAGGCTCTTCTAGTAAGCTATAACTAAATTTACAAGGAAATAGTGCTATAATTCAGTAAATAGTTGACCATTTATCCCCCAAAGCTTTTGCACACTTTTCAAAGAATTAGTAGGCTTGGGGCAGAATAGAAATGATTGAGAACAATGAAATTGTTCAAGTTCCTGTACATTTATAGGTTTGCTAATTAATAAAATTACAACTATAAAAAATAATTAATAAAAACTAAAAATAAAATCTTGGATCTCCTCTGTGATTTTCTCACATTCTTGTTGTAGACCTCAAACATTGCCACATGGATCGGAGTTTCTCGACTAGAGGTAGGGCTACAGACACTTTAGGCAAGGAAACAAAACAGAGCATCTTTACACAGACCAGGTCCCTTGTTTGACAGGGTTTTAATATACTTCTCACACACACGGGCTCACAGCAGCATCTCAGTGCTATGTTTATTTCCTCACCTCACAGATGGAGTATGTTTTGCTCACCTTTTCACATGATGCAGCACATCCCAAGAGAGATTTAAACATCTTTTCCCTGGCTCCCATGTTCAGTTATCAGCACCTAGCTCCGTTGCTGTCTAAAGTCACCCCTGAGAAGGTGGACTGAAAATCAATTGGTAATAAGCAGAAAGAATTTGTTGCTGTCAAGGTGTCACAGTGCAAAATTAGTAGCTGGTTTTCCCAGACACCTCTGAAGTTTAAGTAACCTATCCAACTATTCTCAGCCACAAAGAAAGAATAGTATGTCACCAGCTCTGCTGTCTATGTTTGGTATCTTTCTCCTCAGTTCTCTCAATACAATCCTTTGAAGGTGCTTATTTTGCTTTTTGAAGTACATTGCTGAATCTGCAGTATCCAAAGAGTACAATGAGAGTGTCAAAACTCAGTACTGATAAGGTAAACACTTCTGCACAAACTTTCTTGTTTACACCAAAACCTATTTTGGCACAAAGAAATATACAAACAGAAAAAAGGGGAATCATTTGCCCCTTAGAGTCCAGCAGGAATTCACAGTTTGCAAAGTTCTGCCCATTGCTGTCTCATGAGTAGAGGTCAATTCACCTTCCCCACATCTGAGCGGTATGGGGATGGGCTGGAGTAGGGCAGGGCAGGGCTGAGGGCTTGTCCCAAGACTAGGCACAGGACAACCTTATGCCACCAAAACAAGCCAAGAGCAGGAGAATTCATGTGGGTAGCAGGAACCTGCCATGACTCTTCTTGGACTCCTGGCACTGGCAATAGCTCTGAGGAGTACCTGTGTGGCTTCCAGTAAACAGCTGGAGATCTGATCTCCCACTCTCCTTCCAAGGAACAAAGGCAAATTTGGGCCCCCAATCCACAGATGATCTCTGCAAGCTCTAGTGTAGGAGTTCTGATTCATCAGCTTCCAAAGTCTCTCACAGTCCTATCTACTGCTCCAAGTGCCCTATATTTATTCATGTTCCATCAAGTCTTAATACTATAAATACAACAATAATAAACCCTGGATACATTATTGGTGTCTATAAAGACTGCAGTTACCTGGCAAACATAATAATAAAGTTTGCTTATTACAGCAGCAGCTAGTAACAGCCGCATAACAATTTGTATTCTAGATCCCTGTCCTCATTTCTTATAACCTTCAGGTGTTCAAAAGAGGTGCCTCATACCGAGCTATTAATTCCATATTTAGGTACCTTGACTTTAAATGTACCGAGTGCCTCTTGGCTCTGATGAATGTCAAACATCATTCAGATTTAGAAGATTACATTAATTTCTAATGTTTTTTTCAAGTCTCTGGTTCTGTCCTTGAAAGTAAGGCAACTTCTTTATATGTTTGCATTGCATTCAACAATAATAACACTAAACTTTTCCTTATAATAATACCAATAATAATAATATTAAAAGGAGCAGAGGGTATGATATTAAAAAAAACAGGAGGAGAATGGCCCAATTAGCTATTCAAAAGTTACCAGATTTAAAGTTTCACAAGAAATACAAAATTTCCTATTGAAAGCAAGCCAGGGTCATTAACAACTGAGTTGTTTGTAATATGAACATGCAGAGAGACAGGTGTGTGTTTTTATGTAGCTCAGCTCTTACATTTCAAGATTTGTCAGAAATCAATCACACTAATATTTACATATTTTGCAGTTAGTTGGAACTTAATGTTTTCAGATTCTAATTTGAAATTGCAGACCACAATTTTTCTGTTGTGTAATGCTCTTATTCCTTTGTTACACACAAGAAAACTGAGTCTTCTTAATGAACTACAGCGTACCGGTGATATGGCTTTACAATAACCATTGAAGTAGAAAGGCTGCATTTTCAGGTATGTGGTGCAGGGAAGGAACCATAACATGTGGCTGATGAGTACCTGGATATGAGGATGTGGACAAAAATTTGAAAACATTTTGGGGCTAATGAAACTCTTATGTAGCTACTGAGGGGAAATTCTCAAGGGCCTCATCGAGGGAACAAAAACAAATTGCCTCCAGTAACGCAGAGAATTGTTACTAGGAACGGCAGATGAGAAGAAAACATTAAATGAGCAACTGACACAAGTTCTAAGAAAAAGCTTTTTTTCCATTGGAAATGTCTTTTCATTGCTGTCTTGCTTGAACCCTGAAAAGGGGGGAATTAAGGAAGAAAATACCATGTGTCTGAGAGGGATTGATGAGATATCTGGGTAGGTCTTTCCCAACTTTTGTTTCAGCTGCATTGAGTTCGGTGTGGTCCAGATGAAAGATGCATCAGGGATTTTGCAGTGCTGGTCTCTAAGCCTTTTTTTTCCCCTCTAACTTTTCAGAAAACAATCAGGTATTGTTCAATTTTCTTTCATGATAATGTAGCGGGTTTTCCCTATGCTCTGGATCTGATGTGAAATAAAGATCTCTGAGAATAAAATAATAGACTCCATTTCATTTGAGGTCCTATTAGTTCAAAAGCCACAGTCTTTGGTGAGTGAGGAGCAAAATCCAAGTGTCCAATTAATACCAGGCTCAAATTCTTAAGTGACCTGCAATTCACCCCTCTGCCCTCATATTCGTTTTCCATGGATAATTATTAAATAAACATCCCATTTCAGCTGATCATCTTTTGACTAAAATATGATGTAGGGCTTTAGTAACTTTATACTTTAAAAGAACTCAAAAAGAAAACAAAATAAAGAACAGTTATTTTAATAATATACATTATACCGACAATATTTCATAGAATTAAAACCAGTAATTTTTGGAAAAGGATTAGTTTGAAATATATTGCTGAAGCAACAGGGAGGCCTCCACCTTTCAATAGTAGTCCACTAGGAACACAGTGCAAGAGTGGGCTTTGCTGAACTTAGGTATACAGCCAAGTGCCGGACACTTAGGATTAGCTCAAAGTACTTCAGCTGTGTCATAGCAAGTTCAAAATCTTCACAGAGTACCAAGACCCACTCGGAGCAATGATGAACTTGAATTTGATAGAATGGGAAGCAGAGACTAAAAAGACATTGCTCAGATGGGGAATTCATTTCTTGCATCTTGTACTCTTTTTTTTTCTCAAAAAGAAATGCTGAAGGCTTTCTGAACAAGAGAAAATGTGCAATTTCTTTCACAAACATACATCTATGTTTTGTTTTCTTATTGTTGTTGACAGAACCCTTCATTATGCCCTTAAAGAATCATTTTATGTTTATTTGTACCGTCTATACAGATCTGGGGACTTGTTTTATGAATTGCCAGAGGGCAACGTCTTTTTTTAATAAAAGTTTATTACACTTTGATTTCCCTGATATTCATTGACTGTGTCTGTGTTAGTTATTCATTTTTGTTCTAAAACCCAAATTACTCTAACTAATGTACCAGAGGAGCACTGTAACAGTTAGCAATTGACAATACAAAATGTTTCTCAGCTTTATTTTTCAATGCAGATGTTTCCATGGAAAAATCATTGAGGGCTAGTTTTCTAGGGTCCTTATTTATTAATTCATGCAAGTTTGCAAGAATAAGTCATGAGTGCGAAGCAGTACAAATGTGAGCTAGAGCTCAGCCACCTGATCACATTACCACAAATTAACAAATCACTGTACGTCTTCTGAACTGCGGTGGGGATGTTAAATGTATCCATATGCAAGCACTTGCCAGCAACAAATATATATATATATATTTAAAATGTTGCCTTATCTTAGCACATAATGAAAGAAGCTTACACTAAACCAAATATATTCACATTTTCCATAAGATAAAAACACACATAGATACAGTTTTTGTGGCTCTGCTGATGTTTGGTAACTTGCTAAACACCAGTACTTTGAACATGATTCAGAAATACCTGCCGGAATGCCCTTTTTGCTCTTTCTCACTATGAAAATCGCTGTATTATTTGCCATTACTTGCAATTGTTCTGGATAAAATTAAAATTGCCTGAGTTTCATCACTTGGTGAGTCAATTTTTACCTCCTAACAGAGTTCCTATCTTTAACTCAAGTAATATTCTTTAAAAGTGGCAACGGCTTTTTAGTGGGGCAGAACGGGATGAAATTAAATGTTTCAATGAAACCTGAGGTGTGTTACTCCCTCAGTGCTAGTGCTGCTTCTCATATTGCCTATGGGGATTGTTAGATTAGATAGACACACTGAGCACACTCCGTAGAGACTTTTAGGGGAGAATGATTAAAATAGCCTAGTCTTGCCTTCCCTTGCGTCACCTACTCTATGTACAACCTACTGCACCTCAATAAAGACTACAATGACTGATTGTTTTACAGCTAGATGTTCTCTTTCACTGAAGGACATAACTGAGCTGGCAGGCTTCACCTTGAAGAGAAAGAAATTGGCAACATTCATTCAGCAACCTTTGGTGAACGATGGTAAGGTGGTGTGACTTCAGCTGCTGAAAGGACAAAGCTGCCGGGCCCTGCTAGCAAGAGATAGGAATTAAGCCATGAAACTAATGAACAGTAGAGGAGCTGGAAAGCAAGGTTATGCTGTCCTTTGCCTGTGAGATAGTCCTTTATTCTAATTATCTGCCCTGCCTCCTGCACAGTCAATAATGGCCATGACACAAGGTTAAAACAGATTTCTGTGCAGATGTGCTGTCCTGAAAAAGGCCCAGTGGGCCACCCTGATGCCTTCCAGTAGTGAATATTGGGAAGGCTCTAGACAGGCTAGATTTAACTTTGAAGTCTGCTTTTCTTTGAGCAGGGATCAGACCAGCTGACTTCCAGAGGTCCCTTCCAACATAAACTACTCCATCACTGTGAATCTGTCCAGTCATCCCCCTCCAGCATTTGGCATCAAGAAATGGAACTGGTGCTACTGTGCTCTGTCGTGGCTGCGTTACCGTACAAGCACCAGGAGCACGGGTTGAAAACTGGGGTTCCTTTTGATTAGAGCTGGCCTGGGTCTGGTCTCTTTAAAAGGAAACAAATCAGGACTAACTCCCCTGATAGCGGTGACATCGCCATACGACATAAAACACATGAGATCAGCCAGTTCAATGTGTTTTCACACAGTGTTGTTCCTTTTTCTTTTAAAGGCATTTGTTTCCCTTTCTCCTATACCTCATCTCCCCTTCATAAGGGAGATAATATTCAACTCTATAGCATGCTGTAGGTAGCACATGCCCGCGCTATCATGTGCGGGCACTGCTCTGCTTTCTGAAGCTTCCCAAGCATTCCAGAGCCTCGTTTTTATCTACCAGCCAGTGTTTGATACAGAATCTGGAAATTATTTTGCTGCCAAAAGTGTACAAGGGAGGTGGGAGGCAATCTGTGGGCTTCTGCTAGAGCAAACACAAAGAACCATTCTCTCATCTAGTAAAACAATAAGATTAGTCCTTTTATCGTTAATTTTTTTTCTCTCCTTCGCTGCTTTGTAAACACTGCTTGTATGACTTTGCCTCTTATCGTCTGCAAACTGAATCTGCTTTTGTTGAAGCAGTGTCAATCACAAGGGTTTTTCTGCTCATATACTTAGTGATATGACTGATTGAAAAAGAAGACAGGCTTTCATTTGGGTCTGCAGTATGTGACATACTGACTGTTGGAAACATAAGGGGGGGAAGAAAACAAAGGCAACAATTTGGTAAAGCATAACCCAAAGTTCACTTGCTCTGTCAAGGAGATTAAGATTAAACTGAAGGAGGTCAAAGCTATTAACATTTAGACTACAGGGTATATAACAAGTTAGCATCTAGTTAGATATTGGCTTTCTAATTGGAGAGAAGCTTGTTTCTAACTTTTTATGTAAACAATAGAAGTAGCTAAAGCCTGGGTGGTCCCAACATTGTACCCAGTGGACATATTTGATCCACACCTCCCTGCAAAAAATGTCCTCTGTGACCAAGCTCACATTTATATTGTAAATAAGTCTCTTGATTCCTTTCTGCCAACTGTGACAGCATTTGCAAAAGGAAAACTTCACAGTGGTACTTCTGAACTTGCTTTAAATTTGTTTTCCCAAATGCCAAATTCTCCTTCACACCATACACTTTGTGACAATCTTATTTATGTCCAGCTCTTTGGACCAAGCAAGAAGATTACTGCAGCCACCAGTAAGGACCACAGACATGCCTTGTTTGTTAATTAACTCACATAGAAAAAGCATTAGCAAGACTGAATCTTATATAAGTCAGACGCTTATTTATGGTATATCCTTCACATTTTCAAGTCACATTATTCTCTGATTTTACAGTGCTCTCTCTCTACAGCTTCTCATTCTAAATCCAATGGCAAGCGAAGTAGGAATGCGTTCCCAAAGGAAAATAAATTAGATAGCAGTCAGCAGGGTTAGCTTTTGGAAGGTGATTTGGTTAAGCCTTTAGTAGCACTGACCCAAACAAGAAGAACAAAGACCGTGTTTTAGCATATTGCAGGTAGACCTGGTTAATCTCTCCCTACACTGCATTAGCATATTTTCTCAGGAGAAATGTGTTTTGGCTTGGCGTGTGACCAGCATAACCATTCATCTCCTACAGCGGGACGAGTGTAGGAAGAGTGATTTTGTGGCCTCCTCCCAGTATACTCTGTCGTTATTCCCAGCGCGACCCACCTGTAATCCAGAGCTTCCTTTCTGTAGCCCACCTACTTTCCACAGGTTGTACTGGTACAGGGGGATAGGTGAACATTCACGGAAATGTGATCATGCAAATTTTGAGCTGGAAATAATCCTCAGAAATTAATTTTGGCTTCTCTGCTAAAATTTGAACCATAGGATTTTCATTCACACAGGACCTTGAAAGCTGCAGAGGGCTGTGTTCAGTGAAACAGTTCAGTGTTCAGTTTCTGTCCCACAGAAAGACTGACACCGTGAACTTTCCTGATCCACTGGCAGTGCCTGTCATCGCTACTTAGTGTGGTTTTTTGCATCATCAGAGGAAGTCTTACCTCTAAAACCACGGTTTAAACACCACCGTATTGCAATGAAGAAATACAGTTCCTTGGTCAAGCAGCTACAGCCTAGAACTTCCTACAAACTTCTTCAAGCCCAGAGGGCATCCCTTCAGAGTGAATCACTTCATAGTGATATCATCTTAGGTTTTAAAAACTATTGTAGTCCTTTGATATCAGGAAGGCACAGTATGTTAAATTCTCACTCTCCCTTTGGAGCATGTTATCCTTTAGGAGTACAGCAAGGGTCATCAATGTTTTTCAGGGCCAATTGTTTAGAAGTGACATGTGGCTGTCTCACTGCTCTGACTCTCTCTAATCTCTCCATCTATCACCGGTCCGTCACTCCATGCCTACTGACAAAACAACATTGCCACCAGCACTCCCAGTCTGCCCAGTTCTCATTTTGCTAGGTGCTTGTGAAAGGAGGTGTGTCACATTACCATCTCATTCGTTAATCAGGTTTACATTTTTAAGCACACCAGTCTTCTGATTGATAGAAGATACAATAAAAAAAATTTTCAGAGGGAAGAGATTGCTTCAAACAGATAAATAGGAGCCTGTTATTTTGAAGGGATCAGAACAGATTATTTTCTGGTTTTAAAGCAACAAAAATAAAATGTGGGAAAGACTGACATGTATTCATGAAATGTTTGGCACTAGAAAGTCTACATTTTTCATTAAAAATGTAATCTCACAAATCTCTATTTTCCAAGAGATGCATTTGCTTGAGCATTTAGAGGCCGCAGAAAAATATCATTTTATTGTTATTAATTATAGTGATAGTCCTAAAGCAAAAAGGTCATTTTATGAATAGCAGAGGGTTTCAATGAGAAATGCAATACATCTCTGACAATTTAAATTGACTAATTCTGTTGAACATAGATCTAATTTGAAAGATGGAATCATAACTGCACCAAAAAAATAGGGTTTCAAATTAAAAAATGCACAAGTGTATTGTAAATGTTTAACGTCAACACACCAAAGATGAACAGAATCGTAAATGAGGTAGATGCAAAGTGCTCTAAAAAAACTCTCGCAGGAAACAAACATGAAGAAGAACATACTCCAAATGAGATCATCGTCCCTAGCTCAGGGCACAGAGCTGGCTGTCATTTCTAACTTTGTCCATTAACAATTATAATACAGAGACAGATCCTAGGTCCAATGAAATTAGCAGTGTCTCCCACTCACGAGACACTTTCCTGGTTTCTAGGGTACGTGTTGTACTGAAGCCTGATTCTGATCCATTTTACCATCTGGCAACTCGAGGAAGGCATCAAGAAAGGATAAAACCTGAGACGGGCACCACGCCCATTTTAAAATGTCATTTGGGGTGGAGTTGTTAACCATATTCCACTTTTAATCCATTCCTCTTCCTTGGGAAGGATTCTGTGGGAAGCCGGTTCTGTACTTTCTAAATTCTGTTACATCATCAAAATAAAGTATGAGAAATAAAACAAAACAAGGAAATAAACTCAAAGACATAAGTAATTCTTAATCTGTAGATTGGTGTGTTACAAAAGAGGTACAAAAAGGTATGCTTTTCTCTGTTATTACTGCCTTACCAAAAGAAGAGGAAAACTATCTCCTTAAGTAAACATCCATACAACAAGAAGAAAAATAAACCATGAAATGTCAGCACTTCAGTCTGAATAGCATGGTTTGGAATTTTCATGCCTGAAATTAATATATCCTTGGAATATGCCATAAATTATGAACTCTTTAAAAAGTGCTGCATCCAACACTTTTGGAATGCTGTATTGCATTACTTTATCCTTATGGATGAAAATAAAATATCATAGAAGTATACTAAACAAATCAGCAGTAGCTTAGATATAAGTGATCATGATTTGCTTCTGTTTGTTATATATGACCAGAATTAAGTCCAGACCAGTAATATGTATACTTGATGGATTGGAAGAGCCAATTTTGCAAAGCTGAAAACAATTATGAGCTAAATCAGTTGGGAGAAAGAAATTAGACAGGAAATGTGGATAATAACTGGAAAGTGTTTAAAAACATTTTACCAGAGGTTTAAAAAAAAGAATGAAAGCTAGGCTAGTCTAAATGTTGACTTGCATAGAAGTGAAAACAGCTATGTAAATCAAAATAATTATGATAAAAAAGGCATTTATTAAAAGTCACGAGTATTAGACAGATGATAAGAACTACAGAAAATTGATAAGGATGGAAGTAAGGTTTTTCATCTGAGTTAAGAATAACAAGAAAGATTTTTGTTCTTGACTACACAGAAATGTAGCCATGTAAATAATTTATGCAAAAATCTGTATGTTCTGTAAACAAATGTGATCTCCGTTTGAAGAGAAATCAGACAAAATCATTTCTGTCATAAGAAGATAATGCAATGTTGTTCACTCCAGCAGTAAATCAGGAGAATGTTAAATAACAAATTGAACCAGGAGATCTGGATAATTTGACACCAAGAACTTTAAAAAAGCTGGCTGAATAAATTTCAAAACCATGAATATTCCTTTTTGGTAAGTCTGAGAATTCTGGAGAAATTCCAATGGACAGCAAAAAAAAACCCCAACATCACAAAAATGTGGTTTTTTAGTTATATGTGTAACCTAGACAATTACAGCCCTTTCAACCTGAGCTAAAAGGATAAAATGACATAAAAGCTAATGGAGGATTAGTTTAGCAAAGAACTAGAGGCGTGTAATGCAATTAATGCTAATAAAAACGGTTTAACAGAAACAAGAGTTTCCTGTGAGCCTTCCTGAAAAACTCAGCATTTTTACTGTCCTTAGGAAGTAGAGGCAGGCAAACATGGCCAGGCATGTATAAGACAGGATGAGCCAGTAAACCGTGGTCCTGAGTCTGCAAAGAGCCTATGGACAAAAGTAACAAAACAATACTGGCATCAGAAAGATTCAGTGTTCAGAAGAGCCCATACAGATGTGAATAACCCTCCATGCAGAATAAAGCACCTTGGAAAAGTGCATCCTACTTCTTTTGTAACAATATCTTTTAAGTCTCCTAAAGCTGGCGGAGTGTCTTTTTGTAACCCTGGTTCTTAATTTCAAACATCCTTTTCCCACACTGATATTCAAGCAAGGCTTACCTGGCACAGACGCAGTGGAGAAAGGCTTCAGTGAGCCTGGAACTCCATTCACCGAGGAACTTTCAGCGCAGAGAGGTGCTCTGTATTAATACAATTATAAAAGGGTAAACTAACCAGGTAACCCAGCTAATAATTTGGACAACTTGCTAACTGGTTAGGGTTAACTACATGTAACATTAACATTGATTTATGACTGTCAGGTTCACTTTTTTCCCCAGCTTTAAATTGAATATTTTGAATCAAGCGTTCAATGGATTGATCAATACTAAGTACAATAGGTCTCTGTACCGCTCCATAAACAAAGTTGATTTTTATAGCCTTGGTGTGATTTAAACCTTTAACACTTTAAACCATTCTGCAACACTCTTACCATGTAGCCATATGCTTCCCTTCACTTCTCTTAATTCACATCTGATTGTGACTTAGAGACATGCAGGGCAATGAAACCTGCTCTGTGCCTAGAGGGACTGATCCTGCAAATGTGCATGCATGATGCTGCATGCAGGTGAATGACTTCTTTGATCCCAATGAGACTATTCACATATAAAACCCTGTTAAGGTGAATTAGTTGTAATGGAAGGACTGATATTTGAATATTGAGCTTTCTGGTTATCGAGAGTTTTCCTAGCACTGAGAGGTCATAGGGAGAGGCAAGTCTCATTTGCTCTATGTGACTTGTGTGACTTGCACAATTTTTCCCCGTGTAAAATTCCCTCCTCCTCATAAAAATAGGCTCATATGGAATCATAGAGTCGTTTAGGTTGGAAAAGACCTTTAAGATCATTGAGTCCAACCATTAACTGCCAAGTCCCCCACTAAACCATGATTTTAAGCACCACATCTATAAGTCTTTTAAATACCTCCCGAGATGGTGACTCAACAGCATGTTCCAATGCTTGACAACACTTTTGGTGAAAAAATTTTTCCTAATATCTGATCTAAGCCTCCCTTGGCACAACTTGAGGCTGTTTCCTCTTCTCCTATTACTTGTTACTTGGCAGAAGAGACCGACATCCACCTCACCACAACCTCTTTCAGGTAGTTGTAGAAATTGATAAGGTCTCACCTGAACCTCCTTTTCCCCAGGCTAAAGAACCCCAGTTCCCTCATGCAGCCTGTCCCTCACCTCATGACCGTACATATCAGATGCAGTAGAGTAGAGGACTGCTCATGCCCACCTGCCAGATGAATTTCATGCGTGGTTCAGGGAGAAGACAAATCTCAGAGAGGAGTGAAATGCAAATGCAGCCCTATGGACCCCTCAGTCTGCAGAGCCCTGCTGGATGACACACTCTCAGCTGTAGACAATCCAGGAGACTCCTGGAGTGCATGGGGGATAACTTCCTGTGCCAGGTAATAGACAGCCCTACCAGAAAGGATGCCATACTGGACTTGTTGGTCACCAACACAAGTGAGATAACTGGTGACGTCAAGATTAGAGGTAGTCTGGTGCCTGGTGGAGTTCACAGTCCTCAGGTATATGGGGCAGGCAAAGAGGAAAGTCAGGACCCTGAACTTTAGGAAAGCATAATTCCAGCTCTTCAGGAAGTTAGTCAATAGGACCCCCTGGGAAACTGCCCTCAGGGACAAGGGAGCAGAACAGAGCTGGCAGATCTTTAAGGACACTTTCCCTAGAATGCAAGAGCTTTTGATCTCCAGGTGTAAGAAATCAGGAAAGGAAGGCAGGAGGCCAGCGTGGCTGAGTCAAGACCTGCTGGTCAAACTAAAGGGCAAGACGGAAATGCACAGGCAGTGGAAGCAGAGAGAGGTATCCTGGGATTAGTACAGGGACACTGCTCAATTGCGTAGGGATGGGTTCACGAAGGCCAAGGCACAGCTGGAGCTGAACTTGGCAAGGGGTACAAAGGATAATAAGAAGGGCTTCTACGGGTATGTCACCCAGAAAAGGAAGGTCAAAGAGAGTGTACCCCTTTGATGAGCAAGACTGGCAGACTGGTAACAACGGATGAAAAGAACGTTGAGGTACTGAATGACTTCTTTGCCTCAGTCTTCACTGGCAGTCTCTCTTCCCACACTTCTCAAGTGGATGGACTGCAAGACGGGGACTGGAGGAGCAAAGTCCCTCCCACTAAGAGAAGATCAGGTTCAAAACCACCTGAGGAACCTGAACATACGTGTCTATGGGACATGACACGATGCATCCCAGAGTCTTGAGGTAATTGGCTGGCCAACCTACTGGCCTTCTGTGATAGAGTGACTACATCAGTGGACAAGAGAAGAGCTATGGATGTCGTCTCTCTGGACTTCTGTAAGGCCTTTGACATGGTCCTCCACAATATCCTTCTCTCTCAGTTGGATTTCATGGGTGGACTGTTGAAGGATGAATGCTGATGAGGAATTGGTTGGATGGTGACATCCAGAGGGTTGTGGTTAATAGCTCAACGTCCAGATGGAGATCAGTGACAAGCAGTGTCACTCAGGCGTCTGCATTGGGACCAATACTCTTTAATATCTTCATCAATGACGTAGACAGTGGGATCGAGTGCACCCTCAGCAAGCTTACAGATGATATCAAGCTGAGTGGTGCAGTTGACATGCCTGAGGGACGGGATGCCATCCAGAGGGAACTGGACAAGCTTGAGGAATGGGCCTATGTGAACCTCATGAGGTTCAACAAGGCCAAGTGGAGAGTCTTGCACCTGGGTGGAGGCAACCCCTGGTATCAATACAGGCTGGGTGATGAAGAGGTTGAGAGCAGCCCTGCCAAGAAGGACCTGGGGGTACTGGTGGATGAAAAGCTGGACATGAGCCGACAATGGGCACTCACAGCCCAGAAGGACAACTGGGCTGCATCCAAAGCAACGTGGCCAGCAGGCTGAGGGAGGTGATTCTGCCCCTCTACTCTGCTCTGGTGAGACCCCACCTGGAGTTCTGAGTCCAGCTCTGGAGCCTTGAGTCCAGCTCTGGAGCTCTCAGCACAGGAAAGACAAGGACCTGTTGGAGCAAGTCCAGAGGAGGGCCACAGAAATGATCAAAGGGATGGAACACCTCTCCTGTGAGGATAGGCTGAGAGAGTTGAGGTTGTTCAGCCTGGAGAAGGCTCCAGGGAGACCTTATTGCAGCCTTACAGTACTTAAAGTGGGATTATAAGAAAGATGGGGACAAACTTTTTAGCAGGGCCTGTTGCAATAGGACAAGGGGTAACAATTTTAAACTAAAAAAGGGAAGATTTAGAGCAAATATAAAGAAGAAACTTTTCACAGTGAGGGTGGTAAAACACTGGCACAGGTTGCCCAGAGAGGTGGTAGGTGTTCCATCCCTGGAAACCAGGAAGGTCAGGTTGGATGGGGCTCTGAGCAACCTGCTCTAGTTGAAGGTGTCCCTGCCCACTGCAGGGAGGCTGGACTAGATGACCGTAAAGGTCCCTTCCAACCCAAACTATTCTATGATTCTGCACTGAAGTGTTTGAGTTAATCCACCAGACACATCACCCCCCATTGCATGACCTGGCCCAGTGTTTCCTTATAAATTAGCAAAGATGATTCTTTAAGAGGTCTAGAGAATGAAAACCTCAAATCAGGTTTTGGGAAGGACCTCGTTCTCACTGCTGCTTGGAGTGCAGACAGCAGAGCAAGAAAAGCTCTTCTGTTCTGAAGCCGGGGTCATGCAGGAGCTGAAAATGAAAGAGATATACCCTCACTTTCCTTCCTCAGCATCATGTCACTGACCTCCCATTCACACATACACACCCATCATGTAGTTCTTGAGTAAGTGTTGCTGGTTTGGCTGACCTTCGCTGGAGAATTCTCTAGAATGAAGAGGGTCTGTCTAAATACCCTTCAGGCATGTGAAAAGCTTGTAAGGATAACTGACACAGTCAACACATGGAAGAGTTTACTGTCTTACCCTGAGGTAAGAAGCAGATCCTCCTTAAGTACTTAAATAACTACAAATGTTTTCAACTACATGTTGGTATAAAATAATAATAAAAGTAACCAGTCCTTCTTTCTTCAAAAATAGCACGATGGGAAGGGAAAGGGTAGCTCTCGGAGCCATCACCGCAATCCAGCTTTCATCTCATACACTAAAAAGGCATAGAAAATGTGAAACAGTTGCAAATGTCTTAAAGAACAAGTTAAATGATTACCACAGGCTGGGATCTTTTAATATCTGTTGAGCTGAATGTCACAGACTACACACATTTATGCATTTAATGCAGCTTTAAATAGTATACATAAATGCATGTCGTTGAGCAGTGGCAGGAGAATCAGGCAAGTATTTTTACTTGTAAAAATCTCTTCCTTCTGTGTTGCTATTCCACCTTGAAAAAGTGCCATAATCAGCATCCAGGCCCCAGGCCTTGAGCAGCTTCCTTCTGCATCAGTCCCTGTGGATCAGCCTCCCTGAGCAAAGCAGCAGCGTTTGAACAGAGGCCGAGTTTCTCGCTGGCCTCAGAGGCTGTATTTTGAAGAAGCAGCTTTCTAACGTTCTTACGCCATCAAAACCTGTGAAAAGGAAATGAACCATGCTTTGATTTCTGCAAGAAACTGGAGATTGTGCAGATTATTTCCTGATACATTACAAGGAGAAACGCTTACTTTCATAAATGACGTAGTTTTCTAAAACTGTAGCCGAACAAAAGGGTCCCATCTCTTAGTCATCAGATTCAGAAACTGCTATAATTTAACAAACTGAAAATGAAAAAGAAACTTCTCATTAAGCTACCATCATAAAATAATATCTTGTGATGAGAAGTTGCTGTAACACAGCTGTGGCATTAATAGCAGAACTGTGTGTGTCTGGAATGAGATTTTACCTGAAATGTTATTCAGTAAATGAAAAGAATCATTAAAATGTATTACAAGCTATTACTAGAACAATCCCTCCAAGTAATATTTATATTGCCATGTTCTTCTTTTACAAACTCATTGCAAATTTTGAGGGAAAGAGGCCAGACAATCAGGAAACTGGTTAGCATCATGAGGGAAGAAAATATTTTGCTAATGACTTGGAGGCTTGTATAACTGAGACCAACAATGTGGCTGGGGTCCAGCGTAGCCCCTCAGGGACTATAAAACTGGACACCCGAGTCGCACCTCTGTGGAACTGCAGGTCAAGTTGGATCTTCTCATGGCGACAGTGATGTTCACTTTTTACTCTGTCAGAGAGGAGTGATTAGCTGATGATGATTAGCCATTCTGTCATTGCCAGTGTCCCTATCTTAACTCGCTTGGAGCAAGTCAGGATGCTCCTTCTAGAGCTGCATTTACACAGGTGCTGCGTTTGTGTAGTGTTTAGCACAATGGGCTCCTCTTCAACTCTTAGAGATCAAAGACACTACAATTCCCCTACTAATGATGATGATCATGCATATGTTGCTTTTTACTCAGGAAAAAGGTTGTTAGGTTGTCACTAAGAGAAGTAACAGATGGAAAAAGGAGACAGAGAAATTTCCATGTTCTCTGATTTGAATATGCCTCCTACAGAAAGCTGTCTGCAGGCTCCCAGTCATACTTCTGCTAACCAGCTCATAGACAAAGGTGATGTATAATTGGAGTCACTGGCATTTTAGTTACTTTTTAGCAGAGGATTTAGCTGAAAACACTGATACCTATTTTTCATTACTTAGAATACTGCACTGTTTGAATAGAACTTTTAAAACCAAAATTGCTGTAATAAAATATTATAAGTAAATAAGTAAATCTTTTTTTATATTGACGTACTGACTTCTGCAGATGCAAATGGTTTATAACAAATTTGAAAATCCCAACCTTGATCAAAATTAGAATAAATAACAATACTTAATAATTTAAACATTCCCAGACTGGGCCCTTTAAAAGCTTTTGTACACAACAGCTTCAGGATCTCAAGTTCTTATGGTTGTTCATGAAGTTCATTTTTCATTGTTCAGCCATGTCCCTAAAAAGAAACAACAAAACCATTAACCAAATGTTAGGCCAGCCTGTGTCCAGACGGTGATTGTGAAGTTCTGTAACACTGCTCTTTTTGAAACTCTTCATTATTAAGGCACAGTTGATAAAAAGTAACTGTCCTGCAATATCTCAAATCTACTGACGTCTGTTATAAATTTCCCCTTTCTGCACTGGAACGAAAGACTCAGCGCTGCAATTCAAGGAACTGAATTCCATAGCCAGGCAGCTTAATTTGCCAATTCGCTCGATCCATAAAACATAGTCTGCACACATGGACCATATTATAGGCATTTCAAAGGTGAATGAAAAAGAACAGTCTAGTGAATAAAGAACATAGGATGCAGCCATGTCTTGCAAAGCTTTTTCAAAACAAGTATCAAATCTTCAAATTAACCCGCCACTGTACCAAATGGTCTCGGTCAGATACAAAATGACCCATATTCAGGCCTAAGCAAGGCCAGCTCTGCTGAAATTCAGTGTAACAGAAAAAACTCTGCTCCAGAAAAAAACAGTAGCTTGTGAAATGAAATGAAACATTAGCACTTAGAAATAGACAAAACAGCCTGGATGAAAACCTGCTTTAAGTTAATGGAAATTTCATAGAGAAAACATACAGAAAAATGAAGAGTCTGTTTTAATTACTCATCAGAAAGCTGAAAGATCAGAGAAGTTGACTTTATAATGGCATTTTGTGGAAAATAAAAATATTCCCAGTCCAAAAAACAGCTGAAGAAAAAAACAATCAAGACTATTTCAGTTAGAAAGGTCAACAACAACTCAGAATTAAGAAATATGAAGATATATACTACTGCTTTATGAAGAACATGGAAATAGTTTGATTAAAAAAAGGTATTGCTAAGAAGACTGCACCTGCCTGAAAACTATCCTAGATCATCTGCAGAGCACTGGAGATACACAAGAGCCACAAACTTGCTGAACCCAGGTCAGCCCTTTATTGAAAGGTCTGTTTTGATAACTGTAAGCAAATGAATTGATTTGGTTTCTGGTAAGAATGCCTCAGTCCTTGTTTCCCACATGTATTGCCTCCCGCAATGGAAGTGTTACCTTTTCATGTATACAGTGCAGAGAGCTTGAGGATGGTAACGAATATCAAGCCGATGTTTCTCTTGGTGGCTGGTTTTCCAAATGTGGACAGGCAACCATATGCACACGCACTAATCAAGCCTCCCTCTTTCCATAGGAGGCTGCTTAGGGAAATAGATGGTAGTAGGATTCGTGTTATGTTGCTTAGGGAATAGGGAACAGATGGAGAAAATTTAATTCCCAGGGCCTATGGCTGCTAGGGGATTCCCCCATGCCACTTAAGTCTTTGAAATAAGGGAAGAAAGTTTCCCAAACCACAGAAAGCAAAATTTTACTCCCTACTAACTTTTATATTTATTAAAAAAAAACTCTTTCAACAGAGAAAATATTTCTCTGCGGCAGATATAACAACTGCCTCAGATCTGCAGAGCAATCTCATGGTGTACGCTGTGGTTGTCCTGTAGATATCCTTTTTAGCTAAGCCACAAAATGATGGGATCCAGCCACAAGAGAGCATATTATTCTGATGTTTGGCACTTACGTGTGGAGAATATTAACTGATCCCTTTTATTGATTAATTGCACCCTTTAATGCCATTAGGGAAAGGGTTAGGTTATAGATTCCTGCTGAATGGGACAGGCAAGTGGCACACAGGGCTTATAAATCACGCAGCTCACAGGGGCTTCAGCAGCTATGCTACTATACAAATGTGGAGCACAGTAGAAGTTAGTTGTGGTGTTGTTAGTCATGTGAACAGAAACACATAGACAGTGTTTCTTTGAAGAAAACAATCTTATTTTGACCGTGGTAAATACAGTTATTGCTGATGACAGTTGACTGCTGGATTGACGCATCTCACTTGAAGCCTGGAAAGCCAACAGGACATGGTAAGATAGCTGAGGAGTCACCAACATGATGACTTCAGACAAGTGTGCCTGTCCTGAGGTCGATGGGTTGATGTCCAGGGACACAGCAGTCCACTCTAACTAGCCTCCTGACAGGCAGGGCTGCTGCACTTTTCACCTGAGCAGCTGCAAATCCAAGTGTTGAGGGTGCAACCAGGAGAGGGTTGAACACGAGTCAACAGGTACCAAAGGCTTATCTTTACAGCCATGGGTCCTGCTTCCCTTCTCTCTTCTTCCTCTAATTTCCAGTGGATCACTAAGAGAACAAATGAAGATAATGTTTAAACTGTGATTTAAGCCATGGCAGAAGAAAAAGTTATTAAAGTAGTGCTGGGGGCCGTTTCGCTAACAGAGCAATTAGCTGCTCTTCTGTTGACTCAGCTCGAAAGAGTAAAAAATGTTTGTATTTATTTTAGGAAAACATCAAAGCCACATCCTTCCAATCCTGACTGTAGCCTTTAGGTACTACAGTGATTACGGCAATAGCAGCTCTTTTTTTTTTTTTCATCTGGCTGAGCCAGTAACACTGAACTGACCCCTTGAAATAGGAGTTTAGCTTCTCTGGTCTTTCCTCCTCCATCCTATCCTGCCACAGAGCAGAGGGCATCCCTGAACCTAAAGCTTGCAGTTTAAAGTTCTTGCAAAGATGCATTTATTTGCAAGTTCCAGGTCCCAGTGTAGAGCTGGAAGGGTACTGAGGGGGATTTAGTTGTATTATAAATACCCCTGTAGGAGGAGGAGATTTATATAGCATTAAGATATAATCTCTCCTCTATCTTTTGACCAGTATCTTCTCACTTCACCTGCTCCAGCCCCTCAGAAGCCGGCCAGCCCGACTGAAGGGGGGCGGTTGCAGGCTGTGTCAAATCAAGGATGGGAATTGGAGTTGCAGCCCCATTCTGAGAAGGTGCTTCGAGGCACCCCCTTCGTTTTCAGCAAAGTCTCACCCTACACAGGGCCTCCTCGCCCAAGTGCCTCATTCACTGACTAAAACAAGTGGTGGTTTCCACCAAAACTGGTGCTTGTGGCAAACATCCTCCTGCCGCAGGTGGGGAAAGCACCGACACGCATCCCACGAGAGTGAGGTCCTGCACACACACTTTTCACCAGCCACCGAGTCCCAAACCCACGGAGAGGCAGCCAAGTGGCACAGCGCAGGGGGCACGCAGCCCCCTCCCACCCCGCACAGAGCAGCAGAGCTCAGGGACTGAGAGCTGGCCCTTTTAGGGAGAATCAGGAGACCTTATCGCTCTTTACAACTACCTGAAAGGGGGTTGTGGCGATGAGGGTATTGGTCTCTTCTCCCAAGTAACCAGAGATAGGATGAGAGGAAATGGCCTCAAGTTGCGCCAGGGGAGATTTAGGTTGGATATGAGGAAAAATTTCTTTACCGAGAGAGTGGTCAGGCATTGGAACAGGCTGCCCAGGGAGGTGGTGGAGTCACCATGACTGGAAGTGTTCAAAAAACATGTGGATGTGGCGCTTCAGGACATGGTTTAGGGAACATGGTGGCGCTGGATTAATGGTTGAACTTGATCATCTCGAAGGTCCTTTCCAACCTCAGTGATTCTGTGATTCTGTGATTCTGTAATTTGAGCACACACAGACAGGCAAACATTTCATGAAAGGAGACATGCAGCATTTAACCTTATGGCTGTCTCCATGGACAGAGAATATCAGATTGTCCTTTCTCTGGCACATGGGCATCCCCTGGGGATGCCCAGCAGGACAGGATGGTCCAGGCTCGGAGAGAGAGGGACTGCAGGGACAAGGGAGATGGGGAGGGGTGAGAGCCATTTGGCTCCTTCGTTTACATGCTGGCTGACTGCATAGGAAAATTAACCTGCACCAGGAAAAGGCACAGGCAAAAGGAGGAGTGTAAATTACCTCTCTGTTTTACAAACAAGGAGGGAGAGGCAAGACAAACTATGCTGCTCTCAGGTCCAATTCCTTCCTCATATACTTCCTGGGGCAATGCAGTGATGTGCCTGCCTAATAGCTCCGTCTGGCTCCAGGTAAGCAGTCATTAGTTTTCTTAGGAAATGCCCTAGCACTAAGGTGGAAAAAGTGGGTAAAATTATTCAGTCATTAGTACCGGAATACGTATAGAGTTGTATATATACACCCATAGAAATAGATGTGCAGGGGTATGCACACTCACACGTACACACAGCATAAAAATTGATACATCTAGTGCCATTTTCTGTAGGGGGTGGAATAGAAAGAAAGAAAAGGGGGGAGTATACAAATTTAATAAGCTCAGATATAATTGCCATGAGTAAATGTTAATGCATAGGGATGAACTTTTTTTTTACTTTATACATATTAATAGGCTCTCTCGTTGAGAAAGAATGACATCAGACATTGATAAATTTGACAGAAGTGAAAGGAAAAAATGGTCGCACTATTAGGAACACTCCTGAGGTGGTGTTGAACGGTGTCTTTGATACATCAGCCCTCAGTGTCTGAGCACACTCGTATTAACTCACATGTACACCCAGAATTCAAATGAGCTGCTTCTTTAGATGCTGACTTTTAGCAGCAGTCCCACCAGATGGGCTGGAATCAAACTCACGGTTTCAGAGTGCGGTATGGTATAAATTTCTCAGTACAGTTTGTGCCCACTGACTCTCTCAGAAGATTAGAGAAAGAGGCAGCGTATAGCAGATCATTAAAGATCCACACAAGGCTGAAGGGTGAAAAAAAAATCTTCAGTGAACACATTGCTCCAAGTACAGACGTTCCTCTACGCCAAGAGATCGGTGCAAGGCTGTGCATTTAATATTGCTGGAAACAGAGAGATGACAAATTGCTTGGAATGGATTCACTTAAAGGCAAACAAGGGCTAACCATTGATGTCTGAATACCTCAGCGATGTCTGAATGCTGCTGCATCACCACGACATGGATGCTCTTTATAACCCTTCAAGAAACCACTGTGAATACAGTGCTACACACCTGCAATATACGTGCTTGTCTGGAAACATCATACCACTACGGTAACTGTCCATGAATCTTCCAGTAAAGCCAGCGTACCCAGGTGCATCACATGGCTTAGGATTCACAGTAAGCCTAAAAATAAATAAAAAGCTGAAGTCATGCATCTTTTTCTCATTAGCTCATTGCTTTTAAGAACTAGACATAGGGAGGCTGTGTTTTTAAGATGCAGGTTAGTACTACTGACACACATCTGAGCAGCTTCAAACCAAAAAAACAAGAAGAGAAAAAAAGAATTGGGAAGTGGAAAGAGAAGCAGCCATGGAAAATGAATGCATAAAGAGAGGAAACAGAGATGAGTAAATGTGTGTTAGATAACAAAGATCTATAGGGGAAGGAAAGGAAACACAGAATGAAGAAAATGGAAGATAATAAGAAATTCTTAAATAATTGGAGATCATAAAGGAATATATCATATAAAGCATATATATCAGTCTCTTAGAAAATTTTATTTTGCAATATGGTTTTATAGAAATTTGAGTTATTCAGTGAGATTTCTGTAATAACATCTGCTTTCAACAGACAAAAGGAAAAGCAAAATTCTTTAACAAAAAGTCAAATATTCAATAACATTTTTCCCCTCCGTTGTCCCATCAGCTTGCAAGCACTCTCTTTGTAAACACACAGATACAGAAATAAGATATAAATATCCATCTTTCTGTTCATCATATAAACATGATTGGTTTCTTATTCATTTTTTAATCTGATTTCATAAAAAAGTTTAAAAAATTGTTTGTGCTTTTTTCTTTTAAAAATGCCGGAGTCTTCTTTTGGTAAGCAAATGCAGAACATCGTCTATATTTTTACATATTTTTTTTTCAGATGTCATTCATAAGACCGATGGTAAATTAATTTGCATGTATAGACAAGATGATGAGTGATGATAAAAAACATTAGCTCTTATATGCAAAAAACAAGTATTTCAGTCCACTCTAAGACAAGCAGTTTTTGCCTGATCTACTTTATATTTGAACCTCTCAATGCCTACTATCACAGCATGACTAGTAGTTGAAGATAATTAAAGTGATAATATAACTGTTAACTGTGAGGATATTGCACTGACCATCAGACTGCTTAGAATAACTAAGACAAGCTGGCAGAAGGCTTGAGCAGACCGCATGTTCCTGCTGGCTAAGAGAAGTCTCAACCTTGTCCTGTCGTCAGTGAAATAAAGCAGGAGTCCTACTATTCTACAGAGCAGAGGTCACAGACTTGCAGACCAGCCATTTTACTGATCAATCTCTTCTTCTTCGTAATCAGACGGACCAGTTTCTCTCTTTTTCACCCCTGTCTGAAACAGCTCCCTTTCCAATAGTGTTTCTTCTTAGAGAAGGTACTTGAGCAGCAGGGACAAAATTAGAAAGGCAAAAGCCCAGCTAGAGCTCAGTGTGGCCACAGTTGTAAAGGATAATAAAAAATGCTTCTACAAATATATTAACAACAAAAAGAGAGGCAAGGAGAATCTGCATCCCTTACCGGATATGGTGGGGAACATCGTCTCCAAGGACAAGGACAAGGTTGAGGTACTTAATGCCTCCTTTGCCTCAGTCTTTAATAGCCATTCCAGGTATCCACAGGGTATTCAGCCCCCTGAGCTGGAAGATGGGGATGGGAAGAGCACAATAACCCGCTCATAATCCAGGAGGAAGCAGTTAAGGACATGCTAAACCACCTGGACACCCACACGTCTATGGGACCTGATGGGATCCACGCAGGAGTATTGAGAGATATGGCAGAGGAGCTTGCCAAGCCATTCTCCAGCATTTATCAGCAGTCCTGGTTAACAGGGGAGGTCCCAGAAGACTGGAACCTTGCCAATGTGATGCCCATCTACAAGAAAGACCGGAAAGAGGATCCTGGGAACTACAGGCCTGTCAACCTGACTTGTGTACTGGGGAAGATCATGGAGTGGTTTGTCTTGAGAGTGCTCACAGGACATCTGCAGGACAACCAAGGGATCAGGTCCAGCCAGCATGGGTTCATCAAAGGCAGGTCCTGCTTGGCCAACCTGATCTCCTTCTATGACCAGGTGACCCACCCAGTGGATGAGGGAAAGACTGTGGACATTGTCTACCTGGACTTTAGTAAAGCCTTTGACAGCATCTCCCACAGCATTCTCCTGGAGAAACTGGACTGGTTTACTTTTCACTAGGTGAGGAACTGGCTGGACGGCTGAATGCAGAGAGTTGTGGTGAATGGCGTTAAATCCGGCTGATGGCTGGTCACAAGCGGTGTTCCCCAGGTCTTGGTTTTGGGGCCGGTCTTGTTCAATATCTTTATTGATGATCTGGATGAGGGGATCGAGTGCTCCTTCAGTAAGTTTGCAGATGACTCCAAGTTGGGTGGGAGTGTTGATCTGCTGGAGGGTAGGAGGTCTCTGCAGAGGGATCTGGACAGGCTGGATCGATGGGCAGAGGCCAACTGTATGAGGTTCAACAAGGCCAAGTGCCGGGTCCTGCACTTGGGTGACAACAACCCCATGCAACGCTACAGGCTTGGGGAGGAGTGGCTGGAGAGCTGCCCAGCGGAAAGGGACGTGGGGGTGCTGGTTGACAGCCGGCTGAATATGAGCTGGCAGTGTGCCCGGGTGGCCAAGAAGGCCAACAGCGTCCTGGCCTGTATCAGAACTAGTGTGGCCAGCAGGAGTACGGAAGTGATTGTGCCCCTGTACTCGGCACTGGTGAGGCCGCACCTTGAATCCTGTGTTCAGTTTTGGGCCCCTCACTACAAGAAGGATGCTGAGGTGCTGAAGTGTGTCCAGAGAAGGGCAATGAAGCTGGTGAGGGGTCTGGAGCACAAGTCTTACGAGGAGCAGCTGAGGGAACTGGGGTTGTTTAGTCTGGAGAAGAGGAGGCTGAGGGGAGTCCTTATCACTCTCTACAACTACCTGAAAGGGGGTTATGGCGACAAGAGTGTTGGCCTCTTCTCCCAAGTAACTAGCGATAGGACAAGAGGAAATGGCCTCAAGTTGCGCCAGGGGAGGTTTAGATTGGCTATTAGGAAAAATTTCTTCACCGAGCGGCTGGTCAGGCATTGGAACAGGCTGCCCAGGGAGGTGGTGGAGTCGCCATCTCTGGAAGTGTTCAAAAAACGTGTGGATGTGGTGCTTCGGGACATGGTTTAGGGAACATGGTGGTTCTGGATTAATGGTTGGACTTGATGATCTTGAAGGTTCTTTTCAACCTTTGTGATTCTCTGATTCTGTGAACTGCTTAATTGGCCTTTAAATAGCTGTTAAGAGCTTAACAGGTCTTTTACCTTCTTTTAGAGCAACCCAGTGCTGCAAGCCTGTACAAGGTGGGACCCGTGTTTTCCCTCACCCTGTGTTTTCAGCATCATCATCAGTGTTTTAAGCAAGCAGCCGCGTCTAAAGAGCTTTTGAATGACAAAGATGATCATATACTATGTTGCCAGATGTATTAAAAAAATCACAGATAAACAGAAAGGAAGTAATTTAAGAGCTCCTGTTTCTACAAAACAGTGTGCTTACTCGAAGGACAGAGATGTTGTATTTAACTGGCAGTGATCATTTTTATTCTGAGCTGCCAATAATCTACAGCAACAACAAATACGTTTTACTCATCTGTGGATACCCATTTTCCTCCTCCTGCAGATATCCATTCTTTGGATGTGTCCAGTGGCTAGAAGCCAAGAAACTCATTTGACGCTTGATAATTCGGTGCTAATCAGTGCTAATCTGTTTGGGAAAACATCTATAGCTCAAGCACAAAGAGAGTCAGATGGGGTCGGCTGCATTGGTAGTGACTGTCCATCGCTGAGTGCAGTTCCACGAGCTCCTCCATGGGACCCACCTGGAGGTTCACTCACTAGCTGCAAGCAGCTTCGCACCAAGAACCAACAAGACGTCGGTGCTTTTTGAGACACAGACATTTAAAATAAAAGTGAAAAATGAATCCTGACGTTATTTGCACCAATTTCACTATTCACATCTCTCAGAACAGTAACCACTACCAGTATAGTTTTACTGCTGCAAAGCCTGTGTGAGGCTGTTTTGGTCTTACTGAGACCTACTCAACTAAAAAAAAATAATTGCGAGAGCTTTGTAAGATAGGTACACATCATGCCAGGTTTGCTGTGAATTTATGGCACTTGAATTTCCATTGGGCAGATATCCATCACCCCAACATTTTATTAGGGCAATGATTAGGAGTAAAATTCATATACTGCAGTCCACAGCCCTGGAAAATGCACCTTTCCCTGTAAATACAGCTGTAGACTGGGGAGGGAATGGACGCAAAAAACCCAAACTCAGTGACATTGAACAACGCATGACTTTCAAACCCTGGGAAGGTGCTCAGACAAGAAATATTGATTTTACTTCATGCAAAATATGGTTTATGTTATTGCTGCAAAATTCCTCTTCTGATATTTTCCTGTAGGCTTTGAGCCATGTGTTTCTGTGTAATACAGCAAAGGCACAATTAAGCTCCTCTTGTGAGACCATGCTCTGCCCATGCCAGCGCTCTCCCGAGCAGAGGCGCTGCGGCGAGGGGAGCCAAGGCACGCGCGGGCTGGGGGCACTCCTGCATCCCGTCCTGGATCCAAGGGCTCGATTTTGAGTCGAGGCTGCCGAGGCATGTCTCAGCTCAGCTTGACAGATCCGTAGGGTGGTTATGCAAATGAGATGTTGTCCCAGTCTCATCTGGAACGTCTGCATGACAGCATTTCCCGCTCACCCCTGGTTTTTTATCCATTAAAAATAAGACAGCATGAGACTCTGAGAAGCCTGCCTGTAAAATAAAGGTCTGCATTAAAGCCAGGTACGAAAAACTATCTTCCTGACAAGCAGTCATTATTTGGAGGTGCATCTATCTCTCAAGGAATCGGTCACATGCCAGAAACCGAGAAACAATCCCATACAAACAGCAACATTAGGGGAATATTAAGGTTGAAATTTAAGCACTAAAAAGACAGAGTGCACCTCAGGAAAAGCTAGATTAGCTACCTTATCTCTGCCTGCAAGCATACATGCAATATTACAGCCCTTAATTAAACAGACATGTTTTCCCTCCGACAGAATGTATCAGATGGTCTTCTAGATTTTCTGTGTTTAGCATACATTAAC
This sequence comes from Phaethon aethereus, assembly GCF_964289735.1. Classification (NCBI taxonomy): domain Eukaryota; kingdom Metazoa; phylum Chordata; class Aves; order Phaethontiformes; family Phaethontidae; genus Phaethon; species Phaethon aethereus. The sequence goes on along the minus strand of NC_138576.1, from coordinate 43,093,670 downwards.
AATTTGTCTCTTCACTGTGTGTCCATCATTTAATTAGCATAAAAGCCCTCTAGCCCTCTGTTTGCTTCGTTGTCTTTATGGTACATCCTCTTATCTCAAAGGTATTTATTTTAATAATTTCATCAGTATAGATGTACAATGCATTCAGCAAGACATTTTTCCCTTTAGAGACAGCCGTACTTCTTAACAATAATTCATTACTTATTACCTCACAAGCTGTTTTTCAGACAAATAAACTCACAATTCCATTACCAGTATCTCTTAATGATGTTTCTGTTTCAGATTTCTTTATCATTGGAGTCTAATCCAAATTTCACTGAACTTTCCCATTAATTTCAGAGATCTGAAGGCTCTGTTCTTCATTTTCCAAGCAGCTGCCCTCAAAGCACATCTCAGGAAAATCTGTATACTATTTATTCAATGAGTCATTTTAAAATAAAAAAGAAAATATTTCTTTAACATCAAAATGCCTCTTTAATGAGCAAAACATCCTGCAGAGGTTTTTCACTAGTTAGCTGAGAGCATGTTCTAGAACACAGTAAGTGAAGGAAACCTGCATGTTGAATGATAAATGAGAGCAGGGCATTTTCAGAAATTATTTTAGAGCACAGCACAAATGAGTTTCATATGGAGACTTGCAAAATCATAATATTGGATGAATTTGAAATCTCTTTCAAAATGGTAATGTTAAGACTAAGAAGAGATAGTACTGCAAGAAAATGTTAGAAGAATAAGGTGGTCTCTGGTTTTCTGGGCTACGTGCTGCCTATCCCACACTCCTAAACACGACGGTGGATTTTTGAGAATTTCCTACTGAGGGAAGCTGTCTGCAAAGAACCACAGCTCTGAAAAGTAGAGGCTCTGTAGAGTGACTCTTCCTCTGTAATAGTCCGTACTCACTGTATTTCTGGGAGTAGGAAGCCTGGACTTCATGCAGCAAAGGACTTTGGTCCTTGAAGACCTTCTGAAAATCTTATCATATTTTATTAAGTCCTTAATTTTGTGAATTTTTCAACTACAAGTCTCTTCAATCACATCCAGCTTTGATAAATTGACTGGTGTAAGCTATGAGCATGTGCAAAAATTAGCCAAATCGAACTAGGATGTCGCTGTGATAAAAGTAGCGATCAGATAATGCCAAAGTGGAATATTCCATTCAGGCATGAAGCAGGAACCCCAATAACCCTCTGTTCCATGATCCTCCTTACTGGTTACAACGTGAACTATAAAATTTGATCACCTATATCATGATCCATTCTTGAAAAAAAAAATCTGAAAATCGGAAAGGACAATTGAGAACTTTGCTGTATTAAAAATTCACCTGTATCTTACCTCTTGATTTTCTCCTCTCATTTTTCTCCAAACTTACCATTTCTGTTTTGTTTTGCTGTTGACTAAATACATTACATGTTTTTGATGATATTTTGGAAAGAGTAAATGGAAGATTTAAAAAATTAAGTAATTTAAGCATTAGTTTTAGTTAGTATGTTGTATTAAGTTAGAAATACTGAGTACTAGGCCCTCATTGTACTGAAATTCATACCAAGAGAAAGGAAAAGTTATCCTGAGGGCACCAGAGGAGGAGGGATATCCATGCCTATTAAAAATAGTAAAATATTAGTTATCTATAATTAATCTATTTTTTCTACGGGGGGACTGATGATTAACCCTCTGTACAACAGATTTTCTTTCCTAGTCACTACAAACTTGTTCCCTATAGTTTCTTCTGTAATGATTTATTCATCAGCTTACTTAAAAAGGACTTGTCATTCTTTCCTGTCCTTTCACAAAAGAACTAAGAGTTTTAAACAAGAGAAAAAATTGAAATACTGTATTTCTATCTTATCAATATCAGAAAGTCATCCTAATAAGGATTACTCCTACACTGACTCCACAGCTCTTCCTGTTTCCATAAAACTGTTTGCAAGTTGAATATATTTCCATATTTGATCTGCATTACTATTAAAATCCTCCCGAAGTTTCTGGAAAGACTTACATGTTTTATCATCAGATAAATCCTTTATTATCTTGTGTTGAAAGTTCATTCTTGTTTAAAATGCAATAAATATTTAATTTGAACAAACAAAGCAAAAACAATGAAGGAAAAGAGGAGCCCCATGAAAAGAGAAACCTGGAGACTGAATTCACAGCTGCACTTGCTGTCTGTGTGAAAATTTCCAGAGTCAATACCAAAGACAACAAAAGTAGCAAATACCAAATCTCATATTTAGAGGGCAGAAAAGATACCAGGTTATTATCCTCAAGCATTACATTTCCATGCACTGCTATATTGGGTGGAGGAGTAGCAGAAGGGACGGGACATTGCTGTGGCTTCTTGAGACAGAATGCACGGGGCAGGTGGACAGCACAACGGGACCGGACAGGCAGCAAACTCACCAGTCACGCTGGCAATGAGAAGTGATAAGCAAAACTCAGAATATTTTGGATTTTGTTTCCCCGGAGCTGTAAGGTGCTGAAAAGTTTTATTTATTTATGGTAAATCCTTTGGAGCTGTAAATCTCACAAGCCGTTGCTCAGCAGATCAGGGGTTCTTCAAGAACATCGTATCCTGTGTTGCTTCAGCACTTCTCATCACATCTGCTGCCCGAGAAGCATGCGTGGGCCGGGGGCTGCATGGAGGGAGGCGTTAACGTGAGAACAGAGGGAAAATCAGGAGGAATAAGAAGTTCTTCTCCCAGATACTGTGCAAATACACTACAAGAAAAGAGTGGGAAAAGAGTTTCGATAAATTTAAAGAGAGGTAACTTTAAAAGTGAATAGGTTTGTGTCTGAGGCAAATTTAATTGTCTTTAAACATAGCCTGGATCTAAACTACTATATCACCAAGAACATACACCAGAAATGCTGTTGGTCTCACTCTTCATCCTCCCAAGCAGTTTACTCTTACAGTAAAAAAGAAATTTCATCTTTATCTTAGCTGGCTATCTCTCTTTTCATCTCCACTGTACCTTGTGATCCCCATCTCTGCACTATCCATCAGTGAGACAGGCTGGGGAAATTCAGAACCACTGGTACTTACAACATTTGAAACTCCTGGATAAATCATTAGAGAACATGCTGCAGGGAACAACTTCGCAGTGACAAGGAAATAAAATCAATTTTATAATAGGTCTTCTCTAATTCTAATTTCCATAGGGTCAATCCTCAGTGATGACCATAGAAAACTTTACCCAAGAGGGAGGGGAAGTGAAAAATTGGCTGAGGTCCCCCCTGAGAACATTTGATTTCCTCCTCGGAGGTAAGGGAATTTGCTCCCCATGCTCCATGGAGCAATGGTGGGGGGATTAGTCTCCAACTCCATTAAATTTTCCCAGAGCCACAGGGTACTATGCAATCTCTAGCTCTTTTCTAAATGATAGTTTTCTCAAAAGGCTTCCTACTACACGTGAAATATAGGACAGGTGTTGCCACATTAGCTACAGACCCACGCAGAGAACACAGAGGCAGAGAAGGGTAGTGCCACAGAGCCCACAAATTTTCTTACTTCATAACAAATACAGAAAAATGGGGTTTCTGTGACTAAGATTATATGAAAAAAAATAGTTTTCTGTTAGCATTAAAACTTTAGATAGCAGCTGAGAGTGTCCGGTTCTCCAGCATTAAAAACTAGCACTCTCAGAACATCCATGCACCACACAGTACAACAGTGAATTTTCATATGTCTCTTTTTCTCATATAACACACCACCAAGCAACTGAGTTTTTAGGATTGCTATCTACAGAACAAATAATCTTTATCCTGTCTCAAGTTTTGCCTGCTCCAGGAATTTTTCTTGTGATATCCTCCTCCTGCTCTTTCGATTTCAGAGTAAGCCCTCTTACCTCCTCCCACTCTGCTGAAGTGTGTGTGTGTTACTGCAGCTAGAAGGAAGGGGTAGTCACTGATGTTGTCATATCTATGGAAACGTTATGCAGATGACTCATCGTGCTGACAACCTGAAAACTCCTTTTTTTGCTAGAGGCTGTTTTTTTGATCTGGTACTTGCATATCCTCCTCCTCTGACACTTCCCCAAAGTCAAAGTAAGTGGACATGCCCATGTGTCACTGTGTATGTGATAGTGGTTATCAGATATTTTTCCATGTGCAAACAGTTTTGGCTGCAGTCACTGGGTTTTGCATTGAAGTCCCTAGGATTAATTTTTCCCTTCATACCTGCAAAGAAGGAAATATTCCATATCAGTATCATTCGTCAAGCCAGTGATTTCATGTAGGTAAAATGGTGGGCATGAATCTTATTACCACAGTGGCTCCTTTAAGTCTCTGTTGTGGAATGACAGGGTGTCAAACCATATATGAAACATCTCCATGTTCTTTGAGGTACCTCTCTTCTACTCTTATAAATGGAGCATCAGCAGAAATGATTATCAGGTCAAGTAACTCTAAGGGTCAAATCCTCAGCAGATGTGGATTGCTATCACTACTAAAAAAAAATCACCACATTGATTTGGTTTTAGGAAGTGTTTTTCTTACCATGCTCACCTGAATTTATGAGGAACTTGCACCTAAAAATGCATCTCAGAGTCAAGTACAAGGATTAGTTTTCCATGAACAATTAGATATGACAAAATGATACCAAACAAAATTCAGGGCTGATGAATTCCCAAGTAGTTTATCTTAAAGAACATGCAAAGATGTGTTTCACTGGAATAGGATGTTGTCTGGAGATAACATCAAAGCTAACACAATACCACTGCTGTTACCATTCAAAAAACTCTATTTACAGTTAGAAAGATAAATTGGGCACATGAGCAAGGTAATCTACAATCTAAAATTAAGTAGTTTGCAGTCTCCAGTTAAATTAAATGAGTAGCAGTACAATCTGAGAAAATATGGCGTTCATTTCACGCCTATTATATGGACAGCTATTGGTGCTTGTTATGATTATAAAATCACACTTCAGATGCTCACATCTCTCCAGTTTTCAACTCTTCCAAGAGTTATAGCTCTGGCACTCCTCTATGGTACAAAAATACAAGAACAGCTTCTTGCAATTTCCTGAGATACTGCACCTGCAATATATTCATACTAATTGCTCCAAACTCACGCATGCACATGACAAAAGCAGCTGAATGGCAATTCAGCTTTTTCACGCAAAGGCAACATAATTGCTTTATAATATACTGTAAGTTTTATACCTGCAGGTTAAGTATTCATTTAATTATTTAGGGATAGGTTGCACTGCTACTCCTTCCCCTGCAGAAGAGGCAGCCCTTCTCTGCACCATGCCAGGAGAAGCATGGGAGAAGATGCCAGGATTTTCCTTCCTCTCTTCACATCTCTCCTTTTCCCCTTATTGCAAATGGGATATTGCTTCTAATGCCTCCTCTCATCCACTTACCACTAGTATTTTGAGAAACAGCTTATTTAAGACAAATACGTTGTGGAACAAACAGAGGAAGAGGAGTGGAAATATAGACTCCCATGTTTCCTGCACAGGCAATTGAATTCAACACAGCTATTACAAATCTTGTAAATCAGGTCTTTTTCTAGTTAAGGAATATTATTTCAGATCCTATCAGCAGAATGGCAGGAAAAAGAATGATTCTGCAACAAAATCAAAGATATTTTGAGTTTCTGATGAGAGAACTACTTACTTCTGTAAAAAGGGGACCCTGTAAGATGCATCAGTACTAGCTACTGAAAATCTCCTTCAGCTCAAAACATTGAAGCCTATGTTTTTTAAAACTAAAGAACCAATTAAGAGACTTAAGTCTGGATTTGTGTGCATGTTTGATCCAGTAGTTGTAATTTGTTGTCTGCAGCACACAGAGTCATTAAAATTGTCTAAAGGAACTACATTAAAAAATCATCAAAAGTTATGAACCATGGCTTAAATTTTCAAAAGATTTTAAGTAATTCAAGGGTTTAATTTCCACTTGCACTTCCTAGGTAGTAATTAAGCTTTACAGAATTAAGCAATGCAACACCTTGCTTATAGTTCTGATCCTACCTTGTACAATACTCGCACAAATTTTCCATGGATAGGCACCTAAGTGCAGGATCAACAGAAAGCTGCTGAGCAGGCCATGGATCAAACTAGCAAGAAATAAATTTCAGCAAAAAGGGACAGTGCTTATACATGTCCAGAGAGGCAGAGTCTCTCTTCAGAGCCATTAAGCTCCTAAATAATCTCAGCCACTTGCATATTGCAAAACATCAGGTTTCCTTTTTTAAAGAGTAATAGTGCTAGGCCAGGAGAAGTGAAAGCTTTGGAGTTAGGTCACCCCCTGAGGGTGCTGGGGACAGGGTCAAACCACTCTTTCTGCCCAAATCATAGCCTTGGATTCTGATGGAGCTTGAATTCAAACCAGTGTCACAAGTCAGTGTCCCAACACCCAACTTCCTGCAGGGTGCGAAAAGTATCTGAGTCACCAACACAAGACCTGCTCCTCTTTGCAAAAATAATTTGATGTGCAAAGAATTGAGGCTTTAATCCCAGCAATTAGGAAACGTATCTAATATGGGAGTTCAAGTCCACATCTGATAGGCATCTCTGCTCCAGAGCAGGGGTCTGAACCTGGGTCTTCTACCTCTTTCTCACAGCTACCATTTACTTCGAGCATGTTTTGACCATGCTGGTAACATCAGGCCCATAGCAAAGATAGTCCCATTTTGAAGGTTTCAATGCTTTAGGCCACAGCAGTCCTTGAGGTAAATCTCAATATTTAGGTAAGTTTGGAAAGAAAAATCTTGAGCATATGCAGAACTTAACATGCTAAACTAATAGTCAGGAGGTAAGTGACAGCTGAGGAGTAATTATGCCAATGGTACCTGAATGCTGGGACAAGGTGATATCTACATTGTGCAGTGGATTACAGTGAAAAAAAGCTCCGAGCTGACTTTCAGAGTACATCCACAGAGTTCAGCACAGCACCATGCAGAGACACTTGCCTGGGTCTCAAAGGCAGCCTAGCCTTTTTGGTATGGCAGAACATGCATTATTAAATTCAATCCCTGTTTCTCAGCAGAGCTAATTAGTTCAGGTGCAGCTCAACACTGCTATAATTATACTCCATCTGCTTCCAGAGCTAGCTAGTTTGGGTGCTGAGAGCTTGGAAATTTCTCTATAGAACACCCTCATTGGAGGGGGCATGATACTATTATGTCCTTAGGCATGAAAAGAGATGGATTGACGCTTTGGTCCCTTTGATGATGAGAGCCTTAGCAGCCTAAATCCTGCTGAGTTAAATCTTCTCAAGGGACAGATTTTTTAAGATGTTTAAATAGCTAAAGCTCCAGGTATGGCCCCAGTGTGATTTTTGAAAAATGCCTCATAAGCACTAAGTGTTTGCTGGGTGGTAAATGACTCCGTGCGGCAACCCTGCGGTGAGAGCCCCGTGTCAGACACCCAACCGAGGCAGTCTGTCGCAGGCAGCAGCCTACAGGGCCCTGGCTCTTACCGAAACTTTGATGTGCTCAGGTTGACTTTGCTGGCTTACAATCCAGCATGCAAGTGCTAGGACTCATTTGGCTACACAGAAAATACCAAGCCTGTCTGCTTCTCAAGAAACAGATAGTGACGGCTCCGATGAATGCTAATTTAGCATGCTGTGTTTGCCCCCCTTAAAATGAAGCCTTGATCCAAAGACTATTGCAGTGAATGGAGTATCTCTCCTCGGTGTCAATTCTTATTGGATCAGGCCCTGAATTTGTGGCATTGGAGCAATTAGTATGAAATAGATTAGGCAACAACTTCCTTTATTCAGTCGTATAAGTTATTTCAAGATGAACTGATTGCCCACATTTGTTTTGTACAGGCAGCGAAACCATCAATACCAACACTGGCATTAATCAGCACAGAATTATTTCCTCGCTCTCACAGGTATTTTGCTTCAGATCGCTTTGCAAAGGCTGTCAGGGACCGTCTGTAGCTTCCATTACCATACAGCAGTGCCACAGCACATTTTTCCGGACACTGAAGTCTTCCATATGCAATTGGCCTGTGAGCTTTCCAGCAGCGTGCTCAAAGGAGAACACTTTCAGTGACGGCATGAACCCCACAGCACGTTCTCCTCCTGCCCGCTGTGTTTAACCGCACATCACGTCAGTAGCGTATACATGTACCGGTGGGTGTGTATGTGGGTGCGTGCCCAGAGACAGTGTGCTCTGCTTCCCTGTTTGTTGTGCAGGCACGAATGACACCTGTACCTAGCAGCATGGTGTCTATGTGAGCATCTACGTCACGGCCATTAATATTTTGACTCACTGCACTGCTGTCAGTGCCAGCTTTCCCAGCGCCGCTACGCCTTGGCTTGCTTTCTGCTTTCCAGGGGCACTGGCTGCGGTTACTGAGACTGTTAGATTTTGACTGAAACCAAATCAGTTGTTACTTATTTAACCAGTATGCCAGCATCACTTTGTGCAATGACTTTGGGAAGCGACAAAAAGGAGCTGCCCTGTGCCACCCGCCCTTCGGAGAAGAGCTCTGCATTTCTGCTTCTGCTCAGCCATGGCTTTTTCACTGCCAAGCTACTCTCTCAGGGTGCAGACAGCCTCTAATGCCCCCTCGGACATGAAATAATTACTTGTTATATAAAGGTTGCTGCCGACTACTTGTGCATATGCGGTGTATTCACAGTCTTGTCTCAGTCCCCTCTCTCACACTGCACACTGCAGCTCTCTGGCTGGACCAATTTACATGGGTCTTGGTATGTCATGAGAGATAGCACCAAAAATGTCTGTCTGAGCCCAGACGTGTGCCCCAGCTCACCAGCCATCCCCACTGTTACCCTTCACCCCGCAGCCCCCGGCTCGAATCTCCTGGGGAGCTTACGCTTTCCTACCTACGCTCCATCAACAGCCGCAGGCTGCTCTGAGGGAAATCAGACTGAAAAGCAGTAATTAGAGATTCAGAGGCGGTAAGGAGCAGGTATAAGTGAGCATCTTTGCCCATTTCAGTGCAAGGCTAGCAGTTTAACTCAAAGCATCCCCTGCAGTGGTTTAGGCTGTGAGTGCCTGCCTTTGTACTGGAGAGAAGAGGGAGGACTCGCCGGCAGCCGCAGCAGAGAGGCGTTTTGAGAAGCTGTCTATCTCCCCACAGTTACCTTCTCTAGGCTGAGAAGTGCGTGCGAGTGACTCAAGCCTGTGCAGTGTACATTCAAGCAGGTAAGTTAAAATCACTGGTACTTAAAAATAACCTCCCTGGCTTTGCAGTGGGACAGTGGAGGAGAGGTCACGCAAGTGCTGAGGCTCAGCTGAGAGGCAGCAGCTGACAGCGTGAAGACAGGACATGGCTATGGAGAGAACTGGCCACATCAATGTGGGGTCAGGGAACTCTCGGACCTGAAGCCTAACACTCAGGTGCAGGCTAAAAAATCCTCTTAGACATGACCATAATTCATTCAGGAACCCTTGTGAGTCTCACAGACTGCAGCTCCCCTGAATGACTGAAGGGCCAAAGGCAAATGCAGCTGATGCAAAAGAAATTTTCCAGAAGTCATAATTTTATTTTTTTCTTTGCCTTTTTCTCTTGTTTCTTTTTTCCTTCTTTATCATTTTGTAACCTCCCAGCTGTGCAAAGAGAAAGGCTGCAATTCCAGTGTTTGCTATAGCTGTAAATTTCAAATTTTCCGTTAATTTTTGGTTTTTGTTTCTCATTAATAGATTACAGATTACTTTTTTATTAATTACCATCTATTTTACTTCCTAATTTATTTTTCTGGGAAATAAATACTTTCCTGAGCTGTTCCAGTCTTGTTTTAATGCTTAGCCAAATATCTTAAGGCAGTGAAGGAAAAAACAAACAGCTGAACATCTGCTGAAAAGGTTGCAAGGGTGAATAAGCTCTAATAGCTTCTAATGAACTTCCACAAATATATTGCATAAGGAGCAATGAATAGATCCCAGTCCTTAAGCCCTTAATTCAGATACAGACAGGAGTAAATTCAGATGCGGGATATATTATCAGCTACTTTTAAAATGTGTCCTACAGTGACACATCTCTCTCTCTTAAAGCAACCATTAATTGGGCTCAGCACACAGCCTGCTTTTATGTATTACTGGTGCAATTCACATTGGGAGCTTATAAGACGGGAAGGAATCCTTCACCATAGTTTAAATTCTCCATTATTTTAGTGCACTGCTTGGCTGCCCCATAGGTCCACGGGTGCAAGTTGAGCAGGCACATGTAGGAACGAACTCGCAACCCGCACCCAAAGGCTCCTTTGGTGATGCAGCTCAGCCCTGCCCCTGGAAGTAAGCATGACAAGGGCAGGCTTGGAGGTCGAGGAGAGCGTCTGGTAGCTGTACAGGTGTAGAAAGACGTGTTGCTACTCTTCTCCAACTCACTGGCCAAAGCAGTAGCATGGAAATTGCTGCAGAGTCATCTCTACTCTTTACCTTGGACTTCAATTTCTCCTCTTCGGGTTGTCCTCAGTTCAGCCACATACATCTGCCTGCCATGCTCAGGCCTTCTATAAGTAAATGCAGCACCAGGAAAGTCAATAGAGTTTCATTCACTTACAACAGAAGTGAATTTAGCCATAAATCGATAATGAAAAGTGAAATGTTCACTACGTGCCTGTTCTTGTATCTGTCCTTCATCTGAAGAGTTCAGCCCCACTTAGAGAATCAATGTATAGATAGAAAGTAAACTGTGTTTTCAATAAAACTGAAGATGTGAGCAGATTCAGCATTGTATGATTATTAATTTCCAAAGTTAGCCACAAGCTTTTAACAGTTTCCATTAAATCTCCAAAGGAAATTGAAGAACTTGGATAATTATCAAAAAATGCTGTCTTAAAATACTCTCCTCCATCTTTTTACATGTGCAGAAGCAACTTGGCATATTTGTAGGGCAAGCAAGGATACACTGTTGACTGAAAACTTCACTGATGCTTCACTGCCTCTTATTTCTGGGATAGCCCTAAGCTCATTCTGCCACCTTGTGTGATCAACATATATTACAGCACAATCTCATTTTCAGGTGCGTATTTCTTATTCCACTCCGGTAGGTCTCACCTCTTATTTAGTACTGCTCAAAGCCCAGAGTCAGTTAAACTATGTAGAGACAACTCATCTCTGATATTCTAATACGGATTGTCAGGATGAACTGAATTTAATATTTCATTCATACTCCACCTCCCAAAAAGCCACTTAGTTTTAATAATTGGAGGAGTGACTAATTCTTACTGATTGTACGAAAGAATGCACATTTCTGTTAGCTTATTGTTAGATTGTGGTTCTCTTGAATGTATAACATTCTTGACATTATTTGCTAAATAATTCCTGGGAATACTTTTAGCCCATATCCTCCATTCAAAGTAATTTGTTGAGAAGAAAAAACAACAGTTTTTCAGAACTTGCGTTGTGTGACTAGCCACTTTTTGTCATATGGCCTGTTTCCCCTTTATAGAAATAGTTTCTTCACATTTACCCTGACTCAAAAACTGTGACAGTTAGAAAAACATTTGGGTTTCAGTGTAAAATGTCTGTGGAAAGCAAATACAAAGGTAGTCTTTCAGAATTTTTTTTCCACTGTTTTCTCAATGATGTTCCTCATTTCTGCTGCTATGTTTAGTCATGACAATATGAAAAAAATCAAAAAAGTTAAAAAAAAAAAAGCAAAAACTTTTAATGAAAGCCCTGGTTAAAGCCTGCTGGATAAAAATGTTTGAGGTTTTGTTTAGCTGAATTAATTCAACTATTTTGTTCTGTAAACAGGGAAAGCATTCCTGAAGTTCTCTCAAAAAAACCTTTTGAAGCTTTAGGTCAGACCATCATGAGAAGCTCTGCAAGAGATTCACACGCCCAGAAATGACTGCTGGTACAATGCAAAAATCAATAACGCTACATGAAGTTGTTACCTGTGGATGTCACGTCCCTTCGGAGTACTAGCAAGAGCCCACACACCCCGTAGGTGCCAAAACATAAAAATGCGACACCAGCTGCGTCCAGAAAGGCTCCCAGTCCAGAGGGGCCTTTCACCCTGTTCACAGAAAGGTGCTCGGCACGTCCAGGTGTTAAATGCCTGTGAGCCTGCATGCACTGACCCACCGGTAAGCGAAGGTGAGAGAAGGGAGGAAGCAGAGAAAACAAATTAACAAAAGCTCCTTCTAAGTCCTACAAACGCGGACGCTGACGTCTATTGTTGCCTTATGCTCTGTGGATATGGAACTACATTTCTTATCTAAGAAGTGAACTATCGCTCAGGCTTAATTAACCAGAACTGCGGTGCTCATAAGATCTATGCTAAAAACATAGTGTACGCAGTCAAAGCAAAACTCGTTCCTCTGGTCCAGTTTTAATGTCTTTCACATAGGGAAATAATCATACCTAAAAGCTGATGTTTTCACTTCATACTTACGGAATACTATCCATCTCGCAATATCTCATCATCATCTTACATTGTGGCTGTGGTCAGAAAACTGTTTATGTTAACATCACACCATTTTACTCACCATACACTCTGAAGGTAATCAAATCATAGGGCTGATCCTCAGTCCTTCCGTGAGGAAAAATAATTGAGGCAGAAAGATTCACAGTATTTTAATAAGAACCAGGTAAAACATATCTACCACATACAAACGCAAAAAAATATGCAGTCAAAAATTATTTGCATGTCAGAGAAAGCATTAATAAATTTACAGTTTGGTGAATAAATTCAAGCCACCCACAACTGCCCCCCAAATCAATAACAAAAGTAATTTTAGAAAAATCTCTTTTGTTTCCTGACTTTGTACAAAATTTTGACCTTTCTTTTAGAAGTTGGTCTGTTAAAAAAGGATAAAAAAATAAATAATTTTAAAACAAAATGGAAAATTTTGCTTCCACCTATATGTTTCAGGTTGACCCAGAGAGGCAAATCTTATTAAAGTATTTTTTCCAATCACCCATTGATTAAAAAAATACAACCTTCAAAACATTTTACACACAGTTCCGATTTCAAAGGACTTTAAGCTCAAATTCCAAAAGCACAGAGCAGCCCTAGAATGTGTGTAATTAGCCTGGTATGAGGGAGCATACAGTAAAGGGACCTGGAAAGTTTGAATCCCTGTACAGGCTCTTGCAGAGCCTTTGGCAAGTCATTTAATTTCCTTATATCTCTATTTCCCTATCTATTAAGGCAGGGCAATAATACCTACCTTCCCTGAAGAGGTGACAGTAATTAAGTCAATGTTTTGCATAGCACTTTCAAGATGCAAATCTCTACATTAAAGTTCTAAGTACTATTATTATTATCATCATTATCACTGATTATCATTAAGCTAAAGCTACTCTTTAATTCTGTATGTTCTCTTCTCATTCTGAGAAATACATTCAACTGCCATTGTAAGCTAATTATATCATCTACTCTTAAGTATAGGAGTACAAAAGCATACCTTCTGCTGCATTTGCAGTCTGTTCCCTCTTTCAAATACTCTTTGTGTAAAGGAAAGCGTATTCTTAACTAATGCCTGAAGGAAGTTTGCCCGGTATTGCCAAATTAGCTCATTGCAATTAGTGTCTCAAGTTTTTCTGCAATCCCAGGAAAATAGCAGTAGCCACGAGTGCAGTTAATAATGATGACTTTGTAAAACAGAACTGGAGGCTAATAGCGAAAGGGCTGTCGAAGAGCAAAAGGCTGCTTTTCAAATGACCTTTAAATCCTCTGCGACTCCTGCGGAGGATAAGAGGTAACATGAGTGACAAAAAAGGCTTTTCCAGCTCACCGCGTTTCGCCGGGTCAAAGAAACATTTGTAATGAATAAATAAACAGATAATTCATCCCCCAGCTGTTTCGGCATCTTTTCCGATACGAACACAGGTAGGAAGCAGGTCTGTGAAGCCGGATGGATTTCAGAGACCTGTAAAACAGTCGGAGAACCGGGCTCAGAGAACTGAGCCTGAGCTGCTCGCTATGCAGAGCAGAAAGGAACAGAATTTTGCCCACAGGGCTTCAGACGTAATGCCTGTCTGTGAACCAGAAGGTTTTAACATGCCGACGTCGAGACTAGTGTTTCCTAAAATCGTCCTGACTCGGTTTCTTCTGGTTTTGCCCACAAGGACGTGCAGCCGTGCAACGCCGTCCCGCCGGCCTGCGTGCCCGCCGACGCAGCCAGCCGCTCGGCTCAGGATGCGTCAGCCTCCCGGCGCCCCAGCGCAAAGATGGCCGACGCTCCGGCTCCTTCAGAGCCCACCAGCGACAAAAACGCACGCAGGCGCACGCACGTAGACGCGCAGCGCAGGGGCGGTGTGTCGCACCTTGGCACGCAGCCAGGGCCCGTTAGTCAAAATTAAAAAGTTGTCTTTTAATGGACACTGAAATCCTACAACCGCCCGCCTCGAAAGGACGGCTTCGAGACGAGACGTTTTGTAGCATGGCGTTTCGCATCTATGTAATATTTCTGTCTAAGGTTATCAACACAAAAAATGTCTCTAAATCAAATAATTAAAAGTGCATGGAAATCCTGAGAGGCACAGTAAATGTTACCTTTTGCAGGGAAGGAAACTGAAACCTAAAGGCTAAAACCTGCGTCCGATCCCGGTGGGATGGGACAGAAAACGGCCCACAGTTTTGGTGCCGGCGGAGTACAGATCCACCAACTGCCTTGAAGATCACTGTGGCTCCAGCCTCCTCCACGTGCTGGGGAAGTTCTGTGCCGGAGGGGAGGCTTTCTGCTGGGGCCCTGGTCCCACCTCCGCCGGAGGGTCAGTCAGACGCGGCTGCAAGGCTCTTCAGGATCCAGGACGCCAGGCCGGCGCGTCCAAGCTAGTAATTAGGCACAGGCTGAGTGTCTGCCCTCCATAACACAGGGACTGGAGGGAAGGCTTTCCTCTCCTGAAAACGCCTCTCTGTCAACTGATGTGACCCTCTGGTTTTCCCTGTGGGAGGACTCAACCATCACGAGCAAAAGAGGTTAATGAAGCTTTCCAAAGGAGGAGAAGGGGTAAATAACTTCCATAACGTAAAGAAAGGGTTGACAAATGAATGAACGGTATTAAATGTTGTTAATAGCTGAGATGATAGAAGAAAAGGCTTAAAACACACACATACACGCTCATTTGTCCACCTGCTCTAGGGCTTTTTTGGGGTCTTGTAGAAAGGTATCCCAAGGTGGGGTGGAACTGGTTGGTATAAATAACTTTTCATAACTGCAATAAGAAAAAAAAAAAAAAGACTAGACTGCGGGAAGGGAACTTTTCATATAAATGGCACCTGCAAGGCCGTCCAGTGCTGTCAGTCACTATACCTGAAGCAGACAGGTTTATTGGTAAGTCAGTGTGGCTCCTTGCTGAACTTCTATGCAAGGCATTTATTCTTCTTGTTAAAACACAGCTTTCCAGAAACAGCCTAATTCTCCCTATATAAGATGTCAACAAATGACTCAGAAGTATTATTTCTGTTAGGTGGCTTTCAACTGCTTCTGCTTCTTTCTTTGGTATTTTTAAAGTTTAATCGTTACTACACAATTTTAAAAGGTAACAAAAGGGGGTAGGATTAGACCATTCAATAACATCTCAGATGGTACCCATTCCTTAAAACTGAGAACACTGAATTTTGCCAGCTGGAAAGTTGTGCGATGCGATCAACCTACTGACAAGCTGCAAAATATAATTTATTATACAATATCGTGTCTTATCATATAAAAATATAGAAAATATTTATCGCTGCACTTAAAAATTATGTAGTTCCAGTTCCCAGACAAAATATTATTATAATTTCTTATTTTATTAGTTCATTGTTTCTCTTTCAAGTAACATTTGAACAGGTTCAGAAATGGCTGGAGTTTCAAGTTTAACCTCTGCCAAATCTGCAAAACCCCCGGCCATTTGTATCATCTCATTCATTCTGCTCCTCAGACTTCAGACTGATAGTACTGGAAATTAAATTGACCCATTTTTTCATCACTGTAGCAAGGCTTAAACCTCAGCAACATGATTGCCATTATGTCAGAGCTGCCAATGACCTAAGCCTTGAGTTTCAGAGATTGCCCCAGCAACACTCGATAATAAGTGGCAAAACATTATTACTTCCTTTGGTACTCATTATAAAAACATTAATTGGGGTGAAAGGTAATCCACTTCATATGCTAAGTCATGGATCTTCTCTAAGGGTGGACAAGGAGGATTGCAAGAATAAATATGTCATGGTGATTTGTTGCCACAAAATTTCCTAAAGTTTGAATGAATGGACTACTGGGGGGTGGCACAACAAAGAAAAGCATTATTTTCATTTTAATTATCCAGATCTGGTCTGACAGATCACCATCAAAATGAGAACACAACACAACACAGAAAAAAGATGAGCTCTAAAGGAATGTCAGTACAATTTATGCAAACCATTTTTTCCAGTATGCTATTTCAAATCGTTTTATTTTCTTTATTTTAGGGAATCAGTCCATGGCTCACTGTCGTGGTTTAGCTCCAGTCGGCAACTAAGCACCACGCAGCCGCTCGCTCACTCCCCCTCCCGCAATGGGATGGGGGAGAGAATTAGGAAAAAACCTCGTGGGTTGAGATAAACACAGTTTAATAGGACAGAAAGAGAGAAGGAAACAACAATGATAATACCAACAAAGGAATGTACAAGAACAAGCAATGCCCAATACAGCAATTGCTCACCACCCGGCGATCGACAGCCCGTCCCCGAGCAGCGATTTCTGCCCCCCGGCCAACTCCAGTTTATGTACTGGGCATGACGTCGTATGGTATGGAATATCTCTTTGGCCAGCCTGGGTCAGCTGTCCCGGCTGTGTCCCCTCCCAGCTCCCCGTGCACCCCCAGCCTGCTCGCTGGCAGGCCAGAGCACGAGAAGCTGGACGGACCTTGACTGCTCAGCAATAACCCAAAACATCAGCACATTATCAACAGTTTCTCATCCCAAATCCAAAACATAGTCTCACACTGGCTTCTGTGAAGAAAACCGGCTCTATCCTGGCTGAAACCAGGACTTTATCCACCCCTTATTCCATACCATTTACGTCATGCCCGAATCCTACACTTTTCAATACATTCCAATTATTCATTATTACTCTTCCTGTCTTTTAATATACACACACAGATATCACTTTCTTAGTCCATGGGCCATCACTTCAAAATGTCTGTGGAGTTCATTTGGTCCATGACTCCGGGCTTCATCCATCATAGCAGTCTCTCAGGGCAGGGAAGACGGTATGTGGTGTTGGATTGACATCTTCGACCTGCGGATCATGGACATGGACCGTGCCAGATGACAATGGACCAGCTCTATCCTGGCTGAAACCAGGACACTCACACATTGCAGCTAGTTAAAATTCACAGTCCTTTTACCACCCCATTCCTGTTGTCTTTCCCTTTCAAGCACTGTTTTCATACCAAAAAAAGAAAAAAAAAAAAAAAAACAACCCACACAAACAGAAAAAAACCCCACCAATTTGCTTCGGTTTGACTCCTGTGGCAGAAGAGCATTAAACTCACAGCCAGACAGCTGTTTCCCCCCTCTCGAGTGTTGTCACCCTGCCTCTTTAAGCTCTATTTTATCAGTTGCATAGAAGTTTTTTTTCTTCATTTCCAAGAGCACATTAAACTCTCATTAACAGTAAGGGGAATTAGGCATGCACAGCTAGAAAACAACAACAAAAAAATTAAAATCCTGCACTAAGTAGAGAAACAGGATTCCCTTGACAAATGTGTATTCACAAAGAAATACCGCTGCAGGTAACAAATAGGCTCCCTTGGCTAAGTTAGATATCATTTCCAAGATTTCCTCAAAGTGGGCACTATCTTGGAGATATTTCAGCAGGAAAACTGGATTCTGCTCAGCCTGGGTTTATTTTGAAGTTTTGGACTTTCATCTTTACAAAACAATAACATTTGAAAAAAGAAAAATTTAAATTAAATCCCAAGCCTTGTAAGGAGGCATCTCGGGGGCCAGCTACTGGCAGGGCTGGCGAGAGTGCTGCTGCCAAATGGAAAATGTGAGCTGGCAAGTGGACCTGAAATCTTAGATTTTGAACTTGGCAGATCTGAAAAGGCTTGGCGTTTGGTTACAGACCCTGGAATGCAAAGCTTGCAAACAAGTTTTTCCCCATAAGAGTATAAAAAGCACCTTTAATATGTATAAAGCAAACTTCGTCTACCCTTCTTATAAACAGCACTGGTGTGTTTTGCACAGTATGAAGCAGCCTTCAGAAATGTGCTGATTTTTCCTAGAAATCCTATCTTCATTTGTCTTGCTTTGTGTCTCATGTGGGCCCCTGTGACTTTTTGACCCTACAGTAAATTTTAGCATCATTCAAGAAGGTCAAACAGTCAGGGAAAGAAAAAAATGGATTAAAAAAGAGCGAGCTGTGGTGGATGGAGAATTATCATCATAAGCTTTATTAGATCTTTCAAAAGCTGCAGACTTTAAGGGCAGCAAACTTTTAAAAGTTCGGCCTCTGCTTTTACTGGTATAAGGGGATACCGTTAATTTTCCATCTGATCTTATAATATAACTAATCAGAACAGTTACCCAAATCTTTCTGCAATGTTATATGAACTATTTAAATTATTTTAAATTTATTTTTAAAATATTATTAAGACATTTTTAAAATATTATAAAACCATTTTCCTAGCATTTCCCTGTACCCTTGTTGGCAGGGAAGAGTCATGACATTACTTGCATCTCCCTGCTCAGCTTGGCCAGAATCCTCTCTGTATTTTCTGGTTCTCCCTTTTTCTTTTTTCTCCTTTTTTGTGGGGTAGAGTAGAGTACTGGCAAATCACAGCTTTGAATGTAAATAAAGGAGCGGTTGCAGTCTATTTAATAGCAACATATTCTCCCTATTAATATTGTTACTGTCACCTTTACCAGCATTATAGCTGGAGTTTAAGCACATAAGAGACACAACTGCTTTCATAAGTCACATCTCTCCTGTCATTTGCTTACATACAGTGAACAATTTATCCCATAATATCTTGTTCAGCTATTGAGAAGCCGGAGTTTGAAACCACTGAAAAGGAGCCCAAGACATAAGGTGCAAAGGAATGTTAAAAATTGTTCTGTAGCCACGCCAGCCCCCCTTGGACCCCACATGTGCAGAAAGTCTCCAGCCCATGAATCATCTATATACTATGTTGTGGTCCACTGTGCAAGCTGTAGAGAAATACATGCCAAACACTGATCTCCAAAGCCTCAGACAGCTTAGTCAGTATAAATTATCTCTTAGGATGCATTATTCTGTCTTGATTTGAGAATTTGACAGTCTCTCCATTTGTAACTTGCTTCCTTCATCCTTTGCATGCGTTAGCACAGTACTGGGATATATTTAAAAATCACAAGAGATCCATTCCCATTAGTTTGGAAGGTTATTCCATGTAAGTATTTCCTTGTTTCTTAATAATCCTTTACATTGGGGTTTTTTTCCTCATATATCCCGAAAAAGGAAAAGAAAAGGGCATAAGCACCGTATAGTGTTTCAGGCTGCCTTTCTTTTTCTTTCTTACCTTTACAAGACCACAATATTACTATTCATTCTTCTTCTCATTCATTTGAAGCTACATTTTTTAAAACTTCTCTTTGGATTTCCTAGATAAAACATACATGCCTTCCAATCAAAACTGCTTATTGTTGGTGCATTTTTGAGGTGAAAACCTGAGTTACATACCTTTTAATAAGACAAAAATTAAATTTAATATCACATCCCCAGTTCAGCAAACCAGAGAAGCCCTGTTCTGACTCCTTGTCAAAGTGTGCTGCCGAAACCAAACTGAGAGTGCTGGCCGGGCCAGCTCCTGTGCAGTGCAAAGAGGAGGACACAGCAAGCTTCTCACCCAGGTCTCCGAAGGATTCACAGGCGATTTAGGATTCAAATGCTTTTCTCCATCTCTCTCCCAGGGATTTCCATTTCACAAAGGAAATCTCCTGCTGGTACAGAACTCCTGTACTGGAACTCGCACCGTCTGCCTCCTGGCTACTGGGCTAGTGGGTTGCTCTCCAAGATGGTAAACCAACAACTCCAAGGAGACTTTTTCACTCACTGGCTCACAGGTACTAATTTAAAGGAGTGCCTAACTACAGTATGATTTATCAGCAAAGACTACTGATAAAATAATGGGCTTTTAAAAGATGACATATTCCAGAAATTACCTGCTCCAAAGTCCTGTTGGATTCAGCAGAAGTTCAGCCAGGATGCAGGCAATGGCAGACTCGGCCGGAGCCATTGAACTTCGGGGTCTGTTAAAGTTCTGAGTGCATTCCCATAAGAAGAAGAAAAAAAAAAAAAAACCAAAACCAACCTGTTTTATTTTCATTCATTTATCAAGCAATGCCTTGACACCACAGGATCAAAAGGAAGTACAATTTTCAGACTAATGAATGTCAGGGACAAATGGCCTCGCCATTGAAAGGCTAGTCTCTGGTGCTCTGTAGCTAACCTCAGTCCCTAAAAAAGGTATGACCTCCCGAGCTTCCCTGACAGCCAATATCACAATGAGAGACAGCCAAGTGAGAGCACAAAATAACTCCAAAGGTCTGTGTTAACTTACCCAGCTAGTCAGATATGTGGGAGACAATAAGATTTGCTAGAAAAAATATACAAGTGCCACAAGACTGATACAAAAAAAGACAAAGGTACCACAAGACGATAACCAGGCATTATCACATTATATTCTTTAAAATATCAACTGTTAAATACACCCTGAAGCCAACATTTGGAAATGGAAGAGCCTGGCAAAGAATTCAGGTGCTCTCTGCTTCAGCATGTATAGAATCTTGTACACGACCAACATGCAAGTTAGCTGCCACAGCAGACGTCCGATGCTGTGTGTGCCCTCCAGCGCAGACACGTCCGCACGCAGAGGTGGTTGCACTTGACAGACAGTCTTTCTGGACTTGCATGCATAAGTTCAGATGCAGAAGCCATAAAACACTGTAAAACCACACTTCACAAGTTCACACAGCAGAAGCTGTTTGGCGGACTTGGCCATTGTTTAAGGCTTTCTGAAAACAGATGGAAACATGATGTCTTCTCACAAGTTTCGTTCCCACATTACTGCCACACATGGTACTCTAACCTCTTTGAAGAATAGATCTTTTTCCTCACAGAAGCAATAACAGGATACAAAATACTACACACTACTGCTGACATAACTGATCTCAAGCAATTACTGCTGAGACATTGCAACCTTCTACCATTTTTTGCTTTCCTCCCCTCCCAGAACATACTCTGTTTCTCTGTTTAATCCTCTTCTGTTCTAAATGAACAACAGGCAGGGACACATTTGATACTGAAATATCAAGTCAGCTATTTACCTATATCTTCTTCTCTAAAAGTCCATATACCCCTAATATAGTGACATTTGTAGAATCACTCAGTAACGCAGTTCACTGAAAATTAAGAAATAAACTTTTTTTTCAGATGGTTTAGTAAGACATTGTACTGTTTCCTGTGGGAGTTTTTTGCCTTTTCTTTTTTCCCTCCACTAAAACCAAGTAACTGGATAATTATATTTCAACCTCCTGAGGGCTCATTTCCCAAATGGATGTAAATAATAAATCAAGCACCTACAGGAGACAACTTGTTTCTCAAAACAGGCCTCTGCATTTCAGCATCCAGAATGTTATACAGTGTTTGTGCTGCTGTTATTTTACCTTTTCACCTCTTAATCAACAACTTCACTGTTATTTTCCACTCATAAATATTATAAGAAAAATCAGCTCCTGTTTACACAAGAAAGAATTTGAAAACCATCAAGAAGAAAAAACCTGCTTCCTACTCATCGTTTACACCCACGATCTATTAATTTGCTAAGGAAATATATGCTTAAGCAAGCTCCAAAAATTGAACTGCCTTATTATTACAATAAATAAATAAATCAACAAAAATTCATGCAATCAGTCAGCTGTGCCTGTTGATCACCATCTGGAAAACTTGAAGCCCAGTCCAGGCAAAGACCTCTGGCCCCTAGGTGAAGTGCAGGCTATTAGTTATCATCCATGCTTTCCACACCCAGCTGCTGCTGGAGCGTATTGACTGCATCTTTAACACATAGTACTTTTCCTTGGTCTCCTCACAGCCCTCCCATGAGCGCCAGTGAGTGCTCACATGCCACTAGTATGTTATCGTTTTGGTGTTTACTTCTTCAGGTCAAAATATCTGAAATGATGGGAGGGCTGCATTATGCTTTGCCAGAAGAGAGGTTTTATAGAGGTTTTGATGCCTATGCTACATGTGCCAAGGTGTGTCATGAGGGAGATCAAAGACATCTGAGCACAAAAGACCTTCTGGGATGGTGCTGGAAGTCTGGAGAGAGTGGAGAAATCCAAAGCTTTTTCAGTCTTACCCATGTTGCCTGCAAGGCAAAATGCTCTTAAACTCACACCTGTGTATGACCACAAACAATTGGTTCGCTTCAGAGAGTACCCCAGGTGCAAACGTCCGTGAATGATCCGGAATGCTGGGCCCTGGGAATTAAGTCTGGGGAATTAAGTTATTGTTTAGTCTTCTGGGAACTTTGGAATTAAATGGGGAGAAGAAATTTCAGAAAAGTTTACTTATTCTGGCCTTGTAACTCATGAAAGTTTCATTACTGGAAAAATTTCTGTTATAATCCACAAGAAAGGTGCTATTCACTTAGCCTATGGGTACATCATCTTTGCTAAATTCTATTGAACAGAGAAAAAGTAAAAGAGTTAAAACAATCTGGAACTTTACAAACTTCTGTTGCCTGAGATGTTAGATGCTTAATTACATAATAGCAGCTGTTTCTTGATAGTCTTTCCACAGTGCCTCTTCTAATTCTTGAAGAGGGATATTTTGATTTAATTTATCTGTAGAAATGGTTCTTCATTGGATTTTGTAGCTGATGACAACTTTCTTTAGGGCCTGATCAAACTCCTACTGAAGTTAAAGGCTCAGTAACATCAATAAGATGAATTGAGAGCATGTAAGTGTTGAGGGTAAAATTTAACTCTTGCTAAAAAAGTAAATAACAACTCTACTGTGCATATACCTGTGAAGACAGAATTTTCTCCAAACTTCTGAAAACCAAAGATGTATGTCAGATATTTGAATAATATAATTAAAATGATAGGGTAAGCGAATATATATTTCTAAAAATTGACTCTGCTGTTGCTAGATAGATAGATAATTCAATAGATACATTGAATTCCTGTGGCTTAAGGGACGTTTTGTACTGCAGATCAAAGATCAATAGAAAAATCTGATTGTATTGTAGTCAAGATTAAAAGAAGCATATCCACTTCAACAGGTTCCCGCTCTACCCCCATCTGCACAGACATCTTAATGGGTTTTGTACAGAAAGTTTGGCTGGAAAGTCTGAAAACTTCTTCAATTCCCACCTGTACTAGCACGTATGTCTGAGGTGACAAGAGGAACAGATAAATCTTTTGGGGCCGAAAGCTCTCTGGCAGCCAAGGACTGTCTTAAGCTAAAGGGCAGTCTTGAAAAAGACTTGTTACAGAGCTATGTCCTTTACACTGACAGAGACTAAAGATATGTGCAAGAAGCTGGAAAAGAAAGGATTGCTAGACAAATTAAACATGATACTCAGTGTTTTAACTGCTTTATTGAAGATAAAAAAGAAGGGTTTGTCTAGATCTTAGAAATTTTAACACATGGAATCAGAAAAAGCATTCTTCATTCCTATAGCTTCAGACATTTGCTGCTGACCAGCTGTTAAAATTACATTTAACCTTCTGGACAGATTTTGGAATATCAGGTTAGAGAGTGAATCATTTGAACTGTTCACTTTTAATGTTCCTTGACACAGACAGAAATTTCTTCACTTACTTACATTTTCAGAATTAGGCCAGTCTGTTAGTGAAACATAAAACATAATATGAAATGTAAAAGAATAATGAAATGCTACAAAGTCAACAGACAAAGCATATACTGGTAAAGCAAGAATACCTGGAGACCTCTTGTCCTATGACAAGGAATCAAACCAAAGGTTCCTGGATATATATTAATATATGTGAGTATATCCCAAATGCAGGTTCTTTGCTCATTCCACTGCTACAGGAGACCGTAATTTGTCTGGCATCAGGAACACAGGACAGAGCATTGCAAGGGACCAGAGTACTGACAAAACACAGTACGTTAACTTCAAGGAAGGGGAAACTCCAGCAATGTTACAACCAGGCAGAATATCAGTTTAGGGAGAGAATAGTTGCTTTGTTTTGGATCTCATTCTCAAAATTCTCTTGCCTGAGGGACAGGATGCCATCCAGAGGGACCTGGACAAGCTCCAGGAATGGGCCCATGTGAATCTTATGAAGTTCAACAAGGCCAAGTGCAGGGTCCTGCATCTGGGTCAGGACAACCCCTGGTATCAGTATAGGCTAACAGGGATCAAGAACCGCCCTGCTGAGAAGGACTTGGGGGTGCTGGTGGATGAAAAGCTGGACATGAGCTGGCAACATGCGCTCACAGCCCAGAAGGCCAACCATCTCCTGGGCTGCATCCAAAGCAGCATGGCCAGCAGGTCGAGGGAGGTGATTCTGCCTCTCTACTCCACTCTGGTGAGACCCCACCTGGAGCCCTGCATCCAGCTCTGGAGCCCTCAGCACAGGAAAGACATGGACCTGTTGGAGCAGGTCCAGAGGAGGGACACAAAGATGATCAGAGGGATGGAACACCTCTCCTGTGAGGACAGGCTGAGAGAGTTGGGGTTGTTCAGCCTGGAGAAGAGAAGGCTCCAGGGAGACCTTATTGCAGCCTTCCAGTACTTCAAGGGGGCTTACAAGAAAGCTGCAGAGGGATTCTTTAGCATGACCTATTGCAATAGGACAAGGGGTAATGGTTTTAAATTAAAAGAGGGTAGATTCAGTCTAGATGTAAGGAAGAAATGTTTCACAATGAGGGTGGTGAAGCTCTTGCACAGGTTGCCCAAAGAGGTGGTAAATGCCCCATCCCTGGAAACATTCCAGGTCAGGTTGGACGGGGCTCTGAGCAACCTGATCTAGTTGAAGCTGTCCCTGCTCATTGCAGGGGGGTTGGACCAGATGACCTTAAAGGTCCCTTCCAACCCAAAGATTCTATGATTTTATGATAATAGCATCATGCACTACTTCAGATTGTATGAGGTTTTGTTTGGGAAAGGTGCTTAACCATGCTTAACATTAAGGATAATTTCAAGTACTGTCCTGAATCAGGGTGGAAAATGCAACTATCTTCTTTTGTGCATATTTAACTAATAGTTTTTCACCATTCTCTTCTGTTATTATTATCATTATTATTACTATTACTATTATGGTGCAGCGCTCTATAACCTAGTCACTGACAGCTGGTCCCAAATTTTCCAGTGACACAAACTTTACTTAGAAAATGCCATGTGCTTGACTTCTTCTAAACATTTCAGGCTCAAAACATACTTCAACAAACTGCAAGCAGGGGTTCAAGCCTTTCTGGTACACTGGTGGGCTGAATTCACAGAAGACAAAAATAACCCAGCCAGATTCCAGGACCTCCAGAGGCCTCGGTTCTTGAGCTAAGCAGTTTGATTTGGAAAAATAAACAGTGCATAAGAGAGAGATAACTGGAAAATTTTCTCAGTCAGATTAACTCCTCAGTTTTCTAGACACTTCTAGTAAGAGACATTTGCTGTCTCCTCTGTCACATCTTTCCACACGTCATCGTCACAGTACTTGAAGTAAGAAAGTTCTGTTATCCCCATCTGATAAGTGAACCAAGAAGCACAGATGGACTAAGTCACCTCAAGTTACACTGAAAATCTGCGTAACATCTAGGAACGGAACCTCTCCAGTCCCAATCCAACACTGTAGCTATGAGATGCTCTTTCTGCTGATTATCAAACACAGCTAATACCCATTGACTACGTCTATATTAGCAAATGAAACAAGAAATAGACTGCTCTTTGGCCTCGAGGTCAGCCGACACAGCATAGTTCGATCCGCACAGCCGAGTTCTCATGCCCAAAATAGGGATTTCATGTTCAAGCTGTTTGCTGAGAGCATTAACTCCCAATCCACATACACTCCGGTGCTGCTTAGGAGAGTGCGACTTAGCACTGGCCAAAATCCTGACAAAACCTGTGCTAACAGTGCAACAGCAAGTATGATTGCAAAGCAGAGTTTGTGGCTATTCCCCAACCCTCTCAGGTCTGCTACTACAGATGTAGCCTTGTTTTCCAGATATCAATTGTTTGAAAGCTTTGTCTGTTGAGAACAGACAGTGTTTGAAAAGGCCCTGCCAACAACGCTTGGTATTGCAAGCATTTCTTTTGCTTTCCCAATACTCCTGTAACTGTGAAGTCTCAGCACTACCTTGGTCTACACCAAACATTTATCCAACAGTAATGCTGGGAAAATGAGAGCCATTTTGAAGTTTCATGCCCAAGTGCAATTTCAGGAGTAAGATAATGCACTACAACTCTGTTCTGGTCTTTTCTGCCTTGCAGCTGGAAAGTTGGGTGCCACAAAAATCGATGTCCTATTGTTCAGTGATTTCTTTTTGCATGTTTCCTTGTGCACTGGAGGGAGAATATTCATTTGCTCTCTTGTTTGAAATGCATTATTTAGTTATTATTCACTCACTCGCCCAAGACAAAGATATGGTATGACATTAGTGTTCTGAAGTGCTATCGATTACCAGTACAAAATGAAAATATATAATTGATGAAAACATCAGGATCCTATGGGGACTTACAGTTCGAAAGGTTAAAAAGGAAATGCTGATCTCTTGAAACAAATTGATCTACATGCAGCCAAGCTGAGCTGAGTCTCCAAGCAAGCCAGGAGAGACAAGACAGAGCAGCTTGTTTGTTTTTCATCTGTAGTAAAAATACAACGTCTGTAATTTGAAAAGAGCAAGTGTCACATTTGTGTAAAGTCTTCTGTTTGTTCTTCAGTTCATTGCTAGAGATATAGCTCTCTGTTTTGCAAATAAACTGTCTCATCTCAGTTCCTCACTTCCAGGATTGTTGGGGCTCTGGCGACCCTGGAAGATGTATTCCAGTCCTGCTGGGAGGAACGTGCTATGTTTTGCTGCTGGGTATGCCCTATTACCACACGGTAAGTAGTGTTAATAAACTTCACAGAGAGAGATGCATGTCTTTAGTTCACCTAGAAGAATGTCTTGCTACAAACGGGGTTTCTGTAAGGAAGATTGCTGGGGAAGAAAGAAATCAAAAAATCCCTTCCTCTCTTTTAAGGAGATAGATAGGCAACTGGTAGCTAGCAGGTGGTGCTGCTCATTGCCATGGGGAGATCCACATTCAGATTGTAACCTGCCTTTCCCCAAAAGTCCAGAGTTTGCCTCAGGAGCAAAACACTCAGAACACTCAAGACTAGACTGAACTGTTCCTCCCTTTACTATTGAGTGTCTCCAAAAGGAGTAACTCCTCCTTTACTCTGCTGTGACTGCGATACCAGCTGGCTTGTGTAGGGAAAATAGGGATGCTTTGCTGGCCTCTCATGCTTTTACTTGCAACCAAGAGCCACAGATGAACAGGCTCTGTTTTCTCTTATCAACCAGAAGTAACTGGGCAAGGGTAGGGGAAGGATGAAAGCTATCATGTGAAAGGAGTAGTTTACTCCCTATCTAGATCAAAGATGGCATGTGTCAGAAGGCTGTCACAGCTGGTTCTCTGGTCCATTGCTATGATGCTATGTCTGACCTTCACTAATACTAAACTCTGAAGGTACAATCTAGATACATTCAGCCATTGAAGGACAACATGCTCTTCAAAAGGGAATCTCTTCTCTCATTCCAGGGAAAGAAGATAAAACGTAAATGCAAAAATGTGTTTTCATCATTTTCCCCTCAGCTTTCTCAGCAAAGGGCATGCCTACTGTCTGTCACTGAATCAATGAAACACAAAAATGTGCACAGAAGAATATATTTGTCTATATTTGTTTCCCTTTAGAAAGGAAGAATATAAGAATGGTTGTGTCAGGCAAGACAAAATGTCCATCTTAGAATGGTCTCTAATGTGGTCAGTACTAAATGTGCCCAACATATATGAGGATAAACAGAAGGCAGCAGTTCCCCACAGCTCCTGCAGCCTGAGCCTAGAGAATTTCTTGAACTCAAGGTCATTTCTTCGTTTCCATAATCCAGAATGGATTTTTCATCCAGAAATTTTTCTACTATGTATTTTAAAACCATCTAACTTTTGTCACCCACAGACCCCTTGGAAAAGGGTCCTGCAGTTTAATTGTTTGTTGGGTAAAGAACTAAGTCTACAGCACTTATATGGTGAGAAACTCTAATTGTTCCCTATTCACAACTGCATTGACTGCTATCACATCCCCATTCAGTCACTTCTCGATCAGGATGAAGAGTGCTAGTCTATTCAACCTTTCCCTGTGCAGAAAACATTACATACCTTTGATCTTTTTCATTGACCTTCAATGGGTTTGCTATAGGCTTTTTGAGATGGGTTGATCGGAACTGAATACAATATCAGAAAGGAACTCAACATGAATTCATACAATGGCATAATCAGAAGAGATATTCTGGCGCTTCATACAGATGGACAACCAGCATCCCGAGAGCTTAGTGAGACATTTATGCTCACAGACCAAATCTAAGCCAATGGAGCAACATCACCCCCAGTTTTGCAGAGCAAAAGTGGAAGCCGAGGGAACCAAATGCACCGATCAATAACTTACCATTCATGTCACCAGCAATGTATTTGTTTAAACAGAGGCAGTTATGTGCCTTAACGTATTTGTAAATTTAAGCTTGAGAGACAAATTTGCTCCAGGTCAGAGGCAGCCTTGTGGCAGATGAGGGAATTGAAAGCAGGTCTCTCAGATCTCACATTAGCACCATAATCACTCTCTTTCTCTCATCCCATGCACTCACTACTGATGTTTAACATGCTTCATCCATTATATTTATCTGTCATCTCTGGAATCCTAATGTGTTTCTAGATGGAATATAATAAAATCTTCACTTTTTTTGAAAAGGGAAGGTTATGTAGTGAAGAGTACTTAAACATTCCTAAACTGAGATTTGTGTTTGGGTAATATATAGGCTATGAGCTGCCTGCATATTAATTTCAGTGCATTCCTCACTCCCATGGAAAAAGGCGGGGAAAAAGACATCATGTTTATTAGCTTTAACACTGGCTGCTCTTGCCAACTGAAAGTACTTAAATTCTCTCTTCCTGCAGCTGCCTCTGCTGCAGACTTTTGAAACAAAGAAAACTGAAATAAGATAAAAGACCAAAGAGCATAAGGGCTACTAAGTTGCTGCTTTAAAGTTTAGCTCTATATTTAAAAGTTGTAAGGTTTGAAAATGTGCCATTAAATTATACCACAGGCATCTACTTGAGCAGAGTTCAGCTTGCACAGTCTCCTTTCTATTGACAACAACGATCCAGAGTCAGGTTTTTTCAATCAGGTTAGGAATTCACTGTTCAATTTATCAGGTTTGCTTTTGGCCTGAAAGAGGGCATATAAATTAAAAGCATACCCCAATAAGACACAAGCTTTGATGTCTAATAGGGGTTCTGTGAATTCATTATTTTAATATTTTAGATTTATAATCAGAAGGCTAGCCATTTTGCTCCAGTCTACGTAATACGTTTTTCATGGTCCCTTTCCCAGCTCCTTCTGACAAATGTTTTCCTCAGATTACGTTCATTAATACTGGGGATGTTTTGCAAGCCCCAGGGCACTAAGATCAGGGATGATTTGAAACATCAACTTTCCTAGATATTAAAAATATAGTTCAAAAGAAGTTGAAGGACCT
Organism: Phaethon aethereus; assembly: GCF_964289735.1. Taxonomy (NCBI): domain Eukaryota; kingdom Metazoa; phylum Chordata; class Aves; order Phaethontiformes; family Phaethontidae; genus Phaethon; species Phaethon aethereus. The sequence continues at coordinate 43,064,025 of NC_138576.1, read as the reverse complement.
TTGCATCACTTGAAATATTTATCTTTAATAATATATCAGCATAAATCTGCTGAAAAATTACTTTGAAGGGTGGTATAACATCTAGCAATGCAGAAATGATTAAAAAAGGCTAAAGAAAAGGGAAAGAACTAGTTTAGGAGAAACTGCACAGGATGAGACTTGACACAGGACATTCAAGAGTCCACTTTTTTGAAGGAAGCTGCTGTCACTGCTTACAAATGGTTCACCCTCTGCTATCTGCTAGTACACCAGAGCACTGAAGCTCCACAACATTCCCTCCCGGGCAAAGCAATGAAAAAAAAAATCAGATTTGCTCTAATCCTAAAAATCTTGTCCACGTTTTCATCAGCCAGCCTACACAGGTAGGACATATAAACCAGCATGGTCTGTCTGCTCTTCCACTCCCTTGACATGGAGCAGTCAGAAAACTAGCTTAGGTGGGTAGTTAAGCTGAGTTTACACTTGCTTTGCTTTGCAAACCAGTGGGTTAGTGTGCAATTCAAAACAACCATCAGATATACCAGAATCACCAACTGCAACCGATAAAGTATGGAAATTTCATATTCTCTCTCTCATGTTAAATCCATCACACTCTCAACTGTACCTAGGCCAGTAGTCAAAGGACAGTCATCTTTTCAATTGCTCTGTAGTATTCAGGAATGATATGAAGCCTCAGAGACAGAGTTGCAGAATCAATCCTCAGTTCAAATTTTATTGGAGCATTTACTTCACAAATACGTTTTTACTGCATTTTTTCTTTTAGAGAAAATCCAACATGCAGAAATTTTGCTTCTGGTATTTGCACTGCATGGTAGCTGATTAGTGACTGAAAGTCACTCCATAACATATGGAGTTATACAAGACCCTAATTCTCCTTTGCTTATATTACTATGAGCAGAAGTAACCCCCTTTCTCCAAAACATATTTAGATTTGCACTGTATCATTTAGAATCACCCTTTATTAAAGAAGCAAAATTTTCAGGTGAAACATTATTTTTATTGTTATTTTTCCCTCTGGCATCTGTAATATAGGTGGAAGAGAAATTGTAAAGCAGGTCTGAGGCCAATTCAGTGATGAACTTAGAAAGTTAAACTCTTTCAACAAGATTCTTCACTGACGGACCATAATCGTATTACAGAGCCAGTTTCCAATGGACCCAGCCTTTGTGAGACTCTGATCAAGAAATCCCAACTCATTACATGTAATTGCTATTTGAAACTATGCATGTCCCAGTTTTCCTAGGTCCTGCCTTATGTACTCATATTTGCTTATTTTATGTGTTTTGCATTTTCTTGTGAACAATGTTAATCAGGTGAAAAAGTTCAAACTGAAGTAATAGATCACAGAAGTGTTTGTGTTAGAAGGGACCTTTAAAGATCACTTACCCCACTGCTATGGGCAAGGACACCTTGTTGTAGATCAGGTTGATCAAACCCTCGTCCAACCTGACCTACGACACTACCAGGGATGGGACATCCACAGCTTCTCTGGGAAACCTGTTCCAGTGTCTCGCCACCCTCATCGTAAAAAATTTCTTCTGTATGGCCAATCTAAATGGACCCTCTTTCAGTTCAAAACTGTTACCCCTTGTCCTATCAGTACAGGCTCTGGTGAAAAGTCTCTCTCTGTCTCTCTTATAAGCCCCATTAAGTATTGAAAGGTCTATCCAATAACATCTCCCCAGAGCCTTCTCTTCTCCAAACTGAGCAACCCCAACTGTCTCAGCCTTTCTTCATAGCAGAGGTTCCAGTCCTCTGACCATTTTCATGGCCCTCCTCTGGAACCACTCTAACAGGTTGCTGTCTTTTTTATGTATGTCTTTTTAGATATTTTTTAAGCTATTATCTGTTTTTGGAAGGACTGCAATTCCATACCTCTCTTGCTCAAATCATTAAAAGCAGTAACAATAAAAGTATTAGAATGGCTGAAAGCCCCATCTGCGACCTAGGATCCTACTGTGCTGTAGCAAAATACAAATAAATACTGCTCCAAGAAGTGCTAATACACTACCTGGTTCTGGTTAACTAATGCTAATTAATTTTGAACTTTTAGCAAAGAATACATATAAAGAGAAATTAGTTGATGTTGTAGGTACTTAGAGGATGCCATTAAAGGCATCCATATAGTTTTCTGTAGGCAGCTTATTTCTAATTTTTGGAAATTACTCCTTGAAGACTGGATGCAAGAGTCAATCAGGAGTGAAGGGCAGTGCTAAGGGTATAAAATGTACTTTTTGTGAAAGAAAGTTAACTAGACAGTTGCACAAAATGTTGCTCAGAGTGAGGGGCGCATACTCAAGAAAGATAATACCATTACAGGAAAGTAATTATTTTCATCAGCATCAACACAAGTCAAAACCTAAGTGGTCTTCAGGAGCCATTTTTTATGGAGAACTTGATTAAGAAGCAAAGTTAAGTAGCAATGGAAATTTTAAAGCATACCCCAAAAAAAGAAAAATACATCACCCAGGGCCAGGTCACACTTACAAAGAGTTCTAAAGAAATTAATCTTTGAAACTGCAGAATAACTAACAAAAGTACATCCCCTTCTGCTTATTCCAAGCTCTATTACTTTACAGCAGAGTGAGAAAAGACAAATATCAGACCAAGCTTTGTAAAGGACTACAGAGGCAATTCTGGGAATTACAGAATAATGAGTCTGATTAACATACCAGAAAATTCATTTGCCTGTTAATTAGCATAAAATATAATAGAAGCTAGAACAGGTGGGCACATGAATAACTGTAACATACCAGGGCAGAATCCACAACATTTTTATAATTCGTGAAACAGATATTTAAAGGACACCGTGAGAAAACAGTGTTTCATTAGGTATAAAGCAGCATGCATTCAAAAAAAAAACATCAAACCCAACCACATGCTTTAAATAAGATCCTTCAGCAACAGTTCTGAGGAGCAGTTAAGGTGGCACAAGGTAAGAGGGAAGATCATTCAGGGATTAATAATGGTTTGGAACACAGGAAACAAGTTTGGAATAAATAATTCATTCTCAGAAGGTGGGGAATTTGCCAGCATAGGTACCTCAAAAATCAATGTTGGGACCAATGTTGTTCAATAAACTAATGAATGATCTGGAAAAGTAAAAGAATAGTGAGATCTGACCAAGCCTGACATTGGCCTCATTAGCTCTCTCTGGTAAATTTGAGAAAAATAAACTTGCAACAGGAAGTAGAGGGCCTTTAAGCAGATGGCAAGCAACTTAGAAGTGAGAAAAACAGAGGAGCTAGAGGAAAGAGGTAAAGCAAGAGGTAACAGTAAACAGGACTGGAAATGTTCTCAGTCCATCCTCTGCCTCAAGACTAGGTCATCTGTAAAATGGTATGTCATCCTTGACAGATGTTGTGGTGGTGCATTCCCCCGCTGCCTCCTTGCCTTGCACCTGGGCCACTCTACAACCTGAGGAACTCAGCTGCCTGGCAAGCCTTGGTCTTTGAACAAAGAGTTTGGTGGTTGAGACCCCCTCAACCATACCAAGCACACTTGCGTAGCGGAGGTGGGGAATGGCACTGATCGTACCAGGAATGCGGTTGCCTTACTAGGGTGAGGAATGAGAACAGGACTAACTAATTATCTCCTGACAACCCTGGAACGACTGATACCAGTGCTATTGGAGACTTGAGAAATTGCCTGTCTGGGTTGTGGCCAGGATGGAAATTCACTGATGCCTAAAGTCAATCATCTCCCATCAAACAGCAGTCTCAAGTGAGGTCCTTTGAGCTCTCCTGGGCTACAGTGGGCTGCGAGCAACATCTCCCCCTGAGTGGGATGCCTCTCAGAGCTCATGAACTCTTATGTTCACTATATAAGTTCGGAGGACTGTTGCCAAAGACTTGCATGGGACCTGGGCTGAAACCCCTGCTCCTTGAGGCTCAACCCTCGCCCACTGGGAATTGCAAAAGCATTTGACGTGAGTATTTCACTGGACTCAAGGGGTATTTTTAGCAGGTACATACAGAGATATATATATCTTTCTTTATATCTCTTTATATATCTCTACATCTAGATGTGTTTGTGTAATTTAAGAATGTTGTTAAGTCTTTAACTAAGTTGTTGTGTTATTAAGCTTAGTTAGAAAATTATATAACTTGTGATTTATCACTTGTGTTTAACACTATTAAGGTAAATCACATCAACCCAATTCTGATGCAACTTCCCTGACTCTGTGTAAATCATTTTTCCTGATCCACATGTAAATCTTTGCAACCTAACTGTAAATGGGTTTCTCTCTGCATACTCTTTCCATGTTGAATAAGTAATAGAGTGGACCTTGCCATCGAATTCTGTTAAGTCGCACTTTTTACAACTTTATATTAAAATCATTTGCTTTCTAATATCTTTGGCGGTGATTCTTTAAGCAGCCTAAACCACTCATTCACGACAGACATGGTGAGAAAGCTTGCAATGATATAGCTTCTATGGCATTAGGAAAGCACATTGTTCAAGTGATTAATTTTCCTTGATGTTAGGAACTCCAGTACCTAACCTTAACCTTTCTTGCTGCAGTTCATGACTATTGTGATGTGGGCAAATACAGAGAACAGATTATTCCTTGCTCTTTTGCTGAAGGCTTTCACATCTTCAAAGCCTGTTGTCACAACCCCACATTTATCATTTCATGAGGTACTCTAGACCAGTCATAGTTCTCCAGTGTGTCCTCACCAAAGCTGAGTAGAGTGAAAAGATTATGCCACATGACTTGCAAACTTCTTTTTGCTTGTACACCTCACTATGGAGCTTGTCCTTGTGTAAAAACAAGACATTGTTGACTCATGTTCAGGTTGTTATCATTATACTCTCAGACTCTTTCCTGAAGGACTGTTGCTTAATCAGTTGTTTCCCATCCCGTATTTGTGTAGGTGATTATCACTGCCTAACTGAATATCCCTATTGATTTACAGGTTTTTATTAGAAACCATTTTATCAGTTCAGTGAGATAATTTTGAATTCCAACTCTGTCCTCCAGAGGATTTGTGCTGCCTCCCAGCTTCATATCAACACCAAGTTCAGAACTTTGGTAAAGTCCTGAATAATCTCTGACCAGGAAGACCCCAGACAAATCTAGCTAGGACTGTATTTTTCTATTTAGACAATAACCACAAACTGTTACCCTGTAGATTTGGCTATCAACCAATTTCACTTCCTCCCTTCTGAACTTCTGTGACCATGTTTATCTAAAGAAGAGATGTATTTCCTGCTTCTCTCCTATCCATGTAGATTGTTATCACACAAAGACAGTAGATTCCTTTGATTTTTTTTTTTTAATTTTATTTTTACAGCTAAGGTCTTTTGGTTGTTAAACATCTTTTTATCTTCAAGGTGAATGTAGCACAACTTGTTTCATAGGTTGTTCCAGAATTTTCCTGGAACTTAAATGAAGGCCTTTTTCCCTTTTATAATTATAAACCCTATAAAAGCCCTTTTCTAGTTTTTCCTTGCTGTGACAATGAGTGTTATGGTTATCCTCCTTATCTTATACATAAGTGCTAGTATTTTCAAGTTCTTTAAATATCCCGAGATGATGTTGGTCAGCCCCATCCACCTGAAGACATCTAACTTTTCTAAGACGTCTCAGACTTCTTTGTTCCCATTGTAGTCTTGAATCTTACCTCCTCTTGCAATTAGTATTAATTATGCTGTAAGTTCCTTCAAGCAGTCTTTTCTGCAAAGACTCATGCCAAAGGGACATCACATTCCACTAAGTCTTCTCACTGTCTTCTCATAATAGTTTTACTGCACAGGAGAGAAAGAAACCTATTTCATTGGTATTTCTCTTACCAATTACATATACGTGGAATGATTTCCTGTTACCCCTGATGTCTTCTGCCAGGTGCCTCCTATTCTCCGCCTTGACTTTTTTGAATTTGTGCCTACACCCCATTGTGCTCTGTTACAGTCATCCTTCAGTGATGACTGTTACAGTCATCCCAATCTAATTCAGAGTTTTTGTATGTGTATGCACACGTTAGAGGTCAACACTGACCTCACCATTTAGACAAGATGACTTTTGATACTCTTCCCATTATGCTTCGTCACTGCTGTTTTTTTCTGCCTCTGTCATTAGTATCACCTCTTGGAACTCACTCCTCTGCGTTTAGATTTACTTAAAAAAAAAAAAAACCACACTGTTTTTTTGTTCTTCTTCCTTCCTTCCCTTCCTAGGTAGGTAGGTACCATTTTTGTGGTGGTTCTCATTCAAGCCACTCTCCACTTTCACATTTTTCAAACAGTGATTTCATTAACTGTTCGTTACTTCTTCAGTTGCTTTTCCCGTTTTCTGAATCAAAAGTTTGTCACAAGTGCAAGAACTGAGGGGACACCCATCCCCTGTGTCCCCTCAGAACTTGCACTTGTGACAAACTTTTGATCAGTAATTGGTTGAAATTATAGTAAAGAGTCAACTCAGGTGGCACATTGGCAAATTCAACGGGATAGTCAGCATGATTTCCATGCAAGTTATGCCCCAGCAACACATTGGAGTTCTCTGAAAGAACCAAAAACCATATGGAAAAGTGTAATCCAGGGGATAACTTTTTTCTTTCCCCCCCCCCGCCCCCCCCTTTTACAAGGTTCATCACCTGTGACTCTCGAAGTAAACTGTCCTGGGATAAAAATTAAGGTCCTCTGGAGGATATCAAGGATTAATTACTAGTTAAGGGATATAAAATTAACAATAAAAATAAATGGTCAGTTGTCACATTTCCAGAAAGTTACCAGTGATGGTCTTGGTGCTAAAGCTTATGCTCCTCAACACATTCATGAATGAGGTGGATAAGTTTTCTGATTATTCAAAACTACTACTTCAGTTGCAAGCTGACTGTGAAGGGCTGCAAGAGATATGTTTCTAAGTGAACAGGTAATAACATGCCAAATGAAATGCACTGTCAATAAATACAAAGCAAAGAACAGGAGAGGGAAATAACCACACAATATAGATGTAACAGTACATTCCAAATTAGCTATTACTCCTTACAAAGAGATCTTGCACTCATCTCAAAAAAAAATCATGTTCAGCAGCGGATTAAAAAAGAAAAGGGACCATTGGGGACTAATAGGAAAGGAAAAATGAACAAAACAGACAGCATCATCACATAACTGTTACACATTGTACTGTTCACTTTACCTCATCCCCCCTACTAAATAAGGATAACAATTATTCACATTGTCTTATAACTCAGTAACTGGGGACACCATATTTAATTATCAAGAAGCAGATTCAAAGTATCTGAAAAGTAAGATTTGTTTATGTATGTTCCACAACTTAATTATGGAACAAACTCCACAATTCATAGAAGAAATCTCCACCAAAATGATTAGATGCAACAATACACAACCACCTCTGGCTCAAGAAATCTTTAAAGTCTTAAGTGCCACCTCAAAGGAATTTATACTTCACTTTTCTAATATTCTTTCTCTCAGCATCCATCACTGGCCAGTCTTAGGGTAGAATAATAGGTGGAAGTTAGTCTGATGCAGGGCAGCTGCCTTTAAAAAAACAAAAAAACATGCTATTAGCCTGTTCCTAATTTAAGTATCATAGATTGGCAGCATAGCACATTTCACTTCACAGGCAAAATAGGCAAGCCTATTCAGTTTTGGTTTTTTTCCCATTATCAGTGCCCCACAACTGAGCTTTTCATAGAGGTTAAGTTCTTGCTCCAGAACAAGAAAAAAAAAAGTAGACATGAAGAGGGGATGGGTACGAAATCAGTAATTTGGGCATGAAGGAAGAAGTGGAAATGTAAGAATGTGAAACCCAAGATTTGGGCCAGAGTCACAAAAGAAGTGAAGAAAACAGAAGACCAGGCTGTCTCACACACAGTTACCCTAATTTGATACAGGTAAAAAATTAAGGTGGTGGGATAAATGTGGCAAGAACAGGAGATGGGGCCTGTGAGATGAGGGCAGAAGGAAGACAAGGAAGGAGGGTGGGTACAAGTGATGGGGTGAGAGGCACAGCTCAGTGGTGGGGAAGCCATTACAGCCAGTATTGTACACACAGAATGAAATAAATCTATTGCTGGCTTACTCGGTTTATACAAATTTTGCAGAAACATGAGGCTCCCAGTGGATGAAAAAGTGTTACATTGCCATCTAGAGCAGAAAAAAGGAAAATATAGGAAAATGTTAGGTGAACACAGCTACTTTGGAATTAAAAAAAAAAAGTTAGAAAAGCATTCAGAACCTCTTCAACCAGGAAACCCTCCGGAGTAGTAGGGATGCTTTTTGTCAAACACTCACATGAAGGGAAACCCCCAGTCAGTACAATGTAGGACCAGACCTTTGGCACCATGTGGCCTGCAGATGAGCCTCAAACCAATAGGTTAGAGAGAAAAATAGCTACAGGAAGAAAATACTTGACTTGACAAGACAAATCTCACCAGTGGCCTTGTCTGGCATCCTTTTTCTAAAAAGGTCAGATGCTGCAAAGTTTCTTGGGCCTTCCTTTGAAAAGAAAAGATGTCCATTGAGGTTTTTGTGCTTTGTTTTTTAAACTAACCCAAATAAATCAATTTTTAGTTCTTACACAATAGAATAAAAGTTTGTTCAACTACTAAATCAATTTTCATGCCCCTGATATAACTATGTGCGTTGTCTCTGTAAGCAATATAAGTCAGTAAGTTCTCGTTGTTAGTAAAAAAAAAGGCAAGTACACTTCCTCTCTGAAACAGTTATAAGACAAGACCTTACAGAAATGGCTAGGGAAAACATTTCAAGGTATTCTTCATAAACACAACATTTTTACAAGTTAAATGAACTTCCCGACTTGTGAATTTAAAGGGATGTATAAAATCCAAGGTAGAACAGTGCGTGAACACTCAAACAGCCAAACGGTCCCCTGAATTGCACTATTACTGGCTGATGCCTTATATCTGTTGTAGAAGTGCAACTGTTGGAATGAAGAGCGGTAAGCTCATAAGCGATGGGGTGGCAGGAGGCAGAAGAAGGTACCCTGGCTGCCGCAGGAAAACAGTGCTGCCTCTCTCGAGCCCTTTCCTTGCACCCTCCCCGCCACACGCAGCAGCAGAAGAGTGCCGCCATCTCTACACTGCACCACCTCCCCCTCTTCCCCTGCTGCCAGCATCGAGACTGCCTTCCCCACTGCCACAACCTCAAATACCCACACCATCCAACCCCATGGATAGCGACTGCCTCCATTTCCCACAGCAGGAGCCAGGGCTCCCCATGTCCCGGGCTCACCTACAGCACCTGTATAAATGGAGGCGTGGTGGGGCAGACACTGCCACAAAGCACAGCAACACCTTCAGGGGTTTTAAAGCATCAATATCCATGACAGTCCATACAACAGTCAATTTACAGTTTGACAGGGCACCTGGTATCTTCCAACCATTATGCTGTCTTCCCTGCACAACCTCCACAAATCTGGTAAGTCACAACAGCCAGAACCGTTTGCTTAGGACTGAGAAAGAGCAAAATGGAATTACCTCTTGTTATTAGAGAAATTTGTCCCAGAGGAAGGTGTTGAAACTGCTGAAGCAAGAAAGTGAGAGAGCATTTTATGGCTCACTGAGTTATGAATGGTCTATGAATACTTAGACAAAGTAGTTTCCAAAGCTACCAGACTCCAGCTATGGGCTCCATGTTTGATTAAAAGATTATAAATGGTCAGACACATACTTCTGTTCTGTTCTCCAACAGTTTATGGCTCCTTTCCATTTTACAGTACTCAGTGGCAAAGCTTGCCTAGTCCAGGCATGCACTGAGACTCCGATTGTTTACCTTAGCTGATTCAAACTGACATGTTTGAAAATTATTATATCCATTTGTTCTGCTAGATGTTTTGTCTCCCTTGCTTATACTTCTTAATTTCTCGCTTCTCCTAATATTGGTCTTATGACTAAAGGCTTTAATTTATTCACCATACAATGCTTTTACACACATTTTCTGTCATTCATTACACATTATCTCCATTGTCTCCCAGTATCTCTAGGGTGTAGTAAGAAGAATTGAGAATATAAAAAGTTACGCTATATATTACCTCATATGTCTGCCTTAGACTTTCACTATTGAACTTCTATGTACTTTAACAGAGCAGACTTTTCCCTACTGAAATTATTCAATCATGAAAGTTTAATAGTAGGTGTGAGCCCATATAGTATCAAAGGCCAAAGTCAAGAATGTTAACTGACACACGAAAACGTAATCGAGAGACATCTTAGTACCTCAATAAATCTGAAGAGAAAATGATCAGGAATAAGCAAGAAAACCCCTGCCTTCTTTTTATATCTTTCTTCAGCCTTCATTTTCTATCCTCTGTCTTCCCGCTCCAAGTCTGATTTTTGTTCACACTTTCATATGTGGGGTTTTTTTTAGTACTATCCCCACACAAGTGTACTTCAATTTTGAGAGAGAAATTATGTCCACATCAATACATCACTTTTAGTAATTAAAAGCTCACACTGACATGTCCTCACTTCTGGGCATACCAGAAGGACATCGTCCATTACACGTATGAGAAAAGACAGTGAAAATGTTTGTGTAGAAAAAGTCTCAGATTTCTTGTCTGGGTCTCAGTGGATTTTGACTCCTTTTTAATCCATTTCAATTACTTCTAAGTAACATTCCCTATAGTTGCTTAAGTTACTAAATATTCAGATGCCATCTTAACAACTGTCTCTGGTGCATTTTGCTACTACAACCAGAAGATTCAAAGCATGGCCTTCCCCATCAAAGCCAATGCCTCCTCATACTTACCTTTGAAAAGAAAGCCCAGAGAGAGATCCTGCTATCCCAATTTTATACCAGTATATTCCCAATTTTATGGAATAGCCAGCAGTTATCCTCTGCAGACATCTTCTAATGGAATCATTTAAAGGAGACTTAGTTTGTTGAGATTCAATACTTAATGGTCTGAAATAAAAAGGATATACAAAAATCTTACTAAAGCTAAAGCAATCACTGTACATAGTAAGGAGACAACAGGTAAAAACCAATGGAGCCAAACTCCGAATACAGATTCTCTGATTGCAATTTTTCTGACAAGTGCTGATAAAATTACTTTTTCCGATCAATTTTGCATTAATAGGCATCACCTGGTCTGTGAGGAACACCTGCAGCTCTCCTTCCTTAGCCACCACTTGCAATTTGAGAATAATATCAGAGAACAAATGTTTTGAGAAGTATCTGGAAAGCAATGGCAGGCTAATTAAACTAACTTATTCTCTGAAGCTATGATTAAAATACAAGCTTCTTTGTACCCTTAAGGACAAATTAGGATCAAGGACATCAAACAAGAATCTACACAGACATGCTACAGTCAGAAAAAAATGCAAGCAATATATATTAACAAAAACTCAAAATAAAAGTCTGCTGATTTTGGGAAAATGCACACAATAGACATAGTACTTTGCTGACTTTTTCACAAGTATCATAGTAATGAACTGGTAAGATTTTTTTGGAAACAGCCAAAAGTCTGACATTTGAGAGTAGTTCCTCTTGATCTCCTTTCCAAGCTCTGGCATTAGTGAAATGCATTAGAAAAAGACCTTACCTCCTTCAGAATGTAAATGTACTTTTCTGCCTAAGAGTCCACCTAGTTATTGTGATGTTTACTTCTGGCTAACCTGTAAGTTGTAAGCTTCTGGAGGCTAATTAGAAAACATCTCGTAACGACAGCTGTCATAATGAGGCACACCCACTAGCTCTTTCTTATTACCTCAGCCAGTGCTCAGCTTCAGAAATCATCCTTTCTGAAAAGTATAACAAAAAGCCTTCAGTCTATGTTCATATCACTAAAGCTACACAAATGCATCCTAGAACTTTAGTAGTGCTCATTACAATCATTTTATCATCCTAAGCATTTTTTACACAGGGTTCTGAATTAATATCTCTTTTCCACAATAATTCTTCTTCACCTTCTGTAACTGCATTTTGTAGAATTTGTTTAGGTCTTTTCTATTTTTCAAAAAATTGAAGGGAATATGGCTCGTTGGAAACTAAAATTGCCACGTTAAGTACCACCTTGTATTTTTATGGTTTGCATTCATGTAATAGGAATGAGATTTATGTCCCTAACCTTGAAATATTCTGAACCAATTATTTACTTAATATTTATGTTAAATTATCTATGATTGCAGCACTGACTATGAAAGCAACCAGAAAAAATTCTGCAGGTGGCCTGTAAAGCTAATTTTGAAGTTAGCTGTAGTAAGCTCATGCAGTGGTCTTGCGGAATATTAATATAGTGTTATGAACTACGGTACCCTCAGGGTGTTCACCTGCCACAGAATTTAATTTACTTCATATCTCATCTAATAGACTGAATCTCATCTATTAGGTAAATATAGTGTGAATACGTTTCCTTGTTTCTCTAAGGAGTTTATTGGTAAAACCTGGAGAGTCATTCCCACAGAATCTTCTACTGCTATAATTAGCTTGAAATTGAGCTTTTGTGCCCTTTAAGCAACACAGAACATACCGTCTAGGTACAAAACAGCGCCGTGCTCGGAGCCGATGCGGCAGCCGCACTGCTCGCACGATGCATTTGTGTTTATTCTTCGTATTGCAAGGAGGCAAAAGCAGAGCAGCCTGCGGGGATTTGAGCCGAGCCCGCCGAGAGGACCCCTTCCCGGGGACAGCGCTGTGCTCTGCCCTTGGCAGCCGACGTGAGCAGAAGTGGCACATGCTCCTGTCTAAGCAGACAGGCCTCGGTTTTGTGGGATTACGCGAGCCGTTAAGCCGACTGACAACAAACCCGGCTCCGTCCGCAGCCGGTATGTTGGCCCTACTCCAACAGTGGGAGCGCAAAAGGGTTTGAAGCTGCCTCGTCCCTCTGCGCTTCTTGCAGCGCCTAATGCCCGGCTGCAGCAGCGCCGTGCCGGGGGCATTCGCTCGCAGCGCGTCCCAGCTACCCTTCAACAGCAGCTTACTGGGCAGGCTGGTGGGCAACACACGGCAAAGGCATTTTCCAGGGAAAAGGGCAGGGGACACGGGGTGTGGAGAGTAGCACACTTCCTGGTTAGCTCTACTCATACTAAAAACTGTGTGTACTCATACTAAAAACCAACAGTTGTGGTTGCTTAACACCAAGGCCACTCCTACAGTAGGTCCTTCATGCTACTCTGTCCATCAGTTTTTCAAAAATCACAAGAGAATACACCCTTACAGATATTCCAGAACAAGCCCATTTATCCATGACCCACATGAAGTGTTGTCAGCATAACGCCCTGGGATAGGTCCTCCAGAAAGGTTAGCAGGGGCAGAGAATTCAGGCACCTGACATGGTAAGTGTTCTCATTCTGTGTATGCCATTTATGATTCAACTTGGTCATTATGTCAGACAGAGGAAAAAGACATGCAGGATGCATAAAAGCAGAAAAATGTATCACAAAAACAGCTTTAGAGAAGGAGAATGAGAAAAAGATAGAACCCATGGGCAACTTAAAACATAAAAAGTAGATGTTATAGTTCACTGAATCAAATATGACATTATAGTGCAGAGGAAATTGAATTCATCTGTACTCGATAAGGGTGGCTTCATTATTCACTTGTGTCTTTGCTTGGTGTGACACTCATGACTGATGAGACCATCCCCATCTCATGAAGATAAATTCAATATCCGTAGTATCATTCTAATATATTCTCTATATATAGAGAATGCATTTAATGGATGGTGGTGGGATAGTATTTTTATCTTCACTGGCTCCTGAAAGGAGCTGACACACTGAGTGAGTTTATATGGACCCCTCTTCACAACTTCTGTGTTGAGGGTGAAAGTGGGGACATGAGGGAGGGTGACACAGAGGTTGACTTCACTGACTATCATCTAAGGTCTGAATCCAGAACTGGATCAAAATGGAGAAGAGATTTGGCAATTGTACCCTAATCCTGATCAGATATCGTCTGCATATGAGCACATCACCACCATATAGTCAATAAGAGGAAGCACCATTGAAATGTGCTGACATTAATCTAGTGTTGCTCAGAACTGTCACTTTCCTCCTCTTCCTCCATTCTCATTCAGTTTTCCAAACCAGTGAAACATTTCTCCTTGATGAGGTCTCTGACTCACATCTCCTCCCTTCTTCAGCGGCATCATATATTCATGCACACCTATAGCAGACTAATTTAAAAATGTGGAAATCTTGGAAGCTGTTCAGTGGAAGTGATCCCAGAAGAGATGTGATTAATAAGTAAAGCATATAGGAAGAGGTCAAAGGTAGCTATTATAAATTTAATTTACTGTGCATCTGTAATTTATCACAACTCCATACAGAGTGTTCACATGCCTCGTCATGAGCAAGTTTTTTCCTGGTAAATCCAGGGGGAAGAGGGAGAGCAGAAGCCAGCACAGGTTTCTAAAGTGTCACCTCTGCGCACGCTGCTGCTGAAGCAAAAACACATCCACACATAGATACCAGTTCAAAGCACTGGTACAGCTCCAAAGCATAGAAATTTCCATTGGGAAACTTCTGCCCAGATCAAGACAGAGGCCCATGAATTCAATATTCATACTCTCACAAGAAGACAAGTGAGAGATTTTACTGACAGGTAAAAGAAACATTGGAGAGGAAATTCTGGATTAAGCTGCACATACAGAATTTTCTTTCAAATCCCATCATTTGGCAGCTGAGATATATCCATTGCATAATGATTTATATAACTTCTTGCGCATAACTTTTGCAGTGTAACAGGGCAACACCAGTATGGCTCGGTTTGTCAGTGTCTTCATCACAGCCACATTGAGAGTTTCATAATGCAACCATTAAAATCTGCTTCAGGCTGAATCTTGGCACGCAAATGCATGAGGAAGCCAAAGCGAGAAGTAGTTACTTTAATTTCTAGAAAGTTATTACATATTGCCTCTGTTCTTGAGTATGGAATATGATAACTTGCTTTGATTATTGTATGTATAAATTATTAATGGTCTTTTCTTCCTGTTTGGTCTAAAATTCTAATTATATAAAGCAGACATTTTCTTTCATCATCTACATAACAGAACATTAATTTGTTAACCATACAGCAACACTCCTCCACCAGATGATCAGTAGCAAAGAGGTGCTATGCAAATAAATACCAGTTGTATAACCAACTGAAATGCAAATTTTAAACTAGGTCCAGGGTGTTCAAAAGATTACAGGGAAACTGAATGGGGAAAAAAGCAAAACAAACAAACAAACAAAAAACCCCACAAAACAAATGCTTTGCATTCACTTCTATTTCACACAGTTTAACAAAAGTGTAATAAGAGTATAATCATTTGTTTTTATGTACGAAGAGCCCCTTACAGGATCCTCCCAACTACCTTTAATTGCTGTATGTCCCGATTCACTGAAATACATCTGTACATTATTCTCAGATTCCAGGAGGAACATAGAAAAGCCATTTTTATAATTATCCCTAGAAATATGTACAAGAAATTGCATATGTACATGTACTTGTACGTATTTATGAGTCATGTTTAGATTCACTGGAAGGCTGAACTTAAGGAGCTAGGTCCTTTCTTAATTCAGTGGAGCCAGGCCAATTTACGCCAGTTAAAGAACTGCCCCAGTAACTCACTGTGACATTTCTACTTGGCTTTAATAAAGTTTTACGTACATATTTTTTTCCTTCTATTTTCAATATAGAATTTAATTGATATAAGGTCTGAAATATTATCAGGTAAACTCATTTCAAATGGAAGTATCACTTTCCAAGTGATCAAACTGTCCATCTAGTTCACTCCCCATAAAGCCTCTATTCAGACATGTTTAATATTGATGTTATACTTTTTATTAAAGATTTTCAAGATAGCATGGAATTTTGAAACCTTATACACAAAAATCTTTGACAGTATCTTATAAAAAAATAGGAGGAAGCAAAATGAAGGTTTTTTCTTTCTCCACACACAGTGCATTAGAGTCTTTTCCTACTGTAAAGAATAGACTTTCTGCTGCAGTTGAGATAAGACAAATGCTTAAACTAAAACCCAAATAAATTTGGATCATAAAACAGAAAGGTATGGTTAACACACAGTAAACCAGACAAAAAAATATTGTTTCATTAGTAGCATTTTGATCAGATTCTTCTGTAGTTTCTCATCAAAAAATGCGTCCACTCCAGAGCAGAGGAAACATTACCCTTGCCTCCCCACAGCATGCAACTGAAGCTCAACAGCACTCCACACACGTTCATTCCCCGAGTGCTCCACTGGTAACACAATTGCAGTAATTACAGCATGAGCATGTTCTGTGAAACGGATACTAGTTCATTAATTAGAAGATGAACGTAATTGATTATTTCAACAGCAAGGCTAAACACAAGGGTAATCCCACAGAGAGATCTGTAGGGGGAGATCTGTCCAAGATGTGCCCTTGACTTAGTTGCTTCTCCCCAGGGATGGCTTTAAAGGAGCACAGCCTAACAAGGTAATAATTACAGACCACTATTAGTGATAGTTAAGTCATTCATGACCTGTTGCCCTTCACAAATTATTCCAGAACTGATGTGTATTTCAGGGGATGTATTTGCCATTTACAACCGTCAGCCAGACAACTGGCATGCGGAGGCCCTTGGCCATCTCTTCCGATAATGTTCTGCTCAGATAATGATCAGATTCAATCTCACCTTTGTTGTTGATATGTCGCAGTGGCTTGATAAGTGTATGCTATCATTTCTACCCTGGCATGGCAACAGAAATCTTTTGAACAAAGGAAGACTGAGCAGTGAGATATCCCAGTTCATGCCGCCGCCGTCATCTTTGTCACTGAGCATATGGCTTACCAAGAAGACATGTTGCAGGTGACAATCCCCTCACACAGCTTGTTAAAACAGATACACAAATCAAGCCCCTAAGATTTGTCATTCCAACCCTAAGCACATGTCCTCAAATGCCATTCTGCGTTAGCTGACAAACCCCTAATTAGGATCACCAAAGGCCTAATTACAGCAATTACTTAAATCAGCCCATTCAGTTTTAAAAAAAGAATGCAGCATTTTTGGTGGAACCACCAAGCCAGCACTGCCAAACTGGAGCAACCATGTCCTTTTTTCCCTCTCACCTTGTCACAGGCTGATTTAAAGGTTATTGCATCTGGCTTGATTCAAACATTGTACTCAGTCCAGCTCGTGGTTGACCACATATGGGTGTACTAGAGGAGGGGGAAAACCAAGAAGCTTTTTCTTACCTCATTGCATTCCTTGTAATCACTTAACCTTGGCAGTCATCAGCTCTTGGCAGCCCTCTGTGTTCCCCAAGCACAGAAACAGGTCCAGTCTTGTGCTGGCAGCAGAGGCACCAACACCACCATGGAGGTCAAGGGCAGTGACGAAGTCTCTTGCCACCTCTCACCCGGTAAGAAGCAACCTATTCTCACATGGGAAAGAGTGTATACCACATCTTTTCAAATAACGGTGCTCCCTTTCATGATTACTGAATAGTAAATCAGTCAGAGTTCATCCACCAGCTCACCGAGAGGGCTGGGGTCTGAAGTTACCAGGTAAATCCTGGGCTGATGTAAACCAGTATGAGGGCGCTGATCCTGATAAAGATACGCTGATGGACACATACTGAGGATACTCTCTGTTACCTTGCCTGAAATGATTAAATCAATCCAGATTCTTTGATACAGACACTGTAGACAATAACAATATTAGTCTCAATAAAATGATACTGAGGGTAAAAGTCCTTTTCTGTTTCTTTATTTGATTAAAGCGATTCTGGCTCAGTGTCTCCTGCATATTATCCCATGATGTAATTGAATAAGGAGATTGAAACAGAAAGCTGCTTCTACGTAAGGGAATACTTCACTGGGGCTTTTGTTCTTATTTAGTATGGTTTAACAATTCCTTCCATTCACTGATTACGGATGCCTGAGAAACCTGAACGCACCCACCCTGCCTGGATGTGGCTATACTCCATGGCCCATCATGTTTAGAAGCACTCATGTTTGTAATGCATAAGAATCCAAAATGGTAAAAGTAACCACTTAGGTCAAGTTCTTCTATTCCTCAGATAGACAAATTAACTCCAGGATATTTGTAGGTACCAGTGGAAAAAATCTTCAAGTTTTTTTATTGTGTTAAGAAGTGAAAGAAAAACATTTGACAGCTTGTGTGCTGTTCATTGCTAAATTTGAAATGCCACTGTTGAGGTTTTTTTCTTTCCTGTATCATCTTCCATTTTTTTTCAGGACAACTTATAGAAGTAGAAAAAAAGCAGAACTTTCCCAGTTTTGAACATCATCCTGTTCAATTAGATTAATAGTAAATGTTTATTAAATAAGATGACAGCATAGATTAGTATTAAGAATTGAAAATTAAACACTATGAATTAAATCTCTGCTGCAAGTGAAGCCAGTAAGAACAGGGTCAGGTCAAATACACCTAAGGGAAGCAGTGATTTGATCTATTGGTGGAATAGATGCAGATGTTTAAGGATATGGTCTTCATTAAGCTGTTCCTTTAGTCCACAATGAAATCTAACTTAAAAAGCAGATGAAGCTGAAGAGATAATTCTTCTCCTTTTAAGAAAGCTGTAAGAAGTTATATATATGTATCACAAAGACAAAAAGCAACTTGCAATTACCATTTCTTTCTTTAACCAGTATTTCTAAATTTCTAGTTTCCAAAGTGTCTTGCAAATCTACTCAGCAAAGCTGGTTACAACATTTGTCATATGCCATGGGTGATAGATATAATCCTATCATTTCCAATGCAATAATAAGAGGTTTAATTTTTCCATTTCTTCCCTCTGTGAGACGGTGCCTGGCTTTGAATTCTCATTTACGTCTGCATAAGTACACAAACCTTATTTGTATCATTGTGAAGTCAATACCTGCTCCGACTTCTTTTTCATTGTTAAAAAACAAAGCATGACCTGTAATGCAAAGACATAAGAAAAACTTTATCCCATCAGGAGTCTCTCTCTTCTTTATTTTAAATCTCCTCTAACATGAGGACTCATTGAAGGAGCTGTTAAGAGCTGTATCAGTTCATAAACGGTTGCCTTCCTTTCTTCTTCAGGACTTCCCGTGAAAGGTTAACAATAATTTTCAACTCTGTAAGCCAGCACATTTGCAAACTTGCTCCAATAGCATGCATCTTTTCTGAGAAACAGAGAATCCCTATCAAATCTGAGACTAATTCATGAGGGACTTAACACAAAGAGAAGTCAGAGCAGTTCCTCCCCACTGCCAGGGACTGCTGGGACTTGAGAGCTGGATGATTTCCATCACCAAGGGAGAAGGGGGGGAGGCAAGGCAAAGGGCCAGGAAAACAGTCTTTGTTCTTCTCACACAGAGAAGATAGTACGGAGGGTTGCTATTCTCTTGTCTCACTATGGAGCCTTTCCATCTTCCAGATACCCAGAAAGAGAGCTTTCTTTTTTCCCCCGGCTTCTTTCTTAGTGAGAGTGTGGAGGTAGGGTTGGGAAGAGCTGAGAACAGACAGCAACAGCTTATTGTTCAAGTATTTCCTGCCCAGAACAAGCTGAAAACCTCAAAAGTTAAATACAAACCACATTTACCCATGTGTCTCTTTATTGTGCTGAGAAATGGTTGTTAGTGTTTTATAACATAGAGAAAAATGCAGCAGCTTATCTTTAATGTTCGGAACCTCTTAGAGTACATCAGCCAAGTAGGGGTGTTTATATTTGTACATGCTTGTGCATGAATACAGCTGCAAAATTGTGCATTAGGATGGTGGAAAGAATAGACCAAAACAATTCTTATAGCATCGAAAATGGTTGTACACGTGGGAAAGAGGGTTCTAAAAATATCATTTTCCAATAGTAATGTCTTATTTCCATGTATAATTTTGATTTCTTGGGGGGAAAAAAAGACCTCAAACATGAAAGCAAAGAGAAAGAAAAACTAGTTTAGCTAAAGACTGAAAAGTTTTGCAGGGAAATATGAACATATGTCATTCAACTGAAGCGAAACTTCTCAGCAGTCCTATAAGCAAATGCTTCACTTCAGTTCAATATTCAATCTGATCCTTGTATGCTGCCACAATGCTTCGTTAAGAACTGTATTTTAGGATCCACACACCCCCATTTTCCCAAAGCAAACCACTTCCTCTGAACTGCTTTCCAACAACAGTTCCGTTTTGTACCGTGACAAGTCCCTGAAGTAAACCGTGCTGCAGTGTGGACAGGGAAGGCTGACGCATTGAGGACAGCAAAGTATGAGTTATTTGTGCTTCAGATGATGAGAAAATCACAGTGATGCCCTAGTAAACTACAGTTAAAAAGAAAAAAATTGAAACTACACTTTTTAACATCATATTATCCCAAGATGAACCTTCTTGGTTTAGTTAGGTAAACTGAGACATTGTAAATCACACTGGAGCAACTTGAAATAAATATTTTGCTTTCTCTCTTCAGTGAAGGATTTTCGTGTTTTTAAAGGAAAAAATAGAGTTTTCTGAGAAAAGTAGAGACACATTTTGATAAGTCCTAGTATTTATATCATGGGCCTGAATCTATACCCATCTACTCTGATACAAATCGGGATTAATCCCAGCATACAATTGTGAAATAGAATTCTGGGCCATTCAAGTGACACTTTATACTCAGACCATAAAAAGTCCATCCTTGGGTTCATTAATAGAGCCTAAACTGCCACTCCCAGACACCATATGCCAGCACTTCACAGAAGATCCCTGGGATGATCTAGTCCTTCTCCAGCTCAGTGCAGGACAATGCAGAAAAGACCTTTCACTTTAAATTCTTTACTATGCCTTTGCTCATATAAAATCTCCAGGGTCTGCAGTTTACCCGAGGAAGGATTTTCAAGGAAGTCTAGAAAATTTTGATCTGTAGTTGAGAAAAACTGAACACCCCTTTAGATATGCAAGTATTCCAGCTGCCATAATAAAAACAAAGACTGCTATTCTACTTCACAATTTCCCAGATCTACATAAGCTTTATCTGAGTAGATTTCAGTGCCTATTACTCCCAGGTAGAAGAATAAATATATTTATGCCATTTTATATATGAGATTTCTTCTGATTTGTTAAAGCCACAGAAGCCACAAAGCAAATTTTTGAATTCTTGTTTTCCTTTTCATCATAGGTCAAATGGCTCTTCAAATCCCATAGCTTTTCTTGAGGTAATTTTGGTATGCTTGGGTAAAATCAAGCACAAGTAAAGTAAAACACTGTTTTCCTGAGCAGTAATAGATACTTATTTATTCTGGAACAGCCCCATGCATTATTAAAACCATACTACTATCATAATTAGTTTTTTTTTTAAAAAAAAAAGGCACAGGGCCATGATTGTAATTATGTTTATCTTTAGGTAATATCTTGTTATCAGTACAACCTGCTGCCCTGCCATGAAGTTACCTGGTCCCTGAAAATGTACAGATAGGCGCTAGCGAGGGATGTATGCGCTGACAAAGTTACTCATCCACACTCCAGCCCCAACACCTTCCTTGGAGTTCGTCATTATGTCTGTAACGCTTTGTTTGCTATTAGGATTATGCGATTTATTTGTTCAGATTGGGAAGTCTCTTCTTGATGGGCTGCTGTGTTTGGTAAACAGCTCCCAACAACAAACAAGGATTTAAATAATCCCTGTGTAATCAGTAGGCACCAGCACACCGGATCTCTTCTCTTCAAATCCAGGTAGCTGTCTGTCACATCACAACGTGTATGCCACTAAAAGTTAGATGCTTAGCTGCACCAGAATCACCCCGCCCACTTTTTATGGAGTTTCAGTGAATTTACTAGGAAAGGGTAACGGACTTTCCGGTTTTGCATGGATTCTGCTACAACACATCAGGTTTGTCTTTAGCGTGAAAGTCCTAAGCAGCACCAGGAGTGACAAGGCCAGAGCACAGAGCAGCACTGACTGGCTATGCCCCAGCCCATTTGGTGCCTTGGAGGGAATATTAGACTAATCAAGTAATAACCCCGTGACATTCGGCCCCAATTAAACACCTTTCCGACAGCTGCAGCTAGTATCATTTGGGTTTGGCAGGTACATGCTTACTTGCTACAAATACATCTGTGTGTAAAATAGCTGGTCCTAATTAAATTTTAACAGGAGGCAATAACTGCTTCGAAACTAGGCAAAATAATCGTATTAGGTAGATAATTCAGAAATCTAAAATAATCTCCTTTTTTACTATTAAATCAGTTTCCAATTTTATTTTTATAGGCTCACTTATTTTCCAACACCTAATATATTATCTTAAACACTTACATTTTTGAACCCCTAAAGCACAACCAAGCATTTGCATTTGAGTTTAGGCAAATACTGATTAACTTTATTAAAAAGATGGGAATATTCACATGGGTCTGGAGGTTGTGTTATAACTTGTTTGCCACTGTTTCTTCTGGCTGCAGATGCCCAGAAACTCTCCAGTTCAGATGATAATGAAAGCAACCTCTGAGCTACAAGGTGTTGTATGCACATGTCAGCGAGTGAATCAAAACAGTAGTGGGGATGCAGGCTTCTTATGCACTATTTGCCTATTTTTTTAATATGAAAAAATTCTTGGTATTAAATCAATAAAGGAGAGGTGAAGAGTAGGTAGATGGAAAACATGTTAGATGAGGTAAAGGAAAGCTTGATTATCAATAAAGAAAAATGGGCACCAAAAGTGATCCCTCTAGAGCATAGAAAGTGATTTTTAAATTACTTATCTGATTAGTAGGAGTTAATCTGTCAAGTAGAAACAAATTCACATAAATATTCCATAAATTAAATATTCTCTTGTCGCTGAAGCTGCATCCTATTGTTGCTGGTTGTTTTTTTTCCTTGGAAGGAGAACAGCTTCTTACATTGATTTCAGTCTCCAGAATGCATACTGTAATTATGTAGTTTTAATTGTCTGGCATTTTTATTTGTATGGATTTCAAGCCAGGTATTGACATGAGTTAGAAAGAAAATTTTATCTCAGATCTGAAAAAGAATCGGCTACAATCCTGTTCAGCAGCTGAAGCATGAACTACGTCCATCCATACTCAGTAAAGCGTGTAACCTGTGTTTAATCTTACCTTGAATGGGACTTAAACAAGTGTAAAGCAGCAGGACGACCTACACCTCTATTTTTGTAGCTGCTGAAGGTGTGCGTTGTGCCTTACAGATACATGCAAGAAGAAACAGTCAGGGATCTCAGATTATTAACATTTCAAGAATTTATTGCTCAGCTGCTGTTTGTTTTCTCTGACAACCAAATGTTATGCAGGGCACTTTCACCAGCTGCAATCTGATTAGGTATCACCTTTTCCATAACACTGCCAGGCCAGTCAAACTGTGGCATACAGAGAGTTTAACCTTTTGTAGATCTCACAATAAACAACCCCAAGTTTCAGGAGAAAATCCATGATAGAGAGAGCCTGACTACAGCTTGTAAATCAAAGCACTCAGATAAGATGTGAGAGCCAGACCTCTCAGAGCTGATCATGCTGACAGTTGAGCTTAAAATTCTTGCTTTATAAATCTCTTCCTTACCAACCAGCTGCAAAATCAGGATTTGTAAGCCAAGGGGGGGGGGGGGGGGAAAAGAGGTTTTATTTTGGATTTATTGGTATGATTTGTAAATCTGTTGTAGGACTTACAGATCTGATTTAAGATTTGTTAATCCCGTTTAGGATATGGAAATTTTTTCTCTGACTTACCACATACTGAAATGCTTTAGTAAAAACCGAGCTAAAAATCACTGTTTAAAAGGAGTGTATATAAATCAGGAGTTTGCAGTTAAGATTTGCTGGCAGGTTCTATAAATTGCACAGTGCATTTATAACTCAGCCTCTTACAAGGGCAGATTTATAAGTCCAACTTGCAAATTGTCAGAAAACTATTATGAGCTCAATTCTAATCTGAGAAACAACAGATGTGCTTCGCTGTGCTTGAAAACGCCGTCCTTCTTCCTTTACCTCCCGCCTCTCCTACAGCCATCCCACTTGCACCAAGGGGAGCGAAGCACCATCGCCAGGAGAAGGAGGGAGGGGGGTGTCCTCGGGCATCACGCTCACCCTGCAAACAAATAGCCAAGTGGGGAGGAAAGGATTTGGGGAAAGAAAAAAGGTGAAGTGTTGGTTACGGTTCGCCCCCGCTGTTACACAGCCTTCTGGAGCAGCCTGAGTCAAAGGCTTCCTCCTCAATTTTAGCTGGTGCCTGGGGTGACGACAGAGAACAGGTAGTCCTAACTAATTCCCAGGTTGCCAGGCCTCAGGCACAGTGAAAAACTGAACTTCACATTCAAGGCAGTGGCAAAGTGGACCTAGCAGGAACAGACTAAAGGAAGTTGAGGAATTTTTTTCTACACCCCCAGTGATGCCCGCCTGCCTCTCTCAGATTACAACGAGGAACTTCTGGGAGAAACCCTGGCCCTGTGATGGCAAATATCCCATTGACTCCGCAAGGGTAGGGTTTCACTCTACAAAATGCCACTGGCCAGGTTCACAGGAACGCTCTGCCTGCCCCACGCCGCAACACGCAGCTGTAAACCCGCCACACGCTGCGGCAGCCGCATCTCCCCGGGGAGGCGAGCGGGGAGGCAGGAGCAGGGGCTGTGGCAGCATCCCGCGGCCCCGAGCCGCTGCGGCTGCTCTCCCCACAGCCCTTCTCGTGCAGCTAGCGCAGAAAGCAGCATCCCTCAGCCATTACAAGAAAATTTACACAGGGACTGGGGGTTAGTATACTTCCTTTCAGGCAGCTCTACCCTAGCCATTAAGGTTTATCCAGAAGCTGAGGGTCATTAAGAGCGAAATAATAGCACTATTTAATAGCACTGTTTTTCTGCTAGAATTATTGGGTTTTATACAACATGCAAACTGCGTATGATAAGAAATGGCTACTCCTAGACCCTATGCAGGAGACGCTTAAATGCAGTAATGCCTTTTAATTTTTCTGACAGCCTTCCTTGACTTTATAGCTTTTGAAGGAAAAGCAAAAAGTGATCTAAAATATTTTATTCTCTACCATATTTGAAATTTGGTTCTAAACTTTCATCAGTGACGTCCTGCTCTCTTTCACTGCAATGCTCTTTTCTCTTGAATTGCTTGTTGTCTTGGATTTCTTACAAAATAAAATAAATATAAGGATGCTAACAAACATAAATTATATAATTATGTCTTCTGTTCTTGCTGGCATTTTGAAGTCAAGGATCAGATCATTGCAAAACTCAGCAAATACTCTTACATAGAGAGATATATGGAGCTAAATTTTCAATGAGTTTATGTTAAACATGCAAGATAAACTGCGTGTTCAACTAAATCTAAATACTATTACAAGAGTAACTGAAGCAAGCAGTGCAATTAGAAATAGGAAAATTTGCTTCCATAGCTTTGCTGAATACTCAATAATACTCAATACTCAATACCTAACTGAATACTCAATTCTACATGCAAAATGTAATCAGAACTAGAGGATGGGGTTGAGGGAAAATGGTTAATATTCTATAACATGCTAAGTCAGCCCTTTACAGACTATACATTTAAAATGTATCAAAATCAATTATCTTGAAAACAGTTGCCTTTTTTTCTTTTTCATTGTATGTTCCAAAAGATAGGGCCTCACTGTCCCCTTGTGCATGTGTCTGACAGACACAGAGACCTACAAAATTTTGGCCTCTTCCCTTGCATTTAGCCTAAGCAAAAAGGGGTAAGAAGAATACACTTGCAAGGAGAAAGAGTCTGTGTGAGGCCTCTGAAAGTCAGTCCTCACATCAGTGGTAAGGAATTGTAGCTACAGTTGGAGAAGCACTATAAACAGTTTATTTTATAAAGAGACACTACAATTTAGTAGAAATAGAGTCTTTTCACATCATTATCTTGCTGGTGATGAATGAAACAGACCTCTCCTGCAGTAGCCCCACTGATTTGTCGCAATGCTGGAACTCCTTTTTTTTTTCTTCGTTCCTTCTCTGGTCTTCTGTGGGCAACAGAAAAACAGTTCACTTATTTCAGTAAAACACAAATTTGGACTCAACCCAAAGAGACTGCTTTTAGATTGGAGGCAAAAGGCACTTCACAATGTGCCCTGCAGTCCCAGTCTCCTGATCATCCACATCAGGAGACTTGATAGAGTACAGGCCATGTCTACCTTCTTGGGCTTCCTTTGAATGGAGAGAGACACAGAAGGGACAGGGATGCCCCCTGAAGCAGGGTGAGCATGTGGGGCACAACTGGACCTGGGAACTATGAAACTCTCTGGCACCCAAGGCAATATAATGACAGGGCCAGGGAGAACACCACAAGCAAACCACTGAAACTAGAGGTCTTCTTTGGGGATATAAAGGAACAGTTGAAAACATATCTTGGCAAAAACACAGTGAATAAAAGGGGTTTTCTATAGCTGCAGTACAGAGAGTGTATTGCAAAATCATAAAATTGTAGCATGAAGAAAGGAAGCACCTTATTGTGGTTGAAATTGTACAGGTTTATGGAGCAATGAATTTCAGGACCAAAGACCTACCAATAAACATCTTTTATTTCAAGTTTAAGTTAAAAGATTTAAGTTCAAAGTTAAACTGAACATCTTCTAAAATTCTAAGCATCAGGAACACCATCCGATCTACTACAGCATCAGAAGAGGAAAAGGTCAAGGGAGTAGAAATGACAGAGGAGGAAAGAGGTAAGAAAGAGAAAACTCCTGGCTTGCCTATGAAGAAAGGACCCATACCTATGAGACTACCAGCAGAGAAGCAGACCACAAGCCTATAGCCTTCCTTTTTGTGTTCTAACAATACCAAGTCTAACAAGGAAAACAATCTGCAATGAGTTGAATAATTTCTACACTTGTCCTACCTAAGCTTTTACATTTTATCAGTCCTTCCATTTCTGATTTCAGAATAATGAAACTAACTTATTCACTCCAAATATTAGCAAAAACTCAGGTCATTTAGGAACAGTATCTAAACAAAAAAATATGCTTCTGGTATGGACAAGTCCCTACATTCATCCGAGTTTGAATTCAACCAAATTCAAAATAAAAAGGAGAAATACTAAGGAAAAGATTGTAAAACTCCTTTAGTATGCCTTCATCAGTAGTGGCAACAGTAAACATCTTTTATTGAAGGTTTCAAAGGCTATGAAAAGAGGTAAAAGTGTCCTAATAAAGTTTTGATCAGAAATTTCTCTTTTACTGGGAAATTTCAAAACCCGCAATTTCAGTTTGTCATTTACCCTGTTACATTTTTGCAAAGGTCATTTCAACAGACATGATCAGACACTGCAGCTCCATGGGAGCAGGGGAAATTAGCTTCAATGTTTGTCTCATTGATGAAGTTCTGAGTCTGCTGGTGGAATTGCAATAAGCACATTTCATGTGTGCTTCTTGCCATCTCGAGAGCAAACTCTTCAGGTAAATCATCTGATCTGTTCACTATCCTCTTCCCCCATAACTGCCTGGATAAATAAAACCAGGTCTACTGAAAGAGTTTTAATTTCAAGTAAGGACTGTAATTAAGGATTTGTCCTTCTTCTGGAAAGCACTGGGCCTTACAAGTTTAAAAAACCTCAAGCCTTCACCTTTCCACATATAGGGCTTCACCTTGGTTTTATAGTAAAGATGCCTCAGTGTTTATCAGCAGTCTGAGGCTGAGACAGTTGTATGGAAAAAAGCTCATTGTCAGCCTGCCAGGTGGTATTCACCTTTCCCTTCAGGGCAACACTGACTCTGCAGCAGAGGAACCCAACACAGGTAGATCGCTACTGTGCAGACCTCAAAGTACCAAGGGGAAGGCTCTCCATCCATCCAGATATGGGACTGACTCCAGAAATCACATCTACAGGCAGTATGCTCCTGCATACTGTCTGGATTGTCTCAGAGGCCCTCTCCAAATAAGAGTTTTTTACTTCATTCCATCTATGCCACAGTGCAGAGGTGACATAGGCAAACATAGCATGCGGTAGCAGAAACAAAGTTAGTGCTGCTCCATTCTGGCCACTTCTTTATGAATAAAACAGCTACCACAACAGAAAAGGCCAGGCTATTCTTGGGTCTGACATGGGAGGAAGACAGACAGAAGAACCTCCACAGTGTCACCATTGGTCTTAAATAGTCACTACCACTTCCATGCAGGATCTGATTTGATACGAACATGTCCCTTATTCACATTCTTGTTTCTACCTCTTCCTGCAGTTTCACTTGAATCATGTCTGGGCCACCAGTTTGGAGGCCAGACTTCCATCTCTACTGTGACACACTGACCATATGAAGCATGTCTTGGATTATGTTCTTCAGTAGGAGACTGAAGAGGAAGAATGGAGATGGACATTAAAAAGACAGCCAGTTGTGTCCTAGACTTATGGATGTTTTAGGATAAGAGTCTTAAATGCAGTGAAATGTCTGCTGCATTGTGTACCTATACCTTGGGGATGAACAACATCACTCAGACAAGGTAGGCACAGGACAGGACAGAAGTCAAGAAAGCGTTGGGATTTTCTGTGTAAACCAAACTTTGGATGTCAGCCTCACTCCTCAACGGACAGTTTTTCAGGGTTGATTGTATCGGATTTGTTCACTTATTTATTTTGCTTAGGATCTTCTGTTGGACTTCTCTCCATAGAAATTTTTCTAGCTGAGGAGGACGACAGACATTTCTTCTTCTTAAGACACTTTGAATATTCTGTACCATTGGTACCCCATCAACTACACAAGGCCTGTTCACAGTACTGCAAGGCAGAACTGAGGAGTTTATCCTTATCCAAACACAGGCAAACTCTACTTTAATCATAGACACTAGCAGCATGAGACAGTTGGCCCAAGAAAGTAGTCTGAATTCTGGCATGGCTATCAAGGACCTTAATATCTATTCTGTAACATATTTTAAATGAAATGTCCTTCTTAAACAAAAAACAAAGTCTTATTTTGGGGTCTGGGGCCTCCAGCATAAGAAGGACATGGACCTGTTGGAGCAAGTCCAGAGGAATGAAATGGACCAGAGGAAAATGAAAATGATCAGAGGGCTGGAACACCTCTCCTATGAGGACAGGCTAAGAGAGTTGGGGTTGTTCAGCATGGACAAGAGAAGGCTCCAGGGAGACCTTATTGCAGCCTTCCAGTACCTGAAGGGGGCCTACAAGAAAGCTGGAGGGGAATTTTTACAAGGGCCTGTAGTGATAGGACAAGGGGTAATTGCTTTAAACTGAAAGAGAGTAAATTTAGATTAGATGTAAGGAAGAAATTCTTCACTATGAGAGTGGTGAGGCACTGGAACAGGTTGCCCAGAGAAGTTGTGGATGCCCCATCCCTGGAAGTGTTCAAGGCCAGTTTGGATGGGGCTTTGAGCAACCCGGTCTAGTGGATGATCTTTACTGTCCCTTCCAATGCAAACCATTCTATCATTCTATGATTCTGTGAGATTGTGTCATCTAATTCAGCCTGCTAGTCACATCATCACAATGCTATTGCTCTCCTATTGCTGGTGCCTAAAAAGACCTTCAAAGCCAGGTGGGGAAAGCAGATGTATCTCCACATTTAAATCATTGCTCATGGGACATCCCAAGGAGTTAAATGTAATTTTCCCCTGTTCTTCTCAGGACACCAGAGAAGAACGCTGAAACTCTGGCACTTGATGAAGCATGACCAAATTTTGATAGCTTCATGGGTTACCTGTCAACTGAGCCAGCCTAGTCCACAATGTGGGCGCTTTTGGTGCATTGCAGTCACAACTGCTAACTTAGTTAGTGAAAAAGGATGAACTTTGACAAGCTTTAGGTTTAGCCTTAAACTTTTAGCGTTTTACATTGTACTGAGATGGGTTAAAAGCACAAAGGTAGTTATGGCAGAAAAACTCAGGTCATCATGATTTCATTGTGACTACTTGAGCCCAAATAAGCAATTTGGCCTTTTCCGTAAACTTACAAGTTTGAAAATATTTCAGAAGTTTCACTTTATTAAAAATTGAGGAAAAAGGCTTTAAACATTACGGAGAGTGAAATGATAAATGGATCGATCTTTACTAGCAAACACTAGTAATTAGTTCATACCTCATTTCTTTATTAGAGAAAGGCTTCGGTGTTTAATCATCATTATATAATCTTTTAGTCTTCTCCAATCTCTGTCTTTATAGATATTGCAGAGTTGAGCCCTGCATTTTCAAATGGTTCTACGCAGGAGGAACCCCATGATCAGTTATTTGAATCAATTACAGTATTCTGGCTTTATACGGTATTTTCATTGTATGGTCTGCATTCATATGGTAACACAGATAAAACTTCCTGAAGGATGTTAAGGGGAAAGTTAAAAAATGAAGCATCTCTAAATGCTTCACTGCTACAAAAATGACAGTCTGAAATCTCTAGTAAGACACAAGACAAAGCATGGCCTACAACATAATACCACCTTGGAGAACACCCAATCACCCACTATTGTCTGAGGACAGATGTACAATGCACCAGACCTACCATGTGTTTGCTTTAGCACGGATCAGTGTTCAACTGTTCATTTTTTGAAACAAGCCTCTGAAATCCAAAAAGAATGTGAAACATAATGAATGAGTTCTAAGAGAAATATCAAATCCTCCAAGCCTATGGTTTCACTCCATGACACACATTTTCTTAAGCTCACTTTCTCTTAAAGGAACTAGGAATGTTCCTATTGGCTGGTAAAATGTCAATCTGCAGCCATTTATGAGGCCAGCAATGATAAAATCAGTAAGACTTACTCTAATGGGAATCTTGCTTTCCCAAGACTTCAAAAATCACTTTGTTACACAATGATAACTACAGGGAGGAAAATAAAGAGATGCTGACTCTATCAGTTTCCTTAGTGAGACAAGGCAAGTTCACACTTCACCACCCGATAGCTAATAGCTCTCTATCAAACACAGGTTCACCTTCTCTTCAGGGGTGCTGGGCCCAGTTACTTTTCATAAGGAAAAAGAAAAGCAAATAAAAAGTGTTAAATGTTTCTGAAAACCCAAAGACCTTTTAATTGGAATAAAAGCAGTTTCATGGTGGGGAAGTGGAGGAAGAGTAGCAACGTCTCCCTGGGCACTTTAGTGCATGTAAAACAAGTTTCCTTCCTAATCACAGACAGTAAGACCTAAGGCCAACTTAAGGGTCTAGTGCCAGCACAATAGTATATTTTAGAAGTGGAAATGCTTTACCACAGTGTTTTCCTAACCTCTAAGGTTTCCCACTGAGGAATCAGAAAAATAGCCAAAGGAAGCTCAGTGGGACTGTTTTCATAAAAACATGAACATAACCTCCAAAACCTCTTCTTTCTCTCACACATTTACTTTTTTGATAAATCTGATGCAAAACATTAGGTTTAGCCTCTAAGGTTCCTCCTGCTCACACAGTTAAAACCGCAAATGCACCTGAGGAGCCCTTCCCTCAAGTCCTACAGGCCCCCAGTACTCCCAGTGTCAGCAGAGTAGGGCAAGCCCTACCTCAGGACTGTACACAGTGAAACCCACCTACCTGGACCAGCTCTAGGTCACTGCATCTTCTTTTTCATTTTTTAAGAAGCCTGTCTATAGTCATCACATTTATCCTCAGGTAAGACAGGGAGCAACATGCTGCTGCCAAAAGGAGAGTTTCCCCTCCTTTCTTCTGCAGGCACAATCCCTCAGCACACACAGTCCTGTCTCCTCAATTTCAGCAGCCCTGGTGCTCTATGACCTCTTCTCCTTTCCTCTTTTTTTTTCTTTTTTTCCCCCCCTTCTTTTTCTAAGCTAGCTTTGGCCATTCAATGTGCTGAACCAAGTGAAAACTGAGAGTGGGGATGGAGCGAGGAATGCAAGAGTAGAACTGTCCCCTTTGGCAGCTACAAGCTGCTGGAGCAGCACAGTTATCTTGTCAAATAGCATCCTTGCATGACACACTCTTTCAGCTTCATTAGTCCTCAGGTCCCTTTTCACAAGGTGTCAGATGACTATTTGGTAGTTAAAAAATAAAGTAAAAAGAAGGTCCCACAAGCTCTGTAGAAAAGAAACACTAGAAAAGATTTGCAATACTAAATAAGAAGTTGTCAGTAGACATTGAAAAAAATAACATAATATAATGGAATGAAACTCCAAAAATCCTCCTTCTGCAAGATGATTTTTCACAAAGTTCCTGGTTTTCTGTTCCTTTCACCGCTGGCTGCATAAACACAAACCTTTTGAACTCATTCTGCCAGCTGAGCAATCAAGAGAAAGGGAGGAGGTAAGCAGAGCCTTCACAACAGAGCACTGACAGCACTTATCACACACAACCATATAATTATCCATGGAAGGATGGCTCCATACCTACACTAGTTGGATGCAGAGGATGTGTCTTGTAATAACATTTCTGACAGAAAATGTTCACACCAGCAGAATCTATTTCTCATGCACAGAATGAAAATAAAAACTAAACAAAAAAACCCCACAGGACTCAATAGAGAGAATCGGGTACTTCTATGGCCCGATACATCCCATCCTAAAACACGTTAGAAACTGGTCTTGTCTTAAAATTGCCTTTTTTTCTCCATTAGGATAAAGTGATATTAGGCTGGCTAGCTCAGCTGTAGTGGTTTACATCACAGACATTTGAAGTAAAATAAACCTTACCCCATGTGTCAGGCAAGGTGTAATGATTGTCCAGGTCGGTGACATTACCCACTGGCAAGCATGGTGTGACTCAGTCAAGGTTGGACCTCCATAAGCATACCCAAACACCTTCCCTCTCCATTTCTTAGGTCTAGATTTCCCAGTCTTTCTTGTTCACATCCCTCAAATGCCTCCTTCATCACAGCTCCTTTCACCACATAGAATAGTTTGGATTGGAAGGGACTTTTAAAGGACATCTAGTCCAACCCCCTGCAGTGAGCAGGGACACCTTCAACTAGAGCAGGTTTCTCAGAGCCCCATCCAACCTGACTTTGAAGGTTTCCAGGGATGGGACAGCTACCACCTTTCTGGGCAACCTGTGCCAGTGTTTCACCACCCTCATTGTGAAAATTTCTTCTTTATACCTGGTCTAAATCTGCCCTCTTTTAGTTTAAAACCATTACCCCTTGTCCTATTGCTACAGGCCCTGCTAAAAAGTCTGTCCCCATCTTTCGTATAATCCCCCTTTAAGTACTGAAAGGCTGCAATAAGGTCTCCATATAATCTTCTTTACTATTTCTCTTCTAAGGATGCCCCCTCCTTTACTATTGGCTTTCACTGTGCTAAAGGGAAGATTGAGAAGATTTTTGTGGGCCAGAATGCAAGGAGGTGTGTGAAACACATCTGCTGCAGAGCCTTCTAAACTAAAAATCAGTAATCTCTGATGGCAGCGGACAGGACTCAGTGACTCAGGCAGTGCTTTCTGTACGAAATTTTGCATTTCACGCAAAGAATACATTAATTTCCACCTTTCTTTAATGGAGGGCCAATATATACTGTTAAAGCACTGCAGCATTACTAGAATCATAAAAAATGTATTTGTATCTACCGTCCTCTGATTGCTTCGTAAACTGTAAAAGTAAAAAAATGACATTTAACTGAACACAAGGAATGAGTTTTGAACACCCACAACTAAGATGTAAATACAGTTTTTTTCTGACAGCTTATTAATCTGTTGCTGTCCTTGTCTCAGCACTACTACCCCAATAACAATTTTCCATATCATAAACTAAGTGGCCATTACAACCTACTCAATATAGGCATTAGCCTGTACTCTTTAAATGCAGTATATAGAAACAAGTGAAAGAAAAAGGGAGGAAATTACGTTTGGTTTTGTATTTAATAGAGTGATTTTCTTTATAATGGTTCTCTAGAGCCCATTCATTTTCTCATGGCTTTAATTTACGTCAGGAGATAGCCAGAAACCATACTGTTCCCAAAGGACATCTACACTAGAGTCTTCTGCCTTCACAACGCAGTGACATCTGATCCATTTTAAAGGGCATCACAGGAGTGCAGACATACTTCTCTACTTTGAGAGAGCTTGTTCTAATGACCAAATTTCAGAAACATTTGATATACAGCTCCGTGCCTAAGAGCATGTGAATATATTAAATGCTGTTTATAAAAAGCAAAGCTGTGCTAAAATGCCTATTTGCCCCCTGCTGTTTAGCAATATTAAAGATTAGAGCCAATTGTTTTGTATACTGAAGAGCCTATAATGAGTTCTAGAGAAGAACATGTCAGCAAACTAGATAAGGTTCCTATTAAATTTTTGTTGCTGTGGACTGCTGACTTGGGTCATTATACACTTAAATTGAGTTATTGTCATTGTGTGTAACGAAACAGAGAGCTTTTTGCCTCCAGTAATGTAGCATACCTTTTAAAGAATGGGCTTTCTGACTGATTTATAAAATAGTTGTGTTTGCATTACAGTACCAGGCTGTTGGGTGTTTCAAAGTGATTTAGATGAACTGTCCTAAGAGTTCATGCGTATTTCAAAAGACAAATAGCAGAGTCTTGTGTGAACCTGCTTCCAATAATCTTTGAAATTTATTGAGTGACAGTGAAAGACACAGCAAAATTATAGCCCTCTTCTTTCCCATAATCTAAGAATGTTTCATTCCAAAGAAAATGTGTTTAAGGACTTGTTGGGTTTTTTTAAATTCCTGTTAACTATTTGTTCAGATTAAAAAAAAAAACAGTACTTGTACTGATGTCCTCATTCCAAGAATATTAGTCTTTCATAATATCATCTTTTTATTCTTTGAAAAACAAAGTTGTGTTAACACTTCTAAATTTGAACAAAGAATGTGAACAATGGAGAGATCAGATGACAGTAAAAATTAACTACTTCTCTCTGAGTTACTTTTTTCAAACAAGGTATACTGCTGGGGGAAACTATAACCATTCAGTTTCCCCATTGTCTTCACTGGAGCCAGGATTTCACTCTGCACATTTTCCACAGCTTTTTCTGCTTAAATGCATCTAATGGCAGTTCAAGACAGGATGAAAGTGTCTAGGCATATGCTATTTTACTTAAATTCTTTTAATTCCTCATGCCTAGTCTCTGAATAGCTGCTGCACTTTAAGAGAAATTCCATGGTGAGCAGTAAAGAAACTGAAATCCTCAGATGTAGGAATATCTGACTGGAAGAATCTCATTCCCAGCAGTCTAAGACAACAACATGTTCAATCAATACAGACCAATGCTAAATATTTTCTCAGCCTTCAATTTGCTCGACTAACGACAACAAGGTCTTTTTGTTTGCTCTCAACTCCCCCAGCCGTCTTCCTAGCCTTTCTCTGCAGCTTTTCCAGACCCAGCTATCTTTCTAAAAGACAGGTCACCAGGGCTGTACAACAATAGCAAAGATATTCCTCATCCAGTCGCATCCACTCTTCCCTCCCTTTGTTAGAAGGTCCTCAGCAGACATATCCAAGGACTGAGTTTTCTTCTTGTAGCATTGCATCATTTCTGCTACTTGTACCATCCTTTGATCAAGCAAAAAACTCTTTTCTTCTGTCTGTTCTGATGGTGAGATCCCAAATCATAGAAGAAAATCTTTATATGAGGCCTTTGTACATTAAATTTTAAATTCCATCCCATTTCTGTGATCACAGTTCTCAAGGTCAACCAGTCTTGACAGTGTCATATTATGATCCTCTTCTACCTTAATGATGCCTCCACAATTTATACCATCAGAAAAAATCATTTGTGTTCTAAACATTGAGCCTCTACACAGATGTTAACAAAAAAATTGTAAGAGATATATTCCAATAGTTTCACCAGAGGAAGTCTAACAGTAACCTCCCTCTACCCTATATCACAAATATGGCTATCTCCTTTTTTAGCCAGTTCCTCTCCTGACAGGTTGGGGTTTTTTTCTACTATCCTCATTATCAAGTTTAACTAATAGGAACTTCATATACTATTTTACTGCAATTCTGATTAGCTGGGTATACTGTATTTCCTTTGCCTAGAAAATAATCCATTTTCATTCTTAAAGAAGGTGAGAAGATAGGCTTGCAGATTTCCATTTTGGTAAAATTTTGTGATATTTTATCCAACTTCTCACTTGTTTTGATGTCCTCAATTATTCTTTCTCTCAAAACATGTTCTAAATTTTATATTGTATTCAGCTAACAGATGCAGGTTTCTTTGGTTACTTTTCCCCATAAACAGATACTATATTCACTGTAGAGTCACTTCAAAATGAAGAAAACCATAAAAAAATTTGGTACCGGATCTGTGATTCCATGGACTGGTCTTTTTACAGTCCTGCAATAACAATTATCTGTTGCCTTGAAATTATCCATTTCTTTCACTTTGGAAATTGAAAAGTCCATTAACTAAGCTTCTTTTAGTTATCCAGCTCTGTAGTCATGCTAGGTTATCTTTACAAAAAAAGCCAAAACAGAATACTAAAGTAAGTTTGGGGGCATAGAATTAGATTTTTATTATCCTAATGTCCTCATGGTACCTGGTGAGCCTTGATTCTATTTTTCTTGCTTATCTCCACACATGGTTAAATTAATAACCTCCGACTATTTTTTTCTAATATACTTTGCAAGGTTTACTTCAGCTTGACATTTGGAAATTTGTGTATGTTTTCTGAGCTTCAAGATCTCTTTCCTTGCAGGCTATTTCTTTTCAGTCATCTGAATCACATGGTGTAGGAGAAGAGACAGAGAACTGAGTTTGTTTAGCTTTAGGACGAGAAGGCTAAGGGAGAGAATCTTATTGCTGGGAGGGTTACCCAGAGAGTTTGTGGGATCTCCTGGAGACATTCCCTAGACTCCTAGTCCCTGGAGATATTCAAAACCTGACTGAAAATGTCCTGAGCAACCTGCTCTAGCTGGTCATGCTTTGAGAGTAGATTGGACTAGTTGATCTCTAGAAGTCCTGGCATTATGAGTCCATGGTTCCTTACAGCCCTTTTGACATTCCTAGGGTATGCCTCACAGTGAACGTTAACACAGCTGTGATTCCAACATATTTTCCCCCTTTCCTTGGGACTGAAATTCTAAACTCTTTTTCAGTGCTCAACTTACTTCGGAGTTTCCTCCACAGACAAGTCTATGAATACCTCACTCTGCTGTCCTCCCTGACCAAACCCCCTTCACTGGAAGACTTTTTCTCCCACTCAGACTGAGAACTCTTCAGACTTTCTTTTGTCTGTCCTTTCATTCAGACTGAAAGACAGCAGGGCCCTTCAATTCAAATTTTCTATTAAACTCTTTTCTCAGTCATCTTCCTTTCATGCAAAATCAATCTTAAAATAGCATCAGCATTTGCTGGTTCAGTGACTACTTGGGAAAAAATTAGGAAGACCACTCTTAGAAATAAGGTAGTGATGGACTTTTTCACAGCTTTTGCTCTCCAATTTATCCTGGAGAAGTTAAGATTTAGTTAAGTAAATGCATTTCCAGTGCTATTTATCTTTCTAAAATCAATACCAAATCCACAGCTATCACCAAATACCACCCTGACGGTCCATTGCCAATATTATGGCTTTTATCATCTTTCTCCAAAATAATTTTGACTCTGAGATTGTTTTATCCACTGTGTTTGTTTTTTGGGTTTTTTCCTTCATTTAGAGTTTATCAGATGGATAAATACTGAGTGAAGGTAATTTCTTTGTGATTTTTCTGATAATTTAGACCTTCCTATATTTCACTAGCCAGTGAAAGTACCAGCCCTGGCCACCACTCCTCTCTCTGTGGTAAGCAATTTAATTCTGTACATTAGCAGTTCTAATGCCTCTATTTTTTGGCCCAAACTCCTTGTATTGCTATTTCATGTATTCCCTTGTGGACAGCCTCAACCCAGTGCCTACCTACTAATAGATCCTTTTCCTTTTCTTTATTTTCCCACTTCCTGATACCTATTTATCCATATAAGAAACTTGTAATAAATTATTGTAGTAACAATAATCTTGTATAAAGTTTATACAGGTGTCTCAGAATCATCATCTTCTGTCATTTTACAGTTTCAAAAACCTTTCTGTCATTTTTGAAAATCAGAAGCTAAGTACCCCAGTTGCTCAGGCGAAATCCATCAACAAAGTATTTTCCTGTGAATGCCTTCTTGGGACTGAACTTAAAAAAACTTCTTAAAACACCTATATTTGATCCATGATTTGATCTGGATCAATTTGTGGTGGAGTCACCATCTCTGGAAGTATTCAAAAAACATGTGGATGTGGCGCTTTGGGACATGGTTTAGGGGGCATAGTGGCATTGGGTTAATGGTTGGACTTGATGATCTTGAAGGTCCTTTCCAACCTTAATGATTCTGTGATTCTGTGATCTTTGTTACTTTGTCATTCTTTGAGCTCCTTACAGGGAAACAAAATATTTCACTGATGGTCACCCAAGTCTCCTCTTTTTTATTGTTTTGATCCATTCTAGCCTGAATCTGGATATATCATTTGTTCTATTGTGGTAAACAAGTAGTTGATTCTGCCCTACTTCTGTGTGGAGGCTGTTCAGCATGGTATGGAGACCTTAAGCCAGATTTTTTGAAGAGCTTGAAATCTTAGCATTGACCATGACTGAAAACGTCCCAGAAGAACCATATGTGAGGGTATTAAATATAGGTTCAAAAATTTGTCCCTTTCTTTAATGCCTAGACAGGAGCTGGTTTATTTTGAAAATCTGCTTCGTTTGGGGTTTTTTTTGCAGTGGCTGCCGAACACTGTAAAACTTGAAAATCCTGACATAATCACTAGCATTCATCTATAGTGACAAAAATAAACCTCTCCAATATGCTCATTTCTCTGTGGCTTTATATTTTTCCAGCAAGCTTTCTCTTCAGTAAGTCTCACATTATTTAGCATTGCAGATTCAGAGGCATTCCCATCCTGTTCATGTGACTAACAGATACAGTAAGTGGATACATCTGTAGTTTTGACAAAAACCTCTGGAGTTCCATGAATGTTTTTGAAGTGCAAATGGCAAAATCTTTTGCAAGAGTCAACGAATTATAACCAGTTTTACATTTATAAAAGTACATACAAGAACTAAAAGTTTATGCACCAAGACTTAGTAATTAGCTCAAATCCATCAATATTCATTGCCAATGACATCTCCACCAAGGGACCCACTTAAATCAAACGACCTTTCTTCTGGCAAACACTTCTGCAGAACCACCAGCCCTAGCAGCCAACATATTCAGGTTTCATCAGACCAGAGGCAAAGTGAATATGACACAGTTGTTCTTCACCGAGAATGACTTTTCACAAGAGCACTGAGCTGATCTAACAGCTTCCTACCACTAAAAATATGGTTCAGCTTTCCCCTTTTTCTCCCTCCCAGCTGTGTGTACTTACCACTTCCTTTGTGTTAGCTCCAACAGTTTGATGAGTCAATTCAGCTCACTCAGCAAGCAAAAAAGGGAGACAATTTTCTGCCTGTTGAATAAGCCGAAATGTCTCATCAAGGGGTCAGATCGGCTTCAGAGGCAGCAAAAGAAAACAGACAAGATCACACAACCAGAGTGCAATGGGAAAAGGAGGCACAGGGTCTTCTGTGCTGACAAATTAGCACAACTATCTTCTGAAACACACATTTCTTGTAATCCACATCCCAACATTAAAAACAGGACTGATAATATGGGCATCTTCAGACATGTTCAAGGTACTCCACTCTCCAGACACCATCTTGCTAAGCTCAGGCAAACACTTCAAGAGTTTGATTATCTGAATGCAAACAAAACTCTATCGTCTGATCAGTAACTGAGATACTTGTAATTCTCACATCTGTCTTTCAGACATGATAGTCAGATATAAGTATTCACTTAATAATTTTCATTTAGCTAAAGGCTACATTCTCTCATGGTCTGTGAAGAATTTGACCAATCCCATCACACAAGATCCTCTTTCTTAGCTGCAAAGATCATTAAAAATCCTTAAAATGTCTGCCTAATATTGTCTTACCTGTCTAAGTGGTAGTTTCATTTGTCACAAAGACAGACCAGGATCACATCTGGCAGTGGTGATATTCACACACTAACATCCTCTTTGATGTGTGTGTGCCCCCTAAAAAAAAAAAGCCAGGGAATCTTACTTTAGCGAGTTGGTTTGAAGAAACAGTTTTACCAAAACACATGCTTCGATCCTTACTGTAGTATCTATTGCACAAAGCAGGAAAGCTGGTCCCTATATGTGAGGCCGCACCTTGAATCCTGTGTTCAGTTTTGGGCCCCTCACTACAACAAAGACATTGAAGTGCTGGAGCGTGTCCAGAGAAGGGCAACGAAGCTGGTGAGGGGTCTGGAGCACAAGTCTTATGGGGAGTGGCTGAGGGAGCTGGGGTTGTTTAGTCTGGAGAAGAGGAGGCTGAGG
This sequence comes from Phaethon aethereus, assembly GCF_964289735.1. Taxonomy (NCBI): domain Eukaryota; kingdom Metazoa; phylum Chordata; class Aves; order Phaethontiformes; family Phaethontidae; genus Phaethon; species Phaethon aethereus. The sequence continues at coordinate 43,023,902 of NC_138576.1, read as the reverse complement.
GGAGACCTTATCGCTCTCTACAACTACCTGAAAGGGGGTTGTGGCGACGAGGGTGTCGGTCTCTTCTCCCAAGTAACAAATGATAGGACAAGAGGAAATGGCCTCAAGTTGTGTCAGGCGAGGTTTAGATTGGGTATTAGGAAAAACTTCTTCACCAAAAGGGTTGTCAAGCATTGGAACAGGCTGCCCAGGTAAGTGGTTGAGTCACCCTTGCTGGAGGTATTTAAAAGACGTGTAGATGTGGTGCTTAGGGACATAGTTTAGTGGTGGACTTGGCAATGTTAGGTTTACAGTTGGACTCGATGATCTTAAAGGTCTTTTCCAACCTAAATGATTCTATAATTGCTATTTTATCTGTTGGTCCATGGCTCTGACTCTTCTATTCCATGCTTTCTTAATGAAGAAGCTAGAGGGGATGGGTGTCCATTTGATTTGTGTGAGGAGGTGCTCATTAGGTCAAGCAAAATTCCCTGGAGTGGGGTCTGCCCGCAAGCTCACTGAGCTGGAAAAACCTTCTAGATCCCAGCATGCAGAAAACAGAGACCCTGAGGAGCAGGGGCAGGCACACAACCAGGTGTCAGACCAAAGACCAAACTTTTTATATAGTGTTTTTTGTAACCTGGGAAGCAACTAAAGCTGAGAGCAGAGCTGGAGGGAAGAACCTGTCCTTCAAGGAGCAATGGTTAAGAGAAATAGTTGTTTTCAAAGCTTTTAATTTTTGTTCTTATGTAGCGGACTTGAATTATCTCAGTTTCAAAACTGTTGTATTCAAAGCTGTGTTCCAGTGAACTGAAGCTGTTAGATACTCAATGCCCTTTTGCGCTCACTGGAGGAGAAAGGCGCAGGCAGGTCCACCTCAGCGCTCTGGCTCACCGCGCATCCTGTCGCACTTAGATCCGCAGGCTGTGCCCGTCGCTAACCACCCGTGCTATCCCCATGCTAAATCTGGACATCTCGTCCTTCCATCTGCAGAGCAGCTTCTGCCGTGTCTCGCTGTGACTGCAAGCAGTCGGCTTCCTCCAGCAAAGGACCTGCCCATCAGGAACAACTTTGCCCCCGTTCCCTAGAAGCAGTTTCCAGCCTTGCCATTCTGCAGGCAAAATCCCAGCCTCTCTGCACCAGATAATCTGATATTTCACTCCGATCTAGGAGCTAGGCATAGTATTTATCTCTGCATTAAATGCACAGCCTTTTTTTTTTTTACAATAAAAAATCCTAAAATACTTATTCACTTCAAACAAGACTGCAACAGGAACATTCTAAAACTAATTAAAAATATTAGTAGAAGACTAAAAACTTTTTCATTAATAAATTTTCTGTACACTGGAGAGCAAAATATGACATACTGAAGGGAAAGGTAATATTAATATTTGAGAGAGACAAATTTCCTAGTCAGCAAAAATTTGCTGAAGTTGTACACTTTTTACAAAGAAATTAATTCATTGAGCTACTCTGGAATCCTTTATAGATAATAATTAAAAATCTAAAATCTTATTTCATTCTGTAATAAATATAGCGAACAATCAAGATAGATGAGACAAAACTAGAAAGGTTTGTTGGATGATGTAAGTTGAAGAAGTTGCTACATCAATATATTGTACTCTAAAAAGGGCATGCATCATTAAAAAAGAAGGCTCTATAATTAATATGTTTTCATACAACCTACCTTATTTCCCCTGAGATCACTAACCAAACCCTTTTAAAAATCGATTAGTTCAAGCACTTAGCCTAGTACCACTTTAGGTAGGAGCAATACAGATATTAGCTGAATTTAAAATTACAGCAACTTTATCTTTAATTGCTTCACAAAATGCCAGATTTACATATTATTAAATCCATTTCAGTGGCAGAACTGACCACTAAGCATTTTTGGACAGGTCCAGAAAAATTAATTATATTCTTTACAAAAAATTCACTTAGCATTCAGAACATCTGCATTGTTGTCAGGGATAATAAATGTGATTAAGCTCGTATAAATTTCACTATATTAACCAGTACAATAACTCAATAGCTTTGCTGAACTGAGCTGATGCTATACATTGCAATACTGAAATACCTAAGTATAATGTAGGGGAGTTCTAGAAAAATGTATGAAGTCTGGAGGGAAGAACTGTGTTTTCTCAAGGACAAACTCACCTTTTTAAAGTGTCAGTACAAGGAAAGTTTCTGGAACTGAGGAATTTTAACAGAAAAAGTTTAATCACAGTTCATGCTCTTTTAGGGCTTAGCAATACAATTGTCCCAATAGTGTTAAAATGTTAATGTGTAGTTCTCAGGGTTTGACTGTGTTTATTAAGAAAAAAGAACTTATAGCAGAATATGGTTTATTTTGTGAGGCATTATGGTTGGTTGAACGTGGGGGAATTGTGTAGTATCCCTGTGCCATTCTACAGGAGGCTGATGAAACAGGAATGATGTTTGGCCCATATGATGAAGACACCTGCTAATGCTCAACACCTGCATCCTGAACAAAGAACAAAATATAAGTAGCAATATTTCCAGGTAAAAGATATTTTTCTGTTAGTGAGGTGAGGCTCCAGGCTCCAGAGCACTGTCTAGCTCAGGCAGTAAAGCACCCTAAACTTTTCTCAGAAACCTGATACCTGCTGCCTGCCACTGGCAAGACAAGAAGGAGCTGAACTTGCACCAAAGATCCCAGTCTTGGTGTTCCATTACATTCAGTGAGGATTTGCTCAGAGTAGGAAAAGGAGATAGTGAAGGCACAGACTGACGTGTCTTTAAAGTTAGGCTGTGCAAACTGGACATTGTAGTTCCCCTAGACACAAGGGAAGGACTATGGGTACTTGCAGAGGACCATTTGTCCTGCTTATCCTAGACTCCTCTGTTAGGACAAAATGAACCACTCTTTGCCATAGCTGTTTCTCTGTCTATTGACTACAGATGAAGCTTAGATGGCAAGAAAAGATGACTTGCCTGTATTTAGATAACATTAAAGGAGTCCCCATCCTGGTATTAATTTTGCATTATACCAAAAGACTACGCAAAAGAACAGCAAGAGTCCCGTGGAATGATACCCACACTCTCCAGCTTAAAAATATAGTCCTTAATAACTAGAGAAGGCTACTTGAGAACCTCACTGCTCAAGTGCAATGTAGACGACGTGCAAACAAGAGGTAAGAATGGGGATATGTGGTCTTTGTTGTTGGCCCATTAGACAAGGATTGATGATACACAAACAGCACCATCCTGTGGAGTCAAAACTGAGGAAAGAAAAACAAGTAACAGACATGCTAATTAGAATGAGAAAATGTCTTGTGAAGTTTGGCATCTCCCATTAGTTACTATTAGATAATGTCTCTTCGAAAGTTACCAACATCACAAAGGGAGAAAAGCACCCAGGGGCCTTGAGTCAGCCGATACAAAAAGGATAAATTATTGAAGGGGGGTTGCAAGTAGAAGAGCATATGCAATGTTGCCATGCAATTCAGAGGACAAGGCAGAGGCTGAAGTATGAGGAAACATTTATACGGATCTAAAAGAATATTCGAAAGCTTCTTATCCTTAAAAAAAAAAAATCTCAATTAGTACAATACCTCTTCGAAGTGTCACAGCAAAGAACATTTTGTGGTGAGGCAGCTCCCTGCTGCTGTGTGGGGGGAGTGTTGAATGATTTCTTTACTTACGTCATGGCCACGAGGAAGGAAATAAAAAATATTTCCATCCACAGGCAGCAGCTCATATATCAAGTTGTAACGCAGCCACTTCTGAGGCAAAACTTTCAAATCGTCTTGCAAGATGTGGTGATGTTCTACGGTAATTCACTAATAGAAATTCCAGGGATAACCAGAGTAAACTATTCCAGGGATTAGTTAAACTATAGCAAACTGGTAAGAATAGCAGAGATTAACTCTTGTATTATCTAGTCTACCCAAGCAGAAGTTCCTCCATTCTGTTTTTTCTGGAGGACTGACATATACTGTACCCATCAGTGTTGTAGCTGAGCACCTCTTGTACACACAGAACTTGAATACAATGTTGACAGAAGCAAAACACTGCATAGTAAATCCTGTTTCCTGCAGCACGTGGGCTCAAACTGTTATCATCAAATCTTAGCTTTGTCCTGTAGCCAGGACTAGGAAGGTCCTGGCTTAATCTCTAGATAAATCCAGAGACTGTGGTCCCATTTCAGAACTTGTTGCGTTCACCATGTACTTCCCCACCTCTGGGGAAAAGAAAAGCCAGGGAGATAAACTTCTCACCTGAGTAGCAAAGAGAAGAAGAGGCAAAAAGAGAATGGAAGCTCAAGATACCCATCCCTTCCCCCTATGTGGGAAGGCTTCCTCTGTTCCTTTCTCCGATCTCTTTCCCTTCCAGGGCTGGGAAGAAGAAAACAAGACTCTGCAATTTTTACCTTTCTCAAAGAGTGAATATCATGAGGTACTTACAGGAGGATCCATGGAGTAAAAATTCTTGCAGGGGCTTAAAGGTAAGTGGGTAGACAGGAATGAGAGTAGGGACCAGCACTGCCTTATCCTAAATGTATGGTGAAGAGGTAGCATTATTGGTAGAATTACAGCAGCATACACGCATGCACATACACATGCACGCACACACACAAACCATGGCAAGGAGCAGAGGGAGTTCATAAATTAAAAATGAGCCCAAAACATAATATACTCTTTTTAAAAGCAAATATTCACATTTGGGGGCCAGTCTCAAATTATGGGGTCTGACTCATGATTTTTGAACCTTTAGTATTAGCAGTACAGCTCTTTATGCTGTAATTATAGCACTCTTAATTAGATTGGGAGATTGCTCCAAGATTCCTGAGACACCTTCTGTAACAAATATAGACACCCTCAGGGCAGTCATATACATTTACGGAAACAGCAATTTAAATAACAGCTATAAACAGATCAAGTGGGTCTGGTGACATCACCACAATGAAAAATTATTTTTGACAGCACCAGATGAAAAAATATTTTAAAAGGGAGTCATCCTCTTTTTTTTTTTTTTACTACATCAAAATTCTGATTTAAAATCACAATTGAGAAAAACAATACTCTTCTTTCACTCATCAGCTATGGCATACTTTCTGAGTAGATGGCTATAAGGAAGTTGTGTTACACCAGAAATAGCTCTGCACACCCTTGTTGCACCAGTAGGAATCTATTTAATGCAACCCTGACACTATAGTTTTTGCCTCACTTGCTGCATGCATGAAGTTATGGGTTTTCATGGTGAGATTTTAAGTCCATTCCTGTTTGTTCTTCTTGTTTTCCACTTCTTTCCTAGTGTTTTCTTGCTAGCCATATCAGATTCGGTTTTAACAGATAGGAGACAAAGATTGCGTTGCCTTGCCAAATTCCCTCCTACCAACTTACTGAACTACAGAAGGCAATCCCTATTTCAGTAGACCTTGGTTGTTTTGCTTGACCTCCAGCAGGTGTCCAATTAAGTCTGAACAATTTATATGATATTCCCTTTCCATTGATAGTTTTAGAATTAAACTGATGAGATCTCTAGAGAGGGATCATCAGTGTTACACCTTTCATCTTTAATTACACCAGTTGAAGATGAATGAATGTACCAGAAGGATCCCAGCTGGGAAGTAGCACATTTATTAGATAGTTGATAATATAATATACACTCTGAATTCTGATTATTTCCTTTAAACATCTGAAGAGCTTTCAACATATCTTATGACAAAAATCTTGGTACTTATTCAGTTGGACACTGTATTAAATTCTTTAAAAAAAAAAAAACACTGCACAGTTTTAGGCAAAGAAGAACTGTGGCTGGCATTAGAGAACAAAAACTTTTAGACAAGGTGAGTGAAAAGATCCTGGTTAATGCATTCAATCTGTTCTTTCTGACAAATGCAAATACATCACCTAAGGAATGTAACTCCTCCTATAGAGGAGCGAAGCAGAAGACCACTAGAGGACCCCCTAGAGTCTCACCATAGAAGACTCTGCTCCAGCACTGTAGCGCCAGCTCCTCTTCACGTATTTTACTTCTAAGAATGTCTTATTGGAAACGAATCTGTAGATGAGTTCAAATTCAAGAATGAGTCACAGCAAAATGGACTTGCTAATTAGAGCCTATAATGTAAACACCTAATATTAGGTGTCAGTAACTAGATGTGTACGTGTGAGCTACTTGTCTGGGCTCCTTATAGTCTGCTGAAAGAAATAGGCATGGATGTAACTCCTTTCATCTTCAGAAAGAGGTATAAAAGAGGTCAGATAATACTGCAGAAGTACCATCCTCAGGGGTCAGCATGAATATTGCTGAATTATTTTGGTATTGCACATCTAAATATTATTTAGGCCTTGCCCAAAGCCAACTGAAGTTAAGTAACAATACTAGATTTTCTTCAGATATCTCAAGCTAAATAGGAACATACTGACCTGTTTTACTCAAGTAAACTCACTGACATATGAACAGTGCCTTTGTTCAGTCCTCCAGGCTTCCCCTGGAAGGGAAAAGTTATGTATCATAGCCCAGTGCTTTTGCTCCTTCCTTCAAGACTCCAGTGCAGCCAAACCGAAATGCTGCAGAGGGAATAACCTCTGTGGCAGAAACTAAAACTCAGATCTTCTACTCACACACTTATTTTGTATGTAGCTACAGCTCAGAAAAGGGATGCTTTGGTACTATTGTGTGGGAACATTGACTAATCGTTCCACTGAGCACATTTTTATGCTGTATTATCATGCTTTTATTGATTTACTATTTCTCAGTTGTCCAAAAATGAGATGAGTAGCTCACAAAAACAGGGAAAAAGCTGCTCAAAGATCATGTACATTGAACTGGCATGGCACAGCAGAAGGACTCGGGCACAGCCATTGAGAACTGAAAAGAAAGTCATAGGTGATAGCACTAAGGTCTCAAAACTTTTTTGATTGGTTGCACAATCCTAGAAACAGCAAATCCACCCATAATATTCTTTTACTTCTGCTGTACAGAGATGATCATCGTTTGTACCAAGTGGCAGGATTGGCTAGTTATAAAAAAAAAATGAACCAAGGGATCAGAAAACAAGAATTATTTCTGCCTCCGGAAATCAGAGACTCTTAGGACATTTCAGAGAAATATTGTGATGCTTGCTTCATTTACGTTGTAAAGAACTTGAAGAGCCTCTGCTTCAAACTAGATATTGCTCAGTGTCATGTCCAAAGTAATCAGTGATAACACCCATAGTTAGTTTGACGAGCATGAAATAAGACCCTGCATAGAAGCACAGCAAGTTTGAGAGAAACATGCACACATAGCTACGAGTGCCTTACACTCTTTTTTGATACTTCTATAGAGAAAAGAATCCATTCTGCTATTTCAGCTTCACTCTGTTACCAATTATAAGTGGTTTACAGTTCAAGCACAAGATGAGTCAACCAAGGGGCTTAGTATATGTGTTCTTTATACAGTTATTTGTTAAAATGAGCTTCATGGCATTACAGAATGTTAAGACAAATTGTTGTGCCTTTTAGATTAATTATTGTGGTGGATTGACCCTGGCTGGATGCCAGGTGCCCACCAAAGCTGCTCTATCACTCTCCTCCTCACCTGAACAGGGGAGAGAAAATCTGAAAATGTTCATGAGTTGAGATAAGGACAGGGAGAGATCATTCAGCAATTACTGTCACGGGCAGAACAGACTTGACTTGGGGAAATTAATCTAATTTATTGCCAATCAAATCAGAGTAGGGTAACAAGAAATAAAACCAAATCTTAAAACATCTTCCCCTCACCCCTCCCTTCTTCCCAGGCTCAACTTTCTCCACCTTCGCCTCCCCAAAGCAGCGTGGGGAATGGGGGCTGTGGTCAGTTCATCACACGCTGTCTCTGCCGCTCCTTCCCCCTCAGGGCAGGACTCCTCACACTCTGCCCTGCTCCAGCGTGGGGTTCCTCCCACAGGAGACCGTCCTCCACGAACTTCTCCCACGTGAGCCCTTCCCACGAGCTGCAGTTCTTCACGCACTGCTCCAGCCTGGGTCCCCCCACGGGTGCCGTCCTTCAGGAACAGATGGCTCCAGACTGGGTCCCCCGCGGGGTCACAGCTACTGCCAGCAACCCTGCTCCAGCCGGGGCTCCTCTCCCCACGGGGCCACAGCTCCTGTCAGCAGCCGGCTCCAGCGTGGGCTGCCCACGGGGTCACGGCCTCCTTCGGGCATCCCCCTGCTCCGGCGTGGGGCCCTCCCCGGGTACAGGCAGAGATCTGCTCCCCCGTGGAGCTCCATGGCTGCAGGGGCACAGCCGGCCTCGCCATGGGCTTCCCCAGGGGCTGCTGGGGAGTCTCTGCTCCGGCGCCTGGAGCAGCTCCTGCCCCTCCTGCTGCTCTGACCTCGGGGCTGCAGGGCTGTTCTCTCTCACATATTCTCACTCCTCTCTCTGGCTGCAGTTGCTGTTGCGCCATTCCCCCCCCCCTTTTTAACTCTGTTCCCCCAGAGGCGCTGCCACCATCACTGACGGGCTCGGCCTTGGCCAGCAGCGGGTCCATCTTGGAGCCGGCTGGCGCTGGCTCTGTGGGACACAGGGGAAGCTTCTGGCAGTTCCTCAGAGAAACCACCCCTGCAGCCCCTCCTGCTACCAAAACCTGGCCAGGCCAACCCAAAACAATTATAGATGACAAAATACTAAAGAAATCTTAAATAGGTATTCTCCTTTCATCACACAGGAACAGAAATGGTTAGATCTTATCAACAGGGGAGTCGTCTTAATCTTCTCCTTTTATTAACCACAGAAGAAAATTACTGTTGTTTTTCGTGCCTTTCTCTTTAAAAAGTCTTATAATCCTTGTTGGGGGCTTAAAGTAAACCTTCTTTCAAATAAGCAACAAATCAATCTCTAGTCAATCAGTCTCTCACAGAAAGCTTAACTAGCTTTACTGACTCTGGCCTGCCAGGTACTATCACAGCAAGACATTAGTTACCGTCAAAGGCAAGCCAGTTTTTTGTAAGGGTACTTTAGTGTACACAAGCAAGCAGAGCATTATCTTATCATCTGTTTTTGTAATTTCCTCCATCATTTTGCTGTTACAGATAAAAAATAAGACTTAGGGCATAAATGTCATCTTCTGTGTCATTAATCCAAAATCTATTAGAATTTTATTCGAAAATAAGTACTAAGACAGTACAGCTACGTTTCCTCCCTTATGCTATACTAAATTGCTTGTGAAAGTGATATATTATGATTCTTACACTGCATCCATTGCAAAATATGGAAGACAAGCCCACATACTGCATACATTAAATGGTAATGTTAAATTGGCAATGAAGCAATGCACAGCTCACTAAATCTCCAAGCAGGATCTACAAATTTCCCTTCTGTAGGATATTGATAAATAGTTTCCATCTAGCACTAAGCAAATGGTACTAGTAAGTTTCCTTGTTGGTTTATCCAGGTCACAAGCTATTAACCTTTTTTTTAGAGACCAGTTGTTAATGAATATCCACCAGAAAAGAAAGTACTGTGTATTTCTCTGCTTGGGGCAGGCAGTTCCTTCATTATTAAAAGTCAGAAAAGTCTTCAGAAAGAAAATAAATTTCTGAGCCAAGAATTTAAAGGCTATGCAATGTTATTAAGGTTTCTGCAAAAGAGAAAAGGTCTCAGTTTGAGTTTTTAAAACACATAATTGGAAAGCAGAAGTCAGGAGAGATTCAATTTATGCCCGTGTGACTGGGCAGCACAAGGTTAAATAAAGAAGTAAGTTATGCACAGACTTCAGGCTACCTCCTTCGTGGTCAGTTCTGCCCAGAACACAGCACACAAAGAAACTGCAAAGGATAGAACCAAAAAGCCAAAATGGTACATGGGCAAGCAGCGGGCTTAAGACTCTCTAGGGAGCTCTTTGCTCGCAGGTAAACTTGGCGGTGTTGAATTTTCTAAATTAGTGAAGAAAACACTTCTAATTCTTGTAAGACAAAATCAAACCAAAGCCCTGCCCTTCAGGACAACTGCCGCGAGTCCCAGACTTCACCTCCACAGCAAGCCACAGAGGACAGGCGTGGGTAAAGTCAGGAGCAGCTCCCAGACACAGCCAGCAAGTCTCTATCCTCCACCTTGAAATTATCCCGTTCTCTCAGCAGGACCCAGGTAGCCTCTGTAAAGAGCCTGTTTCTAATTCTCCTGCTCCCATGGCTGCAGGTGATGATGATGATAGTCCATGAAGCTTTCAATCTGCACAAAAGAGCACCAGGATAAATTAAAGCTCTTTAGGCTGGAAGTGCTGCTGCAGAATATAATCGACCCATCCAACACTGGCAGCTGCTTTCCAGCCTTTGGAGATTTGAGTGTGTGTAGCAGGACACAGATTTCAGAAGTGAAAGCAGTCTGTGGGTGGGAGCTGAACCAGCATGTTTTCAATCCAGTCTTAGTTCAGTTTAATCTCGGACTAACATCCTTATAGTTTGGGTCCCACTTCAGTCCCATAACAGGTCATGATCAGGCCCAGCAATGCCTCAAAGCATTTAACCCTGAAAAATAATGCACTTAAAATAGGAATGGGCACATGACAAAGGCAAAACCTCAGGGCACAGTTCAGCCAGAGAGATGGTCCCTGCTCCCCCAGCAGCACTGGCACCCCTCCTACTTGCGGCACACCACAGCAGGGTCCTCGTACTCTACACATCTGGCTTGAGAAGATGGAGAGAAACCACAGCACCGCGTGGCTGCTGCTGTGCTGTGGAAGTTGAGCAGAAGAGAGAGGAAAAAATAATCCCTCTGCTGCACGTTTACATCCCAGATGTGCAGAAACTCATACACATTTATGCAGTGATATACCCCACAGGACTGCAAAGGTCCAAAAGATATATAAAGGGCTCTGCTGTAAAAAAATGCAGTGCTATCTACTGTAGGAGAAGGCAGACCAGAAAAATATAGTTAGGCGAGTACAAAAAGTACCTGCATTGACAAGGACCCACTAGCATCTTCCAAGCAGCACAGCCTTGTATTGTGGTGCAGAAATTAGATCTTCTCCGACCCACACTGGGGAAACCCAGGGTTGGGGAGAGTTAGAGGAGGGGTAGGAGCAGGAGAGGCTCTATGTGATGTGGCCTTGTATACCCTACAAGGTACAGACAGCCCCCATACTTAATAGCTGCCCAGCAGAGATGTCACTTTATGGTCAGCTCGGTATTCTGAAGGGATAAATGTTTGTTGGTTCAGTCCCAAACTGTGTATAATGATTTCAAAGTGATGGTTCAGTATCAGTTCCTCTCCTGGTAAAAAACAAAGCTTAGAACCAGTTACCTGCTCAGAGTTAGTGCTAGGTTTAGCTACCTGATTTTGAAGAAATGAGTGGATAAAATACACCCATGTATGGAAAATGAGATCCATTTTGCTTCATAGTTAATAAATCACAGCTGATTCTCTTTGTCCAGAGACAGAAAAGGAGCTTCAAAGGTACTGGCATTGCTGTCATTGTCAGAAGGGCTGCTTGTGAGCATGCTTCATCAAAGAACATTTCAGCTCCGCATACACACCCTCCACATTCTGCTGCCAAAGCAATGTCAGGCTGGGTCATATGCCTTCAAGGCAACTTTAACTTGGGCACCTTTCTTCAAAAGACATTAAAAATTATTTACATTTTTCCTCTCTAAATCAGCATTTTTGGTATCATTTGTGTCACTGCCAAGTTCCCTTCATTCTTCACCTCTATTCTGGCCTGCCTTTACCCTCCCCTGTGCGCTCCTGAATACCACTTGCATGCCAAGAAACCCATATTGATGAATGCAAAGTTTGTTCAGTTTAGGAGAGGAAACTATATTGTACAGCCTTCTATGTAACCTACACTAATAATCTATCTAATGTTGGCTTAAACCTTTCATGACTAGGAGTCATTTTTCCGAATAGGATACTTTCTTTACAAATGGCACATACCCCAAACTTGGACTTCAGCCATTTTTTTCTCATTACATTTCTTAACTCATACTATGCAGTTTATGCCAAGATCTCAGAAAGTGATACACTGTGATCTCTGTCCTGACAGACTTTTGGACTTTGAACAAGCACTCAGGTACTGTGGTGATTATTTCACATTGATTACTGTTCTTTACTGCTGATACTATTTTCCCTGATGAGTTAACATTTTCCATCTATATACATCTTCCATCAAGGTAAATTATTAAACAACTCATTTAGTTTGTTTGAGGGCTGTTGGTTTGGTTTGGGGTTGTTTTTCCTTTCTCAGAAATACATTTAATTTACCACGCATTAAAGTGTGCAGCAGAAATCAGAGTACAATTTTAGGAGAAATTATGCAGGGAACAGGCAAGAACTGCACATTATTCATATCGCACAGAACTTGATAATAAGTAATTATTCCTCACTCTCAGAGGGGCAAACTGAGCCTTGAGAAGTGATTGCTGAAATATTCCAATGCTTCTGTAGGCACAACGGTATGAGTGTTTCCAATATGGCTCAGCATACTGTCTTCACTTACATTTAATGCCAAGGCCAAGCACAAAACATGAGGGCACTAAAGTCCTTTCAGATGTTGATGACTCACACTCTTTAAATATGTCACATGCCCGGACAAATCCACCTTCCCATAGAAGGCACCAAATGCCATTAGATGAAGCAGATGTTCCTAGCCAACCTGACCATGACCGCGAAGTGACCCTCATCTATTTTGGATTTATCAAATCATCAAAGGCTCCTGCTCCTGCCGATGAGACTTGGGGCAGGCGATTCAGAGGTCATTATATAATGACCAGCTGCCTGAGCCAAATGAGGCAGAAAATACTGCCTCTGGAGGAGCTGTGCTGTTCCTGAGGGAAGAGGAGTCCACAGGAGCCAAGGGGACCACAGCACATGCAGTGCTCTCTCCTACCAGGGTGCTGACCCACCACAACTGAGAAGAGGGAGCCCGATGACTGTGACAGCCATCAACCAGCTGGTGACTATCAGACAAGGTGAATGAGCCAGACCTGGGGTCCATCCAGGAAGACCTTTTGGCAATAGTGGGATGCAGGGATGGGTCCCTTATTGGAGCATAGGTCTGGGTTCCCTCCAGAAAGTCCCATCAGGAAGCCAAGACAGAAGGAGACAGAGCTACCGCCAACATGTCTCAGCCAGGACTGGGGATCTGTGCTGAAATGGGGCTCCTTGCCCATGGGCAGGGAGCGCATGGGTGGTGATGGCAACAGAGGCCTTTGGGTGCCCTTACAGCCCTGACAGTGTCCTTCCCATTTCAAAGGGCAGAAAATACCAAGGTTAGCCAGAGAGCTTCCAGGAAGCTTTCTTAGTGCCCATACACTAGAACACAGGTAGTCAAAAATACTGGACCTTCAGTCAAACACATATCACATCATACCAGATATCAACCACAGCTTCAAGAACAGAGAGAGATTAAAGCAAATAATAAGTTCACTCAGTGTTTGCAATTTTGTTCCAGCAAAATCTTGGAACCCCAAAACTTAGCAATACAGCATTTTACCATAAAAGACCCATAGCTCACTTACTAAGAAAAAATGGAGAGCTGTAATCACAAAAGTACTAATAATGTCAAAATGTGGAATACAGAGGAGGTTGTACTCCCAGATATTTATTTAGTAACCTTTCATAAGCTTTACATATGAATTATGTTGTGAAACAAGAGGTTAGTAATGAATAAAACTAGCTGATAAAGAAGTATTTTAACAGTTTATTAGAAATGCGGACTGTGTCAAGCCCTTTACTGTAATCATGAATGGAATAATTTCTGTAGCAATGAGAGACCACTCAGAGCAGATCACTGCACACAAAAGACTCTATGGAGTGCTCAGGCGCTAAGTACTGCTCAGCCAACAGCCCTTTTCTGCTTGGGTGCCATCTCCAAGTGCTTTATATTTTGCTGCCAGAGACTTACACTATCAAAGCCTAAAATTAAGATGATGGTGTCTGTTCCACATCAGGTAAGTGCCTAAATGTAGCTTTCAATTCCTATATTTAGGCACATTCTTTTTCAAAATTTATTCCTCATCTAGTTTACCAAATGTTCACCACAAACACCCCCAGGTTACCAGTAGGGAGTAAAATGCTTTGACAGATCACATGTCCTGTTGCCTTTGAGAGTTTCATAGTACCTTTGTAGCTCACCAGTTCTGGTGTAAGCAGGGACATCTTCCAACACAGGCAAAATCAGCAATTAACTTGGGCAACAGATTTCTGAAAAGTGCGAATTTCCTATGAAATCAGGAGGTGATGCTGTTGCTGCAGAGGAAGGATGGGGCTGCCTAGGGTAGGCAACTCCACAGAATCAATTGCTCCCCGATCTCAGGTCTGCGTCTCCCCTTGCTTCTTCACACTGCCCTCCCCATTCCCTCTACAGAAGCAGCCTGTCCTCCCAGGGGGCAAATCCTACTGTTGCTGATACTGCCCAGAAGACCGGAGCGGGTTCTTGGAGCGACAGGCAAGAACCACTACGCTGAGCTTGGTGGAAATTTGCTGATGCGAAAGAGGTCTTCAGTGATACCATGTTGCCTGCTGCTATAACCCCAGCAATAACTGACTGGGCAAATTTCTTTTCCAGACAATCTAGCTCAAAAATGGCAAACAGACTCTCTTTCTGTATTGTTTACCTGTTAGGGAGCAGGGAATAAATGAAGCATGCACATGCATGTGCACAACTTTTGTATATTGGGAAAGTTACCTGTCCTTCACTTTCTCATTTATTAAACTCTTATTTTGACAGGTTCTTGCACACATGCTTGGACAATTTTTAGAAGTATCATCAATCTAACTGCAGTTGAGCTGCTCTCTTGCCCCTCTGTTCAGACTGTGACTGAACAGTTTCTTTTAATAAATGAGTGATATGGCTGGGTGTTATCAACCTACTGTAACATTTAATAGATATTCATAACATACATTAATCATGAGCAAGTTTACAAAGGATTCAATCCTGCAAGGTGTGGAGAACACTCGACTCTCCTTGAAGTCAGTGAAAGCAGAAAGGTTGAGATTTTTGTCCTCCTAGGTACTGTGTTACAAATCCCAGGTTTTCCTCCTGGACGTTAAAAAACTGAGCACAGTTTCCTGAAGCAATGCATGTGCTATATCACCAGTTTGTTTTACCACTACCTTGTTCCTTGTGGACTGAAACTTTTTTTTTTTTTTTTTAACTGAACTACAAAAAAAAGCCTTCCACCAAATTTATCTCAGGTACAGCAGTCTGCCCTTAAACAGATCTTTCTGTATTTTATCTGGCTGCTTTGAATCAAACAGATGCTGCTTGGCATATGAACACCCATATAGAAAATAAAAATGTTGGCATTTCTTTCCAGATGCAGAAGTCAGAAAAACTTTGTGAATTAAAAATTAACCAAGTATATAAGAACAATAACACAGCTTCCTAAAATTTAGCAACCTATTAAAGTGAAATATGGAATTACAATTAAGATTAATGGAAGCCAACTAGAGTGAATTTCAATCAGTTTTATTTTGAAACTGTGGGTTCCTTTTCATCATTTATGTGAAATTATCAACTCTAACCTCATTATTGTTTCCTCCCTATCACATCAAATATAAAACATGCACACAGAAAAGAATACTGTGCTGTGTTCCCAAAAGCACAATGCACCGTTTTTGACATCTACTCACAGAAGCAAATACTAAAGCAAATATTCCACTATACAAATGTTTGAATACAAAGTACAACAGAACATATCAAATACATGTCTCTACCATGCTATTAGTCTAATTCTTTAATACGGGATTTTAAGAATAAAGTTCAAATTCCTAACATGTAATAAAAGGGAAACCAACTAAGAATGCTTAATCCTAAGACAGCATTGTATTTATTTCTTTTCACACAACAGGAAGGTGGCACATCTGAAATACACATGATTGTGTTCGCTAAATATACGCCAATTTGTCTGGTCTGTTTGTAGATATATTCCTACGCTGCCTGGTGTTTGCTCACTTTTTGACATCAGCTAGTAATGTTAGATATTTCAAAAGATGCCACCACAAGAGATGATGTTCCTTTCATTCCATCAGCATCTCAGTTCTGTAGTTCATTTTCATCTTAAGAAAGTGATTTTCAGTACTTCCTGGAGCCTTGCAGCTTGGCTTTAGTAATCTGCTTCTTCACATGCAAGCTGAAGAGGTTACAGGTAAGGTCTTACCTCTCCATAGATTATATTGACAACAAGCCTTTTATTTACTTTTTTTCCTGAGAGGGAAGTCTTGACTAGTGAGAAGTTTTGTCATAAGCAGTACTGAAATTGATGGGGCTGAATGTCACAAAATATAAGTGCTTTTCCAGTCAATTCATTCTCCTGAACATTTATGCAAGAATTTAAACATGACAAAAAGTATATACTTTCTCCTGTATCACCAGAGTTAGCGAAAAATCATCTGAAACCAGTACAATTTTTTTTTTCCCCAGAAAGTAGAAAATTGAACCTAAAACTAGGTACAAACTTAGGAATGGAATACTTGGGCAGCTGAAGGAGGTTACACTATGGCCCATGACCAGTGTGGATAATAATATTCAAAACTATCTTCCTTTTTATTTCTTCTCTATATATACTTTGGGCCCATTTGTTTGCAATGTCCTATGCTATGATTGGTTTGCCTCTGTAGCCCATGATGAAATGTCATATTAGATGATACTGTAAACGTGCAGCATATTTAACAGCCATGAAAAAGCTATTCTACACCCTCTTCTGTCTTCTATATGTTTATGTCTCCTTGTCTCCTTCAACATAATCTAGGTTATTTTGGGGGTTCTTTACCTCAGGACATGCTTTCAAATCTCATTATGCAAATCCAGGATATGACACACGGGCAAAATAATATATTCAAGTTATTAAACAAGAAATCTGAATTCTTTTCAAGAAGGAGTTAGATACACAGTAATAGAAATTAGAACTGTTAACTGAGAATCAATTTTCCAGCTGTCAGTTTAAAAACAATAATAAAAATTTTTATTCAATTCAGTTGGCTACCTGATGTTTCCTTCAACAAGAGGCAATCTTCATATGACATATTCTTGGGAGAGAGATGACAAAACCTCTATACATGGGCAGAATCCTAGAATAGAATTGTTTAGGTTGGAAAAGACCTTTAAGATCAAGTCCAACTGTTAACATAGCGCTGCCAAGTCCACCACTAAACCATGTCCCTAAGCACCACATTTACACGTCTTTTAAATACTTCCAGCAATGGTGACTCAATCATTTCCCTGGGCAGTCTGTTCCAATGCTTGACAACCCTTCAGGTGAAGAAATTTTTCCTAATACCCAATCTAAACCTCCCCAGCTCAACTTGAGGCTGTTCCCTCTTGTCCTATCATTTGTTACCTGGGAGAAGAGACCAACACCCACCTCGCTACAGACTCCTCTCAGGTAGTGGTAGAGAGTGCTAAGGTCTCCCCTCAGCCTCCTTTTCTCCAGGATAAACAACTCCAGTTCCCTCAGCTGCTCCTCGTAAGACTTGTTCTCCAGACCCTTCACCAGCTTCGTTGCCAGCACCTCAATGCCCTTCTTGTAGTGAGGGGCCCAAAACTGAACACAGGATTCAAGGTGCAGCCTCACCAGTGCTGAGTACAGGGGTACAATCACTTCCCTACTCCTGCTGGCCACACTAGTTCTGATACAGGCCAGGACGCTGTTGGCCGCCTTGGCCACCTGAGCCTACTGCTGGCTCATACTCAGCTGGCTGTAGACCAACCCCCCCAGGTCTTTTTCCTCCAGGCATCTCTCCAGCCACTCCTCCCCAAGCCTGTAGCATTGCATGGTGTTGTTGTGACTCAAGTGCTGGACCCAGCACTTGGCCTTATTAAACCTCATACAGTTGGCCTTGGCCCATCGATCCAGCCTGTCCAGATCCCTCTGTAGAGTCTTTCTACGTGCTAGCAGATCAACACTCCTGCCCAACATGGTGTCATCTGCAAACTTACTCAGGGTGGGCTTGATCCCCTCATCCAGATCATCAATAAAGATATTAAAGAGAACTGGCCCCAAGCCCTGGGGAACACCACTTGTGACCAGTCACCAACTGGATTTAGCTCCATTCACCACAACTTTTTGAGCCCAGTCTTCCAGCCAGTTTTTTACCCAGTACGCCTGTCCAATCCATGAGAAGCCAGTGTCTGCAGGAGAATGGTGTGGGAGACAGTGTCAAAGGCTTTACTAAAGTCTGCGTAGACAACATCCACAGCCTTTCCCCCATCCACTAAGCAGCTCACCTTGTCATAGACGAAGATCAGGTCAGTCAAGCAGGACCTGCCTTTCATAAACCCATGACGGGCCTGATCACCTGGCTGTCCTGTATGTGCCACATGATGGCACTCAGAATGCTCTGCTCCATAACCTTCCCCAGTACCAAGGTCAGGCTGACAGGCCTGTAATTCCCTGAATCCTCCTTCTGCCCTTTCCTGTAGATGGGCATCACATTTGCTAACTTCCAGTCAACGAGGACCTCCCTAGTTAGCCAGGACTGCTGATAAATGATGGAAAGTGGCTTGGTGAACACTGCTGCCAGCTCCCTGAGTACCCTTGGGTGGATCCCATCTGGCTCCATAGACCTGCGTGTCTAAGTGCTGTAGCAGGTTGATAACCATTTCCCCTTGGATTATGGGGGCATCATTCTGCTCCCCTTTCCTGTCTCCCATCTCAGGGAGCTGGGTACCCAGAGAACAACTGGTCTTACTATTAAAGACTGAGGCAAAGAAGGCATTAAGTACCTCAGCCTTTTCCTCATCCTTTGTCACTATGGTTCCCCTCACATCCAATAAAGGATGCAGATTCTCCTTATCCCTCCTTCTGTTGCTAAAGTATTTATAGAGACAATATTTATTGTCTTTTACAGCAGTAGCCAGATTAAGTTCTAGTTAGGCTTTGGCCCTTCTAATTTTCTCCCTGCATCACCTGATGACATCCTTGTAGTCCCCTTGAGTTGCCTGCCCCTTCTTTCAAAGGTTATAAATTTTCCTTTTTTTCCTGAGTTCCAGCCAAAGCTCACTGTTCAGCCAGGCTGGTCTTCTTCCCCACTGGCTTGTCTTTCAGCTCACGGGGACAGCCTGCTGCTGTGCCTTTCAGATTTCCTTCTTGAAGAATGTCCAGCCTTCCTGGACTCCTTTGCCCTTCAGGACTGCCTCCCAAGGGACTCTGTCATCCAGTCTCCTAAAGAGGCCAAAGTCTGCTCTCCAGAAGTCCAAGGTGGCAGTTCTGCTGACCCTCTTCCGTACTTCTCCAAGAACCAAAACCTTTATAATTTAATGATTGCTATGCCCAAGATGGTCTCCAATCATCACATCAACCCACAAGTCCTTCTCTGTTTGCGAACAACAGGTCCAGTGGGGCACCTTCCCTAGTTGTCTCATTTGCCAGCTGTGTCAGGAAGTTATCTTCCACACACTCCAGGAAGCTCCTAGATGGTTTCCTCTCTGCTGTATTTTATTTCCAGTAGACATCTGGTAAGTTGAAGTCCCCCATGAGAACAGGGGCTAGCGATTGTGAGACTTCTCCCAGCTGTTTATAGAATATTTCATCTGCCTCTTCATCCTGGTTGGGTGGTCTGTAACAGACTCCCACCATATCTGTCTTGCTGGCCTTGTTGAATGCCTGTAACAGGAGACATCCTACTAACAACAGCCCCCTGTAAGATCCCAGCTCTGATCCCCCACAAGGGGGTCAAAGCAGCAAGTGGAAGGTGTTCAGTGCTGAGTGAGAAGAGGAAATGGGGGAAGTATAGCTGCAGTGAGCAGAAAAAAAGCAGACAGTGCCAGTAGGCTGTAGGATTGTTGGTTTTGGTTTGTAATTACAACTGGCAATCATTTTGAACCACTGCTGCTTTTTTTAATTATTCAGGCTTGATTGCAATTACAAGCCAAAATCAACAATCCTAATAACAGAGCTTCAGTGTCTTCTGATGAAACAGGAAAACTCCCAAGTGTTTGGAACCTGACCTTATAACCCTGAAATTTAACAGTAAAACTTATTAACAAGAAACCCTTTTGGATCATAGGTTGGGTGCCAGTGTATTCATAGCCTACAACTGTAAGACTAAGAAGGTTACAGTGAGGACAGTTGAAGTTTTCTTTTGGAAGGTGAACTACAGTGAGCAAAGCCAGCACTTACCAAAGTGGCAACCAGCTTCATGCACCATTTTGCTGTAGAGCTGAGTTTAAGGCAACCGGATCTCTCAAGATGAACCAAAGCCTAAGGCTTTCTAAAATAGTGAACATTTTTTAAAAGAGTACATCTGACTTCTAACCCACTGAGAACCATCTCATGTACACAACAAAACTCGTCAGTCTTGTAAGTTACAAGTACGTCAGGAGTATTTTGAAGTCCACCTGCCAGGTTCACCCAGCACCACAGGCTCACACAGGACACAAAAAGGCCATTTTGAGCTTGTGAGAAGTGGTCACAAGCACATATTTGAGCACTTAAGTGGATATCAAGGCCGTTTAATCTTTTTCTGCTAAATAACATGTGTTTCACTTTATAGTCATTCTTGAGGAAGAATCTCACCTTGAAAGGAAAACAAAAATAGACTCAGCAAATAGTTATAGAAAATCAGACTGGAAGTGACCTCAAGAGTACACCTAATCTTTCTCCCCGCTGAACTATACCCAAGCCACGTGTGACAGAGGAGTTCCTCAGGCAGAGATCCCACAATCTTTCACAGCTTGTGCTACAGTTTTCCTGTCTTTTCTCTCATTATGTTATTCCCAACTTTCAACATAAATCCTCATTGCTCTAATTAAAGTCTGCTATCTCTTGTTGTATCAATAGAACATGAAGGGAACAGTTTCCTCCCTCCTTTAAGTTGTTCAAAGACTGTTATGTTTCCCTCTAATATTCTCCTTTCTTTACTTAACCATCCCAATTGCTTAAGCCTTTCGTCATAAATCACATTTTCTACCACAATTACTGCTTTCAGCAATCTCTACAGTTGAGCCACAT
Source organism: Phaethon aethereus (assembly GCF_964289735.1). Taxonomy (NCBI): domain Eukaryota; kingdom Metazoa; phylum Chordata; class Aves; order Phaethontiformes; family Phaethontidae; genus Phaethon; species Phaethon aethereus. Next base: position 43,003,041 of record NC_138576.1, on the reverse strand, counting down.
CTTCCTCAAAAGTTAGTACCCAAAACTGGGCATAATATTCCAAGCAAGCCTTTACCAAAACTTAATGGAGCAGGAAATGATTTCACATACCCTATAGGTAATACTCCTGTGCAACTGTCGTGGTTTAGCCCCAACTGGCAGCTAAGCCCCACGCAGCCGCTTGCTCACTCCCCACGGTGGGACGGGGGAGAGAATCAGAAGATTAAAAGTGAGGAAACCCATGATCAGAGATAAAGACAGTTTAATAAGTAAAGCAAAAGCCGCGCACACAAGCAAAGCAAGACAAAGAATTCATTCACTACTCCCCATGGGCAGGCGGGTGTTCAGCCATCTCCAGGGAAGCAGGGCTCCATCCTGCATAATGGTTTCTTGGGAAGACAGACGCCATAACTCCGAACGTCCCTCCACCCCTTCCTTCTTCTTCGTCCCAGCTTTATATACTGAGCATGACGTTATATGGTATGGAATATCTCTTTGGCCAGTCTGGGTCAGCTGTGTCCCCTCCCAGCTCCCTGCGTACCCCCAGCCTTCTCGCTGCAGGCCAGCACAAGAAGCTGGACTGTCCTTGAGTACTTAGCAACAACTCAAAACATCAGCACCTTATCAACATTTTCTCATCCCAAATCCAAAACATAGCGTCACGCTAGCTTCTATGAAGAAAATTAACTCTACCCTGGCTGAAACCAGGACAGCAACTATCCTATTAACTCACAACAAAATTACATTTTTTTACTTTTGGTCTGTATGTGATTCATGGTGGTGGGAGATCCAGCCTAACCTCTTATTTTCCAGTAAAGAGAACACTCAATTCTCCAACCTCTTATTCTCTCTCTGTGTTAATCCAAGCCTAATATCTTGAAATTCTTCTTGTTGAACTGCATTGTGCTGCCTTAGACTGCATCCTTAACTCGTCAAACTCTTTCTGAAGTCTAATCCTGTCCTCCAGTATGCTCTTTAAATGTTGATATCAGCTGAAAGTTCATGAAAATACTGAAAAGTGATAGTGAGCTTTTGATAACTACTTTCTAAATACAGTTTTCCAAACAGTGTTAAACTAGTCTTATGATAATTGTATCTACAGAGTGCTTTCTTAGCTAGTTTATAAAATGTCATGAGAGATAAAATCAGAATTTATCAGGAGAAAGCAGCATTTCATTGCCTGTTTATTCCCTATCCATAAGGGCAGGTATTATTTAGTTCCAGAGAGAAATTAGATGACTGACATAATTTGTTCTTGGCAAATTCATGATGGCTGTTAGCTCATTTCCTTATTATCTTCCAGGTGTTTAAAAATACTTTGAATATTTGTTCCAATATCATTCCAGAAATCAAAGCTAAGCAGACCACTCTACGATTTTTAGTTCCTCATGTAACCCTTTTACAAAGGCAGACACCATGGTTTCACTTTTCCAGTCTTCTGGAAGCCTATGCATCTTCCAAGAATTATCAAAGATAACTACTAACAGCTCTAAGATTGCTTCTGCCAAGCTTCATATTACAGTGAATTTCCTGAGACAGGAAACTGTTTTCTTCCTGAAAACATTCAAGAGCTAAACGTTCTCTAACTGGCCTACCTCCTTGCCACTTTAACTTGGTGATTATTGAGAATGTGATAACTCAAGCATCAATTCAAACAGCTGGTGTAAGAAGTAGAAGATACGTTGTAGTACTTTCAAGTGCAATTCCAGTCAGCTGGAGCAAGTAGGTGCACACAGTACTAAATGCCAAATGCCAGTACACCACTGGCTTTTAGTGGTGCGTAGTGGAGCTGATGGTTGTATATGTTCACAAGTGGAATGAGAGATGGCATCGTGCCACATGCCAAGAAGAGGCACCATCAAAGAGATCAGAAGAGCAGACAGCACTCTGTATGTATGCCACAGCATCATCCTCCTCTTTCCTCTCTTGTCAGGCACACTGGAGGTCAAATGTAAGACTGAGAAGTGGGATAATTATGCATTCAGCAGGCTTACTGCACCTTGTGAGACATCCCACCCTGTCATACCTACCTGCAGCTGCCCTTGCTGTGCCTGCTGATGAATGCAGGCACTGTTAGCATACTTCTGCCCTAAGTCCCAGGCACACTGAGAGGTGGACCAACTGGCTCCATTTCTCTCTGTTTTCTTGTCAGTTCCTCTGTCTGTAAAGAATGGAAAATCTTTCCCCACCATGCCTCCCCCTTTCTCCGAGCAATACAATTGAAGCTGTGTCAGGGCAGCTAGTTCTTTCTTTGCTCTGATTGCACAATAATGAAAGGATGGGAAACAAAGACTAGCAACTTATGAGATTAAACCCCCTTCTGTTCTCAGCTGTCAGACTTACTTACTTTTTCCTTTTTTCAACTAAATCAGGTCATTATACTACAAATCTTTACCCTGAATGAAAGATTAAACTCAGGTATTTTATTTTCATCAGGGCATAATATTCAGCACAGAATAATTGTCTATAGTTTCATCTGGATATTTGTATGGGGCTTCCTATCAAATTCCACTAAACCCTTACTGACCCTTTCCATTCTGTTGAATTCCTTAGCATGTTACTGTAGTAGAGTCCTGGCAAATAGAATTTTGCACTCAATTATACCTATCTCCATATCTGAGATGTCATGTTTTCATCAAGCCTTTTTAAACAATCAAGAGAATTAAAAGGTCTTCAGGGCTGCTTTGTAATAAAAATAGTAATAGAAAAGAAAAAATCTATAACCTAAGTGCTTGTCTTTGACACAGTATTTTTTCTACAATGAGAAGAAAAAAAGAGGAAGAAAAAAAAAGAAGCAGGAAATAAGAAAAGGCTTTCAGACTACATTTAACTGCTTCAAAACCAACAATAAAAGTACCATAGTTAAATGTGAAGACCAAAAAGGCATAAGAACATCAAAACCAAAGCTCATTGAGCCAGTGTATTTGGATAGATGTCATTTCTATTTTGTCTGTACAAAGAGTGCTATTTTGTATATAGATAGCAGAGCTCATGCTGCCATAAAATTAAAACCAAAAAATATCCACAGTCTATTATGGTGATGTTATGAGAAGCAGGCAGGTTTCTTATACATGAATAGACTCTCTGGTGTGACTATTGGATCTACCTCGATGTTTCTTACTTTACTGATTACTTTACTGATAGCGTCTTTTTTTTAAAAGGCACTATCACAGAGGGAACATATTTTCTCAATGAAGAAAAACTGGTTTTATGCCACTTCTGCTCTATTAGAAATCAACCCAACAGTAGCTTTGGGATTTAATTTAAATAGAGAAAGATGAAGCATGACAAAAGCATGGAGCATAACAGTCCAACATGGACCTCTGCTAAAGCATAGGACATCTTTGCTGTTGCAACAAACCAGAACATTTCTAGACCTAGTGTTTCTGTTCATGTTTTGCTTTGTTTTCTCTTAAAAATTTTATCAACTTAGAAGTAAAAACCTACTGTAAAATTCTTCTTCAGAGGTAATAAAAGACAATGGGACTGGCTGATGTTTGGAGCCCTTCTAAAGTTATGCCTCATATTATTGCCTAAAAAAGTTTATGAAACATTTTGGGTTATTTCTTCCAGAAGTATCAGATTTTCATGATATCAAGGTCATGGAAGAAGTTCATATCACACTAGGTCCTGCACAGGCTATTTTGTCGATTCCTTTGCTCTCTTCCAAATGGGTATCATTTCAGTCACATTTTTAACATATGCAGTGCAAAGATGGCTTTAGTCTTTGTGCTGTATGATATAGGCCATTCATTGACTTTGGACAGGAAAGTCCTAATGAGAATTGCCAGAAAAACTGCCTGGATCATCAGCTGCACTAACAAGTTTGAAAGGTACAAGTCAAGCAGCATCCTCTGAATGTGGAAATCTACAGCTCACCTCTTCTTTAGGTTACTGATGTCGCCTCTGATTGATATCACTGAGTATTCTTTCAATTGTCTCCTTTGGTTGAGCTTTGAGTTTCTCTTGCATGTACCACAGCTGGGAAACAAAATACTCCATCACCAGGAACACACAAATGGAAAAAAGAAAACAAACTTCCAGCTCTTCAGGGAGTTAGTCAATAGGATCCCGTGGGAAACTGCCCTCAGGTACAAGGGAGCAGAACAGAGCCAGCGGATCTTTAAGGACGCCTTCCCTAGAGTGCAAGAGCTCTCAATCCCCAGGTGTAAGGAATCAGGAAAGGAAGGCAAGAGACAGGCATGGCTGAGTTGAGACCTGATGGTCAAATAAAAGGGCAAGAAGGAAATGCACAGGCATTGGAAGCAGGGACAGGTATCCTGGGAAGAGTACAAGGATGCTGCCTGGTTGTGTAGGGATGGGGTCAGGAAGTCCAAGGCATAGCTGGAGCTAACTTGTCAGGGGATGCAAAGAATAATAAAGAATAAAAGAATGGCCTCAAGTTGCACCAGGGGAGGTTTAGATTGGATATTAGGAAAAATTTCTTCACTGAGAGAGTGGTCAGGCATTGGAACAGGCTGCCCAGGGAGGTGGTGGAGTCACCATCTCTGGAAGTGTTCAAAAAACGTGTGGATGTGGTGCTTCAGGACATGGTTTAGGGGACATGGTGGCGCTGGATTAATGGTTGGACTTGATGATCTTGAAGGTCCTTTCCAACCTAGTGATTCTGTGATTCTGTGATTCTGTAATAAGAAGGGCTTCTACAGGTATGTCAGCCAGAAAAGGAAGGTCAAAGAAAGCGTACCTCCCATGATAAGCAAGACTGTCAAACTGGTAACAACGGATGAGGAGAAGGATGAGGTACTCAACAACTTCTTTTCCTCAGTCTTCACCAGCAATCTCTCTTCCCACACCTCTCGAGGGAATGGATGGCAAGATGGGGATGGGAAGAGCAAAGTCTCTCCCACTGTAAGAGAAGATCAGGTTCAAGACCACCCGAGGAACCTGAACATACACAAGTCTATGGGACCTGATGAGTTGCATTCCAGAGTCCTGAGGGAACTGTCTGATGTAGTCACCAAGCCACTCTCCAGGATATTTGAAAAGTCCTGGCAGCCAGGTGAAGTCCCTGGTGACTGGAAAAGGGAAACATTGCACCCATTTTTAAAAAAGGTAGCAAGGAGGACCCTGAGAACTACCAACCTGTCAGCCTCAACCCTGTACCTGGGAAGATCATGGAACAGATCCTCCTAGAAGCTATGCTAAGGCATATGGAGGACAGGGAGGTGATTTGAGACAGCCAGCATGGCTTCACCAAGGGCAAGTCCTGTCTGACCATTCACCACCATAGAAGTGGCCTTCTATGATGGAGTGACCACATCAGTGGACAAGGGAAGAGCTACAGATGACATCTATCTGGACTTCTATAAGGCCTTTGACACAGTCCCCCACAACATACTTCTCTCTAACTTGGAGAGATATGGATTTGATGGGTAGACTGTTGGGTGGATGAGGAATTGGTTGGATGGTCTCTTCCAGAGGGTAGTGGTCAACAGCTCAATGTCCAGATAAAGATCAGTGACGAAACTGGGACCAGTACTCTTTAATATCTTCATCAATTACGTAGACAGTGGGATCGAGTGCACCCTCAGCAAGTTTGCAGATGACACCAAGCTGAGTGGTGCAGTTGACACACCTGAGGGACAGGATGCCATCCGGAGGGACCTGGACAAGCTCAAGGCATGGGCCCACGTGAACCTCATGAGGTTCAACAAAGCCAAGTTCAGGGTCCTGCATCTGGGTCAGGACAACCCCTGGTATCAGTACAGACTGAGGGATGAAGAGATTGAGAGCAGCCCTGCCCAGAAGGACTTCAGGGTACTGGTGGATGAAAAGCTGGACATGAGCTGGCAATGTGCGCTCACAGCCCACAAGGCCAACTGTATCCTGGGCTGCATCCAAAGCAGCGTGGCCAGCAGGTTGAGGGAGGTGATTCTGCCCCTCTACTCTGCTCTGCTGAGGTCCACCCGGAGTCCTGCATCCAGCTCTGGAGTCCTCAGCACAGGAAAGACATGGACCTGTTGGAGCAGGTCCAGAGGAGGGCCACAAAAAAGATCAGAGGGCTGAAACACCTCTCCTCTGAGGACAGGCTGAGAGAGTTGGGTTTGTTCAGCCTGGAGAAGGGAAGGCTCCAGGGAGACCTTACTGCAGCCTTCCAGTACTTCAGGGAGCTTATAAGAAAGATGGGGACAGGCTTTTTAGAAGGGTGTGCAGCAACAGGACAAGGGGTAATGGTTTTAAACTAAAAGAGGGTAGATTCAGACTAGATAGGAAGAAATTTTTCACACTGAGGGTGGTGAACCACTGGCACAGGTTGCCCAGAGAGGTGGTAGATGCCCCATCCCCGGAAACATTCCAGGTCAAGTTGGACGGGGCTCTGAGCGACCTGATCTAGTTGAAGGTATCCCTGCTCATTGCAGGGTGTTTGGACTGGATGACCTTTAGAGGTCCCTTCCAACCCAAACTACTCTATGAAATAAAGAGGAAGCAAGAACAAGTAACATGTCCCAGTGACAGGAATAGCAAAGCATTGCTCAAAGCGTGCTGCTGGGCAGGGGTTGGACATTCAGCCATAGCACCTCAAAGTCACTGCTCTGTTAGGACCAGGGAAAGCCTTTCACATAGACCACCAGCATGCACAATTCTAAAAAGCCAAACCACAATTTACATCCAATGTATTAAGGGGCTTAATCACCTGTGAATGAGTGAACCAGAGGTATAAGGAAATCAGGACAAGTAAAAAACATTTGCAAACATGACTCGGAATTTACTTGGTCTTTTAGAAATGGTGAATTTCACTCCTCTGTATTTACTGAAGAGATATGAAAGGCAGGCCTCTCTTCCTATATAGCACAAGGGGTAAGGGAGACTCTCTTTTCCTGGGAAGAGAGGTGGGAAAAGGAAAATGGTGAAGCGTTCTTGCTGACTGGCTGCAGCTCAGCTGGAGGACGGAAAGGGATAACAGAGGGTGGTCACCAGGAAAAATCACCCCAGCACCCATGTGTGACATCAGAACCCTGTCCTGTCACATAACCTACATGCGAGGACTTCCACTGAAGGGAACAGGAGTTCCCATGGATGTACAGAGGATCTGTTTTGCAGGTTGGTCCACTGGGTGTTACTCTGCCATGCCAGATGTGCTCAAAAGAGTGCGTGTTTGGCCCAAATTAATCTGCCTTGTCCACATTATGTGCAGCTCCCTGTTGCACGTTAACTGAAGATCTCAAAATGTCAGCACTGCTCATTAGCTCATGCCAAACATTTTTCCTATTGGGTCAGCTCTCATCTCAGTCTTATCCTGCTAGTATGGGTCTCTGTACCATGCACCCTGAATATCCGTTTTTGGTGAACAGAGGAGGCACTGCCTGTGCTGCCCTTACACTCTTAAATGTCAAATTTCAACATTTAGAAAAAATGCACCAGACACAGGCTTTTCCAGAAGGATTGATCTGCAAAGTAACTGGAAGACAATTTAGGAACCAGTGGTGCTATTCGCAGAGGTAGATTATAACCCTCTTGCTGTGGCTGCTATGGCCATTGCCAGGATTGCTGCTGAAAAGCTCCAGTGGCTTGTCAAAGCAAATAACTAACTTTAGCTCATTTGAATATACAGATCTGAAAACTAAGGCAGTTCAGAGTTGTTTAACATGCAATTCACTAATCACTGTCACAGAAGTGGCAAACTGTGAAAGAGGCCTGAGGCAGGAAAATCTCACCCATATCAGTTGACTCTCATACACTATGTCCCATTTCCAAAGCGATTTAGGCACCTGAGGGGTCCATGCGACTTGAACCCAGAGCTCCTTAATCATTCTTGAAAACTGCACTCACCTCTTGTATCACCTCCTGCCCTGAAGCCAAAAGGCACTCACAGAAGACGGTCAGTTCTCAGCTCTTTCACTGGTAAGTGCAAGAAGGCATCTGCAGACCAAAGAAAAAAGTAAGTTAAGAGGAATAATAATGGATTTGTAATTAATGTTTATTTTTTTACTGAACAAGTTTCCTTTCCTGCCTTCCAATTGATTTAAACTTAAGGCAAGAAAGTGATAATAATGTTGACCTCAGATATCTAGTAAGGAGAGGTTATTCCCTGAGATTGTTCAGCAGGCTCCTGCAAGTGAAATTAAGTACATCTCTTAGCATGAGTTTCATTAGCATTCAGAGACCACCATTCTATGGACATCAAAAAGATACAAAAGTATCTTTAACAATCTTGCCCATGAGCATCAGTTTCTTACCTGTAGAACTACGATTACAGTAGTTTCTTACCTCGTAGGGACCTTGTAACAAGTAATAGTTTAACATTTGGAGCTGTACCTATTATAGATTGATGAGAGCTTGTATACTTACCTAGAGACATTGGGTGTCTAAGTAGGCGAGGGTAGCACGACATAAATTTATGCTGCCTAATACTCTGAGCTGGCTAAAAGACACACAAACTGTCCTGAACCTGAGCAAATAATCTTTGTTTAAAGCAAGAGCAGGTCGGCCTGTTTTCATCCCGTAGGCATGTCTAGGGATACTCCTAACACAGGTTTCAATGCAAGTACAGTTTCAAACCTACCCTGGAGAGCAGTGGATTGCAGTGAAGTTACCAAACAGCCCAGCAAGCTCCTGAAGTCCTTCAAAGGCTTGTGGGATTTGTGAACCTAAAAAACTTGCTTGCCTTTGAACGTCTCAGGCAGGCAGGCAAACACTACACCACTATGAGAAATGCTGAACCAAATCAAAACACTACTGAAAACTTCATAAAAGTCAGTGAGTAGATCCTTCTTCTGCTGCTTGTTATTGATGGCTGCAAGATAACCTTTATTTATAGTGCCCTGGGGACTTCTGCAACAGCATGTAGTGACACTGATGAGGAGGATTATTTATTGTTTATATGGTTGCTTAAAGATGTAAGACACTACATAAATACTCTGGAAAGTATCATTCCATGAAAAAGTGCTCGATTATTCATCAAAATCCTTCCTGCATCAAAGTTATTCGGGACTTATTCTTCACATCACAAGCTACATTTGCAATGTGCAGGAGATCTGACTGTATCCATTATTTCACAGTAGCTAATATGCAGTCAATGTAAGAACATCATAGTTTCTACCTGGTATTCATATAGTAGCAATAATGTGCAAGGCATATTGATAATGGTCTCCACACATCTAGAAGATAAAAACACCATGGAAGCCACAGGCTTATTTGACAGAATTTCCAAAAAATTTTCAAAAATTCTGTTAATGGACCATGGAACTTGCATTCAGAAGTGATAAAACGGTATGGTAAGGACTGTATGAGCAACAATAACCTGGTCATTTTGTGTAAGCACATTAAAACATAGCATGCAATTACTAGGCTGTGTATGAGCTCAGAAATTTCTTAATTAGCACGGAACAGAGTGCAAAACCTCTGGCGATCATCTTCAGCTCTTTTGCTCTTCCACCATTGTCACTGGCACACCAAGTAAATGCATTGATTACAGGATAGTTTCCGCTGCTTTCTGCTCTCAGTGAGTAGCTCCTCACACCAGTAACCATTCACATTGGAAGGACCTACTGTTCGCTCCACAAGCCCTTTCAGCTTGTGTTCTGTGCATTATACTTCTATGAAAACTTGTTTTTTTCCATTTTTTAATGTCTACTGAGTATGAATTTTTATATATTTGAAGCCTGTTATACCAAATGCAACTGAAATAATTATCCATCGTTCTGCTTTGTTCTCTAAGCTCCAGGTTCCAGGATCTAAATTTTCCCAGAGGAAGCTGGGAAAGCTACGTTGCAATGAATTAATAACCTCTAATCAATAGACCAGGAAAGACATCTCTAGAGGTTGATTTTAAACACCTACCACAGGGTAAATTAACTCTTTCTCAGGAGGCATCCATCCTCCTGTGTCAACTACAGACCCAGCCACTGAGACCTGGCACCTGACTTCTGGTGACTAACGTCAGGAACACTGAATGCCACCACCATTGGGCTCAACTGAACTAAGCTACAGCAGAGTTGTACTTAGCCCGTAACCTATTAACAGGACACTGATCAGGAAACTAAAAGTTTCAGAAGTTGAAATGCTGTCTTTCTGAAGCCAGTAATCTAATTATTTTTTTTTTAATGGGAGAGGGGAGAGAGAGAAATAATATCTTTATCTTGTGGGAGACACAGGAACAGAACAAGGGGCCTTTTTGGTTTTTACTGCAGTTGCAGAAAGCAATCCTCAGTGATATAACTCCTCAAAAAGATTTTGTAGTCTCAAAAATATTTTCTGTGAAAATCTTCTGGGCAAATTCATCTGGGTTGTATTAAGACAAATCCAGTTATACTGATCTATCACTTCTGTCTGAGCACTTCGTTTTCTTCAATTTAATAACAACATACGGGAGTAGGAAAATGTTTAAGCAATGAGACATGACATACTATACCATGCTGTACTGTTGATTAATGTGTATCCCGGGTGGATGGGGAGTAAGACAAGTACCTACACCATATGTGGCGAGTGCATTAATCAATATTAACGTGTATTAACAGGTACAGAGAGAGGGTACTGAAGATGAGCTGTTTTTGGAGCCCAGTCCTGCTGTGATGACAATGGGGGACCGAATCCTGTTGACATGAGGCGTCAGTCTGACCTCTGAGGCTGTGACCTTAGAAAAGCACGTGCATTTGATGAACTCCATGCCACAGGATGTTGCAGATGCTGAAAGCTTACATGGATTCAAGGAGAGGCAGGGCAAGTTCACAGGTCAGAAATACTTTCAGGCTATAAATTCAAAGAAACCTCTCCAGGTCAGGAAGTCTCTGAGCTGCAAATGATTGGAAGCAGGGATTGTACCCATGGAAGTATCACGTATCGTGCACCCTGTTTTTATACTCTTTCCTAGACATCTCCTTTTGATGGCCATCAGGGACAGCACAGAGAGCTAGAAAGCCATGTGGTACAACCCCATTCAGTGTTCTTATACTCTGTTTTTTTATGTCCTAACTTTACAATGTATGACTAGTCCCCATTAAGTCTATGGAAGTTGTTCAGCACTGAGAGTGGAACAGTATATGCAGCTATACGCACACCTCCATTGATAAATTGAATAGCGTGAAGACTTTTAGGTAACTGGCTCACTGTGAACACCAGGCATGATCTTCCACCACAGAGACCAGATACCACCAAGCACGCACTGACAGTGACACAGCAGCTCTCATTTCGAAGCTCTGGTGAGGCACAGCGCCTTGAGAGCTACTGTCTGCCTGCAGGTAAGAAACCAGCCAAGAGACATAACTCAGTGCGGTACGAGGCACTTCGGAACCCTGCAGCACCACTGCTCCAGAGGCAGGAGAGGAGTGGTATCCCCCCTTGGCAAGAGGCAGCAGCTCTTGCTCTCCGCTGAGTTCAGAAATATCCTATATGAAACAACTGCCATGTTAGGGAAACCAAAGAAACAACAATAACACATTGCCTGTTGGAGTGTATTAACATGCCTCACAGCAGTCTCATTATGACTGTTAAACATTTACCCAAGATAAAAGAAATAAATGTCTTTTTCTATTCATGGCCTCTCCTCCAGCCCCCCTGTTACTTCCAGCCCCCCATAGCCAGCACAGAAACCTGAGTGGTTCAACAGTCCAACAGCCAAACAACGCTGTCAACTGCCTATTTTCAAATTAAATTAGGCTTCTCTACTGCTTCTAATTTAATGTATTAACGCACACAACAAAAGCAAATCTTTTTGTTTGGCTTTTCTCTGATTCATGTGGTCCTGTGCTTCAAAATGTTTTTTGGGAGGCTGGGGTGGCTTTTAAATTATACTTTAAACTGATAAATAAATAAACAGATTTGAATACTGCACATTTTCCAGCACCATGACATTTTTTCCTTTTGAGTTTGAAGAAACAACTAATTTAAAGGTGACTGGCTAAAGGTGAAGAACTATAAAAACTGGACATGTTAGTAAAACATCTCAGCTATGTCTCATCCTTTGTATCCATTTTAGGCAACATGAGGGAGCCTCTGTAACTTACATCATGCTATTAGGATCTGGCCCTGTGCGGATCAATAAAGACCACACAACTTTACTCCACACTCCAGCTCAAAGCCTTAACTACTCACCAGACAGCCTGTAATTTCAGCAAGGAAAGTGAACGCCTGCAGGTGTTGAATTAATGCACCGTGAAAGCAGAAACTCTGCTGTGTTGCGATGGAGCTAAAATCAGGCTTCTCTGGCATTGTTGACAGTATTCAGCTCCCAGTGTATTTCTGACTTTGGATACATAGGCTACCTAGTAATTTTGTCACATCTTGAAAATAGAGCAGGGGAAAAAAATCCATTTAGACTCTTACAGCCATACGTCGTATTTACCACTCGCTAACAAACTGTCGTGTTGTGAATGGAGCCTGCTTCTTCAGTCCCGCAACACTGCAAGGTTCTTTTGCATCACTAGGACTTTCATAAAGGAACTCAATAACAAAATAAAGTCACCGATTTCTAAGAAAGGTAATCTAAATTGTGATGTTAATCAAAATTATCATCAATAGAAGTTAAAATGTTGGAAAAAATGTGTTTTGAAAGAAAAAGGTTTTAATTATAAAAGTTTTAATTTTAAAATCAGAGCTAAAACAATGTACTCAGTCATTTCAATGCCACTGATCCCATTGACTTTGGATGAGAAAACTGACATAGGCAGTGAAGAAAAGCCACCACCCAGGCAGCTGCTTTTTAAGCAGACACCTGCTCAGCTGTGCCTCTGTGGGTAACATCTAGTTGCTGTTCCATATGTGTGACATTTCTGAGGCCAGCTCGTGGCTTTATCTCCCAGTATCTCAGTAAAGCTGTGAAAATGTAGATTTTTGACTAAGGCCACGCTGACACCTGTCTCTGCTCCTAACCTGTGCCACTGAGTCACCCCATAGGGAGGAATCGGCAAGCCTTCAGTATTGAGGTGGAGGTGAAGACATCTGCTCAATATTTTGAGTACAGCTGCTCTGTTCCCTGGAGCAAGTTTGCAAGTGCTGATCAGAGCTAGTCATCAAGGTGAGGTGATATAGGCAGCTGCCTCAGGCAGCAGGCGGACAGGGTGGAAATCAGCCATTGCTGTCACTACAGCTGGAAATGTGCAGGACAGCAGCTACTTCTGGGTGGGAGAATGAGGGGTCTCATTCAAGAAGCAACTACCGTTCCTCCCCTTCCTCTCAGCAATAGTAACTCAGGCCTCCCAAGGCTCCTCAAGGCTCTCCAAGGCTCACCCTCTATTTTCTCTGCCTTGGTTTTACCCCTCTACTTGCTAAGAAATCTGAGGTGAAAAGAGACAGGTGCTCCCTAGGTAACTGCTACAGACTTTTGGCGTCCCAAGGAACGATATAGCCTAAGCTACCTACGACCTTCTGCAAAGCTAGGCTAGGCCAAATGTTGTAGTTAACAAATCTACTCATTATACCATTCACCTAGTATGTGCTTAAGACTTGTCCACAGACTTCTACAGTCATAACAGTGTTGTTAGGAAGGGACCTCTAGAGGTCAGCTTGTCCACCATCCCACTTGAAGCAGGGCCACCACAAGCACTGGATTAGCTTTGCCCAGCTATGTCTTCAAGTACCCAACATTAGAGGTTACACAGTCTTTGTAAGTAACCTGCTCCAGTGCTACACTTACAGCAAAAACTTTTTCCTAATGACCAACCTGAATGCAGCCTCTGGCTGTTGCCCCTTGTTATATGATCTGCCACCACTGTTGTGTCATCTTTGTGACTGGCCTTCAAGTTGTTCTAGGTACAACCTCACCTGCATGGACCTGGGAAGAGTAACTTGCTTCAGTCCACTGGCCATGGTCCTCCTAATGTACCCTACATGCATGTGCCTCCCTTTTGATAAGGGTGCACTGTCAGCTCATACTCAGTTTGGCATCCACCTGGTCTTTTTTCAGGCAGTCAGTTTCTAGGATTATTGGTGTGTGAGTTTATTTTAGGCAGAGGACCAGAGAAAGGATAAAAAAAAACCAAAGCGCTGCACATCCTGAGGAGCTCAAAAACAATATGTTCCATTTTCACTATCCCCTTAGTTCTCCCTTCTGTACTCAGTGTGAGTGCTAGGATCTGCCCCATGTTATTACTCTAATTCAGTTCTTGGAACGGCCAGTACAAGAGCATCCACAGATGCTTTTAAAATCAGGCTTAAAATCATTACTTTCTCAAGCATAATTAGAACAATTGCTATTGGCTTGGTCAATATTTATGCATGTTGGATGCATGGGTGACAGCATACATGTGGGGCAGGGGAAGGAGTCCCCAGTATATTTCACCTGCTATGACCGCACGAGCAAGCAGTGATGCCCAATAGGGATGGATTTGTTGAGTGGAATAGTCAGTGCTGAGGACTCAATATACACTTTGTAAGAATTTCAGGGCATTTTCTTGCTGACTAACTCATCTGTTCCTGTGGAGTTGTCTGACCAGCCACGAAGAGAGTGAATTAGGTGCAAGATGGGACCACACCTTTCGGTTTATTTTTATGCACCCCAACATTGCCCTACAATGTGAACCAAAATATTGTAAACTGGAAAGATTAAGATTTGTGCTTCAGAAGTATTACCCTGATTTGAACTAAAATGCTACTGCAGAGGTACCTGTAGAGTTTCTTCTTGGGGCATTTTCTGACCCTACTTCTTGTCTCTCAACAGCATATAACATGCATTACTGTGAAACCCTGAGAACCAATATATCCCTGTGATTACAAGTGAATTTCAGGTGTTCAGCAGCATTTTTCTTTATCTCATACCTTCAGTTCAAGGATCATTATTGTTTCCTTCACTGCCTCATGTCTCTCATTTCCTCTTTTTTATTGCATGTACCAGTGCAAGCCTACATCCTTCCTGAAGCATTTGAAGGTTGCTCAGTTTGTTTATATCCAGTAGCACATTAATACTTTACACTATGGCACATAATACTTTCTACTGTGCAAAATGAGCTCTTAGCTATTCCTTGGACATTAATTTAGTTGAATATGATAGTCAGAGCTCTCTGACATTGTTAAAGTTAATGATCTGATACTTTACAAGACAAGAGACATTTCAAATCAAATTGATCGTATTAATAGCTTTATAGAGCAACAGAAGAGTGTTGTTCCACAACGTCCTCAAACAAAGCCTTTATTGGCACTTTAAGGGTGCCAGAATGTCCAAATCCAAAGTAAAAGACACTTTTTATTTCTGTAATGTACAATTACAGATAGCCTAAAATTCTAGATTAAAAACCAATAACCATATGGCTCTGCTTGAAAGCCCTATCTTCTGTTGAAATATATGGATAACTGCTGCATGCAAATCATCCCACTTTATTGAGAGATTCTCTGTGTTTCCAGCTGCCTGTGCCAGGAATGAGGAATATCTGGTGGAAAAGGTATGAAAAGTATAATTTGCTCCTGAGGTACGGAGGTATCTGGGAGTCCATTTGATATTAGGAAGAGAGGAAGGTACCCAGCATCTTGGGTACCGAGTGAGTCAAAATATGCCAGTTTCACAGGTGTGATTTAAAGCTGCTCAGAAACCATTCACACTGTACTTACTACCCCAGTCTACTGGACCTAAAAGAACTTATTCAAGCCAAAGGTTTTCTTAGGCAGAGGACTGATGCACTAGCCCTCACATAGATGATCAAATGAGCTGTTTCTTAAACAAATCACAGGCCAAATTCAACAAACTTCTCTTCTCACGATGGCCACGTCATTTAGGTCAAGCTGAATGCCAAGAATCAATAAAATATTGCAGAACTTTCAATTTTTTAAACTTTCTCCATGTCAGATTGCCAAGTGATCTTTCCAACACAGATATACGGACGCTCTCTAAAGCAGCATATCTGTACGAACAACTATGATCAATCAACTAATGCCACATATCTTGGAGCAGATGTGATAAGATTATCTGACACAGTTTAAGGTGCTTTGATGGAGAGAGAGTATCTTCTGCTACATTACTTTGAGCATCCAAAGAATTGAAAGCTGAAGAAAGTACAGTTCAACAAGATCTTCCACTTGCCATCCTTCCTTCCAAATAGGTGTATTTGCCTAAAATGGCATATCCAGAGAAGAAAACTGTTACCTAAATAAACAGGAGTCATATACAATATAACATAATAATGAGTTCAGCCTGAAAAGTGCTGTGTTCAGACCACCACTGAGAGGGACCCAGCTTGGGCACTCTGGCGGTTTCTCTCTACTGATGGCATTAGGCGATAAGCAACCTGAATTGCACGTCGCTCCCTCTGTGTTAGACACTACAGTAGCCACAAAGTTTGCATTGGGCAAATATACTAGGCAGTCTGATTCTCATTGCCAAAGGGATATTTTGGCTAAGTTTTGAACCTTGCAGCAGTGGTCAAAACTGTGGCTTGCAAGGGCTTGCAATTTTCAGCCTGTCTTACAGCGATTTCAATTAGAAGTGCAAGGCAGCCTGTGGGAAGTGACGAGTGTGCCCATAATCCACTGAAGGAAAAGGCTTGCGAGCCATTGCCTTGGAAAAGTAAGAGCCAATCAAGTAATCTAAACAGCCTTTAGTCACATAGAGTTTTGGCACCCTGCTAGATCAACAAATAGAAAAGGCAATAAAGACCATCCCAACTAACAGCGTAATGAAGTCTACATGGCAAACCCTTCTGCCATTTCTTCGATGCTTTGCTGCTTTCTCCCCAGGTACAAATGATTTTCTGTGCCTACAATTTTCAAGAGAGAGCCACTGAAACTGTGTATGATGCAACGAAATTTGAGAACAATCCAGCAAGGTCTGCAGCTGAAAAAGGAGGCAGCAGCAATCAGGGGAGAACCGCAGATAATTGTTCCACAGCCGCTGTTGCCGAATTGTAAGCCTGCACTCGTGAGCTAAAAAATCTATCTCAGATAATTGACATTTATTTGATTGAAACAGCAGGGTGCCCTCCATCAGAATGGGAGGAGACCATATGGAATAACAGTATGAGTGGAGATAATGTTTGTCTGCTGAGTGTGTCAATGTGTTTAGAGATTATTCATAGGGCTCTAGGGATTCCAGTATGGTAATGTTTCAGCTAAATTAGAATCAGATTAATTGCTCTAATCTAATGGAAAGACAATGTTTATCAAATTATTGCTCCTTCACCACATGATATTGCAGTGTCATTACTCTTTGAGGTTTTGGGGTTTTTTTTAAATCAAAAGGCTTTCTTGTATCACATCTGCTCAAGAGCTCCATAGCAGTGCTGATTTCTGCACAGGAGAGTTAATGCAGTTTATAACTTATGAAGGAACTAATGAATTGGAGTGAAAGCTTTGTAAAAGATAAATCCTCCTTATTGTGTGTAGGCTTTAAATTATATTCATTAGAACGACTTTGCCTTGTTTTGTGCTTGGGCTTTTTTTGGAGGGAGTACTTTATTTTTGCTCAAATTTTGATACATTTTTGCTTGTTTTAAATTTTATTTCTGTGGAATAAGGGGTTTTTTTCATAGTAAGCAGCACTAAAACTGAACAATAGAGTAACAAATTAATGTTTTCCTCATTTGTTCTCACCTTCCTTAATTTTCTTTTCATCTGAACATTGTAAAGAAATGACCAAAAGCTGAATGCACAGATAAGATGCCTAATACCCTTCAGATATACTTCACATTATTTAATGCTTAGGGTCATTTTAGATCACCTGTCAAATGCCAATGCTGAGGAGACACAGAGCTCCTCAAGTTCTTTAAAATGCAGTGGAAATCTGCAGTTCTAGTAGCACTGCACCGCAAGTGCTGAGTACCTGAGAGTCAGACACTCCTCTAATCGTTCAGTGGCTTGAATGGTGCAAGAAGGGGCTCCAAAGATGTCTTCTAAAAGCTGATTCGGGGATTTTTACCCTTGGTATTTTAGAATATTTTCAGTGTATGCTATACATGCACAACATTAAACTATTAGACCTTTTAAAACAGTATCTAGCAAGCATAATCCTCAAAAGAGGGAGAAACATAACCTTTTTTCAAAAGTGCTAATAAACCAACCAGGAACATCCCTCCAATCCAATTTTCCACTGTGTTACGCTGACATGATGCTACTAAAAAGCCCTGGAGTTTGCAGGACCTTGTGTATCAAACTGGGAAGATAGAAGACAGTCAAGCACTTTGTCTCTGCTTAATTTATAATGGTGACACTGTGTTTGAGAGGCATTCAGGCTGCATGCTTCAGAGAGCACTGAACAAATATTTTCTAGTCTTCTATAGTAACTGATTGCTGCTCGTGTCTTAAAAGGGTCATATATCCTCTCAAGTCATATTTCACTGAAATTCTATGTAAGAAAAGTGAATACCTTTGTTAGTGGAGTGTCCATAATGCATATTAAAACACATAGTTTATAAAAGTGGGTCAAACAACCACGAGAGTGATTCAATGCTGAGCAGAAAGCAGTGCTTACACATTCTGTCTCCAGTAGCTTTGTCTCCCAGGTACAACCAGGCACAAAGATGCCAAGTTTTTAAGGCACAGCCCTGTGGTGGCAGGGTATTTGTTGTGCTAGTATTTTAAGATTCACTGTTTCCATAACCCATTCCCCTGTGCATTTTCCTCAGACACATACAACTGGGTTTTCTGGCACTTTTGGAGAGACAAACCTTCCCTCAAGCTTTTTTATTTGTGAGACGTTTTAAGCCTTACTTTATAAAACGTAGGTCAAAGTTAAAGTGGCTGTGCTGGTTTTGGCTGTGACAGAGTTAATTTTCTTCATAGTATCTTGTATGGGGCTGTGTTTTGATTTTATACTGAAGACAGTGTTGATCGTTCAGGGATGTTTTCATTACTGCTGAGCAGTGCTTACACAAGGCCTTTTCTGCTTCTCACACCATCCCACCAGCGAGTAGGCTGGGGGTGCACAGGAACTTGGAAGGGGACACAGCTGGGACAGCTGACCCCGACTGACCAAAGGGATATTCCATACCATGTGACGTCATGCTCAGCGTATAAAGCTGGGAGAAAAAGAAGGAAGGGGGGGACGTTCAGAGTTACAGCATTTGTCTTCCCAAGTAACTGTTACGCGTGCTGGAGCCCTGCTTCCCTGGAGGTGGCTGAACACCTGCCTGCCCATGGGGAGTGGTGAATGGATTCCTTGCTTTGCTTGTCTGTGCGGCTTTTTCTTTACCTATTAAACTGTCTTTATCTTAATCCACGAGTTTTCTCATTTTCTGATTCTCTCCCCCATCCCACCAGGGGGGAGTGAGTGAGGGGCTGCATGGTACTTAGTTGCCGGCTGGGGCTAAACCACGACAGTGGCATACGCAATTCAAATTGGGCTGCATAAACCAGATGCGCTCTGAAGCCCTGATGACCAAGCCCTAGCCACTTGGTCTTTTTGGAGTTTCATCACAGAGCTGTTATTAAAACCTTTTTGGCTACCCAGCTTTTCATATATCTGTTTGAAACTAATAGGAACATCTGCCCTCTTTCCCGGAGTTTTCCCACTACTTTTGAAGTGAGTAAGGCTCCAGAAAGAGCCGTGGTCTACGGCAGAGAGACACTTAACTCTGCGATCACTCAGTGCTTGGATCTAACTTCATACCTTTTGTTCTGAGAGATTCAGCAATAGCTTCCCTGTTGTTTTCCCTGCCGCAGGAGCTGTGAACCGCCAGCCCAGCCACTCCCCGCTGGGCTCCCGAGGTCTATGCAGCACAAAGGTCCACATCCACGTTCTGCCAGGAAGACACTTCTCACAGATATATATAACTTAAGGATGATGTGACTTTCTGAGGAATACTGTGATTCACTGAATAACCTACATTATGAAAGCACTATTCAGGAAAAACACACTGGTTTAGTACAGATCTATAAGCTTTGAAATACAGGTGGTTAATCTAAATGCTTAATTTAAATAAATGATCTTTAAACTATCCTCTACCATTATTTGGAAATTATTTAAAGCAGCTGTAGTCCCACACAGGAGAAATGGTAACATGCTGTCGGGGAACCTTTGTTGGTAAAATATACAGCTTTATCTGTTTTGAAGTAAAAAAATGTTGTGCACATAGGACACTCCATGTGGCAATGAATTAGAAGATTTGCAAACTAGCAGCAGGGGATAGTGTTTCTGAAGGAAAGTCCTTTACTAGAATCTGCAGGGTACTTCAAAATTGCTATTATTACCATCTATTAAAAATCACAGTGTTAAAAATGCATAGAATGTTCTACAAAAAGATTAATGTTATGGCTTACTCCTTGCTCCAAAGAATTTAAAACACAGTCCTGCCTCCAGAGACATTGTTGCCATGCTCATGTAAGCCTGAAGGACCCAACAAAGTCGACAGAAGTTGCAGCATATGATAAAGAGCACAGCGGGGCACTGATTTTATATAGGCAAAGCAAGCAAAGAAATGCAAGAAAAGCAAGATATTCAGGTCTGAGAATTTTGACCCTGACTCCTCTCACAGTCTGGTTTAATTGCACTGCATGAAATCCCGTTCTCACTGGGAGCTAATGGAAGTTTTATTGTCTATTTAAATGCAAATTCAATTGACTTCCAGGAAGTTTCCCCAGTTTAGTTGTACATGATACTTCCAATCATCATAATCAGGGCCTGTACACATGTAGCACTGCAAAATAAATCATCTCAGCTGTTCTTCAGGTTATTTAACAAGGCAGTATGGCTTTAGATGCCACTTTCATCACTTTTGAAAATGTGTGGCATAGGCATATATATATAGTTGTGCGTGTGTGTGTATATACACATGAAAGAAAGTACGTGAGTAAATTTTGGAGAATAAAACTGTTTGCTTTTTTAATTTTGGCAGTACCATTTTCTGGCATCCAACCATTGACCAAACTGGTATGCACTAAGAAATGAAACAAAAGGACTTATACCTCTTTGGTTTATATACCCAAGTAATGGGATAAGAGGAAGATTCACAGATAATTAATTTTGATTACACTTCTTTTTCCAAGTTTGCATTCACACATGTACACAAAATTCATAAAGATATGTGGTCTGCTCTATAGAAAGTCGGAGGCAGTGAGAGGAGAATAGGGAATGTCTCCCTGCTTATTTTAATGTAGTATTTCTTGATTATTTTGGAGCTGAACCAGCAGAGCAGAAGCCTATGCTGGAATGACTTGGTAAATATCTTACTACTTCAGTACTCAATCATGACACATGCAGGGCCATCACAAACTGTTGCATCAATGGGTATGTACATATTTAGTTACATTTTTAACTACACAGAACCTTTCTGATAACTAATGTAAATATGCAATTTACTAAGGACACAGGCTATACACATGATAAACAGGCAGCAGTAGTGTTGCGGCACAATGGCAGCTTTCCACGGTTCAATAACTCAATTTTTATCTAATTATTGCAAATTATAACATAATTTCTGAGCCAACAACATTGTTGTAACTGATTTTCTGCTTGAGCTGTACAAACACTAAAAACCACCTGAAACTGGCAAGCTCGTATGTGTAACTGGAAAAAAACCAGTTTGTGGTAAACAAAATGAGTCAAGGTTTTCACCTGGAGCAAATTATTACAGCTGTTAATAAAGCCATTTAAATAGCTTTCATAATACGTGAGAAACTGTTCAAATACCTCTGGATGCGACTCTTTAGCTTCTTCTCTGGGGAGCAGCATAGCGATTGCAGTAGAAATAAAGTGACCACAGAATTCAGTATTGCAGGGCTGGTGGCTCCTGTAAAGGGATAAACATATTGCTGTTTTTTCACAGTTGCAGGCTTTGAAAGACACACGTGTACTTTGCATCTGTGTCTCGAAAAAAGGAAAAAAAGAGCCCACAACACTTCTTCAATTGATTTGCCCTTTGTCATTGTCACAGATATGTTTTCCCTATTTTGACAGGTAGTTGTAATTCTATTAGCAGCCCATCAACTTCCCCATGAAATCGATCTGTGTTGGGCTAGCTGGGTCTTCTTAAACTAGCTGATTTATTGCTCCTGCCTGCTAAAAAAAACGAAAAAGAAGAAGAAAAAGAAGGTCTTCTCCCTCCACAGTGAACAAAGTACCTAAACAATGTCTGAAAATGAATAATTTTTAGCCTGGCTGCTGGTCGTCCCAGTGGCAGATGAGCTGTGACCTTTCACCGGCAGTTTTGCTGAGACGCCTGCTGATGCTGGCATGTATAAATGATTATCAATTTCCCTTATTAATTTACCTGTATAAACTAGAAGATCTCATTCACCCTCAATGTCCTCAGCATCAATCTATCGTGTTTACCTAATTTTGTGATTTCGCACCGGGCTGCCCAACTGCCTGAAACTGGACAATCGCTTGAAACACATTCAATGCCTATTCACTCAGGCAGACAGAAAATGGGGGCAGACAGGTGAATTTACCGTTGTTGGCATTATAGTTTAGGTCAGAGAGACAAGTTATCATCATACTCCTCTTATTCAGTGGCATCTGAAGAATGATTCACCAGGGTCTAAAATGATGTCCTGGCATTTTAAATGATGTCCTGGTATCTGTCTTGGTTGCATTAATTCTTCATTTTTTCATCTGGGTCAGAAAAATAGATTACTTTTCTACTGGCCAAAAAAAAAGTTTATGTTGTTGCAGGTTGTTGTGGAGCTTTTCTATTATCTGTAAATATGAATTTTTGACTATGGATACAAAGAGATAAAGAATATTTTTGTGTACTGGGTTATTTTAACCAAAAGTCAGTTCCTAGCTGCTTTTTCTAATAGGCTGTGGAATCAAAGTAGAGATTTAAAGAGCAAGAACTACTGTTTGACAAATTTAGTACCTCTCCATTTTCCATAATGGTGGAGTCATTCAGTTTTTAGTTAAGCGAACGCAATTTGTTAACCAATCCCAATCTATTCTTATTATGTGCTAGAAAGGGTTACAAAAGTACAGAGATGTTGTATTGTAGATGATCATCAGGAAGGAAGCTGACCTACCCAAAATGTTGCAGCAGTGAGTTATTTTCCTTCCAGTCTCCTTTCCTTCCAACTTAATTCAAGATCCATTATGGATCTTAAAGAGCATCTCAGTGTTGACTCAAAAGGTCCAAGGGGGAAAATGAAAACAATCCAGCAGTTATGTGACTTTAAAAAGGGAGGAATAGCATAGAAGAATGTACACAAGTATGCACTGTAGAAAAAGGAAGAAAATTCAATAATAACCACTTAAAAATAGAGTTAAATAGTACTGCTGGAGGTGGATATTAAGGTTAATATACTATACTTAGTGAAGAGAGAAAATACCAAATCAAAGTAAGACAGAGACTAGTAGAGAAAGAAGGAGTTATCTTGCAGCGGCTAAAACAGAAAAAGCACCCAGGAGATCTAGGCTCTATTTAGTCCTTCCAAATATTAAAGCCTAAAAAAAAATATGTCAGACCACAGCTCAAGCCAACAACTTTTAGGAAGAGATTGGTGGCAAGAGTTTGAACAAATGATAAGAAATTTCTCAGGTTAGATTCCAATGAAACACCTCAGACCAGAGTGCTACAGGTACATGTAAATAAAATAAATATTATCAGTGAAAAAACCACAGCCTGAAAAAAGGCAGTGGGCAAAAAGAAGGGGTGCATTCCATGCAGCTTTAGGTTAGGACCACACCACCAGCCTCTGTTTCACAAACAGAGCTCCCTGCTGGCAAGGTACCCCCAAAGACCTCGAACCAGACAGTAAAACAACCCCCTGCACAGAGACGACAATGGGATCTAGACCAGATGACCTCCAACTTTTCTGGCCTATCCACCTCCACCACAGGTTTGTGGGGTTTTTTTTCTGTGGGTGTGACACAGGCTAAGATTTTGTCAAAAGACGAGATGATATTTCCCACCAAGACTTGGGGTGGGGATGGGGGGAGCAGGCGGGGGAGAGTGTTCAAACCCCTATTTACGTTAAAACAAAGCATTCGTCTTCTCACTTGATTTTTTTGTTGTCAGATATTGACAGTGTGTTTCCCCTCCACCCTGGACCTGACCTTTTCCTGCAACCCTGCTCAAGTGATAACCACGTGTGGCAGTTGTGATGGATGCATTTAGTCATGATGGATGCATTCGGCTCAAAGGGGATTCAGGGGAGCCAGATAACACCACAATAGCCAAGGGCAAATTTATGGCAATGATGTCCTCACCTAACCACAGTGCTGGTCAATGTCCGGCTCAAGCCAAATTTTGAAGAAACTGCAGTCAGTACGTAAATATGACTATGCGTCAATGTCCCCCATAAAGAGTGGACCAGAGCACATTGAGCTCTCCTGCATGGCAGCAGGCTGCACGCCAGGATCTCCCCTTGAGTAAGGACACTTCTCAAGGTTACTCTTCGAGGTTGAGAGATTCCTCCCCACAACACATTCTTAGTAAGCGACTAATAGCATGCTAAACTTCAAAATCTTAGCTATGTGATATAAAGGACTCATTGCACATATATAATCCTTTAAACATAAACCATTGACCAAGTCTGGGACTAGGATTGGATCCAGCTGCACCTACACTACTCACTGAGAAGGAGTTTAGAAAGCAAGGGGGTCTTTTCTGAACCTCATGACTCAACGGGAGTCTCCCTGACAGTTTTGTCTGACCCTGTCCTCCATGCAGTAAATAATCAAGTATACCTTGCCATCAAATCTTGGTTAAACCACTGTCACATTTATTATCAGACTTTGTTAAGTCACTGTTTTATATCAATAAACATATTGCTGCTTCTCTCTTACAAGTGAAGTGCATCACTCTATCCATGACACAGACGTAACAGCAGTTTTGTTACACAACGTGATGACTGCCAGAGAACAGCCAGTGGGATGTTCTGGATGAAACTAAACTGCGTTACTCATTACTACAGGAGGAGCTGTCCTTTTGAGAATCTACGAAATCCGACATTACTTGCAGAAGAAGCCTTTTGTCATTCTGATAAATGACAACCGTACATGGGACTCTCCACAGAAAACAAGGACTTGCCAGCCCTGGCAGTTGCCCAGCTACAGCATATGACACTGACTTTAGCCGAGTATAAATACAGAATAGTGCATAATGGCCATTGGCCTACAACAGCATGGAGACCTTGAGGCCAATACAGTTATAGAAAAAATGGGTTCTAGGAGAGATTGTGTTGCTGCTGGAAAGGCACAAAAAATTCATCTTCCTTCCCTCTCTTTTCCTAAAGGATGGGACCATAAAGCAAACCTTCGTTTTTCTTGTCTGGAGAAATGTAGTGAAGAAAACATGAATGTCAAGTTAGCAGCAGGGCTTGTTAGCTCTAGCGATGGAAGGAAACCATAACACATCAACTTTACAGAATTAAAAAAGGCAACAGATTCAAAATGAGTAAAAGGGCATGTGACAACATCAGCAAACTCCACCTATACCTGAGACGCATCTTTGCCACATGAGGCATTCATCCTATATCCCTGAACAACCGGCTACCTCTTAAAATGGTGAAGTTTAAAGATCAAGTCTACCTAACTTGGGTATCTGACTTTCACCTACATTTTAGGCACCAAAAGTGGCGTTCATCTCATATTTAGGTCTATACGGCATAGATGAGTATATCTGAGTTTATCAGGAGAGTCCAGAAAGCAACTTGTTTGACCTGTGATTGGTCAGACGAGTAAACTCCATTGACAGTCTTGGTTAGATTGGCAGTGACCACAACAGGAAACTAGACATCTACTCAGTGGTGGACATCCCCACCTAAAATCGGGCAAAATTAGTGAAGTAGTCCTCTTAAAGAAAGTGCCCAGTCTCTCTGAGTAGTGGAGACATGTCCTCTTGAGGGATTTTAGGCTTCATTTAAAAGTCCTAGAGAAAAAAAAACTAAGTAAGGAAACAATGCAGAAAGTGATTAATGGGGAGCTATAATCACAGTGTGCTTGATCCATTTTGCAACACAGAAAAAATCCTCAAGTTAGGACTGCGGTAAACCTCATCCAGCTTTTGAGGGGAATACAGCCTGATTGTCTTCACTGTACTGAATCCTCAACATGCAACAGCTAATTAAAGACTCCAAAAGTCTGTAAATACTTTGACGAATATTGATATATGGACCTGAAATCCTCACTTGGCTAGTTGGCTAAGTCTTGTCTCATTTACTTCAGTGATGCTGAGAATGACTGTGGTGATTTCATCATCTTCAGCTCCTAATAAATTAGCTCACCCAAGCAAAAAGATGTATAAAGAGGATCTTTCTGATATAGAAACCAGAGAAATTACTTCTGATAAAAGAAGAAAAATGGAATCTCTCTACATGTCTGTACATGTCTACAGTTGTAAGATATCTGGAAAGAATATTTCCCCAAGTCTTTTTCATTAAAATGAATAATAAAACAAAGGATCAAATTCAGAGCTGAATCACAGAGAAATATTCTAGAATCATAGATTCATAGAATAGTTTGGGTTGGAAGGGACCTTCAAAGGTCATAGAATTTGACTGTGCTAGAGTCACACTACTTACACTGCTTTGACCAATCTTTGACCAAAATACTTTAAAAATGGTCAGTTGGATGCTTAGGATCTGATTCTCCACACTATCATGTAAGATTTACACGCTGAGGAATACTTTTTCTATCTGTTTTCCTAATTCACAGTGCTACTGGCAGCAAAGATCTAGATACCAATAATTTTTCAAATTACAGCTAAAGTCTAACTATGGTATTGGTTTTTATTATTTTCCTATCCGTCTGATGCTAAACCTACCCAAAGGTTATAAACATAATACAAGTCAGCAAGCAAAGGTACATAATTAAGATGTATACAAAATACCCCATGCAGCAAGTAAATATTTTCTTTTTAATTATATTATTACCTAGGTTTATGTTACTAAATTGCTACACAATTTCATATATAATTGATTTTCCAAGAAAAATATTACCAAAGTGATTCTGTAGTTCAAAACAGCATGAACTTAATAACACACAAACAATTTTTATCTCACAACCTATAGAGCTGCATGGGATTTGTATGCTGAAAAAATAGTGCTTCATATTAACAATAATTTTGAACATAACATGAAAACTCAATGACTTCTTTCCTCTGTATTTGTTAAGAAGAATACTATCAGTGCCTCCTGTGAGGATATATTTTGTAGGCGCTTTTGCAGATTATGAAAATAGCAGTGAGGAAATATTTGGATAAAGGAAGACAAAGCTCCAGGTGGCAATAGCTTTCACACTGAGTTGATAAATGCAATTAGGGATCAGAAGGATGAACAATTACTTCAGGGGAGTTTTGATACCAGAATGCAATATCAGATGATTAGAAAACTGGAAAAATATCATCTTTTTCCTATTGCAGAAGCACCCAGCAGACTCAGCACAAGTGAGAAAACCATTGCTAGGGCAATAGATATTGCATGCCCTGAAGTGTTCACAGGCTCAGTAATCAAATATGAGAAAGGAATACCTGCCTGATCTTGAGAAACTATAAAGCTACATTACCCCAGCACAATGCAAGGAGTACTGTGAAGAGTTAAAATGAAGGAGATCTGAGGAAGAACCTTCTTGGACGGGATGGTTTGAGATGGGTGGAAAACGTTCCTCCCCATGCAGGAGAAGAGTGCGGCAACTCAGAACCCACCGCTACAGTTCTGATGAAGAGGTAGAAGCATTTCACAGTCAATTTTAATGAAGGGAGTATGAATTTACCAATGTTAATGTCTTGCCAAACCAATTATAGCAATATCACAAGGTTTGTGTTACTAATTGCCAGAATTTCTCGTGTAATTGATTCTCAGAGAACAATATTGCCGGCAGCGTTCCACCGCTGCTGTCAGATGCTGAGCACCTCAGCACGCTACCAACTGCATTGAGCTGCCATTGACTACAGAGGATGTGCAGCTTCCCTCAGACAGAGAGACATGGGATGCGTCCTTTCAGTCCTTCAGAGGTGAAGCTTTTGTTGAAGAAAAATTAAACTGAACTTGGTAACTTAACCTCTGATTTGGTCTCTTAGAACTTGGAGGAAAAAGCAATGGGATAATAAAACATGTACTGATTAGCTGAGCAATTCTAATTCAGTTATTGTTTCTATTATGTGGCTAATAGCCTCTTCTGAAGAGGCTTGATTTTTTTATCTGTTTACATTAGAGTCAATTTGTGGTATGAGATTGGTATTATTTATTGAATGCTACATCCAGCTGCGAAGTTAAAAGTATGACAAGCTTCTATGAATTTAATTACACTACTGTGAGACACAGGTTTGTATAGATGCTATAAATTAAGCTTAGCAAATATGACTGGTGTGGTGAATGGTCAAATGGAGGTTACCAGCTCCATGAAGTTGCTTTAGTCACTTCAAAAGCTTTATGGACTGTTGTTTTGACCTGAGTTGACCAGACTTTGGGGACTTGCTTATCTTGTAGAGGTAAACATTCAAAATCAAATCAACTTTACCCAAATATGTGAGGCTAACCTGTGCCTGAATATGTTCAAACCTGGAGGCAAGTTAGGATTCAGTATCGCTGAGCAATGTGACTGTGCACTGGTGATTCTTTAATACATTTGAAGCTGCAGAATTTTTTTCATTACTAAAAATACTTAGTATTCTGAAAGGCAAAATAAATTTGATAGCAATAAACGTTAGCGCTTTTTCTTCTATTTTGGCTAAACCCTTCTGCTCTAAGCGCTACAGACAGTTTCTCTCTTTTCTTGTTCCAATATGTAATTGACAGCTCTGCCCAACATCCTTTTCTACCTTTTGATTTTTCCCCTGGCTGCTAATAGCATACACCATTTTATACAGCTTCAGTCTATTAACCAAGTGCCCGACCTTGTGGGATGCTGAACACCTGCTGGAATACACTCAGCACCCGCAATTCTCATTGATTTCATTAGGAGGACAGAGAATTTGCTCTCTCCCAGGTCATTTGGGCTGACAAACAAAACCTCACTAGTAAAGACAGAGGTCTTGGTGGACCCTTGCGGTTCCAGAAAGTCAGACCAACATCAGAGGTAGCTGCTTCCAGAACATCCAGCCTAGGACTGATGCCAGACAACTTTAATTGTCAAGAAATATAAATTAGGAGCAGAGCTACTCTTCATTTCTTACACAGTCAGTGGAGAGAAACATTAAGACATGCTCCACTGAGTCTTACTAGTGATCCATCCAGCCCAGTACCATGCCCCTGACTTGCACAAGAAGAGAGACACTACTCAGGACATCCCACAAGCCAGGCTGCTTTCTGCAGTCTGTTCTTCATGTAGCCCCAGCGTGTTGGCATGTTGGAAGGTACATTCCTGCCTCTGATACCATCCTCTAGATCCAAAAGCGCAGGGTTTGGTGAGTAGCAGCAGTTCTGCCTTTACCTTATTTACCACCTTGGCGACTTTGGAGACTTCAGTCATACCCCTCCTCAGCCTTCTCCTCTCCAGCTGCAGGGTCCCACATCTGTTAACTCCTCCTCGTCAGGCAGCTGCCCCACCCTATTAATTACTCTACTCGCCCTTCTCTGCATCTCCTCTAGCTCCCCAATGTGTTTCTTGACAGAGGGCCAGAACTGCTCACAGTGGTCAAAAATAGGGCACACCAAATGTATGACAGCAAAATGGTGCCTTCTGCCTTGTTCTGAGTGATGGAGGATCTCAGCCACAGACCTTTGTGTTTATACGCCAGCGGCTGCGGGAGCTGTCGCACCTACAACAGCAGCCATGAGCATCCAAGCCAGTCACCCCAACCTCCTTTTAGGGAGAAGGCCCCTTCAGACACGAGTAATCTGATCTATTTTTTCATCTATTTTAAGAGAAAATAAACAGCACCTCCCAGGTGCCTGCTCCTTCCCGCTGCCTATACAGGTAGACTACGCAGCTCAGGCAGGTGTAGGCGCCTGGGCTGCAGCTGTGCACAGCTGACCAGAAGAATCTCTCCCGGTGTGTCTCTGATTTCCAAACCCGCTCCCTGCCTCCTTGCTTTGGCATTTGGGGAGAAGCAACCTACGTTGGGAGGGGTGTGTCCCCTGAAGCATCACGCAGTGAATTAAAACTTGTTTTGACCCAGGAAGAGGTTAAAAAAGAAAAGGAGATGCTCTCAGCATAGGTTCATCCAGGCTGCAGGTTTTCTGGGCAGGTGTGGCTTGGGGTAGTTGGGCTAGGCTTGGTTAAAAGGGAGTTTCTTTGGCAAAAAAAAAAAAAAAGGAGCATTTGCAGCGTTAAGTTTGCACAGTGATGTGAATGAGAATATAAACTAGTGATAAAGGAATATTGAAATATGCTCTAGTGAAGACTGGGACTAAGAAAGAACAATGAAAGGGTGATAGACAGATAAATACCACTTTCTTTTGCTTTGCCCTTTCCTGGAGAGTATGTTTTTCATTTCAGGAATATGACTAGTTTATAACGAAGTGTGGCAAGTGGCAGAGAGAGAGAAGAAAAGATTGAGTACTAACTGCTATCCCACCAATTATTTTGTGCCCCAGTCACCACTGCTGGAGTGACTCATTCTGCTTTAGTTTACATGCATAAATTGGGCACTACTCAAGAGAAGCATTTTGAGGATTCAGTTCAAAAAAAGGAAAAAACGATGAGTATACAAAGAGATAAAAGACTACTGCTGCACTCCAGTCCAGCCTTGTTTTCAGTATCCTCAAAGCCTGTACAGCGAATTAACCTCCAGTAAGACATTTCTTGTGTGATTTATTAGGCATCTCGCTTTGGTTTTAGTGAACTTTCCTGTGAGGGAGCACGTTATAATCAACTTTCAAACACAGAGTTAGTCACAACCTCTAACTATGGAGACACAACCATCTCTCCATAATATTTAATTATTGGCTTATTTATTTGCAATTCACCAAGTAGTAAACTAATAATAAACTCCCACTAAGTCACTGAAAGTGATAATATCCTTTCACTGACATCACTAAAACATATAATCATGAACTATAAAAGTTTAAAAACCGGGAAACTGCAAAGATCAAAGGTGAAAGCTAAGAAGTATATATTAGAAATAACAACAGATGGCCCCAGAAGGAAAACAAATGAACTCATTCCTAGAGCTCTGCTGCCATTCGTAAGCCATTTATGCTGGGAGTTTGTAGTTTATGACTTAACTGGGGCCTTGCAGAGAAATAAAATTTTGTACTCACTATGGAGCCATCATTCGTATCAAATTCTTTACATAATTTTTATCAAATTCTAAATGTAACAAATATTTGCAATTTTTTTTTTAATTTTAAAATGTATTTACCAGCAACCATTTGCTGTTGTGTTTGTTAGGTACAAACCTGCAGAACAGCATTCACCTCATAATATGATAGCACAGGTACCGACATTTAATCACAAATGCAGTGCTGACACTTCTCATAGGCTCCTTTTCTGTACAGTGCTCCTGTTTATCAGGTCCAGCCAAGCCTGCTGCATCCTTCCCAGGAGATCACACAATCACAGAATCACAGAATCACTAGGTTGGAAAGGACCTTCAAGATCATCAAGTCCAACCATTAATCCAGTGCCACCATGTTCCCTAAACCATGTCCTGAAGCGCCACATCCACACGTTTTTTGAACACTTCCAGAGATGGTGACTCCACCACCTCCCTGGGCAGCCTGTTCCAATGCCTGACCACCCTCTCAGTGAAGAAATTTTTCCTAATATCCAATCTAAACCTCCTCTGGCGCAACTTGAGGCCATTTCCTCTCATCCTATCGCTGGTTACTTGGGAGAAGAGACCAACACCCTCGTCGCCACAACCCCCTTTCAGGTAGTTGTAGAGAGCGATAAGGTCTCCCCTCAGCCTCCTCTTCTCCAGACTGAACAACCCCAGTTCCCTCAGCCACTCCTCATGAGACTTGTGCTCCAGACCCCTCACCAGCTTCGTTGCCCTTCTCTGGACACGCTCCAGCACCTCAGCATCCTTCTTGTAGTGAGGGGCCCAAAACTGAACACAGTATTCAATATGTGAAATAAGCAACGAAGAATGGAGAACACTATGTCTTATGCCAACTGCTATCACTTATGTTCCTTTCTTTTCCCATTTGTAACTGAAAAAGTAAAACCAAAGGTCAACATAAGCAGTACAGCTGTCCACACACACTGTTTACTTTGCTATTCCTTTGGTTTTATATTTTTTTGACCTAACTCAAGAGAAAATGTATATTACGATAAAAGCCTCTAGTATTCACAATGTATATGTTTTCCATTTCTTTTCTATTCCATATATTTTCTTTCAGACTATTTAGCTAGAGCTGTGGACCTCCTCGTCTCTTCCACCTTCTCACCAGAAAGATTCCAGTCTACAAGGGAACAGGAACAAGCAGCACGAATAGTCATCAACAAAAAACTCAGACCTGAAATATTTAGACTGTTGAAGCATATTAGCTTGGTCCTACCAGTCCTGGGCCTTTGTTAAGGATGTTTCCGGACTTCCACTCCTGACACTATCAGTGTATGCAAAGTGTTTAATACCTTGCATGTGCATGCAGTGCCTCACAGGAACAGTGTGACTGTAGCATTTACAAAACCTTCTAAAAAGTCATTCCAACTGCAGCACCACACGCTTTGTGGATCCTTAGGCCAAGCCCATGGTACACATGGGAGACTCCTTGCCACCTCCTTTCCCTACCTCTATCAGGAGGTCCTTCATGACCTCCTCCCAATCACCTTTATTCAAATGCGTTTCTGAAAACTCCTGCCATGACACCATCACTGTTTTTTCCTTTCTTTTTGACTGCAGAATAAATATTTCAGGGAGTCAGCTCTTCAAACTATTTTGGGAGGATAAGCAAAGCTGACATGGACAGTATAATTATTTTGGAAGAAGTGAGTGATTGCTATCAACCTGTCCTTCGGTCTATAAACAATGAGAGAAGCGAGTGAAGCTGCTGAATCTGCTAATCATATGCCAGGTATTCACATTTTCTCTTCTCTTGTTTTCTTTTTTTTCTCCAATTGTTACCTGAAATCAATAGGGTTTTTCCACCAATAATTGAGACTATTCCCTGAAATGCCCTGAGCTGCTATGCAGAAGTTTGTTGCTATAGAGAAAGGACAGAAATGCCAAGCTGAGTAACGAAGCTTATTTTCTTCAGACAAGAAACAAAGTGCACTTTTTCCTTCCCTAAACAAAGCATTTTTAAGAGCAGGATGGAGGATGCTTAAATCAATAACCATTAAGAAGCACAAAGCTGCTAAAAGAATACATCTTTGGAGCAAGAAATTATCAGGCTTGATGTAGAAATTACTGGGTGAAATTCTATTTATGCAGGAGGATTAGGTGATCCTAATGGGCCTTTTTGGCATTGCAGTCTGAGAAACTACGAAACATGAGAACAAATAAAATATATATTGCTCATCCCTGTCATAGCTTTTACAGAATGCTTCCCCAGTGACACAAAACTCCACTCATTCGCTTTTTGCATTGAATTTATTTTTGCTCTACACACACTTTATTAGCTGAAGGTTTTCATATTGTCAAAATCATGTTTTTGATGACTTAAATTCCAAGTTCTTCTCTTCTTTCCAAAGGGAAATATAGAAGAGAGTAAACATAACAGCCACACCAGCTGACCGCATTGTCAAAGAGGACAATGTAAGGCAGGAAGGGGTGGAGGATGCTCGATAGCCATTAGAGTAGCCATTAGAGCCTGGAAGCTGCCTCACAGGAAAATAAGAGCCACATTTGGCTGAGAGCATCCAAGGCAATAACCTGATCCTGTGGACACCCATGGGAGTTTTTCCATTCACTGAGGTGAGCTTTATACAATCAAATACTGAATATCTACTTTAATTGGCACAAAAAAAGTATTACATATATGGAACTGGATCCTGCTTAGGTCAAAATTAAAGGATATTTAGTCAAGGAAACATACATTCTCAAATAACTGGAATCTCACTCTCCATCCACTAATGACTAGATCTTGGGGGAAATCCTATTTCTCTGCAAAAGATGGAGGGACCACTCCCTGCTACCCCTTGGTGCTCAGGGAACGCTCCCCTTCCTCCTTGGCTGGTGTACCCTACAGCTGCTCCAAGAAAAACAGGTCTGACACCCTGCAGCTTGGCCTATAGAAGAAGGTGACACATAGACGGCCAGCGTGGTGGCCATACATTCCTTCCCCTGTTCCCACCCCCATGGGTTACTGTGCACTTGCCCTCAGAGCTAAGCAAATACTTGCACTCCTGCCCCAGAAAGGCCATTTCGCTTCCTGCAGACAGTCCTCAGAGGGTGCACAAACACTCTGTGCTGCTACTGGAACAGTTCGGGGGATTTATGGTTCCAGGAAACTCACCCTCTGTGCTTTTGCATAACTGACCAAGTATCAGAAGGCTTATATAAATATACACAGCTATCGGTTTGGCTTCTCTAGGTGCCTCTACATCTTAGGGTTAAGAGCAATATGCCCTATGCCCCTCATTTCTTCTTAAATTCCATAAAGGCTATCTAAATATGTGTAATCCCTTTGTAACGCAATGCCACAGGAGATATTACTGTGCTAGGGGTGTAAGAATATATTGCTTCTCTTCACTGGTAATATGTCAAAGCCTTTAGAATTAGAAATACCCCCACTTTTTTTTTCCATTTTTTCTTCTTATTTTAGGCAATGGATTACTTGCAAGTCAAAGACCATGTGTTAGCCATTTGGAAAGGAGAAGTGCACAGTTCTGGACCATAGCATTTTCATGCCATAAATTGCATTCTGCAGCAAAACAAAGCCAAGAGTTCCTCAGAAATAAAAAGCACTGTGATATGAGTACATTCATCACAGATGGAGACTGGTTCAAGATCTTGCAAGCATAATTTTTAGTGTAAAATTGACTATTGGGATTCCATTAAGCTTAAAATTAACACAATTATTTCCAAACAGTATTAATCATAATTACTAGAGTTCAGCTTTTGATTACTCTGGGAGTATGCATTCATCACACATTTTCAGCCTATACAGAAACTTATACTCACCACAGTTTGTTGCCAATTGACAAAGATATTACTGAAACAAAATAGAAATTAAGTTGCAGCTTGCAGTGATAAAAACAATATTATAGTCAATATTTCACCCATGGTTGAAAAACCTGACTGATATACATGAAGGTATCTTATGAGAGTGGAAAGTAGAGGCATGAGGAGACAAAGAGCATCTAATCCCTCTGTGGAGTAACTTCAATAAACTTCACTGTAGTTCTACCACTGCCAGGATTAGCCCTCCAACTTTGAATTAAAGCATGAACCGTGCTCTGACAACGATTGCAATTTTTTCATTATTTTAATCCTTGATGAGAGAAAGAAGTTGTGCAGACTCCAGGAACAGAAAAATAATTGTTACATTTATGAGTGTCCAATTATGGCTTATGGGGACTGCTTCTCAGCCACCTCTTCGCTCCCATGAAGGCTTTATAACAAGGCTTTTGAATAAAACAAGTGTTTTCAATAGCAGCAGCAATGTAATGACATACTTCTGCAAAGGAGGTGTTTTCATTTTGCTTTGATTCATGTCTCAACTTATGGAGAATCAGCCTTCTATTTGCTCAGATTGCTTAATCCTCACTTATGTTCTTGGTTTAAGTGGATACAAAGAAAAAACTTTCCTAAGATCGGTCTTTTCTATTTCCACTCCTCCCTCTAGTATTGTTTGAAAGAGCACATACTTTAAAAGGAATAAAGTGCTAAACAGAGAAGAAAAGCAAATCCTCTTGTATATTCTGCTCAGCCTGAACTACTCTCATAGTGGTCCAGGCTGAGCAAAAAAGTCTTCTTTGCATCTCTGTATAGGCTGAGACAGTAGACCCTGAACCCGCCGCAAGTCATCACATGCCAGCTGACCATTTCATCAGGCCAGCATGAAGGGATGGCTAAGGGTTCCACGGTTCATTTGCTTTACAGTTGATGTTCACTGCTTTGGAAAAGCAGAAAAATTAGCAGTTCACAAATTTTCCCAAGAAATGCTGCTGACCCTCTCCCTGATTTATAGACTATTGTGCGTGAAGCTTCTTCATCGAAGCTTAGGTCAGATAAAAACAGGAATCAAAATGTAGAGCTGGCAAAGATGACATAATTGGTACATAAATCACAAGGTGATATGATATGATATGATATGATATGATATGATGATATGATGATATGATGATATGATGATATGATGATATGATCAGTTAGCCTGACCTTTCCTTTCCCCACAGAACTTTAACAACTGACTCCTGCATCGAGTCTATAACGTCTCAATGACCTACAGCCGATCTCTGAGAAAAATATCCACTATTGATTCAAAGACATCAGGCAACTGAAAAGCCATCATGTTCCAAGATAAATTGTTTTGTGGATTAATCACCTTCAGTACTAAAAACACACATCTTATTTGTCCATCTTATTTTCTGACTACTGGATCCCATTATGGCTGTTTCACTGCATTAAAGACTCGCCTCCACAAATATCTTCCTTATGTAAGTGTAAATCATAATCAGTTCACCTCTTAATGTCCTCTTGGAGAATCAAAATACATCAAGTTTCTTACATCTCTATGGCATATTTATAGGCTTGAAACTATCTTTATGAAATCTTGGTGAAAGGTCTGTGATGAGGGTAGTAACATTTGCCTGGTTTTCAGTATCCTGCTTGAAGATATTCTGGCCTGATTTATTATTATTCTGGTAAATAACTTCCCAGCATTGAACAATGTGGAATACCAGTTTCCTGTTCATACTTGATATTCCTTCCTTACACACCTAAACATCATGTTGGTCCTCTGTCCTTAGGACTTCCCAGTGAGTTTCCCGTTCAGTGGTTAAGCATATCATTAACCCTAACCTTTTTCAGTCACACTGCATTTTAAGACATAACACTTGATTTTCCTGACCATAATTGGCCCAATTTTGATAACTTTACTCATAGAAAGCTGTGCAAAACTACATGAGTTGATCTGATTAAACAAATGAAACTTTGTTACCTAAAGAGACACAACTCAAAGTGCCAGGTCCCAACTAACATCAACAAACAGGGTTTCCCTTGCCACCCCATGGCATGACATCAGCTGACACCAATGCAAGATTTGGCCTCATGCATTCAGCATAAGCACAGCAAGATATATTACAGCCATTCATACAGCCATTTCTCCCTCAATCCTTCACATCCTTTTCTAACAAGATAGGACAGAGGGACCTGGAAAACCTTGAGGAATGGGCCCATGTGAACCTCATGAGGTTCAACAAGGCCAAGTGCAGGGTCCTGCATCTGGGTCAGGACAACTCCTGGTATCAGTACAGGCTGGGGGATGAAGGGATTGAGAGCAGCCCTGCCCAGAAGGACTTGGGGGTACCGGTGGATGAAAAGCTGGACATGAGCCGGCAATGTGTGCTCACAGCCCAGGAGGCCAACCATCTCCTGAGCTCCATCAAAAGAAGCATGGCCAGGGGGTCAAGGGAGGTGATTCTGCCCCCCTACTCTGCTCTGGTGAGGCTCCAGTACTTAAAGGAGGATTATAAGAAAGATGGGGACAGACTTTTTAGCAGGGCCTGTTGCGATTGGGGTTGTTTAGTCTGGAGAAGAGGAGGCTGAGGGGAGACCTTATCACTCTCTACAACTACCTGAAAGGGGGTTGTGGCGACGAGGGTGTTGGCCTCTTCTCCCAAGTAACCAGCGATAGGATGAGAGGAAATGGCCTCAAGTTGCGCCAGGGGAGGTTTAGATTGGATATTAGGAAAAATTTCTTCACCGAGAGGGTGGTCAAGCATTGGAACAGGCTGCCCAGGAGTCACCATCTCTGGAAGTGTTCAAAAAACGCGTGGATGTGGCACTTCAGGACATGATTTAGGGAACATGGTGGCGCTGGATTAATGGTTGGACTTGATGATCTTGAAGGTCCTTTCCAACCTAGTGATTCTATGATTCTGTGATACGACAAGGGGTAATGGTTTTAAACTAAAGGAGGGTAGCAGTATTTAGAGTAGATACAAGGAAGAAATTTTTCACTATGAGGGTGGTGAAACATTGGAACAGGTTGCCCAGAGAGGTGGTAGATGCCCCATCCTGGAAGCATTCACAGTCATGGATGGGGCTTTGATCTAGTTGAAGATGTCCCTGCTCATTGCAGGGGGGTTGAACTAGATGTCCTTAAAAGGTCCCTTCCAACCCAAAGATTCTACAAAGATTCTATGTTTCTATGATTCTGTGACAGAAAAGAGAGCAAGAGTTCAACTGAGTTTCCCCCAAACACATCTGAAAAGTCGGTAGATGACCTGGTTGTCACCATCTATGAGACCTGACCTGCTGACTTGAAGGCTCAGCCAAGTGCTAGATAAGCAGGATAGTGCACAGAGCTGATGCCCTTCAGTGGTGTAAAACTTAAATGCTTCTGCCTAATGCTTCATCCCATCATAGCAGAAAAAATACTAAGAAAAAATCTACTAACTTATGGCATACTTATCTTTATCTTTATACAGCCCAGTGCAACATCAGAGGCATTTCTTTCTTTATCCTGATGGTTACTTTAAGTTCTGACAAAAACACATTTTTGTAACATGCCCCTTTCTAACCTGATAAGCTTTTGAGCTCTAGAAATCCTTCTGGTTAATAAGGGTCATCAGCAGGGACTAAGGAGGGACAAAGAGGGATTTTAATGTGAAATCAGAGACACCAGTGAGAAGCAAGACACTTGAGAAGTCTGCCAATGTTCATGCCATAGAAAATAATGGACTTACATTTAAAAATTATAGCCCTATTAAAGCATGAAGATATTGCACTAAAGGTGTTAAAATAACCAATTAAACATGCAATTTTACTCCTGCAAAAATACAGAGCATTTCTGTGGAAAAAAAATACCACTGATGAGAATTCACCATGACTGCTAGAAATCAAAATAAATAAATAGATTTAATTGGAAAAGGAATACTTCAGACCACAGTGCACAGTTTTGTGGGCAAAGCGAATCTGTTAGCTAGTCTTTTAATAAGCCCACATTGTACTGGGTTCAATTTAGCTTTTCTGTGAACATGGACATAACCTGTTAATAATTTAACACACCTCTAGTAAAGCAGGAATGCTGTAAATAAAATGTAAACCAATAAAACAATTGTTTTTGCAACTAGATGGCAAATTAATGGAAAAGATTGCTATCACAACACAAAGTCTGAAAATGCTAAACACACAGAAATCATGAGATCCAGAACTTAAGATTCCAAGACAGATACCAGCTTTATCACATTGCATAATACATATGGCATGTTTTTCTTCTGGAATGGTTTTTATGTTAAGTGTGTGCTCTCAGTCCTGCTCAGCAACAGTGCTGTGGGAATTTCACTTTATGAAAGTCTTCACTGCGTTTCCTGCAATTCTTTCTCTACATTTATTTTTTTCTATAGACAGAAGCAATGCACACGTGACACACGTTCTGAACACACGATCAAGGAACATGAATGCGTGATCAAACCACAACTTTCATACAAGCAATTGTAGGTATTGCACGTTAGTGGGAAGAACTGGATGTGTTTGTTTAACGGAAGGACTAGCAAGAGCTCATAATTGCATCGGGGTGGAAAAGCACTTTGCATTAGTTAATCTCCTTCAGCGTGTTACAGGTTTTACTTGCTGATATTATTCCGAGCTGTGCCCTGAGTGAAGGTGATGGAGGCCACAGAGCGTCGCCCCTGCAGGCATCAACAGCAGCTGCCGGGGTCACCCACTGCTCTCCTAAATTTCACTGTCTAAGCGGGCTCCTAAGACTGACCCAGGCCACAAAGCTGGCAAGCTGTTCTGAATGAACCTGCCACGTTAGCGAGAACGGCGTAGCCACGTTAGGCTAATAGCAGCTAGAGAGGGGTAAGCGGCGCACGCAGCGCGCCAGTGTCCGCCGAGGCCGGCTGGGCCGCGGGCAGCGCTGTGCCCCGTCCCCTCCAAAGGCTCCCAGGGACCATCCCCGCGGGCAGCGGCTCAGGTTCAGGGGGACATCCGACGGCTCTCTCCTGACTGCCCACGGGGCCCCAGCCCTGCCTGAGCCAGCACAGCAAGCCCAGCCGCCGGCTGACCCCTCTCCTTGGGGCGGGACAGCCTCCCCAGTCTCCTTCTGTGCGCAGCGCCGGCATTCAGCGCGCGGCCGGCCCCAGGCACCTTCTTCACCTGAAATTCCCCAAAAACTACCTCCTTTGCCCTTCGAGCCCACGCTTCTCAGGCTAGAAGCAGCTCACAGACCTGGGGAGATCTCAGCTGCCAGCACATTTCTGGCTGCATTGGTCACGCTCCCGCAGCACTGCGGGTTTGCAGACCCCTTCTGAACCGCCCGGGAGGCCAGCGCTGCTCCGGCTCTGAGGAAGGCGGTCTGAGGAGCACCGGGATCCTCTACGGGGTAATTCCCTTATTTGTCAAGCTCTCGTTACCTTCCTTCCATAAATCTTTCCAGTTTCCTTTCCACACAGATGTGGCTCCCTGCCTCAGCTGTTGAAGTTCCACGGAAGGTAAAACTCCAAGTTTACTTGTGTTCTGCCACTTGGAGGAAGGCAAAGATTTGATTGCTAAATAGAGCCCCATAATCCGTAACCGTGTAATTGTACGTTACGCCAGTGACTGCTGTTAACAACTGAACTCAGGCAGAGGCGCCGGGCTGACACGGAGACAGGGGCTGCCGCTGCTGGGAAAATGGGGAGGGAAAAGGACAGCGAGAAGGGGACGGGGAGGGAGGAGAGAGGAGAAATATGTGAGTCCTGGAAAAGCAGTATGGAGAGATGCTGGGGGAGCGGGGAGTGAGGACAGACCGGTGCGTTGAGGCAGTACTGTGACGGGAACCGTGGCAGAGCCTGCCGGAGCAGGTGGCTGATGTCAAGGCACCCACAAGAGACCACAGTAGGGAAATACAAGGACTGGAGCATTGGTTTGGTAGTTTGTTCCCCTGAAAAAGTCTTACCTACACTAGGAGGGACTCTGGGAAGTTGAAAAAAGGCACTCAAAGTGTGTCATGTCCTTTTAGTGTGATGCACATCGCTAGCAGATGTGGAAGAGTTTTAGACAACGGGCAGTGCAGGGGCACATCACAGGGGACAGGCAGATAAACCCTTTGTTGAGGAACTAGAGCAAAGGCAGAAATAAGCTCCAGAGCTGCTGCTTCTTGGCCTGTCTAGTCCTGGAGAGCCCACGCAGGGTTGTGGTGGGTGCATCTATACCAGGATGGCGGTGCTGTGGGAAGATGGAGGGGCCAGATGTGAAGACGAAGCAGGATTTGCCTGCAGTGTTGTGAGCCTTGCCAGACATTTGGGATGAGGTTTGTTACGCAGTTGAACATTTTCTGCTCGCCGTATGGCGATAAGCTCACACAAGCAGCAGTGAAGGCACTGGAATATGTCTGCTCTTATTTCCTTTATACTGTATGTCCCTTTCCATTAGACATGAGAAGATCCTATTTCCAGCTTAGGATGCATGAGTGAGAACAAGGACAGAAAGATAAGAGAATTGTGCAAAGCCTCATCTCTCTGTTTTTTAGTACCCTTGTCATCTATCAAAAGACTGACTGCTTCTCTTGCTCTTGCTTTTGCTTTTTTTTTTTTTTCCTCCAGCATATTTGTAAATGTTATTTACTTATTGTCACTAGCTCCTTTGGGCTGTCTACTTTAATTTTATATCACAAATTGTGACTGGCAGCATTTTGTTGCTGCTGCTTTCTTTATTAATTTGTGTCTTACTGCTCCAGCAACAATAAACAGCCTTCATCCCTCCCATAATTTGTGCTCTATTTTAGACCAAAATCTCAC
The DNA here is from genome assembly GCF_964289735.1 of Phaethon aethereus. Classification (NCBI taxonomy): domain Eukaryota; kingdom Metazoa; phylum Chordata; class Aves; order Phaethontiformes; family Phaethontidae; genus Phaethon; species Phaethon aethereus. The sequence goes on along the minus strand of NC_138576.1, from coordinate 42,961,532 downwards.
AGGAATATTTATCGTATTCCAACCCCAGCAGGGCTGGGAATGAACTGTGGACATCGCTACAGCATACCCACACTCCCAATTCACATCCCAGTACCTTTTACATGGAGGAAAAAAGTATGCAAGAATATCGCTATCAGCACTTCCACATTTCTCTTTGCATCACTAAGAATCACCATGAGCCCATTATTAAAAGATACTTACATTTTGCTAGGATTTGGAGTCTCCATAGTTCAGTACGTTATATACATCTAAAAATAATGCTTCATCCTTAAACCACTGCAGACCCCAATTTTTTTCTGAGTCTCGAACAGTTCAGAAACTCTTCCTTGAGCCAATTTTACATACAGAATTTTTGCCATCAGAATTAATATTGTACTCATGTAATGGCCTTGCCAATCTTCTCTAGAGTCAACATGTCAGTATTTTATGTGCCACTGAACTGGCTATTTTTAATCTGTGACTATTGTAATGGAATTAGAGGCTTGACTCTTTCCCTGCCTGTTTAATACTCCTTTTCTGACAGTAATCATTCTCAGTTCTCTTAATTTGGACCATCACACTATCTCCAACCAGACTGTAAATCTGAATGTGATGGTCTGATTATTAAAAATTATTGAAATCATTTTCTCTTTCCACATTTGATCATTTTTAAATACCCATGTCTCACCATAAATAAAATTTGTAAAAACAATTGTTAGTCCAGTCTTTGCACAATAAAGCCAGTAAAAGCAATAAAAACTATTTTTTCTGTCATGACAAACTTGTTTGTGTGTGCAGAGTAGGTATTTAACTATATTAAAGGACATTTAATCATATTTCTTACTAGGGATGATGCAGCAGCTATATCCTATGAAGGGAAGTTCTCCAGAGACATTTGGCTACGGGGATCCCCAGAAGGCACATGGTATTGCAGCAGTTCTGTGTTTCTATTCTTTTTCACTAGCATGAATTGAAACTACTGCCTCTACAGTACAATATATTACATTAAAATGTAAAATAGATATAACTGAAGGGAATTAGAGGAAGGAAGGAAGACCAGAAATCTGTGATATTAACCAGGATAAATTAACTTGTTTTCAAATGTGTTTAATTCATGTAGGTTTGAGTTACTATGTTTTAAAGCACCACCCATTTTCTTAAAGGTATTAGTTAGGATACAGGAGCTGTAGATAAAAATAAGGTTGGATAAATCTGTGTCTGCAGCTCAGATCAACATCCGTTAAGCAAGAAGGTGCCTGTCATTGTGTCTGCTTTGTATGCCATCACTGTTGATCCCTGAGTGCAAGGATTCATGGCATTATCACAGCTTCCTTCTCTAGACCTAAACGCTGGCTTCAACACTATTTGGTTTTTCATTATTATATAGTAAGAAAATTGAATGACTCACACTGCCTACACACACTGGCTCATGCATTTGCACACAGCGGTCAGAGCCAAGGGTTGTCTAAATGATACACAGAGCGGTGCTTTGAAAACTCATGTTCAAATGAGATCGCCCTCTCATTTCTAAATTACTGTTCTTCCTACTTGCAAATGCATATGAAGCATCCACACTAGGAAATAAGCTATTTTGCTATACCAGGGCTGATTGTTCGAATGAGGACTTTTTTCCCCCCATCAAATCATCACTTTAAAGAGCTATATATCCCTCTCTGTAGGATTTGTTGCTCTAGAAATGCATAGTGAAAACATCATGACAAGGCTATTGTTTAATTCTTGGGGGTTTTAGAATAATTTCTGTAAAATGCTATTATTACATTTTTATTGAACTTGTTCGGGTTCTTTAATAGATTTTAGGACTAGAAGGGACTACTGAATCATTTAATCTGACCTCCTGTATTACTCATAAAATAGCATCCAGTTAGTCCTGTCTTGAGCCCATCGCAGTTGCTTGAGTAACACACATCTTTCGGTTTCAGCTCATTCATTCTAAGCGATCCCTGGGTAGAATTGCCTTTCAAAAAATAGGGATAGAAGTCACATTTGAATTGGAAAGAAAGGAATCCTGGCTCTCCTTTCCCTAAGAGAAAAAGAGAGGAATTATGAGAAACAGAATTCCTGTAAAGTACTGCAAAACAGGGGAATATGAATTACCAAGATTCCTCTTAATAATAATAAATAAAGCTATAAATAGTCATCTGTTGTTCCCTAAGCCTAAACAGCCTGTCCCCTGGCCTGAACTAATTTTAGTGATCTAATTAAGTCGCTAATTTTGAAACTTCCAGCTCTCAACACCCCTTGTACATTTGAGGTATCTACTTTGGTATAAAACAAACTGTATCCCAGAAGTGCCTAGTTTTCTTCATTAATTAATGAGGAAAGGTGATTAGCTCAGCTACAGACAGCTGCATTTGGGCAGATGAGTCTCATTCACAATGACTTGGTATTTAGCTGTCAAAAGAAACAAAAATTGGAAGACCATTACGTAGCATTTCTCTGCTTCACATAAAGCTCATAGGATCTTCAATATAGCGAGTATGAGATCCTGGGGTAAGCTGCAAACGTAACCCGTTAAAGGGTCTGACAGGTATTGCTGTCCTGCCTAGAAGAGAAAGTCATCACGAGGAATAAGCTAAAATAGTTGCTTATTTCAGGTTTAGAAGCACTTAACAAATACTAACAAGAACAATGCTTGTCTGACAGCAGACTTCTTAAAAGCAGAGTTCTGCAAGAAACAATTCTCTCTCAAGGCCTTGTCAGCATCTATGTACAGCCATGAAATGGTGGGGTCAGATGATATCAGCTAAAACGCCAACGATCCACCGATGACACACAGTGCTGCGTAGCCTTCATTATCCCCCATCTTTGCTCAAATCACAGCTGCACGAGTGATGGCTGAGCCCACTGGCTGCATCCCCAAACTGGTGATGAGCCACACATCATCGTAAAGTATAAAATATGTCGTTAAGTGGCCACACCTTTTCTATGTTTAAGGAAAAAGCTGGGGAGAAGGGGAGGGCAAATATACGGGCATCACCACACGAGCCAAAAGTAGCTCATATTTGAAAAATGACTGGACAACCTGGAGCTTGAGAGACACAGAGGTTATGTTGGAGGCTCTGCAGCAGACTTCCAAAAGTTTGTAGTCACTGTGCAATATCCTTTCTTTGACACTGCATGCCCACGGTATTTAGTTTAGGTTTGCATTTCTCATTCACACCCAGCTCCCAAGGAGCCGTATCCATTGATAATGCTTTCTTTTATCTCTGATTGGTTAAAAGACTCCATCCTAAGCAAGTCCATCTTGGTTATATATGTCATCATTAACTCCCATCTGGGTTGTAACCGAGCATTTTATTTGAACATGAAGTAATCAGACCTTCAGAGACACGTACTAGCTGATTATAGCGAACAAATTACATTACTTTCTGCACTGACTCCGCAAAATATTGAATTAAGCTCAAGATTGCAGTGTTTATATTCAAAGAACTCCCCAGACCTCAGAAAGTTCTGTCATAATGAAGCCTTACAGGGTAAGAAGAAAAGTTGTTTGCCTGAGAAAGAACTGACTTGTGGTCTAGTCTGCAGCTCCTGAATCCCACAGAGCATCCCACCGCTTCTTCAAGGTGCATTTCATACCTATGTAAAAAATTGAAGATTCCACAAAAAAAAAAGCTTATGAGCACTCACCCCTCTGCCCCAGGGGTGAACTGAGAGAACAAAACCCAAGTGACAAACATTGCTCGTGGCAGTAAATACTTTATGATTTTGATGGCAGTAAAACTGCTACTACAGTGGACACATTCTAGATGTTGCCATCTCTGACAAAAACTGTCACACTCAGATTAATAATCATAGAAATTACAATAATTCTTTTGCCTTTGCTACATATTATTCAGCTATTCCTTCCCTAACTTTCATTGCAGTTCTAGCTATGGGATGGACTAGAGAAAGTATATGCAAAGTAATCCCTGCTTCCCATAATGAAATAAAAAGGCAATATATACTGTGACTAACTTGCTTCTGTCAGAAGTCGTAATTCTTCAGGCAGACACATGAAGGGCAGCTTTTGCCCCATTTACCTCTGCTCACTTCTCCCCTTTCTCTGCCAGACCACTCCTGAGGTTTATTACTAACTGAAAGATTATATCTGCAATAATATTATTTTTCTACAAGGTAGTGCCCACCAGGAATAACAGATTAAATAGCATTTTAGCTTAGAAAATTGTAAACACACATGAATTCTTTTTTGCCAGCTTCAGTAATTCTGCCCCAGTGTTTACAGAGCCTGTTTCACAGAAGTGCTTACTTGCTTTGCAAGCCTTTCACACATAGGAAACGGAAAAAAAAAAGAGAAAAAATAATTTGCCCTACACAGAAGGATGAATAAAGACCTAAAAATTTTACTGTCTGTAAAGGACTGGCACTAGTTGTGAATGCTGATTTTTGGGAGATGTCAGAGATTTGCAGCATCCTCTCCCCCAAAACAGATTCTATGCTCTCCTCTTGGTTTTCGACCACTTTTAGGAGAGTGTTATCTCTGAAGGCTGGATTTCAAATCAGTGAGTGACGAGGGTCAAGGCAGAGCAACTCTCCAACGAGGAGGACTGCGAGAGGGGGACCAGACACCCCTGGGAGTGCAGCAGCCATTAACAGTCCTTCCCAAGGAGCCACGGCAGAGGGTCAGCAAGCACTGCTCCTGAAACCAAACACATCAATGTCAGCGTCGTCCTTGCTAGCTCAGATGCGCAGCTTTCAGCTGGCATATTTGTTATTAATTATTATTAAATTTATTTATTTACGTGTGCTTTGCATAGATAGACACATTGTCAGTCACCAAGGACTTAATATCTAAATTAGGTAGGACAAACAAACACAGGATGAAACAACACTGTAGCAAAGAGCATGTGAGGGGATTACTAATGAATAAAGAAAGAGAGAAGTAATTGTTTGAAGGGGTAGGTTATTTAAGTGAGCCTTTAAAGAAGAACTCGTGGATTTTAAAACCAGCCAATATCATCATTACGATAGTCTAGGCCAACACTTTATACTGCGCAAAAAGCAGGTTGTAATGCCAAAATGGACGCTCACTGAAATATTTCGATCTAGATCCTGAACCAACTTCAGAGGTAGGATTCAATTCCAAGTCTTACCACCGATTTCCCTGATTTTTTTGCTTCCTCATGAATGGAAAAAAACATTGATAAAATGAGGACAGAGAGGTCTTCCTGATACAGAAGAAGGGATGCAGATAGTGAAGCACAGCAAGGGGAAGGGAGAAGGCAAGGGAACAAACAGAGCAAGAAGGGCACGGTGCCGGTGGGCCACTCAGAGGGGACTGGAGTATGCACGCTTGGGTAAGAAACATGCAGGGTGTTCCCCGGGTATACAGCCTTACAGGATTTGAGAGAGCTTACTATCAAAAAGGCTGGAGGTAGAAAGCCAGTTGCAGAATTAGTAATATATGTTTAGAGTAGCTGAAAAGGGTAATAACTGTATCAGCAAAGCACCACTAGATAAAGAGGGGAGGAATGAGTAGGGCATGAAGGCCAAATGAGATCTAAAATGTCTTTGGCTCTTTAATAAAGACAGGCTTTTATCTGAGGTCTTTTTCATTTCTTTTGTCCAGATAGAACAGACCAGCAATTTATATCATTTATTAGATAAACCAGAATCCATTCTTTAGAGGGTGACTAGAATATATGTTTGAATTCTTCCAAAAAATGATAAAGCAGTAGAAGAGGAAAGTACACAGACTCCCAAGATTTGAGGGTCAGCTACTTCACCCTGGAGCATCATGTAGACATATCTGGCAAAAACAACTGACAAAGAAATTACAGGAGAATAAGAGACTTTCCAAAGGTCATTTTCTCAGCTCTGTTAAGTGCATTCTTAAAAGACGTTTTATAATCTTAATCCTGCAGTCCCTTTAGATGGCCATCTCAAATTGGTGACCCTTAATTTTTTTTCAGTAATACCAAAGTTGTGCTTTAGTCGGGGTTCCCTAAAGCCCAAAATGGCTCATAAAACACTGGGGTTTCTGGTTGCTTTATGTCAGAGTCTGCAGATGTTTCAGAGTGCATGTGAGCTAAGTCTGGCCTGTGAAGGGGTGAGTCCAGCTTAACAGTTTTCTTACATTTCAGAGAAAGAGCATTTAGGAACAGAAGTCAAAGCTGGAAGCCACAGGGCAAATATTTTCAATGTCTGCTACTCTTCTTTGTGTGATACTCCTCTGTATTCAGAAGTATGATTCTTTAAATTGTCTTGTATGGCTTCAATCTCTGAAGTGCATTTTCATAACAAAGAAATACTGTTACCAGGATCCAGTGTCATTGGAAACAAGATTCCCAGTTTATAGGGCATATGCACACTTCCCTTTCCTGCTTGTAGCTACGTAGCTCACTTTTCCCCCTGCAAAGATGACTTGTGGCACCAACAGCAAATTTTGATGTGGAAAAATGATGTTGGAGAAGCATTTAATCTTTTTTCACCTATTTTTTATGAACTCTAAGTCCTAAAAACAAGAACCATACCCATGTTACTAAATATCCCTACCAGCAATCCTATCTATGACAAACCACCGGCAAACCACTTCAGTATGATTCCTTCAAGTATATTTCTCCCATCCTGAAGTCTCAAGAGCCTAAGACACATGCTTATTCTTCTTTGTTAGATCTCATTCGAACACATTTAAGACATTGCTCCCAGGTCCAGAACACCTTCCCAGGACATTGTATATATTTTTCTCTCACGTAGAATTAATAATCTTAATTATCTCCATCGAGAAAAAAGATTGAGATCTAAAAGAACCCACAGAAAGTGTTATTTTAAGCATGCACATTTGCAGGAAAGTCCCAGGATTCAGAGGACTTCTTTGTAATGGGAAAAAACAGTAAGAAGCAGCCTTTATCAACAATAATAGATGGAGAATGTCCAAAAGCAGAGCCAAAAGCTGAAGATGCTGTTAGGTCATTTTCTAGTAGGGTGTACAGGCATTTAATTGACCACAGCTTTATGCTTCAAGAAGATATAATCATAGAAAAATTCTCTGCTTGGGATCTGACGCCCAAAGAAAGGGTCCCCATTTGTAGAGTGTACAGAATGTCTGAGTAGAACTGTCTTGTTTAGCTCTTCCTATCCTGCTCTCATGTTACCTTCAGCATAATAATACGACCACAATATTGACACAGAACCCAGTGATCTGCTTTACAAGCATTACTTGCCAGGGGACTAGTGGCCGTTCAAACTCTTCTTTTAGCCCCTATGTGCTGTTCCCATGCCTCCCACTTCCTCACCTCAGTGTTGGGAAGTCTCATATTCCTAAAAGGAGGAGTACCTTCTGTCCCATTTTCACCTCAGCTGGACCAGCTCTATCCTCTGACCTTGGCAAACAAGGCCTGCTAGACTGCTGTGGAGTCAAGGAATTCACTCTGCCTCAATAAAGGATAGTATGGTGCCACATAGATACACTCCCTTAATTTGAGACCTGCCTGGGGTCTCTATCACTTGCCTGAAGCATGTTGTAGTCCCTGGCCCACCATGAAGTATAAGAACCTGGAGTGAGATGCTATTTGAAAGGAAAGCTTGAAAGATAGTAGCCACACTCAGCTCTCAAATATATTTTTTCCACTCATGAAGGATATACAGAAACCCTATAGAAAATTAATAACTTATTTTTGAAAAAGCTGTTAGATATCACTAAATAAGGCATAGATCACTGTTTTCTAATATGATTTTTTTAAAATAACAGTCAAATGTGAGCCTCCAAATGCATTAAAAATCTTCATTTTATATAACCGGACCCCTTTTTGATGTCCTACCCCCACTTTTAACTATAAATTGCCCATGATACTTCATACCTTGCATGTCCAGCATCTGTAGAGTAACTGCTTTTTCAAGATATCTATGGTGTATCTGTGTTCATTAGGTTCATAGAAACAGACCACACACAGAAAAATAATGGATGTAAAAGTTAAATCATAAAAATAGGAGTTCACTTCTCTAAAACTGAGCAGCCCCAAACCTGCCTGAGTTCACACCTAGCTTGCAGCACAAGCATGACTCAAGTGGGTCCTCATGGATACATGGGTACTGGTGAATAAAGTGGACCACGGTCTGTCCTCTGGCCTTGAGACCAATACATACTGGACGGCACATATCAATATAGTGACCACGACATGATAGAATTCTCAATTCTGAGTGAACTAAGGAGGGGGGGTCAGCAAAACTGCTACCATGGACTTCTGAGGGCAGACTTCAGCCTGTTCAGGTCACTGGTTGAGAGAGTCCCTTGGGAGACAGTCCTGAAGGACAAAGGAGTCCAGGAAGGCTGGACAGCCTTCAAGAAGGAAATCTTAAAGGTGCAGGAGCAGGCGATCCCCATGTGCCGTAAGAAGAGCTGGCGGGGAAGGCGACCAGCCTGGCTGAACAGGGAGATATTGCTGGGACTCAGGGAAAAAAGGAGAGTTTATCATCTCTGGAGGAAGGGGAAGGCAACTCACAAAGAGTACAAGGATCTCGTTAGGTCAAGTAGAGACAAAATTAGAAAGGCAAAAGCCCAGCGAGAGATCAATCTGGCCACAGTTGTAACAGATAATGAAAAATGTATTTACAAATATATTAACAACAGAAAGAGAGCCAAGGGGAATCTCCATCCCTTATTGGATGTGGGTGGGAACATTGTCATCAAGGATGAAGAAAAGGCTGAGGTACTTAATGCCTTCTTTGACTCAGTCTTTAATAGCCAGACCAGGTATCTGCAGGCTATTCAGCCCCCTGAGCTGGAAGACAGGGACCGAGAGCGGAATAAAATCCCCATAATCCAGAAGGAAACAGTTAAGGACCTGCTATGTCACCTGGATACCCACAAGTCTATGCAGCCTGATGGGATCCACCCAAGAGTACTGAGGGAGCTGGCAGAGGAGCTTTCCAAGCCACTCTCCATCATTTATCAGCAGTCCTGGATAACAGGGGAGGTCCCAGAAGACTTGAGGCTGCCAGTGTGACACCCATCTACAAGAAGGGCTGGAAAGAGGATCCCTGACCTTGGTACCGGGGAAGATTGTGGCGACGTTCACCTTGAGGACGCTCACAGGGCATGTGCAGGACAACCAAGAGATCAGGCCCAGCCAGCATGGGTTCATGAACGGCAGGTCCTGCTTGACCAACATGATCTCCTTCTATGACCAGGTGACCCGCCTAATGGATGAGGGAAAGGCTGTGGATGTTGTCTACCTGGACTTTAGTAAAGCCTTTGACAGCGTCTCCCACAGCATTCTCCTGGAGAAACTGGCGGCTCGTGGCTTAGACAGGTTTACTCTTCGCTGGGTGAGGAACTGGCTGGATGGCCGAGCCCAGAGAGTTTTGGTGAATGGCGTTAAATCCGGCTGGTGGCCGGTCACAAGCGGTGTTCCCCAGGGCTCAGTTCTGGGGCCGGTCTTGTTCAATATCTTTATAGATGATCTGGATGAGGGGATCGAGTGCTCCCTCAGTAAGTTTGCAGATGACACCAAGTTGGGTGGGAGTGTTGATCTGCTGGAGGGTAGGAGGGCTCTGCAGAGGGGTCTGGACAGGCTGGATCAATGGGCAGAGGTCAACTGTATGAGATTTAATAAGGCCAAGTGCCGGGTCACAACAACCCCATGTAACGCTACAGGCTTCGGGAGGAGTGGCTGGAGAGCTGCCCAGCGGAAAATGATCTGGGGGTGCTGGTTGACAGATGGCTGAACACGAGCCAGCAGTGTGCCCAGGTGGCCAAGAAGGCCAACAGCGTCCTGGCCTGTATCAGGAATAGTGTGGCCAGCAGGAGTAGGGAAGTAATTGTGCCCCTGTACTTGGCACTGGTGAGGCCGCAGCTTGAATCCTGTGTTCAGTTTTGGGCCCCTCACCACAAGAAGGATGCTGAGGTGCTGGAGCGTGTCCAGAGAAGGGCAACAAGGCTGGTGAGGGGGCTGGAGCACAAGTCTTATGAGGAGCAGCTGAGGGAACTGGGGTTGTTCAGTCTGGAGAAGAGGAGGCTGAGGGGAGACTTTTTCACTCTCTACAACTACCTGAAATGGGATTGTGGCGAGGTGGGTGTTGGTCCTTCCTCCGAAGTAACTAGCGATAGGACGAGAGGAAATGGCCTCAAGTTGCGCCAGAGGAGATTTAGGCTAGCTATTAGGACAAATTTCTTCACCAAGTGGTCAAGCATTGGAACAGGCTGCCCAGGGAGGTGGTGCAGTCAGTGTCACTGTTCAAAAAAGATGTAGACAGAATCAGAGAATCACAGAATCACTAAGGTTGGAAAGGACCTTCAAGATCATCAAGTCCAACCGTTAACCCAATGCCACCATGCCCCACATGCCCATCCACACGTTTTTTGAGATGTGGCATTTCAGGATACTGTTAGTGGGCATGGTGGTGTTGAGTTGATGGTTGGACTTCATGATCTTAAAGGTCTTTTACAACCTTAATGATTCTGTGATTCTGTAATATAGCTTAACTCTTTTCCCCGTAAAGCACAGGCTACAATCAAACTCTGATAATCTCTGTCTAGGGGAATACTTGGTGTCTGAGCCAAAGCCCTGCCAAGGACTATGCTGACCATGTAACAGCATGCAGACACCCAGACTAGTGCTCAGGCCTAGACTTACTCCATTTTCTAAAATAAGCTATAAACTACGGTAGGGTAGTAGGATAGACATGATCACAGAAATTATGCAAGTTCTCAAATGCAATGGTGGGTGTGCAAACACATGGGGCTGTTCACAACAGATCTTAAAGACCTCTGCAGGCAACTGGAAGGACCCCATGTAGTGCCACAGAGGTTGATTTAAGCAATTAATTATGTTTTGTTTCTGTGCTTGATAGTGGTTAGGTCTGTTTTCAGGGGAAAAACTGCATTGTCCTGAAGATTTAATGTTTTTAATCTATTTTAATTTCTGTAATTAATTGTAGGTGCCTCTTTACTTATACGTAACTGAAAGGGGGGGGAAGAGATTAATTTCTGAATAAACTTACAAGGGCTATTGTTTTAGTTTGAAAAACAAGGGAGTCTGACATTGACTGATTAGGTTTAAAAAATGCAATAAAAGGTGAAAAAGCCTGAACAGCAATAATGGAGTTTTTCTGACAATTGCAACTTGCAATAAAATCTATTTTTAATGAGACAAAAAGTTAGGAAAAGAAAGCATACCAAAAAAGAGTCTCAAGACCATTCCGCTAAGAAATTTGATTCTAACACCGAACTGTCATCTTTGCAGTCAAATATCTGTCTTTAAAACATCTGCAGAAGGGTTACAGAAATAGAACTACAGCCAAGAGTTCTATAGTCAGTACCACAGTACCACCTTGTGGGGAAACAAAAGTGGCCTCGGTATTGACCTTCCACTGCACAGTTTCAGGAGATACCCATTATATAAATACAAAATTCTAAGACAAATGAAACAGACTCAGGCACCAGCAACGTATGCACTGCATGATTTCTCCCAGTGTCAAATTACTTTTTTTGAAGAATCCATGTTCCAGTCAAAATCTTTCATAAGTCTAATGTAAAAACTTCCTGGAAGAAGAATGTCTCCTTTTACTTTTGCTTGCATTCCTTTCTCGACTCCCATTTACTGCAAATTTATTTCTCTAGCTACACTGAGTCAAAAGAACTATTGCAGCAGGCATGTCAAATTCCACCCCCTCAAAATGCTTCATAAAGTTAAAGGCTGTGACATAAACTAATGTCAGGATCTTTGAGACAACTATTTTTATTGCTTTTCTGTAGCTGCTGTAGAGATTAGAGACAGTAATATTCCTTGAGTACATTTGAAGAAATAAGGTTATCAAATCCTCAGATGCCCAAAGGGAACTATCACCTGCATTTCTCCATTTCTGCCACATAGTGAAACAAATTTGTATGATTAAGTAATTGCTGGCTGTCAGAAGAAACAGTCACCCAGTCGTCATATTTTAGGAACTCTATTAAATGTAATTTTCACACTTTCAAATATAACTTCTCAGAAGTATCTCTGAATTTAATGCCCCTAATAAAGCACAGCAACTAGTTCTTTCTTTCCTAAGTGGCTTGAGTGCTGGCCAAACCAACAGGCAGATTTCCCTCTGTATTCTACTAATGGGCAGCACTCTTAACATCAGCTCTTCCTGACATTTCATTTTGGGGCATTCTTTGCCGGAGACCACCAGTTGGGTCAAACTGGGAAAAACTGTGCCAAAGTATGTATAATAGTCTTTAACATAATGTTGTCAGGGGTGAGGGGAGGGAAGTATTCTTTTGGGAGATTGTTTGGTTGGGTTTTATTTTTTTCCAATATAAAAATAAAGTTTAAACCTATTTGCATTCATGCTTTGGAAAACCTCGTGTTAATGGCAACAGTGCAGGATCAAACCCACCAAGAAACAAACAAAAATTGTATTCAGGTTTATGCATCACACAGAGCTGGGCTGTGAATTTAGATGTCTAAAGTATGGGCGCTGATCCACCTGCAGCTATATTCTACGGAGACCCCAACGCTGGCTTCATGTGGGTTGGTGTCAGATCGCAGTGGTGCGATTCCTCTCACCTCACTTTAAGTAGCTAGAAATTAGGCAATCAATCAGTCCAGTTCCCCATACATACCTCTCTCATGTCATCTCAGACTCCCCAGAATATGCTTCCTGGACCTTCAGCTCATGACCTACATCACATTTGCCAGGCCTGTGCAGAGGTCTCAGAAATCTCTGGGGGCTTCCAAAGTCACTAGGTGGCTATGGGTGGGAATATGAATGAAGCCCTAGGTGTTTAATTGAAGTTTGTCATATAGGCTCCATCTACAGTCAGCGGAAAAAGAGACATCTCCAAACAGTAATTCATTACATCCTAACATATATGTCTATGACAGATGGGAAGAAATACCCTCTGAAGATGTCTCTCTCTCCTTACTCACCAAAGATGTCTAACTTTCAGGTGATCACATTCTGCTGATATGAATATGAAACCTAATGTACAACTGATTATAGACTTTCTCCCTATTTTTGCATCCTGATAACACAGTCCAGGTTGCACATTGTACATACGATTGGATAACTTGACCTGAACTATAATGTATGAATTGTGCCACAAGTCTCAGAGGAAGGATACTAAACAGTCAGCTCAGGTCCCATCATTAGTGGTGGCAGCTAGTGTGGCCTTAATCAGCAGCAGTAGCAGCAACCGCAGTCTGATTGCCAGGTAGTGTCCACGTGCAGAAGCAATGCCTCTGCACCCACCTGCTCTTTTAGGATCCCATGTTCTACAGACCCACCTTCCCTGCTCCCTTCCCTGCGCTAGCAGCACCTCTCTTCTCCAAACATGCATCTCAGCTGGCAGAAAGACTTCAAAACCAATGCCTGCTGTGTGTGCCTCCCCTTCCCCACACTCTCCACCTCCACAAACCAACACCTCAAAGTCACAGCCTCCCCCAAACACCCCTGGTTCAATCCCCACACCCCCAGTCTCCATCAGGGTGGATGTGTCACACATCCCAGGAGTAGCTACCATTCTAGATAATGCAGAGCTATGGCTGCTGCCATCATCCAGCACACGTGCCTCGGAGCGCCTGCTGTGCCGCTAGCCATATACGCCCCACAGTCTGCGAGGTCAGGAGACTTTCTCAGAGAAAAAATACGCAAGTATCAGAGTTACCGTTTCAGGCTGGCTGTGAATCTAGACATCAGCTACGTTTGGAGCTTCCCCTACAATCATGAGATCTATGTATTTGATTTTTTTAGAAAAGTTCATATTTATTCCTCTTCACAAGTAGGGACCGACTGATGTAGTTTTAAATTCCCAAGATGGCATAGGCCTCCAAGTCTCATCAAGTAAATTAGTTAGATATAAGGAAGAAATATTTTACAATGAGGGTGGTAAAACACTGGAACCAGTTGCCCAGTGCCGTGGTTTAGCCCCAGCCGGCAACTAAGCCCCACGCAGCCGGCCGCCCACTCCCCCACGGTGGGACAGGGGAGAGAATCAGAAGAGTAAAAGTGAGAAAACTCATGGGTTGAGATAAAGACAGTTTAATAAGTAAAGCAAAAGCCGCGCACGCAAGCAAAGCAAACAAGGAATTCATTCACCACTCCCCATGGGCAGGCAGGTGTTCAGCCATCTCCAGGGAAGCAGGGCTCCAGCACACGTAACGGTTACTTGGGAAGACAGACGCCATCACTCCCAATGTCCCTCCACCCCTTCCTTCTTCTTTACCCCAGCTTTATACACTGAGCATGATGTCATATGGTATGGAATACCCCTTTGGCCAGCCTGGGTCCGCTGTCCTGGCTGTGTCCCCTCCCAGCTTCCTGTGCCTCTGGCAGGCCAGCATGAGAAGCTGGGCAGTCCTTGACTGCTTAGCAACAACTCAAAACATCAGTACCTTAGCAACATTTTTTTCATCCCAAATCCAAAACATCATCTCATACCAGCTTCTATGAAGAAAATTAACTCTATCCCAGCTGAAATCAGGACACCCAGAGAGGTTGTAGAAGCTCCATCCCTGGAAGCATTCAAGGTCAGGCTGGATGGGGCTTTGAGCAACCTGATCTGGTTGAAGATGTCCCTGCTCATTGCAGGGGGGTTGGACTAGATGACCTTTAAAGGTCCCTTCCAACCCAAACCATAATTTGATGATTCTATGACAATTCTATGAATTAGACAATGGAATGCCTTTGAGAATTCACTTTACCTGACTCCAGAGGGAAGTGATGTGGGCAGTGACATTTCTTTGCATTTCAGCGCAGACTCAAACTAGATGCAAGAGGAGAACAGCTGCAGAGCACCATGTAGCCACAGAAGTGGAGAAGGGGCTTTACAGACGCACCTCTTCCTCCTCACATGAAACAAGGCAGTACAAGCTTTTCAACTTGACAAATTAGCCACTGCTCTGAAATGCTTGCATGCTGTGCTATTTTCAGCTTTTTAATTGCTCATCTTTAACATTCTGGTTTAGGACTTTTGCAAGAAAACCAAACCAAATTCTGTGCTGGACTGGCCAACAGGAGATGGAAGAGAAGCAAGTATCACTGTTCGGAGCCCTTCTTGTCTAATAGTTCAGTTGCTGAGCAACAGACCACCATTCAAATCCTTTCTCTGCCTGAAGGCATTCAAACATTCGTCAAACATTCACCTCACAAAGATGTCATTAAATACCATTTTTAGGGCATTATGAATTGAGCGTTCTTCCTCCTCTCTTGTTCCAATTCGCATAAAACATTCAGTGTCTTTGGGGGTGGATTCTCCACTAGAAAGCAGCATCTATAGGTTAAAAACCTCTCAAATTTTAAAGACATAGAGTCTTGTTGCAGGGAATAAATTTATGAACTAGTAGGTGCAAAAGAATAATGATTTTATGTTCAGAAGCTTGACCTATGCTGAGAAGAAATTCTCTCAAGTGTCATTAACATCTAACCTACTAGTCTGATAAGAAGAGATAGATATATTTATGCTCACTGAAGAATTATATGCTTAGATACTAGAACTTGTTGAGATTATGCCAAAAATTAGGCCTTAGCAAGTTAATTGGCTCAGCACTTCTACTACATTGATCTGGCAGTTGAAGTAATGGCTTCAGTAATGGCCTGAACAACCACTGCCTTTATGAAACACTCAGTTACTGACAGTGGCCAAGTAACACCTGACTTGAAGTTTCTAGGGGGGAGAGAAAAATTTCTGGTGACTTGTCACTTCTAGTTTTACTGTGACTTTTGCTCTTCTCTGATCTCATTTAATTGGGAGCATCATGTGTCTTGTGCTCACAGTAAATCAGAGGACAATGTCCATATTTCATTACCAAACAAGTGATACAATGATATAAACAGCTTACTTCCTTCTTCTGTGATTGTATTTGCTTTATTCTTCCACTGGTGAGAATGTGTCACCTTGATTACAGATTATTTTGACTGACCACTTTAAGATACCTTCCAGAAAGCTGTATCATCCTAATGATATATGGCAAAGCACGTTAACAAGTACCCCTTTAGAAAGGGCCAGATCTTTGTGATTGTTATTGTATATTACAAAACGCTGACTTTCAGCATTGGTTATAACAAACGTGAATCAAGTATCAATTCAAAATATGACTATTCGGTGATATCTTTGAGTCCTCCATGTGCATACATAGGCTGTTAGCCAACTACACATCCACAAGCAACCAGAATGCAGAGCCACACACAACGCATTCCTGCACACAGAACCCAGCTGGAGCTGCAAGTCTGTGTTCGGCACTCACGCCGTTGGCTATTGCAAACCGCACAAGAATCAGGCTGCCTTCTGTGGAGATGTTTCTAGCCTGCTAGTGTATTTCCTAGAAACACAGCACAGTCCAGGTTGGAAGGGACCTCAAAAGATCACCTGGTCCAACCCTGTGTGGGAAAGGGAGGCTAGATGAGGTTATCTAGCACCCTGTCCAGTCACATCTTGAAAACCTCCAGCGATGGGGAATCTACCACACCCCTGGTGAGGTTGTTCCAGTCAATGATTGTTCTCACTGTAAAAAATTTCTTTCTTGTATCAAGGTGAAAACTTTCCTCATGTAACTTGTACCTATTGCCCCTTGTCTTCTCCATATGGCTCTTCATGAAGAGAGAGCCTCCATCCTCTTTGTAGCCACCCTTTAACTACTGGAATACTGTGATGAGGTCCTCTCCCGAGAATTCTCTTCTGCAGGAAGAAAAGACCTAACTCCCTCAAACTTTCCTCATAGGGCAGGTTCTCTATTTGACCTACAGGTCTACATGTTCCTTGTTTCTGTAAGTTCTAGCTGGTATGAAACCAGAAACTAAGCACACAGAGCATCTATTCCTGTTTCTTATTCAAATAGCAGAACAGATCTTCTAGAACGGAAAGATTTTGAAGACAAGTTCCTCATCCTCAATGTGCATGAAGACTACATTAGTCTTTATCCTCAATGCATGATGAAAGTCATGAACAGTCTGCTCTCCTACTTCCAGTCCACTGTTCCAGTGCTTTGTGGTACTCCACCCACTTATGAGTCTTGTGTAAAATATACAAGGCTGTCATCTCCCTTTTCTAATATTGCTTAAAAATCATACCTGCAATAATTCCCTTCTCTTGCTCTGATTCATAACTGTGAAGCTTTAAAAGATTAAAAAGAGATTGATGTTCCTTCTCCAAGAAATGAAAAAATAAAAATCCCCTCTCCTTCAACTCATACTGCAGAACAGGGCCTTACTCACGTACTTTTGTCAATATAATGCTTACTTCACCTTACGAACATACCAGTTCATTTCAATGTCTACTCAGCTAAAAAAAGACCACGATAAGAATTCATTATATTATTTACACTTTTAATAGTGCTTGTTTGGCCAACATATGTTTGGAAGAAACCTCCTTAAGCAATGAATACGGTGCTCTCACAGATAGTTATGACAAATAAACAATTTCACTGATAAGGCATTATCCAGTGAAGTGACTTTTGCCCTGATGGCAAGAAACCCTTTTCAGGTTTCTAATCCGCATGCATTAACAGGATTCCTGTGCCAAAAGAAGCTTCCTTTTGCTTGAACATCACTTATCCACCAGTACAGTTTACCTCCCCAATACCTTTATCTTTCCAATCTCTTTAAGAAGCAGCAACATATATCCTCTCTGTCTTTGTTTTGCAGAATTAAACATGCCAAGTTGTTTTATTTTCCCTTCTGTGGTAAGCCCTCTCTTATCTTGACCATCTTTGCAGCTTTTCTCTGCAATTAGTTAGGTCTCAATTCATTTTTCTTGCAAAGCAGATAACAAACACTGTAAAGTCTTTCAGATGAGGTCTGTATAACCTTGCATAGCTTTATTGGATATATCATACAAGATATATAAGCTTGCACTTTTTCCCAGGCACATTATCTACAAGACTCATAGTCCTCCTAAAATCAGTTAAAACATGCAATCTGTATTCTTCTTCATCTCTTCCCAGTAAGCCTGTGTCATTGTTTAACCCCAGCTGGCAACTAAGCACCACTCAGCCGCTCACTCACTTCCCCACAGCCAGATGGGGGAAAGAATTAGAAGAGTAAAAGTGAGAAAACTCATGGTTTGAGATAAAGACAGTTTAATAGGGAAAGCAAAAGCCACGCACACAAGCAAAGCAAAACATGGAATTCATTCACTGCTCCCCATGGGCAGGCAGGTGTTCAGCCATCTCCAGGGAAGCAGGGCTCCATCACGTGCAACAGTTACTTGGGAAGACAAATGCCGTAATTCTGAACGTCCCCCCCTTCCTTCTTTTTTCCCCTCCAATTTATATGCTCAGCATGACATCACATGGTATGGAATATCCCTTTAGTCTGTTGGGGTCAGCTGTCCCAGCTGTGTCGCCTCCCAACTTCTTGTGCACCCCCAGCCTACTCGCTGGTGGGGTGGTGTGAGAAGCAGAAAAGGCCTTGTGTAAGCACTGCTCAGCAGTAATGAAAACATCCCTGAACTACCAACACTGTCTTTAGCACAAAATAAAAACATATACCCCTACAAGCTACTATGAAGAAAATTAACTCTACCCCGGCCAAAACCAGCACAGTCTCTTATAGGATAACAAGATGTTTTGAGTTCTTAAATTAGTTAATGTACTAGCACTCTGATATTTTAAATATTAGCCCGTTTATTTCTCTCGTCCTTGAGGTCATCTAATTTTTCCCATTTGATATTCTTATCCTCCTCTCCATTAACTATGCTGTCTAAACCTGTGTCACCAAAATCACTGACACCCTCCTAATTTTCTTATCAACATCATTAAAGGAATTAAGATTAATAAGATTGCTCTCAAAACTGAATCTTAAAAAAAAAAAATCTATTAGTAACTTCGTTCCAATACTCCCCTTTTGGTAGTCCCCATTGTCTTCTGATTACTCCCTGACTCTCCTTACCCACTTCCAGTTCTTTTAATGATTCTTACCATGTCCAGCTTAATTAATAATTTCACACAAGGCAATACATCAAATATAATCAAGACAAAATAGTTCTATGCATTCCCCTTGCCTAAAAATATCACAGAATTTATCAAATATAATCTTTTGTTAATCTGAGATAATCTACCTTTGATTAAAAAGATGTGACATTTTATTCCTCTCACCTCCATCTTTTTTTATTCTCTCCGTCACATTTTATTTTAAAGCCTACTGAGAGTAGAACAACACATATTTAGATGCCTGGATCAATTTCTGCACGTTTCTAAAATATCTTTGCTATGTTATAGTTACCTGGTAACATATTTGCCTCTCTCTGACACACCTTCTATCAGAAATTTCATTCACCATGTCTTTCAGACCTCTCAGCTGAAGATCAGCCAGTCTATTGCCTTCTGTCTCTTGCTCTTCTCTGTGTGCTAAATTTTTTAGTATCTTTTTCCCACTAGCCACTTTGTCAGCCAACCGCAGCTGCTGATAGCTGCAACAGGGGAAACACATTAGTTTGGTTTCAGGACTGCATCTAGATCATCTCCCACCTTTACTTCACCTTACTGCACAGTCAGCTGCATTACACCTCTTTCCTAGCTCTCTTGGTTATTTAGGCTGCTGGAAAACTTTTGAGATCTAACACGCCTCAGATTAGGAGGCAAAATAAGGTTCAGAAACAATTGTGACCATTTGAGTTCCTGTAACATTCATACAAGAGAACTACTTTTTCCTTTCACCAAAGTGATTACAGTTCCTTGCATACAGTTGTATTTAGTAAAGCAGCTCATGCATCTATTTTGCAAAGCTTTTTTTTTAAAAAATATATGCTTGTTATTACAAATGATAAGGCACACCACAATTTAAGGAATTCATAGCTTTTTAGAAGACTTTACATAGTGTTGGGAAGCCTTCCCATAAAAGGAAAGAAGTAATAAGAAAGCATAAAGTGTCTTGGGACTACTATCTCGGTGTATTTGGCAGAAGACATCCTTGTACTGCAAGACAGAACTGGTGAAATCTTTGAGATTCATAGTGAAATCTGACACACAAAATGCTGCAACCCGCTCTTGGGCAATCTTAACACAAGAGCTGAAGAAGCTACATGAGAAGAGTGGATTAGGCAACAACTGCCATACTGAGCAACAGAAATCTTTCCATAACATCACGGTGATTTGTAGTCATGAGATATTTTCACTGTACCTGCACTGCAACAAGATGTGAGCTTCTCCAGGATCCCTCTCAGCTGGGACCTGAATTTGTATGGCATGTGTTTCATGGTGTGCTCCATACTATTGGTCACCAGGACCTGCTGTGGCCTCACACTTGCAAGGCAATGCACAAGACAGCTCATCCACCAGTTCTTGTCACTCAGTCACCCAGGCTAATACCTCTCCTTTTAAGTCCCACAGGTTTCCTATGTATAGTATGCATCCAGACACTTCCCAACACACAGGCAAGGCAAAGCTGATGACTCGCAATCAGTTCTACAGCTGATGTCAAGGTCTTTAATCACATTCCCCCAAACTGAAATGACATAACTTCCTATCTACAAGACAAAATTTCACAAGAAAAAAAAGTCAGTCAGTCTTGTCAGAAACCTGAAATATTCCTGTGCTTAAAGCTAGAAGGGAACCTTTCTTGTTGTACGTATGCCAGTTGTTGAGACCATCCAACATCTTCCACCACTGCTTTCTAGCATCCTTCTTCCATTGCTTAAAATGAGCTTTTTTAGCCAACTGAAAAAAAAAAAATTGCATATACTAAAAATACAACACAAGTTGAAATCTTTTGAAAGAAGAAATCACTTAGCTTTTTTCTAAGTTAGAGGAAAAACAATGCTGGTTTGCTCTTCTTAAACTCCTATAACTGTTACATGGAGAAATTTTAAGGGAGCCAGACAGAGGGTAGCCAGGATAATATATCTGCGCCTTTGTCCGTACTCATGAAAATGTGCCCAAATTCTAAGCTGTAAGATTTTGTATATGTTGGATAAATTTTAGCTAAGATATGCAGATGTTAGGGCTAAGTCTCAGGTCTGTTAAGCTGTCCACGTAGACTTACTTTACATTTGGCATAAGACCAGCTGCCTCATGTGAAAAAATACAGCTCTTAAACCTGCTCTATGACAGGAGATACAAACAGCTCCTCATCAGTTGTCTTGGGTTTGAGCATTTGTGCACACTCTGACTATGGTATCCTGAGACTTCCAACAATCTTTACGTGGTCTCATTCCTGGCAGTGTAACCTCTTTCCAACGTTAAGAGACAAGCAATTGAGACCCAGAAAGTGGGCTTCACAGGTTCTAGGTTTTTCTTCTAAACACAAGAGCAGCTTTTCTCTGACATAAACACAGCCTGTGGCAGATGCAGCTTTTATTTAATTTCAACCTTCAAATGTGTTTGTTGAATAAATATTTTAACATTCTGTTTTGGGGTGTACAAGTTATACACAGTCCCCAACGCAGCTAATTAAAACTCTGTCAGTCAGAAAACAAAATGAAGTAACATCAGAATTACCACATCCTTAAAACCCCATCTGATCTTTGCAACAGCGACATTTTGATAATGATGATGACTCTGTTTTCACAAAAAGAGAGCTCATTATTTTTGAGATACATCATACATTATTTTTTTTCTACATCAATTTCTGAAAGGAAATAAACCTTACAAGCAACTATAACTGGAATGCTCTCCTCTGCGCTCTTAATTCTCATCAACAAAAAAATAAAGATAACAGAAAAATCTCACCACTAAAATATGAAAGACTTCAACTGTCACTTGCCTGATAACATCCTCAAGAAAGGTCTGTGAAACATAACAAAAAGACAAATATTCAGTTATTTTTACTAGAGATCACCAACTGCCACCTAAAGTACCACCACCCACCTGGCCATCTTTCTAAAAAGCACTGATGTAGTTCACCTTCCCTAATACATAGCATAAATGTCCAAAAAAAAGAAAAAAGAAAGTTTTAAGTTCAGAATTCTGCCCGACACTATGCTCAAGATTGCAACTAGGTATCAAGACCAGCAGTGACAGACTTTCACACATCCTTTTTTTTCATTCACTCCTGTTCCTTAGCTTCAGTTTACTTCATGTGTTGGCCACCTTGAATACCAGTCTTAAAAGCATTTAGAGAACTGAAGCAATTCATCCAGCACTGTGAATTTATCTGAGAGGAGTCTGGTTTTGATCTGATCTGCAGTTTCTCAATACCTCAGAAGTCCATATTCTTCATCTTCCAACACCCAATATATTCCACACCCAGCAGCTGAGACAGGAGTAGCTGCTGACACTGAAGTTAAATGCTTTAAGTCGTTGGGTCCAGGTACAAATGCGGTACTTTGTGACTCCATGTCACAGTATGATGAAGATGTGTACTATCAGTGGCTTTCATGAAGATGAAACTGAAACGCAAATCATCCAGAGACTACGTATCTGGAGAGCACCAGGGTCAATATGAACATTCAAA
Organism: Phaethon aethereus; assembly: GCF_964289735.1. Lineage (NCBI taxonomy): Eukaryota > Metazoa > Chordata > Aves > Phaethontiformes > Phaethontidae > Phaethon > Phaethon aethereus. The sequence goes on along the minus strand of NC_138576.1, from coordinate 42,939,221 downwards.
CCTATATACAACCTCCAAGAAACTAAGGGCTCTGAATAATCCCATTGCTGCATGAAGCAGATTATTAGCCAGATTTTGTGGTACCTGGAACTTTCCCATGTCTAACAGAAGCCTCTTTAAATCCTTCTAGACCAAATCATATGAGAAAATCAAAAAGCAACAGGAACTCAATGCATTCCGGATACAAGTCTGCTCCCCACGCACATACAGATCGCTTGGGCGATGTAATTGCACCAATCCAACCTGTTCTGGAGACTAGTTTCACCTTGCATGCAACACAGTCAACCAGTACATGTACCATGACTGCTTGTCCGGAAATCCTGGACAAATTACTACAGCTGACAGAAAAAGGCAAGAGGGGAGCAAACAACCCAAAATGACAGCCTGTCAAAAAGCACAGTAGCTCTGACAGAGGTATTTTCACCTTAGCTTTTCTAACAACTGAGCCATCATGAGAGTATCACTGCCCATATTCATCCTCCATCTTCTCTTTCCCAGTTAATTGCTTAAGCAGCTTCCTCAGGCTAGCCCTGTAACCCAGCTCTACCTCCCATTTACCAGACTTCACTGTGAGGTACAGACATTCACTAGCATTTTAGCAGAGCAAGATCTCGGAAAGTGTACTAGATCTACTAAACTTACACACTATTAATAGTATTGTACAGTAACATAACTTTTTATATATAGCCCTGAGGCTAAACATATCAAAATGAAGTACAGCTGTTTCAGTGAAACACGGGAGCTAAAACCACTCATCCCAGCACTGGCTTCACACCGTGGGTCGCCCCGAAGCCTCAGCCTGTGAGGTTTACCATCAAAAAACATCGACGCGCTGCTCCAGCTAACAGTCAAAGCAGACACTAGCTGTTGGAGGAGTGGGCCGAGATTCCGATTAGCTGGGGTCAGGAGAGGGAGCGGTTAAGGTATATGTTCATTCCCCAGTCCTATTCCCATTACTGCTCCGTGTTTACATTATTCGCTTCATCACCCTCCGCTCCCCAGCTACCCTCCTACACATGCTTCCCCCCGAGAAAGAGCCGCTGAAGAGCACAGGCCTCCCATCGCCGCGCTTCTGCCTTCAGAGAAAACGCGTCCCGAGACGCATGTCCCCCACAGCTACACCCCTGCCCCTGGAAAAATACAGATGTATATAAGGAAAAGGTATATTCAGCACTCGAGGCGTGTTGCCGCGCACGCAGCTAACGCGCGGCCGGCGGCTGCCTCGGCCCCCGCCGGCCCCCTGCGGGGCAGCGGCACCGTGCGGCCGCGGGGAGCCGGCGGGGCCTCGGGGTGCGCCGTGCCTGATAGTTGCCTGCAGCCCGGGAGACCCGCCCGCCGCCGCCTCCGTCTCCCTGGCCCCGGGGGCAGCCGGCACTACCCGCCGCTGCTGCTGCCACCGCCTTTCCCGCATCCCCCGGCCCGCCGCTGCCGGCACCTGCGCAAGCGGCAGGAAGAGGAAGCGGGCCGAGGCGGTGGCTGCTCCCCCTGGCGGAGGCGAGCTGCAGGGCGGGGCGGGGCGCGGCGGCGGTGGGCGGGGCGCGGCGGGGGCGGGGTCGCCGGCGCCAGGCCGTGGCCCAGCCGCTTGCCGCCTGAGTAGCAGCCGCCGCCGGCGCCTTTCCCCGTCCCGCCCCGCCCCGCCCCCTCCGTCGGCGCTCCCTCCCCCGCCTTCCCAGCCGGGGCAGCAGGAAGCGGCTCTGATGTCAGCGGCGGCCGCGGCGCGGCTCTGAGCGGCTCCCCCACCCTTGTCGCGGCCCCCTCGCCCGCTGCTGCCGCCGCCGGGACTGCCGAGGCGCCCAGCTTCGGCCCCGGGGGCGCCCCCTTCTCTCGGCCGGGGACGCGCGGTCGAGGCGACTCCCAGGCTCCGCAGAGGCCGCGGCCTAGGGCAGCCGGCGCGGCGCTCCGCGGCGGTGCGGGAGGGCGCGGGATGCGGAGCGGTGCCCCCGCCACCGCTGCCGGGGCCTCCGCCCGCCTCCACTGAAGTCCGCGGCCGCCGCGGATGCGGCCTCGCCCCGCGCGGCGGCGCCTCGGCCAGGCTCCCCCCGACCTGCGCCCGCGCGGAGGGCAGGAGCCGCCGCCGCGCCCCGCGTAGCCCCGGCCGCGGCCCAGGCCCTCGGCAGCCCGGCGCCGCGCCCTCCGCCCCCGGCCTGCCCTGGCCTCTCCTCCCCCAGGTGAAAGAGGAGGGATGTCCGCTGCCGCCTCCGCTGAAATGATTGAAACCCCCCCGGTCCTCAACTTCGAAGAAATCGACTACAAAGAGATCGAGGTGGAAGAGGTGAGTGAGGGCCCCGCCGCCCGGCGGCCTCCCCACGCACGCCCCCCGCGCCCCGGGCGCGGCCTGCTGGCGGGCCTGCCTGGCCCCCGCCGCCGCGCCTGCCCCGCCGCTGCCCCCGGGGGCCCCGGGGTTGCCCTCCCCGGCGCCGCCGCCCCGCTGGCGACGGGCCGCGGAGGCTTCCTGGGTGCGCGGGGCCGCCGCCCCCCAGCCCCGCCTGCTGTGTACCTGCCCGGGGCTTCCCTTCTCCTCTGGATGCTGCCGCGGTTGGCGCCAGCGAACAAATGCGGCGTGGCTGGGAGCGGAGGTGCCAGCGTACTTCTGCCAGCCCTGGTGCTGGGTGCTGTACTGCGGGGATGTATTTAAGCGGGATAGATTTATTCAGGACTTTGATTTTAAAACTTTCGCCGCCCATTTTGCCACCCACTTTAGTATGCGGTGGCAAACAGTTGTCAAACGCTGTCACAAGAGGGGACTGTTAATTCTGATGTTTCTTTTGGGTCGCTCTTTCTGTATGCACCTACTTTCTCCTGCCACCTAACTGAACCATTGTATATATAATCATCATACCAATGTTAATTATTTGCTAAGTTTACAGCTCTGTTAGCTGTAAAGATGTACAGATCTTTTTGTATTATTTTTTCTTAACATAGACTAGTGATGTTGGGCTCATGAACCTGGAGCGTTTCATTTGTAAGTTACCTGTGCATGTTACCTAGGAGGTGACATTCAGTTATTGTATTAGGCAGTTGGAAGCAAATATTTCTTCTTCTTTTGTAGAAAGTTTCCTAGTATATTTATTGCCTTAGGTTCTTTGAGGCTAGAATGGGATGCCAAAAGTACAGGATTTCATATGTACCTTTCATCAGTCTGGATTTCCTGTAAAATTAGGATGGGTGTGATCTAGGATAGCATGTAAGCTTTACTAAAGGGCTCAGTAGTATGTATATAGCACGATGTCTAGCTCTCAGAATCACACAAAAATATTGCTACTGTTGGATTTTTTTCTTTCTCATCTGTTAACATCTTCCAGGAATGAACTCGCTTCACGAAGACCCATACTGAAATTGATGAGGCCAGCTTGTAGAGTCTGGACCTGACAGACACCCAATACTGATGAAACAGTCTTTGTGCTTTCACTTGTAGATTTAAGAACTTTCTCTTTCAGTAATAATTACCCTCTTTTTCTTAAAATGTTTATGTGGAAGTGAATTTAGTTTTGTGTAGTAGCTTTTATAGATATCATAACCAGTGTCTCCAGTTTTTAAAGTGGTTTTGCTAGATATCTGTTTGTTCATAATTATTATGCTGGGCATGTATGGCCTGGGAGAGTTCACAGAACATAAAATCTGCAATATTTTCATAAAACACCAGGGTACTTTCTGCTCTATTCAAGTAGTTTTGGGGTAACTTCATCTTTCACCATAGCAGACACTGGAAATTCTCAGAAGACAGTATCTTCCAAAAGATTGCCTTCCCCATTTCTATGAATATGGCAATCATGAACATTTTTTTACTCTGTAACTTTAATCATTCCTCTTCCCTTTATGCATTTAACTGCTTTTGATAATATGCTGACTTTTTTGCAACAGTTACTAATGGACAGGGGTCAAATCACATCTTTTGGGAGAAATGGTTTTTCTCACCCAAAGAAGAAAATAAAGTTGATAAGAATTTATCCCTCATAAGAAGGTGCCCTGTGATGGCTCACAGGAGTGAGTAGCACATCTAATACGTTAGATATAACCCTTTGAATAACTAAAAAGCTATACGAATCTTTAATCCTCACACACCCTTGGGAAGCTGTTAGCAAGGATTATATTGCTGTTTTACAAGTAGAAAATGTGGAGCTGCATAGTGTGTAGTTGGTGTAACTAGAATTTATCATTCTAAGGTTTAATGTTTGGAGCTTATCTGTGTCCTACATACTGTCTAGTCCCTGTAGAGATGGGACTATATGAATGAAAATGTATGTAGAAACTATGTCTAAGCAGTTATTTATGCTTTAATGTGATTGTTGCATTATCCTCAAAGTAGTATCTCTGTTGGAGATGACAAAACTCATATGATATAAGCAGGGGAGCTCTCAAAGTGTTTTCTCCATGAGAAAATTTGGTGACAGGTGGTGTCGCATTTTGAGTTACGCTCAGTACCTGTCCTGTCAGAAATTCTTACAGGCAATGAGGATAGTGCTGAACACAGTCTAAACGTCATTGCACTGAGAGAGAAGTAAGATATACTTTAGAATAAAACAGGTGAACTGGAGATCATACTTAGACCTTGTTTTTTGCAGCTTGTGGGTGTTGACCTCTTACTCACGATGCAGTTTTAGAGCAAATAGTCAACTTTGCAGTTGTAACAAAACATACATCATTACTGAGGATTTTCTGTGCTCTCACTGCAGGCTCAGAAGTTTTCAGAGATTTTTTTTTTAATGGCTGTAAGGACTCAAAATGGTCAAATTTTAATATGCTTGGTAAACTTCAGATGTTTCAAAATGGAGTGTCAACAGATCTACAGTGGGAACTCAAATGAATGCTTCTATAATCATAGCTTTGCCGTTGTATTATCAAGGCTGTCTTGTCAGCAGATAGCAGTCCCACTCTGCCACTGGTTTATTAATAGATATTGAAGTTCTGGAATACTTGCAGGGCCCTGAGTCCTTGCTAATAAATGCGAGATCTATAAGTGTGCTTTCATTTAGGTTTGGCTGAACTCTACTGGATAATATCAAGAATACACCATATTTTGTTTTAGCTACCATGCATATGACTAACTGTACTATAGTGTTACTTCCCATCGGTCAAACACGTCTCCAGTTTCAAGCTGCCTTTTCATTATTTAAAGTACTTAGATTGAAGTAAATACAGAGATAATAGAATGAGTTGGAGTAAAATTAAAATTGATGTGACACAGTGAAAGCATCTTCAAAACTAGAAGGGGAAAAATAACGTAAAACTTGGGTTCAACAGAAATGTTCTCTTCTTCACCATGCACATTTTTGACTGTAAGAATGTCCTCTCAAGTTTTCAGGTATTAGACAAATCATTAGAAACTGAATAAATAAAACCACATAATTTATCTGAAAACTTAATATAACTGAAATAAAGTTAATAATAAAAACCCTAATAGCCCTATTTTAAAATCTCATCTTTAAATCTAGGCTAAATATTGCACTCTCCTCAGAAAAGCTTTCGCATCTAAGCAATGAACAGACTTTGGTTTTGAATTGTTCTGGCAACCTGCTCCCTGCCAGTCTTTCCTGAAAATCCCACAGCCCTTCCTCCATCATGTAACTCGATAACAGTCCCATACATGACCAAAAGGCAGACCTCTTCATCACATGATGTGTGTACGCCTTAGCCAAAAGATGCATGTCTGGTCATGTATGCTGTGGCCCTGCCCAGTCACTGTGTGATGTAGCCAGGTTGAAAACCATTGCCATATTTGTGTAGTTGCAAGTTTTTGACAGTCTGAAAGCCTAACTTATTTGAAAACTGTTGTTTAACGCTCTGCTGATATGCTGTAGTATACAATGAAGTTTATTTTCAACAGTCTATTTGGGCAACAGTAGTAAATTCTAAGGGGATTTAGGATAATGTTTTCTTTAAGATGAACAGGTAAGCTTTCTAGATATTTATTTTAGAAAACCTACTTAAAGTGCCAACAACTAAGGAGCTGCAATTTATGGCATGTTCACATAGCTTAGATGTTTTTGAAACAGTTGAATAATTTCATTAACTGCCCGAGAAGTGCGCTGAGACCTGCGTGTGTTCCTTGCAGTTACAGAGCAAAACAATTTGGAGACAAGAGAATGAGGAATACAACATGACAGTCGGTTTTTGCTCCCCCTTACAGTAGTGAATCGTTTACTGTATCTCACTAACTTTAAAAAAGTTATGTTCGTTATGCTACAAGGTAAAGTGGATTTGTCTAAACTACTGCTGAGCATGGAATTTTTAATACCTCCATGTATAAAACTTAATTGTTTTTAAGTCCTAGGGGATTGTGTCCAGTTGTAGAATACCCATTCTAAAAGTTTGCAAAATTGGAAGGCATTTGGATGAGAATCGCAAGTGTGACTTGAGATCTCGACAATATTCTTGGATATCTGATGTGGGTATGAAAGGCTTCATTCTCAAGAGCCGAGAGTGGTAGTTAGGAATCCGTTGGAAGTCAGTCACATCCGCAATTTCTCAGCCTTTTTCAGAAAGTAAGCCTTCAAGGTGCAAAGTTGGGCATCCAGAAGCAAAGGCAAAAAACTAGTACATGGTGAAAACATAAGCTAGATTTTCTGTGATTGTGCTCTAAATACATTTCTGATTTAATTCAAATCACTATTTTAATTTTGTTGAGTTATTTTAAGTTTTAGTTTAATTTTTAAGTTTGAGTGGAAGATTCTCTTCATTCATCTACATAAGAAAATAGCTGAAGTGTCAGCTGGAGTGTGAATTTATAGCGGAAGTTATATAACACTGATTTCATGTGGATGAAATCTAGTGTTCAGTAAGTGTTAGGAAATGGCTAATAAGCTAGTTAAACTGTTAATGTGAGACCTTACACTTAGTTCTACACATGCAGATTTATTCAATGAATCAATTTGCGTCCTGTAAAATAAACTTGCATTTTATTCTGATAAAGAATGCATGGGGAAGAAAACTCACAGGCTCTTCTATTCCAGTGATGAAAGCAAGATGCGCATTTCTGAGATAATAGAAGTTCCACGTCTAATGCAGAAGCTGAGGTCACAACCGAGCGACAGTGTAACTGCTATCAGAACTTGGGGCGGGGCAGGAGGCCTCTCCCTAGGAAAAAAACTAAAACAACAGAACTAGCTTCGCGTGTCCCTTATCTGTCCCACCCAGTGGATTCTAGCAGTACTCGACTGACTGCAGAATGATTATTTGTTTTTCAAAGACCAGTAATTATAGAGTATGCCAGCCCAGCAAGCCTGCTTCACCCCAAGTGCCTCATTACCCAGCATTTTGTATCTAAAACTAGAATCTCCTGTCTGGGCTGCTGTGACAGAACAAATCGATTCATCAGGCAAGTGTTTTGTTAACGTTTTAAAATTACTGGTAATTAAAATGAGTTCAGTTCTTGAGACAGATGTGTAAAAGGCCATCAATATGTAAAAAAGCTGGAATGAAAGTGTAACCTGATAAACTGTTACATTTGCTTGAGATGGATGCATTTCTTAGAATGACCTAGCTATCGAAATGCAAAGAGGGTTGGTTGTATGTTCAGAGCAAAGGAAGAATTTTTGGAAACACACATAATTTTGGGAACATATGTGATGGTACTTTGATTCTCCATAAACATGTTCTAAAGAAGTTGAAAAGAGAATGATTTCTTAAAACAGAACTAAATGCAGATAGCCAAATCACTAAATAATAGCTGTACAGTGTTGAGCAGCTCTGACAGATGATGCACTAAATATTCACCAACTGTATTAGTTTCTGACAAGCCAAGGTTATGTATATTTATGAAGAATATAAGTTGATTTTTAATAAACTTTTTCCTTCATTAAGAAATCTTTTTCTTACGATGCTTTGCATAACTTTAAAGGTGAAACTTGGAAACTAAGTCTAAATTACTTAGTCTACTTAAAATTAGTGGGATTGCTTACGGCGGGCTGGGGGAGGGGGAGATTGACGTTTGGGGTTTTTTCATTGCTGTACGAATCCCAGAAAGGGAAAGCAACATTTAGAATTGGGTTGAGCACTAATAGAAATAAACTTAACCAGTCAAAGAACGTAGCTGTAAGAATTGGCAGATGTGAACTCCTTCCTAAAAGTGCTGCCAGGGTATTGGCCACAGTCATTTGTGCCATGGGGCCGATTTGCTTCAACCCGCTTAATAAAGCGTAGCACACGCAGAGGAAGCAAAGCTGGAATTTGAGACTGGTTGAATGAATGACACAAAATTTGGCATATATTTTTAGGGGCTGTAAATTGTTGTTCATGGCTTCTTTTGGCACTTCATTATTTTATCTATGTGATTTCCATGTGTCGTATGGGCAGATGTATGAAAAACTGAAAATATTAGTATGTTTTATTGGAACTCTGGTAGGTAGAATAGAAGCAACTAAATTTAAAATTGCATTTCTGTTTTTACAAAGCGCTGTAGAACATCTTTTTTTTTTTTTTCTTTTTTCCTCGTCCATCTTGCATTGTGTCTGAAGCTTGAGGGATCCAAAAGTTCAGCTTACCTAAACCTTTCATTTGCAAATATACCAGTAACCAAATGGACATAGATATTAAAGATAATACAGAGAATGCTGTCTGTTCGGAAGCATGAGCTTTGTTGGTTTTGTGTTGTGTGGTTTTTTTAACTGCTTTTCTTGCTTCCCAAAATCGTAAACACACATGTCATGTAGATACTGCAAATTATGAAGACAATCCTCCCAAAGAATACTACATCTGCTAACCAGAGCTTTTATATTTTATTGCTATCTTATATATCCAGCAAGGTTGTTTTAGAAAGAAAAGCACTAGGTATCCAGCGTGCAGAGCTAACTAGCATGAAAACTTCATGGACAGAGAAGACAACTTTGTATCTTTAGTCTTTTGAGTGAATAGAAAACTTCTGTAGTTAATGCAAAGTTGAAACTAATGCTTCCAATTTTGACATTTGATGGGGGAATAGGGTGCATCTGAATATTGAGTTGTATTTTTCTTGTTTTACTGTGGGAGGGGGGAAAATTATTGGTCACATCCCTTAGGACAAAATACATCCTTAAGGGCTTAACATATCTCCAGTCTCTATTTCCTGCACGATTTCTAGTCTACATACTTACCAGTCAGTAATAGTCTATATACTTACAAGTCAGTATCATGTATCTTTGTTTATGTACAGCATTTGATGCTATTTGTACACAGAGGCAGAGGTAATGTTTGTTCCAAGGCTCTTGTATGGTTCAGATTCTTTAAATAAGACCCTAACTACATTATCTGGAAAACATGCAAATGGCACTGTCTTCTGCCATGTCACTTTGTCACACAGTAAAACATAACTTTTTACTGGTTTGAATTTTATAGGGAGAGGAATAAATTTTTATATACTTTTCAATCTTTAGAGCTCTTTAAGCATTTCTGCCAGTTTAAAATGAGTCTGTGTCATGCACTAGCCAAGTGATACTTGACAAACTTAATTCTATTCTGTGGGAAAGTAGAAGCCCTGGAGTTCTATTTCTAAATGTGTCACCTGCCCTATATTTCCTTTTTTCTCCTAGAAGATATTTAGACAGACAAACTCTTTTACCAAAAGAATGTTTATTTTTAGATCATTTTCCAAACATACACAGTGCTACAGATCAACTGCTGTTTACTGATTTGTTGTGTCAATAATTCCATTAACTGTGCTTCATATAATTCAGAATATGCACTACTGACCAAACATATGGTGTGGCACCAACAGCAGGGGACAAGAAGGAATGAGCGTGAAGAAACTAAAGTTCAGGCAGCACCTCCCTCCTGTGCTATTAGGTTACTTAGTTCCAGCACACGGTGTTGAAGGAAACTACGTAGTATTTGAACTGTTCTGACAAATTCTAAGACTTACTCCTTTCAGGAATAAATTCAGTGACAACTTAAAGGAAGAAAATTAAATGTAAGTGGAATCCACCACAAGCTCCGTTCTGTTGATTATAAAGGATGTTTTTACGATGAGTAAGATACTTTTTCCAGATCAAGTAAGAATGACATACTGGGCTTTCACATATGGTAAACTTCAAGCTTGTGTCGGATCCGTCATTGCTTCTGACGGTTGCTCCTTTCATATGCTGTCCAAGTGGCTGAGCTGCTTTAACAGAGGATCGGCTCTTCTCTGTTTTCCCTGTATCCTAGGTAAATATTCAGTGCATTCATGTCCTCTTCTCAAGTTCAACCCTCTGCCTAAGCAGGCACCAAGTCACTGATAAATTGTTATGAAACCTTGACTGCACAGTCATTTATCAAACTCCTTTCACCAACCATAAAATTTATATATCTGGTGGTCTCTCTCAGTTTTCTATTATGTAATTAAGATTTAGATTGCCTGGTAAACTCTTTCTGTTGGTGCCTGACACTGATTTTTTTCTTTTTTGTGTGTGTGATTTGTTGGGTTTTTTTTCAGTCATCAGCAGGACTTCATAAAGTGCATCTGATTCCTGGAATTTACTCCAGTTTTCAACTAGAGACCAAGTACTGTGGCATTCATGGCACAATGTAAAACATCATATTGGGTGGTACACTTGTTTATCTTAGTTTCTTCCTTGAATAGAAATGTTATTTAAAAATACGGCAAAATTGAAAAATAACGTTTTCTCTACTATGTGAACTGGAAGTTCATGTACCGATTCTTGGTGTTAAACTTAGAAATAGTCATGGATTTATCTTAAGGGGAACGGTATGCAATTGTATTGGCTTATGGCCTGAATTTGACCATGTGGAATCAAATGCAAGATATACTTGTGTTTTCTTTTTTTTTCTTAAATGTGTTATTTTATTCTTATACACATGTGAAAAATAAATATATTTAATAATACAATATATCTAGTATATATTACTTAGTCATAATACTAAAATTATATCTAGATTACATATAATATATTTGTACATATGCACATAAACAAGTCTTTTTAGCAAGACAAGTCAAAAGAAGTAACCCTGATTCATCACAAACTGTTGTAAACTGTTCAGGCCAAGTTTAAAAAAAAAAAAGTCAAATTGCTTCATTAAATTTTATCAGATGCATCTGAGACCAATCTTTTAACTACTTTCAATTTTTTAACTGTTTTTTAACTGTGTCACTGGATTAAATGTAACAGAGCTGTAGCCAAAAACCGTGAAAGAGCGTGAGAAAAGGAGCCTTCTCAAAGGAGTCTCGCTTAGCCTTGTGTGTCAGCTGTATCCAGCTAGGAGAAATCATTATATGCACACCTCATTTTCCCTAAGTGGAGGGAAGAGTTCTTCCCAGTTCCTTGACCAGTTTGGGTTCCTCTAGATTGTAGGGGAGCAGCAGACCTTGAATTGCTGCTGCCAATGCAGTTCATTCTGCCCAGGTTCTTCTGGGGCATCCTTCTCTTGTTGACTGTCTGTCCTTAGTACTTCTCAGGTGTGAGCAGGCTGCTGAGTTACATGTGCTTGCACAGTGGATGATTTCCATGTGCTCAGTAAATCAGCTCTTCTGTGAAATGCAGTCTTAGGGCACACAGAGTGATGAGGTTTTTTTTGTTGTTTTTTTTTTTTAAACTGTAGCTCAGGTCATGCACTGTGCAAGGTGGGTAGGGAGATTGTAATGGACAACTCTTTCATGCCAGTAGAAGGCGGCCTGCCAGCTCAAGAAATTGGGCGATTCTATTTAAAAAGTGGTCTGAGAGAGAAGAGGAAATACCAAGGGAGACTATTTGGGACTTTTAGGCCTTCTGATGACTCACTGTTTCCAATTTGTTTATATGTACTATTTTTGTAGGCTGCTTGACTATCATTCATATGGCTTGGTGCTCCCAATCTCATTTGTGGACTGCAAGAAAACAGTTGGTGTGTGTTATGTGAAGAGCCAAGGCCCTATACTGTAGCTGGGGGAGGAGGTTACAATCAACAGGTCCCTTTATACATGGTGCAGAATGGGGCATGTTCTGTGGATCTGCTGTGGATTCTTATGGTAGACTCAGGCTGTGAACCACTGTTGTGGAGGGTGAGAAGCCAGGAGATCCTGGAAGGTTAAGTGTGTGCTGTAATATAAAAGAGAAAAGTACTTCTCTGTGTGTATTAAGGAAACCAGAAGAGGAAGATGCCATTGATCATTATTCCTAGGCAGCCATCTCTCATATCCTTATATAACCTCACAAAAATACTGAGCATACATCCCCTTTTCTCATCTTTCTTAATGTGAAATCTTGATTATTTTTTTAATTTATGTTTTTCCCCCTCTTCAAATTGGGCCCTTGATTGCAGACATGAAAGTTTAGCAGGTCTTGAGCTATGCACCTGCAACCTTATCTACCTCATTCACAGGGGAAATCAGCTTCACTAGCGAGAACCCAACCCAAGCATCGTTTACATACATGATAGTCAGTTGCTTTGACAGGGAGCCTTGACAAGCACAGTGTGGTGCTTGTACATTCCTGGCTACCGAATTGCCTTCTCTGGATCAACACTCTTAATTTATGTTCTGGATAATTACTAAATTAGGGGGCATCTCAAAAAAAAAAAAAAAAAAAAGAGGTAAAATTATTAAATGTTGTTTCCTCAAAGGATAAGCATTCAGGGAGCAGGCAGTTTGCATTGCTTCAGCATTGAGAATGTGTGGATATTCACTGATCTCCTACAAATCACCCTTTTCTTTTAAGAAACTGTCCTGTTAAGAAGTGAATTCATTAGCAAACCTGTAAGAATCAGTTGCTGTTTTTTACGACGTGGATGCAATGTTATGTTTGAACATTTTGTGAGTCCTTTAATTATGTTGCATCTCTATATTTTAATTTTGAATATTCCTTTCCACCCCCTGCCCCCAAGAATCTTTTCCATTTTTTATTGGATAAAGTCATAAATAACTATGACTTTCTAGTGAAGAGCTTTGTAATTTTGGGAATTGAGGTTTTCCATCCAAAATAAAATTCATGTTGTGTGCATTTACCCATTTAAGGAATATAATAAAATTAAATTCTGCCGTAATAAACTGCTATGATACTTACGTTTGTAAATGCTTCCTCTCCACTCTCTCCCTACTCCCCTTCCTTTCCCTCCTCATTCACCTCCCAGAAAAGTATTTATTTCATTGGAAGTGTCTGCTTTGTTCCTCAGGATACATGTGATATTACTTGAAATCAAGGACTAAGAACATGAGCACAGTCTGCTGTTAAAACCAACGGTGAAGAAAAGCTGTTAGGGACGAACAGAGAGTCTGAGACCAGCGCACCGAGCCCCTCGGGCACTTCTTCCCCCGCCCCTCCTTCTTATCTGCCCTGCCTTGCATTTTTTGGAGTTGGAGGAGCTCTTATCCCTTGGCTTCTTCTGTACCTTTGTGTGCCTTCCTTTTCCGCCTCTTCTCCACTTTTGTTTTAGGCACATGCATCACAACTTGCTTGTCTGTGCTTTCCTGTAGCAGCTAGGGTTTTGATGACCCTCTAGTTTCAACTTTACATTGCATATACATGTTTTGTTGTTACTTTTGTATGTTGCCTTTTTTCCTCTGAAGAAGGCAATTAAAAGTAGTGATATTTCCATTTACTGTAGTTTATAACTCATCAGAAACTGAAAGTGACCTCACAGAAAAAGGACACCTCTCTATCTTGCTTTAGTTTTCATGCTTGGTCTCAAAGAACTACTCCAAATAATGGTGGTGGTAGAGCTTCTTCACAGCAAACGTTAAAGGATTCTTGAATAATATAGTATGCAGAAGCTGCTACTACTGCTTCTGTGAAGTTACAGTGAAGAGTTATGACTCTTGTCTTGTTTTGTATATTTTTAGGCAGTGTTAATTCCAAATAAACTAGAAAGCAGACTTCAACAAAAATAGAGAAGGCATAGTTTATACAGACACTGTGCTTTATTTGGAGGACTCTCAGGAGAATTTACTGTTCTTGTACGATTGAGGCATCTGTGAGAAAAATGACAGGATAACTTTGAGCACACTGAACACCTCATCCAGACTTCAGCACAGTCCTGTGCAGTTGTTTGCATTTTAGATTTCAATTGTTTGCATTTAGATTTCAGAAGTTTCAATTCCTGTTACTAGCAAACATAAATGAATATGGCAAATAGATACTGTTTCAGTGGTCAAAACTATAAAAATAAATTTGCCAGCACTCCCCTAACTTGCTTCTGAGCAAATCTTGTTTGAAATAATTAAGGTAACATTGTTATGAAATACTCTTGCTGCAGATTAATAATAATGTTTTATATGTGTGTTTTCCAATTCTTCTGTAAATAATCTCTGGAGGAAGCTTAGCTAAGCACCAGTTATGCTTTAACAGCATAATTTTAAATTGCTGCTGCAGAACTCAATTCTATGTCTTAATTTTTCCAAGTTAAATTTCTTTTCTGTTTATGAAGTCCTGCACAGCAAATGAAACCATTTCAAGTTTTAACTCAAGTGTTTCGTGTTACCTTGTTTTAGGTTGTTGGAAGAGGAGCCTTTGGTGTGGTCTGCAAGGCAAAATGGAGAGCTAAAGATGTGGCCATTAAACAAATAGAAAGTGAATCTGAAAGGAAAGCCTTCATTGTAGAGGTACAGTAAGTTTGCTGGAAAACGTGGGGATTGGTAGAGCTTGTTGTCTTAAATTCATGGGTGCCTGTGGTGTACTAAAACCTATGTCTGGATTACCAAGGTAGATGTAGCCTGTGGTACCCAGCACAGGCCTGGACCCCCTATCATGCAGATCAGGACACCTGTCAGAGCACATTGCAGCTCCTTTAGTTTGCTTCCCATAAAAACTGGAGGGCAGGGAGGGAGGGAGGAGGGCACACAGGTCAGGGAAACACCAGCTCCTGGATTCTGTCCCAGCATGGAGTCAGGGTGCAGCTGAGATACCCACCAAAATCCCAGAGCACATTAACACTTCCAGGGGCTACAGCGTAGGTTCTTCAAACGGTTGGGTCCATACTTGAAACTGTTTCTTAGGTTTTTTTCAGCAGTTCTAATAATTTCATTATTTCTTTTCATACATATAAGTTTATTAATACCTGTAACTCATTTAAGGGCAATCACTCTTTCCATTCAATGTCTATTTCTTCAGAAAGATCTTGAGTACTTCAGATATACTGATAAACTTCCCAAGATACAACTTCTTCTAGAATCAAAAGTTAGCCATGTAATTTAAATGAGATCTATTGTGACATGCTGCTTAGTATTCAGTCAGTAAGAATCTAGGAAGTTCAAGGTATACAAAATGTGTTGAAAATCTCTTAATTTTGGAAGTAAAAATGTAACACTGAAGGGTTAAAAGAAGCCTATTTGTAATAGGCCTCTCTGTGTAAATATTTATGTGTCATTTGTTACTGTGGAAAGTTTTCAATGTTATTAACCTGAGTCTAATTTAATACTGAGTAGATCTGATCAGTCTCTTAGCATTTTTGTGTTCAAAAGAGACCTGAGAAGATAATCACAGAAATATTTCAGTAATTACTAGGATTTGGGAAACCCTATATAGAGCAAGCATCAGTTATAATACTCCATTCTGGATTTTTAGAACTTCTGAATTGGACAGAAAAAATAACATTAGCTCCCTAGACAATGAACAGCATAAGCTGCCCCAGAAATCTGTGTCAAGGGGGGGAAAAAAAAAAATCCTTTTCCCTTCTCTTCTACCTACTGTTAAAGGAAAATTCAGTGCAAAGTAGTCTGATCGTCAATTAGCACAAGCAGACGTAGGTTCTTGGAACTATGTCACATTAATATTAAACTGGCTGGCTTATTTTGTAGGCTTGTGGGTTGGTTTGTGTTTTTTTGTTCTGGTTTGTTTTTTTTCAGAACAGTAATTTTGTATATTGTGAATAAAGCCAAGTTTATGTGGTCAGACAATGGGGATTCCAAAATTGGAGGCTCCAGGAAGAGCACTGAACCTATAGAGGTCATAGTTGCACACTGCTTGTGACTTGAGTGATTTTACTTCCCCACGAAAAAAATACTTTCTTAAAAGAAATTTTAAAGAAATTAAATTTAAAATACAGTTCCAGTTAAATGAAACCTAATTACATAAATTAAAATGCAAACAGGAACATCAGTCTTGTAATTCCTAAAATTACCATCTAAGGTTATGCAGACATATAAAACTGTAATTGCTGTTGTGGTGTATAAATGATATATGTGAACATAAAGCATTAGCCTTTTTTTCCTTATGGTTTGAAATAGTGTCATTTGTTTTGCAGCTTCGACAGCTGTCACGAGTAAACCATCCCAATATTGTCAAGTTATATGGAGCCTGTCTAAACCCAGTAAGTTATAGCTTTGTCAGTATGACAAAAGGTGACTAACTAAACATATTGCAAGCATCAATGTACAAAATATCTATTTTATATAGAAAAATGTATATTTTTATATATACTTTTTTTTATACATGTAGTTAGCCATAATAAGGAAATATAAACATATGTAGGCTGGTTGATATTTTCAAGTTTTTGTTTCTTCTTTCCCTGGCTATGAGAAAGAAATTATTTCAAGAAAACCCCAAAGCTATTTCTAAACACCGATTATACGTCAGTTTGTCAGAATGGCATCTGGTGTATTGCATATGTAGTGCCATTCATATCTGCAGTCCTATTAATTGTAGATCAGCAATATGAAAAGAAAATATGTTAGCAACACGTGATTCATAGCTTGTAAATCAGTTCCTATTCTCATATATGCAGTTTTCAGGATTTGCTTGCTTTCTGCCACAGCTGCAAACAGTCCCACAAATTCTCAAAGCCGAAAAGCAAGTACTGTGACAGGACAGATGTATCCTTAGCTAAATTCTAGTATGGGCTATTTAATTGGTTAAAATAACACTTCATCCCTTTTTCCTTAGTACTAGTGAAATTCTTTTGTAAGTCACTAGAAAAAAAAAAGTAAAGGCAAATGAATTGCTGTTTGAAGACAGCATTTGCTTTTCAAGACTGGGGGGGAGGTCATTCTTTTCTTTCGTAACTTAGAGTGGGAACTAAGCATAAAACTAATTTCTGTTTCTTATATGTAAATATGTACTATTGAAACTGACTATTTACCTCATAAATAAATTTTCCGTTAGCTTAGGTATGGAAGACTTTGCAGTTCCTCTCAAAAGAACTTTTAGTTTACAAAGGCTGTTTTCCACCCCTACATTTAAAACATCCTTTTTTTCTTTGTCCCCTCTGCCCCCAAAGGTGTGTCTTGTTATGGAGTATGCTGAAGGAGGTTCCCTGTACAATGGTGAGTATCATTTCAACATAGTGTCTTCCTGGAGCTCAAGTGCTAGTGTTAGGGAAAACATGATCTAAACTGCAAAGCTGTTTCATACATACGTTTCCATTCTTGGAGATACTCAGAAGCCACCTGGACGCAGTTCTGGGCAACCCGCTGTAGGTGGCCTGCTTGACCTTGCTTGCTGGACCTCCAGAGGTCCCTTCTAACCCCAGCCATTCTGTGGTTATTTGAAATTCTTAAAAATAATTTTAAGGAGAAAGGAGTGTGCCTTTAAGAAACACTTTTCAGTCCATTGGTTTGTTTCTTGATATCAGTTTGTTATATTTTATACAAGGCATTTAAGGTTTTCCAGTGGAACATCTGAAAAGATTCTTCCTTAACTTGTAAATGCCCTGAGCATTTGTTTAACATAGACTTTACCAGGGATAGCTGAGAACAAGCAACACCTTTCATATTGAATTTTAACATCAACAATTATGAAAAACATACTAAAGAATGGAAAATATTTTGACATTTCCATTAGTTTAACCATCTGCAGAAGGATGTTTTCAGTTGCAGTGATGAGGCATTGACAATTACTTAGATTCCATTGAGCTTTCTGACTGGTAGGTTGTTAACTCCATTGTATCTGTTGTAATATGCAATAAAGTTCTTTTTAGTTTGTGCCTTTGTTTTGCAGTGCTGCATGGTGCTGAACCTCTGCCTCATTATACTGCTGCACATGCCATGAGTTGGTGTTTACAGTGTTCCCAAGGAGTGGCATATCTCCACAGCATGAAACCAAAGGCTCTGATTCACAGAGACCTGAAACCACCAAAGTAGGTTTATGGCTCATATTTCATATTATTTTTGCAATTGGAATTTAAGATAATTTCTAGTAATCTCATTGCATTTGAAAGAAATACCTGTAATTGATACTAACTTTATGGGATGTACCATATTCTAAATGAAAGCTGTGCATTTGAAACTTAGAGAAGGATGGTGCATGGTACAGGAAAATAAGTGTACTTAGTTACTTTCTGTTAAACTGGAAAAACATCCTGCCTTTGCCCTGCATCATGGAAGAGGATTTTGATAGGGATTGGGCTTCTTGTCAGAGGCATTTAAAATGCCCCAATTTTACAGTGGGTTGTGGTGTTCAGTAAGAGGACGTTAGGCTGGGGGGGTTGTTTGGTTGCTTGGTTTTAACATCATATTTAATCTGATATGTTAGAGCTCTTTCCTGACATGGCCATCCTCCTCTGCCCTCATCTTCTGCCTGTTCCACTACCCCTGCCAGAATGACCCATCACTTTCCACTGAAACAAAAATGAATAGTTTTCTGCCCAGTCAGTTTGTTGATCTGACTCATTTTACAGCTTCAGATATGACTCCACAGATTAGGTGGAAACACAGATTTGGGGATCAGCAGGATCATCCCCCTTTTGGTGGTAGCCTGCAGTTACTACCAGATAAAATTATAATGTGAAGCCACACTTTAAATCTTGAATTCTTTCTTGTATCCTCAGTTTTGACTTAGAGAGCTGTTAACATGTAACTTCGAGTGCTTTCGTTTAAATAAATAGCTAAGTTGACTGACATTAATGGGAGTCTTGATCGTTCTTCTTTTGGTAAAATTATTACAGCACTTCTTGTTTTTCAGCCTCTGGCATCTGAAAGACTGATTTTGCCTATATATGCTTAGTGATTTACTATGGCTAAAGTTATTTATTTAAAACCTAGCATGTAGAAATATTAATAAATCACAATATATATTTGATTATTTAAAATATTTCATATGTTTATTAGGCATAAGTGATTTTGCTTTTTTCTCAAATTATAAAACCTAAGGCACTGAGAAGCGAAGCCTTAGATACTCAACTATATTAGAATGATAGTTGTTGGGGTAAAAAAATCAGTGATTTATTAACAGACTATTTCATCCTACAATTTCAATTATTTTTTTTCTTTGACAGTTTGCTCTTGGTAGCTGGGGGGACAGTTCTAAAAATCTGCGATTTTGGTACAGCCTGTGATATTCAAACACACATGACCAACAATAAGGGAAGTGCTGCTTGGATGGCCCCTGAAGTTTTTGAAGGTAACAATAATCTACGGTGTCAATATTATGTGTTCTTTCTAGGGACGCAAGAGTGAATGGAGTTGATGTAGAAAATAAGAGCATCATGTAGCCTTACTTTATTTCAATCAGTATATTCAAGTTTGACGTAACAACTGAAAGAGTCTTGGCAGAATTCTAACATTTGTTTAAAAATCTGTATGATTGCATATTGCCAAATAATTATGCAGCGTTTCAAAGAGCAGCACTGAACTGACTCTATCATGTTAGTATTAGACAGCTAATTACTTGAAGATGTGGAACCTTTATTTGTGTCATTGCAGAGATTTACATAAGGAGTACCTTTAGACGCTGTTTCTTCTTTTATAAGCAAAACACAGCCAGAGGACTGTTTCCCCAGGATTGTGCTGTTTCCAAGATTCTTAAGTACTTTCAAACTCTTCTGACATTTAAATACACTGTCATTACTTTCACTCTCTATTCTGATCAGCTTTTATCTTTAGAATTTCCCTGTTAGTGTCTCTGAATTGAACATAATTGCCTTCATTTTCAGTCCCCCACTTTCGTGTAACTCCATCTTCATCTGCTTTTTGTGTAATCTGGAGATTTTATGTACTTCCTCTTTCCTAAATACTGAAGAACTTGTTATTAACAGTTAACTCAGTTAAGTAGGAAAACAGGCTATTTCTTGGAGTGTAGCTGGGGAAGACTGATGACACTTGATAATTAGATAGGTATAATTGCTGCATGATAATCAGAGAATTAATCCCATCAATATTAGATTGTAGATTAAACACCTTTTAAGCCAGTCAGTACCTTAAATTATCATTGCGATGAGCAGAGTGGTCTGGAGAAGACATATTCCTGCTTTAGGAAGCAGGTGTCCTGGTTTTGATATATTGGCAAGTGCCTAGCTGCTGCAGTGGTTTCACAGATTCTGGGTCCAAGTGGCCTCTTTTCTTTTACTGTCCTTATTCCAGAGAGGAGCAGGAAAGTATTACATATATGTCCATATACATTTTTAGGAGGTGTTTCCTCCCAAACACTACGTTTGGAGCTTTTGTTCTGAAGGTGCCTTTTTCTCCCACATACTGCATAGAGAACCCACCCAAGGGTGATGTGTTTCATTCTGGTGCCTAAAAATTTTCCATTATATCACTTTATATTGAGGTACCTACTGTATTTCTTTAAGTCTACCTAGGAATGCTTCTTTTCTGTTTGCTATTAAATGAAATTTTATAAACTTGTTTTAGAAATAATCAGCTGGACAAGCCATGTTAAAGCTAGATTTTTTTGGAGTGAAAAATCTTAATTGAAACCAGATTTTTGAAATAAGCATACTGTAGTAGGAATTTACAGTGCATATCCTAATTCCTCTGGTGTATGAATTCAGCAAGGCAGAACAAAGAAATCCTGTACTGCAGATTTATTGTTGGACAGCAGCAAAAGCCTTCAGTTTACAGTTGGTTTTATGTACTTTTATCTGAAAGCATTTACACAAGTACCCAGGAAAGAAAGGAATCTAGTAGCTTCTATGATGCAGCATGTCAAACTACTCTTGAAACAGTCATTAAACTACTAAAATTATCATGTCAAATGTCAAAATTGTTAAAAATTTGTTTGCTTATGTTACTGCATCAGAATTCAACAGTGGAATAAACGCTAATGTTATTTTAGTACTGTTCTAGTACTAATTTTTTTAGATTACAACAATAAAGGCACAAGAAGTATCTGTTGTACATGGCAGAGTGCTCATTTTAAGTACTTGCCCTAATGTTAAGATTTCACTCCCTCATTAACCATTAGGGCACCTAAAGCCTTGTATAGATCAATCAATCTAAATGAAAATAGTATCATTTAGGTCAGGATAAAGTGAAAGAGAGCAAATGCTCTAATCTCAGAACTCCTCTTTAGAAGAAACTATTTTAAAATAATTGCTTTGGGAGAATTGGATAAATGGAGGAACGATTGTGTCTGTTATCCTACCTTCCTCTGTTACATAATGAAACAACACAGGATACTCACTTCTTTTGGACTATCAGTATCGGAATTAGTCCAAGGCTTCTCAGTCACAAAATAGAATTTCCTTGCTCAAACAGGAGAATAACACTGCTTCCATGTCATAGGCTGTGTTTTCACAGAAGTGCTGTGGCTGCATAGGATGAGAAAGACTCCTTTGCTTCCCTTACCAATCTGCCATTGTTAACGGATACCTTTTTTCCCAGCACCTTTGAAAATAAGCTGACTGATAAAGCCGCCTTCTTTTATTCTCCTTCAGTAACTTTTGAACTCATTAGCCACCATCAGCTACTCTGATACAGGTGTATAAAGCTTTGAAGATGCCAAGTTCTTGAAGAGTTTTGTAAAATCAGTAGCGGGGAGCAGTCCAAATTAGTGCCTTCGCTTAGAGAGGACTTGTGATTCTTGCTGCAGCCTGTCTGTCCTGTTCGGCTTGCAAACTGGCTGGTCTGCAAGAACTATTCTATGATTCTAACTGGCCTGAGAACCTGCTGCTTTCCTTGCACCGTTTGTCAGAGGTATAGGCGCTGAGGAAGATGGCTCATAGGCAGTGGAGCCTGTTGCAACTGGATGTTATACAGTGGGTATCCACATGAAACTAGGCTTCTTGATTTCTACTGCTTATGATATGATTTGTTTCAATGCTGCTTTCTGATTATGTATTAGCAAAAACATGTCTTGGCCACTCGATGCCAATTTTGATCCTTGTTTGAAGACAGACGAGTCTATTATTTATGTTGACACATTTATTATGTCATTAGCCATTCACATTTCTTTTTAGTATGTGCATGAGTTATGGTTACAGAGCATACATTCTTTCTTTGCAGTCTCTGAACATTTTTATTCATTATTCTGTATCACCTATGTGTCTTCTACACCTTTAACAGGAGTTTCAGAAATATTGAACTTATGGTCAAAGAACTTTAATTAATGACATGTCAAAAAGAGTAAGAATAATAAACAGGGAGGAAATATGAGGAATTGATGAATCTGCCTATTTGTTCATATGGTAACTTACTAGTTCTGCTGAAGACCTGTAATTAATAAAGAGCAATGGGTATGACAGAGATGTAACTGGCTGGCATATTATGACTAACATGGAAGAAGTGAGTTGAAAAAGAAGATTTAAAGGAAACAAGCATAGTCAGTTAAATCCTGGATGCAAGAGATCTTTGAAAGTTAATAAATTGCACTTTATATAATATGAGAAAACTGACACATTTTATCATTTCAGGATGACTCCAAGTGAAAAGGATTGACTTCCAGAAGGAAATCTTAGTATGTCATACTGTCAAATGATTTCAGACTTAAGTTAGCGTGAATCAGCCAGCTTTAGAAAACTGTTTTTTCTCAATAAAACAAATGTGAAGAGAAAGGAAGCATATAGAGCTATTTATCAGCTCAAACTGTACTTATTTTTAACGTGTTATATAGAAAAGAGACAAATTATATTGGTGGCTTTCTTCCAGGTAGCAATTACAGCGAAAAATGTGACGTTTTCAGTTGGGGTATTATTCTCTGGGAGGTAATCACCCGTAGGAAACCTTTTGATGAGATTGGTGGTCCAGCTTTCCGCATAATGTGGGCAGTTCACAATGGTGAGTTGAAAATACTTTATTGCATTTGAAGTTGTGTATCTGACCTATAAATTTTCTAAACACTCTGAACTGTGTAGTTTTAAATTACTGGGTTTTTTTCATTTTATACTCCATTAAATATGCTTTTTTGGCATAAAGACTTAATACCACTTTTGTGTCAGTGTGTGTTTTGTGTTACTCGGGTGCTACAGTCCTTGCATTTCCCACTACATGTAACTAGCATATGAACAAACTAGGGAAAAGAACTGTGTTCTTCTCGTTATGACACCCCATTTTAAAAGTTACCTGAATTGTATGGTAAAAAAAAACAACCCTGTCTGGATGAATGACAACTTGATATTGTTGTTGTTGTTATTATTAAGTGTATACAGTAAACGTGTGATTTTAAGTGACTTGACCTGTCTTTAGAAATGCTAGAAACTGTCAAACTCCTGCAGGACCATTAGACATTAAAAGTGTTACTTTGTTTTTCATCTGGGGTTTTTTTGTTCTGCTGTTTGAATTGTGTTATCTTTATATCTAGGTACTTGCAATCATGCAGCAGGACTCTACTGTGCTAGGTAATATACAGAACAGCTTCTCAGGAGCTTAGAATATAAACAGGAGACAATGGTTGGATTCAAATGGACAAAAGAAAGTAGTGGTATAATGTTGGTCAGAATAACAGACTGTAGTATCTTCATGCTAGTGGTATAACTTTTTTAACAGTGTGTTTTTAGGTACCACGGCAAAGCAGAGTTTTAAGAAGAATAAAGTAATGATAGTGAAGTAGTTCAGTGAATGTCTGCAAAGAGTTTCTGCTATTTGTGAAAGACAACATCAAAGAAAGCATGAACTTGTTTGGAAGATGTAATTAACAAACAAGCAATGAAGGCCGGTACTCTGCCTGAGTGTCATTGCTTCAGTACTAAAAGATAGAAGCTTAAGGTGAGCACAGGCATCCTGATCGATGAAGAAGAGAAAGGGGCAGACAGTGATAGGATGGATGAGCATTATAGTCATAATAATGCACAAAGAAGAATGTTTGCAGATAGCATTTTTTAATGAAGAAATTGATTCTCCATTTCAGTTTTTCAAGGACACAAGTCATTGAGATTGCGAGTGATGAGTGCCTTGCATAAAAGCATTAACTGTAAAAGTAAGCATAAATGTAATAGTCATAAACCACAACGCTTCAGTAAGGTGCAGAAGTATCCTTTAGGGGAAGACAAATTCTCTATCTGTCACTACTTTTGCTTTAAAAACTTCTCTTTTTTTTCTTTTTCTTTCCCCTCCACCCCCCTTCCTTTTTAGGAAGGAAATGTTAGTGCGCTTCATCTCACTTGAAACCACTGTGGCACTCTTACTTCATGTATTACTTGTTATGGTTAATACATTTTTAAATACTTGCTGTTTTCTATGCAAAATGTCACTACATCTCCTGTATTAAACACAACTGAATGTTCATTAATTGTAATCATTGTTGAAATAGTAAATAGAGTAGAAACTTGAACTAGAAAGAGCTGAGTAGTCATACAACAGTTGAAGTAAAATACATAAATAAAAATGTTTATAAACCATGAAAAAGTCACTTGAAATTGATACTCCCAGTGCTTAATAATTTTTCAGGAAATCCTTAAGAGCAAAATGACTTTTTTTTTTTTTTCTTTTTTTTTTCTTTCAAGTCCAAGATTAGGAATCAAAGACTCTTACTACTTGCTTCCTAGTTTGGACTAGAGTTTTATTCTTCAGAAAGTGGTAACATATTCATTAGCCATTGCAGTATGTTGTGAATTTATTCAAACCACTACTGAAGAGTTTCATTTTTCTTTCTACTTGTTTGTATATACTTGTAACGTGTATGTAGTGCAAAGGAACTTTTCTGTCAGTTTTTTGTTTGTAAGAGAAAAAATGAAGTACAGGCCAGTTCTTTCAGACTAGAATTAACTATACGTTTTCCTGTATTTATTTAGCAAAATACTGGAGAGAGATCAGTCGCTGTCAGTTGACTTAGTCTGCTTAACAAATTAAGAGTTTTTTCTAATTTCAATTACAGGTACTCGGCCACCACTGATCAAAAACTTACCTAAACCAATCGAGAGTTTAATGACCCGTTGTTGGTCCAAGGATCCCTCGCAACGACCCTCCATGGAGGAAATTGTTAAAATAATGACACACTTGATGCGGGTATAAAAATCTATTTTAGTATCATAATCATTTCTTAACCTATTACGTTGGGAAATTACATTATAGAAGGTATGCCTTTTATCACACTCTAAAGGTGGGCTTGCTTATTTTCTCTCCCCTCCCTCTTTTTGATAAAAATTATCAAATTATTACAGTAGAAAAGGAAAATTATTCCTCCCCTCATGGGAGAGGTATAATAACTCATAACAAATTTGGGGAAATTAATAAAAATAGTCATAGATGTATTTTAATATACTACTAAAGTAACTGCATTTACTTCTACATAAATTATTATAAATGTAATATATAATTTATATTTATTTTATGAGATACTAGTTAAATAATTTTAAAACAACTGTTAATTACTTTTTTTAATCAAATCATTGCTGCTTTTTCACAGTACTTTCCAGGAGCTGATGAACCTCTGCAGTATCCTTGCCAGTATTCAGATGAAGGCCAAAGCAACTCTGCCACTAGTACAGGTACACTTGTATAAGTAAGAGAAAAGAACAGCAACATGAAATGATGCAGATGGATTATAAAGCACATTCTCATAGTGATTTTTGAACTCAAATTGAGAAAGGCATCCTTTCCAAAATCTTGGCAGGAATCTAGTTTTTTGGTAAGACCTCATACCACATCACATTTAGTGTTCTCAGCCAAATAGTTTTGCTGCAGTGTACCTTTTAACAGAGAACAAGCATATAATAAAAGCTATCTTAAAACGCCCAGGTTTAGGGTCTCCTCCTTTTTCTCCCAGGAAGGTTGCTAGCAATTGACACTCTTTCACTCATATGTAATATTTAGGAGTTGGCATTTTTAAATTTTTGGCTGCTCTTAAAAAGTGCACCTGCTCTCAGTTATGATCTCCACAATTTAAACTTGCAGTTGTTTTGTGTTAGAATGCAGTAAATACAGTAATTTAAATTTAGTGGAAGTAAATCACTAGAAAGGTAAGTGGAACAAAATGGGGGCTAGACTTTCAGGTGGTCTTGCCCTCAGATAAATCCTTTTAATAATAGAAAATAAAGATTGTTTGGTCTTCTCATTTTTTCGAGTACAGTTTTCCCACTTCAGTTGTTTTTAATCTTAGGTGTCTTCACCTTCCACTGCTTGGCTGGTTTGTTTTCTATCTCCAAACAGATTGCTGTTATTTTGGATAATGCTTCCTTGGCTACTTTGCAGCTTAGTGACCTGTAGATTATAATATAAGTCTACGCCAACAAATTCAGAGCAAGCTAAAGATTGACTTCAGAATATCATCGTAGTACTTAGTCGTGTATTCTGTCTTTTTCCTTCCTTTTACTTTTTACATTAATGGATCTGTTGCAATCTTGCAGCTTGCCTTTCATTAAAAGTTTTCAAGAGTCTTTAAAGCAAAGTTAGGTTTCTGAAAATGCTCAGGTGAAAAGATGGAAGAATGGAAATTCTCAAATATTTTTCCTTGTCATTGATCTCCAGGTTCATTCATGGACATTACTTCTACAAATACAAGTAACAAGAGCGATGCTAACATGGAACCAAGTGACTTCCAAGGAGCTTCTACCAATGACACTATTAAACGTTTAGAGTCAAAATTGGCACAGCAAATGAAAAATACAGCCAAGCAGCCGGTAAGCAAACGTGCAATTTTGAACCGTAATAATGACATAGGCAAAGATGGACACAAGTGTAACTGCTATGAAACATTAGTGTCTTCTTTCAAAAATAGTACAAGATTGGAGCCAGTTAGTTACAGTAAAAGAACATGAAAGGGAATGGAAAAATACTGAATGTTTCCAAAAAGGTAAACTGCAAGGCTCTAACAAGATCTCCAATGGAATGAAAAAATAATTAATTTTATTTAAAGGGATTCATTAGGTTAAAAAAAAATTTTAAAATTGCTGCCTTAATTTAGAACCAATATATTAGTTTGACATGAAAGGATTAAACTTTTATTTGAATTTTGAAAAGGCTGTATTTAATTTCAAGTAGGATGAAAAAATACAAAGATTCTCTTGTGACAATATTGGCCTAATTCTACTCAATTTTTATCTGTGTAAAGTTAGATTCTTTTGAAAGTTGCAGATATTTGGTCCGTGTATGCCAATAATAGCTAAACTATTACCATTTCTTAAACTACAAATTTTAAACCCTGTCACATTTAAAATGCACATTATAGAGATATATTTTAACCTACATACTGAGCATGTCATGGAGGGGCATCTGCAGAAATCTTTTTCTTTTTAAAAATGCGACTGTTGTAACAGGGTGATCCTGGCCGATTGAGTTTACCTCCGTCTCGTGGGAGCAGTGTGGAGAGCTTGTCAGATGTTCGTGCGCGACCACAGTCAGCCCTTGTTTCAGGAGAAGCCAAAAGGATGAGTGCTGACATGTCTGAAATAGAAGCAAGAATAGCTTCCATCACAGGTAACATTAAAGGATGTTTGGGGAATAGAGTAAGGAACTGGAAGGAAGGAAAGGAGGAAGGAAGAAGTAAAATATGCATAGTCTTACACAAGGCTAATATAATTAGCTGTATGAAAACACTATTAACTTTTCATGTAGTCTTTATTGCCCTTTAACTGTGGGGGAAGATGGCTTCATTCATGCTTCTATGCTCAACAAGGTTGAGTATTTTACTTGGGTACTTTTAAGGTTCCGGAAGAGATTACTTCTGTTGAATTAGACTTTTACCTTTTTAAAAAAATCATTGAGCCTTCTAAATATTAGTCCTATTCCAAATGCACAACTTTCTCCTTTGCATCTGAAATAATGTTACTTCATCTCTGCTAGCATAATTATTTCTAAAATAACATTTCTTTCAAGGTTACTCCTATAGTATTTTGAAATTGAGAAGTGGTTTTAAAGTTCAGCACGTTCCCAAATAGGTTTTAAAATCCAGTTTGACAGATTTCAGAAAGAGAAACATACTCAGAATTTATTCATCAGATTAACAAAGCATTGGTATCTTCTGTTAAAAAAAAAAAGCTACAGGTGTTTTGCCAGGTTTGCTTCAGGTAGCTATAAACTGTTGTGTCTAAACATTGAATCCTTGAGTGAATTGGAATTTATGTGTAAGTATAAATACATAATTTTATGGTGAGAGCAAACTTTATTCTTCACAGAGAGCAAATTAATAAAAACGTGTATACTTGGCAAAAATTTTCTTGTCTCTTTTCTTCATCAAAGATAATGTTTGTTAATCTATGCAACTTCCGTTTTTAGGTTTCGCATGTGAGACTTGTTTTTGTTCTAAAAAAAAAAAAATCTTGTTTTGATTTAAATAATCAGACAAAATTACTTTGATTAGTCCAGGGTTATTTAGCTGTCCTAGTGTTTTTCTAGCAATCTGAAAATTAGGTGTAATTTATAAGGAAATATTATATATTATGGCTTTCTTGTGCACCATTACTACTTCATTTTTGTTCTTCATTGTGTTATGATTACTCCAGGATCTTGTTTTGCTAAATACTGAAGATACTCATGAAATAATATTTATCTTGCCCTAAACACTTTTTACATTTACATTCTTATTTTAAAGCCTTATTCCAAGATTTGTCTTTCGTATTGTCAGTCTTTGACTGGATGATTGTGTAGCACATCTCACCCTGAGTATTTCTAAAGGTTTCCTAACACAGAAGGCAGCTGTGTACTTACCTGATAATAACAACATGCTGGTTTTATTTTAAAATCTGTCAGGACTCACTTTGGTCACTGACACTCTAAAGTCAATGTAAGTTTTTGACATTAGTGGACATAACTTGGGCTCTCCTTTGTGTGAGCTTTTAATTTTCCTGGTTTGTCTTCCTTAAGTACATTGCTTTGAACAGTAATTATTATTTCAGAATATTCTAAGGGTTTTGTTGTTGTTGTTGTTTTGTTACGACTGTAGGTTTTCTTTTTCTTGTTTATATTGAACATACTAGTTATTTTTCTAAGAAATCACTTCAGGCAGTAGTAGACTACCAGAAATGAGGTCAAATCCATCTGACCATAACTTTTTCAAAAAGAGCTGGAACAGCCCTGTATTGGTTTTGCTTTGTTTTTTAATCTTGTTAACTGTGTGACAGAAATAATATGCTGTGAATCTGAAAAAAAATGTGTGGCTGGGTGAGAATTGGGCTGTTGTTAAGAGGAAATCAGGTCAAGAATTATTTAATCTTCTTGTTCCATCTATCACTAGATTAAGTGTAAGAGTAAATCACATAACGCACGTCAGCATTACTTACTACGTTTGAGATGGATATGCTGCAGTATTCTGCCTTTGGGAGATGTATGCAGACTTCTGTAAATGGGAACTCTTTATCTCAAACTACACAAGTAGTAAAATAAAAATAAAAATGTATGATTAGATTTTATTCCAAAGTATGTAATGTTTCTTGAACATCATTCAGAAGTGAAAAGGTTGGTAGTGATACCCAGTTCGCAAAACAAAAAAACTTCATTAATAAGACAAAAGAATGCAAAGGCAGGAATGATTGTCAAACAGAGTAAGAGTAAGCATTTTTTCAGACACAGGTGAGAGTTCCTTTAAGAGGACGTGATTTAAAGAAACAGAAGTACCCAACTATTAATCTTGTTTATAAAATAGTTTGTAACCAACAGTAAAGAGAAAATGTTATGTAAGTTCAGGCAATCAATAATTCGTTCTGAAGATACAGTTGATCTGAAATTATTTTATTTGTTCTCTGTTTGGATAATTACATTTGGTTTTCCCTTCCTTGTTGCCATGCTGCTTTCTGTGTTTGACTTTTGTGTTGCTAACTATAACTAATTACACAGCGTTGTAATGACGGCTAGTTCTGCATTTTTTGCTTTTTAACAGTTGCTTTACTATGTGTAAGCATGAGTGGAAGGCAATGCAGTTTATTCTGCATGACACATTTTTGCATGAACTGTAGTTTAACCAGGTTTATGAAAAATGCAGTATTAGGAATTTAATAATTTTGCTATTGCCATTTTAGTGTTTTGCATGTGTATTGTATATGTGTATTTTTTCAGCCTATTCCAAGCCTAAACGAGGCCATCGTAAAACTGCTTCATTTGGCAACATTCTGGATGTCCCTGAGATCATCATACCAGGTATCGCAGACCAGGTGAACGGGTCAGTTGGTTAAGATGCTGGAATAATGATCAGACTGCTAAAAATACTTCTTGCTCCAGTTGCGCTAGGACAGAACTAGAAATTACCCCAATAATTTTTTAATAATGTCTCTATAGAGAGGAGCACGATATTTTAGTACAAACTTACTTTTATCAGTAAAGGACTGGATCTTTCAGATCACATTTACATTTCTTGATTTAAAAAATCAGGCACCATAGCTGGTAGTTTCAGTTGGGACTTTAATGAATAATTCTCATCTATCCCAAGTCTATATTTAGTAACATATCTTTTTCCTTTCCCATGTCGTTTTTTGCATCCCAAGTGGATTTCTCTCTTTCATTACATATTGTTCAAAGCCTACAAATAAGTATAAGCAACCCCAAGCTGTGATAGGTATACCATTAGCGGCATCTAAGTTCCATAAATGATTCGTCAGAGGCAGGAGATGCAAGTAGTAGTATATACTGCTAGTCTAGAGATCCATTAAAATCTGTGGACCCCCTACTCTAATTTTGCGTCCTTTGAGGAAGTTGCCTGGTAAATCTTGAGATTGTTTGGTATTTTAAAGTTGAATGCAAAAGATAGTTTTGTACTAAAGTTTCTTTCAAATAACTTTATTGACATTTACATACAAAAATACAGAATGCCAAACAGTAGATTCCAAAGAACAGTAGCACTATCCGTGGAAAGAAAACCTATTTGGCATTGGGGCTAACAAATCAGCAAGAAAGTATACTTGTTGTGGCTTTGCACTGCAATTTGCAATTTGCCTGGCCTGCCATGACAGAAAAGAAATCCTGAGAGAGCAAGGAAAGAGAAAGTGGTCTGTCACATTTTGCAGTATCAACATGTGTTGGGAGCCTGGTCAATAAGCTCTTGAAGCTAACTGGGCACCTCTTGTCTGTGCAGGCTGCATGTAACAGTGCATGAGACTTCCAAGAAGCCTTAAAACCTTTAGAGAATAATTTAAAAAGTCAGTGAAATAAAATGCCATGTGGTTTTCCCAAAATAGTTTGTACCGATCTATTGGGTTTACTTATTTAGGCAGAGGAAGTCAATTAGATATTCTTTACCTGGACTGTTTTAATTGCATTTGACAGGATGGGAATTCTAAGGTGAATTTGGAATAGACACGAGAAATAGCAACCCATAGAAATGAAAGAAGGTAAAGGATTGTAGCAAGCATATGAATTCATTTTCTCAAAGTTTATTTTTAAGGTATTTAAGTCTTAAATGAGGGATAATGAAATTCACTGTTAATTCTTTATCAGGAGCAGCTTATTAATTAAGAAGAGGATTAGGCTCTCACATAAGGTCAATTATGTTGTGACTGGGGGTAAAAAAAAAAAAAAACAGGTAAAATCCAGGGTCATACACTGCAGGTCATACACTAGCAACAATTTCTTTTAGTAAGGTGAGAGCTCATTAGTGGAAATGACTGCAAAGGACCATAGCAGATACAGGCAGATTAATGCCACGTAGCATAAGCCACTAATGTGAGGCAGTTGTGAAAAACTGTGTGAAATTTTAAGTTTTGTTTCCAGAGGTGTGTTTCCAGGAAAGGTAAGAAAGCACTAATGCTATTTTACAGGCCCTCAATGAAGTTTAATCAGGAATTCAATGTACTGTTCTGGGCAGCTGTATAAAAGAAATACACATGCACTCTGAACAGCAAGAAGAGCTACTAGGACAGTATGGAGAGTATGAAGAAGCATGCATGGGGTTTTTTAGCCCACAAAATTAAAGCTGAGAAATTAATAATTAATTAAAAATTAATAATAGATTAATCTGCAGCTAAAAACTAGGAAAAGAGAATTACTTAAGCTAAAAGGCAGTGTTGGCACTACAGAAAAAAGATGTAAATTGTCTGCGAGTAAGTCTGGGCTGTATGTTAAAAGCTTTCTGGTTGTCAGAACAGCTTTCTCATAAGAATCAGTAAAAAATAGATTAATTGTTACGTGACAGGGATGTGATCATTTGCCCAGTAAACTAATTATATTTATCTATATACTTAAAGCAGTTATTGAAAAGTACCTTGCTCAGTCTTTTAAAGACAATATAGCATGGTCTGTTTCTCACCTCTTCCCTTTCCTTACTCTCTCAGCACAAGGCTTTTAGTCCTGGCCTTTTAACACCCTTTGCCCCTTCTAGTTATACTTCCAGGATCCCGAAACTGGCACCTCCATCTCGATCCCACGCCGTTACGTTCCGTAGCACTTCTGCCACGTACCCAGCTCCTCCGAACCTCCCTGGGCACGTCCGGCGCGGGGGCGTGCGGCCCGTCGCCGTCCCAGGCTGTGCCGCTGCTGCCCGAGGTTCTGCTGAGCACATGGTAAAGCAGCTGCTTCCCAGCGAGGGGAGGCGCCAGGCAGGCATGTTACCATGAGTCAGCTGCTTTGGGGCAGGGCTATTTTGGAAGTGTGAGTACTACATCTGCTATCGCCGGGGTTTTTCGTAATGTATTGCCTCGGCTGCTCTTCATCCGTGAACTGATTATGCTACTGAGGTCGTAAAATACAAGTTTTTATCAGTTGAAGGTAAAATGTTGGTGGAACTTGGAAGTTTTTAGTATATATTTGCTCTTCATTCTGACTAGTTTTAAATAAGGGCGGATAGATTTTTCTTTTGTTTAAGATGTTATTTTTTGTAACTAGCTTACAAAACTTAGAAACCAAAAAATGGATTGACTAATTCCTTTTTGGTGTAACAACTTGGCAAATGAGTTTTCAGCGGTGGTATCCTGCAACCAGATAGCCGAGTGTGAATTATCAATATTTTTTTTTTTATTTATAGTGTAGGTCATATATGGTATAGATAATAACGGGCCAACATTTTATACATATATATGAAAAATAAAACCCTAGTAAATACAAGAGGCTTAGGTAGCTGTATGTTTAAAGAAGTAAAAGAAAAAAATCTAAGACTAGTTTGTAAAATAATCAAGAAAAATATTCAGAACACCTTTTCAGTACAAACCAGTCAAGCAGCATCTAGCAAATATACCTTCAAGTACAGCCTTTTCTTCACTGGAAACGTTACACATCTCATGCATATATAGCATGCATGCATTTGGCTTTGTAATTTTGTCATCTGAAACTGTGCCACAGCGTTAATGTTTTTATAGCATTGACACTGCATAAGTGATTACTCCGGATAGACACATTTTGTTCAGTGTCTTTAGAAAGTGCGCAGGAATTGTAGATGCTTTAGGTCTGTGATTTTTTCCGTCTACTTTTAAAACCAATATAAGCCAGAAGCCCCACCCTTGTCTCCCCAGATCACTTCATTCTTCTGGAATTCAGATCAGTGTTTTAACGTCTTCAAAATATCTTCTAGCACTGTTACACTTACTGATCATCCTGTGCTGGGAGGGCAGTTTGGGTCTCGTAGGTGTGTGAGGAACAGAGAGTACTCTGCACAAATAAGAAAGTGTAAAAGGAGACGCAAGTATCTGCTAAAGGGCAGGGAGAAGAGTTCATAGCTGGTCTGGATGTTTGGGAGGGGTGATCAAAAGCCTTAAGCTGCATAATTTGTTTTTGCTGGAGTATGTGAGGCAGCACACGATGGAGGTTTCCTGTACCTTTTGAATTTCATTTTAGAAATAAACAACAATATGTGAAATTGTTTTTTTGAGGCCAGGAGGTATGTTTGTGATGTTTGATTTTTAATCTTAAAATCCTGTAAACCACTGAAATCCTGACATAGTGCATCAAGCTACCATATGTCAGCTTCTGTGAATGCACACAGATCTTAGTTTTTATAATGAGAATACATCAGTTTTAAATGGACGTAGAGGTAAGAACAAGATCAAAACTGCGAAAGTGTAGAGAAGTAGCAGTGATCATTTCAAATAAAGATTATATGTTGTATAGTATATTTTTCAATTGAAATTTGACTTGAATCTGGAGCAATAAGTATTTGTTGATTTGTAGTCTGTTTCTGCTTTGTCTAAGCTATTTGCCAGATGTCTGCAGTAGTTACACTAATTAAAATGGCATTGCCTAGTAGAGCTTGCTCTTCCTTCATGCTACTAACTTAAATATATTTCATTTAAAGGTGTTCATTTATTACAACACAGTAGTTTTGGCCCTTTCTCTCCCCCCAAGGCATTTTCTTTTCTTTCTTGCACCCCACCCTGATTATTTTAACGTTTTGGCAGCCATGTTCTAATATTTCAGCAACACATGTGCCGGGTTCTTCAAATTCACAAATGTTGCTAATCTGAAATGAGAATTTCAGATATTTTTGCAAGCCTATTTCAGCTGAGCTAATTTTAGAACAGTGTTGTTGAATGAAACGTGCCCATAATTTTGTATCGGTCATGGGTAGATCGCCCGTAACTTGAATATTGAGATGTGCTGTGGCACCCAGATGAATTATCCACAGTGCCGAATTCTGTTAAATGTATAATTTTGTTTGTTAAATGATTAGGTATTGAGAAATTTCACAGAAAATGAGTAAGTTCAGAAATGTTGACATAGATTTGTCATTCACACGATCTCTAATGTAGAAGTGTTAAACATAATATAGCTATTGTTGCTTAGGTAAGTATATACTTTCCCTGAATTTCAGAAGAAAAAAGATCGAGACCCCAGAAAAGTTGTAATTCAGATTCATGTGTAGTCAGAGTAAAGAATATATTCCTATTCTAGAATACTTCTTGATTTTCTGATATGCTTGTTTCTCATAGTACTTTCTATAAATCTTAGGCTATAAAATGTCATGACAAATTGGTAAAGTGACACTGAGAATTTTGTACTGCTGTTTTGTGGTAACGTGTTCCTACATGTAATAGTACCTATATTTAAAAAATTTAAAGTATGATGCCATTAAATGTATTGATTAATATTAAATAGCCTGACATTTTTGTAGTGACTGTTGCAAATCAAAACACCTGTCAAGATAGGCTATGGAGTCACATGGAAATGATGTTGAATAAGTAGTATCTAAAAGGTTAAAAATACAGTGCCTGTTACAGGGCTCCGAGTGAGCCGGGTCGGCTGTTGCGTGCAGGGTCGCTGGGCAAGGGGCTGCCACGGCTGTAGTGGATGTTTCGGATGCTCCCCTCGAGTAGAAAAGTTACGTAACGCAGAGCTAAGACCAAGAATTTTGAGCATTGTCAGCTGTTACTCGGGACATTTCGGTGTTTCCTTTTGGACAGCTGACCTGCTCTCAAGAGACAATATAAACAATCACCGTAATAAAAATCAAAGCAGCCAGGGAGATTTCGTTGCATAATCTCCTTTTATTTTTAAGGAGACTTTGTTTCCTGGAAGTGCCTTTGATTGCGTGTCAGTGTTAAAATTTAAACTGCTTTATGTGGCTGTCACTGCTGGATAATTGCTAACAGGTGGAAGGAGAAGAGGAAAAGATTACAGCATTGTGCTCAGTAGGTTGATGGTGGGATGTGATTTAGCTGAACAGTCCCCTTTTCACACTTCTCAGAGCATGAGAATGGGACATAGTTTCGTTCATGTGAAGGAGAGAAAGACCAGAAGGAAGCGCTTTCGCCTCTTCCTTTGGGTGAGGGGAGCGGCACGCGGGCAGAAGTCCTTGCTGTGTTCCTTGAGCGCTCCAAAGAGCAACAGGTTAAAGCTGGCAGCCTGTTATCTTCGCGGTCTAGCTTTTAGAAATCCCCATAACGTAACGCCCTTGAAATAGATGTCGTCATCAGCTCCTGCCCCGAGTACGAAGCCTGATCAAATACATGTGACAGAAGATGGTGGAGTAGAGTGCAGCAGCTATTCATGTGGTAGGAGTGGTTATTGTATTAGGGTATACTTTTTGTTGACAGGCCAGCATGGTTTGAGTTAAAATTCTGCAGCTGTCTCTCTCCCCCTCTCTCACTTTCTCTCTGTGGATTTGTACAAATTCCAAGCTCCTCTGTAACAGTCGCACCCTTCTTATTTTGTTCTGAATAGATTTCACTGGTTTGTTTTTGTTTTGTTTTTTTCCCAGCAGGAAACGGACAGCAGAGGCGCAGATCCATTCAAGATCTTAGTGTTGCTGGAACAGAGTCCAGTCAGGTAACGTCTTTCTCTTCTTTATCTTTCAGTCAAGTCAACACCAAATCTGTACAGGGAAACTTGGTCTGGAAAACTTCACCTTTGATGCTTTCGTAGAAATGATGTGGAAGCTTGGCAGACTGTAGTGGCACTTGTATTGCTTTTAAATTACATTCCATGAGGGTAGGTAGTCTATGAATGAGCTGTAGATGAGAAGTGTTTTCTGTATAGCTCGTGCAGCATTTATCACTTTTACTTACACATAAGTTTTTGTGTACCATTTAATTTGGCTGAGGGCAGATGTTATGCAGGAAAGCCTTTTCACCTCTCTATGTAGAAAACAATTTTAATTACTACTTACGATTGTCTGAAGCAATTATACATACATCAGACTCACTTTTTGCATAAAAATAAAAAGCATGTGTGTCAGTATTATAAATGTATTTATTATCAATCTCTGAATCCTGAATAATAGCTTAAAGTAGTAGCTCTCCATTTCTTGTGAAAGTTTTACAGAAGGGTGCTATCACAAAGTTTTGTGTAATTAAAAAAATACTATCTCAGTAAGTTATTTTATACTAACATAGCTTTTTATCTGGTATCGTAAGTGCCATAGTAACAGACAGAGTGGTACATTACATAAAATTGAAATTAAACTAAGAACATCTTAAATGAGAAAAGTACAGCTAATGCTTCATTCAGATGTGTTTATTTCGTGTTTTTAATTGCTTCGTTGTCTGTTTCAGTAATTCACAGAGGCTACTCGGTCATTAGTGTGAATTGGCAAGTTTGAGATCCCTGCTATTATTTGGATGTGGGAAAATGAAGCTTAGCATATTCATCAGGTTAATCAGGTTGCCCTATTAAACAACCTACTGCAATAATATGCAATATGTGGTAATTTTGGGGGTGTGTAGTTATCAGGGAGATCAACATTTGATCCTTCTTGAGTTCCGTGGAGTATGATAAGCTGCAGAAACCTCATCAATCCCCCTGGTATTGTTAGCAGAATTTACTCTGTACATCTATCAGAAATTAATAGGATGACTCTTAAATACATTTTAGTATCTTCAGAGAAGGCAGGTTTGTTAGAAAAGAATGAATCTGCAAAATTTAGTAAAGAAATAGATTAGCCTATTCAATTAATTGAAGAATTAAAATTATGCAAGACTTGGGGGTGGAGGGGGAAGTGACGGTACATCAGTTATACCAAATTGCAATGATTGATGTATGAATATATTTAATTATAGCTTTTTTATTTTAAATTTTTCATTCTGTTCATTTTAATGAATGGTTAATATTTGAAAACATAGAATTTCAGCATTCATTTCATATCTTAATAACTATTATAAAACCTTGCTTTGAAAGCTGTCATATTGCTTGTATGGATGTTCTAGCTAAATTGTCCTTGTGACCAGGGGGGTGCAGGAAAGGTTACCTACAGAAAAGGTTTTCTTTGTTTACCTCACCAATTTCTGATGAGAGTTTATAGAAGGACCAGAATCACATTTGACTTTCTTGCTTCTGATAGTGTAGTTATTGGAAAACTAAATGGAAGAATTACAGTTACCTGCTTCTATCTTGCAGTTTTTGGAAAGGTTACAGTAAAACCTGGAAAACATAATGGAATGTAATAATATTTTACCAGGTATGAAAAATCCACTTTGGAAGAAATTTTTGCACTGTCCATATAAATGAATAATGAATTTTTGTCCCCTTTTTGCTGTGAGAAGGGATAGAAAAGTTTGCTGAAACTAATGCTAACTTTTAACATACAATAAAGAAGAATTTTGAAACCAATGAAGAAAGCAAGCACAATGTAATTATGGCAAACTACTTAAAATTACTCTTTATGGGTTTCTATAGCTCTGGATGTCACGGTCTTGATTTTTTAATTAAAAATCTTGAAGTGCTATCCATATAAGCAATCTACTAACCAAAGCAGAAGAAACATCCGTGACTAGTGTAGTTTTGGTCAGTTTATCCTATCTCCCCATATGCACCATACCATATATAGGTTATCCTTTCTAATGTGAAAATCCCCTTCCCCCTCCCTCTCCTCATTGCAAACATCCTTCTTCTCCGCATTCCATTCTCTCTTACACCCACCCAGCGGCGCAGCCTTCCTCGCCGAGCCACCATGGCACTGCGTGCCTCCGCTCCCCCAGCCAGCCTTTCTAAGCCCCTGTCCCGCTCAAAATTGAAGGATTGCTGCTGTGCCACTTTCGTTTTTGTGGCTATTTGACTTGCACGCTAAAGCTGATCAGAAATTTTTTTCTTAAAAGTGTTTTCACTGAAAAATAGCTGCTGTGTCAATAGAAAATGTTTCTGTTATAATTGTATTTTTTTAACCAAGAAGGTTTTTCCAATTCAGAATGGAATTTTTGTTAAGGTGGAGGAAAACACTGGACTTGATAATGACAAATATACCAAAGTTTGGGATGTTTACCTTAAAGGGTAGACCAAGACTCATGTGTCCCTGCTTAGCTTCTGGTCTGTTTCAATTTTCACCCTCTTGTATGTTTTACGGTTACTCTTTCTGTGTACTCTTTGAAAAATTTTTTGTGTGATCTGTATGGTTTATGAATATTATTTTTGTTGTTTTGAGAGACCTAAGGCGTTTTCCAGTATTGCTGGAAACTAATGTTATCAAGAGCAGGCAGTAATAGTGTTTTGCAGATGATTTGACTACTCACCTGACCCTTTTACATCAGAAGTCTAGATAGGAAAATATACCAAAGGTTTTCAGTCATTGGATCAGTTGTTGGAGGTTTGCGGTGTTGATAACATGTTTTAAGTCCTGTTTTTCACAAATTTCTTTAGTGCTTGGTCACCTTAGACAGGACCTTACTCCGAGTGGCATGAGCAGCACTGTTGCAACCCTCTCTGTACAGTCAAATGCTACATTTCCATTTGTTTCCATCCATATACTGTCATGCTCTATTCATTTTTCCACGTAATTTTTTTTTTTATCTGAATTGATTCTTCTGCCTTTCCATTTCCCGGTACATGTACTTTAAAACATTGTACTGTGCCATCTGTCCAGCACTACTGCTTTTGCCTAAACACCTTTGTAGCACAGAAACAGATGGTGCAGGCTCTGAATTGCAGGCCTCCAAAAACTTTCAGGGGCTTGAAGGAACACAGCAAACCTATTTACACTGGAGAGAGTTTTTGCAAAATTTGGTATTTGATACAGATAGACTGAGAAACATATTTGGCATAACCACTCAAGAACTGCAGGTTGTGATCAGGTATATCTTTTATTGGGTCGTGTTGGTACATCATCCTTCACAGTGCCATTGTAATATCAAAACTACCTCTTTTAAAGTTTTTTGTAGTTTTACAACTGTTTCTGGGCCTTGATAACTCATACAGTTTACTTTGAAGTAGGAAAAAAACTAATGTATTAAAGAAAACAATGTACTGTATTGAACAGTTGAAAAAGAAGGTCAGAATGTAGGTGCCCACATGCATGCAAGCTAAGTGTGATAATTTCTGGGATCTGCTATTATACAGATGAATCATTCTGTCCATGGGATTGTGAAATTGGTCACAGACACACATTTTTTTCTTTCCTTTCACAGGGAGATAAAATCCACAGATGAGGAGATAGGGCTAGTAACAATGATTGCTTTAAATTGTGTTGCCCATTTAAATTAAACTTGAGGGGGGGATTATTCTTCTGGGCACACCAGATTTTCGAGACTGCAAGTCTTTGAGAAATGGAAGCTAAGAAGCTGACAACGCCAAGTGGGTTTGGCCACCTGATTTGAGAGTAACCTGATAACCAGTCTGTTGAGCAAGCTGAGATGCCTGGAGGAAGCAAGGATGAAAGGATACCTGTGAAAGGGCAGCAGAAACCGATTGCTAAAGACAGTCACTGGCATACCTGTCACAGGGGCTGGCATCCAGGAGGCCTAAAGCATCTCGCTCAACACGCGCTCAGACACTGTAATCTAACAGGTGTTCAGTTGTGGGCACTTTCTTTGGGCTTTGCAATGCTTTTTAGATATGCTTCCGATACAGCTCCTTCGTTTCTATCTCTCGTAATTTTGTCTAAATAATGTTACCACAGAATTCTTTTTTTCTTTTCCGTTGACGGATCAAAACAATCCGGTGCAGCGAGCAATCTAGTACAGTACATATGCAAAGTTACTGTAACTAGAGTGCTTCTCAGGTGCCCTTTGCTGTCGACTGTAGATACTCAGCAAATCTCTTTTTGCTTAAAGAACTTACATACCATTAAAAACATTTCCTCAGTCGTCTGACCTTTCACATCAGCGGAGTCTGTTTATTGTTTGTGTCTGAGGACGCTGACAGTAAATAAGGAGTAAGCTAGGCAACTTAAACCTTCCTTCATATCAACAAACACTCCCAACAAAAAAGCTTTTTCAAAATACCTGATGCCGTTACCCTGATAGTTAATACCATCCCGTAGTATTATTTCTGCAATAGTTTATTGCCCTGTTCCCGACTACTAACATAAAACGTTAAATGGTTCATAAAAATAAAACTACCTCCCGTTCATGCTGCTTCCAGTGGCTCTGTCAAAGAAGGAATACCAGGCTAATGGGTAAATTTTGGTCCCAGTTTGGCAATTCCTTTGTTCTTGCAGAGTTTTGTGTTAGTTACTCTCTATTTATGAAAATACTTCCCTTGTTAAGGCAGAATGCACTCGCATACGTTGAGTTTCCTCAACATCTGAAGACTGAAATAATTTCAGAAAACTATGCATAAGGAAATATAAAATATAAAATCATTTCATTTTTTAATTAATAACTGTTTGTACTAAAGCTGCCTACTTTCTCTGCAAACATTTTCCATTGCATAAGCAAGTAACACTGAAATGTTCAGCATTGACACAGGAATGGTATTAACTGCTGCAAAATAAGGCTTGTAAGAGTTTGTAAAGCTAGTTTGAAAGGTAGTAACTGAGCCATGTTTCTGACTTCCCTGTTTTATCTAGCAGACTTGAATTGTTGTTCTTTTAAAGATGTTTTGTTTTAGATAGCATGGGCATTTACCGTTATAGGTCTCATGCATGCAGTTTAATAGTGTGTTTTCCTAGCCTCTTAAACTGAAGCAACTACAGGAGAAACGTAATGCAGTTGAAATAATGGATATTTCAGTGTGTAGAATCTTGTTACTCTTTGAATTGTTGCTTGACTGACAGAAATCCTGGCTTTTAAAAATTAAATTAAGATAGGATATTTGGAAATCAAAGTCATAAAGAAATACAGTTTCCAGGTAATGTATATCTGAGTGCTTTTTTTGAAAAATAGGGACATTTGCTTAGTCATTTTATGATAAAGTAGCCATATTGAAAATAGTTGTATTTTAATAGCATCTTCTCTTTTTACTTCATTTTTTTTTCCTGCAAAACTTGCTGAGGTTTATAGTCTTAAGTCCTTTACTGTGTTAATTTTATGTCAGTGAGGGGGCATATGAAATACAAGAATATATATTGTAAATGATAACTCTGGAAAAGAAGCTCAGTAGAATAATGAAGATTGTATTATATTTTTGCTCTTTGGTAAACAAAAGGATTGGAGGAATCAAGTTGTATATAAAGGAACTCCCTACAGAATTTGGTTTTAAAGAATAAGATAATGTCTTCATTTTCTAATGGCTTTGCTTTAATTGATTGATCCTTTTTGATTAAACGCTTTTTTTCATGTTTTCCGAAGATTAGTCACATAATCTCTGAGTTAACACAGGAACCGTCAGAAAATTGTAGATTAACACACTGCAGTCTAGTGCAGTTACTAAGCTTCATTCCTTTAGTTGAATGTCCTTCCATTCATCAATTAAACATTGGAAACAAACTTTATTTCTTCCTTACGTTATGGAGCTGCTAGACTTCACTAATGGTAGTATGAAAACTACTAGACATAGTTTCATGCTTCTTATATAAAGATCTTGAACACATTGTTCAGCACGGCTTTTTATTATGCTGAATAGCCCAATTATATCCATTCCTTTGGACGAAGGAAATTTGAAATTACCCCTGTAGTGCATGTAAAGTTTATCAAACTTGTCTGGAGAACTTTCAGGGTAAAAGCTTGGGGAGGGGGGTATTTGGGAGGCTTATAGGTTCAGGTTTCTTCACATTTATTTTTCTTTTTAATACTGTTTTCTAAAATGAACCCTTCAAAACTTCTCTTGACTTTTCTTGTCATTTTAGTTTGTTTTCTTTTATCATTTCAGGAGAGTAGAAACAGCAGTAGATCATCTAGTCCTAGTGTGAGAATGATCACTACCTCGGGACCAACCTCTGAAAAACCAACTCGTAATCCATGGACACCTGATGATGCAGGTAATCCTTTGTTCATTAGTTAACTTTTTGCCTATAAGAAATACATCTATTTGATTATGGTGTGGGGTGTGTGCCCAGGCATTAACAAAACCAAGCAGTGAAAGTCACAGTCCATTTTAGTTGTGCTTAAATTAAATCATTACATTACTGCTTTGTTTTGCACACTGGCTTTAAGAACTTTTTTATATCGATTATATTAAATTACATAAACTTGTAAGCATTTTGCTTGTAATAAAATACTGTACCTATGCAGTTATAGTACTATTTAATGCAGATCTTTTAGCTCCAGTTTTTGACTGCAGTGTGGTTTTGGGAAATGAGGGGAATAGACATCTTAGAGCATTTTAGACTTTGTGCATTTGTATTATGAATGCACAATTAAAGCTTTCATTACTCTGACTTCTGGAATGAAATGTTATATAGGTGAGTATCAGCTGGAATACATTAGTTCTATTTTTTTATCTGTGTTGTAATTTTGCTTATTCAGAATGTACATGTGCACACAATCTTACTGTTTTTAAATGAACTAATGTAAGTGTCTGGAGGAGTGTTGTAAATACTTCTGTAGCATCACTGTTCTGTTATGAAATATGATTAAAAGTGAATATAATTTAATAGCTGAATTCAATTTTAAAAGTCATAATGCACTCCATTATGAAAAGAACCAGTACTGGACTGCATGAAAAAAATGAATACCCACAAATTCCTTTTTAGAATATAAATAAGAATTACATTTTTCTTACAAAAATGTACATGTTGAATCTTATACTTAATCTCAGGCTGATACCTCATAGTGCCTCAAATTCTGAAATCTTTTTCTTGTGATCTGTTTCATCTTTGACTGACCAGACTATTTCATTCTTTTCCTGTAACCAAATGCAAAATAGAAACTCACATGTGGACTGACTCTTGCACAAGCGTGTATATAGATACACATATATATATGCACACTTGTATTTTACCAAATATAAGGTGATTCTGTATGTAAGATGTGTACTTTTTTTTTCCTCACCCGT
This sequence comes from Phaethon aethereus, assembly GCF_964289735.1. Classification (NCBI taxonomy): domain Eukaryota; kingdom Metazoa; phylum Chordata; class Aves; order Phaethontiformes; family Phaethontidae; genus Phaethon; species Phaethon aethereus. The sequence continues at coordinate 42,895,819 of NC_138576.1, read as the reverse complement.
TTTGGTGGATGGAGGGCAACATACCCTTGTATTTTGCTTCTGTGCTTTCTTCTTTCTGTCCCTTGTCACTTTGCCTGATCACACTACGCCTTGGCACTCATAATTTCCCAAATCCCTTGCCCACTGCCACAGCCCAACCTGTGCCCTCTTTTGTGTGGCATGGGTCCTGAGTTGCTTTAGGCAGTGAGCACTTACAGGAATTGCTGCCTCACACGAAAACAAGCTCTTACCCAATCCATACTTATTGGGAACTGAAAGTTGCTGGTGGTATGCCAGTGCAAAGGCAGTTTTTCCCAAGTCTTCGGCCTTAAATGCAGCCCAGCACTAGAGCTAAAAGTCAGGTCTGTTTTCTGGTCCACAGAAATCCCTCACCTTATACTCGGGTAAATACAGAATGTACCACATGTATATTTTTTTCTTGTTAGGTTTATGCAGTCCATAAACAAATAATTGTTTGAATTTCTAAAGAGAGAAATAATTTTAGTTTTCTGTAAAAGAGGGTACATTTTTAAGTTAATGAGGCAAAATGATAAAATGAAGATGCAGCCGAATCTGGTCAGTCACAGGAAAAGTTACAGTTCCGTGACACAGTGCTGAAATGCTCAGGAGTGTCATCTGAGGTATTTTGCATGTATTGATGTATTTGAAACATTGCAGTAATTCCTTTGCTGTAGCGGTATGCCGTATATGGCAATAGTCTAACATAGGGAAGGACTCTTTATATTGTTCTCATTTAAGATACTGTGGTGATTAAGTCTCTGGTTTTAGGGTTGTTTCTTTTTTTGTTTCTTTTTTTTTTTTTACCACCTTCCAGTTTCCTTACAAGCATACACTTAACCACTTTTTCTCCATTCCCACTCTCTTATTTCTGTTTCCTTTTGAAGCTGCTCTTGGAGATAGCATAGTCTTTGAGGGCAACACCTTAGTTTCTCTACCACGACTACTCTGTGGCAGGTGCTTTTGGGGTATGGGTAAGCAGCCCCTTTTTTTTCCCACCTACCCTCCTCCATATAATCCTCTAGTAGCAATAATGCAGCTATAAAATCAGTAGTTTCTCCATGTGTCTTTACTCCTGTGTCTCTTAAAGCTTAACAGTAACCTTGTGATCCCCAGATTGTGGGCTACCAAAAGATAGGATCTATATGAATTCAGAAACATGTTAAATCTGGAATGAAAGCACTAGAGAAATCCAGAGTAACTGCAGTGTAAGAAGAGAGCAGCCAGGCCCAGGAGATAGATTGATTATTGGGTTCCTTGCTACCCACAAAGTATCTCTAACAGAGCAAAAAAGATGTCCTAGAGCATGTTGTGAGGAAGATGCTTACAGACCTACCTCAGTAGGCTTCAAAACTGGGCAGGAGGTTGTGCTTATTTTATTTTGGCAGAGCTGGTTTGCACAGCTTCTAATTTTAAAATCATTAGATGCATGGGCTGGCTGGCTGATCCTTCATAAACAAGAATGAAAAGGCAACTTTTTTATAAATAGAAAACATGATTGCAAACTGTACAAAAATAGTATTTTTAAAGTCAGTATGCTTTTACATGGCTTCTAGAAGTGTAGGATGATAACCTTAATCTTTATTTCTTCTTGGTGTGATAGACCATACTTTTGAAGTTCTTAACTTTATCAGAAAAACAAAATGATTCATCTGCCTTGGGATTGGAACGCTGCTATTTCCATTTGCCTTTCCACATTCAGATTGCGTACTGTGAAATGATTTAGTGTTCTTGTTTTTGTCCTGTAAGTATAGAATTAACTCCGACAATACATCAAAGTTTTCTTGGTGTTGTTACAGAGACCAATGGGTCAGATAACTCCATCCCAATGGCATATCTTACATTAGATCATCAGCTACAGGTAATAAATACATGCTTTATTAGATACTTTATCTTGCATCTCATTCTAATGTGTGAATTTTGGGCTGCAAAATATAGTGCCACATATTTACCTGTGTTTATATTCTGTCTAAATTTTGACCAAGGCTAAAAAAATATATTATGTAATATGAGATTGGTTGACTGAGATTTGATCAAGCTATTAAAAACAAGCCCTGGGAAACATGATCCTTAAAACCAAATGTAAGCTGAGTTTGACTGTCAAAATAAGACATTATTTGCTTGAGTGTTACTGAATTAAATTCTTGTATTCACTTTATTTGTTGTGTGGGGGATTAAATACTACTTTGATTTTTGTTCCTTGTGACAAAGAGTATCAGATTAATAACTGCAGATTTGAGGTTTGAGTCAACTTTGACATCAGTGTGGTAACATTTTCCAGGGCATGGTTTAACACTTATTTTTAAAACCTTCCTGGTTTTTAAAAGATGTTATAAATACACTGCAGAGACATTCTAACATACTATATACTAAGATATCAGTTCATTAGTTTTTAATGTGTCTGATTTATTTTCAGCCTCTAGCACCATGCCCAAACTCGAAAGAATCTATGGCTGTGTTTGAACAGCACTGCAAAATGGCACAAGAATATATGAAAGTTCAGACAGAAATTGCATTGCTGTTGCAGAGGAAGTAAGTGAAACATGTTAAACCTTTTCTGTTCTTCCATATGTGTCTTTTACCCAAAGTCTGTTATCTGTGACTATTATTTCTGCCTTAATCTCAGAAATACTGAGCTGCTCACCATAGGTGAGAGATTCAGAGCCGGTAATTGAAGGTTTTAATCAACATCAAGACTCTTCTTCTGGACAAGTCCTACTTTAAAGTGTGTAGCACATCCATGTATGTAACATACTAATAAATGTTTGTTTGTATTGGCTCAAAGGAAAGACCTGGACTTTTGAGGAACCTTGGAAAGTTTATTTCACACACTAGCCAGGAAAAGATTTTAAATTGTAATATGTAAATAAACATTTGGACAATGCATTATAGAATTTTGAGTAATATACCAGTTACTCATTTTGCAGTTAGTTTTTATCTTCTATATTTGGCTTTGTTAATCATTGCGTTGTGTTATCAGCCTTAGCAAGGTCATGTATTTTTCTACTAGGGAGTTAGGACCTAATACTTAAAAGCATGTGTAGCTTCTTATCCTTGTGCACTAGAAATAATCTCTTTCCTCTTACTTTGTGTACACATGTAAGGGAAGCAACTGCATGTATTGTTGGACTAGGGCCAAAGTTATGAGTGGTTCAGAACTTCAGTTTGCAATAGTTTCTGTTGTGTTCTGCTTCTCATCATTTCTATTTCCTGACACTGGGGAGCAGTTCTGAGAGTTCACGATATACTCCCATGCTAGACCAAGTAACCAGCTTGTTACCCACCAGTGTCTGAGCCACTGCAAGCAAGTGCTTGTTAATGAGGAGCTTGCCTTGGTGTTTGTGGAACATCTAACGAGAAAAATGTCTGTATAAACCTCTTGTACATTAAAAATAGCCTACAGAATGGGGGAAAAGCTACTGTAAGATCGAGCTCCTATCATCTATTCACTTTTGGCTTAGCATCCTGAGAATTTTTTTTTTTTTTATTAAGTGCAAATAGAATTTTTAGATTTCATGATGAGATAATGAAGCTAGTGTGAAGATCTTAATTTTGGTTTTATTTTCTGGTTCAAAACTGTTAATTCTGTACCTTTAGATTACAATTTTATCTTTTGTTTTTTCTAGAAAGTTTGCATACAACATTTCTCCCAAACTGTTTTTTCTTAGAACATAATTGCCCATAGGTGTGTTAAAACAAAAAATAGTATTGTGATTGATAAATTTAATGCTGGTTAAGGTAGTTATTAGTTCAGCCTTTTAATAATTATAATGATTATGTATATTTTTATTATTTATTATATAAATATAATTTAAGAATTTCTTTAACTGTAATTGCAAACCATACGGCAACAATTAATTAACATGAACTGTCTCCTCTACTATTTTGTTGCTAAAATACTGCTGGCAGCTGGCCTTCTTGTCACCTCATAAGCAAATAGTAAAACAAATTGCTACCTCAGTTTTGCCAGATAATTTATAGCAAGTTTATCAGTGTGTTTGTTCCTCTAAAATTGTTACTAAAAAAATATTGAACACTTATGGCATATATTAAGTGAAATGACAGTTACAAAAATAATTCGCTTGATTCTGCTTTTCCAGTGCTTTAAGAAGTTCAAGTCCAAATAGAAACCAGCAGTTCACTAAAATTACCAAAATTATTGCAGTTCTGCCTTTTAAGTTGCCTTTTGAGTTTTTAAATGTACGTATTATTAAGCCAAATTAGAGTTCAATATATTTATGAAATTCTGTGTGGATCCTTAGATGTTTTACAGTGACCTGTAGAACTACATCTGAAAGCCATTATATAAAGGACAATTTTAGAGATTAAGGCTATGGCTTTCAGCTATTTTAAAGTTTAAATGTGGATTTGATTTGGAAGAGAATTTTCCCATAGACTACAGAAAAGAGTAAGATAATTTGTCAACTTTTTTTTTCCCCCCACAAAATAGCAGCATCCATGAGTTCAGACAGATAATGAAATACTGATTTGAAACATAGGAAGTCATCTGCACACAAATAAAAGTAGATTAAAAATGACAATTATTTTTTATTTTTATTTTAGACAAGAACTAATAGCGGAACTGGACCAGGATGAAAAAGACCAGCAAAACACATCCCGTCTGGTACAAGAACATAAAAAGCTCTTAGACGAAAACAAAAGTCTCTCAACTTACTATCAGCAATGCAAAAAACAATTAGAGGTCATCAGAAATCAGCAACAGAAACGGCCAGGCACATCATGATTTCCTGGGACCTTCCAAATGAAAAAAATGCACAGAAAAGACTGAATTTTTTTTTTTATTGTTATTATTATCCCTTATTATGACAACTCATGAGTGTTAGCTTCTTGGTGTGATCTGTATTTGTCTGCTACAGTTAAGATCATTTAATTTTCTTTTTCCTATGGTGGACATCCAGTTCAACAGGTTAATCAAATAAGGGGAGAAAACAGTGACTTGACTTAACCAACAGCCCTCAGTTTAAAGCAAGAACAGTGGCTGTATGCATGCTCCTTGTGTGAAGGCTAGCCTAACAAGTGTTAAAGTGGCTGCTGAATTGTAAGATCTTGGTTTTATTTTTTGGTGTTACCTTGATAAGAGCAAAACAAAAACTTTCCTGTTTAAGAATGGTTTTGTTCCAGTGTCTCATCTCAAACTATTAATATGATGATTATTTTCAGGACTTAAACATGCATCAAGCTGCAGAGGTGATGCTGGCTGACCAGAGTAATTCGTGATGCCTCTTACCTGTAGACGTAGTGTATTTTTTCCACATGCAAAATGGTAGGCAAACTATGCCAGCATCCTCGGTTCAGTGCTTGATAGCCCTGCATTTTGACTAATTTCTTGTAATCTTGCATTCATAAAATATTTGAAGTAAAAGGCTCTATTTTCTTTACTTTCTTGGGGGGAATGGCATGCAGTTTCATCTAGTTACTGGGCAAAAGTTATGAAGGTGATTCACTGGGCAAAGTAGGTCCCTTGTATAAAAGAGGGAAACAATCAAAAAAATGTGTGAAATTGTGTTTTAAACTTTTTAAGCTTTTGTCCCTGTAGCATCTTTAGAAGGAAATTCAGGAGGCAAATTAATACATCATTTTAAATACATATTCCCTTCATACCACTTCTTGGATATTTTTTTTTTTTTTTCCTTAAAACTCATTTGCTGAAAAACATTTACCATAAATGTAAGTTAGTTTATTTTGGGTAGGGGGAGAAGGGTCTGGGGAAATGAATTTGTTTTAAGTAGCAAATTATGAAATGGAGTTGAGTATGCAAATAGCGGAAGCTATTAAGAAAATGAGGGAAATGGCTTAGATCTCCATCAGGAATCTCAGATATTCCACTCATTTGAACCCAGTTCAAAGGAATTCCATCACAGAATGCCTGCTGCCTTTGTGACTGAAGAATTGCATTTAATGAACTCCAGCAAAATATGTAATGATCAGTGTCATTATTTACCATTATTACATGAGAGAAAATAGCTACTTGCTTACATTGCAGACTGATTGTTTGGATTGTGAATTAACTTTCAACTGGTACAAAAATGAGGCGCTTGTAGATATAATGAGAAATTATTCCTTACATAAGCTCTTGTCGTACTCAGTTGTGGGCAGGGTTTTAATAACACTCTTTTGTAAAAGGAAAATAGAAAATTGAAGTTCAGCTGCTGAGCCCTCAAAATATGAGAGGTAATCTGAAATTTTACTTAGGCTTATTTCAAATGAATAATTATTCACAAGAGCCCATGAGCAGAACTTGGAAAACATTAAGGGTAAAAACCTCATAGTATTTTCTCTTCCCCTTCCTGCCTACCCTGTAACAAACATTAATGCTATTGTGCTTATCTGTGAACAACAAAGATGACGAACAGTTTACTGAACAGTGTCACCATGTCTTGAAAACAGATCTATTGTTGGCAAACCTGTCAGAGTTAGACCTCATTTTATTTAAATAAAGGAAGGGTTATCATTCCCAAAACCTTAGCAGATAATTTGATTAGTTAGCTGAAACTGATCTTGGGATCAACTTAAGGGCACACATATTTATAGCAAAATGTAATTGGCAGAGAAAATAACTGTAGTATTAGGAATAGCGCAAGTTATCCAGAGCATTGCTGTTCACATACATCTGCCCATCTACCAAAATGGACACAGTGGGTGATCAGCAGCTTGTTTAACATATGCTGAAGCATGAAGTAGAGCAGCATAAGTACTACTGCTCAACTTCAGATGCGTGGTTGGTAATTACATACACAAAATCATTTCCCAGGACAGTTTTTACAGTTTGCCTTGTCATACGCTTAAGGTAAATCAGTGTTGTATATGAAAAGTCACTTTATGGCGAAGTTGGAGTAATGAAAGTGAATGCAATGCTAATTCAATGGTACGTAATACCAAAGTCTGTTCTCACAGTTGCTTACAACTTTCAAGGTTTACGTTAAAAAGGTTCTCAGATTGTAAAGTAAGTACTGTGCTTCCATGCACTGTTGAACTCTGCTCCATTCAATAGCTAGGTTATAACGCTTTTGTAACTTACAAAGGGAATTTGGAGGTTGACCTTTTGCCTTCAAATTGTCCCTCTCCTAATTCCACCAAAAATTTTAAAAGTATTTGCCCAGATTTCTTAGTGAAGGGTTCTGTGTGCCAAAATCTGTATATCATAAAAAAAAATAACTGTAAGGGTAGAGTATAGTGGTTTGGGCTAAGAAGAGTTTAACAGCTTAACTTTCTGTGACCTTTATCATTTTCATAAGGCTGTTATTTTAAAGTTGTTTACAAATGTACTTTTATTTTTCTGTTCAACTATTTGTAGTGTTCAGGATTTTTTTCATGTACTCTTTTGTCCACTTAAAGCTGTTCCTTTAATAATGGAGGTGAAACATCTAATTTTGTCTGGGCACTGCCTTCTCAGAAAAGGTAACAGGCTCTGCTTTTTGTTACAGTATGTGTTCTGTAAGATACTGTGTAATTGAAAGTATGCTTCTGTACACTCTGCAGTTCTGCCAAAAATGCTTTTTTTAGGCTTTTTGGGTTTTTTTCTGATGAGAAGTTGAAGATTGTAATTCAAAACTTGTACATAAAATGGTGAATGATTTCATATAATTCAGGAATGAGCAGTGTGGCTTTCTGCTACAGGGTTTTATTGCGTTGCCAGGAATCTGATTAATAAAAGCTGAGAGACTTCCACAAACATGTAGTAATGCCCCAACGCTTGCCAGGGCACCCTTGATCTCTACTGGAATCCCGCACAGGGTGGGGGATAATCATCATGCAGTTGTTCCCACCGCCGAAAGAAAATTCTTCTGTTATTAGCTCTTCCCTTCCTGTGTGCAGAAGTAGGGTGTAGGATGAATAGTCCTGCTCGTAGCTGAGTATCAAGATACCGTAAGAATGCCACATCTTTCATACGGATGTTCCGCAAAAAGATAAGCGCTCATCTTTCGTTGTTCAGCTCGGACAAATTCCATTCCCTGGAACTTCTCTGTTTTGTTCATAATGGATTTTACTGCTTAAGAGTTTCCGTTGACGTACCACAGACAGAGACAACCCCTTAACTGTTTCCTGGCCCATGAAGAACACAGAATCTTGCTTCAGATCTGTTCTCAGCTGCTTTGAGCAACTCTGCCATTTCAGATGCCCTGCTCAAACCTGCAGGAAAGTTTAAAAGGATGAGGGCAAAAAAAAGGTGCAGCACACTCAACCCATCAAAATACAGATTTCCCTGTGGTGAACTGGTTGAAGAGGAGGATCTTACGAAAGTAAGCCTGTGTACGTGTATACGCATGTGTATACACGCTGTTACGTACTTACGTGTGTGGGTATAGAGCGCTGCATATATCCAATCGGAATTTGTAGAAGACTTTTTATTTCCAAAATCAGAGCTTTCTGTAGTTGGCTTCTATTTACTTTGATAATGTCACTAGATGAGTGGTGCTCTAAGCTTGTGAGGATCAAGTTCTGTAGAGTCAGATCCATACAGGTGTGTGCGTATGTGAGAGTGCATCGCTTATTTTCTGTGCCCGTGTAACCCTTTTCTACTTGCAGGGATGGTTCAGACCTCCCACCTCACTTGGATAGATTCACTACAAATGTTTTGACTTTGAACCTACATCCTGATTCTGGTACTTAATGAAAGAGCAAAATAGAATTTAGACCAAATACTTTAAATTTATAATTGTTAATAAGATACTGTCTTAAAATACTTGGAGCACTGCTAATCCTAGGACTTTAACCTAAACAAGCATTAATGGAAAAAAGGGTTTTATTCATAGTTGTGTGGTTTACGCTAAGTAACTAAGAGATACTCCAGAGGATAAAATAGGCTTGTGTGTGCGTAATTACACATGCCTCATCGATACACCCCTTCTAACCTGGATAAAGGCAGCCCAGCTACTCTTACACGTGGGAGCCGCTGCCTTTTACGGACGGAGAGGCGCAGATCGTCGCGTTACAAGAAGTTAAAAGCATATCCAGCCTTGTGAAGCAAAAGGCACCGGGAGAGGCAGACCTGGAGGCGGATGGAGTGCAGCCCCAGCCTCCTTGGTGTGAGACCACAGCTCTTTGCCAGTGCTGGGGGAGATGGGGGTGACACGGTGCACCCCGGCTGCGGCTCCCTCGCAGCGCGCAGGCTCCAGCTGTGTGTTTTGGCTTCCCTTGGACCTGCCCTCAAGCAGTGGGTGCTCCCTGCGTAAATACAAATCCGCTAACGCTGGCATGCAGGCTGGTGGAAATGCAAGGGTCTTCCCTTTTCTCTCCCACCACGTGTTGAAGGGGAGAGGCTGTGGAGCAGCTGCACGTGGGCTGCTCTCCCGTGGTATTTAGGCAGAGGACCAAGGAGTGACTTGCGTTCGTAGAGCCCATGGGCTCAGCACGTGGGATGGGACATGATTTTAGCTTGGAGCAGAAAACTAGAAAAAAAATCCCTAGTTCTAGGAGACTTGAAGATCATATGATGAGGTGGATCGGTCTGGTGAATACGCTCTGTCTGCGTCTGTTCCTCTCCTTTTTCACGAGGAGCAGCAAGGTAGACTTCATGTGTTGGGCTGCCTTTGAGCGCTGTGCAAAGCCAGTATGGTTGTCCTGGTAGCTCCTGCTGTGTGAAAAGGGGGGTGACCAAAAAGCTGCTTAAGAAAAGGAGGAGACCTGTTTGCACTGAGCACTTTGCACTCTTCGCTGGGTGAGGAACTGGCTGGATGGCCGAGCCCAGAGAGTTGTGGTGAACGGCGTTGAATCTGGCTGGCGGCCGGTCACAAGCGGTGTTCCCCAGGGCTCGGTTCTGGGGCCGGTCTTGTTCAATATCTTTATTGATGATCTGGATGAGGGGATCGAGTGCTCCCTCAGTAAGTTTGCAGATGACACCAAGTTGGGTGGGAGTGTTGATCTGCTGGAGGGCAGGAGGGCTCTGCAGAGGGATCTGGACTGGCTGGATCGATGGGCAAAGGCCAACTGTATGAGGTTTAACAAGGCCAAGTGCAGGGTCCTGCACTTCAGTCACAGCAACCCCATGCAATGCTACAGGCTTGGGGAGGAGTGGCTGGAGAGCAGCCCGGCGGAAAGGGACCTGGGGGTGCTGGTTGACAGCCGGCTGAACATGAGCCGGCAGTATGTCCAGGTGGCCAAGAAGGCCAACAGCGTCCTGGCCTGTATCAGAAATAGTGTGGCCAGCAGGAGTAGGGAAGTGATTGTGCCCCTGTACTTGGCACTGGTGAGGCCGCAGCTTGAATCCTGTGTTCAGTTTTGGGCCCTTCACTACAAGAAGGATGTTGAGGTGCTGGAGCGTGTCCAGAGAAGGGCAACGAAGCTGGTGAGGGGTCTGGAGCACAAGTCTTATGAGGAGCGGCTGAGGGAACTGGGGTTGTTTAGTCTGGAGAAGAGGAGGCTGAGGGGAGACCTTATTGCTCTCTACAACTACCTGAAAGGGGGTTGTGGCGACAAGGGTGTTGGTCTCTTCTCCCAAGTAACTAGTGATAGGACAAGAGGAAATGGCCTCAAGTTGCGCCAGGGGAGGTTTAGATTGGATATTAGGAAAAATTTCTTCACTGAGAGAGTGGTCAGGCATTGGAATAGGCTGCCCAGGGAGGTGGTGGAGTCGCCATCTCTGGAAGTGTTCAAAAAACGTGTGGATGTGGTGCTTCAGGACGTGGTTTAGGGGACATGGTGGCGCTGGACTAATTGTTGGACTTGATGATCTTGAAGGTCCTTTCCAACCTAGTGATTCTGTGATTCTTTCATGCAGCGTAGCTGGTGTCAATACAATATACATTTAAGACTGTTTGGACTCCCTTCCAAAAAACAGTCACAAAGATTAGGCTAAGAGAGGGAATAAATGGTCCCATCATCGGAAGCTGGCCATATTTGCCAAACCACCACCGCAGAAGTGTTCCTGTGAACGTCTTTGTTCTCCAAGGTCCCAGAGGAGCCTGCCTGTGCCCGTCACCAGAGGACTCCTCAAACAGCTGTCTCCAAAAAGTTAAACCTGGTACGTGCAAATCAGACTCTTATTAAAGTTTCTTACATCATCATTAGCAACGTGGCTAGAGCATAGCCGGGAACCGTTGGTGAGGTGGGAGGTGAAGCTAATTTAGCTCGTCCTCTGAGGGCTGCCTGGAGTCTGCGGGGCTGCTGGGCACAAACAGCTTCTGTCAGTAAAGTGCTCGGGTAGGACCTCGGCGGCAGAAGCAGCACAAGCCACCGTTTTGGTCAGTACAGCGGGTCTTCACGTGGGAGCACAGTGCCATGCCTGAGTGCTAGCAGGCCTGCTGGTGGGAGCTGTGCTGCTGGTTTTCATTAAAGGTCTTCAGCCATCGCTCCAGGTATCCTTGAGTGCTGTCAGACACCAACGCTGTAGCAAAGCTTGAGATTCAGCGTGATCTTTTTACGCTCATCAGAAACACTAGGTACCAAGAGATGGCTGAGGAGGGAGTTATTTCATTTGTTAAGGGGGAAAAAACCTAAAAACCAAGGGTGAGGGTTATTGAGCATGCTGTATCCCACATCTCTGGATGAGGGAAACACACCTGTAGGGAAACACAAACCTTGCTGTGAGTGCACTGCCAAAGAACCATGCAGTGAAACAAGTGGTGTGGTGGAGGCTTTCTGTTTGTTTCATGGCTGCTTTCCTGAGTGCTTTGATTTGAAAGTGCAGACCTGAAAGGAAAAAGATTAAAAAGCCCTACCAACACAGCTGGGGACCTTAGTGTGGCTGCCTTCTTGTTTATTTTGCATATTCTGGCATGCTATAGGTCAAACTGAGTTTGCAGTCTCAGCTGCTTTAATTCTATGGGTTTAGAACCGCATAGCCTGCACCTCCTGCCTGGGCAAACCTCAGCCTTCACCGGCTTTGAGCAGGTACGGCTGAAAGGGCTTTTCCTTTCCAAGAGTGGAAGGAGCCAGTGTACTCATATAAGAGCTACCAGCAGCAACAACTTCTTTTCCCCAACTCGCTGACTTGAGCAAGGTGGAGGGGGTGGATGAATTTGCCCCTCCATAAAACGTAACTTCTTCTCTTACTACTTCTGGAGCTACAGGCTACAAACTTGATCTCTTCTTAATGTAGTCTTATTGTGATAAATCATGAAAGGTGCAAAAAGGGATGAACATTAAGAACCTAACTTGGTTTTAATTGTCTGGGAGTTCAGATTTAGGGGATGTTTTTCCTTCCCCGGTGCCCAGTCTCAGAACTAGAAGAGGAGCTAGCTGACATAACCTAACAGCATACAGCTTTTTCCATATTCTCTTCAGCTCCTACAAATTTAGTCTCTGCCAGTGAGACTCACGTACGGAGATTAGACAGTTGCTAAAGTCATAAAATCTAATTACAAAGGAGATGGCTCCAGAAAAGTTTAGCCTTTGATTGACTTGGGAGGAAATTTTGTAGCAGTGAAATGAGTCATTTTCAGAATACCATCAGTTGGGAGATCAGAGTCTAATGACTCTGTTTGTTAACAGGTTTTTAAGTAGCACTGTGTCTTCGTTTGCCTGAGCGGTTCTTTCTAGTCTGGGTATTGAAGTTGCAAAGGGAGAAGGAGCCTTGGGTTCACAGAAAGTGAACCTGCAAAGTCCCTTTCTGAAATCAAACGAAATGCTGAAATCTCAAAAATTTGCAAGAAAAATGAAGGAGAACGCTGGTGAGGGAAACGAATTTGCAGTCAAATTGGCATGTTACTCCAGATGTCTAAAACTGTCTGGGCAGGGAAGCAAAGGGGGTATTACCCTCACACCTGCAGGGGAAGGCAATTCCTAAAAATTTGAGTTTTCCAACTCCGTCAGTTGATCTGAGAGGTTGTTGCTCTTCCAGCAAACCATGCCTGGCTCAGACCCTTTCGCTGACAGTATCGCACAACTGCCTGCTCTTTGCTCTTTAGCAAACATCAGGCTCCCAAGGCAGTGCAATCCTTGACTGGTAACAGCACGTGCAGGGGTAGGAAGAGGGTGTGTTTCCCGGGAAAGTCACACGAACATCACAGCGGCAGCTGCAATGGCCGTGTTTCTTACAACTGGTTTATAATAATAAGCAAGTTGCTGCTTAAGGTTTCTGCATTTGAATTGTCTTCTTGCACCAAAAGACAGTATTTTTCATAATCATTTATTCCACCCTCAAAGAAAACATATTAGAATCAATTAAAAAATAATTTCTAAATTAATATTTAAGAAACCTGAGGTTTAGATAATTTTTTAAAACAAAAGAGCCATCCATGCTGGCAGTGTAATATAAATATATATAAATATCTGTAGTAGCCCTCTGTCTGCCAAGTCCCAAGAGCCCTTTTTGCTTGCAGGATGAATGAGCTGAATGCTTTAAAAAGTGCTTAAAAGAAGTTTAAAAGTGCTGACTGATTATGTTCTGGTTCAGCGTTCCTCCTGCTGTGTAATGGACAAGTGTGCGGTAGCTCTAAAATATGCCTTAAATACAGAAGCATTCAGGCGAGGCATTTATTCATCTGTGTTCAGCAGCACACTATGTTATGAAGATTTTTGCAAGATCATCACAACAGATTTCTTAAATCTCAATGCTATCAACTCCATCGTCTGCCCTGTGGTCCAGCTTGAGCGTGTCAAGAGGAAAAAAGTGGCCAGCTCCACAAGCCAGTCAAAAACTGAATGCAACATCGGTGTGACTGCAGTCGGCTGCATAAAAATCTTGCTGCGCAGTATGGCGATGAAGCGTAGGCTATGCTGTTCGATTATTAACTTGGCATAAATACAAATCCCTTAAGAATCAGATTATGAACGCTAAGCACTTTGAGCTCTCCTGAACCTTTATGATCCAGTGTCTGGTGTTTATTTGGAGTAATGTTCCCCATGGTATCTGCTCAGACCTAATCGTTGCTGCGCGAGTGATGATAGTGCACTAATGCCAGCTCTCCTTTCTTTCAGGCACAGCAGAGTTCAAAAATTTTCAACATGATCTAAGCAAGCTGTGACTCTGGAAATCTTTTTTGTTTTGTTCTGAAGAGATGAGGAAAAGAAAACTATAGGTTTCTTTTTATTTTCAAGAGCTGATTGTGCTTGTCAGGGTTGGAAAGCCTACCAGGGCAGCAGTTGATGGAAGAAGTTGCTGTGAGCTTGAAGATACACAGCCTTCTCTGTAACAAGGATCAGGGTTGTAGAAGGATGATGCTGTCTCTACTCACTATATGGCCATTCTTCCCATATTGACCATTTTCTCAGAACTCAGTCTCAGAGCATGTAACTGGAGGGGTGGTAGAATTATTCACAAAGACACTTTCTCCCACTTGCTTTACAGGCAAGGGAGAGATGCGTTCCTCCACAGTAATTCAAGCCATGAGCTTGAATTTAGGCTTCTGAAGTGGATGATGCAGAACACGCATCTCTGCCTTGCAAGTCAGTGTCTCCATAGACTACAGAGGTGGATCTGGGAGAAATTACTCTCAGATGCCTGAACTTTAGCATTTGCCAATACCCCAAGAACTCCCTGTTTGTTGGCATCTGCCAATGAGGAAAACCAGAGATGATACCTACACCCATTTTGACCCATCTCTTGTGTTTGTGCTGCTGAACATGTTCTGGACCTTAAAATCATTTAATAGCCAAATATATAATTGACATGCAGTTTCCACAGTAAGAGTGCGTAGCATAACTTGCTGCGTTCTTTGGACCCAGGCTGTTTGACATAGGATAGCCATGTTTATCTAATTAAGCCTAGAATTAGTAGTATCAAGAGCAGCACAAGCCATGTGCACCCTTGTTGGCTGCAGGAGGACCTGTGATACAAGGAGGAGTCTTGTAGCCACAACTCTTCACCTCAAAGAGCAGCAGGGATGTTAAGTTGTGGCAATGTTTTGCAAGTTGAACGCCTATAATCTAGGTTAATGTCACCGATTTGCTCTGTGTTTGCCACCAAGCAGACAAATTAATGGCATGAGTCATTGTTGACTCCTACTAAATAAACCAGTGACCTAGAGATGAAAGGCTCTGCATCCAAATTGTTTTCATTAATTGCACTGTGGGGCAAGGATATATTTAATTTCAAGGACAGGAATATTAACCTCAATTCCTTTCCTTAATTGAGTGTGGAGGAACAAGAGGCGTAAGCAAGGGAAGCAGAGAACGAGGACATGGGTCATTAGCACTATCATCTGGTCTCACAGGCAACAGCGTCTTGTAAAGAATGTCATTGCAGCAACTAGGAAGCAAAAGCTTATTTGGAAATGTACAGAGCATAGCTAATAAGAAAATTTAGAGCTGTGATTGGATTTTCACCAGTATTTAGATGTACAAGTCTCAGCACAGGCTTATAATGATAAACCAGTAACTGGATGGAGCCCATCTTCCAAAAATTCATAAAGCAAAAACACCAGCAAAACACTGCAGAACAGTCTCCACAAGTGATGCTGGCCCCATGGGAAGCCTTTAAGGGAAAAAGATGTGGTCATTTGGTCTACTTTTATTACTGATACATAACACTTGCAGAGTATTTCTCACCTGAAGACTTCAAACCACTTTCCAAAAAGCACGATTACAGGGAAATTGAGGCCCAAGGGAGTGTAGCTGACCTTACAGTAGGTCCGTATCTGATTGGGGAATAAAATTCAAGTTTCCTGCCTGTCCATCCAGTAATATATCTAGTGGGCTCCAGTGATTCTGTCGCTGATTATATACCAGTCAAGCAGCACAATTCAGGAGAGGTTTCCTGTACCTAGCTCAGCTAGAGAGTACATCCTTTTAGTCAGCAAAGATGGGGTACTTTTTTTTTTTTAACTGGTATTTGCAGCTGATTGCAAATGGAAGCTGTTACAAATGGAAGAAAACCAATTACAAACCAGGTCAGGTGTTGTTGTGAAAGTGAAGGAATGGGTACACCTTTTGGATACACATAACGAGGTGATGAAATTCTATCTCAATATGAGATAATATGTCTCCTATATCTAAAAGGTTTTAATAAAAGATGCAGGGTTTTGGACTTGCTACAAACTAGCTGATTCTGCTTAATCTTGCTCAGGCTCATAACTATTAATGAAATAAAACAATCCAAGAGATGACTTTCTAATAATAGAGAACTTTATAATTCAGGGACAGAGTAAAATATTCTAAAGCAAACACCTTGTTACTGTTATTCTGTATAAGCATTTAAAATTATGGTATCATTTTTTGTTGAAATAAGAGGTTGACAGGTCTATTTACCTTATACACTTCAAGGTCTTCTTTACAAGTGACTGTGCTTAATTACATTAAAATGCTGTGCGGTTGGGAAAGAATGTGCCTAAAGCTGTATCTCCACATGCAGTGCTCATAAGAAGAAAGAACTGCTCACCAAGCTCGAATTCTTTCTTTTCTACTATTTAGAGCACAGGAAACGCAAGACAATCTTCCTTTTACAAGACCAGCAGTGACTGCAAAGCTGTAAATAAAAATGCATTACTTTCTTGTGACATCAGTGAAATAGCAAACAAAAATTACATAAATGCATGTTTCACATATATCTCGAGAAAACCTTTAAGGCTTTAGAAATTAATAAATTTTGCTAGTCAAATACTTTTTGCTAGTCTTTAGTAACTCAGACTTACCTCAGTTACTCTTGGCTCCCTGGAGGCCCGTCATTTTGAGACTGTGGCCTACTTGGCTTGAGAAACTGGGCCAAACTCTCTTTAAAAAAAATAAAAAATTAATGCCAGAGTTTCTTGCAATGATCCAGAAAACACAGCTGAAGTCAGGAGGGCACAGCCAAAACCCAGCACGCTACAGAATAGCATTTTGTTCTGTGTTTGCTCTCAGCATATCACTGCTGTGTTAGTGAAGGTCTGATTTGTTGTCTCTCGCTGGAAGAATCACCTTTTTGAGTCTTGCAGAAATTTCTATACATGCTTAGCTTGGGGTGCTGTTACCCCCCTGGGGACTCCCACCCAGCCCTGGCCAGGGAGCCAGCTGAGGCCAATGCCTGTGCAGTGGAGCATGCTCGAGATCTGCACCACCAATACCCTAAATTATGATTGAAATGATCAGTTGATTTTTTTTGATCAATGGCTTCTTCATGCCCAGCTCAGGTTTCTTTTGCCTATATTCTTCACCGCTGAAATTTAGGCAAGTACAGAGGTCTTACGCAGTCATCCTCTGCTTGTAATTTCTGTTGTAAGACTGGACCATGTGCACAGATGGGCTTTAAGCTATCTAATTATTGACCTTATTTGCAAATATATAGAAATAAATACATGATAGACACAAATTAGCCTCTAAATTCAAGGAAAGTGAAAAAGAAAAATGTGTTATTCCTCTCTATTGTGCATACTAGTAGACAAAAGCAATATATTTTCACTATGAAAGTGGTAATAAATACACATAGCTTTTCTGCAAAATTTCTCAGTGTCAGCTTTGCAGTAGCCAAGACACAGCATTTACACTGCACCTGCAAGAAATCATAATAAATTTGAAAAAGTTAATTAAACAGTACTGAGACTGCCAGCAGGGGCTAAATCACATCATGCTATAACCTAGGTCTCCTGGAAGTGAGAGAGATTTCTGTTGAAGGAGGGCTGAGCAGCAGGAGAAAGCTTTTGGTTTTGAGCTATATTGCACACGGAGCCCTTCAAACCATGACGCTCTGCTCCATAATTGCGATGAGACCCTGAATAAAGATGTAGCAACAGAAAAATGGTGCCAAATAGCCCTCATAATCTCTTTTGTGAAAGGCAGTTTTTCCTTTGCATTAATATGTCAGAGCACTGAGGACATCATACTTACTAAGACTTTTTGTTTTGCAATTTCCCACAGAGCAGTGAATTTTGTACTACTGAAAGCTGTGATTATGCAAAAATATGGCTTTTTTTTTTTTTCCCTTGCCCCTTGAGGAATATCGCTGCTTTTGAAGAAGCGGCTCTGCTCTGCAGAGAGAACTCAGCGGGCCTGGTAACTTAAAAATTTGATTGCCAATGAGCAAGTCTTCAGTTGTGCATGCATTTCATTTTGACGCAATGGCCTGGGAATGTTCCTGAGCTAATTAAAATGCACTAAGTAGTCAGCTGGTGGTGCTGAAAGTTGCTTTACAGCTTGGAAATGGGAATTGCCATAGTTTCCTCCTTCTGGTCCGGGAAGGAGGACATTCCTTTTGCTGGGAAGGAATGTCACGTGGCGCCTGTTCAATGCACAAAGCCTTTCTAATGGGTGTGAAATGGTTTTGTGTCTGAAATTAGACATTGTTAATAATTTAAGAGCATAGAAAATGTGCACTTGTGTGGAGGCTGGCGTTTGCAGCTACTACAAAGAGCCTACTTAAAACCCAGGCTGACCTCGATGGCAGCTGGACAGGCTTGAGCACAAAGAAGTTGGATTATAGCAGTTAACAAGAAGTAATCTTAGAAGTATCTGAAATTATCCTTTATTTATTTTTAATAAACATCTTGGAGGTTACTTTTGCTTTAGGATTTTCCATGTTTAAAAAAAAAAAAAAACACAAAACCAAAAAACCAACAAAACAACACAGTATCTAAGTCACCCAGACTAATTACTGGAGTAGCCTTTGAAATGACTCAAGCAGCCAAAGGATGCGTGCAGTATTTCTGTCTGCCACCGAAGAGCAGAAAGGGAAGTGCAGGGCTCTCCTGCTCTGCGCGGTGACTGCTATGGGTAAGCCTTGGCGTAAGCCTCATACTCATAGTGGCTTCTTACCTTTAACCCCAAAAGGATTCAAAAAGGGCTTGCCAGAGTCCAATTTCTGCTTCAGCAGTGGGCAGGGCTCTTTTGAAGGCAGAAGTGTGGCATTTGCACCACTCACATACTCCTACCTGGCATAAAAGATGCAGACAAACCACTTACTTAGAGATGAGGCATCTCTGCATTTAACTACATGGTCCCTCTGACTTCTTTGTTTCCAGCAGTGCAACCTTTCTGAACTTACTGGTGATTTACCTGAGTGTGACAGAAAGGGAAACGAGGTGTGTTTTTGTATTTCCTTCTGCCACATGAGCAATATAGTCTCACAGTCACCTATGGAAACTGGAGGGGTGGAAAAGTGAATTTTCCTCTTCTCATTGCAATTTAAAGAAAGTAGATGGAAACTATTTTGGTGGATCTGCAGTCTCTGTCTTATTTAAAATTAAAATTGTCCATTGAGTAGATTTCCACTTAGTCTAGCAGAGCTCTGATGATTTACATCAGTTAAGAATGAGCTCATCATTTCCTTTAAAGCTACTTACATCGTTCTGTGGTTATGAGCACTCTACAGAGCATTTAAGCTGCATTTTTAAAGAGAAGAAACCCTCAACAAGCTTTCTGTTGCAAATAAAAGTTTGAAGTGATGTTTCGCAGTGAAAACATGGTTAATTTTACTCTTCCAGAGATTTTAGTGAGGTTCAGTGCTATTTTAGATATAATAACAATCTGTTTGATAAAATGAAAATGTTTCATCCTGTTGGTCTCTCTGTCAGCATTTGTACTTTATATTATGATTTACAAAAAATCATTAGCATAAGCCATTTTATTTAAGCTCAGCATGTTAAACATGGCTTTCCTGAAGCTCTGATGTATTATCAATTATTTAATAAGCATGGAGTTTACAACTTAGCTAAAGGTTATAATCTTTAATAGCTACATCTGCTTGTGTTTTCCCGAAAGGCACGCATTTTGACCTTTTTGCTATACAGAAGACTAAACTCTTTCTATGTCTGTACAAACTATGATGAGACTGTGGTTTTCCTCTTAATTTTGCACTGTTCGCCTTACACGATCTTGAATTTTAAAAAAATGTTAAGTTGCAGCAGGTTTACACCGGAAAGTAAATACAAACACTGCTGTACTCTCTTGAACACTGCCATTATGATGTAAAACTTTATATTAAAACTGATTTTGGGTGCTGTCAGACTGCAACACAGAATGCACTCCTGAGGACAATGCTCCTTTCAGGAACAATTCGACTTTTCTTAAAAACTAGGCCATTTCTAGTGAGATAACCCTTTCTCAAAAGAACCAGATGACTTAGGTATCTGAGCTGCATGCTCAGAAGGGTGTTTGGCACCTTGAAACCCAGGTTTCCACCGAAGTCAATGGGAATTAGTTGCCTAAAAGATCAAGTTGCTTTTGAAGATGAGCATTAGTTGGCCAAATCATTCTGATCTGGCATCACAGTCCTGTAAAAAAAAATCAGCTTTTTTGGCATATATCAGCCAGGCCAAGGCCACCTTACTTTTATTCCTTCTGTAGTCACAGGCACCCCTGAAATTAATGGGGTGACACAGACCACAGAAATTTGGCACCCAACCTTCCAGGTCCATCAATCCCACAGCCAGGCACTTGGGGAATGGGCCCCAGTCACCCTCAGTGACTAAAGGGATCAGTCTTCCAAATACATTTATTCCTTTTAAACAGGAAAAAAGCTCTTCAATCATTGGGTGTATGAAAAATTTTCAGCCTGGTCCTACCAGAATTACAATTTCAAAGACACATGGAAGAGTTCTGTGTTTGTAGTGAAATGCCAGAGCTGCTGCATTTTAGTATTTGAAGGTATTTTTGCCACCCCACCCCGCTTCATGACATGAGGAGGAACTTCCCGATTATGAAAGAAATTTTCTGGACTGATGCTCAGTGCTGTGGTACCTTAGAGTTAGGTTTTGGATACGGTTGGCTGAGATGTTGTTTCTCTGGTTTACTCCTACAGGAAGACATAGCTGAGGCTTTGTGGGAGAACTCTCTTTGCTCCTTCCATGAACCTGTATTGAAGCAGGTAGGAAACATTAAGCAATCCATTATCTTAAAAGAAAGATTGTTTAAACCAGAATGCCTGGAAGCACCTTAACTCTAGACAACTGGAAATCATTTTCTAAAACCTCTTATTCAGTAAGAACCATTTAATTCTTTGAAATGTAGACCATTTTCAAGTCATTTTCTACAACAAATGGGACCAGCTCAATCTGTTCTTCACGTTTTAGTAATTTAAAAGGACATAACTGAATTTTATTTTAATGGTAATTGCAAACTCATGCAGAAAATGTAAATGCACACTTCCTGATTAGCTTGCAGCATAAACCATGGCTTCTATTAATGTATTCCAATTTGTAATTCTTTGCACAGTATGAGATTTGAAAGCTGTGATTAAAATTAATTAGGTTAAGTAAAGTTTATCCCCCCTGAGCACTGCTATTTGAAGAAAGAAATAGTGTAACACTAGCTACATCTGGCACTGCAGGAGGCTAAAGCATCACAAGGAGTAGCAGCATTGCTTTTTCAGCAGAGTTGCATGCCGCTTTTTTGGCGTACCTTAAGCACGATGTATTCTTTTCTACAAGCTAATTGGGAGCTGTTAAGTTACTCAGCCTCTTGTAAATGCTCTGGAGCTACAACATGTATATAAGCATCTGATGAACCAATCTTTTTAATACAGTGGATGACATTAATTCGCAAGTGGCATCATGGCTACCTAGCTAGGCATTAGGGTGCTGCCTCACCGCCATGGGAAATGGGTCTCCCAAGTTCAAGAGGCCACAGAAATGTTGTCCTGAGGGAGCTCCTGGAGATTTTGCTTGATTGTTTACTTGGTTGTTCTTGGTTGGGTTTTGGCCAAATCCTTTTTAAAGGGTTTTTTTTCCGAAGAGAGAGTACTTGGATGAAAAGGAGCATAAGTGTTGGGAACATTGAGCTTGCTGGGATGGAAAGACCTTTTTGAAAGAAAAGACAGTCATGCTCTGACCTTCTCTCTCTGGTCCCGAGACCAGGACACTGGCTGAAAACACTGTGTAACTCCCCTGTGTGCTGCATTTTACACTCTCTGATTTTTGTCACTCCAGAGGTGGCAGCCAGTACCCCAAAATCTGCCATTCTCTGTTCCTTCAGAGCAACTAATTGACTAACTAACTGAGCAATTCTTTATCAGGTAAAGCATTTTTGCAATCAATCAGCTTCTGTAACAGCCAAACTCTTGTATTAGTTACTGGGTATTGGATATGCTTGACCCAATAATCAGGTTTGTGCTAGAAGCAGGAAGGTATTTTTGGAGACTGATGCCATTTGGTGACCCAAGACGAAGCCTTCATGCCGCTCTGATGAAGACAGACTATTCCCGTCAGGGAAGGTAAGGGCACTGTGCCAGATCATAGCTCTTGAAAATGTTTCACCCTGCCAGTGAGTGCTCCCTTTGCCTTCTCTTCCAGCCGGATCTCACATGAGCTGTGCCCAAGCACAGCCCTCCCCGCTCCCGTGAGCCTGGAGCCCCTCTGTGCTTGTGTGGTTACCAGGATGAACCTCAAAAATTCAGTCAGCTGGGAGAGTGAGGAATGATAGGAGATGTGGTCTGGGCAGAGAGAACGAAGCATGCTTGTGGAGAGTGAAGCATGATGGGCTTATCCCGCAGCACTCACCAGACACCCCAGCAGATAGCAGAGAAGCACATTGACATAGGGATGGCCCCCAAGTTAAGCCAATTCAAAACTTTTAGAGGAATTAAAAAATTGAAATCTAAAGTGCACTGCAGGTCAGCAGTGAAGTCTGAGAGGAAGTTTTCACATCACTGTCTCTGATACTGACATGGCTTCCGATTAGGAGAAAGAAATTAATTTTGCTGTTGTTACCCTTCCTCTAGTCCAATACTAACAAGCACAGCAACACATGGGTTGCAGTGCCTTTCTGACCCAAACTGCTGCACTCTCACCTCATACGTCATTGCCTGAAGTCGGGCGCTGAGCAGAAAGTTCAGTCCCGGTGGAGATCTGAGGCTGAACTGGCGCACGTAGCAGAGGAACCACCACAGCCCAAGGCAAAACTGCTTGTTTCTATTCCTTTGGTGTGAGAGTTGAAAAAGGAGAAATGGGAAATCCCGTTAAAATGAAAATGCTTTACACCGCCTCCCTGACAGCAATTTCTGAACAAGGATTTCTTACTTTCTATGGTATTTCTGGGTTAGAAGGAAAGACCACAGAATATACATTCATATGATCCTTTAGCTGTGCAGCTGCCCAAGCCAGTAAGAGCTCTGCCATTGGGGTGGTAAACAAAAGGGACTGAAAAAAAAGAAAACTTCGCAGTACTGTGCAAAGCCGCAGGCTTCACGAGGTGATTCATGGTTTCTCAGGCTCAGGAGGAATCTCTGCAATCCCTGGGTCTGTCATCCTTTTAACGCAGGCCAGGGAGTTACACCCAGTCATTTCTGTTGCAGGCCTGTAATTTCCCTGAGCTACGGCCATGTGCTTTAGCAAAATGGCAGGGAGAGCGGGCTTGACATGACAGTAAATCCTTACTGAGAAAACGGCACGAGGCTGCAGAGCCCGGCGGACGCGGTGCCTCCGCGCTGGGTGCGATGGAGGGCTGGCGAGGCAGCGGCAGGAGGGTTGCAGCTGGCCGGGGTCTGCCGTGCCCCGTTTGAAGGACACCTATCCCACCAGGCCTTGAGGGTCTCGCTGCACCCTCCTGTCCTTGGGGCTGCTGTCACAGGACCAGAGCAGGTCTGAGTCTTCAGTCAACAGCAAGGGAGAGACCCTACATACACCAGAAGCCTTGCTAGGTACAAACATCTTGTATTTTTAAATATCGCGGTCAATCCCACTCCCTCCAGCTGTCCTTTTTCCTCCCTCCCCTCTCTTCTCAGCCCAGCACTGATATGGCGGCTGCTCTCCTCTTCCAGCCCTTCTATGCTCCTCACCGCCGCTGCAGCATACACAAGCCAAGCAGCATGGGTTTGCTTGTCTATTGAGAGAGTCTGAAAGCAGTGGGAGGAAAAGACATGATAATTACAGAAAAAGTAGACAAATAGGACATGCTGGCTGGCAGTACTGGCAGCAGGTGGGTAACTGGGAGTGGGAGCAGCGTGTGATGAAGGATAACGATGGGAAAAGGAGAAGCAGCACATTTACATGGGGCTTCGGCAGCTGTGAAACATTCATAGAAGAGCAAAAGGTGAAGATCAACATGGCACTTTGGTAAGAGGGGTGTCCACTCCCCAGCATCTTTCAGCCATTCATACCCATTTTAGGGAGCATCGGGATGCCCAGTCTGAGCCACTACGAAGGTCTCCCAGCCCTTCCAGCCTGTCTTTGATGGATGCTTAGAGAAACAGGGCATAGATGCTGAGATCTTTCTGCTGGCAAAGTGTCCTGGGCTTGGGTGAGCCGCCTGGGGTTCCCCTGAGCTGGAAGCTGCAACATAAATCATCGTGTTTCATGAACCTTCACAGCTGCTGAAGTACAAAATGAAACCAACTGTGAAGCATTTTGAAAACTGAGATCTTCCTATACAACACTTACCCTAGAGGGCTCCCTTTTGCCATGAACCTGAGGAAGATGGCATGTCATCAAGAATTAGGTAGAAAGGGCTTGTGAGATTAATTTTCCTATTCCTCCAGAGTGCAATATTATTTCAACAATTATATCTCTTCAGAGGTTTGCCCAACCCACTTCAAATAAGCTTCCTCTCCTTCCCTATAGAGGTAACAACAATCTAGTGGATCACTCTGCAGTCAATATTTATCAAGTCAGTAGTTGCTAGGAGAAGTCTGGCCACTTGCTCTCTGAGTTGGGACAACCAGCCTATTCTCCTCATAGTTCATGCGAGGGAGCTTGGCATGAACTGATTGGGCTCCTGGAAACTCATTTTGCTGAGTACTGCAGTGGAAAACACACAGTGGTGGAACTGGCATGGAATTACCAGCAAAAGTACACAGAAAAGGTGAGAGGAGCTCTGCCTCACAGATGCTGGTAGGAGATTGCTGTAAGAGTTGGGTTTCCAACTAGGAGGTCCCATTCGTGCGCTGCCAGTGCAGAGCCGGCATTACAGAGCTAGTTCACGAGTCGCTGAGATGACCACTAGCCTGCTGCCTCATCCGGTGCTCTGCTCTTACACGGGCTCTTGCTGCGAAGACGTTAGTTTGGTTTTGGTTGGTTGGTTTTTTGTTTTTTTTTTTTTGCTTTATGCATGAATGCCCTATTTTGGGGAAAAGATGATCCTCCAAATAATAGATCTGAAGAAAGGATGTGTTCAACTGCCATACGATAGCAGTATAAACTCTCACTGACCTGCATGGTGGCATGGTCCCAAAGCACCGGATTAGTGAGGTTACTTTGCGCGTGGGACTTTGCATAAGGAGAGGCTTATATATATTTCTGCTGGCCTGGCAAGAATTCATAACAAATCTGCAATGTTGCTTCAAAGATCCCCATAAACAATTCAGTGCTCTCGTTAGTGTCTACACCCTGCAAATGTTTAAACCACAAGAAACCACAAACCACAAGAAACCTGCGAACTGAATAAACAACTGCTGCTCCGAACTCAAAATCAAATTTGCAAGATTCTGCTAATAGATAGGTATTTGCATTGCAAAAGCAGATTTCATATTACCAATATCTATGTCACAATTAGGCTATAGCTAAGCTTTTAGGTGTTTAAATGAATTCATGATAATATACTCAAGAAAATTATCGCTTCCATAAAAAAAAGGAAGAAGTTCTAAAATGTCAAAAGATAAAGCGGTACAGGATGTGGATGTATTAACATCACAGGTAAATGGGGCTCATTAGCTACAATATTTCATGCATTACAATATAAGGTATGCACATAAGAAAAAACTCCCTTGGGCTTTTGTAGCACACGAGCTCTCTAGGTCTTCCCCCGTGTTGTTGCCTGAATTGTTTTCACACAGCAATTCAGTATGTAAATCTAGCTGTCCTCACACTGAAGAAACCACCACCCTTACAGCTCTGGACCTTGAACTTGCTTTTGTTACTGTGTGCAGGGCAAGCAGAGAGGAACAGCCACCGAGGGCACATCCAGCGCATCCCTGAGAGCCGCCGGTGGGGGATGCTCAGGGAGCCATGTCAGAGGCGGAGCAGGTATGAGGTGGTCCTCCTCTCCCAGACACTTGCAGTTACCTAGGGCCTGGGGATCTCTGAAGAAAGCATGAAGGGTCTGAAGCTCCTTGGTGGGTCTTTCTGCCATGAATTTATCTCAGTGCTTCCCCAGATCCGTTACACCTTTCCGATAGGCACAGCAAGGAAGGGCAGGTCTCACGGGAGGTGTACAGCGATGCCGGTACCGCTGCCGGGGCTCACCCCACGCTTACCGAGGGGGAAGGACTGGAGTGCTATTCAGGGAGGACTTCTGGCCGGTGAGTCGTTCGTCATAACAGTTTTGATCATGCTGATTACAACTACCTTAGTAAATAAAATGGGCCTGAGACTGCTTTTTAGGTCTAACACCTGCCCGCTCGCACCGTACAGGTAACCGGGTCCGGCTGCTGCAGCCTGTTAGGAGCAGTCCTGAGCTACGTCTCGGCATTGATGAGAGAGTGCGAGCGTGCCAGGACCTTGCTAATTAACTGTATGGACAACAACGTGCCACTGCTGGAGGCCTTTTCCCTTGGCCTGTTGTGTAGCAGAAGCATGGCTCTTGTGTCTGAACTTCACTGAAGGAGAGGCTGTAGTCCCCAGAATAACGTTGTTAGTCAAAGCTGTGCTTGTGACTAAAGGAAAGAGTGGGTCAAACGGAAGAGATAGGTCACGGCAGAGCTCAGCGTTTTTCTTAGCAAAACCTGCTGGGCTCTACAGAAAGGCGCAGCAGGGAATGCGGTGGAGGAAGAGCTAGGCAAAGGCCAAAATGGCTGAAAAGGAGCTGAAACTCCTGGTGTAGGGCTAAGTGAAGGTGGAGATACCAGCTAGCACAACGGCAGATGAAAAGAGAGGAGGAGCCTGCACTAGAAAAACTCAGCATCGCGCTAAGATTTCCACCGGCAGCGTCCACAGTGCAGGAAGGGGAGAGACGCGGCAGGGAGCAGGGAGCAGGGATGCCAGAAGCTGTGAGGCACCAGGAACCGTGCTGGAGCCTCCCGTGGGGAGCCGGGCATTGGTGGACTGGGGGTCTGAGGAGAGCTGGGGTGGCGGCAGCTGGGGTCGCTGGTGAAGTCATGAGAAGGGGACAGGGAAGTCTGCGCTGGAGGCAAGGCCAGCAGACAGCCAAGAGGAGCGCTGGATGTGCTTGCCCTCCATGTCAGGTAACCGTGGGTGAAGGAGAGGAGCAGCAGGGCTGCACTTTCTCCGGGACAGCCTCACAGCTGCCATCAGCGCTGACCTCCCTCCTTTTTCCTGCTGTCTTGTGGGAGAGGGCTCTCCTGTCAGCTCAGTCTCTTGGGAGGAAGAGCACTTACTGGGTCATTTTATCAGCAACATGGCTGTCAGCATCCTCCATTAGGGCACTGGCTGGCAGGAGAAGGCATGGCCCATCTCTCAGCAAATGCCCTGACTCTGTCCCACCAGGTGGGCACCAGCCAGCACGCAGGGAGTCACGGCCACAGCCCGGCTCGCTTGCCCTTTGGTAAACCTGTACATGTGCATTTCCCATCTGCTGACACGTTAAGTTCCCATGAAATGGGAACTTGGGTCTGAGCTACCTAGCTACCTCCAGCTTTCGTCAGTCTGAACCACCCTAAATTTTTGCCTTTTGAAATTCGTTTTCTATAATTCTCAAATAAAATGAAGACCTGAGTCCAAAACTTCACCTATTTATAAGGTGCTCTAACTCAACATTCACCTTAAAGTCTGGGATTCCCCCGACTTCAGTGTTGATATTTGCATTGATCCATTAGACAATAATCTAAAAAAAAAAAAAAAAGCACCAAAAATATCGTACTGGAAAGTCAATCTTGGACAAAAAGGCAAACAACTGGTGTTGCAAATCTCTCCTGGTCCGACGCTCGCAGCCGCGTTGGGGAGGAGAGGTCCATAAACACAATAGCCACTAGATGCCACTGTAAGCATGGCCTTATCTTTAGAAATAAGACTTTTAAAAAACAAAGTGAACGGTCAAGATTTGCTAATTGGAAAATGGTCCTTTCGGTGATGGTGTGTTTTCTTTGCACAGGCCAACCTTGCTTTAGAATTGCATTTTTCCTGGGCAAACTTTCTGTTACCTGTTTCCATTCATGATCACCATTCTCACATACAACACACAAAAACGTACGTGTGTGTAAATGTCAGTATCCCTTTGTGTTTTGCTTTTCCTGGGCCATCGTCCTCAGGAACAGCTAAAGTGGAAATTATCTTTGGAGTCCTCTCATGTCTTTCAAAAACACTTCTCTCACCTCCGTCAGGGAGACAGTCACGTGTCCCCTCGGGCGGAGAAGTCTATTGCAATATCAGCAATGTACCCTGCTGCATAGCATCACCAGCCACGTGCTCCTGTGCATGCTGACCCCATCTGCTACGTGGCAGGGAAGGACCACGGCTTAATCTGCTGTCGCCCCATGGCCCAAAGCAGCTCTGCCCATTGCAAAATTGGGAATCGCCCCAGGCTCCTGAAGGTGAAGAAGCCTTTACATCACGAAGAGCAGCTCAGCTGCAGCGCGGGCAGGAGGAGAGGTGGGACGGGGCAGTGCACAGGCCTCGTGCCAAGCCCCCATCACGTCCCAGCCCTTCCCCAGTGTCCCCAGCACCCTGCAGTGCTGTAGGAGAGGAGCAGCCCCGTCCCAGGGCTCAGCTGTGCCTCTCTCCACAAAAAGAGGACTATTCTGCACCCCAGGGGCCTCGTGGCTACCAAGGCACCGTCCACACACCCTCGCCAGGCTTCAGCAGCCTCTCAAGCACCGCAGAGGCCGGACGCCCACCCTCAAGCCCGGCACGCTGAGCCGCCGCATCCGACGCTGCCGCAAGCAGGACATGACACAGGCGCGCCGTTTGACTGACCTCCTTCCTCCTCCATCTCGCCCAGGCAGGCGGTGAAAATAACGCTGGTTGTGAGGGAGAAAGCCTTGCCTCCACCCACACGTGACTCAACCCAGAACCCTCTTAGCCTGCAGCGGTGGTCAGTGTGCTAATCTGCAGCCTGGCTCAGCCAGCTTGACGCGTATATGGGTCATGACTGTCGTAGGCCAAGCTACTGCTTAAAGCGACCGTGGGGAAAGCAGGTTTTCCTTGCTGGCTGCCAGTGTTGTAAACTGAAAACTAAGCAATGATTTCTGAGCCTCAATTACCCACCTAATAGATGTCTAAGAGACATCTATTTTAAGACAAGATGAATCTCATCACAGGTGTGGAGGTCTCCACCAGGATTACCCACACATGGATAAACGAATGTAGGTCTTGGGCAAAATGCTTCACTTTTGAAATTCCAGCACAGTTTCAGATGTTGATTATTTACAATGGAAAAGCCAAATGGAAACTGCTGCTACTCACTAACAACCCACATCATGTTTCAAAGCTGGTTTTGAGAAGTGAAGAAGGTATCTGCACTATTTGGTCAAGAACTAATTGTAAATCCTAAAGATCTGGTGGTTTTCACACTCGATAACAATTTCATTGGAATGTAGTGGAGATCTAGGGGATATGGGTGGCAATTTGAGTTAGACTAATGAAATGTACTGTCATTACTGGTGTGGTACCTCCAGTTTGTTATTGTGTCAGAGTTAACATAAAAAGCATGTTTTTCTCCTCATCACCTTGCAGTTATTTTTAATATGGAAAGACAGTCTTAGAAGAGACACTTTAAAAAGTTTTCTTGTCTGTGTTTACCTGCTGTGTTGGGTTGGCCTGGCCAGGTTTTGCTACTAAGGAGGTTACAAGGGCTTCTTCTGTGAGAAGCTGCGAGAAGCTTCCCCTGTGTCCCACAGAGCCAGCGCCAGCCGGCTACAAGACGAACCAGCCGCTGGCCAAGGCCGAGCCCATCAGTGATGGTGGCAGCGTCTCTGGGGGAACAGAGTTAAAAAGGAGGGGGGTAAATGGCGCAACAGCAACTGCAGCCGGAGAGAGGAGTGAGAATGTGTGAGAGAACAGCCCTGCAGACCCCAAGGTCAATGAAGAAGAGGGGGCAGGAGGTGCTCCAGGTGCCAGTCCTTGGAGGATTCCACACCAGAGCAGGGGGATGCCTGAAGGAGGCCGTGACCCCGTGGGCAGCCCACGCTGGAGCAGGGTTGCTGCCAGGAGCTGTGGCCCCATGGGGGACCCAGGCTGGAGCCGTCTGTTCCTGAAGGACGGCACCCGTGGGGGGACCAAGGCTGGAGCAGTGCGTGAAGAACTGCAGCCCGTGGGAAGGGCTCACGCTGGAGCAGTTCGTGGAGGACGGTCTCCTGTGGGAGGGACCCCAAGCTGGAGCAGGGGCAGAGTGTGAGGAGTACAGGCTTGGGGAGGAGTACAGGCTTGGGGAGGAGTGGCTGGAGAGCAGCCCGGCGGAAAGGGACCTGGGGGTGCTGGTTGACAGCCAGCTGAATATGAGCCGGCAGTGTGCCCAGGTGGCCAAGAAGGCCAACAGCGTCCTGGCCTGTATCAGGAATAGTGTGGCCAGCAGGAGTAGGGAAGTGATTGTGCCCCTGTACTCGGCACTGGTGAGGCCGCAGCTTGAATCCTGTGTTCAGTTTTGGGCCCCTCACTACAAGAAGGATGTTGAGGTGCTGGAGCGTGTCCAGAGAAGGGCAACGAAGCTGGTGAGGGGTCTGGAGCACAAGTCTTAAGAGGAGCGGCTGAGGGAACTGGGGTTGTTTAGTCTGGAGAAGAGGAGGCTGAGGGAGACCTTATCACTCTCTACAACTACCTGAAAGGGGGTTGTGGCGATGAGGGTGTTGGTCTCTTCTCCCAAGTAACTAGTGATAGGACAAGAGGACATGGCCTCAAGTTGTGCCAGGGGAGGTTTAGATTGGATATTAGGAAAAATTTCTTCACTGAGAGGGTGGTCAGGCATTGGAACAGGCTGCCCAGGGAGGTGGTGGAGTCGCCATCCCTGGAAGTGTTCAAAAAACGTGTGGATGTGGCGCTTCAGGACATGGTTTAGGGGACACGGTGGTTCTGGATTAATGGTTGGACTTGATGATCTTAAAGGTCCTTTCCAACCTAGTGATTCTGTGATTCTGTGATTCTGTGAGTCCTGCCCTGAGGAGGAAGGAGCGGCAGAGACAGCGTGTGATGAACTGACCACAGCCCCCATTCCCATCCCCCTGCGCCGCTCAGGGAAGGAGGCGGAGAAATTGGGCGTGAAGAAAGAAAGGAAGACGTGGAGGGAAGGTGTTCTTAAGATTTGGTTTTATTTCTCACTACCTTACTCTGATTTGATTGTAATATATTAAACTAATTTCCCCAAGTCGAGTCTGTTTTGCCCGTGACGGTAATTGCCAAGTGATCTCCCTGTCCTTATCTC
Organism: Phaethon aethereus; assembly: GCF_964289735.1. Classification (NCBI taxonomy): domain Eukaryota; kingdom Metazoa; phylum Chordata; class Aves; order Phaethontiformes; family Phaethontidae; genus Phaethon; species Phaethon aethereus. The sequence goes on along the minus strand of NC_138576.1, from coordinate 42,864,775 downwards.
AACCCACAAGCCTTTTGTTATATTTTCTGTCCCCTGTCCAGCTGAGGAGGGCAGTGACAGAGCGGCTTTGGTGGGCACCTGACCCCCAGCCAGGGTCAACCCACCACAACTGCATAATTGAATACTCTAAATCCAGAGCTCTTCCCCAAAGGACATTAATAGAAACTGATAAATTCACAAATGGATGGGAAGAACATTGGAGCTGAGCACTTGTTGGGCTGCCATCTAGAAAAAATGAGAAATAGAATCAATTCTCAGGTCAGTCCTCTCCCTTGGGGTGGTGCAGACACAGACGATCCTCATCTCATTTGCAGAAGGTTGGTTGCCTGCTTCACGCTCTAGAGATGTGCTAGCAAGAAGTCCCAAACTTTCCCAAACCATTTGCAAATGCTTCAAAGTGGAGCTGCTATCTTTATTAAAGCAATGAAAACCAAGCCTCTTTCCCATGCACTCCTGGGATACTCTTTATTTTGGCCCATATTCAGGAAGGCAATTAAGTATGTGCTAACTCTATGCTCATGAATAGTCACATTGAAATTTAAGGAATTACACATGCCTAAGTGCTTTCTTGAATGAAGCCCAAACTTTGTATCCCAAAGAGAGCTAGAAACACTGTGCTGAAAGCCACAAAATGCTCTGAGGACCATGTCAAGGGAGCTACAATTCAGCAGAAGCTCCCAGGAGGGTGTGGGGAATAAGGGAAAGGAGTCCATATTTATGCATGTTGCAAAAGAAAACCCACTATTTTCCATTTGTAGGCACTGCCCTGCCTCTCTGGGGAAAAGTATATAGTGTTTTTCTTTCGTTCCCTGTTTCCTCTTCCCAAATCTGGTAGAATTTAAATAATCCTTGATGCTCACTATTTTGCAAAGTTTACCTGCAGGATCTGTCCAGTCCCCAGCCGTGCTGCTGTGGAGTATGCGTGAGGGTGATACAAAGAGACTCAAGGGATCTCTGCAAACAAGATTCAGGGATTTGGTTGGAGTGCTGCCTATCTCCGTGGCCTTGGCAAAGGCAGGTAACTCTCTGCCTCATTTTCCCCACCTAATGATAATAACTGCCCAGGAGCAGTTATGCTTACAAGCATTCTGAACACGGTAAAACTCCTTTGGGGCTATTTACTTGTAGTCCTTTCTTGCATCAAGATTCATAGTGTCCCCTCTTGGTAGCAGAGCTGCTGTCAAAATAGAGAATCCTTCCTGATCAACTACCATGAGATACAGTAATTTACAGTATCTTCTGCCAAATGACTGCCACCATGTAGAATAAGTTGTCTACCGCATTAAGCATCTGTCTTGCACGTGCTGATGCAGTCCAGCAGCTTGTGAGTGCCCTGGTTTGGGCTGAACTAGTCAATAATCTGAGAGGAATGAGTTTGGCTAGGTCTAAAATATAGCCTGGTGGTAATACTAGGTGACTTCCCATTGCTTCACTTTTTGTTAGATGTTCTGATACATCCTGCTTTCTGCAAAATACAGCAGAATGTCATTTAGCACAAAAGATCATTTTTTCCCCGCCAAGTCACTTGTGGACACGCTCTACCAGGAGTTGATGAATGATAATGTCACTGTGAAGGGACACTTGGGTGACGGTTGATAATCCACAGATCGTTGCCTTGGCAGCTGTTTGGGGAAGAGGCACTGAGGCACACACCCTCCACAGGCAGCGGCAGCTGGTTCACCTGCCTGCCACAAATTTCTTGTGTGGCCTCGGACAATGCACCCAGCCTCCCAGCACCTCACGAACCCTTCCTTTTCCCCATTCCTGGTCCCTTTTATCCTTTCCATCTGCACTCTCCACTATATCTTGCCACATAGGGAGAAGGCTTAGTGCCATCAGGCCCTGCTTTTGAGTGGGGACCAGCCACTCTGCCCAGCAGCAGAAGTCACACAGAGAAGTAAGAGACTTCAGACAAACCGTTCTCTTCAGCTCCAGCAATTGCTGCCCTTGATTTGCCAGTTTGGTAACAGTGACTTTCAAGTCAAGCTGCAAAGTCACGGGAAAAAAGAAAAAATCATCTTAACCCTTAAGATTCGTTTGAAACATCATGTATCACATTATCAATATTTTTTGTTGGGTATTTACCCTTTTTATGTGCAAAGACTTTTGGTTTCTGTTATGCAGTAAAGTGTTTCATGTAGTGACTTTTGGTTTCAGTTTAGCTAACGGGTGTGAAAAGAGCACTTTCTTCATTTGGACCTGTTCATTCACAGTTAAGAAATCAGTCACGAGTGGAAGAAGCAGCAAAGCTCATTTCCTTTTCCAGCCTGTGACTAGAAACAGGTGGGCAAGGTCAAGACACACTCGTGAAGGATGTGGGTGAGATTTTCCAAACTGCAACTCAAGCAGGTAGTGTTCCCACTTCACACAATCGTCACTGATTTCCAGCGAGATGCTTTGGGGAACGCCACAGAGCACTCATCTGTATCTTTAAGAACTTACATGTCTTTGAATATCTAGTTCACGGTGACCAGAAACAGCCCGTCCGTTCATTTACTGCAGTTACTTCCCTTATTTAATATGTCCGTTAGGTGTAAGTACAAAACTTGTTTTGATGCCTCATCTATTCAACTTTCCCACAAAACACCAAGCACATTTGAAGCAGTTGTTTTGGGTTTTTTTATTAATAGCAAATTATGGTAAAAGATCTGATCTGTTGTACTTTTAATCGACTTTCCACTTCCACCCATCAACTGCATGACACAAATCATGGAAAAATTGCTTCTTACACAGTGAGTAAGAAATGTTGTAATTTACCATTTGCTGATATGAAGCTTAATGTGTCTATACGTACAGCCTTGCTCATGGTCAGAGAAGATAAATGTTTCCCCTGCTCAACCAACTGGTCCTGTGCCCGAACATCAGAAGGGGACTCCTGGTTACCATCCACCCGCTGCAGCAAGCAGATCTTCATCCCCTTTATGACTTGCCTCTCCAACACAGATCACCCACCTTCCAAAGTTGTTTTGCCAGGGCACCAGCAAGAATAAAACTCATTTCCTGGCCCCCTCTGTAAAAGCAGACCCCAAATGCAGTTTTGCTACCAAACCAAAAGCATCACTGCAAATGTTTTCTGGAGGCTTTGCTGAGCTATCATTTGTCCTTTGCTGAATTTACCTGATCTGTAACCTAAAACCGGTTTCCGTGAGAAATATTTTCAGTTTGTTTGCTCATTGAGGTCAGAAGATAGTGGTCTGGCTCAAACGTCCTGTACATTTTACCAACCTCAGTTTTTATATATAGCAAACACTCCTGTGAAATTGATTGATTACAGTTGGCTGATGAGAGTTATTTCTACCAGACAGTGAGATCACCTTGCTAGTGTGGAGACTGTTTTGGGGGAGGCTGCTGTTTTAATCTTCCTTGAGGTGTGCCCACAAGTCTGTTTATTCTCATGTATCTTATGTGGTCAGGGTGGTGGTGCTGGAGTTTTTCATTGCTGAGCAATTTCTTCTAGTTTATTAAATGAATTTAGTTTCAAATGGAGTACTGGGTTTTCGTTTGTGGTGCTGCTTTTCCTGTTACTGTTGTTGTGGTTTACCGTCCACATTGGGGTGTTCAAAAACTGCTCTTCAGACTTCACCGAGCTTGTTTTGTGATTTGTGTTTTTACAGTTCTGATCATTTCTTAATCTTGGGGTGCTGAGTGTGGGCTGGGACTCCCTCCAAGAGGAATTACAGTATATACAGTGGTGGGGCAGCACTGGAGCATTGTGACTTCAGCCAGACACATTCAAGCCCTCGTTGGGCCAGAAGCTGAGAGGATGTAGGGATCTGTCCAGGCAGGGCTTATGATAGCAGTAAGGCCTTCTTTAATGTACAGATATTGTTAAGGAGTTGCATTTCCAGATTGGCTTCTTCTCTATATCTAGCAGTGCATTTTAATAGCTAGAGCAAGTCATTGGGGGGGAAAAAAAAAAAAAAAGAGAGAGAAATAGCATACCCTTTTCCAGGCTCAAGCAATGGTTTAGAGGATGATGTTCAGATGAAGTTTTGGTACTGATTTTCTTATTTGTAAGACAGAGATATTAAGATTAATCACAGTGGGCTAGTCCCTCAAGGATGTCACGAAGGTTAACTCCTATTAGAAAGTACTCTGAGCTAATCAAAGAAAAGTTGCTACCCACACATATGTAGTGGGAGGCCTGGCATTTCTCTACCCAGCTAATGTGACAACATTTGAGATCGTGACTCCAGTTCCCAAACATGAGCAATAAGGGATTTCGGTTGGGGCGGTAAGAGTGACACAACCCAAGGACACATCCTCAGGCTCTTGGGAAAGGAATAACTGAGGGCACCATCTGCACAGCTCCTCAATGACCAGCAGAGCAGGACCTCCCCATTTTCACATGCATGTTTACACCAGTGAACACTTCTTTAGGCTTCAAACAGGTAAGGTTTAAACAGCACAAGAGGTGCAGAAAACAAAGGTACCCCTCTTTCCTTTGCCAGCAGCTCTGCATCACAGTCTGCCTTGCAAGGGCAATATATCTGACAAAGGCTGCTCAGTAGGTATTTGCAGTCCTAAAAACGCCTCCTTGAGTACTATCGCCTCGAGACTGGGTCTGAGCCTCTCTTGGAGGTGCGCAGCTGCTTCTGTTGGGTGTCCCCCCCAGCAAGGCGTAGCACCATGGGGTCACTGCAGCTGTGGAGGAAGGGAGAAGGAAAAGCTGCTGCAACCCAGCAACAAACGTCCCCCGCTGTGCCTTCCATCTTACTATCATGTCCTTCATGTCAGTCCTCTCTGCTCCCAGCCCTGTGTCATGCCAGTAACCCCATGACCACCCACAAGAGTCCTTAGTTCCCCTTCCTCTCCACTCATCCCAAAACCCAGTTATTTCTTGCTTGCTTTAAGACTGATTCATCGCAGCTGTCTGCAGTGACTCCTCTTGCACAGCCTCCCAACCTCTACCACCATATCAGCTCCTGCAGACCCCAGTCACATCCCAGCCAGTTTTCCGGCACCCTCCCACTCTTAAGGTCCGTTACGAAAGGTGGCTGTCTCCCAAGTGACTTTTCATTTGGTTTTAATAGAGCTGGTGCATTCCCTGTGCAATGTCTTTTGTGTGTGTCATCATCATCACCATCATTATTTCCAGTATTCAAAAGCCTTTAAGGCTCTTTGTTTTAAGACAAAACAATTTTGCCATTTAACAATGGGAGGCAGAACCCTGCCAGTTTTCTCAGCTGAAGTTTGCTGCAAAAAAAAATTGGAAACCACCGGCCTAACCAGTTCTTAATCCTGTGGTAATCTGCAATATGTTCCAGTGCTCAGTGGTCCTTATCATTAGAAAATGTTTCTGATGGCTAACATAAATCTTCCTTGCTGCAAGTTAAGCTTCTTACTTGTTGTGCTATTGCCAACAGATATGGACTCCGTTGCAGCTACCTTTTACGTATTTGAAGGCTGTTGTCTTCTCTTTTCCAGACTAGATACAGTCTCATCTTTCAATTTTTCCCCCAAGTTCACATTTACTAGACCTCTGATCACTCTTGTTCCTTTTGTCTCAGCTTTCTCAAGTACATTAGTAGGACAGCTAAATATATCGCTGCTCTTCTTCGAGATTCAAATCGGGCTTTGTGCTATGATTTATCCTGAGAGCTCCCATAGGCTTGGTTACCAGCCTATTCCCCTAAATCCTCTGCTAAACCACCACTTTCTAGAATAAAGCCCCCATTCCTGTAGGTAAGCTGCCTTTATTTATCCCTAGCTTCATGGTCTTTCATTTGGCTGTCAAAATGTATGCTGTTTAACTGACCTTCCTTTAACAAGTAATCCAGATCAATTTTTCTAGCTGACCTATCCCTAATGCTTCTTCACCAGGTTTTTTGTTATCTCCAGATCTTCCACCAGGACCAGAAAGGAAACCCGTGGGACCCTACAAGGAACATCCCCCAGGGTGACAAATTCTCATTTAAAGGCAACATTTAATATGTTCAGTATGGGCTCTTTTGAGTTTGCATTCCTCATTTTATTTTCCCAGTGTCATGTGCAGTGAAGTCACATGTCTTACAAAACCCTAAACGTGTTGTGTCATGACATGTACCCTTACCAAACCTGAGACCTGATCAGGAAGCAATTGAAAATTTGCTATCTGGAAGGAACCTCCAGCTTTCGTAGGGAGTGGTGAAGAGTTCGAGAAACCGAAGGTGGTATGTTGCTTGGAAAAGAAAGAAAAAATAGAGGCAGGAAATCTGTTAGACATAAGAGGAGTGTATCTGTACTCATTTCATAAAGATATGAATTAAGGACTGGAACTGACTATTACTCTAAATTGATTGCATCTGGTAAGCATTAACTGAGTACACATTTCTGAACTGTTTGCTGCTTTTTTGATCCCACTGGGTAGTCAGCTTCTGATATTTCCACTGGACCGTGTTTAATCATGTTTAGCAATATTTTAGTGATAAGAGTTGGTGGTATTATAGCCCCACTTCCAGTCTTTGATGCATACAATTATGTTACCTCCTTCTTCAGTGAATGCAAAAATCCTCTGGTAACTAGTACTACTGACGTCTGAGGAAGTCAGAGCTGTTATTGTTTCAGTGTTTATCATGCTGCCGCTGCATCGCTTTGATCCATGGCCTTACGTGGCTTTTTAAAGCGGAGGAGGGAGGAGGGAGAAGGGTTACTGGGCTTGTAAACATTTCTATTACATCAGATTAGTTTCCCTGCCATGTACAATCTGCTGGTGTGACTCAGACTTTCGCATTTTATAAAGTCAGCTATGTCTATAGGGACTACAACCATTCTGAGAAATTAGAGATAAATGTGAATTAGTTTTATTCTTACATTATTACACAATGTACAATTGTACAAAAAATGCCCTTTTGTTGACTTTTAGTGCAGATGTGCAACCACTGGCAGATAATGAGAACAAGGTGTTCCCTGCCTCACCAGCTCCTTTATTCTTTGGCTGTGAGTCTTAACCCAGGTTTAGGGCTAACCCATGTTCATTCACGGTGTTTTCAGCTGCTCTCCACCCATTTCTCTATGTATTTATTTTTTTTATTGAGGCTGCACTGCAGTGATCTGAGATGGCTGCCACTAAATAGTTGGAGTCATGTTTCTTCGAGTAGGTCATTCAACCACTTTTACTCTGGGGAATAGGGCGTGCTTTTTCACAGTTATAAGAGCTGGGCAAGACAATTTATTTTTGCCCTCGTATCGGTTTAAGGACACTGTCAGTAGCACAGGAAAAGCGATAGTCATTACCAACAAAAATGTTAATGTCACTCATGAAATAGTCTGGGGCACCACAAATAACATTTTCCCTTCAGGACTTTCTGGGCAGGATTTTCAAAGACTCCACTTCGTGGCAGCCAAAGGTTGCAATTGCTTTGTTATCTCCCCTGTTTTCTTGCCAAATATTTCCACAGTTGTCTGCTATTCAAATAATGTCTTACTAAGGCAGTGGTCGTTTTGAATGTGCTAGGGAACGAGCAGAGTTCGTGAGCTGTTTGCAAGAGATCCTGATCTTCAGCACTGAGACACGCCAAAGAGTGTTTTTCTTTTTGGATGCCCTACCTCATAGAGGCACATCACCATTTCTCATGTCCCTGGCCATGGTAAATAAGACCCACTTGCTAGCACCAGTCAGAGGAAGTAACTGCACCAGATCACTGAAGAAAACATGATGGTGATTCTGTGGGGGCCTCAGATAGATACTCTCCCAGGGCCCTGCAATGCATTGGTCCTGCTCTGCAGCATGGACTCAGAGTCAAAACAAATGTTTTTGGAAAGTGCAAGGTAGGACTCACAGACAAAAAAAGGCAGTGAGTGAGAAAAAAATATTCAGGAGATCATGAACGGTCCTTACCAGCTCCTCGTGTAGTGGACCGAATGTCATTCTGTAATTGCTAGTCCAAGCACTAAAAACCATGTGCAGACCAGAAACTATTCAAGACGTTCACTAGATCAGCCATCACAGTGGGCTGGAGCCCAGAGATTTCTGCTAGCGTCACGCATGAAAAGCCCTTGCCACACACGTCAAGGTTGAGGCTGGTCTCATGTGGGAATGGGATAGAGGACTCGAGTACAAATCAACCAAGAAACTGCAATGCTTAAGGGCAACAAGGATCTAGTCTTCTTTCATTGCCTGACCTTCCTGAGCGAGTTTTCTGGTCTATCTTTCTTCACCTGTACTTAATCATGCTCCTGGGGCCAGTTTTGAACATGGAAGCCTCTTGCAGCACAAGCCATTCCACAGCTTCCCCCTTTCTTCAGGCGAAGGGGGGGACCTCGGTGGTTGGTCTGAGGTGAGCCGAGTGCTGCTCGTCCTTCAGATGGTGAAGCCCTTTCACCAGGGCTTAGCAAGCCAGTGGGCTGCGGGAGAGGTCAGGAACCTTTCATCACTCGGAGTGTGTCAGTGTGGGATGTGAGCCTAAATATGCTCTATTTGTGGAAAAGCATTTTCTTATTAACCAACCTGTATTTGACAGGGTTTTTACTGAAACAACAGCCTCCCCCAGGGCAGGTAAATGTGACTGTGGCAGCAGTTAGCGTTCCCCGGGGCCTTCCTGCATCTAGGATGCAATTAGCTACATTTGTCTGCAAATGCTTTAAATATTTCAGCTGGCATGCCATTAAGGAATAAGAAAGGGTTTTATGTTAAGAGAGACTCAGAGCACCGCAAGGCAGCCAATATCACAGACAAGGCATAAGAATGATTTGGGATAGATAATGGTTCTGAGTAATGTTATAAATGATCTCATAGATTTCTTTTTTTTTCCTGTGAAGTAAATGACCTTCCTTCTTCCACTTAGGGAGCCATGTGGCCATTACAGTGTGAAAAATGTCTCTTTCTCAATACATTTTTACTGAGGTCCACTGGATAATTTCAATGACGTTTGCTCATTTTCTCTCAGCTCTTTCATGTGGTCTTACCAGGTCCCCCTCCCCACCAAGACATGGGGAGGACGGCAAGGGACAAGGGCTCTCTCGCGGGGAGGCAGGAGTTTTCATACATCTAGGACTTTTCTGATGTCTGAAACATCATTTACGCAGCCCACGTCTCACCTTTACCTTTTTGACCCCAGGTTCAGTGCTAGCGCTCTCATCGACAGCAGCAGGAAGATTTACTCGTATCGCAGCCGGACTCGTAAGCGCTAATGAGAACCACGGCATAACACGGCGAGACACTACATCTCTGTAATATAAAAAAAAACAACCCTCTTTCGAAGATCTGATGGGCACCAAGATGTGAATATGAGGACGCGGGCAGCGGCAGTCTCTGTGAGCGGGAGGCCCCGAGCAAGACCCAGAGCGCTGACGTGGTGCTACCAGCTGGGCTACCGGTGGGCACTGCACAGCATCGGCGGTTGGCTCAGGCTTTCTCCTCACCTCTCCAGGCCAAGTCTTTGCAGGTGCAACATCTCCCACCCCTGCCGCCGTACACGCAGCCATGAAGCTGTAATGTGGCAGTTCTAATTTGAGATGTGCCTAGAGGCAGGGCTACCCCAAGATCCCACCTTTGCTCTCTTTTTCTGTGTTAATGCACTGGCAAATAAGCTCCATTTGGAAAAGAAACCCACTCGGGACCCACTTAAAAGCTTTCCTTTTCTCCTTATTTGGTAAAATTTTCCTCCTTTCCATCTCTGTAGCTTGTGCAAGTGATGTGAAGAGAAAATAATACTACCTTCATTATGCCTTTGTTTTCATAAGATATTTGTACAGGGGATCTTATGAAAGGAGGCCTTATGCCCTGATCAGCTTTTATTATTCTGGATGTCTAGTAATGGGTGAATAGCATAAAAAAGTATTACATACTTGTTAGGAGTTTAAGCATTTGCAATCATGTATTCGAAATTGTTAGACATCATGGCTAAAAGTTCAACTGAGACATCTGTAGGAATGAAGACATCTGTAGAACCCCCACAAAAATATTTCAGTGACATAACTTATTCAAATTATTATTAACCTCACCCACTCTACCAGTCAAAGTCTATCTGAAGGATTCCTGCATGGGATAAGATTCAGCACACAAGACAACAATTCTGTAGCTTCTTTTGAATCCTAAATTGCTATATTTACCACAAAAACTTTCTTTCAGTCAGAGTCCCCTCACAAATGTGCTTCAACTCAAAATGTCAGTAAAAACACTCCATCAAAACCTGAAGCCCTGCCTCCTTTTTCATTCAGGATTTATTCTGGCAAAGCTCCCCTCAAGTCAAGTAGAGACTCCACCACTCTGAACAAAAGCTTCACAGTTTGACTCAATAAACTTGTCATCTCCGCATAAAGAAATGGATAGAAATGCAAACGAGCCATTGTCCTGACCTGTCGCGTAGCTTATAGGAAGGACGCTTCATTCAGCCTTTAAGTGGGTTGCCGGACCAACGCTGGCAGTGATCAGCGCTGCTAAGTTTAAACCTTTAGTCATGGCAGCCCTACAGTGATCCTCAGATCGCTCTGCCTTAACCATCTGTGGTGGCCACGCAGGGGCAAGTGACAACCCGGCTCAAGCCTGCAAGCCCTGATGCATTTCTGGCGCTCATGCCGATGCCCTGGCGTCCCACCCGGCCCCATCTCGTGGCGTGGTGGGAGCGTACCTAGGTACGTCCACCCTGAGCACTGGAAACATGGCATCAACGATCCCACAAGCCCCCGTCACGGTTTTCAGGCTTTTCTGCCAGAACATAACAATTTACTTTCCACCGCTTCCTCTCCTTTCCATAGGTAAAGCCTGACAGCACTAGGAAATGGGCTGCTGACTGACGCACGGCGAGGGTGGCTCTGGTGCCAGACTATAAGATGTAATTAAGATACGGGCAGGTGACTCCCATATGGTGCAGGCTGACCGGTTGCGTGAGAGACCTTATGCTGGACTAGTAAATCGTCACATCATATTTCCAGGGAGAGTAGATGGTGCGTTTATGCCATGTCAGTGTACACTCTGTGCTGCATTTGACAGCGTATTCCTTTCAAGTTTATCAGTGTTTTTCAGAACCTGTAGACCAAAATGCCTAACGTAACTCATTTACGCTCTTCTCAACATCACCGAATAGTGGCCTCTAAACTTCATAGGCATTCAGGGTAAAAGATTGCCTGGATTTGAGGTGGATGTCATTGTGCAATAAAATGTTCATGTTTGGAATTGAAAAAGACAATGATTTAGTGGAGTATTGATTTTTTTAAGGAGAGGGAGAATTGTGATTGGTGATTGGAGTTGGTCCAGCTAGAGATGAGGCAATGCAAATAAGAAGATTCATCTACTTATGTTAGGTATTTAGTTTCCCTTACTGAGATAATTGCATCTCTGCCATTGTAGAAAAACTTACGAACACCAATGCAATGTCCCCGTAAGGTAGGGAAGCATTGTTATATTCCATTATGCTCACAGCAGAGGCCACCACCACGGTGCAAACCCTTAGGGCACCCCAGCTGCCATCAGACCAGGGTTATGGTTGACCAAACAACCTGCCTCAAAGGGTCGTTCTCACACTCACCCCATGCCTGATACACTTGCACTTCTTACACCCTCTGATCCCAACCCCTGGAGGTGCAGACGCATCAGGTGTCCAACCCCCTGCAGCCCTCAGCTTCCCACTGATCCTGGTGCTGTGGTAGGCTGATATGACTGAGCAGAAAGGGACCTTTTAGAAAAGGGGGTGATAACACCACTCATGTTGTTATCAAACACAGAGGGCCACAGGCAGACGGCTCTCCTCTGTACCAGGAGCACTGAAAATCTCTAGAGGTTGCCTCCACCAAGCACAGACATGTTAAATTCAGGGCACCTATCATGAACCTCACTTGCTTTTTGCAAAGATGAGATGTAAGACAGTGAGTGAACTAAGAGTTTACCCAAGGTCCCCTAAATCAAAATAACAAGCAGATGTCGTAAAGTGCAAAAATATTTTGCAATTGTCAAATGCAAAAACTTCTGTTCTCAAATGCAAGAAAATTGTAATGGTTTCCTGCAGAGAGGCTGCTGGCAAGGGATAAACCTGAAAACCAGACCACATTTAATAGCTGTGTGCCATTAATGACTAAAAATAAAATAAAACTTCTACAAAAGTTCCAGACTTCCTCACTAGGGAATCCACAGATATAGAGGTATTTTCATATCACTTTTTTATTTGGGCCAGCTCAGATTAAGCACAGACCACACACTGAAACACTGGTCACTCTCTACTACAACAGCCATCTGGAATCCCCTCAGATTAAATGTGCCCAAACCGTTGCTGGCTTATGGCTGGAATAGGTTACTGCAGGAAAACAGAAAGCATAAGATTGTAATGTGGCCAAAACCTTAAAAGTAAGTGAGAAATATAGTCTGCCCTTTTAGCACCTGCTTGGGGTCTGCAGAAGTGCAATAAACAAAAAATTAGAGCCACTAGCCCTTTCTGATTTACCATGTCAGGTCTCAAATCCAGATTATGAGCTATCCATCCATCTTCTTGGTAAAGTGCATCTGTTACCATCATCTATAAAATAACACAGACAGGACAGTTTACCCTACCAAAAGAAAATCAAAGAGGTAGAAAATCCAGAAAACAGTCTGATGGTCTTCCCTTGGGCCCTGTTCTTGTTTTTCATGCTGTCCTTTACCAACCTGGCCCACCACTGCCAGCTCAGCTGCCTGGCTCTGAGGCCAGTGTCCCACAGACAGGGCTACCTAGACAGAGCCCTCAGGCTCACAGTGGTGAGATCAGCCTGTGTAATGCCGCTCTGATGCCCTGAGGAGGTGCAGGGGGCAACTGTGGCTCGGTACTCGTGGTCTTGTACCAGGTGGTGCAAAGCTAAGATCTGGCAGTCAAGTTCTTGCTGCCAAGCCTCCTCAGGATTGCCTAGGTTCCTACTCCTCAGGGATATCCTGAGCACATTAACAGTCCAGATGCAGCCCATTGCTTAAGTATTTGACTTTCAGGAGATCTCCAAATGAAACTCCATCTGGACCTTCTCAGTAACAACCAGGATGTCATTTACTCTGTGCAGTCTACATGACATTTGCAAGACAGTCAGAAGCCATCTTGCTCCTGCCAAGTGGGCAACCGAGCCAAGGTGGAGGCCTGGCTCCAGCTGCTGGAGGTCTCTGCAGCAGGAGAGCAATACCCATCAGCAATACCTCTCTGGAGGTATTGGTGTGGCTGTGTCAGAAGAAAGGCTACAACCCTGCAGATGTGCCTGCTGAGCCACTCACCCATCCCAGGGCTATCTGCAGAGTCAGGCCTATGTGCCTCACACCCGAGGCAGAATTGCCTTCCCACATCCTCACCTCATTCCTGGGGCTGTTCCCATCCCTAGCCTGGTAGCAGGCTTTTTCAGTTTTTCCCCTTTTCTGTGGCACTGTTTGTGGCATGAATTTACCCGTAACTTCATATGCCATTCAGCAGCAATCTCTGTGCAGTGGTGGCTGTTGCAGGTGGCTTTTCCAAAGCAGCAATCCTATGCTTGTTCTTTCAGCATGCAAAGGAGGACACAGGACTTCAGCCAGGCCATACACCAGGATACATCTTCTGTCCATGCCTTGGTGGTTTTGTGGAGGCAAACTGCAAGAAGGTGCATGAGGGTGTGATTGATCTTGTGACACAGTTTTCTCGTGGCTATGGCTGCATGGCTGCATGCAGGAGGACTTGGAGAAAACTCCATAAAGTATTGCAGAGCACTATCCAACTTCCCAAGAGTGGATGCTGTGGAGGGCAACCTAAGGCCAGGTTCCTTACAGGTTTCACCACCCAGAGATCCTAGCTGAAGTGCACACTGCTTTGACAGCTGGGCGCCTGGGCAATGAAGAAAACTGGCCTTGAGCTTCCCAGCAGGGGCACTGTTTGTTAGACAGTGTTTTAGCTGAAGACCGTGTTGAAGACAGCTCAGGAGCAAGCGTCAGAGCAGGGCATTGAAATCCAGGTCCCTAAACGCAGACCATCAACCTCCTCAACAGGCCGTCTCCAGCACTGCTCTATCCCCTTGTGCAGAAGCCTACGCACAAACACACCCCTATTTAAAACAAAGCAAAGCAACCCTTTTCTTTTCTTGTCACCTACCGGGCTTTGCAACACACCATATTATTTTCCTTCCAAGCGTAACAAAACTCTGTGGCAGGATTTATCGGCGTGCCGATAACATTCTTTATTCGGCGCAGGTGAGAGAACAAAGCGGTGCCTCCCTGCCTGCCCTGCAGGACCTTACACGGTGCCTACACAAACATTAGCTATATGCGTAGCTGTTGCGTTGTGCACTTACGGGCTGGAAGTGTCAATCTGATCTCCTGAAAGGGTATTTTTCATGATGCCTCCTGACATAATAGTCTTGTAGCATCTTTAATTTAAAACAAAAGCTCCTGTGCAGAGGATTGCTCTTACAGTCTCACCAACCTGAAGAAATCAAGCAGGGAGACGGCATGCAGACAGCAATACCTTAGAGGATGCCGCTCACGGCTCTTTCATTGTTTGTTTGACAGTAACATAAAAAAGGCGCGATCAAGATCAGCTTCAGCTGTGCTGTGCGTTGCCCAAACACGCAGAGAGATACGGTTGCGGGTCTGAATATCTGTAGGCATATTTAACTAGCTGCTTTTGACCTGTGTAGCATCTTGAGGTAACACCAACTCTCACCTGACAGATAGAGCAAAGGCTGAAGAAGCCAGAGGCCAGATCCGCACAGTGTTATCTGCACACACGTGCACTACCAACACTATTAAAACAAGGTGTTGTCAAATAAAAACTGGATCTGACTCACCAAATCCTAGCTCCCTCCATGCACTGCATCCATGCTGGGAGTACTTTTAGCTGAATTTTGGCTGTTTTCCCCAGCTGATTCTCAAAATCCTCAGTCCACTCCTTGCACGTATGTACGTGTAACGAGTCGGCACGTGGTCACCACAGTCACTTAAGCCATGGAGGCATCTGAGCCATGAGCCAGCTACCGAGGACTGTTCAGGAAAGCTGCACGCCCTGAAGGCTGTTTCCGCCGGAGTCTGAGCACTTTACACCTGTCATGCAGGAATGGACTCGGGCTATGGTGTAGCAATACTGCACAAGGCGATCCTACCCCATCTCCCACCCTGACGTCACAGCAAACCCTCTCCTCACCTGTACCAACGCAACGGTTTGTGGATCGTGTCTGCTTCTGGACCTAGGAACCCCCAAAACATACATTTGCTTCTTTCTTTCAAACGGAAGAGATGCCTGATCCAATCTACAGCACGGATCCACAAGCTGTTCAGTCAGAGGAAAAGAGTGGGTGACGGTGGGGTGGAGGCTCCTGAAGCTGGCATTGACATCGGCGCTGGGATGTCTGCAAAGCTCAGCCTCAACAGCATCAAGTACGGGCACCTCCGCTGCCGTCAGGAGACGTATGCCCGTTCACAGCTGTGCCCGCAAGAATACCAGGGTGGAGAGGAGAATTAGAGCACACAAAGAGAGGAAAAAGACCATTAGCTGCACAAGCACACTGTTTTTAGGTGCTGACTGCCATTGCTTTTCCTGTCTTTATTCTATTTCTTTGACATGAATAATTTAGAAAATTAATAGATTAAAAATTAATATATGCCATTGCAGAATGTGCATCCTTTCCCCATTCATACTGCAGGCCCAAAGCTGACCCTACCCCACTAGACTCAAATATTTTTATTTTTCCTTTGTGCATTTTGGATCCAATAGCTCAAGGGGAACTGAACAATGCTGGGAAATTAAATTACCAGCATACAAACAAGGCAGATCATGACTGTGACATTTTTACACTAAAAACTGAAAAATAAAACCATAGAGGAAAGAAGGACTGACTGAAAAGATACATGTAGAATTCCCCCTGGAGAATCTGTTTCTGTGGTTTTTGGGATTAATTTAGTTGAGGAGGGGACTGTGGATACATTACAAATGCCTGCTGTTTCAACTGCAGGCTATTCTAAGCAACACAAAATCTTAAAAATACACGAAGCAAAGATATAAACCCAAGAGAGATGTCCATGAAGTAGTGTGTCTGATGTTCAACATCCTGCATTTGGTAGAAAAGTTTCTATTTGGCACAGTTTACGGCAGTTTAAAAATGTACTTATATCAGAAAAAGGGAGAATAAAATATTTCATTGTAAGCCACAAGTTAATGACCGTTTGCAAGGAAGAGCTGCATACTCACCAGGGAGGCAAGCTTTGTGATCCAGACTGGTTTAAGACAAGTTAAAATTTTAGTAGAATCAATGTAACATTTAATTTTTCCCAGGTAAATCGAGTGAATACCCACCAGTGCTCTATCTATTTTTACACTTTTAGGATACACATCACTGTATTTTCCGATACTGTGTGTGAACTTTTATAGGAACTTTCATTATTATCTGGCTGATATGGATGTGGAACGTTTTGGTCAGGGTGAGGCTAAAGTCTGATATGGTGCACTCAAAATTTTCCACAGAAAAGGCTGGATTGTCTTTGCCTTGATCACCTCTTTGCTTCAAATCTGTGTAAATTGCTTGTGATCTCTTCATGTCGGGATCACGCTCTGCTTCTCTTCTCACCTGTTTCTCCTCTATTCTCATTCCTTACTCCCTTCTCCTGCTCGTCTTTTATATTTCCACTTGGACTGTGCCTTCCTAGCTAGAGATACAACCCTACAAAAGAACCACCTCAAAACCCAAAACCAAAACACAAGTCACACAAGAATCATGCAGTTAGTCTCGTATTTGCTGCCATGACACTATTTGCTGTGCTTGAACATCACAACCTGTTCTGCCTGGGTCCAGAGCTACATGAAGACATTTTGGCAACTGACATCACTCTACTCTCCCTTTTCATTTAAAAAATTGCTTTGTGTTCCCTCTCTTCCCCTGCCACAAACACTGAGCGTCCAAGCTGGAGAGACACAGGGAGATGAGGCTCCCCATGGGCTGGTGGGCAGGTCTTCTCGCCATGGCTCTTGGGCATCGCCACTGCCTCAGCGAGTTTCTCCCCTCCTGACACAGAAATGCAGCAGCAGCTAAATCGGGGAAGGTGAAGGCTCTGCAGGGAGGGGATGGTCACCATCCCACAGCGGGTGACTGCTTCTCCCTGCATTTCCATATCACAGGTCTTCCCTGGGTGCCTTTTAAGGGTCCTGGACCCCATGGTGTGGGGAGCGTGGGGTTCTGCAACGGTGTTACATGAGGGAAGAAACTGGTGCTTTATCCCTGCTCAGCTCATTCTGAAAAACCGGGATGCTGGGAACGTGCCCTCACTTTCAGGGCTCATCTCAGGACATTTGGTCCCCTCATCCTTGACCCTGAGGAGGCTACGGTCCCGCAGGAGCCCTCAGTCACTACCACCAACAGTTCCCGGGCAGCATCAGGAACCTGGAGGGCTGCAGCACATTCGCCTCCACCTGGCATCCCTCTTCTTAGTGGCATCAAGGACAAGGTCTCCAGCCCGCCCCTTCCTCAGGCCTGGCTTTGTCTGTCTGTCTGTCCAGCAGGAACCAGCTGCTGGTTTTGCAGTGTCTGGCACACTCGGGTTCCACTTCTGCTGGCCCTTTAATGGCTGCTCTAACAAATCCTTTTATTAATAATTATTACGGTTGACTTCCATTGTCCCACTCCACAGTGTACGACTTGGCCTTGCGCAGCAGGCGCTTGCAAGCCTCGTCCCCCGACACAGCTGCATTTTCCGTGATGCGCCTGATCTGCGTGTAATTCATGGCTCAGCTGGGATTTCTGTGGCATAAATAGCATTACACCATTATGAAATGACAATAGATGCCAGAGCTGTTAGCCGTCGCAGTGGAGCCCGAGAGTGCAACTTCTACCAGACTAGCAACAATTAGGTTTGCAAGTGTAACCAGATCCCATTGTTAATCCCAGCTCTGTTTGGGCATCTGTAACAACTGGTTATGTTGTAAGACCACGATGGCTTCCAAGTGAGAAATCACAGCGTTCTCATTATGTGCTGAGTGTTCATCACATCAGATCCATTTCTCAGCATTTAATGTTAATTACTAGCTTGGTTTTATATTAGCTGAGAGCTAAATGATGTAGTACTGCAGAAAACTATTAAGATCTGCGTCACATAGGCAAACATAACCATCCACTTCCAGCATGTGAAATGGATAATGAGCGGGTATAAAGGAGTTCTCAGAAACCCCAGCTGAACGCATTCAAGAGCAGAGCTTCCTCTTTAATGGGCTCTCTGCCAGAATGACACATCACTCTGCCTCACTGAAGTAATTTATAAACTGTCCTTCACAACACTCTTTTTCTCTCCTGCGTGTGCTGCTTCTCCTCTCGGGGACAGTCGCAGAAGGAGGATGCACCTGATGGTAAAACGCCGCGCTGTTCAGAATAGTAAAACTCTCGGAGAAGCAAGAACCTGCCTCTCCTCAGGACTAGGCCTAGAGGAAGAGGCAAGGCAGGGCGATGCGAAAAGCAGAGCTGCACAGAAGGAGTTGGCTACCAACCACATTCCCAATTCTTTGAGGCTGACTTGGGTTTTCCACTCAAAAGCACTGCCTGGGCTTCAGACTGTAAGGCAATATCTGAAAGCATCCTGTGTCGTTCCCTGCGTTCCTGGAGAAAGCCCGGTCAGAGCTGGAGGTTGAAGTAAAGGTCTGCGAGGTTTACACAGCGCTCCCCCGGAGGGACGGTGCTGAGGTGTATCAAAGAGGGTGTTTAAAGGGAGGGAAAGGAGCTTCTTAAAATCTCTGTGTACCTTTCCCTCCCTTCCTCTCCTTCTGCCCAAGCACGCTCCTGTACAATGAGTCACTGGTGGCTGTCACGGGCTTGGGATCCCCGCTGCACTATTCAGCGCATGAGAAGACAGTCCTTGCTTACAACACAAACATGAAAAACTAGACCCAGAGACAGAGACAACCAGAGAGCATAGGGCAATTTTAGCCATCCTGCGGGTCGAACAGACTACTGACAAGATCTTGGCCTGGAGTGTTCAAAGGAGAGTCTTTCTGAAAACAGGGGCTGGAAGAAAGGGAGAGAACGTTGCACATTTTTAATGAGGAGTCCCTCCCAAGCCTGAGGAGAAAATAGCAGAGGTGCTTGCTTGTGGTTGATGAAGGTGGAAGTCAGCCTCCTGACAGTGAACGAAGGTTTATGGGCAGGGTGGGGATAGGTTCTAATAGAGCTTGCAAGTGAAGAGAAAATTTTTTCTGCCTGATATCACAAAGAGACAAGAGCTAGCACAAGGATGTGATCACGACAAAGAGAAAGCAGAGGGCAAAGAAAAAATTATGATGGAGCAGTCCAAGCAATGGGCTAAGGAAATGACCATTGCAGCAAAGGTCCTGCTGCAATAAAAACATTAAGATGCCGGATGATAAGAAGCTATGCAGACAGCCAGGAAAGGTTATATATAGATGGAGTATGAACAAGAAATCTGCAAGGCATAAACTTGGCATGTTTATTTAAAAAGAAAATACTAATTACTTAGGTCATCAGAAAAAAAAAGTGCTTCCACTAATATCTGAAAATCCTTACGCCAGAAGGACTGTTATGCCTTTCTCAGGAAAGAGGAGTCAGCTTTTCTTTTGGGTAACTTGCCCAGCAATTACCTGATTCACCAAAGCAATTGCTTTGTCCACTGTCGGCTATTTATGTAACTATTTATACATGACCCTACAGATGTTCTGTACTTACAGTCTAGATGTGAAACTACAGGCTCACACTAAAAGCACAGACAGGACCATAGCATGCAAAAACATTCTCAAGCAGACAATTTCTAGGCAAAATCCTTTAGCAGAATTTTAGAAGATTGCCCTGCCTTTAACCAGTTCCTTCTTACGAGATGCAGCACTGAATATTGAATTTAAGATACAGCAGACCTGGCAGCAGAGTTTAAAGTGCTGGGAGTCACAAGGGAAGCATAGCTGCCCAGCAGCTGGCTTTATAAAGAGAAACCGCGTGTTTAGCCTTCCTTGCTCCAGTTTCTCAGGCTTTAGAGGGCCTTCCCTTTTGCCCCGTCAACATCCAGCACTCCTGCCTAGATGTGCCGGAGCCCTTGTTCCTTGAAAAACATTGTTGGCAATTTCCACAATCGCAGCCTTCTCCTACAGTTGGAGGAAAGGATGGCTTCTGACAATGAACTTCACATATGTGCAAACAAAAAACGCGTTGTGTGGCTTGCCGCTTGCCTTTGTTTCCCTGTTTTGCAGAATTTGTTTCTCTCATCAACCTGCCTAGGGCTGCCAGGGACTAATATTGCCCGCGTGGTGTTGAATTTGTCAGTCAAACACTGAGCTTAGGACAGAGAATATCTTCCTTTACAATTAAAATGAGCTGCTAAGCGGGGAAAGGTAAGGCTGTCAGCTCCAAGGAAATTTAACTTGTCCAGTAATCTCCTCTCTGTTCCAAAACCTTGCGACCTCGGTGAAAAGACACTACAAATTTTATAACTATAGCCTTTTCAGCAATTCAGCTAAATCCTGTTGAGTTGCTTGAGTTACTTCGTTTTCATCTTCAACAGCAGACTGAGACCTGGACACTCCTGTAAATTGAAAACAAGTGTAGGTTAAATACCCAGCAGGGATTTCTCTACCTACCCCAAAAGCTACTTAACACTTTCTCTCCTCCTAGAAGAACCAACAGACTCCTCTTTGTTAGGAAAAAGATTTACTAGGACCACAGACGAGCTTGCAGCAATTACTATGGGGTAAAACAAAAATGCAACAGCAGTGGAGGACAAAGAGGAAAGCGTATAGAGAAAGAAAACTTAAGTCACAGCTTCGCAAAAATATCTCCAGCTCAGGCATGCTATTTTTTTCACAACCTTGTGCTCACACTAAGGGCTCTCACATAAGCATCCGGTTGCAGCAATCCATAGGACCAACTATATTTGCTAATAGCAAAAGTAAGATCGCCTGGAACTACTGTCATGCTTTGGGGTGAAGGAGGCAGCCACGGCAGACGTTTCATGTTGTTCTCAGGTACCACCGAGTCTAAAGGAAACAGGGCTTTTTGCAGCCCTCCATCGCTACTAAAAGTCGCTACCTCCTTTGCACAGGGCACCTGTTTTGCAAGCATTGCTTTGCCCATCTGATGAGCATGTTTCATGTTTGAAAGATTGGCAAATTACAGGTCAAGAAGCAATTTTACTCAAGCACTGAACTGCCAGGGCTGAAAAGAAGAAAATAATTTTCCCTTTTTTTTCTTCTGTTTAATAAATTATATACACCTTGTGAATATGTGTTGAAAATGCATTTGGGTCACCATTTGGGGCAGGTGGACATACTCTATGGGGTATCCTGCCAGGCATGCTCTCACGGGACAAGGCAGCATGCGTTAGTCCACTGTAGCTTACCTGCTTTCTCCTCCTGACTTAACTCCGGAAAACATGTGTCGTTGGAGACTTCTTCCATCCTTCTCCAAGACCAGAAGTAATTTTGGGTTGTTCCAGTGGTGCATGACTTGCAATAGCAGTTTTAGAAAGAGCCGGGAAAGGGCTGACTCGGGGCACGCAGGTCGCAGTGGCATGGGGGTCCCTTTCAGGCCACCACAGTACCTCCACGTGCCCCGTGGCAGGGGCTGTGGGGGCTGCAGGAAGCTCACCAGCCGGGGCAGGGCAGAAGAACTGCCCGGCTGATGAAACTGTCCATGATGCTGAGCTGCTACATGCATTCCTCATTTCTCGCATAGGTTGATGCTTGTTAAGAAGAAAAATTTTTGCAGCGAGAGGAAGTCAAGTAAACTTAAGGAAACCTAATTTTCCCATGGGTTACCTCAGTTTAGATGTACCTGAATCCCTTGCAACATCCATACAGAAATAAAAATGTAATGCAGTCAGCGAATTGCAAGCTGCTTTTCATAAAACCACTGGGAAGTGCAGATGCCATGATTACACTCTGTGCTCAGCGTGCTGCGGAGCTATCATGGAAAGATGTTACCCAGCCTTTATTTGCAAGGGGCCATTATGTTCATTATTGCTGTATCACCTGCTAGTGTTGTTACCATTAAATGTCCATTAGTGACAATGTCTGTTATTAACTTCTGGGCTTAGAAATATATAGCTTGGCAACTGTTTGTTGTAGTATTTGCAAGGGTGTTAAGGTTGACCTATAAAAATCTCAGCCTGCAAACATTTATTTCCTAAATTCTGTGGTTTAGTATTGCCATCATTGTACTTTGAAAAATAATTTCACAAAGTGGCTTAATTTAAGCAAAAATGTTTTTTACCTTTTAGGATTTCTGTTCCATCATTTCACCACCATCGATGGCTTCAAGGTTTCAAGACACCTGGATGAGATGGGAAGGACAAGGGACAGAGGTATTCACAAATGCCAGTTCTTGCCTCTTCTCTAGGCTGACTTCGGAGGCCAGTTTTCCAAGGGCCTGTCTGAGGTCAGTGGAGAAAGAAAGGCCACTCCAGAAAGCAATTTGGGGTACCTTAACAGACTTAAGATCTGGAGTGTCTTCTGGAGCCCTTGCACTCCAGCACAGCAGGAGCCAAGTGACACTGGCTTGAGGTACCTTTAATGTTATCACCCTCCCTCTTGTTATGGTAAAGCCTGGGAGAGAAGCAGAGGGAGAAAATGGGCTCTTCTCCCTGGCCTGAGGGAAAGAGTAGCTCTGCCCGCTGGGCTGGAAAACTTCTTTTCGTGGGCTATATCCCTCACGGTGCCTCTCATATATATAACCTCCTGTACACATAACCAGACACAAACTTCAACCTGGAGGAAATGGGCTCCTGAGGAACAGCGTCTTTCCTGCGGAAAAGGGATGGCTTCTCCCACACAAGCAAGGTCCTCAGATTTGCTGGCGTGGGACGGCATCGTAACGAGAGCGGCTCTGCTCTCCGCTGCACGATGCTTCCGGAGAGCTGCTGGGAGGCCAAGCAGCGGCTGAGCCAACGGGCTCAAATCTTCCCGGGTTGCCCTGGCCCCTGTGGATCTGCTTGGTTTGCTGGGCTGTAAGGGAAAAGGAGCCTAGCCCAAGGCCCGTAGGCAGAGTTTGTGCTGCAAAATGCAAGAGGAAGGGAGAGAAAGGAGAAGCCGCTCCAGCAGAGAAAAAGTTGATAATGGAGCTCATAATTAGGAGAAGAGATGTCAAACGTTTCAAGGCTCTTTAACTGTAAGTCACCAACCTGCAACACCTTAAAGAAAAGTAAGTGTGGGTGTTCAGCAGAGACAGATGCCCTCAATTACTAATTATCCATCCTTAAAAGAAAACTGTTTAAAGTTTGCTGCTTTACAGATTTCACTGGTGGGGTTACTTGTCAAGGAAGTACATATGCATAGTACTAATGTTAGCAATGAGTGGGATTTACAAATGACATTTATCTCCAACATTCAAAGAATAATAGCTGAGGGAGTGAAGGGCTCAGGAGTGCTTGTTTGGCTATTTCGTTACTCTGGTATTACCAAAAACAGGAGTACTTTATCTATGGCTTTTGCATTCCGAACTGTGACAAATTAGTCAAAACACAAAAATGTATATATATATACAGAGAGAAAGCTATATATAAATACGGGTGTGTGTGTGTGTGTTTGTGCGCGTGTGTATTCTAGCATAAACTGAAAGCACTTTCCCCGATTCCCCCTGAATCATTACAGTGATCTCTTTTAGTCTGGCTAAAAATATGAACATGGTGTCATCAAATACGACCAAGAGGTAGCAGTATCAAAGATGCTGCATTCTCACAAGCAGCCATAAAAAAACCCCAGGGTTATTAAGAGCATTTGCACTGGAAGAAAAGCTGGATGGTGAGCTGAGGTATTAGCAGACTGCTAAGAATATTCCTGGGCAAGTCTGGCCCCCAGAGGAGCTTCTTTTGGGGTTCACGCTTTAGTAGGGAGCAGAAACTCCAGCCTCTGGTCACGGTGCCACAGAGAAACAACCCCCCTCAGTTCTGCTCCTCTGACCTACTTAGTTGCGTTTGCGTCGCTATTTTCACGCGAGGTATTTGAAATCAGCCTCATCATTCCAGCAAAGAGCATTATCTCTCGCCGTTTTCCATCTAGCCCCGAGAATAACTCTGATGTCAGCGGGGAGCGCTCGCGCTGGCAGCCGTCTCCTCACTGCCAGCTTGTCAGATAAAAGGTCAGCTGGCTCTGCCGGCTCCTTGGGCGGACCTGGCGCACGCGGTGCCCACCCGCCCCGGGCACGGCAGCCCTGGCAGAGCCCGGCTCCAGCTCCTCACCTCCAAGATCCCACCCGGTTGTGAACCTGCCCTCAGGCGCAACCAGCCGGCGGCAGCCCTCCAACGTACGTTCTGCAGCCGGAGCGGTGCGGGCGCCTCGCGGTCCGGCCGTTCCTCCTCCACAGCAAACATCCCAAACCGAGGCGGCGGGAAGGGGGAGTACACCCCATCTTCGCGTCAGGTGAGGCAAAAAGCTGGGACCCGACGTGCTGACTGGTGGCCGTTGGGCAAGTGGAGGGAGCACAGGCTCATATTGGTCTCACCAGCAAAAGCTGGGATATTTTGTCAGTCCTGGGCAATTTGTCCTCCAGCCGCAGTACAGCCTAGAGTTCCTTACATTAAATCACTACTGCAGCAAGAATATAAGGAACGGCAAGGTGCTCTGGCACAGCCCCCCAGGAATCCAGCCCTGAGCAGAGTCCTAGCAAACCTCATTCATACCGTTAGCCACAATGGCCATTCTGCCTGAGGAAAGATGGAGTTAGGACTTCAGAGTCTGGCCCAAATCCTAGGCTATATAAATAGATTTCTGTGAATCAAAGCTCCATTATGTAAGACATAAAAATAAGAGAACAAACGAGAGGAAAAATAAGCTGAACTTCAGAGTCTGCAGTGAAGCATCAGCTTAAGAGTTTGGGCACTGAGTCAAGACACAGATCTTTCTCTTTTCTTTTTTTTTTCCCCTGGTTTGCCTGCTTTGCTTTAAAAGTGACTCATGCACACTCACTCCCCCTTTCACCAGCATTTTCCATGTTGTTTCAGACATGCCTGTACATTTTAAAGCTCAACAGGACCATCAAAACTGCCTGTTTATTGACAGCGCATCTACATTTGCACTTCCGAATTAGAGGGAGGAAAAGGGATGTGCACAAACAAAAAAATGCCTCAAACACGTCACCAAGGTTAAAAGAACCGTGGTGCGAGGCATGCCGCAGTTTACAATGAATTGAAATGTGACTAA
This sequence comes from Phaethon aethereus, assembly GCF_964289735.1. Classification (NCBI taxonomy): domain Eukaryota; kingdom Metazoa; phylum Chordata; class Aves; order Phaethontiformes; family Phaethontidae; genus Phaethon; species Phaethon aethereus. The sequence goes on along the minus strand of NC_138576.1, from coordinate 42,839,768 downwards.
AGGCAGCATGTGACAGCCATCTATATTTAGCAGTGGCTTTTGCTTTTACACTCTTTGAGGTACCCTGTCAGAAAAGCATCTATGTTTGTGCATCTCAGCAGAAGAATGAGCCCCTGAAGGTATAGGAAACGGCTTTATATACATTCCAGTGGTCGCTGGGGTATTTGTTTGTACACGTTGCAGGCTCGCCTCCCTCCCCACCTCTGGCACGTTCTCATCCACTCTTTGCTTTGACCAGGGAGTATTTTTAGCTGACATAGCGCAGTCATTCCACCATTGGATCTTGTCACACCTTTTCCGTGAGCCTCTAAAAGAGAAGGCTTGAGAGCAAATCGCAGTGCCCCTCGTAGAAGCGGTGTGGTTACCATCCTTGTAAGAGATGAGATACATATTGCATTTGCTTTTCTTCTTTTCTGAACCTATGTTATTTGCATAGTCAAATGAGTGAGGAGCGTGTGTTTTGTACGAGGTTAATTCATGTTGAACATAAATTCATCTGAAGTGGGTTTTTTTTGGTTCAGAGAGATTCCATTAGTCATACCTGCACCTTTTCAGCAGCAGAAAAAGGAAAGAGCTATATGCATGTGTTTTTCTTAAAAATCACCCTGAACGGTTGTCCTTTTGGGAGAGGGAGATTCTTTTTTCTTCTTTTATTGCAGCTTTTCTCTACTGTTTGGTAAATAAAAACATTTCTTACATGCACTTGTATTACATGCAACCTTTTAGGTTTATAAATAGTTACAGAAAACGACATTGTCTTTCACGGTCCCCTTTCTAGTCTGCTTAAAGCCTTGCCTGACTGCTTTTAAAGAGGGCTTAGAGACGTTTAGATAACGTGGTGATGCATGCATATAAGAACTTGAACAGCACTAATAGTCTAGCTGGGATAAGCATTAGAGCATTCCCAGTATCCCAGATTTCCATAAATAACATAAATTAACCTCCCAGCTATTTATATGCAGTACCAGCTGCAATGGCCTTTTATTTCATTCCTTTATTCTCCCCTTTTGCTAAATCAATATTCATCCAACATTCTGGGGACGGCATCCATTTTTTGCAACAGGCTGCACAAGCACAATGGTTGTTGCATAAGTTCACTGGGAAACAGTCACCGAAATGTCTCACTGCAGCCCATTGCTGCTCCATAAAGGACTCTCCACTGGGGGATTTGCAAAACAAAGTTAAGGCTTGTTTTACAAGAAGCTCTACATATTGTCATCCCCAAGCAGGATGACAATATATCTGCCTCTGAACCCATGCCAGCCCTGAGACTACGCAACAGTAATTGTAGAAAGATGTCTTTGCATAGGCCAGGAAGGGGATCAAACTTTCATCCTCCAGATCTTGCAGAGATTCTTGGTCCACAGCCCAGCTGTAGACCTATACTCTGTGTTTCCAGGGTTTGGACATAGTATTTTGTGTGCTACCATAGCAACTGATACGTATCTGCTAGCAGATGGCAGTTCCAGGAAGGAGGCCTGAAAATGTCTGTGTAGCAATCTTTGGATCCCTTGGACATTTCAGAAAGACTCCACCTTCCAGGCTTTTCCTCCTGATATTTCAGACATCACTGGTTGGCATGTGGCTTCATGAAGTAAAGATAGGGCAAACTGGGAGATGCCCTATCAGTAAGACTGACAGCTGTCCTGGACAAATCAATAGAAACTTTTTTAAAAGCATAGAACAAGTAGGCACATGGAAAAATACGATACAATGGAGAAGAGTCATAATGGCTGTTGTGTAGGGAAGCCACATCTCACAAATCTACTGAATTTTTCTAAAGGAGGTAACGAGTATGTAGGTGTAGCTCATTAGGCTGATAAAGCTGAAGTGGATTTTCAACAAAGTTTTACGATATCCCTTACCAAGGGCTCTTAAAGATGCTGAACTAGGGGAAAACTTCTCTCACGGATTAAAATTAAAGGAACCAAAGAGGAGGAATAAACCTTGAGGTCTTGTGGAGATCTGTTCTGCTTCTGTGTTGTTAAGCATATTCACTAACCACCTAGAAAAGGCAATGGAGAGTAAGCTGACGAGGTTTATTGATGATACAAAGCCACTGAACCTGTAAAAATGAGTGATGACTGTGCAGAATCATAATTCAGTGCTATGGTACAAAGAAACAGGGCAATAACATGTCAGACAAAATGTGGTGTCTATGAACACAGCATCTATGCATAAAGGAAAAAGCAACCCTAAATTCAGAGACACAGTGGCGGGTTTTGAGCTACCTGTTACCCTCAGAAAAGTAATTCTGGCATTACAACAGCCTTTTCTATGAACATGTTAGCTCAAGGTTTAGCAGCACCAAAAGAGCAAATGGTATCTCAGGAACTACTAGAAAAGGAACAGAGACCAAAAATCCTTGCTAGTCCCATTATCTTGAACCCTCTGTAGAGTTCCAGTCCTTCCATCCATCTTAAAAAAATACAATACAATTGCAAAAAGAACAGACACACACCACCAGTGATTAAAAGTATGGAAAAAAGGGTTCAAGAGCAACTAAACAACCAAGGAGTCTTTCGTCTAGAGAGATGAGCAGGGAGATGACAGGCATCTAGGAAACCTTGAGGAGTTGGATAGGGACTGATTATTCACTCTTCCTATAGAATGGGAAGAACACAGCATCAAATTTTGAAGCTACTGGGTGGTATTTTCAAAACAAAGGTGGCACTTTTTCACAACGTAAAGGTTATACTGAGGAATTAATTGCCACAGGATGCTGTAATTCCCAAAAGTTTGCATGGGTTCCAAAAAGCAATTGGACAAAGTCATAGGAAAAGACCGTTCTGACTTATTATGCACAAAGATGACACCTCCAGTTCAGGAAGTTTCTTGGTTAGAGATTGTCAGAAGCTGGGAATATACCTGCATCACTGCCACCCCAAAACCATCTTCCTATCCACTGTCAGTCACTGTTAGAGACAGGGTAATGAACTAGCTGGGGCTTCAGTCTGGGCAGTCAAAGTCCTCTCATACTGCATCATTTGAGCCATAGCAACTGATCTCAGGCTGTGCTAAATATGAGGTAACTCAATGTTTTTCACTGAAAGCTAATCTCCATCAGCTGCTTCAGATTTACCATGAATTTATAAGAGCCCACACACAGTTATGGTACTATTTCATCCCGCCTTGGCGTTGCATGCTCTTTTACTTTGAACGTAAAGAGGCAAGTCACAGAACACATGAAGGAAAGCAGAATACTTGGTATTAGGCTTTTGCAAACCTTCTGGATCTTATTCTTTTTCCATGTTTTGTCTTCTTCCTTATTTTACCTGAAACATCAGCAGAGATGCTTCCTTTAAAGAGAAAATGAAGATAGGCTGATCTGATAACCTCCCTCATCCATCAGCTGTTCTTTAGCAGGAAATGACTGACATTCAGTTTGAGCTTTTCTAGAGGAATAAGGAAGGGTCAAACTCTGAAAACTGGATTCACCCTACTTTGTACCTCACTCAAATACAAGTCGCATTGCAATCACTGCCACTGCTTAGAGGATTAAAAATTATAAGGCTAATGAGAATGAGAATCTGCCCCTGATGTACCAAGTCTCTCTTTAACAGTCCTATTTGGTTCATCTTACTGCGGCTACTGCCCCATTAAAGCCTTAAAGAGAACTCATAAATATAAAAATACCCAAGAGTGTGGCAGAGAATCCTGCCCTGAATAATTGTACTGAAATGTTCTAAAAGGAACGTAATTTCCTTCTCGATAGCCTCAGTAATACTTTGAAGCGAGAAGAATGAAGGTGAGGACATTCATTACATTCTGTAGAGGTACAGAAAGAAACCTTTTTGCAGTGAATACGTCAGGGGAATATGTCTAAACGGGCTTGTATCTGGGAAAATATGACCTCTGATTTTGCCAAGGTCAGTAAAACCTACTGTGATTCGCTTTGTGAGTTTCGGTCACACAAGTTAAAGCTGCCTCAAGGCAACTTTAATTTCTGTACCCAAATGCAACAAGACATGATGTTTCTGAAAGGTTTGCAAAATCCTCCTCTGTGTGGAGCAGCAAGATTATCTGGTCCAACATTTGTTTATGATTATTTACGGATCCAAAACAAGCCAGTTCTTTACAGAACGGCAGATCAAAAAGCCATTAAGAGCTGTTAATCTAACATGAAACAGGCTTCTTAATTTCAGTTTCCTGGCTCACGCTGTTCAGGGGTGGGTGCTGTTCTTCTCTTAGCCCCTAAGGTGATACACGCCAGAAGACCCTCACATCATACAGGCCTGCAGTGCCATTTGTTGAGAGAATCTGTTAAAATTCTGGGTTACACAATTTGCTGAATATTTCTTGGGTTAAAGCTGAGAAGAAGAGGGGATGGGTCTTGCACTCTGCCCTGAATGCCTTTATATGGCTGTTCAGAGGCTGTCACTCCACCTCGTAATCGCCGTTTTTGGAGACAGAGATGGGCACATGGGGTCACACCATTACCCATTCCTTCAAACATCCCCGGTTCTTAGTGTCAGAAAAATGAGCTCCCATCATCCACTGCACTCGCGTTCACATGGGATTTCTTTATTGTGCTAGGAATAGGAGGTTTTCCATAGAAGGTTAAAGCATTTCTTGTCCTGCCTGAGACTGGCCAATTCTAGATGTTTCTGAAAAAGATGCCAGGATCTTATTAGGTAGTTGTGGAGTAGTGTGATGTCCAAAACAGTTTCCAATTTACCTGCACCAGGAAAAGAAAGTGGTTTATCATCTGCAATGTGAGTATTTACCTCCTTAGATTTTCCAGTTATCCTACACAGAATAGCAATACATACTCTTTTATTGACGTGTCTAAATGCCTAATAGCACCTTTACTTTCTTCATATCTTGTGGCAATGAACTTGACAGATCGTTGAAAAAGTATTCGCCGTTTACTGGAAATGGTTACCTTTCTGTTTCGCTTCATTTTTAACTCAGGCAGTGCTATATGCATCGTTTGTGTGCCATAGGATGCTCCTCTCTGTCCCCTTTTCTTCACCTCCTGTCTGACTGAGCAAGCCCAGCCTTTTTGTCGCCTTTCCATCGAGAAGTCTCCCATCACTTTAGCTGTTTTATCACCAGGTTTCTGTATCCTCTCTAGAAAGACTGGCCTACCACTAAAGTGAGCATACCTTGCATGGCAGATCACCTTATAATGCCTCGGCAGATAGGAACGGTATCCTCTCACGCATTTTTTAATCGTTCAAAGCATCTTGCTTGTTTTCTAAAACCTATGGTGGTATGGCTGTCCTCATGCTGCTGTTTACAAAGATACAAACCCTTCTGGTTCTGTTGGAAAACCCCAGTTTGGGCTAGAGCTGTACAGGACTCAGCAACCTGAACACCCAGCCCAGACCTCCGCCAGTGATGGGCCACAGAGGTGGTCTGAGCTCTGGTGGGGCACCGAGACCGAGCTGCAGTCAGAGAGGGTCACTGCTGCCAGGAGGTGATGCCCTGCTTCATCCTCCCGACACCTCTACATCCTGGTCCTGCAGGAGGTGTGCTGCGTCCCGTCCTGCAGCTCTGGTGCTTCTTGGATCTCTCACTGAGCTGAAGCAGCTCACGAAACAAGAGGAAAATGGACATCAGAAGCAAAGGACATTTTCTGATGGATCAGGTAGCTGGATCAGCTCCACAGTCGGCCTGACAAGCAACGCCGTGGGTGTCAGAAAGAGGGTGAGAGTCCTGGTCAGCAGCAGCAGCAAGAGGTGGAGGAAGGAGAGGGAGAAGAGGGGTGAGATGGTATCTGTCAGCAGCACCAAGCCGACAGAGGACTTCCAGAGGACTTCCATAGGAAAATGTTTGTGATTCATCTGTTTCAGAATACGGGTATCCAGACATTGGCAAAAGCACGTGCCTACAGCTCCAAAGCCAGAAATACTACCTGACCCCTAAAATCTAAAGACATGGAGAAGGAAAGTTCACCTCTATACAGCTGCCAAGCAAGCACCCCAGCAGACCCAAGCCTCCAAAATTGTTACACCACTGTTGTCAACATCACGGTTTCCCTCCTGCCTTCTCACTCCATCTTCCCAGGTCTCTTTGTTGCTCTTCACAGCCCTCTCTTGAGTCATGAACCAATGACGGGCTGTGTACATCTTTGCGGCTGCAGTGGTTTCCCCTCCTTTCCAGACTGACGTATTTCAAACACTTGCTCTAGATAAGGTGCTTGGAGCTTCTCCTTGTTAGCAGTTAGCCACGCTGAGAATTGCCAGCCTAATCCTGCCCTGCATTTCTCAGCCATCAAATACAACTCCCCTCATCCCGTGACTATTTGCTCTATGAACTTTTTGTCAGGGACTTTGTCTGACTTCAGGCTTCCCGAAAGCGCAGGTACTCAGGGTCACTGTAGAACAACCTTGGCCATGCCTCTAAGGTCTCTGTGGAGCTGTGGTGTTTTCTTTTTGCTTTAAACTCCTGCTTTCTCCTATGAGTTCCCTTTATATTCAGATGAAGAAGCAATACAAAATTTCACAGGAGGGAAGAGGTGCACAGCAGAAAGAGATGAGATATGGAGTATGATTATGCAGGAATCCTGTGCAACCTGAATTGTAGGAAAGTCATCTCATCTCCTGCGCTGGAATGTCTCCTGCTGATGGGTGCAACCCTTTCCCAGTGACTGTGAAAATCTTGATAAGGAAAGTGATGAGACACTCGGCACAGCTAGAGCTCTAAGACTTGGGTTTGCCCTCCCACGCATTTTGGGTGGGCAGGCAAACCACAGACTGTCATCTGTGAAGTCAGAAAGCATTGGGTACATTTAATTACTACATTAGCGCTTGCTAACACTTTCAATGCCAAGAATTGGTTGTGAAGGGTTTGGGGTTGTTGTTGTTCGAACTTTGTTTTTACCACAACATAACTATCGGGGTAGGAGCCCACACATCTGAGAGCTCGAGTCAGCCCATTAATAGGCTCTTTGTGCAATAAACAGGTCAGTAAATAGTTATGGCAAAGCAGAGAGCTGAGTGGCTTTGGCTTTTTCTCATACTTTTCTTCTCATTGTTTCTTATTCTGTCTTTTCCCACTCACAAGGTTTTCTCTTTGCAAGTTTTCTGTTTCCAACAATCTTATTTGTTCTGAGGAAGAAGAGAATAATGTAAATAAATGATCTTTTCAGTTAAACAAGGTCTTTCAGCCCTTGGGAGTTAGGCACCACAGAAATCCCCTCTGAGAATCTGCGCCTGACCATTTCAACAGGACCTGCAGGTTGCTCACTGCACACCCCATTTATCAGCAGTGCCCAGATGACTGGCCACAGCCTCATCCTGCATCCCATGGCCTAGTCAAGCCCATTCCCAGAAATCCAAAGGAGCGAGCCAAATCCGGTGGCAACAACAGCAGCCAGCTGCTGGCCTCCCCCGTCCCATGGGTGCACAGCCCTGGCATAGCCACGTGGCACCACTGCACGGCAGGGAAGCAGAGAGGGGTCCCAACGTCCCAAGGAGACAAGGAAGGTTCCTGCCACCCCAAATTATCTGACTCACCCCATAGCCCGCTTGCTCGTCCGGGGAAGCCGCTGGTTCAGGTCCAGCTGTATGAGCTGCTCTGGGCAAGCGCTGCGGGCTCCCGAAGCCCCTTCCCCTGGAAGACGCGGTCCGAGTGGGACGTGCAGAGCGTGCTCGGCACCTCCCGGAGCTCGACCAGCGGCATCGCACGGCACAGCATCGCCTGCCATTATGACAAGCCACGTGGCCTAGCGACCTAAAAGGTTTGGGCACTGCTGCTTCACACAAGAAAGGGAAATTATAATCGCATTTGGCAGTTTCCCCGGGAACACAAAACCAAGGCATCCAGAAGGGGTACACAGCTGCTCTGATGTGATCTAGTTAAATACTTGGGTAGGTAAAAACCTGAACCAAAATGAGCTGTGTGACAGATTTGGTATCTTTCAGTTATTTTTCCATACTTGGGATATCTGAAATGAGTCAGTCCGTGCAAAGTCACTGTTGCTTAATGCTAGGGGATCAGTGACAAAAAAAACCCCAACAGTCGAGAGCTCTTCTGTTAGTCAGCATTTCCTTCCTGATCCCACGACAGGAACCGAGGCATGTGTGCACCGGAGCTGTGCTTCGCCCTCCCCATCCGTGCCCACTTGCCTCCTGCTCACCAGGGAGACGAGAGCCTTCATGCCACTGGTACGTGTGCTGCAACCCTGCCATCGGCCCCGGGGCCGCGGAAATGTCCTGACACTGTGCTGCTTCTCAAAACGTGCTCAGGCTTGCAGGATCCGTCTTGTCTTTTCTACCTCCGCTCTAAACTTCGCGTTGAATCAGAGGCTGAAGGATTGCAGTGCTTGTTGTTCAAAGAAAGGGTAAAACACTAAGTGGGTCAAAATAAGAAGAACATTTCCCTTTCCTCCTTTTTGTTTTTTTCCCCACAATGATTCCCCTTTACCAAACTAATAACTTTGAGGGCATTTTTTGTTCTCTTTTATTTCACCTTCAATTTCTGCCATATGTATCCTTGTCAAGCACAAACGTGACTGAACGCATGCATTGGGGCACCACAGTTCTACTCCACAGGAAGTTATTAAGCCTGATGCAAACACACTGTTGTTTTCATTTAGCTTATAGGTGAGATACTAAGCAGGTTTTGATCAGTGTGAATACATCTGCTCACTGAATCTGGGGTAGATTTTTGTTACCAGGTATCCTCTAAAGGACTTAACTCAAGCTTCTACACATAGAGCAAGGTAAATGAGTATAACCACATCCTACATCAGTCCAGAGAGATTGGCACTGCTACGATTAAATGCATGGAGGTGTAGATGTGTACAAACTCCCTAACTTCTAGCAACCATCTTTCTGCAGAGTTAAAAACAGTATTCATACATACCATTTTCTAGAAAGCAGGAGGATGGTTGCCCCAGAGAGCACTTTGTGGACGCTGTTGGGTTATGTTTTACTGAGTTCAGCTGGCTCGTCGGCTCTTTTGAGCTCTTAGCCACGAGCATATAGCCACAGCAACCAACAGGACCAAAACCACGTAGCCTCTGACCGTGGAGATCGTGGGAAAGTGTGCAAAGGCAAGGGTGCATCAGCCGCTGCAGGCTGGTTCACCCACCACATTGTGTTGTCAGCTGGGCTAATCGTGTCACCTTCGTGCCCCTGTCGTGCTTGACTCACCCACCCCACTTCAGTACATTATCATCCAGTACATTATCACAGTAGGAACTCCGATCTACACAGCGTCACAGAGTAAAAAAGGAAGAGAAACATAAAAATACAGAAAGTCCATGCTTTTTTGACACTGACCTCATCAAAAAGACCATTCATAAAAACTCCCGTCCCAAATAGCAGTGCAACTCTTCAACAACTTTCTGTTCTGTGCAAGTTCCCAAACTTTGTCAGCCTCCAAAATGCCTCAGTCCTAACCTGGCCCGACTTCCTGGAACACCATCTGGGACCAGATGGAAGTGCCAGAAGGCCATCTGCAATGGGGACCACTAACCCACAGAGGCACCAAACACACAACCCTTTGGAGTAAGTGGGTCTAAAAACTGGAGAGAGAGACCTGACGCCACCAAGGAGATGTGCTGACATCAGCTGAGTGAAGTTACCTGGGGCTCCGGATGCTGGGCATGTCACCGAGGTTGCTGAGAGAAAATAGCGGATAATAAAAACAAAATCTGCGAAAGACACACAGCAGATATTTTTCCTTGCAGATGACACTGGAGTGTTGAGGAAGGTGGGTGAGTGCCTGCTTATACACACCGTATTCTTATTCATATCATCCTCGCAGGGTAACAAGCTCTCAGAAGGATTTTGGTTAAATCATTCCGTGAACAGGAATAATCAAATTTGTTCTTTCCTTTGCTGAAGCTTTTCCCAGCTTACTATAAACTAGTTCCAGGCCTGTACTGCTACCTCTTCCTTTTACATTTAACCTTGCTGTCACTCTAGTTTTACCATAGTCGGTCTGAAATTCATTCACGTAGAAGCCAACTGCGGACTGGTTGTTGTGTAATGTCCCTTGATTTTATTATTTAATCTTCTTTTCATCTTGCTCATGTACAATACCTATGGCTACAAACATTCAGTGCAGTTATGAAATATCAGATCCCTCCCTCTGCTGCCTGGGAAAGGAAGGAGAAAGGAAGGGGGAGATTTCATCTCTATCCCCTGGTATCATGCTCTGAATGTTACTCACTGTGCTAATAACTGCATCAGCATGTTTATAAGCTGCTGTGCTTTTAATTGTTTCACTCACTCTCTCATACACATGAAGTAAGCACTCTAATGGATTCTGTACCTTTCATCCTTTATTTTATTGCTAATGGTATCTCCAGTAATATAAAATGACGGATGAGTACAGTCCGAGGAAAGCGGGAAAATCAATGCGCATCCAGGCTCTCTACAGAGCGGGCGAGGAGCTGGGGCTGCCGGGGACCGTGATTCCTCTTGGGCCAGGTGAGGAGAGCAAGGAAGGGCACATTGGCAAAACATGTCCTCTGGTGCTCGCCGTTCGTAAAGGAGGTGGCTCCAGCCACGCTTGACGTACAGACACACACGCAGAGGAGCTGCCGCACGCGTGGATGTAGGGTGCTGCTCACGCCGCAGCCGGGGTCACCCACAATTCGGGCAGCACATGGGTTGAGTTACCCCAGCGCAAAGCGACTGGGTGAGCCGGGTCGTCTTCTTCCCAGGCTTTCCCTGACGTGAGATCCCAATGGGCCTTGAGCAACGAGAGAAGCAATGGCAAGCTCTTCCCTTGACCCCAGAAAGGGAGGTGTCCACGTGGGCAGGGGCCATGCCCAGCCCCGGGTGTGGGCAGACCCACATGTGCTTGAACAACGGTGCCCCAAAACATGTGATGGTGTCAGAGTGTGTCAAGCACAACAGCAAAGCAGCTCTCTACATCTTGTGAGGGACACCTGGTAGTCCTCCACGTGGCTAGAGGAGAGCGTCACACACACCCCCCAGGAACACAACACCCCCGTGTCGCACACAGCCATCAGCCACTGACGGTGTTAATAATGCACAGGGACAGCCACTTGCCATTTCCAGTTCTCTAGACACCTTTGTTTTCCCTACAGGAAAATACAGCTCTGTCTCTGGCCATGAAAGAAAAAATGTGTAAAAAATCAAGAAGATTTATACTCTTTTTTTTTTTAAGCACAGGAATACAAAAGTCTAACAGATACCAACAAATTTTAATGCATTTAGGGAAAGGAACACAAAGGTAAGGATAAGCACTATTTGTTTTAAAACAAGATCCCACCCTTCACGTCATTCTGTAGCCTGGAGTGGGTATCGTACTGCCAAGTTGTAGGAGCCTGTAATGGAAATGCTGACAGACCTTCCGCACCGCCGCAGAGTCGCTCTATAAATAACCTTTGCAAATGCCTGGCACGTGAGATGTGTTCAAGTAGCCACTTGACAGAATCTGGCAACTCGACCAATTACTATTTCAGAAAAGAATCATAGCTGAGATCTGTTTGTCTGCGTACTCGCTCCTGCAGGTGGTTTGGGTGCGTATCCTACCTATTCTCCAGTGCCAGATACGATGCCTTAAGGATGCTGTTCTGGCAGGTACAATGCTGCTTCCCAAACAAAGCTGTAATATGACCTACTTTGCTCAGTCTAGTACTATTCAATAATAAGTGGCCACTATTGGGTTTCTACATGTAGACACCATCAAACACATTTCACTGAAGCGTTTAGATATTGATTTTACTCAGCCTGGGAACTTCAAAGTGGGTTCTTTCCATGTCATCTTGAAAACGTATCCTCTTGCTCCGGTGCTATAGATCCTCTGTTAGTACACGTGCGTGCAGAGTCCCCCAGCTGATAGCCGTCCCTCTGCTATTTGTTTCTAAATTAAGGGCAATTGCTGTGTCTCTTTATCCCCCAATGGCAATAGCTATTGCATATAGCGATGTAGGAGCTGTCTCTGCTGCTTGGCTTCCCTACTGTCACCCAGCCGTACCTAGAAACATGTTTTTTTAACAAGATTGCAAAATAAAGCACTGGTCCCATGTAGGAGCTCTGGGGAAACTGGAGGATTGCTTAAAATTTGTGAGCCTGTTTCTACAGCCTCAGGGAGTTTGTTAAGTTTTCACCACGCATTTGTTCATCCCATCGTGTGTTCTGGGGCTCTGTCTCTAGCTAACATCTTCAGGGAGATTTTTTGCTGTTCCCCAACTATAGGGGTTGCGTTGTTGGTTTCTTTTGCTTTCTGTTTTCTTGTGTTTGGGAGAAGATCTCTATCAATTAGAGAGACATCCAAGTACAACTGACATTTTGTTAAGAGCTAACCAGAAGCTGAAAAATAGACATCTGATACACTTTCAGTAGGGGGGTTAAATGCTGCACCTGAGCCAGATTTCCAACCACAAGGTGATACTCTTTTTCCTGAAGTTCTCCTAGTAATTTCAGGTGGAGGAAAAGCGTCCCCTTCCTGTTCCAATTCGTTACATTATTTTTCTGCACATCATTACATTGCTGCCACAGGCAGAAAATGACTTAAGGTCTTTGGTCTTGAAATGTGGGTGTTTAAGCAGACTGTCCTGCTTAACCCTGATTAATTCTGCAGCAGGAAGGCCACTGGCATCAGAGGGGCCCATGAAACGGAGCCCTACCCATGTTTAGGCCGTGTTCTTGCCATGCATTTGGGGACAAAAGAAAAGTTATTGCCCACCCAGAGTCAGGAGTTGGTGTCTTCTGCACCCTGCCAGAGGGGTACAGACCAGCATCCCCCTTCCTCATCTATGGCCCAACACAGATGCCCAAGTAAGACATCCGTATGTCTCATCTACAGATCCACCCTTCAAATCTGAGTGCACGGTACATAATCAGAAAAATGAGTGAGCCATCGTTGTTTTTAGGGTGTTTTTTATACAGAGTCTTTATGTAATGTATTATTATGGTGTGCTGGATGTGATGTTGTTATTATTATTCTGCCTAGGTCAAATGGCAGTTATTTTCTTGTAGAAAATAATGAGTTAAGAGCACCACAGCAAAGGAAAACCAACAAGCACCTGATGCAAAAGAGCAGCAAGACTGCTGCAGGAGGTCAGATTGCTTTCAAACACGGCACTTTTGTTTCTTCCCAGGCATAAATGAGTGTTCTTGACCAAGTGCCGTTCCTGATTGTTCCTCCTAAAAATTTCGGGCAGATGATAGCACATTGTTTATATTCACAGCAATTATTTCCTGTGAATGTTACTAATTTGAAAGGCCAAACACAGTAGCTGATATGATACCCCAGTAACACCCGAGGAGGTCTGAACCAAAGCAAGACTAATGGCATGGGGCACCCCATGAGGAAAACCTTTTGTCTGGGAAGGGCAGCCAAAGCGGGCAGTGGCGATGCCCGTCACTGGAGCCCTTCGCAGCACCTGGGGCTCCTGGAGCTTCCCTAGGCTTTCTGCCCAGCCTGCAATAGACACGTTGCCTGGGGCTCTGGTCTTTGCACAGATGCTGCTTTGAGTATTTCTGCAGTTTGGTATTGCCAAACGCTGCCCGCTCAGTCAGCACTGCAGAGCACACGTTTCTTCACCAGGACTTCGATGACAGCAGATGGTTAATCAGCAAGCAATGCTAAAGGCAGAAAGGATGGGGTGGTTGTTTTAAGTCTGAATCCATACAGTAATGGGGGACGTTAGAGCACTTTTAGCATATATTACAAAAAAAAAAAAAAAAAAGAGACCACAGGTAAACCAGGACAATTTGATACTGCCAAAGTCCTTTACCGTAGCAAAGGAATGCCTTAGTGGAGATCGCTTTTCTGCATCCTTCCTGCCTTCCCTGGAGCTAAGCGCAGCACTGCGCTTAACTCAAGACCAGATCCAGCTCATTTTATCAAGGCCCGTCATCTTTGGTTTCACTCTTTGTATACAGCGATTGGGATTCTGTCCTACCTGTTAAAATAAGGATATTAGCAAGCAGAGAGATTCCCTTCACGAGCCACCAGATAAAGCGATGGAGTCGGTCTGCTTTATGAATGCTAGAAGAGAAGGTGCAGTGTCTGGAAAACACTAAACTGACCTGTGGGGTTTGAGACCTGCCTATAAAGCCCCCATTTAGATGAGATGTTTTCAGAGTGGGTAGGCCAAACTACACTCTTCCTAAGTGTCTGCTAATAACCTTAATGGAGCGCAAAATCATGGAGAGGCACCAAAAGGGATTTAAAAGTGGAGAGAGCGGGATGGGCAGGAATGTATAAAATCACACAGAGGCGCTGAGGTAGGCAGGGACCTCTGGAGATCGTCTCGTCCACATCTCAAAACGAAACACTCAAATCTACACGTTCACATGTGTGCAAAATGGCGCTCATGGACACAGACATCACGTCACTATCATTTGACCAAAAAAAACCCTGGAGGAGCAAAAGCATTGTCAGGAAAAGAGGAGGTTGGAGTCATCGGATGAGATCTGCAAACACGCCCGAGGGCGTTGGTGCACCCGAGGCGAAATCTCCTCCTGACTCAGCGCTGCGTGACTTAGCGGTTCAGATCAGAAGGAAACGTCACCCCAGGGCAGAAACCCAGGTTCCCCCACAGGCTGCGTGCCGAGGACGAAAAGCCTCACAGTGGGCTCTTGAAAAGCTGGCAAGGCGAGTGAGGGGCGAGCAACCAGCTGGGAAAGTGGGTGGCCATTAGTGCCGAGAGCAGTCTAGGCAAAGCCCCTCGAAGACAGTCCTTCGCTCCGTTTGGGATTCTCGCCTGCAGCTGGCTGCCAAAACTTGCCCAGGCATTCCTTAGAGGAGGCGAAGAGCTTTCCTGCTGTGTCCCAGCTCTGTACGCCCGTTAGCCCGCAAAGAGAGCACCGGCTGGGGAGAGCCGCTCTGCTCACAGCCCCACACGCCCGATGGGAGCAGGTTACGAGTCCAGGATACCCACCATGTACACAGGCCGCCCTGGCTGCCGAACCATGGCCACTCTGGACGAGTCTTAACCTCCTCTATTAAGGCCATTCCAGTTGCTATGGCCCATACCCTGTTGTGGGAGGTGGGATCCCACGGGATGCAAGCATCCAAAGTGGTTTCTCCAAGTGAGGCAGCGCAAGAGCGAAACTCGGGCTCTGCGCGTTCTGGGGAAATACTCTAAAGACTCAGGTGAGACACGAACTTACACCCAGTGTTGCTCTGGGGGGGTTTCTGCACCGTTTACAGAACCATTAAGGCAGCAGTTTCTTTTGCCAGGGCCTGTGGGAATTTGGTACTGCTCTCCCTCAGGGGGTTGAGAAATCCCACCCAGAAAAACAGAACACGCCCAAGGTCCTGCCGAAGCCAAGCGACGAGGGCGGAGGGGGAGACATGAACAAGGATCTCCCTGGGGATCTGGAACACCCTAACTGCTGCCAGCGTCTACTGGGGGTGTCTCAGTAGCAGCCGGGGTGGGGGGAGCAGCGAAAAAGTGCATTTGGCTAGGCTAGCCCCTTTCCTTCAGGCAGCGCAGCCAAGCTTTGAAAAGACAGAGAACAAAAGGCTGACTGGCGAGGAGGGGAAGAAAGTGCTGGAAAGGAATTTGTTTCTACAGGAAGCTCAATGGCTTGTTGTAAAACAGACTGCAGTTCTGTTGTTTCCATGTTAAACCCTAGAAAGGGGCAGCTCCAGCAAGCAGTGGATTTTCTGGTGCAAAAACAGCTGAGGTTTGAGAAGGACGAAAGGCAACTTGAGCTTCCCAGCTGGATCAGTAGTAAAAAATAATAACTGAGAGCGAGCTTTTTTTCCTTTTTTTCTCCTCCCTCCAGAAATTCTCTGGTTTCATCTTTTTGAGTCTTAAACATTCATTTAATCCCAGGCTTGCCTTTAAGAAAAAAAGAAAATGCGTAGAAGGCCTTCTATGCCCCAAATCTATAGCAACACTTCCAATTTTCATTACCAGAAATAGCAAAAGGAAATGAAAAGCAGGTGTGGGAAGGCTTTTCTGAATGATGCCAGGGCTGTGCTTTAACCTTTACTGGAGGGAAATACACATCTGTGTATGCCAGGCTATTGCCTTATTGCATAGTTCCCTTACAGCCACAAAAAACTGACAAAAGCAACCAAATACTCTCAAGTTCTTCTAAGCATGTTTGCTGACAGCCCGTGCCACTGAAATATTTCACTGACCTTTGGCAAAGACAGTAAATATGGTTTGCTAGGTTGTAGGGAGGAAAAAAAAATCAGGTCATTGGGGATCTCAGAATTAAACAAGGAAAATGGTAACATGAAAACAACTTTGGAGACCAGTGGGAAGAAAAATAGGCATATCATCTCTCAATCACGCCATGTTCTTCTTGCTTTTTGCATACATTAGTGATACTTTCTCTGAGTTACTGGAGATTACTTCGGTTTGATCCTGCCAGATGCTGAGCGACAAGCCACGGCCAGACTGAGCAGCTTGCAGCGATCGAGCTGAGATTAGTCCCAGATTACCTCGGTGAAGCCTGCGAAAGCCAGTCATTCTGTTTTTCATGTCTGTGGCAAAACTGCAAGATCCTGGAATTTGTTCTTTCTCCTCCTATATACCATTCAACGAAGCAAGAATGAATGCCCTGGAGCTAGCTGTACGCTGCCAACTCAAGCCTTTAAAATGAACACAAAAATCACAGCCCAGCCTGAACAGGGAAATGTAAGCCTGAACCTGGCCCCAGCGACAGCGGCTGCGGGAAAGGCCCCCGGAGGCGACTCCAGCGCTGTAATAACCTACGTAAACAGGGTTGGTGTATTTTTTTTTTTTATCCTTCGCCTTGCTTCAGTGGAAAGGGGCGGAAAAATAATTCACTTGCGTACACAGTCATTTAGGCCCAGTCATGATTCCTTTAGAGCCTGTGCCAATGGATTTTAGTCATTCTCTGGCAAAGGTTTCTCTTTTAACCACAAACACTGGATAGTTGCTGGGTGAGTCACCACCTTGAGTAATCTAATTCCTTGACCAGTACATGCTTGCTTCCTGCACTGCCGAGCGTCCTTCTTCACTCGGGTATTTCGACGTGTGCCTTTCCTGCAGGGTTTTTCTTTCCCGCAGTGCCCAGCGTTGCGGAGCTGGGAGTCCAGAGGAGCCCAGAGTCCAGCGTGCGGCTCCCAGGGCAATTCCCGCTGCAGACCCCCGGCCGCCTCAGGGCTGGGGAAGGCACTGTAGCCCACTGGCCTCCCTCACCTCAAATCCAGCATGTGCTGCCCTTGGGACAGCAGCAAGCTCAGGGTTAGAAGGTAATTTTTCAGACAGCAAGCCTTTACTCAGCAAGTCTGGTCATATCTGGAGGCAAAATGTGGCTATGCAGCTTACCAACAAATTGTAAAACAGCCAAACCTGCGGGGTTTGCCTTGTACCAGTCTCCTGGTCAGCCCTTTGGACAAGAGCAGTCAGTGCCCAAGGGCTGCTCTGGCTGACTTTAGGAGGGGAACGCCAATAACAACTGCAAGCAGCACGGGATGGCGTCAGTGCAAACCACAGCAAGCCCCAGGCGTACCTGCTTTGGCAAGGGGGGTGGACGGCCTTCCCTTCCTCATGTGCCGGCCTTACGAGAAAATGTGCTGCTAAAAAATCACGGGGTTTAGAAACACGAGAGAAGAAAGGTCTTTTTTCCCCCCTTAGAAGACCTATCGTTTCAGGAGCACTTAAATGCTAGAGGATTAAATTGTGGTGAGTGTTCACAAGACACCTTTTGAAGAATGTTATTAAAATCTTTCAGAGCCCCTTCTTTCATCATTGCAGCTTTCTGTTTCATTTCCTATTTATGGGGGACCATGCTTTCCTCGGGGCATCTTCTGGCCATCACTTACTGCAAGCTCCTTCTCTTCAGGGGAGGAACAGAAAAGAGAGGCAGCGAGAGGGGAGGATTAAATTATACACTGATATTTTCAAGCCAAGAAAAGCAGACTATAATAAAAGTCCTCGAATATAAATTTATGATCCCGGTAGAAAAATGTCTCAGAGTAAAGTATCTTTGTGCATTTATGTATATATGAGTACAGCTGACAAACAGAGCAGATCCAACTGTGGCTATACCTGATAGCCTATATGTCTGCTAAGATTGTTAGGTCCTCTCCTGACCTAATCTATATGCACACCTATACTCAAGACACACACACACTCCTTGAACAAGGAAAGAAAAAGTGTTTTATATTAATTGTCCCAAACAGAAGAACGAACCTGAACTTGGTGACTGAGCAAAAACATTGTTATTCTTCATTTTAACACCTGTCTTAATGCTTTTTAAATAATTATACCATGTTGCTTTTATGTATTAATCCTAGTTTTTAATATTTCTCTTTTCTTTTTTAAAACTTGGTATCAATAATCTGGCCATCTCAGCACTAGAAAATGTCATCTCTAAAAACACAGGTCATTTGTATAACAAGCTATTTAATAGTTATTTTAATCTAGAAAAGGGTTTTTTTTTTCATTACATACGGAATACAAACACCACTGAAACACAGAAATAATAGAAGAAAGCAGAGCTGTTCAGAGACAGCCTTGAGGAGTCCAGTTAGCTGAGCCAGCACTGTCCACAACACACTGGTCAATGGAGACTGGGACAAATTGTATTTGGTACCATTTCCAACAGCTGGGGCTAAGCATTTCTGTATTTGATGTGACACTGACGTAACCTGTGCTTTCCTCTGCTCTCATGGTCCTTCTGTTGGCTGATTTTTTCCACTATAACCGCAGAAGCACACCAAGTCAGACTGGAAAGGTCAGGAAGATATCACCTGCTCCAGTTGTTCTCAACCTTTCTTGAACTGTGGGCCTTGAAAATCCTCCCTGTGAGAGGAAGGTCCTCTTCTGAGGTTAGTGGATGGCCTGGATGAACTTGGGTTGCTTTTGAGCACAACCTGACAACACACATAAGCCAAGCCATTGCCAAAATGAGAGGTCCTCCACCTTACCATCATCTCCATGAGTTATTCGTCTCCTATTTCCTCCAGGGCGCCGGCATTCATGTGAGGCCACGGTCCTCCGGTACAGGAGCTGAACCAGCGGGCAGCAAGTCACCTTGTCTTCTGGGGTTAATTTTCTGCTGGCTTTCTGTCCAGCCAGGACACTGCAGGGCCAGGTCAGCAAACCACCCTTGGGAGCGGTGCGAGGAGCCGTGGGACCACAAGGCCAGGGTCAGAGGTAGCAGGACATTTTAAAGGCCCTGGCTGCCCTAGCTTAGCTGTAGCATAAAACTGAGCCTTGGCTGGCTTGCGCGGATGGCCTTCAGGCCAGTCTGTGAAAACCACTCCGCTCCCCGGTCTGAATAAGGCAGGTCCATGCTTTACCAACGGTCATTGAGCCTTTTTTATTTTGAACTTCTTCCCAGTAACTTTATCATCACTTAGCAGCTATCTTGGTTTAGCTCCTAAAAATTCCTTATAATAAGAATAATTTTGTCCTATATATAAACCTCATGTAGCCTAAATAATCTGAGCAAGACAAGGCCTAAAAACTTAATTTAAGCCTTGGGAGTCTCAGCCACAGTCCCAACACAGGAGAAATATCAATTTCCCCCAATGCCTGTGGCCACCACTGTGGAAAGGAAGCAATCAGGGGCGAATGCCCAGATGTGCCCAGTAGCAAACCTCTGCCCCTGCTGCACAGCCCCGAGCTACAGACCTGGCTCTCAACCCTTTGTGCCACCCGAGAGCCCTGTCCCTCCTTGCCCTGCCTCCATCACAGCTCTGGTCAGCCCCAGGTGTGGGGCTCAGTCTCTTCCTTCACAAAGCCAGAAATGGTTGTATCACCACAGTCTTTCTGACAGTAATGGGATAAGGACACACCATTCAGAAAGGCAACTGACCTCATCCTAAAGACATGAAGCAATGTCAAGCCCACCACCATTATGGTAAGCTATTCCAATATTCATTTACCACCAGTGCGAGGACACTGGTTTTATTTCAAAGCTGAATTCATTTAACTTCAGCTTACACGTATTGGATCTTGTTATGCTTTTAAATATATGACATTAAAACATTGCCCTGTATCTCATTGCTCTGTGTAAATATCTATAAACACAGATCGTCACCTCTCAGCCTGCATAAGCCTTGTCTTTGGGGCTTGTCTTCCAGTCCTTGGGTCATTTTTGTAGCTTTCTTTTGAATTCTCTGCAGTATTTCACGTCTTTCTTGAAGCGTGAAAATGAGAAGTGGACAAAGTATCGTAATAGCAGCCATTAATTCAAAATCACTTTCCTTCTTTTACTTCATATTCCCTTATTATACATCTATGGGCTGCATTGGCCATTTTTTCCCACAGCATTGGATTAAGTGCTTGTGGTTGGGTAAGTATTTGCAATGACCCCTGTGTCCTTCTGTTCAGTACCACTTTCCAAGAAAGTGCTCCTCATTCTGTGCAAGTTTTTCAATCAAAAGATAATGTGGTATTAAGTCAAATGGCTTTGAGAAGTATGAGTGTATATGTTGATGCAGATGTGTGGGCAGTAATCCTCTCAAGAAAGGGCAACAGATTTGTGTGATGAGACATGCCACCCCTGAAACCACACTGACTGACATTTGCTATAATTTTAGATGTAACTAGAGCTTAGTTTATTGTTTGTAGTCCTGAATTCACTGTTCTATTATTTCGACCAAGAGGGACCTCAGGGTCTTATACTTCCCTGAATCACAGTGCTCACTCCTTGCCTAAGATTCTGAGTTTTTCAAGTTCTGAGCACCCTGACTCACTCCTTTCAGCCTCTTGGCTAGGCACAATCTGAACAGGCTGACTTGAAAATTTTGATCTTTAGCAGATGCTGCTTCACACACTTTTTTCTGTACCTGAGAGGTTTCCACTTCTGGCTATAACTTCATCTGAGGTGGGCATATCCTCCTGCTCCACCCCACCTACAGCAAAAAAATCTCTTTGAAAATGTCTGCCTTTTTGTGATCCTATTTACACATACACCATGTGCAAGCAGCAGTGGACCCTCACCTGACCTATGAATTTTTTATTCCTAGTACGACAAAAATACCTTCTTATTGCCTTTAGCTATTTAATCCCAAGCTATGTGAGTGATTCCGTTAGCCCTCCACATCACTGTGCATTATTTACAGTTGTTAGCTTCACTGTCTTTCCTTTCTTTCAGCCTGGAAATCTTTTCCAGCAGCACAACTTCCCCCTGTGACTGCAGAACCAAGGCTGAGGGACACCAATAAGATAACATGAAACAATGCTCAGCTTGAGGTAACGCTTCCCACATTACAAATCAGTTATGTCAGGAAAAGGTTTGAGTTTTTGGAAAATTCTCCCTTTTGAAGTTACAAATATATGTGATACATGTTGGTACTCTCCTCACAAGGTCAGTGAAACCAGGCTGCTTTCACTGGTGCAGGGGCAGCTGCCAATTTTTAGGTCAGCGATGATCTCATCTTCATCAAGCAGAATGAGAACCAGTATGCGGAGCTGTCATATGTTCTACTGATACCCGCGCGGCTACTGCAGCATGGAGGTCAATACTAATTTAATCTGCTTTTGTGACTGCAGCGAAGCCACGGCACTTCTGCATTAAGAAATCATTCGTCATTTCTGGAAACTCAGGAAATGTTGCTACCGGCCAGAGGAGTCTAGCCGGTGCGTCCCAAGAGAAAGGTGCACATGATAATGCAGTTTTACTGCACATTATGTAGAAAGATTAAGAGCACGTAAGATGAGATGCACTTCAATAAATGCTCGCCAACACCAACACCTCTTTAATTCACCACTTGAAAGTGGAGGCTATAACCTTTCAGAGAGCCTGGTCATGATCTGTAATGGTCTAAAAAGTACCAATATCCCTAATGAACAGTGCCTTAGGTGAAACTAATGTCACCAGTGTAGATGCCCACCAAATACAGCAGTCTGGGATGTCCCACATGAGTGTCCTTTATTATTGTGATGATGCCCTTCACTTCTGGAAGGCAGAACACTGACAGGGGATCCACCTGTGCCTCCAAGAGCCATAAGCAGTGCCAGCACCTCCGGGTTGGCATTGCAGAGACAACCGTCTGCATCATCTGTCTTGACTGGGACCAGCTGGGAGGTCCTTATGGGCTTTTCTGAGGTTTGCCCCATTAGAGGCCAGCAGCATTTCTCAGTTTCCTACTCCACCACCTGCGTGTCCTCTCTTCCAGTTGGTTCTTGCAGGTTCTTCATTCAGATGTCTGATTCAGCACCTGGTAGTGATTCGATACCTCCAGATGTGACGATAACGTTCTGGTTCTTCTGCTTCTGGTGATGACAAATTGCCAGCTTCTTGCTTTGTTTCTCATGTTCCCTGGGCAACTTAACTCCACTGCCAAAGCTTGAAACATTTGCTGTAATACTGGCCAGACTGAGGAAACTTGTCAGTAAAGCTTTCTTATTTCTGGCCTTCTGGAAGATGGTCAGCTTTTTCTTAAGACCTTTAACTTCCTTCTGTAGAAGGTCTGGTAGCTCCCCCTTCAAGGAGACCACAGGTGAGAAGCAAATAGGACATGCAGTAGAGGTCAAAAGAACAAGTAACACTCTTCCCATCCTGATCACTGCATTTGTAGAAGAAAGCTCTTCAACTCCCAGAAAAAAACCTCCTCTATGAGATGTCTGTGTTCAAACTTCATCTTTTTTCAAGAGTTATTGGTTCAAATAAACTTCTACTTTTCTAGTAGAAGTGCTTCCACTTTTAAAAGCCATACGAAAAGTCTTAGTTTGACAATGATACAGAGCAAGAAATTGACATTATTCCAAAAAAAGTTTAAAAAAGGATTAAAAGATAATTATAATAAGGATTAAGAAAAGAAATAGTAGAATATTTTTTTCTTTCTTTTTTTATTCAGTGATTAATTCTCCAGAAAAAAAATCAGACAAAAGATATTTATACTGCATATAAGATTAGCTACAAAAAATATGGCTACCTTATTTTATGGTATTTCAGCTTTTGTTCTGTGGCTTTCAGTTTATTTTGTGAACTACAAAGACAAGCTTTCTATTGTTGTTTAGTTCATGGTGGGTGCATACTAGAACTTTAAATGTATTTTAATTTATGTCGCTAAGATCCACAAATCAAAATAATATTAGAGAACTGACAAAGTTGGGTCTTTGACTGTACAAAACTGGAAACTGTTGGGAACCTTGTTCTGCTCTTACAGCTTCATCACTGCAACAATAGGGCCCAGTTCTGTTACCATCCAAGTCAACGGGATTTTTGCTATTGACTTTTATGAGAGTAGGGTCAGATTGTATATTGCATGGAACTAAATACCCAGCAGGTTTTGGTTTTTTCTTAAAGGGCTAATTCTTCACACCAGATTGCTGGGAGCTGCAATGGAAATGGAGAATGCGCTGCTTCAACCTTTCCCGGCAGTGCCATGTTTTTGATCTGGATTACAAAGGATCGCTGAACATGAACAGACCTGGTGGCTTTGAAAACGAGCCCCAGAGTGGCTGTGAGCATATTTTGCCCCACATCCCACCCACTTTCAGTCCACACAGCTGCCTCACATATAGCTTGCCCTTGGCCTGTTTGAATGCACCTGGGAGCATCCTAGCCCACGGAGCAAGCCGAGGCAAGCGTGGTCCCTGCAGCTGCTGCAGAGAGCACACCCTGAACCCAGGCAGGGGCCACGCTCATGGACTCGCGATACGGGAAACAGTCAAGTCGGCTCCTGAGGGTGGTGTTGGCACAGTCAATATTTCTGTGGATCTCTCCCTCCGTGACCCAGTTTGGTCTCTGGTGCACCACCGTCTGCGCGTAGCATTACCCTGGTGTGGGTGGAAAAAAATCCGTGTGTTGTCTGCCAGGTACAGCTGTGAGGAAGGGCTAGATCCCCCCTGCTCTGAGAGGAGCGTGCCCACATACTCACGGGAGAAGCTGTACGGAGAAGGGCAGCACTGGGGTGTGCAGAAATTAAGGGCTAAAGCTGCAGCTAGCACAGATCAGCCACGCTCTAGGGATGCTAGTGATGCTACCCTCACCTGTGCCAGCTGAGGATCTGGCTTCTAGCGTCTTTCTTGGCCACCAGAAAGGCATAAAATGCCACGTAGCCACAAACCAAAGACGAATAACACAGCACTTTGCTAGCAGCAAGGGATAGCTGTATCAGTTTCTTCAATCACTGCCGGAGTCCCTGCTGCTGGCCTCATCCCCTGCCTGGTTCAGGCAATCTCTTCCCTAGGCTGCCTCAGCCATCTGGTAAGATTACAAACAGAACAAAGCAGCAGCAGAGGAGAAGAGTTGGGGGCGGGGGGGGGAGTAGTTCATCCTGCCTCCCCCCTACACCTCCTTTTCATCCTCTGAATGTGTAAATCCTGGCTGTGTCCTGGCTCCTACCAAACCGTGTGTGCAGAGGTAGCCAAGGCCATTTGATTCAGCTCTATTGGAAATCTGATTTCTCATTGGTCTTACACAAAGGTCTATTAATTAGGGCTGATAGAGCTTAGTAAAAAATCTGCTTGGCTAGCAAGGGCACTCTCTCGCTCGCGCTTTTCTTAGATCTTGCCAAGATCTCAAAAATAGAGGGAGTTTAATTACAGTCAGTGGATTAATCTCCAAGGGAAAGAAATTGTAATTAGCTCTTTGAAATGTGCCACTTTTTCTTCTGGGCTTTCAGAGTTTGTCAGTGTGTCTGTCTGTCCTTCTGTAGGACTAGAACAAAGGTAATTCTGCACAGCTTTTATGCTCGCTTTTTATCCCAAGCCAGAGGTGCAAATGGCAGCCTGACTTCATAAACATTTCCAGCTGATCTTAAAGAGACTTGTTTTTTCCTCAGTTTCTCTCTTAATTCCCGCTCACCGCTTCCCACAGGGCTATCCTCTTTAGCTGCGGCCACTGGTGGTCACAAGGCTCTGAAGGTCTTCTGGTGTCTCTTTGAACTCGTACCGTTTCAGTTTTATGCTTCATGACAGTAGCAAGGAAAACTTGGGTTTTGAGTCCCGTTTTGAGCTCTTCATGTGATGGCATGAGTTGTAACAGGTCATCAGAGATCGATGGGAAGGCAATAAACCCAGTGCCTTCTAGTCTATCATTTATGTTAATGTTCAAGTAGGTTTGAAGGTGAACAGGGGTGTTGGGGAGAAAATCTAAAGCCAAAACAAGGCATTGCAAGAGATTTCAGCGAATTCCCATTTCTCACGCATGGGAATTAGGCACAGGTTTTAAAATCACATTGATAAATGAGAATGTGTCCAGCAAAGACACACCAAGCACTCTGATTTATAACAGTCATTGAATGCCATATCCCTGATACACAGCACCTTTGCTGTTGAGTTTGCATATATGCAAGCTAATTTTCCAGAGATGTACGTTGGGGTACATCACACATTGGCAGGCAAGATCAAGCCCTTTATGTGTACACATTGGCAGTGTATCAAGGAGAAGAATAAAAAGAGGAAATGAAATACTTTCCTATGGGGGAGCGAGCATGCAGGGAGCCTTCAAGAGGTATATCCCTTAATCCTTCTGCCTAGTATATCATCATTCCTCAACAGTGCAGTAAAGCTATCCCTTCATTAAGACTCTCAGTCCTAGGGAAGGTGACCCAAACTCCCCTTCCATCCATTTGAATCTTGCTCTGACAGCCAGTGACTTGTTAATTATTAATATGAAATATTTGATGGTACATAGAGCAGCTGAACTCAGTTTAATGTATGCTTAGGGTGACTTTCTGAAGCTGAAATCAGCCATTCTGATTTTTTGGATTTTTCTACTGAAGTTTTGCCTTTTGCTTCCTCTTTTACTTCCCCGTCTTTCTTTCTTGTGCCTTTGTGCCTTCATGCTGAGTGTCACCTTTCATCTCAGCAATGAACTTACAGGTCTCTGTTTCGATTCTATTCCCTTACTTACTGATCAGGCTTAATGGAAAAATAGGAAACAGGATACAAGCCCTGGTTTCATCCAATCCCCAGAAACCCTATTTCCTCCTTCCATCTGAAATGGTTAGTCTGCACAGTGGTACACACTTTGAAACTCTGCTCATCCCTGCGTAGCCCTGGAGTTTGAGCTGTGGTATTAGCTTCAACTGTAAGTGTAATCACATCACCCAGAGTTAAACATGTGCCACATGTGGTAAGTACAGGATTTAGAAGACTTATCTTCTGGCTTAGGGCACACTTGTAGGATGCAGATCTCCTCTTTAGAATGATTTGCTTGCTGTGAGATTATGATTTGCTACCTGCATGCTTTATTGACACAAACATACATTACAGAGGCCATAACCACCCGCCTGCCTTGGGTGCAGCCATGGTTACTTACAGAATGTGTTGCTTTATCATTCAAAATAGAGGGATATCATCTGTTAGACTCCCATACAAGCTCTTTAGCACTGACTTTTCAAAAGAATTTTCCTGTCTTGGGTCAGGTCACATTTGGCCACACCACCTTCACCCTTTTCTTTGTGCAGCATCTCCTGTGCTAATCAAGAGAATCCACTTTAGTTAACACACCCCCTCCATCCCCCCAGTTGCAGCTTCCTATTTTTGTTCACCTTCTTGCATTTTGCCCTTTTGACAGCCATGAGCTGTGATAATACACAAGGGCTGTGTCAACAAGGTCCAGAAGCTTAGCCCTGGAGAAAATCCGCCTCCCGACCGGCAGGAGCGAGTAAGTCCCAGGGCACCCCTGTTATTATTTCCCTCTGAACATGAGAGTCAGCTCAGCTACAGCCTCTTTGGAAACCTGGCTACCAGGCCATTCAAAGGTAAATTAGCACAGCTACTTCCAAATATTGCTAATGTCAAGTATGGCAAAGACACTGGAATTTGGAAAAGCCTGATTGTCTGCTCTTTCTTGCTCACTGTACTTTCTGTACTCATTTTATGATCACCAGAATATACACAGTAGCTATACGTTTATTATATGATATACATCCATCCCTCTCTAGGGAAAATGTGAGCATGTATTTAACCAATATTCCATGGTATGCTGTAATTCCAACTCATTTTAGGTACCTAGCAAGCAACATATAGCAGAAGCAACAAGCCTCATTCCTTGTTTCTCCTCTGCTCATCCAGCAGTCACACTAAACTATGCACGTTTTTTTTTTCCTGAAGAATGTCTTTAACCAGCATCATAAATCAGCAGTATTTGCATCACAGGGGCAACCCTTGTTCTACTTAGCACAAAGTAATACTCAGTACCTCTGTGCAAATGTAGAAGGCAAGGTGATTTGAAAAGTATTTTGGAAGAGTTTGGAGAGCAGGATTGAGGTATTATTATTATTATTAGACATTTAAACATTTTCTATCACATTAAGTGACCTTACGGCAATTTATTTTGCTGCTATTATAAAGGGAGGTAATGAACCATGAAGTTTCTTCAGGAAATTATCAGCACCTGCCTGCAAATAATTTTCAAACACAGGTAAGCCATGAAGGAAGAACACAGTGATTCAAAGAAAACTGCTTGTCCTAAAGGAAAACCAGTTGGTGTCATTGGTGTTTGACACATTCAGGAGAAGAGTCTAGTTTAAAGATGTGTCACTGGTATGTAACTATAGAAAATTTAGATGCACGTTAGTCATCTCACAGATAGGATTATCTCCTTTGAAAGCATATGTTTCCGCAGATGGATAATTGTAGTGAAAGGATAATCAATAAAGTGAGAAGAGATTCAACAACCTGCTTTTTATTCTCTTAGGTATCTCACTTTTAAAAACAATTATATCTCCGTTATCTGTGACACCTCCTTTGTTCCTCACAGTAGGTGCCTAACACTAAATCAAAACCAAAACCCATATCTAATCAAAGATAATAGGAAATTTAAAAGATTTCCTTATCAGTTCCAAACACATACAGCATCACTTAGTAGTTATCTAGGATTAGGAAGCTTTCTGGGTGTGATTCACTGATAACATTTACATCATATGTCTGTAACTTTGGTAACAAACATGGTGCTGAAGAATAAAGCAACATCCTCAGGTTGTGATATGCTGGAAATCTACGGGAAATGGATTCTCCATGCCTAGAGCTTTGCGTGGTCATTTATACAGGTGCAAGGGGAGTATAAAACGCAACCAGTTACATGTGAAGCATTTTATTCTGACTATTAGTGGATGTAATTGACTGTGTGAGGTACCCAGCAGTGAAAAGTCAAGCTCATGTATGTTTTAATCTTTAAATGTTTCCCAGTGATAGAAAAGTTGTACATTTCCTCTATTCAAGCTTTCATTTTATGCAGTTAGGACATCTATCATTCCCTCTCTTGCGTCTTTTCTTCCTTGGTGTAATAAGAAAAAAAGGGGTTTCATCTTTTTTTTTTTTTTTTCCTTTAGTGACATATTATCATTAAAAGTATCTCAGACCTTGTTACGACTTCACACAAAACACTGGTCATTGATGTTTCTCTGCCTAGGAGAAAGCCAGTGTTTCTCTTCATACCAAGTTCACTGGCCAGAGAAATGACTTGGTAAACTCATCACAAGCAGAGAGTTAGAATTCATTGATTTACTCATTTTCCCCTGTGCGCATCACTTTAACAGCTGAGCATTTCATAACTTTTGAATGGATTTATCTCTGAAGTAGATCACTGAGGTAAAGAAATTTTATTTACTTCCATTTTAGTGGCGAAGAACTAAGGCAATGCGAGATTAAGTGACTTGTCACAGGTCACAAAGGAATCCAATAATGCATCCAGGAACAAAGACCAGACCTCTTTAGTATCAGTCAAGTGCCTTAGTCACAAGAAGATCTTTCTTTTCCTTCTCCCTTCATAACCTCTAACTCATTTCTTCCACGGATTCTGTATCTTGCAGCAGTCTGTGTCTCTGTTCACAGCTTGCTTGCTTTTACCATAATCCCATCAAACTCTCCATCCTTATGGTGCCTTCAAAAACATTTTATATTTATTTCTCATATCAATACAAACAAATGATCTCAGTATTCTCTAAGTAGCATTATAGCAAACCCAGCATGAAACAGAAGAAATAAAATGAGGTGATGATATGCCACTCTAACAATAGTGAGAAGACACTATATTGCCAACAACACTCCCAGTTTGCTGCTTCTCCACTGTGTGTGAAAAAAAAGCTTTGTTAACAGAAATGAGAGCCAGTTATTTACCAGCACTATCGTTAAGGTTTGCTTTTACTTGGTTTTCAGCTGGGAGAAGGACATGTAGCAATTATTCCCAGAGTACATATCTGTGGCATAAAAATAGCAGAAATAACCAGGTTCAGTTGTGCATTGTGACAGTATTTCTTTGGCTGGGAAGAAGAAGAGAAGGAGAGCTGGTGGAGCTTAGTTAGACAAAGAGGAGAAACACAACATTTTGTATATGGCTTTATAGACGCCTATCATAGAATCATAGAGCCATAGAATCATAGAATAGTTTGGGTTGGAAGGAACCTTTAAAGGTCATCTAGTCCAATCGCCCTGCAATCAGCAGGGACATCTTCAACTACAGCAGGTTGCTCATCCAACGTGACCTTGAAGGTTTCCAGGGATGGGGCATCTACCACCTCTCTGGGCAACCTGTGCCAGTGGTTCACCACCCTCAGTGTGAAAAATTTCTTCCTTATCTCTAGTCTACATCTACCCTCTTTTAGTTTAAAACCATTACCCCTTGTGCAATTGCTACAGGCCCTGTTAAAAAGTCTGTCCCCATCTTTCTTATAAGCCCCCTTTTAAATACTGGAAGGCTGCAATAAGGTCTCCCCAGAGCCTTCTCTTCTCCAGGCTGAACAACCCCAACTCTCTCAGCTTGTCCTCACAGGAGAGGTGTTCCAGCCCTCTGATAATTTTTGTGGCCTCCTCTGGACCCTCTCCAACAGGCCCATGTCTTTCCTGTGCTGAGGGCTCCAGAGCTGGACGCAGGACTCCAGGTGGGGTCTCACCAGAGCGGAGGAGAGGGGCAGAATCACCTCCCTCAACCGGCTGGCCATGCTGCTTTGGATACAGCCCAGGAGATGGTTGGCTTTCTGGGCTGTGAGCGCATGTTGCCAGCTCATGTCCAGCTTTTCATCCACCAGTACCCCCAAGTTCTTCTCAGCAGGGCTGTTCTCAATCCCTTCATCCTCCAGCCTGGATTGATACCTGGGGATGCTGCAACTCAGATGCAGGACCCTGCACTTGGCCTTGTTGAACCTCATGCAGTTCACATGGGCCCTTTCCTCAAGCTTGTCCAGGTCCCTCTGGATGGCATCCCATCCCTCAGGCATGTCAACTGCACCACTCAGCTTGGTGTCATCTGCAAAGTTGCTGAGGGTGCACTCAATCCCACTGTCTATGTCATTGATGAAGATATTAAAGAGTCCAATTCAGACCCCTGAGGGACACCGCTCATCACTGATCTCCATCTGGACATTGAGCTGTTGACCACTACCCTCTGGATGTGACCATCCAACCAATTCCTCATCCACCCAACAGTCCACCCATCAAATCCATATCTCCAATTTAGAAAGAAGGATGTTTGTGGGGGACCATGTCAAAGGCCTTTCAGAAGTCCAGACAGATGACATCCATAGCTCTTCCCTTGTCCACTGCTGTGGTCACTCCATCATAGAAGGCCACTAGGTTGGTCAAACAGGACTTGCCCTTGGTGAAGCCATGCTGGCTGTCTCGCATCACCTCCCTGTACTCCATGTGCCTCAGCATAGCTTCTAGGAGGATCTGTTCCATGATCTTCCCAGGCACAGAGGTGAGGCTGACAGGTTTGTAGTTCCCAGCATGGTCCTTGCTAACCTTCTTAAAAATAGCCTATCCCATTTTCCAGTCTCACTGCAAAAACTAATAAAGCGCAGCAGGCTATGGGGTAAATGAATGGTGTCCATCAGGGTATCTGGGGTGAGCAATCGCCTCAGCTACAGTCATGTGACTCCCCATGAAGCCGATGGGACATATCTCCAGTGAGCTGCAAAGTCATTTTCTCCGGTGCATGCCTGGTACAAATCATTCCCACTTCAGAAGTGACTTGCAGCCAATTGGCACTGGTATTAGCGAGTAAGCAACGCAAAAAGCCATGAAGAATTTGAAGGCAGAAGTTCTCCCTGTTTAACTGAACTGAGACCTTTTCAACCTGGCCATAGTCAGGAAAAGGGTCTGCCCTGGCAGGGGAGAGGCTGCCGCACCATGCAGAAGGACAACGGCTGCTCTCCTCACCAGCGTTAGCACAGCCCTCAACAGGCTCAGAAATGCACCTCAGGTCCCCCTCACTTCGAGCAGTTTTCATCTCACCACAACTTTCGGGATAAATACCATGGTTCTCCAGCAAACTTGGCCTCAGCTACTGCATGCAGAACCTCCTTGAAATATGGCACAGGCTCAGCTGGGATACTGAGGATAAAACAGTTCCCATTTACCTCGCTCAGGTTTACTGCACAGGCAAAGTTTCACTAAACTTCAAATCGACTGATAACTAATCGACTAATCGACTGATAACTAAATCGACTGGGTAACTCTGTGTGTTGATGTTCTAGCCCACACCTGTACCTTGTGCCTCAGTGGAAAATATTTCAGTGCTTGACTCCCCAAAAAGCACTGAAGGCATTTTCATTCAGCTCCCTCAGCCTTAATCATGTAGTTCCAGTGGGGCAAGGAGTGGAGGAAGAAAATCTCCAGGGTTTACAGAAGTGATGTACAGGCCAACTCTGTCAGCCACTCTCACCCAGACCTGGCACCCAGCAGGAATCAGCTCAGGGAGAGGGACAGAAAGACAAACTGCTGGAATTACTGGAACGTCAGCTTTTTGCAGGTGGCAGGAGGATTCTCGGGCACCGCCACGTGCCCCACCAACCCCATTCTCTCCAACCTTTTTCAAGGTCTGGCTTGACAGAAAACCGGCCCCAGGGTGGATGCGCATCCACACAGCTCTGGGGCCACAACCGCGTCCCGTGGCAGGGGAGGGTGCCTTGCACAGAGCCGCTGCAGGAGCGGCCACTGGCACGTTACTGTTTGTGGATGCTATGTCAAAATCCGTCAGAGAAAACCTCAGCCCTTGACTTCAAAGAACGTATTTCTGGAGAATATGACTATTCTCGTTTACTAGTCAGGGTAGGGAAAAACGGATGGGTTATCCAACTAGGCTGGTAACATCTGTAATGCGCTGTGTTCAGGAAGTGCCTTAGGTTTTTAGCAGAAAAGTCTAGAAACTATAGCAAAAAAACCCCACACACAAACAGATAATTAGAAACATTAGTATTGGGAGTGAAGGTTTTCTCTCGTTATGCTATAAAACAGAGAAACTCGCCTTTACATGAATTTCCAGTAACCTCTGTTTTTCTTACTCTTTTATACACGCTGTCCTCATAATATTTTTATAGGATGTGCCACAGAAACTATTGCAATAAAGCTTTTCTTTCTTCATGTACTGAGGAACTATAACTTTTCACTTAGCCTTTTAAGATAAGACACATCTTTTGACACTTTCTGACTCCTGGTACAAGGCAAAGGCAACTTCTGAGCTTGTGTTTTGCTTTTCCTTCTCTTTTTGATCTGTTTAGCTGAGTCCTTGTCAGTTGAGAAAGGACTTTAACTCATACATTTCTGGATGCTTCTCAGTAACGCCAGGGCTGCTGTGGTAAAGAGCTGCAGCACAGCTCTCTTTTCCACCACATAGGACTGGATTGTGTTTATCCTTCAGTCCTTCCTCAATTTGTCTATAATGCCCCACTTATCAAAGTTTTCCTATGATAAGCTCCCTTTAATAACTTTCTCATTTATTACTCTTTATGACCGTGGCTATTGGCCTTGATCAATAACATAATCCTGTCTGCCTTCAAGATATCACAAAATCCACAGATAAAGATAAGCTTACTGGTCTTTCCCTTCCTCAGTCCTTACTCACTTTCCCAACTACTTAAGAGCAAAACACAGAAATACTCAAGTCATTAATTTTTTTCTCTGTGTACTGGGTTGGTCTGGCCAGGTTTTGGTAGCAGGAGGGGCTGCAGGGGTGGTTTCTTTGAGGAACTGCCAGAAGCTTCCCCTGTGTCCCACAGAGCCAGCGCCAGCCGGCTCCAAGATGGACCCGCTGCTGGCCAAGGCCGAGCCCGTCAGCGATGGTGGCAGCGCCTCTGGGGGAACAGAGTTAAAAAGGGGGGGGGGAATGGCGCAACAGCAACTGCAGCCGGAGAGAGGAGTGAGAATATGTGAGAGAACAGCCCTGCAGCCCCCAGCCCAGAGCAGCAGGAGGGGCAGGAGCTGCTCCAGGCGCCGGAGCAGAGACTCCCCGGCAGCCCCTGGGGAAGCCCATGGCGAGGCCGGCTGTGCCCCTGCAGCCATGGAGCTCCACGGGGGAGCAGATCTCCACCCGCACCCGGGGAGGGCCCCACGCCGGAGCAGGGGGATGCCCGAAGGAGGCCGTGACCCCGTGGGCAGCCCAGGCTGGAGCCGGCTGCTGGCAGGAGCTGTGGCCCCGTGGGGAGAGGAGCCCCGGCTGGAGCAGGGTTGCTGGCAGGACTTGTGACCCCGTGGGGGACCCAGGCTGGAGCCGTCTGTTCCTGAAGGACGGCACCCGTGGGGGGACCCAGGCTGGAGCAGTGCGTGAAGAACTGCAGCCTGCAGGAAGGGCTCACGTGGGAGAAGTTCATGATGGGAGGGACCCCAGGCTGGAGCAGGGCAGAGTGTGAGGAGTCCTGCCCCTGCGGGGGAAGGAGCGGCAGAGACAGCGTGTGATGAACTGACCACAGCCCCCATTCCCCGTCCCCCTGCGCCGCTCGTGGGAGGAGGTAGAGAAATGGGGAGTGAAGTTGAGCCTGGGAAGAAGGAAGAGGTGGAGGGAAGGTGTTTTAAGATTTGGTCTTATTTCCTACTATACTTATACCGTACTCTGATTTGATTGCAATAAATTAAACTAATTTCGCCAAGTCGAGTCTGTTTTGCCCGTAACAGTAATTGCCAAGTGATCTCCCTGTCCTTACCTCAACCCACGAGCCTTTTGTTATATTTCCTCTCCCCTGCCCAGCTGAGGAGGGCAGTGACAGAGCGGCTTTGGTGGGCACCTGACCCCCAGCCAGGGTCAGCCCACCACACTCTGCTAACGTTTACATTGGCCATTTTGGCTCTTTAAGACTGAAATATTGAAATTAAGTTGTCATAATTTTTCACATGAATATGGTCCTACAAAGGCTAATAAGGAGTAGGCTAATTTGCATACTCAGCTAAGAAAATAAAAAAAGCAAACATCCTTGCATGGATACACAATAACACACAGAGAACACTTTTTGCAATTGAATCTGGGTTTGATAGGTTCATTTTTCCTTTGGGTTAACATCAAGACAACATTTTGCCCAGTCACACCCATTTTCATTTACTGAATTTAGCCCTGAGCCAATTCAGGTATAATTATTATTATTTCCTCCTACTTCCCTTTAAAGTAGTGTAGGCATAGTTTGCTTTGAAATGAGGTGGCCAATTTTTTCCCATGAAGTACATGAAATAATCCACTACTTACAGCACTCGCTTCTTTTCTCTCTCTACTTTACACAGCACATGTGGTTCTCCTGATGAGAGAAAAGAAGAGATTATTTTACTCTCCTTTTTAATTAATCCATTTTGTACCAAAGCCATAAAAAGAAGGCAAAGATAACCTATTCAAAAGTTTTTTTCTCTCATGACCTTCTCAGTGATGAGTTAAAATGAAAATTGCTTGGAATCAGAGGTTGGGTAAGCACTAGCTGTGCATCTTTATGGGTTTGGCTCAATTCTAGTTCACATCAGATATATAAATTAAGTTTGTGGTCTCGTCTTGCTCCTCGTTTGTAGAAATCACCGGCTCCAAGAGGGCACGCTGTAAGTCACCCACGCGGGCAGCTGAGAGAGCGCAGGTGCTTTATTTCAGCGGTGGTCCTCTGGCAGACTCAGTATTTCCCACCAGCTCCTCATTCAGCCTCAGTCTCACTTCCTCCCTCACCTCCCAGCCCATCTCCCTTCCAAAAATCCTCACTCCCTCTTCTTAAGGAAAATTTTTAATAGGTGAGCTTGACACAGAGCAGAAAAGAAAGCATCTGCAATGGTTAAAAAGGGCCAGTTCATGAGCAGCTAACAGGAGGAAAGTATCTGACAACCTTATTTAAAGTTGCTCTGCTGGCTTATATCATTCTTAATGATAATAATATTTTAAAAATCAAATGCCTCACTGAATTATCACATCACACTGCATCATCACACTGAACCGAGGCAAGCAAAACCTTTATAAGAAATTGCAGAGCCTTAAAGGCTGTATCAAGGCGGGAGCTGCTGTACTGGAGGAAGAGCGAGGTGCTGTGAACTTCAGAGATGTTGCCTCCAGGACAGCACTAGGGGAGCTTTCACACAGACCTGTTACAAATTCTGCCCAAACCAGCTCAGCACAAGTCACAAGCAAACCGTAAATAGATAGTAAGTCAGAGGGAGGAGAGAGAGCAAATAGCCAAAGATATTAGATAAACAATAGATAATTATTCAAATAGACTAAACATAAATAAAGCTGCATGTGTGTTTCTGTATGCCCTCGGGGACACTGAGGAATTAAGGACGCAATTAACAAGGATTAAGACATTTTCAAGAAGCTGCATTTATTATTTACATTTGTCTTCACTGTAGTGGGGGATTTGGAAATTTATGGAAATGATGAGTGTGATATTAGGAAGATAAACATTTCTGAAGAGGTACTGGAGCAAGTTGAGAAAACCCGAGCTGATGAAGTTAAAAGAATCCAGGAGTGTTCAGAAGAAGTTGAACTTCAGAACAGAGCAACCGGCAAGAGCCTGCAATGCGACTTTGAAAAACAAGGGTGTTTCCCGAGACTAAAGAATTTCCCTGTTCCAAAATATGAGTCAGAAATGAACACGGGTAACGCTGACCCCAGGGCCGAGGGTGCCCACTGTGTGCAACCCCGGACGAGGTTAATTCGGGCGTGCAGGATCAGGCCAGCTGGGCGGCAGGTCTCTCCCCTCAAACCTGCAAAAAAGTCCCAGCAAATTAAGGAAGCGGGAAGTGTCAGCGGGTTTTCAACATGTTTTTGACAAAGCTCCTCGTAGCAGAGCGATGGGTCAAATGACAAACTGTGGATTAGTACGCCACGTTATAAATGGATTAAGCGATAGGAAACAAATCTCCGTGCAGTCCTGCGTGACAATGGCAAATGCTAAACCTCTGGTGACTTAAAGGTTAACCCTCACGCCTTCCCATTTCTATGACATCTATCTGCTCATCGTGAGGTTTTATGAAGAGGCTACCTGAAGAAAAGGGGGAACATTTGCCTTCAGGAAAGCTGGGCTCTCCCTGACTCCGCCAGCCCCGGGATGACATTGCCAGGCTGAACAGCCGTGCCAAGGTTTGTGCTAACACATTATCCATTCTAATTTCTTACTGTCGGGGACGTTATTTCACACTGTGCTGGCCGTGATTTTTCTTCTGCTGTGTCATCCTGCCACCCTGGAGCCTGGCCTGGAAAGCGGAGCAGGTAAAACGCAGAATGCCCCGGGTCCGGTGCTGTGCCTCGGATGATTTTTCACAATGATTTAGAGAGGACTGACAACGCGTCGCTGAAGTTTATGCACGCTGCTAAGACTGAAGGGCAGCATAAATTATGGAAGACGGCGAGCGATTTCAGTAGATCACACATATACACCCCAGGTATGTAAAATGTAGTCTGGAGAATACAACATAACACGCACGTAGGTGAAATAGCAGTTTCTTGACACGCAAGGGCATTCTCCTCGCTTGGTGCTTTCAGGGAAATTCAGTATAGCTTGCGGAAAGCATCCCTCCCACCTCTCCCAGCACGCAGGTAATGACACTTAAGCAAATAAAATAGCGTGATCCATGCTGGATAAACAGACCGACACACCGCAGGTAGTTTCAGGCCTGCGTATTTGGCAGGCTGTATCCTCTGTGTGGAGATCACTGCTAAACAAAGGCTCTGATTTGGGTTTTGTTCTGTTGTTTGCCATAGCTGGAGCGACATCTGAAGAGATCCTGGGAAAGCTGATGGAAACAGAGGCATGGGTGACATTAGGGATGGAGAAAGCATGAAGAGAAACGGGCCTTATCCAGCAAAACATGCATACGCCCATCCTCACTGCTCATACCGGCTGCTTGCTCCCAGACCTCCCAACTTGCCCAGTGCCCCTGCCTCACACAAAAGGGGCTTGTGGGGCCTGAGAGCTTCCCGGGTCTCAGCGTGCAATAAGCCACCGGCCTCATCACTTTTTCTTCACAACCCGACCCCCGGGTCCCCCCCACTCGCCCTTTCCCCATCCCGCCGAGCTGCCGCTCTTCCCTGGGCTCACAGCCCTGCCCCTCGCTGAGAGGGTGCTGAGGCAGAGGTGCTGCCAGCTCTGCCCCACGGCAGATGCTGGTGAGCCTCCACGCTGGGGAGCATCGAGCAGGCAGAGCACCTTCTCGTGGGGTGCCGGGCTGGGGCGGAGGCGCCTCTTTGCCGGACCCTTGAGGCTGCGGGTCCACGCAAGTCCAGGGTGCTCTGCCCTGTCCCCAGCATCCCATGCCCCCTCCCCGCTTTGGGCCAGTCCTGGTCTCGTCTGATCTCCTGGCCAGCTGCTTCAGGAAGTTACGCTGGCAGAAACCTAATCCTGCAAAGAAATGTGCAGCCACCTTAGCTCCCGAACCGGCTTACGGCGAGGTCAGACAAGCACCAGCGCCTGCCCGCGGGGCAAGAGGTGGCGGAGAGATGGGAAAACGTTGCCAGAGGTAAGGACGGGACGGCAGCAGTGCCCACGAGGGCTGCTTGGAGCTGTCTTGGAAGCACACCCTGAGGCACCAGCCCGCTTGCCACCATCAAAACGGAGGCTTGTCTGCGCCTGCGCAGCAACGACAGCCTCAGGTGGCGAAGGTGAAGCTTTGAGATGAAAACCTGCAGAGTTTGGGCACCTCTTTGTTTAGGAGGCACCTCTCTGTTGAGGAGCTGAGGGTCACACCTTTAGGCTTAAGGACTTAGGCCCTATGGGGAGTAGTTAAGCCTTGTTTGGATCTCCTTTACCTTCTGGTATCACTGTTAAGGTCCATGTGCTGGATTTAAAAAACCATTTTGAGACGTATGAAGAAGAAACGCACACTCAATGGGGAGAGTGCGGAGAGGATTATCGCTCCACTGGAACGGAGCCGGGACCATTCGGCAGTGATGCTCAAGGTCATTCAAGGTCATCAAAGGATGATTTGAAAACGTTGCTTGCATTCTTGCCATGGCGAGCCGAAATCTGGGGTAGGCTGGGAAGGAGAGGGAGTCTCACGGGCATCGCATGTTTCCACAGAGTCGCCTGAGCGGAGCTCCTGCTGCTGCATGAGGAAATGCTGGAAGAGCAGAAAGAAGCTGGCA
The DNA here is from genome assembly GCF_964289735.1 of Phaethon aethereus. NCBI lineage: Eukaryota > Metazoa > Chordata > Aves > Phaethontiformes > Phaethontidae > Phaethon > Phaethon aethereus. The sequence continues at coordinate 42,801,678 of NC_138576.1, read as the reverse complement.
CCTCTGCTGCCTTTCGTGAGCCTCCTCTCTGCCCGGTTCCTCTGCCCATCTCTGCCCTCTCCTTTGCAACCGTGGGAGGCAGCACAGCCAGGCAGCATCCCCTGCCTGCAGGCAGACCTCGCGCAGAGGAACCTGTCCAAACCTCCTAGACGGATAGAAAGCGGGGGCCACTGCCCGGTGCCAGCGACAGAAATCTACCCAGAGCAAAAGTATTGCACATAGCGGGTGGGAAAGAATTAGCTGCTTCAGTTAGGGAGGGCTCAAGGGGAAGGGAGCGGTGGCTTGGGTATTTTTCATCTAGACAATTAGGTCTGCTCCTCAGGGCAGTGGGTGTTAGGCCAAGGCTGGAAAACTTTCCCTAAACTAGCAAAGCACAAAGCTTCCACGCAGTGTGCGCTCAGCCCCAAGAACTTCCTGGTAACTCAGGTTATTGAGGCAGATTGTTGATTAGGATCCAAGAGAGGATTAGAAACTCTTTTAAGCATAAATAGTATTTGCAACTGTGTGAGTAAAGCAAACGGATACAAGGGAAATCAAACCTCACGCTTCAGGGCATAAACTGCTCTCTTGTGAGTCAGGATCAACCTTTTTTTCCTCTATGCATAGCATCTCATAATTAGCTAGGTGCTTGCTGTGGTTTTGATTTGCTCTGAAGCATCAGTTACCAGCCGCTGCCAGAGGCGGGCTGCTGGACTAGATAGACCCGCGACGTGTTTCTGCAGGGCAACCCTTTTGTTCCCATGTGGGGAAAGCTTTGTGGGAAAGCTTTGGTGATTCACGTCTTCAGCAGCTCCTGGTCCTACCGAACATCGGCCTCTCATTTCCATAAGCACTAAAGTCACTCTGAATCGCTACAGAAATAAAAAGGCAAACTTGCATGAAGGTGTGGTGCAGACAGCATTTATTTACTAAATGCAAAGATGCTTTTAGGACCTGCCCGGGTCATTTTTGCTAGCAAGAAATTAACTATTTTCTGTATTCCATTTGAGAGGCAAAGAAGTCACACAACTTCCAGAAGGTTTTGTATTTTGAAAAATACATGTTTCTGTGTGCGTGTGCATATACACATACATGTATGCATGTATATATATAAATATAAGTTGGTCCAATAAAAGGTTTTGAATTACTAGCATTTCCTTACAAATTAAAGGCAGGCAAGGACGAGTAACGCAGGTGACAGAGCATGCACTAACAAAGTCCGCCTCTCCACGCTGCCTCTTTGATGTACCTCATCTTTGCCCTGAAGGAATTTCATTATCCTATGGTGAGCTGGTAATGAAATCTGTACTCAGAATCAAGCCTTCACAGAAAACAGTATCTTGACTCTTTGTTCTGCACAGACTAGCTGTGTGTGGCAGGAATATGTTTCTATTTGTGTGTGATCTGAGTGTACTTTGAATACTGATCTCAAGATAAAAAGGATAGAGATCTAATTTGACAAAATATTAAATTCCTCTATCTTGCTTTATCTAACAAAATTCTGATGCTTATTATTGCGATGAACATTTGGGGTGATACTTGTAGTGTTCAGCATGTGTGAGAAAAACCTCTCTGTGGAGAACCGAATGGAGTGTCACAGACCCTGATTTATAAAGAGTGCAGAGGGCTCTTAAGTACTATTTTTAGAACAATGCCGCAACAGATTTACACGCAGAGAAAAAACCCCCCTCTACAGTCACTTAGGAGCAAAGTAGCATTTCACTGCATAATAATGAGGAATTAATTGCTCTTTGTCATCACTTTTTATGCAAATTGCCATAGAACATTTGCCCAATGTGCATTTTACCTTTTAACAAAGAAAGTAGTCATGACAAACTAGACCAAATTTCATAAGCTAAAGACAAAAGTAGGCTGTACCATACATAAATTGCAGCTAGCAAGTCTATTCCTTTGAGGAACTCTATCAACTTCCCATGAAAGTCCATTAGAAAAAAAAAAAGAGAAAGGTTTCTTGGCCTATGCACCTAGTTAAATTAAATTAAGTTCACTTATTAGACAACTGAAATTTCCTCTCATGGAATTTGCTTGTCACTCTTGCAGCCTTTGTTTATTTTTTTTCTTTTCACTTGGGGTAATCACCAAATATCCCCAATTTTTTGTTTCCTTACCGGCCGCTTTCAAGCTTTTACTTGTATCATTATGTGAATTTCAGACACTGCAGATTGCCAGTTGTTAAAAAATGTTTTGTTGGACTTCTATTTAAAAGAAAATATTATCAATCTTGCATTTCATACATGTTTTCACAACATTTACGTTTAGAGTAAACTGACAGTTCTTCAAAGAACACCAGAACTGCAGCAGCTACGGAATAACATTTCCTTTCAGTGTAAGAAAGAGAAACACATAATAAATCATCTTTGTTCTACATGAACCCTTAATTTTTCAGTCATTCTGCAACTGACACTGCAAATTTGATGCAAAAATTACCTAGATGGCAGACCAGGTCAAAATGTAGACATCCTAATGGATTGCATTTGTGTCAAAGCATTTTCTCCAGAAACATCTCAACATGTTTTCTTTTTCCTGAGAAAATGTAGGAAGGATATCACTGTGCAAGCAGTTTCTGTCTTGCATGTGCAATGAATTCATTCAGTGAACTAGTGGGTCTTTTCAATCTCTAGTTTCTACCAACTTCAAACATAATAGCCAGTTCCAGCAGAGTCCCTTTTCTATTCATATGCTATTCACAGCAGACCTTTGTAGTTCACAACTTCAAGTTAACATAGCAAAGAGCAGTTTTAAATCACTCCAGTAATCACAGGGTCACAATTATTTGCCGCAGCTACAAAAAAATAATCACACACACGCTGCAAGCCAATGCACTCTGCTTTCCCCTCTAAGACAGAAAAATAACGGAGACTTGACCTCTGCCTTAAGTGCGAAGACTTCAGCAACACTATCTATTAATCAAAAAGTATATGAATGCAGCTTATAAATCCCTCTGCACTGAAAGAGCCATCTTCACCCTTACAGAAATATACTTTCTGTCCCGGTCCTTGCTTAAACTGTGAGAACATCCTGCAGCCTTTTGGAAAAAAAGCAAAAGCGATTGATGTGAGAAGTAAACTAATCGAACAGTTGTTCGTTATGTGAGTGGAAACCCACACGTTCCGTGGGGTCCCAAATTATTTGGCTACTACTAGAGCTCAAAGTAAAATGAAGGGAGAGGTGGCCAGAGGCACAAGTGGCAGCCGGGGATCCAGTCAGACATCCCACCACCGCTGCGAGTTCTGAAGAAACTCCTTGCGTCTCACTTACGACGTCGTCAAGATGTCCTGGGCTGTGGCTGCACAGTCCAGCCTGGAAGGAAAGAAATGTATTTGCACGAAGCCTCTGCTACAGTTAACTGCTGAAAGCAGAATCACGAGCGCTAGAAAGCCAGAGCTGTTACCAGCTCAGGATCTTTGTTTGCGAGTAGTAATTACCTCAAGGCTTTTACTCTAATTAATGGATTCAGGTCTAGTCAGCCACCGGTGCATGTGCATAAACTCTCATTGATATTAAAGAACATGTGGAGTAGAAGACTCCTTAGAAATAGTAATTTCTCCCCAGGGGTTAGGTTTGGTTTTTTGCTCACCCATCTTCTGTTCCTTCGCGAAATCATGACTTTGAATTAAATCTTGCCAGATTACAGGTGTCCTGCATGTGACATGCCAGAACTGAGACCCAGACTGCTCAGAAATGTCTCTGTGCTCTTGAATGGAAAAAGTCTCACGACTAATGTTTACTATCTGGAGCACCAACACTGCTCCGTCACATCTGGATTAACCTCCGTGCGCCCTCCTTGTTCTCCGGTCCCGGGGTTTTCCCTCCCTCAGCAGTGCTCAAGAGAGAGGAGCTATTTTCCAATCCTCTTGTGCATCCCTTCATGTGCAGGACAGCCTTGCCAAGGCAGATGCTCTGTCTGCACTCTCATGCTTTGCTGCAGATATTTTTGCTTTTCTGGGTAACTGTAAAGACAGAGGGTTGTTGAAAAAAAAATGGATTACAAGGCTTTTGAGCAAGCTGAGCTAAAACAAGGTTGAGCTTTGTCCACAGGTGCCCTCAAATGACTTTCGGAGCTGATTTGCCTGTGCTGATTCTTAGTGATAGGGGAATATGAATATGAGGTTTTAATATGTCGTTACGGATATCCTTGCTTTTGGAAGCAGGCTCCGGGATCATCCAGACCTGTAGAAACAGGGAATTTGCCAGATTTGACCTTTGGAACGTTAAAAAAAAAAAAACAAAAAAACCATGCAGTTTTATATGATATTTTAAAGCACAAGTTTAAATGTAAATTCTAAAATATTACTAATTGTAAATAATAATTTATTTTTACTTAGTAGTAAAAAAAAATGAAATGTGAAAGCAGTAATAGAGCTAATGAAAATCTCAGAAGGCGGCACTGATTTAAGGACAAAATGGGTGAGGACAAAGCCTTAACCTCACTGGCTATCTCCAGGAGTTCCTGCGGGCTGTATTTGGACTGCGTCTCATGGCACTGAACTTCAAGACACCAGAAGGCTGTTAGGATTGTGTTTGCTCTGGGGTGGACAAATTCTGACCTCCTGCAGGACCAATGGAAATAATAATCTTTAGGCCATTCATCCTATTTGTCTAGCATAGGTGCTGCAATTACTTTTCCCAAATTACTATATGTCAAGCCAAAGTCTGGCAAGCCCAGCAAGCAGGCAATCTGAACAGTTTCCTTTTCTTTTTTTGAAAAAAATAAAACAAAAAACCACCAAAGACCCTACCATTTGACTTGGTGAACACAGCACATGTTTGGGACAAAGCGTGTAAACCTTAATGATTCCTGACCCTCAAGTTCTTGACATGCGAAGTCAAAAGCTCCTTAAATTCCCTTTCTACTATCTTATCTGCATCTATTTTTTTAAAGGTCAGTGCCTGCCATTTTTTTTTTCTGCCTTGCTTCCCGACATCATAATTTTAGTCCCAGTAACAACGCTTTCTTAATACCTGAATATATTTCAAATATTGTATCTCACCAGCTCCTCGAAATATCATGCTGGAGATCTGATGCTCTGTGCATGGCAAATGTTCCTTTGTGGAGCTTTTGATGTGATGTCAAGCCCCGCTGCGGCGACACTACATCGTGGATCTTTGATATCACGCACCATGACAATGTCTCCTTCGTAGCCGTCACAGCCACTGACTCAGTGCGTGCCGTTCGTACTGTCTGTGCTCCTGGAAATGCAGTGTGCCCGGGGTGTGTTAGAATCTGGTTGCGAAAAGACATATGGTGCCTGTAGTATAATCAGTAATCAACTGTGAATTTCTTAATCACCGCAAAGAAAATTATGCAATTTCAGGAATTCTACCTGCACAACCCAGGAGAATATGTGCATAATTATCAATAATGACTTAGATCTGTGCGCAGGACCAGGGCTTATCCAGGAAAGCTGATCTTTTTCTTTTCCCAAATGCTGCAGGGTAAAATGTGCTTCAGAAGGAAATGACAATTTCCTCAATTAAAAAAACGCAAGATTTGTCCTTATTTTTTCGCTTTTCATTGATTCATTACCATTGTAAAGATCGATTTGCATAAGGTCTACTGACGTGTTGCTCACTCACAGAGTCTTCCAGTCAGGGTGGCTGAAGCCAAGACTGCAACAAGTTGTTCTGTGCAGTATTTTCATCTCTTCCTGTAGCACTTTAAATTAGGAATTACCTATCACCAGGAAAAAGCAATTTGTTTTTATAAATACGTGATTGAAATACCTTGCAATACACAGAGCTCTCCAATAAGTGGCACTATTAAGACTATTCAAGTTACAAGATTGAAATGCAAATGAGATCTCAGAAAGGGATGTTGGGACATGTTTTACAATATGGGATTCCATTTAAAATCGTTTAAATTTACATATGAGATATGACTGAAATAGATACTTGTAATTCACATATGCTGGAAAGTTGTGTGTTATCCATAAAGAAAACACTGAACAGTAGGTCAAGTGCTGTAAATTCAACCGGGCGGTCCTCTCTAAAAGGGATGAAGTCACGGCAGTGTGGGGAAACCACCTGATTAAGACATTAATAAAGGCAACATATAACCAGGAAATTTATCCATAGAGTTGAGCTAAAACAAATTACTCAACGTGTGGATGTAGCCTTTTCTTGAGGATAGCGTTGCAGCATTCACGGCAAGTTATCCCTCAAGTGTTCATGGGGTAACTTCTACGTTGTACTTCTCCCCATTGATTCTCACCTTATTTTGTTGTCGTTGCTTGCCAAATTATGGATCATTTTGAAAGACCATGACACCTCTTCAAATAATTCGCATTTGTCTGGAATATATGTTTGGCTGTAATTCAAGCAAAATGGTCCCGAAATAGTCACATATACAAAAACTGAGGCATGGAGATAGTTGATTGCAATGGAAACGGGATCAGACTGGATTTGTTGCTGGAATATAAGCAGTTTGGGAATTAATTGGGAAGAAAATGCATTAAAATGTAATATACATGACATAAAAATAGCATTTTTAAACAGTAGGTTTCATTTGGTTAGTGTAATATTCCTTGTGTCTTTGAAAATCAATTCTGTTTAGCTTTCCCCCATTTTTCTAGTGTTATGTAGAGGTATAACGGACCATAATAAAATCACAACCTGAATGACATACAGGCACCTGAACTCTGTTTTCCATTATGAGTTGGTCACAAAATTATTAATAGTATTTGGGTACCACAAGCTGCATAAAGGTGCTTGGTGAGGTTTCAAAAAGCCTGTGTGCCCCACCCCTGCTTGGCTCTAGCTTCTTTCACTCTCCCGAGCTCCATCCTGCACAAGCGTGATCTGGTTCACGCTGAAGTCACTGCAAATTTTATCACGGGGGAAACAGAATAATAAAATCTAAAATGGACGTTTTCACTTTACACTTCCTTTAAAGCAAATAGTAAGATTCATTTTAAAGTGGTGGCCGGTAAGCGAAACGGCAATTCTTGTGCCTTTCAGAAATGTGTGCTATGGGCAGAGGTGTATGCAAAGAGCTTTGCTGAGTTTTCTGTTTGGCTGGCTTTGCCTACCGGAGCCGCATCTCCCGTGGTGTGTTGTAAATAAACAGAATATGTGCGCTTTGAATGCAGTGGCATAATGGGGATGTAGCATTTACAAACGCTACATGGCTTATTTTTCTCTCTTCGTCCTTCTATCTCTCATGCCAATACAAAATTATTTTTGTGTCTCTAGGAAAAAAAAAGCAACAAGGCGACTCAGCCCTGCTAGCGTTTAAACACACGACAAAGTCCCCTTGCACACCGTGGGACTTTTCATGGGCTTAACACTATCTGTGTCTGCGGAACCAGAACTGAAATGGCACTTGTGAGCAAGGCTTTATATGAACGTCACCTGGAAAGGGAAAGTGGAGTTTATGAGTCAAATTCTCCAGTGGGGTGCTGTTCTGCAGCCACATGTAGCTAGGAAAAGCAGGGGTAAAATGCTATTGAACTAAAATGCTTTTCACTTTATACAAGCGGACAACCGTGCAAAATGCAAGCCAGGGGAGAACTATGCTTTTGAGAAGTGACAATATAGTCGTTGTTACATGCAAGGAGATGATTTTGTGTTGGCGCCCAGTATTTGCACAGATTTCTGTCGTTTGTAGCAGACTTGGAAAGCGCAGGTAGCCCCATGCAGCTGCTGCAATTGCAGGAAAAGACATCAGTGAAATAACTTCACAGAAATTGCTCCTCTCCGAAAGATATGGAAAACACTGTATATCGTCTTGTCTGTAGTGGAGGGGGGAAACTTGAGGATGAAAATGTACAATAAAAAACGACATAAACACAGCAAAAATAACAAACGTGCACATGTTAATTACTGAACGTGCTTTTGTTAGCAGTAGGTCACCATCATTCTTTATTGACGCGCACTGCAGCTGCAATTTCTTTTTCAAGACCACTGACCCAGGAAAATGTAACCCTCCAGTTATCCAAAGCCCTTTAATTAGAGGTGTCTCCAGAGATAATCCCGCTCACGGCCCCCATGGTGAACCATTTATTTCCTAACTTTCCCTTCGATCAGTCCCCTTTCATCTTTACGGCTGTCTGTCCGGGCCCGGCTGAGGAACCGGGGCTCGCAACACGCGGTTCGGCCATTTGCCGGCTCTCCCGAGCGCACGCCACGGCCGGGGGCGTGCGGGGGCTCCCGCGGCAGCGCTGGCCGCCGCCACGCGGGCGGCGCGCAGGAAGCCCCGCGGCCCGCTCGGGAAGGGGAAGCATGGCGCCAGGCGGCGGGCTGGCCCGGAGCTCGGGAGCCCGCACCTGGCCCCGCCGAGCCCCGGCGGAGAACGGCCAACCCCCTCGCGCTGGGAACGCGTGACGGGGCTTTGTTTTGGGGTGTTTTTTTAAGTTTCGGCAGCACGTCCCTATTCCAGCGATGTTCGGCAGCGCTGACTGACGGCTCCCGGGAGCTGGCGGTCGGCAGTACGAGTGGGGTGAGGGTGCTCCGGGGGCGGAGCGCATTGACTAGCGCCAGGACCAACACCGAGGCTCGGCCGGCAGCGAGGGCTGCCCGGGCGGGTAGTCTTTGCCCTGCCCATCACACGCTGCCCGCAGCCACCCATAGGCCAGGCGCCGTCCCTCGCCCTCCGCACGCCCGGGCCTGGTGGCGGGCCCTGGCCACCCCTACGCGTGCCGCCCGGGGAGGTGGGACGGCGCCACACCCCTCCATCGCCAGCGCGGCGGGGACGGGCGGCGCCGGTGGGCTGCCTAGGGCCGCCGGCCGCCATGGCGGCAAAGGGCGGGGGGGAGCGGCGGCCCCTCGCGGCGGACTACGGCTCCCAGAGCCCCCCGCGGCCGCCGGCGCGAGCCCCAGCGCGGGGGCCGGCGGCCGCGGCGGCACGCGCGCGCACGCACACAGAGACAGACACAGAGGGAGACTCCGAGGCACGCACACCCCCCGAGAAGAGCGGGAGTGATGCGCCGCCCTGCGCATGCGCCGCCCGCTCCCGGCCGGAGGGGCGGGGCGGGTGGAATGTCAGCGTACGCTGCTATTCGCGGAGCGGCCGTACGCCGCTTTCTGTGCGTAAAGGGGCCAGGACAGGCGAAGGAGCGGGCGCTGCGCCGTTGGCGTAGCGTTGTTGTGAATGGAGAGCGGGTGGCGGGGCGGGGAAGGATGATGTCAGCCTGCGAATGTCAACAATGTAGCGATTGAGGGGCGGGGGCGGCGCGGGACCGGGGCGCGCGAGGCGGCGGCGGCAGAGCCGGGCAGCAGCGGCCGCGGCAGCAGCGCAGCGCCGCCCTCCTTCCTCCGCCGGGCTGCCGCCGCCGCCGGCCCCGGGGGCCGCTCCGGTAGCGACACAGCCGCCGCGGGGCCGCTCCCCCCCCCCCCCGGCTCCCTCCCTCCGCTGCGGCGTTCTCTCCTCCCCCGGCCCCCCTGCCAGCCCCCTCCCTCCCCCCCTCCCTTCCCCCTTTATTTTTCTCCGCAAGACTTTGGCTCCGGAGGCAGCTGGTTCAAAGCAATCGCCATGTGATGAGCGTCTGGGTCGGGGTTTTTTTTTCCCTTTGGGGGGGGGAGGGCGCAGGTTTCTGACCGCAGAGAAATATTAATAAGAATTTCCGAAACAACAGCAGCAGCAGCAAGAGCAAACCCCCCTCCCCTCCCCAAATCTCCTCAGCCGTAACAGCCTTTACCCCCCCCCCCCATCGAGCCCTCTCCACCCCGCCCCACGGCTTCTCCCCCCCCTTCCCGCCCCCCAAGGCTGCAGCGAGAGGGGCGACCCCGAAAGTTGCGCGGAGGCGGCGAGGTGAGTGCGGCTGTTCCGCGAAGCGGCAGCCCCGCCGGGGGGGCGCGGCGAAGTTTTTTTTGGGGGGGAGGCTGGCCGGGGAGGGGTGGTGGGGGCAGAGCAGCGTGGTTTTCCCCCTCCTTCTCCTCCTCCCCGAGCAGCTGTTGCAGGGGGTGAGCTGGGGGGCTGCCCCCCCGCAGCGGCGGCGGACTTCGCGGGGGGTGCTTGCTGTTCATTCCTGAAAGTGGGAAGCGCGGGCGTTGCGTAACGGGGAGCGCGTGCCCCAGCGTCCCTCTGTCTGTCCCTCTTGCGGGTCCCTCCGCACCCCGCTCCGCAGCGCCCCGCGGGCCGACAGCCCCGGGCGGCCCCGTCCGGGACGGGCCGTCCCGCCGCCTTCCCCCGGCCCCGCCGCCGCGGCCACCTGCAGCCGCTCGGGACAAGCGTGGGCGTCCCCTCCGCCCGCGTCCCGTCGTGTCCCCACGTTTTTACGGGTTTGGGGGGGGAGAGAGAGGGATGGGAGCTCCGGTGAGAGTTTCGGGGACGATGAGACGGCAGCGTGTGGGCAAGGCAGCGCGCCGCGGGGACGCTGGCTGTCATGAAGGAACGCGAAGTGTGAAATCATGCCTCTCCTTTTGTGGAGCAGGCTATTTTTGTAATGCAGCGGGTGTCTTGCTGAAAACGCTTCAGTTATCGTGAGATCACTGTGCCCTCGTTGCTGAAGCCTCGGAGTAAACCGACGCCTTCGTTCCTTTAGTAATAAACGTGAGGCAGGGGTGACGTCTTATTAGAATTACTCGGTTTAGGATGTTGGAAAAGATTGGGAAATCACAGTGCTGCTGTTTGCTCTAGTTGAAGCTGTGTCAGTGTTTTTGTGATGAAAAGCCCGTTTTCAAAGACTTTGGAACTGTCGCTAAACTTGTGTGTATTTCAGTTTGGCATTCCCGGGCTCCAGCTAGAAACAGGCTGGGTTTTTTCCAGGCTGGGAATTGCCTGAGGTTCTGCTGCAGATGGTGGAATGCCCTGTGGTTGGAAGAGGGTGGTAGTGCTTGGGTAAATTGCCTTCTTCAGGTACATAAATACTGAAATTTGAGAGAGCTGCATTTGGTGAGATGGACAGAATGAAACCCTAAGGTCGTGTGTTAAGCTGTTGTCCGTGGGAGCTGTTGCAGCAACAGCTTTAAACTGGTGTTTTAGGAATCTTTACATCTGACGGAAATAAAATTCTGCTTCAGATGTGGGCTTGTTCTTTCAAAAGCCTGCGTTGCCTTTTGTATCCACCCGCCTGCCCCCCGTCGCCGTGCAGCAAAACGGATCGACGTCGTACTTCCCGGCAGGGTGCTGAACCTGTGCTTTCAGCATCGTTTTTCACATTTGACCCTCCAGCTTCAAAGGCCGTTCTGAAGGTGCTCTGGAAGAAATGGAGGGAGGCTGTGACTCGTTGGGAAAGTAGAGGGTTGAAAAATGGGGATCATAGGTCTGGTGTTCTGTTGGTTTGCTCGGTAACACTGGACGAGCCGTTCAGGCAGACGTACGTGAGGACACTGAGCTGTCACCCGGGCGAGAAAGGTCTCTGGTGATCTTGCAGGCGGAATGGTTGTCAGGATATTTAGCAATCGTTTGCAGAAAGGCTCCATAGAAGCAGAGTGTGCATTTCTGGGCAATGCTGGGCAACCCTGGTGTGTAATTTGTGCTTAAACAGCTACCTTTTTTGAAAACTTTTACAGTTGTGAAAATTGGATGGGAAAGGTGCATGCAGCAGATAACGACTGATGGATATGCTGCCAGATCCCAACACTGGTTAATCATCAGCGATTGTTTATGCTCAGATATCTCAGACTGGGAAACAGTGCTAGGACAGGTATTCCTAGTCCTCTTCTGTCCTGGAGGCACATCTGGAACATCTGTTGGTACTAATGTCATGCACACTGGCAGGATGCGCTGGTGATGTAGGTGGGACGCCCTCCTCTCCTTCCTTGTTTGCTTTCTGTCGTTTATTTTGCAGGAAGAAAACACCGGCTGTTCACTCTTCCGTGCTGGGCATGAAGGAAAGTTAGAGATAGCACCCGAGTCGCTAGCTGAGAGTAGTGGTCCAAATCCCAATAAATAGGCATGGACATGACACTCCTAATATGTGGAAATTCAGCATTGTAGAAGGTCTCCTTGAAATTAATCGGTTTAATAAAATCCACGTACTGTATAGCAGCCTTGTGTGTTTTTCTGCGTGTACCTAATTAATGGCAAAGAGAGTTGAAAATAAAACCCCGTCTAGATGATGTGCAGTGTGCAGTATGTGGCAGAAGTTGCTCGCTCTTCCTTATTTTAAAACTTTCATTGCTTGATTTTCTGAAGGGCGATGGCTATTTTTCGTAACGAGGCTGCAGCATGATTGCCAATTAGTTATTTTCCTCAAGGTTTTCTCTAAAAATATCACCAGCCATGGAAAAAACAAAAATCGGCAATCACGTTGGGTTTTTTTTTTTTTAAATGCAAGAAGAATAGAAGGAGATGTTTTCTCATTGTGTGCCTGTGACATTCTTTTAGGGTAGGACTCTGCATACGCACAGATACAGGGGAGACCTCTTAGAGCATAGCTAAGAGATGTTTATGGCACTAAGCTGAAAAATGAGATGTGTAACATTAATATATGCGAAGTAATCATTTCAGTTGTAATGACATGTTTATGTAATAAACTATTGGTGTAAATTGAATAGCATTTATTGTGTGATGCGAACAGTCTCTTGTGATTTTAATTTAGGTAGTATGAACACGGTTTATATATTCAAATTAAAATGTACGTGCCTTTTTACTCAAAGGAATGCTCTCTGAATGGCTTCTCAGTTTACAAGTTGCTTGAACATACCTGTAGTGTTTAGCAGATCTGACTTACGTTTGAAGGCATGCATGCTTCCGTCTTTCACCTCTGGGTCTGAATTTCCAGCTCATTTTTGGGTGTGATGGTCGTATATTAGTGGTTTCTGAGTTGAGCTATCTTAGGGGAAATATACTGATTGTTCCATTAACGCGTTGAAGAAAATTTGGATTAAAACTCGAAGTTTTCTCTACGTCCAAGTTAGTCCTGCTGCTTTCAATGTTCCTCCTGACTACAGATCCCTTCCGAGAATGTAGAAGAGAGTCTTGCTGGTATTGCAGTTCTTTACTGATATTTGAGGAGGTGCCTAAATAATTTTGTTGTAGTAGTAGAATGGACAGTAGACTTCTACCCCCAGTAACTCCCTAAGGTTTTCCAGAATAGTGCTCAAACTGCTTATTCTGCTTTTTCAAAAAAAACGGTCATCATTCCTTTAAATTCAGCCAAAAGACTTCAACCTTGGCAGCTGCCTGAATATTACGCATTCATTTGAAGCTTGCATCAAGAAGATGTAAAATGTATGAATATAGCCGGCTGAGTTGCAATGTGTTCGCTTTGCTTTTTAGTTAGGCAGAAACATCTTTGTAGTGGATTGAAAAGAGCGCTACGTACTGTGCCACTCTCGGACTGTGAATTACAATTTTAAAGCAGGCAAGCGGTGGAATGCATGGAAATGCCTCTGTGGCCAGTGATGGACTGGAAGCTCCTGAGTTACTAGGGCTAATGGTATAGATCAAAGAGCAGCCACACAGTTCAGAACAGGTAAATAAAAGGAACGAGGGAATAAGTCTGGGAAAACCTTGATGCTAAAATTTTACACGTACGGCAGAACTTTGATCTGTCAAAAGATCGGGCTCAGAAGACTCCTCTGCTTGACTGTATTGATCCTTATGCAGAAAGAGCCACAGCAACAACCTGAAGAACACCAGCAGCGCTGCGCTGGCGTCTCAGCAGATCGATAGACGTGTCCCCATGTGGCTTGAAACAGGTTGCCCGCAGAGAGCTCCTGGTGCGGTGGGGGCCGAACCACAGCTCCGGCGTGGGTGAGGGGGCTGCCAGGCGTGCAGCCCCTCCGTGCAGGTTACCCTCCTCCCTCCCCGATCTCCTCTGCTCCCCCTTTGCTCTTTGCACCTGCTTGATGCAAACCTGCCCTCAGAGCAAGCTGGGACACTTCGGGTTCAGTGCCTCAAAGGAAGAAGAGCAGGAGCTGGTGGTGGCTGCAGTGGCAAGAGGCTCTGGGACCTGAGGTATGCCGTTTTCCTCTTCTTAGTGTGAGAGGTGACCTGAAAGGGTCAGTTCCTCCCAGATCTATTCCCAAGACCTATAATTTGCATACAGCTTCACTGATAACTTTCTCTGCTATCGTATCGACAGAGCAGCTGCTTGAAAAGCTGTTAGGAACGAAAAACCTGGGAATTTCCAGTTTACCCCTGGTAGGAGTTGAAGTAGAAGCTGGAAGCTTATCTTTTTGCTTCAGAGCTTTGAAAACACTCGGCCAGGCTGCGATGGGTAGGTGGGTTTTGGTGCATAGGTTGAAAAGGAGTCTCCCTGCTAAGAAAAACAGGAACTGTTTACTGCTTGTCACCGTGCGGGGCTGTGGAGCAGCAATTTTGTTTTTTGAAAAGGGGAAAAGCAGTTACGTCTGTTTAAATAAACAAAATGACCCTTGAGACTTAATCATAGCTACTTATTATAGCTGACATCCACTGAGGGTTTTGTGTTACTGTTGTTTTTTTGTGTTCCCCCCCCTTTATTAGTGGTGGCTTTAAAATTTAAACCTGAACTAGGAAAACAGGAACTGTAGGTGTGGAGGTGTTCCTTTAGCCCGATTTGCATGCAGCCTGTTTTTTATTTAGTGGGTAGGTGTGTTCAGTGTATGTGCGAGCAATTGAACATGTCAGCAGTTTCCTACGAGCTGCTCTTGCTGACTCACGTGTCTGGTGCAGCTTGGAGCCACCCTCGCTATAAAACCATCCACAATAGGAGGCACAGGCAGAGAGACGGTCAGTGCCGAGCCGTTGTTCAAAGGTTATTTTCAATTCTCTGGTCACTGCTTTGCTGTGGTTTTCTTCCCCAGTAATAACAAAATATGCTGTCGTTTTGCCAGGCTGCTCTTCGGCTCGGCGTGTAAAGTAGAAACTGGCTGTGGAGGTTGCGCTCGAAGCGCATCACGATGCTATGGACGTTCAGCAAGACTAAACCTCTGGGGTTTATTTGGTTTCTTTTTTTGTGAATGGGACATTACAAAAAAAAAAAAACCCCAATAAAAATCCCCCTGAGCATTGTTCCCAATTTGGATATGGCAAGTCCAGCGTTTGAGTTGTATTTTCCCTTGCCAATTGCAAGCTGTACAGTCCCTACCCTCCACCCCTCCTTATGGCAGAAATCTCCTTTAAAGTCAGCGAGGAATTCTGATTAAAAACCTGGGTTTAGCTATCTTTAATTTTCAGAATTTTGCTATTGCTTAGTCTGTTTTTTATCTCTGGTGTGGCAATAACAGGCCGTTAGCATGAAAGGGTTCCTTCATCTGCATGAAGATGAAAACTTACGCTCTTGTACAACTGCTGCTTTATTTACAGACTATTCTGATTACTCATAAGGATCCTAAAACGATAGCTTCTGCTGACTGATGATTTTTAACTGATCTTCTTGTTGTGGTTTTTTTTTTTTTTTTCTTCCCCCCTTTCTTTTCCCTTTCTTAGTCGATCACAAAAGCCTTTGCAGAAGCACAGTGAATTATCCATCTGCAGTTCTGGATTTACTGTCACGGAGTTGAGACTCGTGGTTGTCTTTTATGTATTTTTCTTCTTTTTGCGGAATGGGGCGAAAAATAAGCTATGTCTAAAACTGAGATAAACAAAATCAGCTGGTATAAAACAAGCTTTAATAACAGTAAGGTGAGCTCTTGCCACTTGTTTTGCTTTTACTCAACTAAAAACTTTGACCAGTAATGAATAGAAAACCGCATTGAGAGCTTTGTAACACATGAAGAAAATGGGTGTTCTTGGTTTCCGCCAATACAAATGACTCATCAGTATCAGTAGGGTTTCTACTTCTAATAATAAAACTGTGGAAGACCTTTAAAATGTGTGGTTTTGGCCCCTGCTCTTAGTGAAAGGTTGGAAAATATTACTTTGAGCTGACTTTTTTTTTGTTAACTTATGGAAGCTTTAGTGATTTGCTGTGCAACAGTTTAAGGTCTCGTACCCTCCAAAAAAACCCAATTGTAGCACTGCTTGCAGTGCTAAAATCTTCCCCTCTCCCGTCTCCTCAGCGTTTCGCGTCGCACCGCAGCGAGCGTTGCCGATGCTTAGCCTCGATGTCAGAGATGCGCATCTGGAAAATATAATCTATTTCTGTCGGGTGGGGGAAGACTTGGCACGCTACCTCGTCTTGCCGAGCTGCTGTTTTCCACCTCTCTTCCACTCCGGTAAAGAGGGGACAGTAGGATTGCCGAGTGACCTGTATCGCTGTTTGAGCTGGGGTCAGAGCATCCGGGGAGGGAAGTAAACAGAAAATAGGAGTTGAAGAATAAATGACGACTGCGGGATGTGTCTCTCCTTGCCTGAGAGGAAACGCACGTCTTCCAGTACTGAAAGTGATACTGAAAAAAAGGGCAAATCAGAAAGTGATCTATTAAATTCTTCTCTTTCTGTTTTTTTTTTTTTTTTTTTAAGCAATAGTTTTCAAATGTGCTGGCGTCCTTTTAGCTGTTTACCTATGAGACGGAAATCTTTCTGTGAAGACTGCCCTGTGTTCAGTGCAGTGAAGCAACCTTTAGCACATACTGCATTTTGTTTGAAACCCTACCGTGTAGAACGTGAGGTTATTTTGTTTTCATATGAGCAGAGCATGGCCTCCGTGCTCTTACAGTATGTCAAATTTTAATTCTTTTATGCAAGGTATTCTACTTTTAATGGTAGTCCAGTAGTTTCAGCAGTCCTGATCTGCTGCATTAATATATAGTGTTGCTCCCTATTTTCAAGTTGCCTGTGTTGTTATAAGATTTAAAGACTATAAATGAGGCAGAACTAGTCTCTTCTTCCCCGTTAGAGTGAAAATTCCGACATTTATGAAACCTTCATGTTGACTTTCTCTGTTGTTGCAAGATTTATACTAGCAATTTATTCCTTACAGAAGCGTGATGGTTCCTTGTTCCTTATTATTCTGTTTTAAAAGCAGAGGGTGCTTTTTACAAAAGCCATTCTGGGGCAGATCCTCAGTAAATCCAGACCTATCCCGGCTCCCTCGGGGTCAGCGGGCATCTTTTGCCACTAAATATTTGAATATATTTATGTAATTAATTTGGATTGTGCTGAAATACCTTGGATGTGTCTGTTAGTTTCTTGTATAACCAGACTCTGATGGAGAATCTTTGTCGTGTAGCTTCTTACTGGGAGAGGCACACTAAAAATAGAGGCGCAGAAGCCTGTGGAGATATAACTTTGAAACATGTGAAAATCCAATTGTTTGTTACATGGCAACAATAAGAGAGATTTTACTATTTTCAGACTGGTATGGCAGAAAAGGCCAACTTCCAGCTTAAGGGATTTATGTATGGACAGGTCTAACTGAAGTTCACAGAAGAATAATGGGTAAGGGACTGCAAAATAAGCGTCATGAGGGTTGTGTCACGATGAACGAGTAATGCGTCTAAATCTCATCCATGTTCCGAGCTCTGCTGACTCGGAAACAGGACTTGTGTCCAAAATCACTGAGGGCTGGACCTGTGAAGGGCAACAGACACTTGCTACTGAATTTTGAGACTGATTCTGCTCTGCGTCATCTCCTCTCCTTTCCTTGCACTTGCCCTGGCAGCTGTCTCATCCCATGGTGGGCCAGCCCTGGCAGATGAACTGGCAGAAGATTATTCATGATACATGTAGGGCCAGTTTTCCGCTGGTTGAGTTTACTGCAGGGTCTGCAAGGACCTGGGTTAAGGGATCGAATTAAACCAAAATTTGTTGAAAGACCTAGAGCTGACCGTGGGACACCTGGCCCCCAAAGCACAGTGACCATCACCATCATGCCCCATCTCTTGAAGGTCACTCTTGTCTTGCTTTTGCAATGTGGTGGTACTGCAGAAAACCATTAGCAGCCTGTGCCCAGCCCAGCCTGTAGCTTGGCAGCAAGACCTTGCTGCCAGGGCATGAGAGGTTTAATTTTGGCTTGTGTTTGCAAACAGGCAATTGAAAGAAACGTTAGAGGAAAACAGAACTCAACCAAGCATGTCTTCTATGTTAACAAAATGCAAAATTGCTATCTTTTGCAAATATTCAAATAACTTGTTATTCCCACCTGATTCTGGTTGCTCCTGGCCTTGATGTGACCTGGTCGTGTCTCCCAGCTGTGATGAGCTCTGGTGAATTTAGATTTTAAACCTAAGTTATAGCTGAGGGGGTGAGCAGACCTGGTTGCTGTGGAGAGTTTTTTTTGAACCAGATGGCTGAAATCCTAGACCCTCAGGTCTTCCTTGCAACCTTTCATCGTTCTGGGGATGATGGCAAGCGTGTGCACTTAGAGATGCTGGGTAACGAGTTCAGCAGATGATGATCAGGGCACTTTGAATTTGCTCAGGTGGAGGAGGGAGTCCAACCTCATCCTTCATAACGAGAGGGTGAAGTTAGGAGCTGGTGTCGTGGTTTGAAACCAGGACAGCTGGTAGCCCCTTGTGCTGCCGGGTGAAAACGAGGAGGTCCTGCTTGGCCGTGTGCTCGTTGGGCTTTGCAGAGACGATTCAGCTTTCCAACCTAGCACACATCGATTTACCATTTTCTTAGCCCTGGCTAATCTTTCCAGACAATTTGATGAGTAAGACCACAGGTCCAAAGAGCAGCAGAGCTAAAGCAGGGGAGACAGGGGAGAGCGGTGCGGACGCGGGGCCTTTGGCTTTGCCGAGTGGCAAATCCAGGCCACCTCGAGCCGCCGCGCGTAGCGTCGCCCGGCGCGGCTGCCGGAGCCGGCTGGCTGTTCTTTGGGAGGGGGACGGCGCTGCCGCTATTCTCCTGTGTTCCTGAGCAGCACCTGTGGTGATTTGATGCAACGCTGAATGCTGGCCATGCTTATTAGGCAAACTTCTGGCCAGAACTTGACTAGCAAAAATCAAAGTGTCTGCAGACTTTTGGTGAGGTCCCGCTTTTGAGCTGGGAAACCTAAATTCTGCTTCAGGTCAACTTCAGGTATCTGCCGTGCCTGAGGTGTGTCTGTGTGTTGAACCTGTAACCTGCCAAATGCTTCTGACTGCTCGGAGATTTAACTTCATTTCCAATTCCTCGTTTATTCCTGTAACTGTCATTAAATGTGTACTGAGGGGAAGTGTGGCGCAGAATTCTTTTTACAGAGTTCCAAATTAATTGATGGCGTGAAGTAATCGCAAGGCACGTCAGTGAGCTAACCCTGATATAAAACTCACAGTAAATTATAAAATTGTTGTGTCGTTTGTCATAGCTGGAAGTTCACAGGCAGTGCACATATAAGCACTCTGCGAGGAAATTTTTTGTTTGCCTTTTTCCCCTTCTTGTTCCTCTTCATTTGTCTTATTATTAGACTAAAAGTGGAGTCAGTGATTCATTCAGTAATCTGTTTCTTGGACAGTTAGTCATCTGCCAATTTGTGTTAACTTTCCACTTTGTTCAGAAAGTGAGTAATGCTTAATGCACTAACCACCAGCTTAAAATGCTGTGAGCATCATTCAAATCATCTCCAAACTTTCTCTTTAGAATTTTTACCATTCTGTGAGATCAAAGCCTGTAAGGTCTGGCACGCAGTGTGGTACAGCTACAGTCCAATTGTTTTGTCTAGCTCCAGTTATTAAAAGCAAAACACAAGGTTACAAATCTAAGGCACAACTCTGTTGTACACCAACCCCTGTATTACTTAATCAGTGTGATGCTTCTTGTTTTCCTTTGCAACTCCTACTTTCAACAGATAAATATTGCCGCCTTATTTCCTTCCCTCCTTCCCTCCCTCTGCAGCCTGCCACGACTTTGTTAATTCATATTGTTCCCTACCTCAACAAATTGTGATGCTCTGAAGACTAATTTACTGAAAATAGCTTGCAGGGAGAGCTGGGATTGGTATAAGCTGCCTGATGCAAATATTTCTGGTGCTTTTCATGACTCTTTTTGGTGGGGAAAAAAAAAAAGATTGTGCTGTTGAAGTGTTATCTATATAGAACTTGAAGCTATAAAGCCTTCCTATAGTGATCAGGTAGGTATTTTGATCTCAAGGTGATGCCAGTCATTTCTGAAGATGAACACAGTACTTGTTTGAATCACCTGAGAATTTTTTTAGCTGCTTTTTTTTTCTTTCTCATGGAAACCGGAGTAGCATATAGAGTAACAAGGTCAGTAATGTCACGGGAGAACTTTACAGGACCAAAGTCTTTACAGTCTGCTCTAAAATAACATGAAAGGGCTGACTACTGCGCTCAGCAGCAAAGGAATTCAAAGCGCAGGAGAGACTTGAGCGCTGCGGGGAGGGTGTGTGCGCGCGTGCGGGGTGAGGGTGAGCTGGGGATGGTAAACATGGGTACCGAAAGTGGTTCGCTTGGCCCGACACTTTCCTTCTGCCTTCCGCAGGCACCTCTGTCTTCCCCACCCCACCCCCCTTCCCTCCATTTCTTGCAGTGCAGTCCCCGTCTCTGCGTGTAATGGTGATGGTGCGGATGGTTTTAGGGTGTCTCTGGTGCCGGACTTCTCCCAAGTCTGTCATGCTTTGTTGTTGTCAGAATAAGAAAAAAAAAATTACTTGGTCTTGAGGAAAAGATAGGAGAAGATCCACTTCCCCATTCCTAGAATCCAGTTCCAGTCCGTGTAAATACCTGAAATGTCCTGGTGACCATGTTCCAGTGTGAAGAATTACAGCTTCTGAAAGGTTTTTCCTTGCAGTGTGACTTGCACACCAGCGAGTTTGAATAGTTTGGGTAAGCTCTGGACAAACAGCCCTACTGGAGATGCTAATTTGAATACCAGCTTTTGAGATTTGCCCATCATGATTACCTGCAGATTTTCCAACGTCAGCAGTGTTAGGTAATGCACTTGCCTCTTTAGACTGATTGCAACCGTCATATTTCAAAAATTACTTGGTTTTGGTTCGGTCTTCGTTTCAGCTTGTTTTTCAGTTTTCAGGAGCGATGCTGGATAGGAATTTGAAAATTTCTTGGATATGTCTGCTTCTCAGTTGGCTCACGTGTGAGCAGAGCCTTCACCTGCTTTTGGTTGAAAGGCATCCGGGAGCCAACCTGTAGGAGTGCTGCTCCCCTGCCCGGTTTAAAAAAAAATAAAAATAAAATTAAATTTTATTTAGGTGTAGGATTGCATATGGAGGGACCCAAAAGCTGTAGCAGAATAGCCCAAGAAACTCTGTCTGTAAGATTAGCATATTATGAAATTGCTCCCCTGTTTTCCAAGATCAAAATTTCCACCTTCCTAGGCGGCACTGAACCAGCGGAGGCGGCTCTGCTGCGGCTGGTGACGCAGGCGACCGTGCCTGCGGCTGCCGGGCGCCCAGCACGGAGGGACCTGCTGGTGGGCACTTGCCATCGGCTGCCGAACCGCCTCCGCGCTCCCCCGGCCTGCATGGGATGTCTGTGCCCCTGCCAGCATCGCTTTTAGGTTTCTGGTGTACACCTTCAGAGCGTTACGAAGAAGCTTGCCTCCTTGCTAGTTTTGTTTTTGGGGGGGGGGGAGGGGGCAGAAGAGCAAGGGCTGAGGGCGGCGGCGTGGCTGTCA
Organism: Phaethon aethereus; assembly: GCF_964289735.1. Taxonomy (NCBI): domain Eukaryota; kingdom Metazoa; phylum Chordata; class Aves; order Phaethontiformes; family Phaethontidae; genus Phaethon; species Phaethon aethereus. Next base: position 42,780,350 of record NC_138576.1, on the reverse strand, counting down.
GCATTTGGGTTTGGTGGGCTCCGTGCGCGTGCGGCTCAAGCAATGGCCGATTCACCGCCTGAAGTTGGGTTGGGTTTTGGGTTGGGGTTTTTTTTTTGTTTTTTGGTTAAAGGAAATAATCCACCCAGAGGTGAGAATTGGTGCCGTTCCATTGGATTATGAGTAAACCAAAACTGTGAGGAGTGCCTTTGCTTCCAGCCGTTTGCTCCTGACCTCCGGTGGTCAACGCCAGGCGACAGACCTTGAGCGCTGAACTGGCGCCGGAGGAGACGGGCACCTGCCTTTCCCAGCCTTTCCCAGGGGTGTGCGGAGTTCGGGGGATCTCTTAACCGCCGGGTTTGGCACTTCAATTTTCAGGTCACCTGAACGGGGCAGAGAAGGCTGCGGAGGAGGATTTACGGCCGTACTTGGTCTAACACCTTGGTCTAACACCCAAGACCTTGTAGTTGTTGAAACCCAGGTAAGGGCAGTGCTGACTGTTGCAAAGCTGAAATCGTATTCAGGGCTTTTATTTATTTATTTATTTATTTATTTTCCTCTCTTCCCACCCCCCCCCACCCCTGCCCACCTTCCATTTGTCTCCGGACTGTAATGTTTAGGACGTTCCCGTGAAGACCGGGGCCGCCCTCCTGCGCAGAGCGGCGCGGAGGAGGCACAGCCGGGCGAGGGTTTCCCAGGTATTTATAGAGGGGTGTCTCCCGCCCCGAACTCGCTCTGCAGGTGTGCTGCTCAGTCAGTTAAAGAAACCGCGAGTCGAAATGATCGCCGGGGTGAAACAGTTTACAAATAGCTTTTCAGTGTTTGTTTTTATTTTTAACTCCTTCCCCACCCGTGGGCCCCTGCCCCGGCGGGGCTGAAACGGCTCAAGGAGGGAAAATTGTTGCTGCAGAATATGCAAAGCACCCCAGGAGTTTCCAGAGGACCCTCTGCTTTCCTAACGGCAGTGATCCCATGCCTCTTCCTCCCCTGAGCCCCACTTGCTCCTTTCTCATTTGGGGTTTATCCCTGCATGGGCGTAAAAATTCTTTTTCTGTGGCTGCTGGGTTTTTTTCGGGGTGGGGGGGTGAGTGCATGTTGTTCGTTTTTGTTGGTTGTGTGTTGTGTTTTTTTTGTTTGTTTGGTTTTTGTTTGTTGTTTTTTTTTAAAAGAGCTGACAACTGATGAAAAGATAGGGATAACTATGTATTTGAAGCTGGCAGAGGCAGGGTGCCCTTTCTGGCGCCCACGAGGAGAGCCCCCGAGCCAGGTCCTGCTGCCTGGGCACCGCAGCAGCACGGTCCCTGCGGCCAGGCACCTTCTCTCAGGCACTTTGGCATGTGCCCTCTTTGCCCTAATTTTAGCTTATCTCAGAGAAGTGATCTCAGCCATACTGCCGCATCTGAGCACGAGAGGAAATTTAGACATTTCTCTCTTGTTTAAATTCTATTTTCATAACCCATGTTCAATCGCTTATGGAAAATTCTGGTCAAAAGGGTGAAATTTCTTTGCTGGGTGTTTAATTGCAAAACCACAGCTCCCAATACGCAGGATGCACCGGTGGTGATGCCCTGCTTACAGCCTTTTTCCAGCACTGGGTAGGTGTGCGTGGGGCAGGGCGGGGGGAGAAAGGGAAGGGGCACGAATGGGATGGAGGGGTCTCTCCTGCCCCTTGGGCTGCTTTTCGGAGAAAAGAAAGTCTGGCTGCCTGCAAAGTAGGTTAACCTTGCAGAAAGACTCGACGCTGGTACTCCGCGTACGTATCTTCACACGCGTGCCGAAGGCTGCATGTGTGCTTTGCGGCTGGCGCAGCGTAGCTGGAAAGTATGTGGGAGCGCGTCTGCTTCCTCTGAGGCTGCTACAGGTGGTCGGAGGAGGGTGGGGGGCAGAGGAGGAGATGCTCGGGGCGAGGTACGACACCCACTTCCTCCGGCGCCTGTTGTCGTGCGCTCCAGCGCGACGCCTTGCCGACAGCCGGGCGGCTGCAGGTCGCGCCTGCGGTACTTCGTCTTTGCTCTTACTGATTTGCTGTTGTAGGTTTATGACTAAGGTTGTGGTTTAATATGCCCTTTTTAGGTATGCGAAGTGTTTAAAATTATCTAGTGTTTTCTTTTTTTTGTCCTTTTTTTTTTTTTTTTTGGTCATGGGCTGTTCTACCTTTAGAAGTTTCCACAACTTTTATAAGGCAAGAAGCATAACTTTATTTTAAAAGAAAAAGAGTTTTCCCTGATTGGTACTCATCAGCTACGAGTATGCACTTTTTGCTTTTCAAAGATCATTTTTTGAGATTAAATAATTTCATAGCCTTTAAGGTTTAAATATCTAATACAAACTGTTGACGAGCCTTAAAACTAAATAAAAGGAAGGCTTAAATACTTGGAATTTGCGAGGAGACTGCGTGTCTTGAGATGAGATTTCTTTCTTCTGCAGCCGAACCCCAAGAAGCTTGGTGTTAACATTTGCAAGTACAGATTCGTTTCCTTGTAATTTTGACATCTTTACTTGAGGGCCTGTAATTTTCCTTAACTGTTCAAGTGCTGCTTAATGCCTTGGCTATTTGTTGAGTGTATTGTGCTCATATTCCCTTACGTTTCAGGTGAAATGCTATAGCCTAGCAAGCTACACTGCTGTCATGCTAACGGTGAAGAAAAAATTGCACATGCTGGTTTGGGGAGGAGGTGGGAATGGAAGGGAGCTGACTTACACTTATACGTACGTCTGATTAATGTAACACTCTTCTTTCTTAGCAGATTGTGCAGCTTTAGTGCCTACCGATTACCTTTTTTTTTTTTCTTTTTTTTTCCCCCAGTTCATGTCCTGTTCTGCTGTGGAGCAGAGTAGGGTTTACTTACTCCTCTTCTTACTGAAGAAAAGGGTGTTTTCCCCACGGAGGTACCTGGAATATCTGGCATCAGCTCATGGTTGACACGAGCTCCAGGGGAGCTTGAGTGAGTTGAGCTGTCAAATGTAGATATCAAGCAGAGGTGTAGAGCAGTCTTTCTGATGTTTGTGCCACCTCATACCTCATTGTTAATTGAGGCTGCAACTAAAGGACCCAACAGTAGTTGTAGACTGTGTGCTGGACGCTTTTGAGAAGGTTAATACGCAGCCTTTGTGGAAGTGTTAAGGCTTGATACATGGTTTGAAAAGGATTAACTTCAGGGACGTCTAATGCCCCACAAAGGTGTGGCAAGATATGTGAATTGTTATCAAAGTAATTCGGAATTTAACTGATTTAATTTGCAGAACAGTGTTGAAAGTCTCCTAGCACTTTGGCTGAAGTTCATCTCCTGCAGAAAGACTGCCTAGCTGTTGTTTCTTGTGTATTATTTGCTTTGGACTTGAGGTGGCCAGTCTTTGTAACCCTGCAGTCTGCTTGCCAAAATCCCTGTATGGATCAGGTCTCCCAAGCATCCTTTCTTGAGCGCTGCAGGAGCTCAAGGAGCAGCTCAGGTAGAAGGTGCCAGTTCTCTGGAGGATTTGCTGCTCAGTGCTGCCTTGGGGCTACCTTGCTGGTGGTCCTGTGGGCTTGGCAGCATCTTTGAAGTTCACCCACCTCAACGCCGGCAGAGTGACGGCTGGTCCGTGCACCAGTGGAGCCCTCGTGTCTCTTGGGTGACGCAGTCCATGGGAATGGCCCCTGAATTGCTCAGGAAGCAAAGACTGGCCACCCTGGTTTAAGGGCCGTTTGCGAAAAGGAACAACATGAGGGAGGCTGAGTTGAAATAGCTATAAATGTTGTGTGCAGCTGCCAGGCTAGAATTGTTGGATTAGAAAAGGAGAGAGAAGGTGGTGCAAAGCCAAGAAGCAGCTGAAAAAAAATAACCAGAAACTACACAGAGTGAAAAACGGGTACACAAATCCCTATCCTCTGTCACATTGGAAAGGGGAACATATAATTCAAACTCCTGTCTCGGAGTAGGTGATGGAGGAATTAAAACACATACCTGTCCCAAGTTGCTGCTTCCCATGCAACCTCACTTCAAAATTAACTCTACCCCAAAAAAGAGCTGCTTGCATACAGGAAACCATGTTTTTGACTAGAAGATACAGTGAAAATACAGGGTGGGGCATATGTACATGTGCCTTATTGTATGAAAGCAGAAAGAGAGGGTATGCTGCAGAGTATGATAAGTGAATCCATTCTCTCCCTTTTTCAAAATGAGTTCATAAACTATCCTGCTCCCAAGATAGGACATGGAGGTTTCAGCAGTCAGCGTTAAGAGTTATGGTGTGCCATTTAAACTCTGCCATTTTACCATCCATTTGGTGAAAAAGGGACCTAACAGTTGCAGGAAGTTTTAAAACATTTAAATCCCCCAAACAACACAAATACTTAGTTTAGCATATGGAACTTGCATTCGAATTAAGATACAATTGTAATTTATTTTAATTTTTTTAGAGGTCCTACTGATAGACTTAAATGAAGCAGATTGAGATCTCACTGTGGTTGCAAGCTGTGGCAGAAAATCAGCACCACACTTTCCAGTGGAAGCAGAACAAAAATGTAAAGTCTGCCAATTAAATTGGAAACAGCTCTTAATTTCCCCTCTCCTCCTCCTCCCCCAAAGGATGAATGGCTTAGTCTTCTGGATGGAACTTTGTGTAATGACTCATAGTTTTATATGGATTAGTATGAATATGTAGGTGAAGGAGACGCTGGTATCTGAGAAACTATATATAGTGTCTAGGAGAAGTGTCCTGGAACAACAGAATAAATGAACGTTTGATCTATTTCTCTTGCTGAATTAACGGAAACATAAATGCAGAATATCTTCCTCCCTTTACTCCCTCCCCTCCCAGTTGTGCTTGGCAGGTACGGAGGAGGCGCATGATGCACGGAGAACGTGCCTGTATCGATAACTGAACTAATCACTGAACTAGGAATATCTGCCCTGTCTGAAACACGCATGGACAGGGCACCAGGAGCCAGAAGCATGACAGTGCGGACATCAGCAGTGAGCATGCAACGTTTCCATGGTACCCTCCGTGAGGTGGTTATTGCTCCGGTAGGTTTCCAGCAGGGAAAGAAAGGCCCTTCCACCTCTTGCTCCGTGCCTCTTTGGTCAGACGACACTGCTCCATGCCTTACTACAGGCAGCAGCCAGAGGCAAGAGCGTCACACACCTTGCTCTTATGGTGGCACCTTAACGTTCCTTGCGCTAGCATGTGTCACTGTCGTACCTGCTGCTGTAAAGCCATAGAGAGGGCAGCCATATTCATGTTGTGCTAAGCCAAAATCTTCTGGCTCTGCAGTCATCTGTAGCTGGTAACTTAAGCTGAAAGTGTGGGTTCACATGGGGCTTCTCCTGTGGACCGACGTTTTCTATCTCAGGGCTCCTGTTTTACCCTCTTCTTCCTACAGCCATTTACTATGCATGTACTTCCACCAGAACAGCTATTAATAAAACTCATGTAAATGAAACATTCGGGGGGGGGGGGGATGGGACAGGCAGCTTTTTTTAAAGATGTTTCAAACTCAGCCATTTCTCTGTGTTGCTCATAAGCAAGCCTATAGAAATGTAGAGTGGAAAAAATAAAGGGTCAGTGAGTTGTGCTAGAGGAGAAATGGGATCAAGCAGACGGGGAAGATAGAGATGTGTTGAGCTGGCATCACTGCAGCAGATACATGCCGTGGGGCCTGCACCTTTCAGTGTTGCTTTCTCTTAGTCTGCAGCAATGCCATTCGCTCCATAGGGAAAATAGTCTTCTATGTGGAGTCTCCATTAAGGGCAAAAGCAAGAGAGAAAACTGTTCTTATGTCCTCATATGACAGTCATACCTTAAAATTAAGCATTATGTAAGGAACTGCCCACTTTGAGCAGTTGTCCAAAAATCTGATGTAGTTAGGTCCTCCTTTTTGGATTGTTCACCTTAGCTTATTTTAGCACTTAATTGTAGGGACCTTATTTTTACATCTTGGACTTTCAGGCTTGTATTGTGCTAGCATAACAGTTGTTACTAGGTAGGAAGACTGAAAAACCTGAGGTCAATCCTGAGCTCCTGGTCCCTGCTTTCCCCTGGGACTGTGTGGCTGGTCTTCTCTGGGAGGACCCTGGCTGTGGATTCTCCTCAGTTCTCTTGAGGAAGACCCTTTGGTTTTACCTTCAAGCAAGATGCCACACAAGGCTTACTCTCAGGGTGCCACAATACCCTGAGGACATTTTCTGGAGAAAGGAAAACGCGTTTACGTTAAAAACACACAGCTAGCAACAACAAAAAGAAGCAGCTGCTTCTCATATAATTAGGGGAGAATCCCAGAGTCTTCAGAGAAGTAGACTTCCTTGGTCATGTGCAGTATCTCAGACCACCCACCATCAGATGTCAAGGTCTGACTTCCATTTTAAAACTGGTACCTGGCATGGAATAGAGTTGTACTAACGTCTTATTGCCTAGAAACCCAAACATGGAGAAATCAAGAATTCATGTTGTTTGGTGTAATTTCTTGAAAAGAGATTAAAACTCCAGTGTTTATCTTGGATCCCCAATGCCAGGAGCAGGAGGGAACAAGGAGGGTATTTTTATGATTAATGAGCCTTTCTGCATATGTTTCTCATGTCTCTTGGCATTTAGTATCTCAGTGACCTAGCTTTTTATTTCGTTTTTCTCTTGTTGGCATTCTCATCCGTAGTCTCCTGAGATGCAGGAATCCACCCTCAACCAGCAGGTCTCCTCTTGGCTGTGAGGATGTGGGCCGGTTTGCTGTCCTTGGGCTGCACCGGTCAAGTAGGCGAGCGTTTGTGTCCCATTCCTGCCGCTGCTGCTTTTGTCCTCTGCTTCGGCACAAAGCCGTTCCTACGGCACATAAAGCCGTCACCCTCACCTTGAAAACAGGATCCAGTTCAGAGGGGGAGCAGCGTTACGCTGAAATTGCCAGCCTAACCGGGAACAGGTTGGTTTGGCTACCACGGAGCTCTCACTACGCTGCCGGCGGGCTGGCGGGAGGCAGGCAGGCTGGCGGCCCAGGCCGGCCCCGTGCGCAGCACTCTGGCGGTCCTGGCTGCCGCGGCTGCGGTGTAAACCTGGCCCACACAGAAACAAAGGCCTCCATCCTTCAGCTGCCCTTCTCCGTCCTCAAATGCGGAGGAACCCAGGATGACAACACGTGGTTCCTGGCACTTATGTGGAAGGCAGCAAGGGGGGAGAAAGCGCTGTACGGACCAAGCGGCATGGTCTGTTGCAGGCGGAGGGTTTTTTCCTTCACGGATCTGTGTGATTTTTATGGCTCGGGAGGGGTTTGGCTTGGGGCACGGAACCGATCCTTCATCTAGGACAGCGTGAAGAACATCTGATGCTGAAGATAAGCAATGTGTCCTTTCAGATGGGAGCGTTCTCGACTCGCGGCAGGCCGTATACGGCGCATCAATAGCTCTGCCTCCCCTGGGGTTTCTCCCCGCAGCTGCAGGCCAGGTGCTTGTGTATGTGCATGTGTGCGCGCTCGCCGCGGAGGCGGGCTGGAGCACTTAACCAGCGGCAAATCAGTGAATCGGCGTAGGGGAAATGGTTTCCCTCGGGCAGAGGAATGCCGTGCTAGAGCGGAGGCTGAGTTGGGCAGGCCCTCCGACAGTTTGGGGGTAGAAGGAACCTGTGCCACCCCTGTGTGGTGGCTCACCTGGGCTGAAGAAGGGACTCCCAGTTGCCAGGTCCCACTGAAGGAGTCCTAGGTGCTTTACAGCTGCTGCACAACCATTTGTGTCGTTTTCTCTCCACAGTGTGGAGGGGCCGGACAAGAACCGTGGGGATGGAGGGCTGGAGCATGAGCGAGTGTCTCTGTAGGGCAAGAACAGGGAGATGAAGGGCTACTGAAAAATAATGGTTTGCTGCAGGTCAGGTGGCAGCTCTGCAGGGACTGGAGCATGAGAAGAGCATGCTTCTGCTCTTCTGGCAGTATGGCTTACGTTTCCTTCCCTGCCTGTATCCTTACTTGGAGAGTAGTCAAAAGAGAAGTCATCTGATCAACCTGCCGGAGGCTTTTCTTCTTGCTTCTGCCCAGCTGAAGAGGCAACCGTAAAAGTTTCCCCATTCATTCCTAACTCTTCTTCTTGGCTGTTGATGCCCGAGCAAGTTCAGTCTATACCCGTGTGTTTTCTTCACATATGGGCAGTTTATCTATGTAGTAAATATTTTTTTTGTCTGTCTTTAACCTCTGGGTACAACACACCTGCTTTCTATAGCAATGCTTGCCATTTAACTAATTGTGCTTAAATGGAGGAAGTCAGTGAGTAGATGGAGGGTTTTAATTTCACTGAAGCCATTCAGGAAAAGCAGATGGATTTCTATTCCGCATATGTCCTTATTCTACCCCACGCTTGACTGGTTTGGGAAGTGCTGCAGCGAGCACCCGACACGGTGAGTTTTGTCATATGCGTGAGTGGCTGGATGCTCATCACAGAGGCTGCAGAGTGAAGCGTGCCTAAATGTCTGGGACAGAGAAAGTGGCTCATCTTCATTTTTATGGGAGAAACCTTAGAGGTGTGCACGAGCCTTTTCTGTACCCCGGTGAGCAACCCAAAGGAATGAGGAGGTAGAAGCTACTGGAGAGAGTCAGTAGTTGGCAGCCTGGTGCTTTGGGGCATAAACATCCTCCTAAGAGCTTGGTTTCCAGCAGGGTGAGGGGAACAGAATGGGCAGGATGAGGTAGGTTTTCCTGTAACTGGCCGGTGTTTGTTTTCTTGAGCCTTGCCCTGAATCTTCTGTAGCTCTCTTGCCTGAAATGGATGGTGGGATGAACCATGAGTGTGATCTGAGAGCATTTTCTTATGAACAGTATAAACTACTACCATACAGTTACTAGTAAACATTGCCGGTATTCCCTCTGAATGATACATTTGGAAGTCTTACAAAAAAGAATGTGTAAATAGAAAGTACCACTGTGTGGGGAACACTCTAGTTTCTACAGAAATAAAAATTAGCAAAACTAAATGCGGTGTACTGCATCTGGCAGACCCCTAGGCTGTATCCAGTGAAATAGATAAGGGGCTTGCCATTGATTGACAGGGCCATAGATAACACTACCTTGACCTGTGCAGATTTAGGGCCCCATCCCTTCCAAATGGAGTAGTGAAGGTGAGCACAAAAGCTGACATTCATGTATGGGACAGCTAAGACCATGCTTTCAAGCTCCAACCCAAATAATGAAACAATTTTCAACGCGTTTTTTTTTTGGTGATTACTTTCTTTGCCTGGGAAGGGCATTGTTTGAAAATTGGCTGCTCATAAACATGTAACAAGGTCTTGGTAATGAGGGCTTGGTGCTCTGGACAATATTACACTGCTCTGGAAAAACTTACGGCAAAGCTGTTCCAATAGGTTTCCTCTTGGATCCTGACTATGAGGAATACTGCAGAGGTAGGATGGTACATCAGATGTAGCCCAATTAATGCAAAGAGGAGGATAATTGGCCTAGCAGTGTTGATGTAAAAAAAACACCCCTTCAGTATAATGCTTTTGATAGGTCAAGGGGACAGCGAAGAGTTTGGAGCAGGTCATAACCGTGAACGTGACTGTTAGCTGCTGAGTCCAGCAAGGAATGTACCCTGTTTTGTTCATGCTACATCTATTGTACTTTTAATTTCTTACAAAAAAACAGATGTACTCATTTTAATGTACTGGACCTTTGCTTAGTAACATGTCATCTTTCTGGGAAAACCTATACATAATAGCATTGTTTTAATGGGCACAAATCCTTGCTTGGGCTACAAGCACATGTTTGGGACAGGACGTGTTTTGGGCACTGTGCATGGAATTTTATATAGCAATTGTCCTCTTTGCTTTTGTGGGTAAACTTTCTAGCGCTAAAATATTGAGCTACAACACTGTGCTTCATTGTTAGACTCGCTGACCTTTGCCTTTAGTTGGAAAGGGGGCAGGAAATCTGTGTTTCCTAAAAGCTGCCTGAAGTCACAGAAGAAAGCAGTATCCCTTCTGCTAGCAGCGTACGGAATGACCTCTTGGTGCAAACAGAAGTAACCGTGGCCACATGAAAGCCGTATGGAGGCTTGGCTGTGGGAAGTCAGCGATGATGGAAAGCAAATAAACAACAGGGAACTGGATGTTAATGTTGGTTGTGTCAGATATGTAAACTCGTGTAGGTTGCAATAGTACTGCTTATCGGGATCTGCAACCATCTCTTACTAGTGCAAGCGTGAGCCCACGGAGCAGACGTATACGTGCTGCTTCAGAGGCAAGATCCAGTTGTGGGAAAAAGAAAGGTGATCTTACAGGGAAGGGAAATCAGAGTTGTTGCCTCTTCCCTGACTCTTGGATGTTGTAAGAAAACAAAAAGCAATCCAGAACGGTGAAGACGAAACATCTCAGCCTCTCTTGCCAGTTGGAGAACTGCTAATAATGTTTATAGTCGTGGAACAAAAGACAACAAAACAAGTTACTTAAGAAGAGAATCCATCATTCTGACAAAAATAGAGCTTTCAGCTGTGGGCTTTTTTTTTTTTTTTTTTTTGTCTGAGCCTGTGTTTCTCCAGCCAATCAATCCTGTTACTGAATAAAACTCTGGAAATCAACTTAACAAGATTAATGTCTGTAAATATTTGTAAAACCTATGTGTTATACAGTCTTTTTAAATGAGATTATGTCATGTTTGTAATACTTATTTACTTACTTATATTTTGTACCCAGTCTGGTCTAAAATTGAATAGTTTTCATTAATTTTTCCTGCTTGTTTAATTTCATAGTTAAACCAATAAGTTACAAATCTGCATGACTGCCCACTTATTGTTACACTTGGAATAATTGCACTCAGTCACTGTGCATGGACTCAGATTGCCATAGGGTGTTAATACTTGATATTTAAGCAAGCACGTTTATCTGAAAGCTGGCTTTCAGTCTATGGAATGCAATGTTTACTATGTGAAGTTCAGTCTAGAAAAGTTGCAGTTAGGAGATGTAGTCTGTGATCATTAATAATGCCTAGAATTAGTGTTTGTCTTTTCAAGGGTGTTAGGGAAATTATCTGCTAAATGTGGGAGGATAAATGCAGGGAAGATAAGTGTTAGGCTTTGGGAAAAGGGGTTTTCTGTGGATTTAATGCAGTCTTCTCAGAAGGTTCTTTTTCTTGCCTTTGCTTGTTTTGTCACAGTAGGTATCTGATTTCTGTCTATGCTCTGTCTTGAGTGTCTTGTTTAACCAGAGGAGAATTTGGAGTTATGCAAACTAATAATCAATTCCCTTCATAAATTGAAAGATTTATTTTCCTTGTCCAAGTGTATTTCCTTAGTCCAAGTGTTTAGTTCCAAACACTAGTGTAGAGATTTTTTTTTCCCCCAATGAAACTTTCCTCTGTGGCAGAAAGAACCCCCGGGAAGCTGACATTTGAAATGCCATTTCACCTTCGTTTATTTTGCTAATGTGTTTGCAGGTAGTTAAAATACTGAGAAATGTAGTGGCGGCATCACCTGCTGGAGTATGTTTTTATAGAAAAAAAATAATGAAGGGGGTAATGGCTGTTAGTTTACTCGTGCCTTCTGCTGAGGGGCTGTTGACTGGTCCTGAAGGAAGCAAGTGATGCTCTGCAGACCCTTGGCACGCAGGTGAGCAGAGAACCCCTTCCCCAGCAGATGCCCCACACCAGCGGGCCAGGGGTTGCTCGGCCACCCCGCAGGGTACGTGCTGGGTAAAGCCCGCAGAGCTTTTCTTCCTCAAGTAAAGTGGATGGTTTCATGTAGGGCTTTGTCAGAACTGATACTCGGGTTTTAGCAAGAAAGCATTTTTAACTGCAAAGGTTCTACAGTTCTTGCTTTTGGGATTACTAGTGACCTGTCAGCGGAAGGCTGGATTTAATTTTTCATGGGAAAAGCATCTGTGCACTTCTGCAGGCTGAGATAAAGCAAACTTTAGATGGGAAATCAGATGAGTTTGTCAGTCTGAATAACTGTATTGTGGAGGTACAGGTGAGGAGGCAGACAGCGCTTCATTCTTTGCAAAAACAAGAGGGAGGATTTTTGTAATGGACCACTCTTTCACAGAATCATTAAGGTTAGAAAAGACTTTTAAGATTATCAAGTCCAAGCATCAACCCAACATCACCATGCCCACTAAACCATGTCCTGAAGTGCCACATCCACATGTTTTTTGAATACTTGCAGTGATGGTGACTCCACCACCTCCCTGGGCAGCCTGTTCCAATGCTTGACCACTCTCTCAGTAATTTTTCCTAATATCCAATCTAAACCTCCCCTGGCGCAACTTGAGGCCATTTCTTATCATTCTATGGCTAGTTAGTAGTATTTACATCGGTAGTATATACATCAGCAGTATTTATTGCTGTTGAGCACAGTTGCTCCTGACCGAGGTGATCTTGTTAGGTGGTTTCCTGTTACTGGACTATCCAAAGGAATCGCTGGCTGGCAGCTTAATATTTTGTGTTTCAGGTGGTATTTGTGTGTCAATGTATAATATCTGTAAATAACATTTATTTTCCTTTTTCAGCTTATGTATTACAATAAGAACATAGGGAAAAAGGACTGGAGGACGTCATAGTTATAAATATGCTTCCAATTATATTCTCTTACTTGATCATCTCTTGTTGATCTTTTGCTGCCTATACAAAAAGTGTTTTAGTAAACAATACCAGTTTTATAGAGAATGTAAAAGAATATGTATGTGTGCAAGAGAGGCTTAATTTTTTTTTCCAACTGCATTAGACTTTTTTTTTTTTACATTTTAAGTACTTTGCATTATTCTTAACAGCGATAATACATGGAGCATACTGAGATTTATTATACACATATCATTTGTTCTTGGGCACCAGTATAACATACGTGGGTGTCAACTGCATATCGCTGCGGTTTTTAACCAATTTATGATAGTTTTGTTCTGATGCAAGGCTTAAGTATGCTAGAACCCAGGATTGCCACCCACTTCAAATGTTGTTGTTAGCAGACGGCATTTACTTCAGTCACTTTAAAATCTTAACGTTATGAACTGGTTTTAAAAGGTTTGTGTCATTTTAAAGCAACTTTTTTATTCCATCTGTATAATATCTACTGGCGTTGGTACTGGAGATCATTCTCCTGTAACATGTAATGCGGCTGTGGGAGTCCCACTGCATTTATTAATTCCGCTGAGGTCTCGGACCTCCTAGAAGAGTAGGGTCATCCCTCTTGAGTGTCCAAACAAGATACAACCAACCGAACAGCAGCGTTCTCTTGGAGCTCTCCTTGATCCGCTGGATGGAGTCCAGGGAGCCCATCGCTTCGAGGAACACACGTGTCGGACCATATGTCCTTACATAATAACCACGCGTGTGAGAAGCCCAGAGGGCAGGTAATCCGTGGGGTGTCCGGTGGTGATGCAGGCAGCAGGCTGGCGAGTTCCTGCGCCGGAGAGGTTTGCAGCTGGCTACCTCGTGGTTTCTGGGAATGGCATTCTCCAGCTTTTGTTTGTCCTCCTGCCTTTCTTGTATAGCAGTTGGGATGGGAGAGTGGGAAATGCAGCTCGTGCAGCCCATGCAGAGATTTCTGAAGGAAGCTTGCAAGGCTGCATGGATTACTCCTGTTGCCTCCAGTCAATTCTTCGGCTGAAATTAGCTTGAAGATTAGAGGAGAGGATACAGCCACAAGCACGCACACACAAGCTTACAGAGCAATGAACATACCCAGAGAAATCGCCCAGAGTAAATTTTTTTGTGTGTCATGTAAACAAATAGATCGTAAACATTCAGTGCCTGCTTGGTAGGTTTATTTGGTAGGTTACCCTGTATTGCCCAAGAGCTTAAGTTAAAATACTTACCAATGCTCTGCTTGATCTTCCGGGATCTACTGAAAGAAGGCTGAACTTCTTCCCCCTTCTTCCCTTTCTGTACGTGTAAAATGGAGGCTACCTGCCTTCCTGGGGCTTAGAGAGGATTAGTCACTCCTCACGGCTGGCTTTGGAGGGGAGAAGCACTAAGCAGGGCGGTGTGATACACGTCTGCTCTGATGGAGATGGGAGGGGAGGAGCACCGGGGTGCTCCTGGGGAGGGAGGAGGGCTGGCCGGCGAGGACGGGGGCAGGAGAGCCCTTGCGTGGGTGCCCGGGGGTGGAGGGCAGGCCACCAGTGGCCACAGGGAGACCAGAGCTGTGTGGGGCTGTCCGGCTCTTCTGGAATGGCTGCAGCCTGCTCTTTAAAGCAAGCAGAGCGAGACGGGCGGAGGGAGAATACCCAGCGCATTTCGGTGAATATGAGCACAGACCCCTTGGCTTTAATCAGCTTATGAGGAGCGGACTGCGCCTGGGACCTGCCAGTGCCGGGCTTGCAGGGCGAGCTCTGGTTTGGGCGTGTGCGTGTGCACGTCCCTGCGTCCTCCCCGGGCGCATGCCCTGGGCTGGGGGATGCTGCCTTTGGGCTCCAGTGCACAAGCCTTCTGCCTGCCTGGCCTCCCCCGAAAAGCCTGCCGGGAATGGTAACCCTCACCACTTAGCATGATCCTGCGTACGTTTGGTGTTCACCTGGGAAACCATGCTCAGTGCCTGCTTCCAGAGAAATCCAAAACCTGGCTGAGGGCAGATTACCCTCACGTGGCAGAATCAGTGGCACAAAGACTTGCCCCTTCCTTGCCTCTTGCCTCTTCCCCCTTCGCTGAGCGTGTTTCTTTCCTCACGAGCTCTGTGTCCTTCCCGTTAGTCCCCATTGCCTCTGCAGCGAGGGGACGCAGCCCCACGCTGTCCTCCCGATCAACAGCTTCCCTGTCGTCTGCTTATGGGTCCTGGTGGTATCTCCGGCAGGGGCTTATCCCCCCACCGACCTGTTCCCCTTCCTGCCCGATCCCCTCTACATCCTCTGGGATTGAACTCTACGCAGTTGGGCTGGATGATGCCCAACAGATAAAGCAGGGTCTGAACCTGGGGCGCAGAGAGCTCCTGCACTGTGCAGACCGAAGAGATGCCCAAGCACATCCCTGCCTTCCAGAGCACTTTGCATCCATTGGTTAAAAATCAGCTGGTTTCTCACAGTACCTCAGATTTCTGGGTTATTTTTTGTTTTTCTGATGTTCCCTATCTCTCCCAAGAAGGCAAGGCTGTAATACTAAAAGATGATTTTATAAGTCTGGGGAGAACATACATTTTCCTTGTGCAAATTAATGTTCTGTAATAACTACCGTGCAGGAATTGATTTTCTGTAGGTAGCAACTTCGTGGGCTTGATACAATAAAGTAATAGAGCTGTGCCTGTTGTGTGTAACCCATGCAGTATTTCAGGGCTGTGATAGAAACAGCCTTTATCATGCAAGAATAGTAATTGCATTCCAACATTTTCAGGTTTCAGTGTGTTCATCGGAGTTTGCCAGGCCCCACACTGTAAGTGTAGTGGTACTTCAAAGCCTATGACAATTCAGTTTAAAAAAAAAACAAAAAAACATAGAATCGTAGAATAGTTTGGCTTGGAAGAAACCTTTAAAGGCCATCTAGTCCACCCCGCCTGCAGTGAGCAGGGTCATCTTCAACTGGACCAGGTTATTCAGAGCCCCGTCCAACCTGACCTGGAATGTCGCCAGGGATGGGGCATCTACCACCTTCCTCTGGGCAACCTGTGCCAGTGTTTCACCACCCTCCTTGTGAAAAATTGCTTCCTTATCTCTAGTTTAAATCTACCCTCTTTTAGTTTAAAACCATTGTCTTATCACAACAGGGGAGGTGTGGTTCGGTAGTAGACGGTCTCACTTGAGCCCAGGGGCTCATAGCAGTGACAAGTAGGGCATGAGGGACAGGCAGTGTTGGTCCCTGACAGAGAAGGTGAGCCCTGTGATTCTGGACCAGCACGTGATGTCCAAAGAGTACTTAAAAGAAAGGGTAGAACATGTGGGGAGCTGCTGTTTTGTCTGGCTACACACGTGTCTGGTCCTTGTTGAAGTAACAGTTGGTTTCTAGCGCCCTCAATAAAATCCATCCATATGTCTGAGTTATTCCTCTGTGCCCTGGAAGAAGTAAATTTGTGGACCTGGAGTTAGGTCCGAATTCTGGCTAAGCATGTGCTTAAGCCTGCTGGGAGCCGGAGAGGACGGTGCTGGTTGGAGGGGAGCTGGACCGTGATGTCCCATTTTGAAGGAAGCCAATGGGGAGGATGACCCCAGGAGGGGCCAGAAGAGATACCAGTGTTGGTGCCTGCTTGGGTCAAGACAAACCTAGAGGGTGAAGTTCACTCCCTGGAGCGGTGAGAGCGGGCACTGATCAGGCGCTGTGATTCGGCTCGTTGCGCAGGTTGTGATTCTCCTGGGTTTACCAAGAGGTGTTTCTTTAGGGGGAAGGTACTTACCGAAGCAGCAAGTACCCCTCAGGCCAGCAGCAAGCAGATGCTGTTGCTGCCTGGGGAGAGCTGAAGGGCTGTGTGTAGCTGTTACGTCCTCTTCTGGTGGTGCCGGTGATGCACAGGCGCTTGAGCCCTGTCCCTCCCCATCTACGCTACCAGTGCTGCTCTTCTGCAGTGAGCTCTTGCAGTGTGGCTGTACTGGTCTCCTCGTGTTTTGATGGCTACGTTTGAAATATCTTGTTGCTGGTGATGCAAAGTATCTGCTTTTCGTCACCATGTCTCTGTGTGTGAATGCTGTGTTGAGTCTTCAGTACAGATCTAATATTTCTTGAATATTATATGTTAATTGCTTCCAATTTTCTATTGCTTCATCTCTTGGCCACCTCAACTTCATTATTGTCATAGCTGCCCTTTTGTGAAATGTGTTAGGCCTGTTCTGATTTTTCTTCTCCGTTTCATTTAAATATTTGGCAGCTTAAGTAAATGTTCCTGCCTTATATATTTTATTTAGAACAACAGATTCCCATTAAATCAAATATGGGAATTTGTTTAGTTAATAGGGAGACTGTATAGCACTGCTGAGTGGAAAATACAGTGTGTTGTAGCCTACAGCATTAAACTGTGAATAGTGCATTTCTTGAAACTTGAAGTTTGTGTGTTGATTCTTATATATATCAGGGTCTCAAAGAAGTTTATTACTGCTCTTCATGCAGAATTTCATCGTGGCAAAGACCTGTACTATTCCCCCAGATCTCTGTACGGGGGGGGGGGGGGGGGAATCCTCTGCATGCTTATGTCAAATGAAAAGGTGTTCCTTCAAAAGGGTAATGAGTAAAACGGGACCTCAGCAAGAAAAATATACCAAGGTGACGTATCCCTTAAACCCTGGCTCTGAAGTTTATGAGGATCTTCCGTCGGTGGAGCAGGGGTTGCTGCTAGAGTCTCTCTCAAACACAGTGCTGAGTGTCCTCATGTCCAAAAGAAGACTCGTTCTGGGGGATGGAGAGAGAGGGGATGGGGCAAAATTTAGAAATTTTGAGGCGCTGAGACGTGGGACTGACAGCCACGGAAAGCTGTGTAGGTTGTGGTGAGTTTTGCCTCAGCCCTCTTAAAGAGCCTGAGGCCCCCCCCCCAGGTATGTTAGTGACACAGTGACAGCTCTTCAGAGCTTGTCCTTTCCTCCGGGTGGCAGAGGATGGGAAACTTCTGCCTGGGATGTGTGGGAGCTGGACCAGGTGAAACGAAGGGTGGTGGGAAGTGTCACCACTGAATGGTTGAGTGGTTTTTTTAGCAAGACGACTGTGCTCAGGGAGAAAGGAGCCGATGCCTTCGCGCAGTCTCAGACCACTTTTTTCCTGGCTAGCTGGCTGTGCAAACCCAGGTCCTGCTGTTTACCCTGTGCAGAAGGTATTTGGCTGTAAAGGGGATGAGCCCACGTAAGGACTTGTGTGAGGAAATGCAAGATCTCCCAAAGATAGCATAAAATTGTTTCTTAATGAGTCTTCAGTACGGTATTTCATAATGGGCCTTCGGAAAAGTATGAAAGGTATTTGCCTCAGTGTCTTAATAACCTCTCGGGGGAGGGAGCGGTCTGTTTCCCGCGAGCCGGCGCCTCGGGCTCCTCCGGCCGTCGGCAGTCACTGCGGCAGGCAGCCCCTCTGCCTCCCGCGCATCACCGCTTCCACCCCGAGACTCTGTATTTACTAGCGAGGCCGCGCGCGGGCTGGGATCTGACGGTGTCTTTTGTAAATTGGGTTTGGAAAGGAAACCAACGGGCTTCGCTGGATGCCCATGAATTGATCCAGGTGCTTGTGTCTAATGCAGACAGTAGCTCATTCATGAGCGTAACCCAAAGAGGATGTAGTCGGTTGTATCTTTTTTTTTTTTAACTGAAAAAAGTATTTTTGTAAGTGATGTAAAAATGGCTTTATGTTTAAAAAAAAATCAAGCAGGTGTTGTGCTAAAATGTGAAATGTTTTTACAGTTTCACAGAATTTCTGGGTTTTTTTCCTCTGTATTATCATTTCCCACAAAAGCAAATGGATTGAAGACACCAAGCAAACGGCTGATCGTAATAGACTTTAAGGTGCCTGATTATTGCTCAGTTTATGCTGCTTTGGGGTGCCTGTTGGTTGCATGCTGACTGCAGAAGATTTTGATTATCCTAGTGGTTGTGAAGCAAAGAAGAGCAGGACCAAAAGCATGGGTTACTGCTGAGGTGTTACAACTGCAGAATTAAACATAAATATGCTAAAAATGCTTTCTATTTCCATTCCTACTGATTCCTTCTTAAAATAAATGAAAACAGTGTTAAACAAGTATCCATTTATTTTTAGAAATTTCTAGAAAGCACTGGAATATGAGGACATGAGCACGACAGTGCTACCAGCCCACTGCGAGACCACATGGAAGCGCTTAATTGAGTGAAGAGACAAGTTTCTTTTGTTTCAGATTATAGGATATTATTTAAAACCGATTGCAGCTTGTTGTTTTTAAAGTCAGTTATTTTCAGCCAGTAACCTCCCAACGCTGCCAGTTTGGGCTGGGTGGGCTCCGCGCATGCCGAGGCTGGGAGAAGGGGAGAGGGGCAGCCGAAGCCGGGGGCACGGGCGCTGTGCTGCCGTGCCTCATGCGCTCCGCACGGTTCCCACCCCGCTGCTCACTCCCTGGTTATTCCCTTCACTTTCCTAAATCTTACAAGTTTTCTCTTCCATAAATCATCAGTTCCCCTTCCTAGCAATTAATCATTTTTTTGTTCTATATTTAATCCTTCCCATTCATCAACTCTCTCGCGTGTTAGTCTTCCAATAATAGAGGAGCTGTGTGCATTTCTGTGCCAGTTCAGATCCCTGTCCGTATACCCCAATTTCCTCTCTTTATTTTGGTGACCAGCAGCAAGATGCGGCAGAGGAAAGAGCGATATTCCTGCCCCACCTTGAATGGCAAGAACAACATCCTGACAGCCTGTGGTGGCTTCACCCTTTCATTATTGGGTCAAGACTGAAGCATGAGGCGGTTATGTTCTTTTCCAAGGTCTTGCTGCGATGGGAAACTCGTGTGCAGTCCCTTTTTGAATCCAGCTGGGCTCTTGGCCTCCCCTGGTATAAAGGGGAAGTAATTACTGTTGGGTAAATTGCATGTTGTGTAGAAAATAGTTTCTTTTACATGTGTTGGCTTTTTATTTGGTTGTAGTTTATCTTCTGCTTGTGTTACAAGATAGAGAAGCACAGTCTCCTGTTTTATCTTACCAGTTGATTTCCTCAAACACGTATTTTAAGCAGACCAAATGGAGCGTGTTATCCAGAGCCGGAGCACGCTTTCCTCCCGCTCAGCAGCTGCGGCTCCAAGGGTCTTGGCTGCCTCCTCTTTCTTTTCGCCCCTTGGGGCTGGGGTGCCCCTGCTCAGCGCCCAGGCACGGGGTGCCTGGCTGTCCTGCCACCCTGGAGGGCAACCCAAGCCATCCCCAGTGGCACTGCCGACTGCCACTTAAATTGGAGAGGTGTTTCTGAAATGATTTAAAAGCCATCGCTGTGTTTCACGCGCCGAGGGGGGCGTTGACAAAGCACGGGAGAGGTGTCTGTCGGCTGAGCGGTCTGGTTGAACGGTGGCTCTTTGGTCCCAAGATAAACCTGCAGCACATACATAGACTCCTGTCTGCTTCGTTTTCCTTGTATGTATGAATTCTACAGAAAAGCTACATCGTGTTTCTTAAGCGATTCTTTGAACCAGCCCATGGCTTAGAAACGCTTGGCGAGGATGATGAGGGGATGTGCTGAGGTATTGACACCTGCAGCAGCAGTTGGGAACGAAAGACCCGGAGCCCTGTGTCCAGCAGGGTCCAGCGCCCTAAGGGACAAACCTGGCCCGGAGAACCTACGAGAGGGTACGTCGAGAGGATTTGTAGCTCTGCATTTGAATGCGTGCATGCGATGGTGTATCTTTGACAGCACGGGCTGCCTGCTTCTCTTACCGTTCCAGGACTTACTCAGGCATCTGCGTAACTTCCCACCTCTCGACTGCAGGTTGATAGTGGTGCGCTTTGTGGGCTTGCGTGGGTAAATTCTCTATAGTACATAGTGTTGCTCTGCTTTTAACATGTATACATAACTGCTCAGATAAAATAAATTCATTGTACCTCGCTGCAGCTGTCAGTGAAAGGAAATTGTGTGTTTTTCCCTTGAGTGTTGGGATGGTTTTTTTCGTCTTTCTTTCTTTGAAAGCCTTAGTAGCATGCTACTTTTTAGATCTCTTTCTTTCTTTATGGAGGAAAAATCACTTTCTGCTTTTCTTACGTTCAGAATTATGCAAAGCAGTTGCTGAACACAAACATGCAACAGTAAATGCCATAGAAATGTACTCTACAAAGATTCTACCATTAACCACACCAAACAGAACAAAAATGCAAGGTTCTTCAAATCGGTCACATGCAGGAAGTGACATTTAAATTCTTACTCATTTAAAATTAAGACGTCTTACCATTTTCCTCTTTTAAAGTGTTGAAGATTTTCCATTAGTTAAAGGGTTCTCTTGCAAGCCTTCAAGAATAAGTTTTTCCTTTTTTTTTTTTTTTTTTGAGAGGCTTGAGCTATTGGGCTTTTTTAAGATGATGGTATCAGTGTAACAGTTTTAATGAGGACTGTGTAGATTTAATGGGCTATTTGAGAACCTGTGTTAGAGGACTGACCTCAGAAGCATTAGGAAGTGGTAGTCCCACTGCTTATCTTTACACTTCATAAAAAGCATTGTTTAATTCTTGGAAGGAGAGGGTGTTTCAGTCTTGCTCAGTTTTTTTTCTGGTTTTGTTCTGGTTTACTTTGCTTCTGTTGATGTTTTTCCTGGTCCCATTCAGTGCTGGAATATAGTATTGAAATAACTGTGTGGTTTATGGCTTTTACTCCCAAGTTTTTCATTTTTTCATCATGTGGAAGCCTCATGTTGAATCTCCCGTAAACAGATTTTCTTGAATCCAAACAAAAAATGAGGGCTGTGACATGCAACCAGTTTTGGCAGTGAAATCAGGGTCAAAGCCACTTGCACACATCCAGTCCCGGTGGCGATGAGTTTGGGCTTGATGTTCCCCGCTGCTCCTGGCTGAGCTCGCGTCCCAACGGCAAATGATGCTCAGGACTCCCCTGGATGGCGAGCTGAGCTGTCGGTCCCCTCCGCCATTCGAGTCGTCTGAAAAGCTTTTTCTCCTTCCTTTTTGAAGGAGCGTTGCTGGAGTAAACAGCTGCCCTTCCTCTTTCTTTGGCTCGCTGATCCTTCCGCATGCGGGGTACGCTGTGGGTTGAACACAACTGTCGATGCTTTTCTGAAGCGTGAAAGGACAATGCGTTTGTGTCGTTTCTCGAGCATCTGCCAGAAGTGTTTATTAGATAGTGCTGAAGTGCTGGGATGTTACCCCAGTCACTTAAATTCTGTACTTAACAGCATTTCTCCATTGCTAGGGTTGAAAACAGAACCGCCAAATTGGAAATATGAACTCTCTTTCAAATGAAATATAAAATTTAATGTACTTTTAGCTGGTAAAATTATCACAGTTGCTAATCGGTATAATTTTTATCATTACTGTTGAATCTTGTTTATCAGAATATGTTCCTTTTATCTACCACTTCTCCACAGCATCATGGAAAAATAAGAATTTATCTCCTGTGCATCTTCTGAGTATTATTCTGTCGACCAGAAGCATCTCTCTGGTATTCTGGAAGTATTGGAAGATTTTAAATTACGGTCTATTAAGGAAAAAAATGATTAAAAGATACTCTATTAAAAAAAAAAAAAAAAGCTAAAATCCTGTTAAATAATTAAGATGCTTTGGGCTTTATCAGGATTGACAGTGTTCTTACCATAATATACATATGCAAAAACTGTAAGAAGTTTAATATTTTATAGGAAGGATAACTCCAAAACCCAAATCTGCTGGCTTGTTTCTATGGTAACAAATATTGAAATATGTCTAGCCAACACTGTAGGTTCCCCCCCCATTTAATTTCTGTCTGTGGGTTCTAGGAATTCATTAAAACTGTAGAATCCTTTCAAAATTGGTACATTCTGTTGTAAAATTCCTTAAGATTAATGTTGAGCATAACTTTAAGTTTAAACATAAACATTTCTTTGAAGGAGATTTCTTAGCAAGTGAGGGATTAGAGTTATATTTCTAAGACTGTATGCTCATTGGTCTGGTATTTTTGTTCTTCATTGGCAAAGTTGAATTTTTTTTTGTCTGAGCATGACTATACTTAAAAAATGGAATTTCAGTCTATAGATTCTGCTGAAAATATTAAAGGCTGCTTAACTGGAATGGTCTGGCTGGAAGACAACAACAGCATGAAGTCAGCACCTGCAGAATTGAATTTAGTGGCCGGGATCTCTTGGCCAGAGCTACTTCGTAGGGGTCTTGTCCTACTCTTAATATTAAAATGATGACTTACTGGGAGCTTCAGCCTTCATTTCAATTAATTGTGCTTAAGTTTTTGTTCATTGCAGAGTACTTTCTAGGTATCTGATTTAAGCCATTTTGTGTCTGACATCTTCTGGTTGTTTTTCTTTTGAGGGCAGCCCGGTGGTGTTGGTAAGTAATCTGAAGTGTTGGCTGTGAGTTTCCGTTTCCCCAGTGGTAACTCTCAAACCACAAGCACCTAGTCCCAGCAGTAAGAGAAGAATTTTGAGACTTTGAAGTGAAACATCAGGTTGATAGAACATTTTGCATCTGGTTGACTAGCCAGCATTAGATGCAGCTGGAAGCATAAAGGCTTCCTCCCTCCGCCTGCGGGGACTCTGGTTTCTGCTGGGATGTAGTAAAGATAATGAGGCAACAGAAAGAAAATTTCAGAAACTGAGATTTGCGCTTAACAGCTGTGTTTCAGGAGCCCATGCTTATGGACCAAATGCATGTTTTCTTACAGGGCTAATAGCATCCAACCTTTTTTCCTCAAAGAGACTTATAGCTGGGGACTTGGAAATCAGACCCAGCAACCTTAACCGATGCCCTGAAGGGCAGGGAGGTGCAGCTGGAACCAGTAACTGAAGTGCTCAACGAAGGCAGAAGGCACGGTTCCGAAAAAGTGAAGTTCGTTCGTTCGCATTCTGCTGAGTACGAATAAGGGATAAGGAAGAAAGTGGAATATTTAACAGGCAAAGAATTATCTTCCGATATGGAAGTGGGATATTTAACAGGCAGGGATTTATCTCCACGGTCCTGTGCGGGACTGAGTAGTTTCAGTGCTGAGCTCGAGGCTGGAGCAGGCAGTGCTTTGCTGCGAGAGCCAGGAGATTTGGCAGCTCTGCTCCTCAGACAGAGCTAGGCTGAAAGAAGGGGGCAGAGCACCTGCACAAGTAAACGTCAGAACAAAACAACAGGCAAAAATGTATTCAGCGGGACCGTGAGCAAAACACCCTGCAACCTCACAAGCCCTGGGTAAATCTCCAAAACCTCCTCTTATGATTGCAAGGATTCTGTAGAAAAAGCATTGAGGCAGCATTC
Organism: Phaethon aethereus; assembly: GCF_964289735.1. Classification (NCBI taxonomy): domain Eukaryota; kingdom Metazoa; phylum Chordata; class Aves; order Phaethontiformes; family Phaethontidae; genus Phaethon; species Phaethon aethereus. The sequence goes on along the minus strand of NC_138576.1, from coordinate 42,756,650 downwards.
AGTGAAGAAGTTGCTTTGGGTTGGGTATGGGAGGCATGCAGTCAAGGACAGCAATGTCCACCCTCAGCAATATTTTGAACTCTCCAGGCTTCATCCCAAGTCCATGGAAAGATGATTTCTCTCTGCTTGCCTTTTTTCTTTTTTTTTTTCCCCTTTTTTCCTTTTTTTTTTCTTTTTATGATGATTTCTCCCTTCTTTTTTGAAAAAGAAATGCAAACAACCTTCAATTTTGTAACTACAAGATGAAACTTGGCTTCTTAGGACAAAGATGTGAAGTCTCTATGCATTTGTAGAGTGCCTAGTGCAGGGAGGGTAGTGGCTGGGGCCCCTGGGACCTGAGGCGAAAGTGAGTTTTTTTGTTATTTTTTTTTTAATCCAAACACAAATTCTGAGAAAAGAAACTTCTTAATGAAAATGATGCAAGACTTGCTACAAACAACTGAAAAAAGTTTGTGCTTTAATTTCTTGGGTTGAATGTGGAACTTGGTGAAACCACAGATGTACTCCAGCCCAAACTTTTTTCCTTTAAAATAATCCATTTTTCTTGAATAGGTACAAGAATATATAACAGAATGATTTCTGTTTCAAGGCTTTCTCACATCATACCGATGGACTTGTCAAATTTATTTTCTGGAAAAGTAGGCAGGCTCCTGCGCAAGCACGACACGCAAATTCATGAAGCGTTCCATCTTTTTTGGCGCTTCGGGACGCGGTGTAGTGGGCATGGTAGCGTTGGGTTGACGGTTGGACTTGATGATCTTAAAGGTCTTTTCCAACCTTGATGGTACTGTGATTCTGTGATTGAGAGCAGGGTTATACGTATGCGTGGAAGCGTATGTGTGAATACCCCCGTTGCATTAGGCTTGTAATCTTCCGCAGGCAGGGCAAGCCTGCTCACTAGAGCACGGCCACTTGGTAGCCGTCGGGAGCCTTTCATGATGGACAGATGTGTCCACACCAGTTCTTCCACCTTACTTTCAAAAACATCTGGTATATACCAGGGCCCTACACACCCTTTTTGACTCTCGGAGCTGTGAAATGAAAAAGCAACTTATATTCTTCTGTGATCGACTCTCACATTCTGACATGGTGTCTGTGCAATCAGGCACATCAGGTTAATACTTTTGACTCGCTCCTGCAAAAATACTGAAAAATACTTACCGTTGGGTTTAGGTGAACTGGTTACTAAAGTCCTGCAGAGGGTGAGTGTGCGCTGGGAGGACGCGCAGGTGAGAGGTAGGATGCCAGCGGTTATATGGTCTGTTTGGCACAAGATGAAGGCAGAGCTGAAGCCGAGATTGCCGCTATTAACCTTCACGGCGTTTGCGCAGAAGAGGAGTTGGTATCTTTTGCAGACCGAATGTTGGTATTTCGCTTAACATAAGCAGTCCTGTAGGAAGATGCATACCAGACGATTAAAAAATAATAGTCAGCATGAGTGCGCGCAGAGAAAACCTGCTTTGATACGGGAGCGTTTCTTTCCTGCAGGAGTTACATTAGCCCCTCGCGACAGGAGACATGAGGGTTTGTAGAACTCTATTTGTTTTAAATCTCTCCGAGTGCTTAGTGCTGTCCTGATAGCGGGGGGAAATTTTTTTGTGATGGCTTTTTTGGAGACCTGCAGTTTGGAATAGAAGATGGATGGTACAACTCCGTAAGGACTTTCATGGGATATTCCCAACCATAATGATACCAAGAGCCTGTCTCCCTGCCCCATTTTCCTGCTGATGAAAAATCTGGTTTCTTATATTTGAGTCCTCTGGAGGCAAAATTTCGAGAGGTCAAGGATGGCTCTGTTGCAGCTTCTTTTCTGTCCTCAATTCCCTAGCCTTATGGCGGAGTGTTTTTCTCTATAGGTACTTCTGCCATGCTGATTAGAGAGAGAAAATATTTAGCTTAACCCTGAGGCAGCTGAAATCTTGTGCTGGATTAATTAAAAAGTAGTGCTATGCCCTCCGCAGCAGCAGAGCTGCTCTTGTGGGGCCAGAGGACTCCGATCCCTGCCTGCGAAGGTGCCTGCCTGCGAAGGTCCCTGCCGTCAGCAGGGGATCCCTGCCCGGGGGGCGAGCGGGTATCGGCTCCCAGATCTGCCACGCAGCTCCCGGAGCTGGATTTTGCCTGCAGCGCTCTGTTTATAAGGGAGCCGTTCCACTGCTGGAGTGTTTTATTTTCTAAAGTTGTTTCAACTCCCTTTTCCATCCGGGGGGGGGGGGGGGGAAGGCCCTTTGGAAGAGGGGCTAGGTAACAGTGCTGTGCGTTTCTCCTCCATGTTACGTACTTCGTACAAGTTAAAAGGCTCGTTCTGCCTTTCATCTTGCAGACTGTTTTCTGCAGATATTTCCTAACTTTTCCCATGACGTTTTCGCCTGGTTCTTCAGAAGATTGTACGGACTGAAAGAGACTATTGTTTCCGCAAGAACACAAGCATGTGCGCATTGGCTAATCTGGTTGGTACAGGATTTCGGGAGTGGGTGTTGGACTGAGGAACAGGGCTGGGATGTGTGTGGCTATGAATTCTTGCGAACGGTGTGCTCTCTTATTCGGTAAATAATACCGCGTTTCACTTTCTAGGTTCGTCAGTCGTGTTTCTCCAAAAGTTGAACTCCAGTACCATGAGATGTAAACAAGGAAATGGCGTACAGGAAGATTGCAAAAGCTTTGGTTAACAGAGATTGGAGAGCAGGTTCGGTTTTCAGTCCTGCGCCTGGATAGGTATCAGCTACTCGACTGCGCGGAGACTCAGCACATTTGTTTTTCACAAGCATCATAGGTCTAAAATTGATACTTTGGTGTCGTTCTTGCTTTCTCCTTCCCCACGTTTGGGTTTTCATTTTTGAAGTACAGGGTAGGCAACAAGTACTTTTTAGCCTGGTGTTTAGGAGGCAGACTTTGGCAATCAAGGTGCATTTGCCAGCTCTTGAGACACTGCAGTCTGAACCTGGTGTTGACAACAAACTCTTTCTGCAAAGCGGTTTGCATACACTTTATGATACGTTGGGCTTTCTTTAATCGGATGGTATCATCAGGGAAGAAAGAAACCACCAGTGGTTGGTTTTGTTTTACACCCAGGATCTTGTCCAGATGCAATTTCGCTGCAGATTTGTTTCCCCTTTCGGGAGCGTTACCTAGAAGATGGTGCTGGGAGAACTCCAGCTTCCTGGTAGTGACCCAGATCTCTGCTGGCGATGAGATCTCATCTCCGCTGGGCACAGAGCGAGAACGGCAGTTGCGTTTTTGACTGCTGATCCGCGGGCATGTTCCCATACGGTGTTTCCAAGCTCGTCAGCAGCCTTGCAGCGCCTTGCTGATTGCTGCTGACGTGCCCACGTCTGGCGGCGAAAGGCGGGATTTTCCTCCACGTCTGGTTTCATGTAGGTCTCGTAAGAGGGTGTGAGGCAACTCCAGGGTGTTTTTACATACTACTTTATGTATGTGTGAGACAGCATAAAGAACTTTGGAGTTTTTTTAGCAGCAACAATATTGTATAACTGACAATTTGCCGTGCCTCCATTTTCATGCAGTTTCCTTGCTTGGCCAGGAGTAATTGCTGCTTGTGAGTGACTCCTTGGAACTAGAGGATGCAGGCTGGCAAGGCTGAGGCTTACCGGTAATTTAAGAATTGTTTTGCTGATGGAATTTGTCTGGCTGAGATACTTTTTGACTGGTGCAGAGGAATTCCTGGGTGTTGATAAAACCACTTGACCATAGCCAATTTTGTAAGAGGATAGGGAAGAGAGACTGTGAAGTGAGGAAGAGTCAAGGATTTGTCTGGTTCCTTTTCATCTACGGGCTGTTGTCTTTAGCAAAGAGCTTACAGCCTTGCCCATAGTTACATGTGTTTGCAGACCTCTGGACCAAACTGCTGTGTTGGCTCTCCTTGAAGGGTTTTTCCGATGCTTCTATCGGACACAACTTGGGTCAACTACCTTGCTTCACAGACCACCTCACTGCTTGCCCAAGTGATGTTTCTGAATTTGCACCTCCCTTTCAGTAGCTTGTGGGTACGGTAGCGACTGCTGGAACCAGTCTATGAAGCTGCCTTCTCCAGTCCGAGACTCCTTTTGTGTTAGACAGCGTCCTTATTGCTATGGCCAGGAATATCTGAGCTGTGTTTTTGCTGACAGTTTTCTGCCCTGGGCTCCCAAGGATTGGATGTAGGGCAATTTGGAGGGTTCCTAGCAGTAGAACTCCCTATTTACAGTCAGCGAGTTCATTAGAGCCCTAAATTATTTACCTTAAAGAATTCAAGCCCTGAATTATTTACCTTTAAGGTCTGTCTTCCTGCATTGTACATTTGGTTGACTGTAGACCTGTGCTCTGTTATAAGCTATGAAAGTCTAAGGCAGCATGATGTCTAGGGCAATTTCAGCTATTTGCTGTTAATTTTATTTTCATACACAAATACATTACAATGTGTCATGGTTGGACTTGATGATCTTAAAGGTCTTTTCCAACCTCAATGATTCTGTGTGATTCTGTGATGTTATAACTAAGGTCAGAGCGCGGCTCGGTGAGATACAAAAAGGACTCGTGCAGACCTAATTTTAAGTCTTGTGAACGCATGGACAGTTCTCGATTACGTGACGGCACCCTGGTCTTTCCGCCAGTCCCCTGCCTGACGCTGAGCGTACAGCTGTAGCTGCAAGCCCTGGGCAAACGCCCTGTTCAGCATCTCGTTTTTTCCCTGCTGTTCCGTGTTTGGCCTCAGGCTTTTGTTTATGGCACACACTGCTCGAATCCGACTGATGAAGTTTGTCATTTCCTCACGAACTTTTTCTCTTTATCAGTGTCAGGCTTGAGGGTTTGACAGATGATTTGGGAAGCGTTGCCACTCCTTTGCAGTAGGAAAGTTAAAACAAGAGGACAAAGGACCTTGAGGATCTTACAGCCTTGCCGCTGAGATATCTCCATACTACATAGTATTTCGTATACGGGAAATACGGTTCCCTTTTGCTGCGAGCGTTCGTTAGTTTTGCTTGAGAGAAGCCAGGGTTTCAGGTCGGTTGGGAACTCGCCATTAATGGCCGCTTGGGAGATGCTGGGTTTGAATGCCTGGAGCGGTGCCGCATCGGAGCCGCGTGGCAGCTCACCAAGGCACAGCTCCCCTGCCTGCACGCTGAGAGGGGTGGCGGGGAGCGGCGAGGTGGCCGCCATCTTTGCTGCCAAGGACTGTCGGAGTCGTCCTGCGCTCTGATTCCATAGCCCCGATGCACGGCTCGGGTATGTGCGGCGTGCCCAGCGCGGCAGGGCGTCCGCTTGCGGCAGGAGCAGGCAAAGGGAGCCGCTGCGGGCTGTTTCCCTCCCTTCTCAGTGCTTCCACTCATCGGTGTTGCAACGTAGCTTTGGCACACCAAAGGAAAAAGAAAAGGAGCAAAGAAATGGCGAACGGCGTCCACTGGCGTTGTGGAGACTTGAATGCAACGCGTTGGCAGTGCTGCAGCTGTGCAGCCACCGCATGGACCTACCGCAGCGCTCTGTGCCTAACCAGGTTGCCACTCTGTCCCCATCCCACCTCCAATTTTCCATTAAATTCCATTTTTCCATTAAATTTTCCAATTTAAGTGAAATTCCTTGTTTTGACATGTTTTTCCCTGCCGTCCCTTGGCCCAGCTCTTGGCTGCTCTGTGCTGAGTGTACATGGCTCCAGGCTGCTGGGGCTGTGGCAGGGAGGTCACCTGGAGCAGGAGAGAGGGCTTAATCCCTGTCCTTGCTCGGGAGGTGGCCCTGCCCAGTCTGGAGCAGATGCCAGGGGCAAAGGCCACCTCTGTCCTTCCTCAGCCCTGGACTAGACCATGCTCTTTGCTTCGCGTGGCGCCTGGCAAGTCCCAGGTTTGAAATCTCTGTTCCAGAGGTTGCCAGAATTTGCTGAGTCTTTGCAGTCACTTTTTTGGGAATGGCCCAGTCGGACCACTGCAACTGAAACCTTGCAGTAGAACTTTGGGGCAGACATCCACCTTGACGATGCCAAGTGCCCGAGCCCTGGAATCGCAGGAAGGGTATCACAGCCGTATCCCCCACCCCATGCTCCGTGGCCGTGTGTACTCCGTGCGCCCTTGTGGAGGTAGGGAAGGGATCACGTACAGATGGTTGAGTTGCATCTCCTTAAGTGAAGGGTTTTGTTGTGTTTGCTTTTCAGAGAAAGCAATGAAATACTGACGTTAATGGCATTTCCAGTACTGAAAATCCAGTTGCATTTTTTTCTTTACTTACGATGTGTCTTCTGGCCATTCAGAGAGGCTGGTGGGGTTTTTTTGACGTTTTATCTTCGGTTGGGTTTCTACCATACAGGCTTTTTTCTTCCTTCTTTAAGTATGGAAAATTTCTTATATGTAGTATACATTTTGGTTCATCAGTGTGTTGGTGGGAGAACTTGACACTGAACTTTAAAGCTACTAATACATGAAGTGAGGAGTAAAAACAGACACTAAAAGACATTTTTGAGAATTTTAAGCGGAGCCACTATTTAAGTAATGTTGTAGGTGCAGAGTTCAGGGAAACTGTACGATTAAGTAATTTACTGTCGAAGTAATTTTGCGAGTAGTATTTTTACATTGCTGCTGTGGTTATGGGTGGCTTGTATTTACTGTTGAAACAAAACGAAACTTAAGCAGCTCTGTCTTCCCCTGTATTTCTGCTTTTGGTGGCACTGAGTATCTGCTTGGCGTTGGTGCCCATGCTGCCAGGCAGGGTGCCCCAGGGAGAGGGCAGAGGATTGGGGCGCAGAGTGCTGTGTTCTCCTGCGCAGATCTACAGGGGATGGGCTGTGGTACCTCAGCTGCCCTCTACAAATTGCTCTCTGTTGCTTCTGCTTGGTCAATGAGCAATTTTGTGGAAAGGACTTTTTCTTGTTTAATATTTTTATGACACATGGCAGGAAAAAAAACCCAAAACCTAAATATCTGCTGGGAAAGCGAACTGCTGTAATGCAAATATTAGATAATCATGTGTGGTTAATCAATTTTCTCTTTTGTGTTGTTTTTCACCCAGAGCGATGAGGCAAGAGAGAAATTTTTAAAAACAGAAAAATGTGATTGCGAAAGCATCATTGCTGGCAGGAGGACTTGGTGGATTCAGGTAATAATGTGACACTGCTTTTTATTATGCTTTAAAAACTGGCTGGGTTTCCAGCTGACAGTGGCCCTTTGTCAGGGACCGAGGAGTAGAGGAAGGTGACAAGGTATAACAAGACCCAGTGGATGGCTGTTAAATTAATTCTGACCAGGCGAAGAGGGTGAGAGTGTTCCCGCAGCACGGGTGATTGCTGAGTAGGACAACATTGCTGGGGCTGCAGTAGCTTCCTTACTTATGTCAGGCTGTTAAATCTGAGGCTGTTGTTTTTTTTAATTTTTGTTATGTTTTTTTTTTTTACCCTAAGAGATTCTCTAATTCAACCTCTTACAGCTGTGTCAATGTAGGCAGGGAAGCTCCATGCCCGTTTTATGAAGAGGGTCAAATGATTAGCTGCCCCTTCAGACTCCACAACTCTGAATCTATGAATATTTCCCTTGAATTCCCCCTTTTAAAAGATTTCTGGATCAGAGATCATTATCTGCTAAAAAGACCCGGACCTAGACCTTTATTGCTTTAGAGGACTACTGCTGGCTGTTTTCTGTGTGTGAACGAAGACAGTTTCATGTTGTGTGGCTGTAGGGAGCCTAACGTGTGATGTTTAAGCACGCTAGTAATATGTTTGCAACAATCTTATCTTAAAATAATGGACTTCAACATAGTTAGATCCTATTTAGTAGGAAATGTTGCTAGCTAAAATGCATTTCTTATGTTTTTAATCATTTTAATTATTTCCCTCACTGAGGAGGAGTGGAAGATAAAGGGGGGGAGTTTACAGTGCTAATTGCACTCCACATTTGTAATTGGGGCCAGATCCTACCCTCAAACTTCTTAGGCAATCCCAGTGAAGTCATCAGGCTTTTCACAAGCATCTGGGTTTTCCCCACGTGTATTTGATTCCAGGATAAGGGCCCTCAGCTTGCTTTTTCGTGCACTGATTTCTCACACGTGTGAAGAGGTTTGAAAAACATGCATCTTTTCCAATGTAGCCTCTCGGTTTCCAGCGCCCATTGGAGAGGTCCTGCAGTATTTTACCGAGAAGTAGATCAGCAGAGCTAGTTGCCGTAGACTGAGCTGTTTTTAAGTGGAGAGTCCTTTGCGTTTTCTTTGTTAAGTGCTAGGTGGGAAAAAAGCAGTTGTGGCTTTGCATTCCCATATTCACAACCAAGAAGGACTTTAAAATAGCCTGTGAATGGGTGTGGATTTGATATTTCCTAGAGCCAGCTTCTCTTTAATATTAAATGCATACTCTGGGAAGATAGTTGCTGTATCAACATTGGTATAATGGCACATTATTAAAAAATCAATATCCAGTCATAGCAACGAGTCCTGGCGTAAGCAGTTGGGCGCTTACAGCTGCAATTTGTATGTATTTGCAAATGTAATGGGCTTTTTTTTCTTGTAGCACTGGTAACTTGGATAAACGCTATATGTGTGACTCATTGCAGAGTATAAACTTATTTTAAAGGAGCAAGTGTGGGATTTGCTGAATATCCTATTGCTTGCATCCCTGAATACTTGCATTAGGTCATGGTTAATCTTAAATTGGCCAACCTGGGAGGAAAATTACTGCTGATCTCCCACAGGTGACTTCAGAAATAAACAGAAGGATGGAAGTGCTTTAAAAACATAAATAGTAGTTAGAATTCATAAAATCAAAAAGCAAACATATGGTAAAAGGTCTTCTAAAATACAACACTTGAAAGCTTTTTTTATAGTTTCAGAAAGAGCTTGTTTAGTTGTCACAGGAAAAGTAAATATTTTCATTCCTTTTTTTTTTCATCTCATTCCATTCCTTTTTCTTTTTCTCTTTTTCTCCCCCCGCTTTTTTTTTTACTTTTTTCCCCCTGGAATCTTCTTATGTTGATGGGATGGGGGACCAACACCGAGTGTGCCTCGAAAGCCCTGTTTGGAGGCAGGAGATAACGCTGCTAATTGTCCTCCTGTTGTTAGGTTCGTTCTTGAAGTCCTTCTGCAGCGTCGGGATGGAGTGGCTGTAGTCCAAACTGAACGCTCCTTGTGCGCGTGTGTGCGTGGACGAGACGCGGTGGGCACTGCACCGGCTCCCAGACCGGTCGAGAACGTGCCTATTTTTTGAGGCGGTACCCCAAGCATCGACGCTGAGCAATGCGATCCCTGTGTGCATGCGCCGGGGCCCGAGCTCAACGGGGGCCGGCATGCCTCGGCATCCCCGCTCTTCTGCCGCGGTCCCCGGCGCTTCGAGCGTCGCGGCAGGGAGGTGAGGCTGCCGCTTGAAAAGGGGCACAGGAGGAAGACGGGGAGCGGAGGAGTGGGGGGCCGGGCGGGAAGGGGGAGCCGGGGAGGAAGACGCGGCTCCAGAGGGAAATACTCTGTGCTTTGCAGTTGCTTGTGTGGATAGAAACCAGATGGTGCGCTGGAACACCCGCTCGCTCGGGCGGCGGCGGAGCCAAACATATGGTTAATGGTTAGGAGAAAGAGCTTTGCGAGCCAGGGCTTTGCTGACTGCCTCGCATTACAGATTGTTGCAGTGTGTCATTACATTGCCAAACTAAGTGCTTAATACCCGCTGCGGGCGCTGGGCAGGCATTTGCAGGGAGGATGCTGAGGCTCCCCAGGCAGGGCGGGAGGCTGACATCACGTGCGTCCCCCCGCCACACCCCCCACGCCCCCCTTCCCCGCTGGAAACGCCGTAAATCTCCCCTTTTACAAGCTGAAAGCCTACAGCAGGCAGTCTTCCCGTTCTGCGTGTCTTTAATCCGTTTATTTCGAAGAGTGTATGGTTGGTTTTGCCCTTTGGTTTTTTTCACCTTCTCTTTATTTCGGGTGCCCGAGCCGCCAAGTCCACCTGAGGCTGCAGCACCCCGTCCACACGCCCGGCATCCCAAGCTCCTGCCCTGGGAGCTTTGGCGACACCAGGCCCGTGTTATCTAAGGAACTGCTGAGCTCATTCATCTCCTTTTCACGGCCCGCTTCCTTTTATTTTTAGCCAAATCCGTCAGGCCTGACAGGCGGGTAATTTGAGCCAGAGAAAGGGCAAAGCTCCAGGTCCTTTCCACAAAGCAATTCTTCTCCTCCCTCCTGGGAAGGCTCCAAACTTGGCCTGCTCCAGGCAGATGGATTTGTTGAGTCATGTGAGATCATTTACACAAAAACACAGCGAGGCAGTGAAAAGGAAAAAAAAAAAAAGGGGGGGGGGGGAGGAAAGAAAAAAAAGAAAAAAGGTGGGGGGGAAGGGGTGGGAGAGCGTGCGCTGCTGGGGCTGCTGCGAGCGTAGGAAATGTGCTGCGAGGCAGCTAGACAGAGGAATGCAGCAGATTCATTCTTGTATAAGGTAATGTCTCGTTCACAGTGCAGGGTGGAGCCAGCGCGGAGGAGAAATCACTCGAAAACAGATTACTCATCTAAAACAAAAATTCTTCTCAAAATAAATAATAATAATAATAAAAAAAAAAAAAACAAAAAACAAGCCAACCAACCAACGAGCAAGCCGCGCGCGCGGGCGCGCAACAAAGGCGGCGTTGTTGACAGCACCGGATTACAGTAGCGGTAAACTCCGGGCTGGGAGGTTGCTGGAAAATGAGTTTGCTCCGTGATGCAACCGGAGTTCGCTTTGTCTGGCCGCCAGCGCGAGCGGGGCGGCGGGGACGGGGAGCCCGGCGGCGGCAGCGCGCTTCGCTCCATCCAGGGATGGTTGCAGGCGGTGGGGAGGGATGGAGGGAGCGATGCGGGATCCCGAGCGGGCAGGCTGTGCTGGGGCATCATTAACAGCGAAAATGGGGGGGGGGGGGTGCATGGAGGGGGTGGGGGAGAGCCCCTTGTTTTGGTTTTGAACTGGTTGTGGCATGATCTTCGTTACATCAGGGAGTAAATTGCATTTATTCAGTTGGATGTTGATTTTGTTACCGTTTGCAACCTGAGCTAACCCCAGCGTGTTGGTTTTGCTTTTTTTGAGTGGGTGGTAAGAGGGAACATCAAACTTAGGGCTTTTTAGATCTTGATGCATCCTGGAGAATTAGGTTGGGTTAATTTATGCAGTGTTCTAACAAGATTCATTCAGACCTTTAAATAGACATGGACTGTATTTAAATATTATTAATATAACTTCCAGTTACTCCAGATTTCTTAGCAAGGCGGCATCTGAATATTAGTTTTTTGTCCCGATGATGATTAAAAATCAGAGTAGGAACAGAAACTGGAACTGGAAATTGGTGGAAAACATGTGCAATCAAACAAGTCCAATGCAATGCATTTCTTTAAACTCTCAGCTGCAGTTCAGGAACTCACGGGAGCACGTAAATGTGGGTTTGTATTTTAACTTGACCCTTTCTCCCGCTGAGCAGCACCTTCTGCAGACTCTGCAGCGGTGTCTGCTGAGGTGCTTTCCTCTGGGGATGGGAGGGTTTGGCTGGAGCTTGCCTCCCTCTACTTGACCTTGTCTTCCGTTTTTTTCTCCTCCTGCTTCTTTTTTACACTTTTGTCTGAAATTCGGCTCGCTTTCCCAACCCGCTTGCCCTGCCGGGCTGCCACTGAACACGTTCGGCATGGGATGAGCCTCCGCTTCTCGCGCTGCAAGTATTCTCTCACTTGGTGGAAACCCCTTGTCTTCTCTGTCTCTTGATCAGGCCGCCTCGTTAATTGTGTTGAAGGAGCACTTGGCAGCACCCCGAGTCCCGGCTGGGGTCCCGCGCCACGCAAGCCCGCGATGCGGTCCCTGCCCCTCAGCTTACAGCTGATGTCTGGGGTGAGGGTCGGCAGAGGGGCAAAAGTATAAGGGTGGGAAGTACAGCCAGGTTTGAGACCTAGGTCCTGCAATGAGCTGTGGCTGTGGCACGGCGGCTTTTAATGAGAATGGCTGTAGATCGTTCCGAGGTCCTCGGAAAGGTCCCAGAGAAGGACGGCGTTGTTAGTTATTCTGTTTGCGTAGTTGCTGTAACTTAACCCTCTTTCCCAAAATGCCCAATTATCCTACATTTTCTGTTGCTGTGAGCAACATTTCCCATAGTTAGCCAGAGCTGCAGTTCCAGTTAAATTCTCATTTTATAAAGCTAATCTCCCAGCAGTGGCTGTGGGATTTCCAAAAGAAAAGATGGTTGTGAGGAGCCAAAGTTTTTAAGATTTTTGCTTTAGTGGACAATTCTGCGTAATTCCACTGTTAACTATTCACGTTCATTATTGGTTGAAGGCTCTATAGCTCTATCTCTATTTACGGCACTTAGAAGAGTTGTAGTAGTTTTTTTAATTCCCCCGTTGAGTGCCCCACTCCCCAATATCTCTTTTTTCCGCTCCAAAGGTGCCGCGTGCCTTGCTTTTCGCATCTTTACGTCAGACATCCAGCCCAGCTAGACAGGTTTTGGGAACTGTTCATGACCTGACTATCAGGAAAATCAGCCTAACTCTTCCTTCCCCCTCTTTCACAGCCGCTCAACTTCCTCCCCTTCTTCTAAAATTGTGTTGTCTGTAAGATGCTATCAGCCCCATAGTTCTTTTATCTCGCTTCTCCTATCGCTTCCATTCTTCTGCTCCTACTACTTCTTCCTCTCTCTCACGATTAGACCAGAAATTTCTCTGCTGCCAGCATCTCCTCTCCTCACACGTACCGCGGCGCTGTATCCTTTGGGATCTGAGGAGGGATGAGTTTGGAGTTTGTACGTGTTGTGTCATGTCCCGCGCTTGGCTTCAGTTTGCACAGGTAGAGAGCACGTCTCTGGTAATTTTTCTTTCATTCCTGCCTTAAGCAACCAGCTTGCTCTCCACCTAGGTCGGAGGACGAGCAGGAGGTGCTCAGTGCCTCCTGCTGAGGTTGCTCTTTCCAAAGTGATGCACCTCATAGCTGGGGGTTTGCTTGCTTTCATCCAGGCTTGAGAGCACTATGTTTCCTTCCAAAGACCTTATTCTGCGCCCTAATTGTACAACCTTCCTTGGTCTGAAGTTGTGCCAAGGAGAGATGCTCTGGGAGCGAGGTAACCCTCTACTTTTGAGCTCAAATTTATCCTGCTTGACAGGATCGAATAGCAATTCCCTCCTGCAGAGAAGCTGGGCAAACTTTATTATTCTCTGCAGAAGGATCAGCAGACTGAGAGGTGATATCTAAGATGAGTGGGACAGTGACCTCCCTGTATCACAAGTGTCCGTTTATGAGACTTATGAAATAACCTCAAAATAAAAAAATCTCTAGCCTGACAGGTTCCCCCTCTGCAGAAAATCATAGAAGTTATGGTGTAGTGGTGGCAATTTCCTCTTCTTCGTGTATGCATCTACAGGGCATCCCAGGGGAGAGGCCAGATTTGTTCTAAACATACTAATCTAAATTTCCATGGAGGTTTTTTTAAGGCATTAAATCTATGTAAATTTTTCTCATCCAGCAATGAACTGGTGCAGCGGTGAAGCACAGGACTGTTTGTCATGTATTCGGAAACCTAGCCATTTTCTTGCTGTGGCCAAATCCCATTAACTGTGATTTCCCTGCTTCCTTTTTCCGCCTGTCGAACCTTCTGGATAGCGGCTTCTCTTAACAGCTTGTTTGGAGAATCTGCTCTCAAAATCTCCCAGCTACTCCACTCCTCTCAAAGCAAGGGAAACTCTGGGAGCGGCTTATCTCCTGCTCATCGGCTGACTTCCATTTCTGCTAGAAAGTCTCCATCAGCCATAGACTGAACAAGCTTAAATATCCTTCCCTTCCGTGCAGTCAAGTGCAGCAGAGGTAGAAGTCCTTTTGGAGATTAAACTTTGCCTGTTGATTTAGTGAGACATCAATCCAGGCAGCACAGCATGTATGAGATTGGCTTCTTTAATTCCCTTGGAGCATCCTTGGGCATCCTTGAGAGTTGTCTGAGCGTTTCTAGTGAGGATGTGTGAGCACCCTCTGACACTGCCCTTGCAGTAGCAGGTTTTTCAAGTTTGTGTTAAAAATATCAAGTTGTTTTAAGGCTCTGTTCACTCCATTAGCTTTTAGCTGGTAGTTCCTGTGGTGTTACTAGCTGCTAATGTGATCCTTTAGTTTTTTGCCTTGATTCTGTTATAAATTAAATTCATGTTGGCAAAAGCCACTTCTGATGACACACTGCAAAAAGATCTTTTTTTACCTGTTTGCAGCCTTTGTGTAATTAACGGGAACATACTGTTGCTCTCTGATAAATTCATTCATGTTTAATAGGTATTTGTGGGCCGTATTTGGCTTTAAGTGGCTGTATCACAGCTCATGAGGCATTTTGGTGGCTCAATAGCTGGGATTAGATGCTCCGGTTACTCATGCCAGTTGCTTTCCTGTGTACATACTGAACGGTGTGTGTTACACAAATATTTTTAGTTATAAGCTTGTCAGATTTGTTTAAGGAAAAGAGATGTCCTCATTTTTCAGAGATGTTTATCTGTAAGTGGGTGGAATTATATTAATTTTTTTTTTCTCAGTTGATCGAATTCTAAGTGCTAAAATGAAAGGCCGACTATTACTTGCAAAAGTAAGACTTGCTTTTGCAGGAATAGAACAATTTATCTTCTGTATCCGCTTCTCTAATTGCAGCCTGTAAATACGCTAGAGAGTCCCGCTAGTCAATGACTTCCTTACTGCAACCAGTAAAAAATCAGATTTAAAATGCATTTAACTGACGCTCAGTTCCACATTTAATACTTCTTGATTACTATGGTCACAGTATAAATAAATACATTTGATAGCTTACTTGATCATGCAAATGTGGAATGTCTTTCTCTTTCATCAGAATATTCCTTTTATCAAAGATGTCTGCTGTCATAGAGCCCGAAGCTGTTGATTAGGTAAAAGGGAACACCATATATGGGAAAATAAACCAGCAGCCACAATTTAGCTTCTTACTAGAAAATAATGAGATTTATTTGAGCAGCTCCAGCTTGTTGTTTCCTATTTGAATACTTCCTCAAAATTAATAATAAAATACTAAAAAATGAAGTTGTCCTGCCTTCTGGGAAGATGGCATAAATAATTAGCATGAGCTATCTGTCTACTTGTTTTTTGGGTTGGTGGGTTGTTGGTTTCCACGCAGTACCATGAACAGTACTACCATGAAGCTCCTGCGGTGGGCTTGGGCTGTGTGGGACCAACTCAAACTTGTCGCTGCCCTTCTCGATGCCATTCACTGTGATTAACGATGTCTGTATGGATGGCACAACCCAGAGGGTTATGACAAAATAGTTGTCTTCTCCTTGGACGCACCACTTGAGCCCGAGCTTCAGTGGAGCCCCTTCTGCAGCTGGTGATGTTGGAGGCAGCAGGACTGCGTGCCGCTCCCAGGGAGAACATCTTGCGTGGCACAACCAGACTTTCTCAGCTACGCTTTTTGAGAGCGAGAGGTTAAAAGGACAAGGGTAAACCACGGTCTGAAGCAGACTCTGGCATCTGGTGGGCCTGTTCTTGGGTGACACTCATTTGATTACGCAGCTCAAGTGCAGCGAGAGTTTCACCCCTGCCCACGGGCTGACAGTCACACGCCCAATGGGGAGTTATTTTTCTGCTGCGTTTTGCCCCGTGTGAGTGTTGTCATCGGAAATAACAGCAAATAAAGGGACAGAGGTTTATGGGGCATCATGGCCTGTTCACCGTTTAAAATAAATCTTCTGTGATTAATTCGTCATGGGGCAAAGGGGGAAAGGAGTTCATGCCCTAAACTCTGGAGAATTTTTAGTATTTAATGCTAATTTTAACCCTGAAGCATCAGTGAGTCAAGCAGAGCTCAAAGTGCTGCTTTTAGCCTTCATCAGGAAACATTGGATAGCATCGCTGGAGGAGTTGTGACGGTAGGGAGTTCCCACATGCGTGCAGCGGTACTTCTAGAAGAACCAAAGGTTGGTATTGCCAAATAGAAGTGGAGACACACACAAGTTGGTGACGCATATTTTGATTTTCAGTACAGTAGGTGGCAGGAGAGACAAAGCGACAGCTTGGCTGAGGTAGCTGCGTGTCCACATGCCGCAATAACAAATGAAAGCCGCACCACATGTACACCCAATGCCCTAGAAAAAATGTGATGTCATATTGCCAGATGCTTTTGTGAAGTCTGTCATCTGGTGTGATAAACACGAGGACATTAGAAGATGGGAATGTTAGAGGTGTACTGCAATGCCCGTGTTTAGTGCCAGGCTGCGCAGTGTGTCTTGTGTTTCTACAATGTCTTCTGGGCATCGGGAACTAAAGGTTTCACGGCAGCCTAAGCCAGTCCCAGTTATGGCTGTTCATCCTGTTTCTCTCCCCACAGTGTCCTTGGCCAGGACTTCCCCCATTTCCCTCGTGCACCGGCGTTGGTGCTTATGATGCCGTACCATGAGCTGCTTGATGGGGTGAATCCCGCCAACAGCTAACTAAACTAAATACGTGGTTGGATTTTGTGCAGCTCAGAAGAGCCATCCCACCTCATGCTCATGAAACTAGGGTTGAGGCAAAAAAGCAAGTGGTAAGAAAGAGGGACTGACGGCTTCAGGCTGCAGTGGAGCTGCACCTTTGATCTACCGACCCTGTCAAACAGGGTGGAAGAGGTACTTCTTTAATGGATAGTGAAGTAGATGCTGGAGATGTTTCTAAGCCACCATCTGATATTCTTGGACTTCTGATCTGCAGTTGGATAAAGTAACCTTTAAAGCCTGAAAAACATGTCCTTTCTAAGCATACAAGAGCCTTTCCTAATGGACAGGCAAACTGAAGAAATGAAATTAGTGGCTTTTTCCCTTCGCTCTCTTAGACGTACATCTCCTTTTTAAAGGTGAAAGGGATGTTCCTCATCCCACTTCAGTTAAGATGAACAGATCGTTTTCCTTTCTTATTTATGGGAGATTTGGCCTCCCATTGCACACAAGGACAAAATTTGCTCTGGTGCATGTGTAACGAGCAAAGCCAATGAGGTTGCATTTGTAAAACAGAGGTGATTTGGCTCAGGGTTTGTAGCTGGAGAAAGGAAGCACTTTTGTCCATTGATTTATAGGGAATTAGTGTATGGCTAGAACAGGTCCACCCATTTGCTGTGCTGTTTTTCCAGGGATTGGTCTCCAAAGGAGTTTTGGTCATGGTGGAAACAGCTTCATTGTGTAGGCCTGCCAGAGGGCATTGAATTTGCCTTATAGCCAAAAAGAGCGGACAGTATTTGATTCATACTTGTCAGAGGAACCTTTACTATGCGTACCAGCTTCCAGTGATGACCTTAGTCTTCCTTTAATATGTACTTGGACATAAGCTTTGAAATCTGGTATATGAAAACATGCAGTTGTGTGATGGCCTAAATTCTGCATATTCATTTGATGTGAAGCCCTGTTGAGCAGCTCCTCTTCATTACTTATATTCTCTTTTTGTGCCCACTGGTTTCGTAAGGTTTTTGTCAGCATTTTTTCAATACATTGATGTTGTTTTTCTCGCTGAAGTTGACTGAGAATTGAACTGGTGTTGAAGTTGTAAAACTGTCGCCGTGATGTAGTGGCAAGGACAAGACATCTGTTTAGGTACTTGCTCAGTTGTCTTTGCTGGAGAGCCAGACTGCCCCATAGGTAGAACCTGAGCACTTCTGGGCATCTCGAAGAGGATGAAGTATCACTCATCACTCTTGTACTGATGAGAAATGGAAGCAGGAACACAGTGATTTATTGAAGGTCATGGAGGAAATCTGAAAGGTTGGGCTCTAGGTCTCTTCCACCCCGCCCCAGGAAGCTGAATCCTGCGATTTCTAGTATGATGAAGTTTACTTCCTCTCCCCTGAGAAACAGGAGACTCTTCCCACTGGAAAGATAGCTGTTCTTATCACGGGAGGCACAGGCACGCATTTACAAATTTGGAACCAAGTTTAAGATCATTGCCACGAAAACCGGCACATTTAGAGAGCAGCCAGCTGTAGCTGTAGTGTGCAGTATTAAAAGGGGAAATGGTCTGAGGGGCACAAACAACAGTTAATAGCTGCTCTGTTGTTGCTTTACACACAACTCGGAGAGTTTAGTAGCTGGACCAGAGGAGGGACCTGGGCATACGACGAGTTTGAGCAGCTTTTGGGCTGCTCCATCCTTGCATCCATGGGCTGCAAGGGCAGGTGCTTTCTCATAGAAAAGCCATTTGTAAAGAATGGGGCCTTGTTGGACAAATTTTCCTTAAACAGGCTGGTATCTTGCAGATACTGATATGATGATTTAAATTTTACGGCTGCAAATAGTTAATAGTTAATTGTTTCTGTAACCAGGCTTAACTGTGGAGTGCTCTGCTTGGTGAAGAGAATCAGGAAGGAGTCCCTATTATTTTAAAGCAGTAGCTGTCTGAGGCTAATTATGAAAAACATGCCAAATTGAAATACTCATTTTTGAAATGAATTTCCATAAGCAGCTCATAGACAGGTTTACGCCACGCTGGAAGAAGCCTGACTGCACTTTAATGTAGATACCTGGATTGGTGATTAGGAAAAGATTGTTAAACAACTGGAATTTAAATGCCGGTATGGCTTCATTGTAATAATTTCCCCAAAGGCACATTGGTAATTCTTCTAAATAGAGAGTTTAATAGACTTTAATAATGTGTGCTTTGGAGACCCTATACACAAAGGAATAATACATAAAACATTCATTATGGGAAACTACTACCTTTGCATGTAACTAGGAATCTGTCGAAACAAAACTGGCGTGTTGTGTGTGGCAACACACCGTTGGGTGTTCATGGACAGAAGTCATTATTGCCACCTTACCTATCACTTCACCTGTTGTGTTTGAAGTTGCAGCCCATATGGTTTTAGCTAACAGTGAATGAATTATCCAAGGTAAACATCAGTTTATTTTCTGAGAAGTCCTTTGCTGGCAGGAGGGCCGTTGTGGTTCACAGGGCTTTGTTTTCCTTTGACATGCCTGTTCAGGGTCAAGAGAAGAGGTACCTGGTAGGAAATGCAGAATAACCCCATTTAAGAAATAAAATAAAATAAATAAAGAATAACAAAAAAGCAACCTTAGCAAGTGGCTCTAAGCGAGTTTAGCGTTGGATTTTGATTTGATTTCGCTCTGCTGCTGCTGAGGGCCCTGCTGGAGAACAGGCAAGGAGGAGGAAGGAGCAGATGCTTTTGGTAGAACAGTCAGGCATTTATCTCTTTTAATGAGGTAACATCATTAGTGCTGACAAAGTGCTGCAAATCAATACGTGTAATGGACTGCTGCTGTCTTTCAGTAGCGTAGGCTGTTGTACGTCTGAGCATTCAGATCTGCTGAATCACAGGTCAGGCTTTATCGCCTGCCTGATGCTGGTTTTGGGGGGGGGTTAAACCATTTTGTTTTTCTCCCTCCCTAATCTTTGCCTTTGATCTCCGAGAACTGGAGCACACCTCCAGGTTATGTGTTGGGGCAGGCAGAAGTGTACTGATTTTACAAGCATGGGAGCGCATTGAGATGCCGCGTACATCTGTGGTGGTGCAAGGACCTTCTCTTTAATTGGAAAGAGTGAGGTTACTAATGTCAGTGTGAGCCTGAGTCCTTCTGCCTAAAATGGCTGCAGGTTCTGGTTTGGGTGGTGGTTTTTTTTTTCCCCCTTGCCCTCTGCCTGCTTCCTTTAGAGCAGTGCTGTAATGTCAGCGACGCTCATCGTGTCAGCCGGTGGCACCGGTGACCCTGACGTTCAGCAACAAAGAGCTGCAGAAGAAAGGAGAGGACGAGGTGGCTGCGGCGCTGGACGAGGAGCCGCAGCGGATGGGGGGAAATCTGCCGGTCAGAGCATTTCTCTGTACAGAATCCATCGGTGTAAAAATAGTATGTTTGGTTGTCTGCAAAGGAGGAAACGAGAGGGATGTCAATGGAGATCCGTCCTTTATTCCTCACTTGTCAGAAGGTAAACATGACAGCACATGACTATAATAGTATGAAAATAACAAAAAAACCCCCAGCAAAACAAACCTAAGTTTGAAAAAGTCTGGAGGTTTTAATAATGTCTCTGTTAAAAATTACTTAATTCCCCCAGAAGTCCCATCAAGACCATGTCATCCTCCACCACAAACAGGTAACACAACCTGAACGTTTGAGGTACGCTGTCTGTTTATCGGAGGGCCCGGGAGTGACACTTGGGCATCCGTGCCGATTCCAGGAAAAGAGCCTGCCAGTAAAAAAGATTCATCTGACTAGATCACGCAGGTCAGAAAAAAAGTGGTTCCTCTTTCTTTTTTTATCTGCATGCCCCTCCCATCCTGGGCTTCCCAACACCTGCTTGTGGTGAAAGAATATAAACAGAATTGCAAGATTCCTCGGCATTAACTGTTGCCTGACAGCTCCAGCTAAGTACTGCAAGGTCATCTGGTTTTTCCTCCTTATTTTTGTTTCTTGCTCCCCACCACGCATCGACGGAGCCTCTGCACCGTCCCCAGGTGGTACCATCCCTGGTGGAAGACCTCCATGTACTTCTGCCCTGCCATAATCTGAAAGTCAGTCATGTTTGCCGGAGTTGATATGAATCCAGAGTTGGGGTCTCTCATTGCCCACCCCTCTCACGTTACCCTCGGACCGAGCCGGGGGACATGGCTGAGAGACAAATAGGGTCACAGCTGGTGGGGCCGCGTATTAGCAAGTGCTGAAATATCAACCAGTAGTAACGCCGCTGTGCATCGGATGGGTCGAGACTAGGTAAGGCCCTGTCAATACTTGTTACTTTTGTTCAATTTAATTGGTGTTCCCGCTGGAGAGATCAGAGGGGTACGCTTCAGTGACCCTCAGGGTTCAGTCAGCATTCCTCACGGATGAAATGAAAGCATCATTCCTGCAAAGCGACAGTCTCACTAGCGGTTTGTTACCTCGTGCTCTCAACCGTCTCGAACTGGCAGAAAGTAATGGCCAACAGATGTAGAAAAGGTATCGTCTTGGGACAGCTCTAAAGATCTTTTTTTGGTTTTCCCTCCACGCCTCCCAGAAAGTCCCTTTTATAAATCAGCGTTTCTGCATCACATACCAAAGCTTTTCTCTGCTATATTATTCCAACAGTGGAACCAAAGTTCACTTACCTCCCTTCCAAGGTTGGGTTTACAAAAACCTTACACACGTCTCCTCTCTCGCTGCAGGCACTCCAGTCCAATAAATAAATCCTTGGCTGAGTTTTACTGCCCTTTACCCAGTTAACTGAAAACAAATGCCTTCTGCTTTGTTAAAGGCAAGTCATGCCTACTTCTGTTGCTCCAGCCAGCAGAGTTTCTCAACCAGCTTGGCCTCTGAGGGACTGATTCCTTTTTAGTGACTCTGAAACAGTTACCAAATCTTTCTGTGATCGACCTATGAAAAGAAAATAACATAGTTGTAGGCTCTAAGGAGAGGAAATAGCTGGTCATACCCTTTCCCAAGACTACAGATGACCCACCTTTACTCTCCTTTCCTTAGTAAAACTGGGACGAAAGTCTTGTGATGGAAGGCGAAGGGACAGGGGATGGAAGGGTTTGAGAAAGAAAGAGCTGTTAGTATTACAGGCTCCTGTATTAAGATTGTCTACTCTTTTTTTTGCCGTGGATAGTGCATTCAAAATATTTTAGCACTGCATCTGCGCTTGGCACAGCTTCTCAAGAGGAGAAAGTACAGGGCTGCTCGTTAATATTTCAGAGCAGACATAGAGGTGATCCTGCCGCAGGCTTGGCTGCTCGTAAGGTTTGGTGGTTACCTCTCGTAGCAAATACAGGGCGAAGCGTTGATGGAGGAGGGCTGCTAGCGTGCAATGGCAGCAGTGGTGGGCCAAATCGTGTTTGCCCAACTTTCCTGGGTGGTCGCCTAGCTTGTACGCAGCACATGGAAATAGATCTTCTGGAATGTGAAACCGTGCCTTCTGCATTTCTCCCACAAGTATTTTATAGTTTTGACTGGCATGCGCAAAGGAAATGGAGAATAATAGAAGAAAAAACTTGCATAACCCTTCAGCTGTGCTTCCTTTCCATACCAAGGTTTTGCATTTAAAGTAAAAAGACCGGTCTGCGTTACTGTGTAAGTCTTTTCTTAAAGTTTAGTGAAGAGTTTTTTGGTAAATGAGTGAAGGGGTGTTTTTTTCTTTCCTTAAACTCATCTCCAGTTTAGATAGTGGATACTTCTGTGTGTCTTCATTCAGAGAAACTGGATCGATGTGGGTTTAGTGGTTGAGTAATCTGATTCTTAAAAATGCAAAAGATCCCTTTGTCCAAGATAGATTTATTTGATTCCTGGTTTTACAGAAATAGGTTGTGAAGGGATCTTGAGTGTTTGCGGATTTTTTTGGTTTTCTTTTCTTTTTAGTATTGATGTTATAAACCAGTAATTATCCATGCTTTTGTAAATCTCATACTTGAGTGCTGTACGCGGGATGAGAAGAGAAAAACGTATGACCAGCATCTCTCTTTCCTTGTTCTCTAGATGTGGCTGCCATCTACTCACTAGCTCTGTGATCATGGCTCTTAACGTTCGGTGTAAGATAGGAGCAGAATGTCTTTTGAATCCCTTCACGGAGAGAAAAGAGAGGTCCTTGCCAGCAGGACTCCTTTCTCCCTCAGGTTCAGCTGCACAGCCTGGAAAAGGCAGCCTGCACGCATAAGGAGTTGTCCGTTCAGAGCATGCTGAGGATCCAGCTTTTGTCCAGCTGTGAATCCACCATTTAAGGCTAAGACTCCTTCGTACTGCCAGAGAAGTCACCTCCCCATAGCAGTAGGATCTTTGCCCTAGAAGCGAGAGCCTAAAAAGACACAAACATTCGGAAGGGGCACTGGAGCAGTAATGGTACATATGTTAATGGCAGTAAGTGCAAGAGCATGGGGGATGAAGGGGCATGTGCGAGTCAAAAAGAAAATGTTTGCTTTTCCCCCAGGTCTGCCCTTGGAGATAGCCTCGTCCTCTAGGGATGTGGTCCTGGTTTTATGAGGGATGCCCAAGGGCGCAAGTCACTTAGCTTCTGAGCTTTGTAAATCTGGGGATAAGTGTTTTGTTGTTTGCAAGGTGCCTTGCAGTCCTCTGCTGGGAACGTGTAAAAAGTATACGTGTAAAAAATACCCCTGCCTTTGCAGTGGCTTTCGAATTAAATATCTTCTGTTTCATTGACACAATGGTTCCCTAGTCTGCTTTGTCAGCAGCTCACTGAGATGCTTCCCAGTGGCTTACAGCTCTTGGTTTCATCTGGCAAGAGCAACCTGTAATCCAGGGGTGTACAGGTAAGGGAGCCCTTCAGAGGCTTGTGGAAAAGCAACGATGCATTCAGCTTGATGCTTAGAGAAGATGAATATTCTGATGGTTTCCCACTGTGTCACACTCTTCCATTTCGAAAATTGTGGCTTGCGTTTTATCCTGTCAGTAGAAACCAGGCACTCCTCTAGGGCTCCTGGAGGAGACCAAGAAGGGTACACTTAATTGCTTTGTGAATGATGTGAAGTCTTGGAATGCAATCTAGCCATTGCTCATTAACTAGGTGAACCTATTAAACCTGGACAGCAAGCAGGACTGAGTCGGCCGCCCTTGATTGCAGGCAGCTAATGGAGCTTTGGGAGCAAGCTGTGACTGCAGAGCGGAATTGCCAGTAGACTCCCATCAACCTTCTCTGTTCTGAACTCTCCCTACACTCCATTTAGACTTTCTGGCTTGGAGACAGATGATTTCAGAGCAGCGAGGACGGGGGAAGGCGGAGGGTGGGGAGCATTGTCTTCCCAGCTACGTTAGCTTTGATCTGAAGTTAAAAGCGAACAAGAAGTCGAATGGCATCGGTAATTTGGCATTTAAACCTGCAGAAGCAGAGAGATTTGTCAGCTGGCTGTGGCTGGCTTTGATTATTGACTGGGTCTCGCACAGATGGTTCCACTACACCATGCTAAAACAAAAGAAAATGCCCAAATAATGTGACTTGGCCTCTCCTCGGTGTTTTTTAGCTCTGAGAGAATCAGCTGCTCTTACAAAGCACACATAGGTGGTTTGGTACTCATGAAATATAGCCTGTCTTGCAAAAGAGTGTGGTAGCACTTTCTTGCATCTTCATGCCACACTAGCAGCACAGAAGAAAACAAAATGCATTAAATGTTAACTGGATAATTGAGGATTTATTGGTTTGGGATTGTTGGTAGTTTTTTTTTTAGTAGCTGGAAGAAAAATGAACAGAGTTGGGATTTGCCCAGAAATTTGAGGTGTTTAACCTTTTAAATGCATGAGGGCCTCAACTGGAGATGGATACAGCCCTGGCTATGTAGCATTTACCTCCAGAGCACTCTTGGCGTTGCGCCGGGGCGTTGTTTTGGAGCAGTTTGTCCTGCTTCCTAAATTGCCAGCATCTCGTCCTTCAGCACTCGCATGCCTCCCCTCCAGTGGTACTTTGTGCCCAACCTTATTTACCTCGTGGGTTTTGCCAGGATCACAGCTTGGTGGTGTGGCTTTGGGCCCAGTCAGACCGTCTGTCAAGGAGAAGGGGAGGAGGAGGAGTGGTTTTGACATATTGCATGTAGAAGGGCACATCCAAATGTGCTTTGAAATCTTTGTTCTACTTGCTTGTTTGACACTTTTAAGCTGCTTTATATTGTGGATTTTTTTCCGTTGTTTTGCCTTAATTCCCACATTGTGGAGAGATCGTTTCATTTCTAGTCTGGATTTGTACATTTTGTTTGTGCTGCTGGCAGATCCTATCAACACCCACTTTTCTGTGATATTTAAACTTTAAAAGATAAAATAAAAATCTTTATTGTCATAGAACACTGACTTGCTTGTAAAATAGTTCCATATACCAGAGATGCTATTTAAAAATATTGTAGGAGTCTAGTAATACATTAGCATTTTATGCATTTCACTCTGAGCAGTCCCAAAGTACTTAAACTGTAGTGCACACACGCAACCCTGCTGAGATGAAGTCCCTAGGACAAAGGCTGTAAACCAGCCCTGCATTTGCTGAGGGTGCAGGGAGCAATGAATGCCAGCAGCTTGAAACAAAGAGGAGGTTTAGACTAGGTTTAGGAAAAATTTCTTTACTGAGGGAGTGGTCAAGCATTGGAACAGGCTGGCCAGGGAGGTAGTGGAGTCACTATCACTGGGAATGTTCAAAAAACATGTAGACGTGGCACTTCGGGACATGGTTTAGTGGGCATGGTGGGTTGATGGTTGGACTTGGTGATCTTAAAGGTCTTTTCCAACCTTAATGATTCTGTGAAAGCAGCCAGAATAAACTGCCTTCTAGAGAAAAGTGTTGTGAAAATCATCAGTCCTGATGTACGACAGCCAGGGGTTCAGCTCGGGATGCTGTCAGAGATGCCCACCCTGGGATCGCTAAGCTGTGTGCGGACCCACACTGGGACCCCCCACCCAGCCTGAGCCACCCTGGGCTTTGCTGCAGCTGTGGGTGCAGCCCCAGACCGGCACTCGAGGCCAAGTATTTGGAGGGGCAACCGTTGAATGAGTGTCCACATGGGCTCTGCGTTAATAACTTGTTGCCTGTAGTAATCTTCACTGTATTAAAAGAAAATAACCCCATCATTTGTCAGCAGCTACAAATAGAGTAACCCACTTTAGCTGTAGGCTAAGCTGGACTGAGTTGACTTGCAGCGGCCGTGCGGCAGGAGCAGTGTACATATGGGCCACTGCCACGGGTCCTTTGGTGGCTGGTGATGCCTTACGTGATATCAAAGCGGTTGTGTCCCCAACACGTGCAAAAAGTGTTTCGCTGCGTTGTCCTAGGTATCCTTCAGCCCATTTTATATTTTTCTTCCTTTAAAACCAATGTGTGAGTTGCTCTCAGATCAGCTATTTCATATGTATTTCAGCAGGGGGGGGAATGTAAAGCTTTAGTGTGAGGGCAACAAAACCATTTACAGATGATCTTGAGACACCAGTTACTTCATTCTGGGAAATTCAGCCTTGCAGAGGATAATAAAACAAAAATTCAAGCTTTTATAAAGTTTAGCAGAACTAATACCACAGCGTGTTTTCTGGTTATCATTTCAAAACCTCGGTGACATTTTATCTGAATGTTCCCATACAGACACTGTTATTCGCTTGTGAGAATCTCAGGACAGAGCTATATACTGGTGTATAAGGAAGTTCCATCTTCCAAAAGGAACTGCATCATGGCCAGCTGTGATGTCATAGCACAGAGTTCAATGAGCTGGCAGCAGCCTCTGAGTCTGGTGTTTCTAACCAAGCAGCATAGCAGCTTGTGCTCCTTTTTCACTCTTTAAAGAAAATGAAGTGATTAATTCTTTCCATTTTAATATATATCATGTCTAAAAGAGAGAAAATAAGAAAGAAAAAACTATTTTATTTTCATTTGACGTGACTCTGTTAGGCGGAAAGACCCTTCCGATACATTGAATTGGGAAGTAATTAGTTTTGGGAGTGTGAGATGTGTTATAATCTTAATGTCATTTTACCATTACTAAAAAAGGCTAATTTTGTCTTTTGCTGATCCATGCAAATCCCATTGATATAAGAGTGTTGTATGGATGAAAATAAGGAATGCAGCTGGCCTGTATTTTGGGATCTCCTTGCCTAGAGTAACAGCTTAGAGAGCACGTTGCTTGGTGAAGCAGCTGTCCCTCTACGCTGGAGCACCACTACCAAATGCTGGCACCAGCCAGAGCATCACATGCAGTTGTTGCTGTTTCAGAGCTAAGCAGGTGAAGCACAAAACCTTTCATTTCTTTAGATTCAACAGAATATGTGTATGTGCAATTTCATAGAATCACAGAATCACTAAGGTTGGAAAGGACCTTCAAGATCATCAAGTCCAACCATTAACCCAACGCCACTAATGTGACACTTAATGTCCCCTAAACCATGTCCTGAAACTTGTCAGTATGTTTATAACAAAATAGACTTAAGAGCAGAAAACATTTCTAGAGGTGGGGAAACCTGCTTTAAATGACATGAGAGGCTTTAAAACCTTGTGCAAATCTTGAAAAACACAAAGGGCTGGGCTGAACATTGCCTTTTCAGTCAAATTTAGAACCTCCACCTACTTAAACGGGAACACATTTAGGTCAGTGCTTTGTGCTTTGCAAAATCGTCTCCCTAACCTCTTTCGGAGCATTTCTGACTATGATTTAGTGGAGGGGGGAAGGAAGTGCTTGCAGGCTGAGACTTGTAGCTAAGGTGTCATATGGAGTTAATCTCTTGAAAGGCTGAAGTGGTGTAGATAGGAAGGTGCCGAATTCTGAAACCTGCTATTTACTGGCGGGTATACTTGCGTGCAGGTACTCATTATTTGGAAGCATTCAGCTGAGGTATCCAGAAACTTTGGGTTTTTAAACCATTTGCCTAAACCATGGAAGCAAATTCTAGTGTGTTTCAGCAAGATGCAGAAGAGGTTGTGTCAGATGATCTCTTCTGTACGCAGTTTCTTGCATTCGTCAAGTAAGTGGAGCGGAAATACCATTTCCTCCTTTCTCCACGCCCTCCCAATTTAATGAAATGGGAAATGTTGAAGCTGCTGGAAACCTTGATGTGACGTTTCTCAGCAGTGATGCCGTGTCTTAGATTTGGGTGCTGTAAGTGAGTTGCAAACATCAAAAGCTCCTGTGTCACTGGTCTTCTTTAGGGCGGCTGTTTCATGAAGTTGGTCAGAAATAAGTAATCAGGCTAATACATATTTTAAAAAAAACAATGAAAAGTACTTCCTTGACAGATGGTATTAGTGGTAAAGCTGTTGGTAAAGCTCTCTGTTACTAAAAGGATGCTGAGTTTGAGTCTGCTGTCAGAGGACTTGGGATAATGGGAGATGGGATCAGGCTTTAGGATATCTTTAACCAGCATCCTGCAAGCAGGGGCTCCAACAAGACTGTAGCCGGTGCCGTTGTGATTGCAGTGTGAACATGGGCAGCACCTAAGTGAGACTGAGCCTCCTGGGAATGAACGTTGGTGCTCTATCTTCCATGAAACCCCCACGTGCCCAACCACGTTGGTATGTATGACTGTCGCCCACCCACTAATGACTAATGGAACAAAAATGTTCTGCAAGGAAGTCTTCCCTTGGCGTTCACCCCCCAAGTACTACTTCTTCTGTCTGTTCAGTAGGGGCTAAAATGGAAAGCAAGAGAAGTGGACCAGTTAAACTAAGGAGGAGGTGACCCTGTGTGCTCTCCGGGCTTTCCAGGTACCTCAAGTGCTTGCTTTTGAGAGAAGGGATTGGGGCCCATTCCGATTGGCGCTGATGCTTCAGTTCTTGCCTTTCCATGTCTGCACTTACTGCTTTTCCACAGCAATAAATTGAAAAGCTGACAACAAACCCCATCCTGATGGATCATTGAAGCGGCAGCCTGACTTATCTGGAAGTACAGATAATATTAAAACGTGCTCTATCAATGAGGGCTAATTGTCAAGAGGTAGAAGTGAAACTGCAGCACAGTCTCACACAGATTTGTTGTCTAGCCATTATGAGGCCAAGAAAAGAAAGTTAGGTATCACAAAATTAAAAATTCATAATCAAGGCAAATGAAGCAGTATTGTAATTTCTTGGGGCAACAGAAGATCTCTTGCAAATCTGAAGTAGTCATTTCAGTCTTCCTTCGACTTCCTCTTTTCTTCATCTCAGACCTAATAGCTACAAATTTTTGTGACACTTGCATTTACCCAGACACCTGCTCTTCGCTAGGATAAAAGTACAATGGGAGTTGTCTCCTGGAGATTTGTTGGGGAGTTAGCGCAGACAGGTACTGGCTGCATCCTGCGGCCACTTGCTGATAGCTCTTTCTCAGCAGAGAGTAACTTCACAGTGTGGTGGTCTGCGTTTCAGAAAGTCTAGGGGCGTTGCTTGTGGCATTTTAAAGTCTGGATTTGAACAAGTGGATTCAAGAGTCTCTTTCAGTTTCAGGAACACAGGGAACTTTTTATGCTCATTGTACATTGGGAAAAAAGCTGTGTTTCCTAGGCAGATACAATACATCAAAAAACCGCAAATGGCAAAATTACTTGGCTTTTCTCAGAGTTTTACACTGGACCGTACTTTAACCACCAAATTTTAATTAAACCCATCTTACAGTCACCTGTTGCAATATACACAACTTTTATGTGTGTGTAAGCTGAGGCGCAAAGAAGTTACTCAGAGTTATACAAGAAGGTTTCTGCCACCACCCAGGTCCCTTGTTGTTTACATGGCTGTTTACATGGCTGTTTGATTGTTGCAGTGTGTTAACAAGAAGAGGTGAAATGCGGATGGTTTGGCTTTTTAAAGGCAAGCTATACATTGGTTGTACTTGCTCAGTCTGTATTTATACTACTTGAGAGCTGGTTATCTGCAAATATCCTTAAACAGTCTCTGGTTTTTATGTTCTTCTGAACATCTCTTCTATGTCTTCTGTGTTTGTGTCTTCTGTCTTGATTTGGCAAGATTAAAAGGCTGACACATTTCTGAATATCTCACATAATAACATTTTTTTGGTCTCATTTTTTAACTGGAAGACTCTCTCTTAACCATGAGCTCTGATTTTTCCCTTCTCCCTTCTCCTTACCCCATCTCCTGCCCCATTCACTAACCCAGCAGGTGCCAAGGATGACACCACCAGTGCAGATAGTGCACTGACCTAATCCGTTGTCCATCCTGCAGATTTACAGAGCAGCTTATACCATCCTGATTTGGTCTAGCTTCTACACCTCTTGTTTGGTTGATAGGTACCCTCCACAATTTTAGTCTGACAAAGTAAGTTACCAAGTCACGGGTACTGGTCATCTGTGTTAAACTTCCCTGCGCTGTGGAGCCTGTGTCCCTGAAGGACTGGGCTTTTTGCAGTGATGAGCTACGGTTCTTTCAACACTGCCCATTTTGCCTCTCTCTTGAACCCTGACTTTTGAATGTTAATATTTCAGGTCTGTGTATTGGCTATGCAAGTGCAAAGTCTGCTCTTCTTCTTCTACAGTTTATACACTGTCAGGTCCAGAATGACTTTCTCGCGTGGGGCCCGCATGTAGATAACATCTCTCACGGGAGGTAGTATAAATTGTGGGCAAAAGGGACCTTCCTTTTCATTCTCCGTCTGCTGAACCAAATATCACCATAAGTGTAGAAGTGTATGAACTAGTTCAGTAGCCAAAAAAAAATCTTCTGAATTTTTTTCTCCCAGCTCTGATAGGTGTTAAATTTCTGCGTTTCACTGTATTTAGAGAGTCCTAACATGAACCTGCATAAGATTCAGGTGGTGATAACTACTAACGTATTAGTGTGCTGGGGATGAGGGAGGGTGGCAGTGCAAAATGTCATGCTGAGGAAGGTATGAACAGTTCACAGCAGCTCTGGAGACAGAACACGGCTGCTTCTGAGATACAAGATATGGTTTCTTTTTTAAGCCAGGTATTGAAGTGGCTGTTGTTACTGTAAAGAGTAGTCTGTAATCTTTTCATCTTACAGCATCCTTATCAAGTAGAACGTAGGTGACAGGAAAACTGCTGTCTTCCCTTAGTGGTCGGTGGTGCATGGGTACCACCTAACCCAACGAACAAAACAAGATTGCGACCTAACCCACTGAGGGTGAGGTTGTGTAGTCTCATGACCCAAACCAAACTAGCCAAACGACATGGTTGAGATGAAGAGCAATAATATGACACACTGTGTTTGGGGTTCAGCTACAGGCAAAAATCTGTCCTTGGAAAAGACGCAAATTAGAGGAAGATGGCGAGGTAGCTTTTCCAGCAAAGCACATGCCAGGGAAGTAACAGATTCTGTCTTGGATGAACTGATACAACCTGCTTTGCTGAAAACCATGAGCCAGGCAAGCCTCTGAGAGGTTCCTCAGGGAAAGTTTTGGAAAAAAAAACAAAAAAAAACCCCACAAACACTGAAAGTAGGTTTCTGGGACACTGGAGGAAAGGCTGCAACAACAGAAGAGGTGCAGGTGAAAGAGATGGACAAATACATTAAGTAAAATCCTTTGAGTAAGCAAAATGTCTGTGACCAGGAATTGAAGAAGAGCAATCTAAGAATGAAAACAAAGCTATAATATATTCATGAAGCAAGATGATTGTAATTCAGAGGGAGTAGCATTAATTATGACTTCCAAGGCAGAAAAATAGCTTATAGACTGGGACCCAATTAGTGGCCGATTGCTCTGAACTAGATTTCAAACACAGTACATGAAAAGACAATTACAGTGTTACTAACAGACAGCTACTATGATGAGATAAGAGCTGTCAGCAGATTTGGACCAAATTCCTCAGGCCGACATCTGCTTACTAACGGGGAGTCTTGCTTCTTGGGGTTAAGGATGGTGATAGAAGGGAGGAATTGATGACCAAGTGTCATCTTCTGTCTCCACAGCAATAATATAGGGCCTGGCAGAGCTCTGCCTGCTCTTGAGGCTCTTGGTGATGTGTGGGCATAGTGTAAAGATGTCCCCAGAGCAGTTGGTGGATTTGTGTGGTCTGAGTGCATTGGAAGCAAACCCAGTGCATAGCTTCAGCAGATCTCCACGTGCAGCAGAAGTGATTGTTATTTTTTGTGACAGGACCAAAAAGAAGAAAGGAAAAAACCTCCACAGGAGAATGTGTTTCCTCTGCAGGTGTTTCTTCTGCTTTTACTACCAAGTGAACAAGGCATAGGTTGCTAAAAGTGTAACTGGTTTTCAGATAAGCAAGCCCAGATAGTGGGCTTTGCAAGGATGGAAATATCAAAGCCAACACCAGACATTTGAATGTATCCAACAGGAAAGTTGGTTTCAGAACAAGAGTAGAGAACCCCAAAAGAAATAAAGCAGATAGCCTTGCCCAAAGAGCTGCTCTAGTTCCCCTTCACTGTTGCCTGCATCAGCTCAACAGGTAAGGTGCCACCACCCGGTGGGTCTGTCTGAGGTTAACAAGTGAATACTGTTTAGTGACAAGAAAAGAAGGACGATAATGGGCAGAGCACTATGACTTTGCCAGGGGAACGGAAAATGCCAAAGTAGAGGTGCTGTCTCACAGCACAAAGACAGACGTGAAAAACTCACTAAAAACAATGTTTGGAAAAGCTGCAGGTAGAGACCATTGCTGAAAAATGATTGAATGAATAGTTGCTGAGTTCTTCAAGAAATATGGGAATATGAAAAAAGAAATAGTCTGACTGATGGAGAAATTATGTTCCAGTTAAAGTATCCTAGAAAGGTGATATAAGCAAGTGCAACAGTTGAAGAGAAGTTCTGTTCCTTTCAGTGATACATGCATGAAAAATGGAAAAAACCAAAACAAAACAGAGATTCTAATTTTTTCTCTTGAATTTTTACAGCTTCAGCTCAGCCATTTCAATTCAGGAGATAAAGGAATGGCCAGATTTTTGGATAGCCTCTCCTGCTCCCTGGCTTGAGGCAGATTACCTGCCAGTGATGCAGTTGTTTGTTTGGGGTTCTTGGGGAGGGAGGAGGTTATTCTTATTACCCTTTTTCAGGAGGTTAATCTACTCCTTTCAAGTATGTATTTATAATGATTGCAAAGTCTTGACAAGCTTGGACCATTGAAGTAAGTGGAGAGCTGAGTGAATGGTTCATCGTGGATAACGCTGGTGTAAAACAGATGTGCATTCTGTCACCTCTTTATGGTTGGTGTTGACTTGATGTTGACATGACCACGTCACCTTGAGAAGAAAGTACAGCTAGATAAAATGTAGTGAAGTGTTACATCAGTTAGATCCAGCATCCCGAGCATGGGATGCTTAAGTGACAATTCAGAAAACATGTAAGTAAAGACTGTCTAGCATTGCAGTGCTAATAATTACTTAGGAAAACAAATCTCGGGAGACCTCCCGCAAATCCCAACTGAAGCATTATATAAAAAGGCAAAGGAATACAAGGAATGAGTCAATTTACATGTCTTGGCAGAAACACACCAACCAGCGGGGAAGTCCAAAAGGAAATGTC
Organism: Phaethon aethereus; assembly: GCF_964289735.1. Lineage (NCBI taxonomy): Eukaryota > Metazoa > Chordata > Aves > Phaethontiformes > Phaethontidae > Phaethon > Phaethon aethereus. The sequence continues at coordinate 42,723,861 of NC_138576.1, read as the reverse complement.
ACCAACTGGCAATGCAACAGCTGCGTTTACCAACTTAAACAAAATTAGTCATTGAAAATACAAATGTAAAGACCAAACTAGGAGTCTTCCACTCAGATGTTATTTCCATTTTAACATGTGGATATGAGTGTTGGAAACTCACCAAAGGCACAGACGCCTCGTGCCTCCAGAAGTAAATACCTGGGGAAAATACTAGGTAACAGACAGAGTGAATTTGTCACAAATGCAAAGATCTGTCACTTTGTCACCAGTGTGTCCCCCAGGTTCTCCAGGGTAGGTGACAGAGACTCTTGGGTCATGCGCCGAGAGCAAAGCCAGCAAGCCTGTCCGAGCAGATGGGCTCTTGAGCAGCTGGATGAGCACACAAATGGTCAGACTAGATATTACTTGGAGTGTGAACGCTTACTGGCACTCAATGATATTGAAAAACTGCAGAGAGCGGCTAAAGATCGGCACAGACGGCGGAGCCGCGTTGGCTTCCAGAGCAACATCTGTGGGTGCAGGAAGGCTTTGGGGGAAAAAGTTACTCTTGGCTCACTTGAGGAGGGGGGCTTACGTGGTGTTTTCTCCTTTGCAAATTTAGACTATTTAAGGTTAGGTTACTCAGAGGAACCAGAGCTTCCCAGTGACTGCTTTTCTGGCCCCGGCTGCAGAGCGCTGCATCGCACACATGAGCCAAGAGATCTGTCATCTCTGGCCTAGCTTGCTTTTTCTGTCTGACCTCAAGCAAATCGCGCGACCCCACCAGTTCTCCAGAGCTCTCTGACCACAAGACTGACGGGTTTTAATTCAGAACAGTGGAAAATACACTGCTTTTTCTGGTTTCGCAGCCCTCCGCAGGGGCTAGTAGGTAAAGCATGTTGCTGTGGAAATAGGAAAAAAGCATGCGTTTCACACACTGCACTGGGACTAAAGAAGTTGCTTCTAGCAACTTGACCTAAGATGGTGTAACTGTAACTACAGATCATCTTCAGAGGTGAACGCTAGCCCTTAACCTTCCTCGTTCATGGGTGCTTGCATGTTTGACTTAATACAGTTTTGCGTTTTTTTCATTTGGTGTTTTAGATGATGGCAGTTACTACAGTAAAAAAAGTTTAGGTTACTGAGTTTTAGAACACTTTGCAGAACACGGGGACAAAAATAACATCCCACGCTCTTTTTTTATCCTTTCTTCACTTGTACAAATAGCACCTCTCAGTTGTTTGTTCTTTATAACTCTGGTTCCTTTACGCAAACTCTGCTTTCTTGGAAAAGTTATCAGACCCTGTTCATTCTCCCTGCTTATATCACTGCAGCTTAGCACCTTCTTGTGCTTCAGGGTTGGAGTAGTTTGCAGCCCTTTTGCTAGGCCAGTTGCTCTACCTCACCTCTGCTGCTTCTCTTTTGACATCTACACTTGGGTGCAAACAGCCATCATTTTTATTCCTAGCGGCGATGTCATCAGCCTGTTGGATAAGAAGCTGATTTTTCAGAGTTAGAAACTTAAGGCAGAAGAGGCTTACTTGATCATCTGCTCATGCTCTCCCTGCCAACCTCCTATTATTTCTCATCCAGCCTAGCTTTAAAAGGTTAAAGAAGATCTTCTCTTTAAAAGGAGAAGATCTCAGCCCCATGCCTGAGGAGGCTGCTCGAGCACCCCAACCCAAGCTTTCTGCTATGGAGTTGTTCCCAATGAGAATCCCAGCATCTTCCTTCCAGATTGAATCTTGCTGTTTTACTTGCACGTGCCTCAAGGACATTTATTACCATTTACCTTCCCAGCTAGCCAGGTTTAGCCCTTTTGGTTCTTCCTCCAGCAGTCTTTCTCAGTAGCCTTGTAGGATAACTGTGGCTCCTGGTAACGAGAAGCCTGTGACTGAGCGTCGCTTCCGAGGATTTTCTTTCTGCCTGCTCTCTTCCATGCCGCGGAGCTCCCCTGCAGCAGGGTGAGCTGTGGCGGTAGATGCGGGCAGATGTCCGTGCTTCACGTGACACCATCCTTCACGTATAGAGCCACAGGATGACAAAATACAATCGTCTATTTGGCAGCCGAGAGCCAAGTCATGCGTTTCCCTGTGAGACCCAATAAGCATCACAAGCAGCTAGGTAAAGGCACAGTGTTCTCCTGCATTGGTGGTGGCGTGAGTTATGCTGCTGTCCCTCTCCAGAGATGCTCAGAAATGAGGGTCTGAGCTTGGGAGCATGATCAAGGAGCCCCTTTCCAACCACAGTGAAAGGCAGTTTCTCTAAAATGGTTCTGCTTCCTTTTGAAAACGGTCTGCTAAATGGGGCTGCAGACAGCGAGGGCAGCCGCCGCGCGTGCTATCCACGCCAAGGGGCTCATCTGGATTGCATTTAAGAGGGAGTTTTGGACGAGAAGAACCTAAATGAACACAGGACCTGCTGTATTTGGAATTTTGACATCGGTAGGCATGGCACCGAACGCCATAGGTAGGCTGGGATGCAGCAGAGGCCAGCTGTGAGACCTGGGGGCTTGCCGGCGGGCAGCTCCGGATGCCCGAGGGCTTCCCCGGCCGGTGCTCCGCAGAGCCGCAGGAGCATCTGGCAAGGCTGCTCGGCAGCTTCTGCAGGGAATTTCGCTTGCAGGATCTCAGCTGGAAAACCTGTTAAACTGGTAGCCAGCCTTCTAGAGACCGCTCCTCTTCCCCCATGAACGGACGCAGACATGAGCAGCGCCGCATGCCTAGCTAGGCCGAATCAAGTCATCTGGGCCCTTCGCCTAAGTGGTTGCAGATACGTCCCTAGAACAAAGTCGTAACAGAAACTGGTCGTGGCAGCAGGGATGGAGTTCAGCAGGAGTTAGCCTTTGGGGTATTTTGTCAAATTTTTGAAGCGTGAACTGTTGGTAAACCAGAGCTAACAGGGCAGATTCATAATTTGCAGCGAAAGCAGCTGCAACCCCACTGACGATGCCCAGCCTTAGATTTCTTCTGCCGTTTCTCTGCAGACTTGCTGTTGCTGTCGCCATCCTGCCCGGAGGCTTGGGGTGCGCTGAGGAGCTCAGTCCGGTTGGAGATGGCACAGCTGCTGAAATGCTGCTGTCAGTGACCTTGGCCCAGGAGACCAGACCCAGCTCTCCTGCTGCCACCTCCTTAGAGCAGGGGCTTGTCCGGGTGCAGGTGGCCACAGCGGAGCTCTTACTCCCTTCCGTAGGCAGCACAGGGGTTCATCCACCTTCCTGAAGATGGGTACCTGAAATGGTGTGACGAGCGCCCTGGAAGGGACTGTCACTTTGCATCGACAGTAAAGGAAATCTGGAGAGATGGTTGTCTAGGCTGCAAGTTTCTACCTTGCATCTGAATCAGATGAGATTAATCCTGTTGTAAACTTCTGGACTGATGGGGCTGTAGAAGTGGCTGGATAAGTAGTAGACAACTAATTAGATAATATTTTACTTTGTAAGGTGCACTGTCTGTGTGAGTATAGCGATCAGATGAAGTAGAGAGGTGGGCATGAGAGGCATAGTGGTACTGAGGTTCTTGTCTCTAATTCATGGTGCTTGATAATATTGTTTATTAACTGGCAGCAGAGTTAAGTATTCTGTGGTAGTCTTGGACATTTTAATAGAGAAAAATGTTATAGAAATAACTGTGGATATTTTCTAAAAATGTATTCATTTCTGCAGGAACATCATAGGTAGCTTTCTGTTTGCACCCAGCCATTTCCAGATTGCGTCAAGAATAACTGGATCCTCAGTTTGGCCCAAAGTCCAGGCTTCTTTAATTTGAAGAAAGCTTTTATAAACCTAAAGCCATGGGTTTTTTCTTCTTCTTCTCTTGAATCCTATGAAAATGTTGTTTGTAAATAAAAATAATACATGTAGTGCTTTAAAACCCCAGCTTGATTTTCATACGTTGGTTTACTGATTTCTTGTGTTGCTCTTGATCAGGACAGCCGAAAGAGCTTTAAAGGTATTTTCCTTCATATGAAGCCATATCTCTGTTATGGCTAAGACTGTAAGGACTTCTCGCTTTCAGTTGGCTTCCACGTCCTTTAATCTCTTCTGGCTCCATACGTCTTTTTGGATTGTCTCAAACTGATTAGATGCAAAATTAAAAGTTTAGTTGGCCATTATAAGAAGTACTGAAAAGTGTCGTACTCTTTGACCGCCTTGCTTCCAGGAGGCAGTGGGTGGGAAGGAATAAAAGCATACCTTAATTTTACAGTCTAGCTGTTTATTTTCACAGCTGTACCACTGCTGAAACGTGCAGCAGACACCCACATCCCACCAAGCGTGGTCCCTGGATGTTGCACCTGCCGGTCCCACAATCTCAGTACCGGCTGGGGATGTCTGTGCGACTGAACAATGCAGGAAGACTACAAGAGGTTTATCCCATTAGAAATAAATTACAGCGTAGTGTAGCATGAAAATGATGTGTCAGTGAATAAGAACACAGGATTACCTTCTGTCTCTTCCCTTTATCATAGATTACAGAAGCAGTATGGGAAGGAGATTTATATTGCGCTCATTTGAAGCTGACCAAGCGATTTAGATGAGATGAAATAGGGATTTTATTTCTGGAAAGAAGAATGTGTTCCTGCTAAAATGCCATTAATTGCTTTATTATTTAAGGCACAAATTATATCCAGCAATTTGTTGGTCTCCTGTTTTTTCCAGTGGAAATAATGCACCATGGAAAGATTATTCTGTCAAAAAATGATGAGCCTACTAAGAAATTTAGTTTAAAGAAGCTGAACTTTCAATTCAGCTTCTATTTTTCCCTCCTCTCTCTCTAAGCACTCTGTGTGTGTGTGAGTTTCAATAAAAACAGTAATGGCTTTGCTAAATATGAAAACCTTAACAAAAATCTTCGCAAATACCATTGCAGCACTGGAGTTACGGGCGTCTCTGACATGTTGGGAAGATGCTGGCTGTCACGCTGCAGTAGCAGTGTCACCACGTGCCCATTGCAAGCAGAGCTTTGTTGTGCTGGGTGCACGTAGGGTTGAGGAGCTCAGGAAAGCTCCTGGGCTCTCTTGGAGGCAGAGGCACTTGCTGGGGTGGATCAGACCCTTCCAGGTCCAGTGCTAAACTCTTCTCCTGCTTCCCTGCCCGTGTTTTAAAAACACCGTGTAGAGCTTCCTCCGCAAGCACTGTCCCTGTCTGCCAAGCTCCCCTCCTTTGGCTCCTTGGCTCCTTTTTTTTTTTTTAATCAGTCTCTTTGCTATCTCTCTTTGCTCCTGTTGAAGAATTTTTGGTTTTCCTTTATCTGGTTCGCCCGTCACCCTGCCGCCAGCATCCTTGTGGCCTGTCTCCATCACCCAAATCTGTGCTCTGTCTCCCATGTCTTCAAGCCTGGAATTTGTCGTGCCAGTATTAACCCAATGGTTGCCCGTGGTTAATTTGTTTGCCGTAAAGGTAAGTGCCTCCATGCAAATCACAGTTGACTTGTGCAAGCACTGCTTGCAGGAATGGTGCTTCTGCATCGTGCCCAAAGCACAAGCTTTGGGCTTTTTGCTATGCTGTTGGCTTGGGATTAAGAAGGATTCGGAGGTTGTGAGATGAGCAGGGTCTTTTGTTAGTACGTTCGGGTCACCTCTAGAGCCCTTGCAAGCATTGCTTGCTTTGGTCACGGCACCCAGGATTTCCTTGCATCCGGAGGGGGCAAGGGAAACCATGCCCAGATGTGCGCAGGATGTATGCAGGGACCCTCTCCTTGCTGTGCCCGGAGCTCAGGCCCATGGGCTGCAGCGGGGGTGTCCATCCCTATGGCAGAAAGCCCCCCGGCTGTAGGGCCTGCCGTGCCTGAGGTTTAACTCAGCTCTTCGCCACACCACCTTATGTTTTTTTGGCTAAAAGCAGGGCTTGGTCATAGCCTAACATGGAAGCATCCTCATCTTCTATGTCCTGTTTATATAGAGGTTTTTTCGAGGGAGGTCTAATTTGTACTTCATGTGGTTGCTGCCTTCATCTTTCTACTACTGCAAGCTGAGCAGTGATCATGGTAAATTAGATCTGTCCTCACACTGATGGACTCCGAGGTTTTTCTGGAGGGAGGTGATAATTGTGTTTTACTTCCAAAAAATAATAGTTATTTCATGGAACAAGAGCTTTGAGGCCATTTCTTGTATTTTTCAGTTCTTCACAAATAGAAATGATTCCAAGAATAACAGCTTCATTATATATTAAATTTTTAAAAGTTCCATTATTGTTGTTTTCCTTGTGAGGCAGAGCATTGCTATCTGTCTTGGTCGGTGTTTAAAGCTGCAGCGAGACCCCTGAATTGCCAGCAACTCTATATCATTTGGGTCACCATCGATAGGGAAGAAGAATAGCTTTTAGAAAAACTATTTTTGTTACAGATGTGTAGACGTGAATTTATAGCTTCCATCACGCTTCCAAGAGAGCATCTGTGAAAGTGAGATAGAAAGCCGGATGAAAGAGCTGGCAGGAGGAGCAAAACGTAGGAGCGGGTAACACCTGAAAACATCCATGGGGAGAAGCGAAGCTGGGGGAGGTATGCAGCCATTAAACCTCACCAGTCCCTGACCAACTACTGGCTTCTTGCCCACTTGTTTTTTTGATTTTGATTCGGCATTGCCTGCTGTATTTATTCCCACCCTTATTTACGGTTTTTATAAGGCTCGGAAGCAAGCAAGTGCTTTTTCCAGCTCTCTGCTCTCCGTGCCTGCTGGAACATCTCTACGCACACGCTTTTCCCGTCTAAAGATAGTTTCAGCTAGCGTGCCCAAAACACGGCTCCAGGCATCGGTTTGCTGTTGTCTTAGTAAGCATAAAAATATGTTCTGATATTATGTCACTCTGGTTGTGTGTCTCAGCAGCTGGACTCTGTGTCCGGTTTGGCAGCAGCAGCCTTGCTTCCTGGGGTTTGCCGTTCCGCGGCCCCAGTCCGGGGTGGCTTGGGCAGAGGGAGCCTGTGCCTTGCGCTCCTTCTGCGAGGACCATCGTTCTCGCCCGGTAGGATGGTTCAGGCAGGGTTTTCTGCAGGGATGACGTGACTCCTTTGACTGACCTCACGCTCTGCCAGCAGTGCCGGTGGAGCAGCACCCCTTCCCAGCCCCACCGCTTCCCCTGCGCATTCCTCTCCCTGCAGGACTTGCCGTGGTGGTGCAAAAAAATTCCCTCCCCTCTCTCCATGTCAGATGTTCCTGCTGTTGCTTCCCAAATTTCCTAACTTGACAGCTCCTCCTCCCTCCATCTAACACGGATGCAGTACACTAATCCCTTCTGCAGATATATACGTTCCTGCAGTGTGCGTTGTAAAAATGGAATTATTGCGGACCTTTCCTTATTTTTATTTATATTTTACTATATTTAGTTTAATGCATTGTAGCCTGTGCTGTGTGGTCATGAGGCTTAATTTTGCCCTCCCATCATGCTTCCCCAAGTAGGAAGCCGGGGTGGGAGCTCTGTGCTGCCCGGACACTCGGGGAAGGGAATCTCTGCTAAATGGCAAGTTGTGCTCCAGCGGCAGTTCTGGGTCGACTGGCGTTCGGAAAGCTGAAACACACTCAGATGCTTCAGGGGACGCTGGTGGCAAAGGTAAAGAGGAACGCAGAAGTGACCAGGATCAGCAAATGTTAGATGTTCAGGCGTTCGTAAATGGATGTCGCGGTCCACATTATTTGTGCGGAAATGTTCATTTTTGCTGAAAAATGAAAAAATACGCTAGCCACTTTTATACAGCAAGCAAAAAAAGTGACATGATCATGCGTGGTTGTAAAAGCTTTTATACTGCTGCAAGTTTGGAAATGTTAAGTGGCAAAGTGGATGAGTTATGTGGGTCATCTCAAGTGAGTGCCTATAAAAAAGGACTTTGCAGCTCATTAGTGGGTATTCTCTGTCTAAGACTTGTTTTATGGAAAAGGAATTTGTAGAACTTTGAAGATTGTGATTTTTTTATTGGTGATATTCTTTATCTGTCCTTGGAGCAGCAAAGGCAGGCTCTCCTTGCTGCAGCAGCCCAGCACGCTTGGTCTGGAGGAAGGTGGAGGTGTCAGAGCTTCCTTAGCAGAGGAGACGGGTGTCCCCATGCTGCTGCTGGCCAGTTGGAGCCAGGAGAAGGAGGCAAGAAACCATACAGCTGGCATTCTGGTTATTACTTAGCAGCTGCCAAAATTAGTTTAAAATAGCTTTTACTTGGAGAGCAATATTACAGATTTGTATTTGAGCTATTTGGACTCACAAGTGTTGGAAGCTGAGATGCGAAACAGTGCAGCTTGCTGGATTTTTGATGCAGACTTTCACATCGTGAAGATTTTGTCACATAAATTTCTATTTTGAGCTCTGGGCCACAAGGTGTTCGCTGTAAAGCATGCCATTGTTCCGGGAATGAATATTTGCCCTTCTTTGGCATTTGGGTTATCGTTATCTGTGTTGCAGTGATGCCCAGAGGCCGAGTAGGTCGGGGCTGGGTGAACGCACGGCGACAGCCTCTGCCCAGGGAGCCGGCAGCCCGATTTACTGGTTTCGGATGGCTGCTGCCACCGATGCTCAGGAGCGTTGGCTGCAGGGCCGGAGCTTACCAGGGATGGATAGAGCAGGGGTCATCCAGGTGAGGCAGCCAAATGTGCATTGTAAATGCAGTTTACAGTCAGGGCATCAGTGCTGCTTTCCTCGCTTGAGTCAGCAGATACAAATGCACAGCTCGTTATGTCAGTGACTATCATTATATATTGCAAAGCCAGTGTGAAAACATACCCTTAGAAACAGAAATACCAATTAGAGTGATGTATTTTCTCCTTCCCAGTGGGGAATCCCTCTGCCCTGTCCTTGCCCGCGCTCTCTGCGCAGCATCTCTGGGTGAAGGACAGGGAATAGTGTCCATGGATTCGAGGGAGAGGTTGAGCTCTAACGGTGTAGTGCTGGGAAATTTTTCTGTGTTTATAGTATGCCTTAGTCTGAGGCGCGTGCAGGTTGGAAAAGAAAATAGGAAAGCTGGAAAGAAATACAAGAAAACAATTGAAAATTCTCGAGAATTGCCTCAAAGACAGTTGGGTGCTATTTGTATGTTGGGTAGGCGGGTGGGAAATGGTTTCTATGGCATGTAGTCTCAGCCATCAGTGCAATTCAGTCGTGCTTTTGCCACTTAGGACCGGTCTGCAGTCCTTGGGAACCAGGGTAGGTAAAACCCTGTCCCCCGCTTCCCTCACCAGGCAGCCTGCGTGCTGTACGCAGCGCCGGTGTGGGTACAAGCTGAAGGAAAACTTCATTATGTTTGACAGTGCCTTTTTAGCTGAAGTACTGCCACGATTGGTGTGACAGCAGTGAATCCCAAAATTGGTTGATTGCTGAGAGAGACTTTAAACTGTGAAGACAGACATTAGGGATAAAAAAGAATTAAATGCTTAATTAATGGGTTTCTACTTCCTATTTCAGGGAGCATGACTATTTTTCCTCTCTCCTGTTTTGTTTACTTTAAGGCACCGTATGTTCTACTTCAAGCTGTATAGAAATTTGGTAAAGAAATCTGCACACCAGGGTTAAGAGGGTTCTGAATCAGATCACTTACTGTGTGAATATTGGACCTTTTTAACAGGAAAATGTTTTGGGCTAGCAACATACAGAGGTTATTTGGCCAATGGTCTGTATCCTAATGACAGCACCTATACAACTGCACAATTACTCTTGCTCCTAAAGGACTAAAATGAAGCTGTTGCCGTAGCTTTAACTTCTTGTGGCAGAAGTTCTCCTCTGTTTTCATGGATTCCTGATAACATTTTTCATTAGAATTCTAGTTAAGAATGTTGACATTTCTTTGGTGTCTCCGTCTGTTAGCTCCTCGCTTCCCACATGCTGTTTTATATGAAGGTCTTTGTGAGTTCCTTAAAGGAGTAAAATCCTTCGTGGTAACAAAGATGCTAATGTGCGTGACAGTTCTTATCCACCCAAAATGGCAGCAACTGACTTGTAGTTTTTCATATAAACTGATTTTTCACTCAGAGAAATTTTCACTTAGAGAAGGTAGCTATTAATTACTTATCTATCCATGTTTCAATATGCCGCCATCTCGTTAAATAGCTCCCTTGTCTATTTCTTTCTGAAACTATAAAGCACCCTTTTCTGCAGAACAAGCTCAATGACATCTTGACACTTCCCTAATGTTTTCAAATCCTAGTGGGTTTGAGTGAATTACTGGATTTATTTGAACTTCAGATACAGGGCTTGTAAATATGCACAGATGAAAGCGAAAAGGGTTGACAAAAATGCACTTGCAGTTGGAAGTGCTAGGTTTGGCATAGTTATCCTTGGCAACGTGACCCTCATCAAGTCCAGGAACTCGAGTGATCATAAATCTGTTGTGATACCAATAGTTGTCTTATATTATGGTGGTTTGTACTACCTCCACTGTTGTTAGATTGTACCCTGGGGAAATGCAAAGGAAAGTGCAAGCCTCACCCACAATGTTTTGGTACTAAGCAAGCCAAGCGCTTTGAGAAGAGCCTGATCTTCACTTTGCAGATGGACGGTGAGGTGAATGTATGAGACCAAGTTGCTGACGAGGTCTAATGCAAGTGTTAGTTGGTGAGTTCTCATCTTCCAGATATTAGTCCCGAGCCTTAATGCAGAATGGCCTTGCTTTCGTGGATCGGTACACTGCTTTTCTCTTTCCCAACAGCAGTGCTGCTACCCACGAGAGACGTGGAAAGATAAGTCCACCCAAGAAGCTTTCAATTATGGCATTACTAAGGATGATTTCAAGAGCTGATTTCTGATGTTTTGATGGCCCAGGACTTTGGAAGATCTGTGAAACTCTCAACCATGGTTTTAGTTTCGTGAAAGGATTTGTGTACTGACACTAGAGCTATGTGCATGTAGCCATTAAGCAAAGAGACTAAGTACGTGGCCCCTCTTTTGCTACTACATCTGCCACTTCACGTTCTGAGTATAATGCCGTAGTGTAAGTGCTCCTACCGTACCACCATCTCCTGGCGAGCACAGATGCTTGTCATCTGGCTCTGTGCAGGGATTGACCAGACCCATAGTTGTTTAATTTATAAGTTTCTCGTACTCATCTTGTTTTCTATTAATAACTTTGTGTTTTAATCCTATAAATATATTGTGCCGTGCACGTGTCTATTTGGGGGCTAATCCTGTCGTGGTAGGTATCTATTTCAGGAGCAGCCTAGACAAAGCACAGCCTGTTTGAGTGTTAGCCTCCGTTACAGTCTGTAGTGGGTTATATCGCTGGTATTAGTGTAATGTAAGAGTTCAAAAAGGAAAGCTGTTATTTGCAGAGTCAACGCATTAAAAATATTCCGTACAGATTTTTTCCAAAAGAGTAAGCAGACCAAGCACAGTGGGCCCTGTGCCAGGGTATGTAATAGCCTTGCACAGCATCAGTTGAGGCTCCAAGTTGGATAAAAGGCAGCTTTTTATGGGTTTGTTGAGTACTCCTTTAAAAAAAAAGAAAAAAAGGTTTGTGTACAGAAGTAGCAAATTAATTCAGTTCTATCAGAAAGTAGGTCAGTGACTGACCTCCCGATAGCATGAGGCAGCAGTTTCTAGCAGAAGTGACAGCTCAGCAGCGTGAACCCTCTGTGTCTCCAGGAAACTTGTTTTGACAAATGTAAACACATTATATCCTGTATTCCTCTTACTTATTTATTTTTTTGCTGCTGCATTAGAAACCACAAACTGTCACTCTCCATCCCCTTTCTTCACCCTTTCTGGTCCCCAAAGGGAAATGCCTTGTAACGTAGCTAGTAATTTTTGCAAGGCTGCGTAATGAGTAAGGCGTTCCAGCAAGCTTGGGTTTGGTTTTTTTTGACAGCTGAAGTTGAGCACTGTAAACCAGACTTGACTAAAATCCAAGCCAAAGTCTTTCCAATGGTGAGTGAAGTCATTGGGAAGACAGGCACTGGATTCATTTAGGATCCTTGTGTCCTGGTCTTGCTTTGCTTTGTGATGAATGAAATTTTTGCATATGCCCATGTGCCTCTTCAACGTTTGTATTGCCGACGTCAGCACCCTTGTTGCTGAACAAATAGCGCTTTGAACACATCCTCACTGTGGCCTAGCAACCCCTGAAACTGGGATGCTTTTGTGATTTGGGGAGGGGGAGGAATACCAAAGAGTTGTAAAGGGGGGATAGCTCCTTGAACACCTCGTGAAGAAGAATTACCTCAGAGGACATGTGGAGTGTGTTCATCTTTTCATTGAGTTGTCTTTATCAGCAGGGATAAAAGATGGATCGTACACCGTTAGTTAACTACTTCGACCGGTACCTTTCCTGCAGTGATTTCTCCTGTGGAAGTCACTGTGGATGGAAAGGTCAAGTAAGGCTTCCAGCTGCAGTGCTGTATTTTGGTAGGCGAGACCTCTCTCTGAAAAACTCTCAAAATAGTTCTTTCCTCTGCCTTGCAACCATGATGCACACACAAGGTAGCACCACGCAAAGTAGGAAGGAGGATTTCAGCATGTGCTAACCAAAATGGTGTGATTTAAACATTTTTGCTAAAGGTCTCAGAAAAATTGACATTATTTTCTTCATTACTTAGTTACCTTTCTGGCCTGATGTGGCTCAAAAATATCCAGAGAATCCGGTGGTCATTTGTACAAATGCTGTACAAAGAGTGATTTGTGCCATGTGGTAGATAAACCTCTAGAGCCCTTCAGCTGCACATTGCCATTTAGCTGAATTTTTAATTTTTTTTGTTTGGAAGAATTGCACTACAATAAAAGTTGGATGACATTGTCTCAGCCAGAACTAGAGGTTTGATGTATTTGTTAGAATCAGAATGCTTTTAGCTTTGGTAAAGGTTTGATCTGAGTAGGCGCAAGTCAAGCAAGAAATCAGATGGACTTATTTAACTAAAAATGCCTGTGAGAAGTTGGGAAAAAAAAGAGTCCTATCTCAATGAATTACATGGTTTGCTTCTGTGCTAATGCTGTAGATGATGCTGGCATTTATTGTTCTGCACCATACAAGAGATGCAATGCTAAGGAAGTTGTGAAAAATACATTAATGTGTGCAGTTAGAAAAAGGCTTAAACTGTAAAGCAAAGGGGTGAGATGCCTGTGTGCATGTGTGTGAGTACGTTTGTGTGCAGGGGGCAGGCAGTTCCAAATCTGCCTCCTGAGGGGTCCTTGCACCTCCTCTTTGATGGAGCTGCAAAGGGGAACATGGATGCTGGCTTTCAAATGATGAAACTCTCCCTCAGGCCACCAAGTTCCTTCTGCTTGAAAGGGCTGGAAGCACAAGGTGTGCTCCAGGGAGGCACGGACAAGGATCATAGAATCACAGAATAGTTTGGGTTGGAAGGGACCTTTAAAGTCATCTGGTCCAACCCCTCTGCAATGAGCAGGGACATCTTCAGCTAGATCAGGTTGCTCAGAGCCCCGTCCAACCTTGAACGTTTCCAGGGATGGGGCATCTACCACCTCTCTGGGCAACCTGTGCCAGGGTTTCACCACCCTCATTGTGAAAAATTTCTTCCTTATATCTAGTCTAAATCTGCCCTCTTTTAGGTTAAAACTATTACTCCTTGACCTGTCACAACAGGCCCTGCTAAAAAGTCTGTCCCCATCTTTCTCATAAGCCCCTTGAAGTACCAGAAGGCTGCATTAAGGTCTCCCTGGAGCCTTCTCTTTTCCAGGCTGAACAACCCCAACTCTCTCAGCCTTTCTTCACAGCAGAGGTGTTCCATCTGATGCCTTTTCCCACTGTTTAATGCTTACAGAGCTATCGCTTCCCATTGCTCCCTCTTCTGCACCAGGGAGGGAAGTCAGGAAGGGAACAGCTTCTTTAGGGCCTGGGCTTTGCTAAGCAAAGCTTGCTGTGTAAAGCCGGTGCAGGCTGAGATCCTTTCAGTTCAAGATAGTTTGAGCATCTCAATCTCTTCTTAAGGGTTAAGAACTGGAACCATTTTTCAAGGCCCTCCCCTCACCCCCAGCTGGAAAGCTGCAAGGTTTCCGCCACCCCCAAACGCTTGCAGGAGGTCCTACCAGACTGTCCAGATAAGCTCCTTCCCTGCTCGCTGGTGGGCGGCAGACCTCAGTGTAACAGATAGGACGCAGTGACCTTTGCAGTGACGTGAAGACGGGCGTAGAGCGGAGACAGGAAAATTGCCCACAGCGTAGTTAGTCACTGGTGCCACTTGCCCTGGGAGAAGAGAAGCCCTCTGAAACCCCAGCAGCTCTGAAGTGTTCGGGTTAGCGTCCTGTCCTCGCTGGTTGGAAGAGTGGTGCCCAGGGAATGAGAAAGCTGCAACCCTCCTTTTTTAAAAATTTCTAGGCAGCGGAGTTTGTTTCACACAGTCTGCATCCCATGCAGGCAGGGTCTACCCAGTGCATATTCAGTATGTATATTCAATATGTATACTTACCCCTTTGGTTACAGGTGTGCATCACCAAGAGAGCAGGACAGCTTCATATGTTCCCTTTTGCTTTTGAGACCCTGGTGAGGGCTTGCTGGGGCAAATGTCATCTTTATGGCTTTCTTCGAATGCCGTGCAAGTAGCAGTGAGAGGGACTGCAGCTGCGGGCTCGGTCAAGACTCTTCCATCCTCCCCGTGCCAAAACCTGAAGGGCAGAGCAGAGAAGTGTGATGTAAGGAAGCCGCAGGAGATCCTCGGTCTGCTTTTCTGCGATGTGGAGCCTGCCTGCGCTGGCCCTGTGTTGGTTAAAGCAGGCACAAGCTCATGCAAGGGACTTGGCAAGAAAGGCCCTTCTGCTTGTGGGTGGTTTCTTCACACTCTCAAGTTGGATCCATCAGGAAAAAATTTGTCACAACTGAATAGATACTTTTTCTCAAAAAAAAAAAAAAAAGACCCCAGAAAAACCCACTTTTCTCCTAATAGTATTCTTCACTGGGTTAGTGGGGATGTCTTCGGCTTTTTCCATCCCAAAGTAAGAACAAAGTTCCTTGTGTTTCCTTCTGTACAGCAAAGTAGTAAAAATGCTCAGGAGAGATTGTATTTCAGCAGTTGAGATAATTTACAGTAAAGCTTAAGATTTTATTAGTTTTCCTCCAAGGTGGAGGAAAATTAGTGTTACCTTCTGGGTAGTTACACAACTGAAGTTTTTGACTTAATACTTGAATTGTCTTTATTTCAACTTCATTGACTGTTGGATTGAACCCAGTGAAATAATGCATTTCATGTGGTACACTGAAAATATTTTTGTTTCTTTAGGGGAGGGAGGTAGGAGTTGCCACTTGAGTGCTTTTCTAAATGTATAGCAGTCTAAGCTAATTAAGGATGGATGATATCATGCCAGTCAGCAGCACAAGATAATGTCCATCCTGACTGTAATGACGTAAATGTCCTTTGCTTCCATTAGATCTATCGGAAAGTAATATATGTCATTTGTCAGAGTAACATCTCAGATGATGAAGACATTCTGTATAGGGTGTGTGATGCATGAACAAGTCAAGAGTCCGTAAGGAATTTCATCCCCTCCCTCAATGCTTTGCACGGGCTCTTTTTGGTTGGTGTAACGTGGTTGAGTTTTGTAGAAAAATTGCGTGGATCACTCTTGCACCAATGCTGGCTTGGGGCAGGGGGATAGGTTCTGCAAAGGTACAACATTGCCTCTCTTCAGGACCTAGGAACCACTCGAAGTATCTCTTTGTGCAGAAGTTAAGGGGAAAAAAAAAAAGAAAATTAATTCCTTGTTATTGCCAAGTTAATTTCCTGAATGAATTTCCTCTGCATTCTTGTGTGGTGTGTGCTCTGCGAGGCGGTGAAGCTTAGGGAGTGGTATTGGAGCACTAGAAGTCCAGATCACTGGTGCACAACGTAAAGCAGTAGCTTTTAAGTGCTCCTCATGAAGCCCACTTGGCAGGCGCTGAGAGTGCTCGTTGTGCAGCACTGTGCTTGGCTGCCCTATTGCTAGCGTTTCCATTTCCAGCCTGGCTCCTTTTCTTCTCACCTGCATGGGCGATCTTCTTGTCCTGACCATCAACAGCACTGGAGGTAGAACCAACCAGTCACTTGGTTTGGTTGCTGGATGACAGTACCTAGCTTGCACGGGTGTCTCTGCAGAAGTGCAAAGCAACTTAAACCTCAGAAGACAAGACAAATGAAGATAACTTGAAGTTGTTGACACCTCGATCAAATGGATGCCTTGGTTATCTACTGCTGGTTGAGTTCTCTGCATCCTTGGCCTTGTTTCTTTACCTTGATTTAGGCTACTGTGGGGCTAACACTTTTAAGTTAGCATCGCCACCAAAACCTGCTCATTTCAGCTGAGACCACCTTTGTATCCATTACTGATTCCAGGGTGTGAACTAGACAGATTATCTATCCCGCCCCAAGGAAGAATAAGAGGAGTTAAAATTTAAGAGCTGCTGCGGGCACGAGTGCTGACTAACGCTTACTATCTTGAGTACACGGAAAATAAATTTGGACCTTGTCTGATGAATGCCGCCGCTTTTTTTTTTCCATATAGAGCTATACAGAAGAATCGAGAAATAAATGCGTTCACTTAAGATAACATTGTGTGACAGCTGGGAACAATTAAAACTCTTACTTGCAGCTATATTTTTTTCCCTTCCTTTCTACAGTAGGAGGGTGGTGTCTGCAGCTCCGAGTAGTTGATACAGGGTATTTGTCACAGGTCTGATCTTATCTAGAACAAGTACCGTGCAAGGTTATTTATTTTACAGCCTTTTCTCCTAGTTTTGCACAACACACAGATCTTTGTAGATGGGAAAGGATTTTTTTTTTTTTTCCTTACTAGAGTCTTTTTGGCAATAAACACATGCCTAACTATAAGAGAAAAAACTTTCACAACCAAGCTTGTTTTGTGAAGCCCAAACATTTGTGAAGCTTACAAACCCTCAAACTTTGCATAATGTGCCCATCCCTGGTCTCAAACATGAGGTGGCAGAAGAGGGAAGTGTTACTTTTTTTAACCAACAACTTATGACTGTGTCAACACATGACAATTTGTCAAAGCTTTCTGTAGCGGTGCTGTAAATTAATTTTTAGCATCAGTTGTGAGTGGTAAACACTTTGTGCAGTGTGAACAGCTCTTAGTACAGTGTGAGTTGTCAGCAGCTTGTGAGCTACCCTAAAAGAAAAAAAAAGTGAAGGAAGGAAGGATAAAAGCTCATTTACTAGTACAAAATGGATCTGAGTCTGCAAAAATTTAACATGTGGTGGTATTTTTTTTCTCCTCCATACCAGTCAACTCAGATTGAAAATTTGTTTTTTCCATTAATAATAACCACCTGCAAAGTTGGGAAATCACAACTCTCCATCCATTGCACCAAGTAGTGCCTGATAGCAAACAGGTTTCTCAGGCTTGTGGCTAGATGTAGAGCCCTCTCTTTAGTCTTGGGTTTTGCCTTTACTTGCTTGCTTTAAAAGCAGAAAGCGTCCCGCAAATGCGAGCATGTTCTTTTGTCGAGAAGTCTCGCATAAACTGCATAAAATGCCTGGGAAAAAAAAAAAAAGATGGCAGCCCAAAGACTATTGATGGACGCTGAACTTGTTCTCTTCCTCACCTATCCCCTTGCTGTTTCTCCTTGTTTATCCCAGCTGGGGCTGGCAGTGAGGGTTCATGCAATAGGATTTAACATGATGGAAGAAAATGATTTGGTATGAAAAGCTGGGGAATATGTATTGTAGAAAACAACTTTTCAGATACAAACCTATTTTAACCTGTCACTTTAGCAGAACAAGCAGTAATAACCTCCCAACCTAACAATGACTGTTAAGTTGAACATTAATTTGCTCAGTCGTTGAATTGCTAACATGTCTACAACGTACAAGTGAACACCCACTCAAGAGACAGAAAAAGAAGTCGGTGCCTGGAATTCCTGGCCTTTCTGAAATCACCTACATTTTTTGGCACCTAACGCCGGTATTTCATCTTGCGTTTCCTGTGAATGCTTTAAGTAGAACTAGATGAGAAAAACAGCTATGCGTGTTTGTTCGCTGCTTTGATACACTCGGCATGGGGCTTTTTTCTCAAAACGCAGTCGCTTTTGGCTTCAGCACCCCAGGTAGTCTTTGACTGCACCTTGGAGCTTGTTCCTGTAAGCGGGCAGCACACGTGAAGCTTGGCATGAGAACTTTATCGAGTCCTGCTAAAGCTGGTTGTAACCTGGTTATGGTTTTAGAAAGAAAGATGACTTTATTTGCGTATTTGCTCACAAAGAATTTTGGTTTTATTTCCTTTTCTAGATATAACTGTAGGTGCTGCTTGTATGAAAGAGCTGAGCCACACCATCCAGTAAACTGTCTAGAGCAGCAGTTGGCTTGCTTGGAAATCACTTCCAGGACTGTGTTGTAAGTATTTTTGCAAAAGCAGCATCAAGTGGTTTGTTCAGTTTTGGGGCATTTTTTAGATCTTTTGATTGTTTCTAGAATCATAGAATAGTTTGGGTTGGAATGGACCTTTAAGGTCATCTAGTCCAACCTCTCTGCAATAAGCAGCGGCATCAACTAGATCAGGTTGCTCAGAGCCCCATCCAAACTGACCTGGAATGTTTCCAGGGATGGGGCATCTACCACCTCTCTGGGCAACCCGTGCCAGTGGTTCACCACCTTCGTTGTGAAGAATTTAGGTCTAGTCTAAATCTTCCCTCTTTTAGTTTAAAACCATTACCCCTTGTCCTATCACAACACAGCCTGCTAAAAATTCTGTTCCTTATAATTTCATAGTTTTAACATCTAGTAGACAGTAGCAGGGCATGTGGGAACACAAACACTCCCATGTCTGAAGCATAGAGCCAAAGCCCTTGAAACACTCTTTGCTGACTTGCCCCGGCACAGTACCTCACCTCTTCTGAGAACAGGCAGCGACACACAAGCCTAGAGAGAAATTTGGCAAAATACATATTGATCCATTTTGAACATTTGCTCTGTGCATACATGTTTTTTGAGTGTTCATCCCTGCCTGCATCGTTGTACTTCAGCATTTTAGCTGTGCCAGTGTAGCCCTGCTAGGGCAAATGCTTTCTGGAGATATTCCAGGGACATAGACTGTGATCTGCCTAACTCGATTTGAAATACTCCATTAAATACTCCAGCTGCCTTAACTGATCGGAAAAGGGCGCTTGGTTTGTCTCTTCTGACATCCTGTGAGTATGACTATGGAACCTCAGTAGGCTGTGAAGGGTGCTGAATTTGGTCAGCTGCATCTGTCTCCGTGATGAGTATGTGTCGATGAAGAAGACCCCATTTCAGGTTAAAAGCTAGTTGCATTGAGTATGGTATTGAGAACATGCTTGCGCTTGAAGTGAATAACATCATCCTAGAAAACTTGAAGATGTACACCAAGAAAACCTCATCATGCCATTTATACAGTTCCTTTTGAAAGCATAATCCATTTGGGGATGTTTGTGACCTAAAATTTGGATTTTATTTCTTTTTATATTGCCTTCATTTTTCTGCTGCTGCTGATGCAGATTATGAGAAATATGATCTGAGAAGTATTTATGACTTCAGTGCATTTCTCTTTAAATGGCCTCTGATAATACGGTCGCTTCAGAGAGCAAGAGTTAGTGACCTCAGGCTCAAATCACCTAAAGTTAAGCACACTATGCTGTCTGCTTGCACTGCTCGGCAACTTGCAAAATATTCCCTACAGGTTACATTTGCTGTACATAAACTAGTTTTTTTAAAAAGTATATATTTGCTAATCCCAAGACCGAGTCCTTTAAACCCATGGGTAAAGCAGTTGAGTCAGTCTTTTGGAATTTGTTTCTTGTTTGTGGATTTTTGTTCTGTGCAATCAGCTGACACACCTGGGTCACTCTCCAGCTGAGATTGTGCCGAACAAAAATCCTTGCCTCAGCTCTGCCAGGAGTTACCTGCCAGATGCACTGACCGCCATTTCATCCTTGCTGTGTGCCCACCAGATCCGTGGGGTGCTCAGCCCAATTCTGCATGGGTGGATGTGAATGAGATGAAAAAAGGACCCGGATACTGTCAGTGGTGGGACACCTCAGCTGTGGCAAGGGGACAGAGAAAGAGTGAGGGAATTACTTGGGGGAAATTAGAACTTAGAAAATTCTAAGTTCTAAAAAAAAAATTCTAATTAGAAAATTAGAAATTTAGAACTAGAAATTCTAATTAGAATTAGAAAATTTCTAAAATTAGAAAATTAAGATTAGAAACATTGGAAAAAAATAGAAAAATCAGAAATTTAGAACAAAACATTTGTTTTCAGCATCCTGCCTGCAAATGGTCTGTCTGCTTCTGGAATTTAAGTGCTGACCCAAGCCACCGTTGCTTCCAGCGTGGGGGAGGCAGGAGCCTGGCACCTCCGGGGTGGACAAGAGCTTCTGGTCCCTTTCTGCACGGGGCTCCAGCACTTGCCAGCAAGAAGCCGTGCTGTGATCCAGCCCCGGGCTGGCACCCTGTAGAGCTGCCCGTAAGCCTTATGGCTGTTCCAAGGGGAGCTTTATTCTCTATTGCCGTTAGTGCTGGATTTTCATTCGGATTCTGTCATGGTGTTTGAATCGCTGCAGCACCAGGAGCTGGAGCTGTGCGTTTAATTTACCTTGATTAGTAAAGTAGGTAGTCGCTACTTGTTTGGTAGAGCGGGGTCGTACCTGCTGTTGCGGGGTGCACGCTACTGAGACAATCTCAGTTAGACCAGTTCCTTGAAGGATTCACTGTTCCAGTGTGGCTTTCTGCCTCATGTCCTTCTAATTTAACTGTATTAGTCTGTTTAATGGTGCCAGAAGGCCACATACTGGCTCTCTGTGAAGCATCAAACAGTAGATGCATGCCTTTAAATAGTTAAATAAACGTTAATTATGATCCACAAATGGTTTTTCCGCAACTATTAAGTAATACCAAACACTGAATTTTTCAGTCAGTAATTGTTTTTCCAGCTGCCGAGTGGGACCAAATATTCAATATTTTTAGAGGGTTATTTTTGCAGCTGCTCTGCTGCTTTAAGCGTAGAAGTCTTATGTTACTTTGTAGGGCTTGACAGCCTTGGATGCACAGTGGGCACAAGTTGCTGAAAGACTGTGGTGGAAGTGGAATGATGACAATCTTCTGGTGCACCTTGGTTTGCTGTGGATGGTTTGAGCTGCATCCACATAAGCTGAAAATAACATATTGGGCACTTTTGAAAGTTTGTGGTTTTGCAGCTTTTTCTCACAAAAATCTGAAGTCTCTTTCTTTCTCACTCTGCTAGTTACTACACAGGTGGAAATTAGCTATTTTTTCCCTCTCAAGATCTTGAGACTTTCTGTAAGGGATTCAGCCAGTGTGAATTATTTAATGAAATAACGGTTTGACTTGTTGGACCTCCTTGCAAATAGTATAATACCACAGAATTTTGTCTTAGAAATACATATTATGTGCCTTTCACTGAAAGATCTTAAGACATTTTCAAATATCAATTAAACCACAGATCACAATGATAAAGGAAGAGACACTGTTCTCACCCGTCATGAAGACTACCCTGGCTGTGAGTACATTGCTCACATTTGCCCGGTGATTCATTAGCCAAACCAGTAACACAGTCTGGGCAGTCTGATGCGGTGGCTTACTGGTAGCTTTTCTTCAGCCGATTGCTCATTTTGACATGATGCATAGCAGCATCAGAGCATTTACGTAGGAACTTACCTTCTTTGTGCATCTCCTTTCTCTGGTTTTCCCACCAGATCTGCTCTGCTGCCTCACGACACCGCTGTTTGCGTAAGCAGTTGCTGTGATTCTTTGAAGCTGCGAATAAGACACCTCATTCTAAATATCACTGATGTGTTTTGATGAAGCCATAGTTGTGAGTACAGGGTGCGCAAAGGGCGCTGAACAGCGAGAGCTAGAGAGAGGCTGATGTTGGTGTGGGAGAAGACCAAATAGTGAAGGTTAAATTCTGTTTAATGTTTGGTTGTGTTGGTGGTTTAAGCCAAAACAAAAAAGCAGCAGAATAAAAAGCTTCTGCAAAGCAGAAGTGTGAGTGAAGTGAAACGTAGTGGCTAGACAAATGAAAAAAACATATTCATTAAAAAAACCCACCAAACTTAAATTTCAAAGCTCCAGTAGAAGAGGCCACCCAGCTTGGACTGGGCACCCAGCTGGAACTCACGGTCTGGGTTCAGTTCACCGCCTCGGTCACAGGTTTCCTGTGCATTCTCGGGCAACCTCCTTCATCTGCCTCATGACCGACTTCCTCATTTGTGCAGCGGAGATCATCCTCTTCCCTTCCATCGTGAAGGTGAAGCCTACTCGTGCTGCTGACAGCCGTGGATGTTGCGGCAGGGAGAGCCAGCCCAAGGACTAGAGCCAGAGGGATGCTCATCCTCGCAGGGGATAATCACCCATGCTGCTTGCGATTTCAGTGCTCAAAAGTAGAGGAAATTATTTCCAGACCTAGAAAGGGTTTGGGTTTTTTCTTTCTGAGTCTTTCAGGCCTGTTTCTCATGGAGTTTGGCTGCCCCGGTGCAGTGGCAGGCATTTGGAGTACTCCCAGTCTCTCGCCTTTCTCCTCACAGTCTGTCTTGGAGTCATTCCCGTCTGCTCGACACGCGCGACCCACGCAAACCCAACAGGATCAGAAATGCCGCTTCTGTCATCTCCCGAGTTACACAGGGAACTCTTGACATTCAAATACAGTTCTGTCTCAGAAAGAAACCAAAGAATGCTTGGGTCTGGTCAGGAGGTGACCCTAGCAGTGGAGGAAGGTGGTATGAGGGAGTGGGCCGTCACCTTCCCAGCCTCCTGGCAAGGTGTGCACTGGCCCAGTGTGGCTGCACCTGCTGAGGGTGTCAGGGTAGCCCAGCACCGCAGTTGGCCTTCAGCCCTTCTGCTCCTCCACTCAGCCCCTGATAGGCAAATATTCATTTTAAGAGATTTTGTTATGAATTGACCCAGTGCCGATGCTAATTCTGAGTAAGGAATCAGAAATGACACGTCACATGCTTTTTGATGTGTCCTTTTATCTCCTGTGTGTTGGTAGTTAAACTTTTCTCACCCCTTAGAGGGGTCATTTTTCTCTGGAAAGAGGGTGTGGAGCCCCATACACTCTCTCTCCTCCAAACATTAGTTAGTAATGCTCTTCTCCAGCCACTGACAAGATCTTGAAAGCACAGACAGGTTCATATTCAGACCTGAGCCACGCTTTGTTTTCTGTTTGACTCTGCTCCAACAGGTTTTGCTGTTTCCTGTCTTCCCACCTTCTTACTGCCTTCCCTATTTTTTGGCCTTGCTTTCACAAACCTTCCTTTGACCTGACCCTCAACTTTCTCCAAGCTGCCAGCATTAATAAGAGATCCTCCTCTTTGGGACCTGTGTAGTCCTCCCATCCCTGCCGTATTTTAGTCCTTCTCCTGTGGCCACAGAAGTGCTTCCCCAGCTTTGCTTTGAGATTCATACTCACCTGGACCTCCTTCTGCCGCCGATGCTGCCCATGCTGACTGTTCCATAAGAAGTTTCTTCTCCATCATGACTTGCGTCTGGTAGGATACAGAGGTGGCACAGGGTGTTCTTCCCTCCCAGGTCCTCCCTCCTCTTCTTGTTCCTTACTCCTGACTGTCAGCCAGCCTTTGTCTTTCTTCAGTAACTCTCTCATCAAGTTATTTTCCTGTTTGTTTTTCCCCACCGTTCCACTGCACCCAACTTTCCATCCCTCCTCATTCATGAAACGGTTTGCTTTGGTTCTGGTTTCACGTTCAGACCCCAGTTGATGGCAGCACACAGCAGCCTAAATTCTGAGCCCAGGTGCCGAATGAGGGTCATACCAGAGGTCCACCAGCCCTGGCTCTGACTGTGGCCAGGAGTGGACATCCACGGAGAGTGCATGAGAAGGCAGCAGGCGGGCCAGGGGTAGTGCTGGGCACTGAGGGCTGCGCTGGAAGGTCTGTGATTGAGAGTCCTCCAGAGGCAGAGGGTACATACGTTTTGGTGGACCTGGGAGCAGCCCCATTGATTTTGGTCTGGTTAATCCCATTTTAGATCAATAAAGAGCCTGCTTCTTGCTTGGAGAGGCTCAGTGCAGCTCCACGTTGGCTGCTGCATCTAATCCAAACCTCTAAGTATGAGAATTTTCAATTTTTTTTCAAGGAAAAGCGATGTCTCATCCCTTCTGAGGCCGGTTAGCTCAGAGTCCCCTGCCGTGAGAAAACACGGCCACTTCGAGATGTGGTGCTGCTGACGCTGGGTGTCCCCTCTCTGCCTGCCACGCTTATCCTTTTTCCCAACTGGTAATCCTGGGAATCTGATCTGCTTACAGCTCCAAGGGACTGCTGCCGGAAAGTATGGCAACCACTTAGCTGTCCGTTGCTATTTAAACCCCACACCCAAGCTACAAGTAATGAGTTATTGAACTAAGTTAGCTTTATACTGAAGAAGTGATTTTCCTCCTGCAAATCAGGAAGCCAGCTATTTAATGCAGTGTAATTGACTTCAGCTGTAAGATTCAATATACTTGTCCAGGATTACAGTTCAATAAAATCTCATTGCACCGAGAGCAACGGGAATTACGGAAACACCCAGGGATTGTTTTCCGCCTTTTCCGTGGACAAGCTACATTGGATGTCTTCTGGTCCTCATGGCTTGGGTTACGCTACTGCCTGACCTCCACGCTGGCAGGAGCAGCTTGAGGTGGCACCGTTTGGTGAGGGGAGGTGAAGTCAAGCATCTGAGATGATGGGTAGCCTTCTTCAGTCAGTTTTACATGAGTGACTCTCTCATTTCAGCGTGCCCTCCTGGTGTCGGGCTGGGGGAACGGGAAGTAAGCTGTGTCTGGTTTCATTATGATGGTGATGATAATAGGATCCATGAGGTATATGAGATTAAAAGCCCTATAACATTGCAGGCCAAATTGTGCACAGAGAACAAAACCTGAAATCAGTTCAGTGCCTAAACATCCTTTTGTCTTGCCTCACCCAGTGTAGAAATAAATACGGGAAAACAAATATTTATTCAGAATTTCCTCTCACTATTTACCAAGTAGGAAGCTGTGTTAAGCTAGTTTCTGTACAGAAATATTTGCTGGCCATCGTGCATTGGCTTTTATAGCTGTGTGCTGTAATTGTGGAGAGCCTTTCTGCCCAAGTATTCATTAATGAGTTTTTCATCAGCCACTCTGAACAAATGGGAAAGCATTAGATTTAATTTCTCGCTTGCAGAGCTGCAGGGAGAAGTACAGACTTTTTCAGTGGGACAAGGTCACTGGCACAGGTAAAAGTAATTTGGGATGGCAGCTGAACAGACAGTGTGGTGAGTGTCCTTGTCACACGCTGAGACACAAACTTTGTTATTCTTTCTTCCTAGAGATACGCCCCAAACCACAACCCTTGATCCAAATGTGAGCCAACGTCATTAGGAGTGCTTACCTACCGCCATGCTTATTTCCTCCGTTATTTCTTCCAAGTATTAATTATCCTGTTGCAAGGAGGAAAGGAAAAATACACTTTCAGACCAAACTAATATATTTGGCCAGTTCTGGTACACTGACTTCATAAGCAATAAAATGTAGAACATTGCTTGGTTACGGCACTTGCTGTACTAATCGTTCTCTGTGCAACTGCCTATTTTTTACATAATTTTAAACAAATGCCAAGACTACAGAGAATAATAAAACAAGGTAATCAAGGCAGAACAGGCAGGGTTTTTGGTATGAGTCAAAAACAAAACACAAAAATCCTCCAAAAGCCATGAGAATTGGAAAGAGAGGCTCTTTCATGTGGCAGAGTTAAGCTATAATTACTGGGTGCGGAGAACATTTTTCATACGGGATTGAGCGGTGAGCATAGATCGCGCTGGACATTCTGAAGCTAGCATAGCCACAGTTTAAGAGCACAGAAGGGAGCTTGCTAAGAAAATCATTCTTCGTTCTGGTTATGGAGTTGGCTTTGATTCTGGCCTAATGCATGCTGGTTCTTACTACTGCTTAGGGTGATGGTTAACTGGGATGGTGGCAACACTGATACTAATTTCTGTTTTCAGATGGCATGAAACTGAAGAAGAAATTCATGTAGCACCCAAGTGTTCTGTTTGAGTTGAGCAGAAGTACCTGGCAGACGTGTGAAGTACAATCTTTCCTATTTTAGTTACCTTTATGAGGTGGTGAACCCTGTTTCGCTTTGTTCCCCGTGCCTTAATTTTTTTCATTGTGACAATCACGAATGGGTGTAGAAATGAACTAAAAAACAGCCATGGCAGATACAACTCAAATTTTACCCACTTAGTTTGCATCAAAACACTAATGTACATTTGTACACGACCTGCTGGTGTGCAGCTCCAGACGGCAAATGGTTTGTTAGTATTGGCAATGCTCTCATGAAGCCAAATATGATTCTTTCGCTTGCTGGCTTGAGAGTGCAAAGTGGTTTTAATTCCCATTCAATTTTTCTCTCCTTCCTCTGTCTTAGTATTGTACCCTTGTACAATACTTGTACCTTGGAACAATAAAACTTCAAAGAGTTCATAAAAGTTATGGTTGAAAGCACGTGTTATCCTAGGTTAAGCAGATAAAATCAGTGCTAACGAAATGCAGGCTCGTCTCAAATCTGGCCAACATAGTGTGTCTCCTCACATTTCGGGAGTGTGTCTGTCTCTTTCTCTCTGAAATAGTTGAAGTAAGTAAAAGTGTAAATATGAGATTCCCCAGATATGTTGTAAGGTTGATGATACTAATTGGATTCTGCACTGAATATAGCTAAAGCTATATGCTTCTGAATAAAGTTTCTAAATCATGGTTGAGATTGCATCTTGTTTAGTATTGTCATAGGTTTATTTCATAAATGTAGCTCTGCAGTCATTTCTTACTTGCTTGCATTAAAATAATTTGTCATTGAAAAGCGAGACGTTCATCTAAATCCACTTTTGCCCCATTCGATGGAGACAGAGTACAATATTTTTCATATACTTCTAAGTATTAGCTTCAGGTCCAGCTACCTACACAGTTAGGGAAATAAAATCTGATGTCATCTCCAGCCAGTAAGTAATTTTCTTTTTGCTTTTTATGCCATTTGTTCCGTCATTCCTTCTCCTCCACAGCTTTGGATTTAGTCTGTCTTCTTGTTTTAAAATCTACCATTGTATTACTCCTAGTACTTGGTGTTTAGATGGGTCCTACTCCATCTTCTCCCAAGCATATCGAGGTCCTCCTCGTATGTCCATGCCTTGTTTTTAAGAATTAGTAGCATGCTGTGTAATCCATGAGTTGCTGATACAAGCTGAAAGTTGTGCCTCCGGCAGCACTGTTGATGTACTCCAACTGCTGGTGGGTGCTCAGTCTGCAGCACCAGGCTGGAGTTACTGCCAGGCAAAACACAAAAATGGGGCACCACATCAGCTCCACAGTACTGGCAGTTTCAGTCTACCAACAAAGGCTAATGTAGACATGGCCATTAATTTCTCACCCATCCAGGGACATACTTCTAATAAGACCGTGCATCCGCTGTTAAATGTTTCAAATACTGTCCCTGCAATCTGTAAATTATTGATCCATTTAACAGGGTTCTATGTTCAGTCCTAGCCTTGACACCTGGCTTGTACCCATTGAGCCTGGTGCTCCTGCCCCAGTCATCTCCTCTCAGTTTTCATGCTAGTGGAGTAGCATAGTCCTTCTTCTGTGAAAGTCTCACACCTGTTTCTCCCTTTGATTTCTTCTGTTTCTTTGTTGTGTTCTAGTGATTTTGCTGTTCCAGGGCAGATTCCCTGGCAGAAGACCCGCAGTAAGGCTGTCTAGCATCACTCTTATCCTGGTAGGAGCAACCACCCTGTTTTGTGTCACCTTCTCTTCAGAAAACACCACTAGAGGCAGTTGCAGTCTCACTTGATCTTTCCCTGTCTAGAAGATGTGAAAATAATTAAGGGATCGTTCTGGGGAGGTGTGACCTGAGAGATGAAGACGCGTAGGAGTGTTTGTTTGTTGAAAGCATCAGAAGGGGAATTACGACATTATCCGAGTACCGTTGTCAAAAGGTGGGAAATCAGTATGCTCTGAAGTTTCATTGAACCTTGGTTCTTCTCGCATCTTCCTGCAACATAATTTTAGAAAAGCGCAGGAAGAGGGGAGGACAGAATCTCTTAAATTCCCAGGATTTCCTTTAGGGGAAGAGATCCCACAGGGGCAGGAGAGAGTGCTTCCAATAATCTTTGCAGCATTTAATCCCAAGAAAATGCAATAAAATCAGTGCTTCCACTGAGAGTTGGCAGCATATCCTTTCTGTAACAAGACCTGTTTTTGCTTTCTTTGTAGTACAGTCTGATTCAGACTGCACTGAGTTGACTGAGGAGAGTGAAATCTGTTTTTGACAGATGTTTCCCATGATCTGGCAAATACAAACACTCCTGCGAGATGACAGGTGGCTTGTTTACATAGGAAATCTTATTTTTTTAAATAAAAAAAACAACAAAAAACACAAAGCAACATTCGGATCAGTCATTCTGATCAAGGCAGTGTCAATTATTAAGCTGTAAAGGGAACTGATGACTCAACCTAGGCACAGTGCTGCGGCGGTCTCCGATTTTCGGTTTCGCAACAGATTCTTTTTAGGAATGCTTTTCATTCATACCCGACATTTAAACGTGTCTCTGAGAACGTGTATCATTTTGTGATTGGGATGCAAGGGACCGGCGTCATCCTGCGCTGAGCGGTTGTGCAGAATTTGTGAGATGTCCCCATCCCTCAGTGGGACTCTGGGCGCCCGGTGGGAGAGGGTTCCTCTGACCCATTGCATCGCACGCCCGGACCATCCCTGCACACCACCAGGCTGTCAGTCACCATGTTAAATTTATAGATAAGTTCACATCAATAAACTTGAAAAGCACGTTGATTCAGAAAGTGAAATGTTTTGATCGGATCCCATGCTTAGTAATTCCAGCAAGTGCGCTTGTTAAAATGGGTGAGTCAGAAATGGAAATGCAAAGCATTTCTCTGAACGGTGGCCGGAAATTAGCTCTGAAAACTGAAACAAAGCCCAGACCGCAGTTTTATCTATTTGCTTAATAATTCTAGATCTGCGAAAATCCCTTTATCTTTGGGAGACATTTGCATTCCTCTCTTGTAGCACTGGTGCGATCCTTAGGCTGGATGATCAACCATGTCAAAACTGTCAGGTGTGTCTTAACTTTTTGGTTTAAAAAAATGAGCCCTGTGAGTGGCTTCATTGCCTGTGGTGCTGTCTGATTCTGCCACGGTGTGTGGTGGAAGTTGGTGGAAGTATTAGGCAGGATGGAGTGTTGTAATATTTGAGGTCGTGTAATACCGAGGAAGAAATCCATAGGAATTGAGTGGAGCCACTCAGCTGCTTATTGCCCAATTCACAGAATGACAGAATGGTGGGGGTTGGAAGGGACCTCTGAAGATCACCTGGTCCAACCCCCCTGCCAAAACAGGATCACCTAGGGCAGGTTGCACAGGAACGCGTCCAGTTGGGTTTTGAAGATCTCCAGAGAAGGAGACTCCACAACCTCTCTGGGCAGCCTGTTCCAGTGCTCCGTCACCCTCACAGTAAAGAAGTTTTTCCTCACGTTGAGGTGGAACTTCCTGTGCTGCAGTTTGTGCCCATTGCCCTGCGTCCTATTGCTGGGCACTACTGAAAAGAGACCCGCTCCATCCTCCTGACAGCCACCCTTCAGAGATTTATAGACATTGATAAGGTCCCCTCTCAACCTTCTCTTCTCCAGACTAAACAGCCCCAGGCCTCTCAGCCTTTCCTCATACAAGAGATGTTCCAGTCCTTTAATCATCCTCGTAGCCCTCCACTGGACTGTCTCCAAAAGTTTCCTGTCTCTCTTGAACTGAGGAGCCGAGAACTGGACACAATACTCCAGATGAGGCTTCACCATCACAGAGTAGAGGGGGAGGATAATCTCTCTCAACCTGCTGGTCACACTCTTCTTAATGCACCCCAAGGATACCATTGGCCCTCTTGGCCACCAGGGCACATTGCTGTCCCATGGATAACTTATTGTCTACCAGGACTCCAAGGTCCTTCTCCATGGAGCTGCTTTCCAGCAACTCACACAGGGCTAACTCACTGCTCCAGCACCAAATGCTCATCGGTTTAGTGCCGAATGCTCCCTGGCTTAGCATGCAGAGGCCATGGTGGTGACAGCTCCTCGGTTTGTAAGGATGTAGCCCTCTTGTCTGCGGAGAGAAAGCAGAGTGGGGTCGTCAGCATTTTGATGTTAGTAGAGGTGGTGTTGCTGCAAAAAACTTAAGAGTCAGTGTGTTGGGTGATGGATATCTGTGTTCTGGTCCTCATCCTGCAGCCAAGGTGCTGCTGGTTGCTTCTCTGCTGGCATCTGGGCACCTGCTGCTTGTCCTCAAGAGCAAGTCTGGATGTTTGGACTTGGACAACGTAGGGACTGTCTTCCTGGCAGCTGTTGCGTGGTCTGAGGCCCACAGGTGTAAATCGTGGTGGAGGAGGAGGATAAAGTAATGTATGTGTTTAAGGGGCTTATAGTTCCCCTGGCAAGGCTGGTGAAGTAGTGCTTGTTTCAAAGAGAAGACGATCTGGGTGATTTTTCTTAATTACTGTTTACCTAAATAAATAAATAATGCATATTCGTGGCTTTAACTGAAGTAACTTCTGTTGAAATGTTTACCTCTCCCAAGGATAATTATTAAGGGTGGGGTGGGGGGGGTGCAGCAATTAATAATAAAACGAGATTACAGAACGTTCTGATTGGAATAGTAAATAAAACCAAAATACATGGAGCTGTCTTGCCATCCAAAGAAACGTGCTGAATGGAAGCAGTTTGGGTTGAAGGGGCGCAACTTATTCTTGGAGCTCTTCAATACCACATGGAGGTTCCTTCAGCATAAAGTTAAATTTGTTGATGAGTTCTGCCTCAATTCCAGTCCAGAAAAAACGTCACGAATATTGGCATCCGCACAGATCGTGTGGCAGCTGTAATACCCATCAGCACCGCTTTGAGGCCGGTGCGCGTTGATTCTTAAACTGAGCGACGGAGTGTTTCAGCTGTTTATATCAGTAGTAAACAAAACCTTCATTTGTGTTGCGAACCTCCCCCCCCTCCCCCATTTCGTACAATCCTTTGAATGAAATTTTTTGCTCAGCTGAGAGTTTGAAATTTGGACCCATCCTTTCATGTCTTTTGGCTATGGTTCCTTATCTGGTTAATCATCTCAAAGAGAGCCAGTGATGTGTTCAAAGATTTCTGTGACAGCTGCATACCATTAGGCTGAATGATGAAAAAAACCCCATAATTGTAGTTTAGCGCAGTAAATACAGATTGGTCTTTCAGTTTAACATACGGTAGCAAGAGAACTGAGCCTTGGACAAGAGAGCTGCTGCTTAACCCCATGCAGATGAAGCTTGCGGGGATGGTGGAGCTGGTGTGCCCCATAGCCTTAACCAGCCTCCAGCTCTTTTGGACCAGCAGGGGAGCACGAGTGAACAATGACTGTATCTGTCTGTCGCACCAGATTGGGGAAGAAAAAGAGAATAGAAGATTGGGCAGAAGGTATTTAGCAGCACCAAGGCAGCCTGTGGGGTCCGTAGCCAGCCACTGCTCCCTCCTTCATCTCAGCGCTGCCTCGGAGCTCCTGGTGCAGATGGAGTGGGCTCTCCTTGCTCACCAAGGTGTCCTCAGCCAGTCTTAGAGGAGCAAACTGCTGTCCTCTCTGGGACGTTCCCTAACTCAGGTGCCTTTTGGGGTTAAAGGCTTCCAGACCTCCTCCTCTAGACCAAATCAATCCCTTCTAAGGCAGCATCAGAAGTGCTGGGGCGCGCACCGGTCCCTAGCGTGCCTGACGTGCTGCTGGCACATGTCCCCTGGATACCCTGTCATCTAGAAACCGAAAAGCGGCTTTTCTTTGACTGGAAGTGCGGTCTGACTATTAGATGCGGTGGAGTCTTTGCTCATGTCTGTGGCCGGTGGAAGTCCCTGGCTGAGCTCTGAAACAGAGCGAGATGTCAAGGAATGAGCGCTGGAGGATGGGCTGCCTTGTTCCCTGCAGAGGTGGTGGGAACATGCAGTTGACTTCAGTCCTTGTGAGGCAGCTCCACATCTGCTTCTGGCTGATGAATTTCCTCAATCGTATTTCCTTTCTCTGCTTTGGTGGGTCAACCTTTTCCCTGACCAAACTGCCTGCTCTGCAGGGTCTGTGAGTGGTGCCTGTACTCCAGAAGATGAAGGTGCTAATAGTGGGACAAGGTGTCCTGTTGGTCCATCTGCCTTGTGGGGACACATCCCGCACCTGCGGAGTGGGTGGTTTTATAAGCATGGTGCATTTTCCCTGCTGAAAACATTTTTCTGGGTTTGCCTCAGAAAGGTTTCCGTGGAGCAGAAATATCCATCTCCACTTCACCTATTTTTTTTTAATACGGGTTTCTGGGGGTTTCAGGCACACGCCTCCCGGTGAAGCCAGCAGCAGCGAGGCAGCCAGAGCCTCACGTGGTGTTTTGCAGGTGGAGAAGGCGCCGCACACGCCGAGTGCACGGCACGGCAAGCCCGCTATCAGCTCACAACTAATTATCTGTGTATAAAAATTCCCCTGCTTGCCATTTTGCCGTTAGAGGCTCGCTGGTAAGATTTATGACTCTGGCTAAAATGAAGTACCATTTCCTTTTTCTCAGCATTACTGTGCGTGGCTTCTCTGGCTTTTCTTGTTAAACAGACTGAAGCTCACCCAACAGGGAACGTATTTTTGCAGCTTTTTCCCATCAAGATTCTGCCTTTCTCTTTTTCCGTTTGTTACGACCAGTGAAGATAACCCACGAAACATTCTCAAGTCTTTCCATTTTCCCCTGGTTGGTGTGGGGGTGAGGACGGAGAAGCTAAGAGGCAGCTCCTCCACGTGAGATGCAGCATTGGCCCGCTCTCAGCCCCACCACAGCTTGCACAGGCTCTTGGTAGATATGTACCTCCATCGGCATGGGCTCCATCTTCAGAGTTTGATGCACAGCTGTTGCATTCAGTGTTTATATGAGCAAAAGGATAATTCCTTCTCTTCATGCTAGAGCATGGAGGACCAGCTGTACAGCTTGGAGAAAGGCTGAATTTCTCCTGCCCTCGTGTTGCGCACGTATATCCTCATTTCACAGGCTGATGAAAATGAGACCACAGACTGAACTTTCTGAACTGGCAAATGCATCACGGACTTCACCTTGATCTGAAATCACCTAAAAATTAGTTTGTCTGATGTTGTAAGACAGTAGGGTTTTTTTCTGAGTACAGAGAAAAAAGGGGAGCAATGCTGAGCTGCTGCCATCTCTCCCAGTCGCAGTTAGATGTAGTTATTTTTGTATTGGCGGTTGGAGGAAAACCAGTAGAGATGCCAGATAAACCTTCCCAAAAAAACCATTTCTGTTAATACTTAAATATTGTTCATCTTTCACAGCATTTACTTATCTGTTTCCCACATGCTGAACCTTATGGGGAGTTTTTGTGGTTGACTGTGGCCTGTTCTTTCATTCTGTATGTTAACTGTTTTTTCAATTTGCATTTTTTAAAAGAAATCATCAGCAAAAGTCTGTGATAATCATTCAACACGGGAACATCCTTTCGGCAGGGCAAGCATGCGTTCTTGTGGTTCCCTTACATTGGGGCAGGAGTCCCGGAGCATAAACCAAGTGAGCTGCATCATTTCATGCCGCCCCGGGAAGCATCCTTACCCGAGAGACCCAGCACTAGCTAGTCCGGTATCATCTTCCGAGATGCCAGGCTCAGGGACTGCAATTTCATCCTCGTCGCTGAACCATCTTATTTTCTCCCGTTTGCATGTGTATTAACCAAAATCTCTAGTCCTTAAGGAGAAGTAAGCCAGAATTTCCATCAGATCTGACACGAAGTATCAGGCATGAACTGTTGCTGTGTATTGGTTTTACTGTGTGGGACATAAATATTCAGCATGTGTCATTGGGTAATACTTTTCGGGGGGGGGGGTCTTTCTCACGGCGTATATTAACATTCCTTTTACACCTAGCCATTCTTTCATGAGTCATACCACCAAGATAAAATATTTTCAATGGTAGCTTTATTTTAAGTTGAGTATATTCCCGTGACAAAGACTTCAGATTTTACATAAAAAAGATTTACAAGTTCCTGTGGTGATGCTCTTGAACTACACAGTCTCCCGCCTCTCCTAGCCCAGCCTAGTTGATGTGTCACAGAGTTAACTGCAACAAGAGGACAAGAGGGGGTGGAAACTTCCCCCCACACACATCCCCCAGCTCCTCTGAGGGTTTTCCGTTTAAGCCCAGTTGGTGCTGCTAAGTGTAGCTGGGGAAAATCCAGTTTGCAGACCCTGGAGCGCTTCCCTGGCCAGCGCAGGGCAGCAGCAGCTGCCTTCCCCTTCAGTCAGTCAGCGGCAGTTGTCTTGCTGCTTCTCCTGATCACTTCAGACGTGGTTTCAGACTTGATTCTTCACATGGTTTTGCCATTATCTGAGCGAACAGCTCAGTCTCGTCTCCGCTGACTGTTGACGCAGCTCGCCCAGGAAGGGACACGCCGCAGAGCCAGCCCTCGCGGTCCTGGGTGGGTACCTCCCTGCTTCTGGTCCAGACTTCCTCGGTTGTGGTGGTCTTCTGCATCCCACCTCTAGGCACCAGGGAAGAAGTGCTATGCCCTTCGGACTCCTGGTTTTGGCTGCCTCTGGCCAAACAGTGCATGTGAGCACAAGCAGGAGTGATGGATGAGCATGTTCCTTCTCTTTGGAAGAACCGAGCAGGTTATTAGGAGGAAATTAAATGCCCGGCTATTGATATCATCTTGAGTTTAATTTACAGATTTCACGGAGAGATCCTGCACTAGGTGTCAGGAGCATTGCAAAAGCCTTCTCAGCCTCAGGCAATCCTTCAAGCAGTTGCAAGCTACAAATGTTCCCATGAAGTTGTTTCAACCAGAAAGAAATATTCTTCATCTTTACCCAAAACCGTACAAAGCCTAAAGAAAACACGTTTGCTAATCTGTGATGGTATTGCATATAACAACCCGGGAACCTTGACTTCACCGGGATGAATTTCTGCACACGTTTGTGTAAAGACGCGTTGCACTGCAGCAAGTGAGGCATCGCTTCGGAAAACACAAGCTCTATTTCCACATCTCTGCTCACTTCTTCCTGCTTGCTGGGGCACAGCCTTCCTTAAATATCTTTTTTCTCCTGTCCGTGTCTGTGAGAAGCTCACCAACTCATCTTGTGTGGGTTCATTGTACTTAGCCCTAATTTTACGCACCCGTTGTGAACATTGGTGTGTCCGCTAACCCCACTGTGTGTATTTGTTGCTCGCCTCCCTCATTGTTCACCCAACTTCTCTGGTTTTCTTCAGCATTATTACACAATTTACTGTGTTTGAGACATCTTTCATCCTTCCCGGAATAATACCCAGGTACATTCATCACACTCTTCTCAAATCACCTTTCTTGGTTTAGTCATTGCAAACTGAAGAACTTATCAGTTTTCCTTCTCTTAACCATCAAAGCTCTCATTATTTTACATTAACAACAGAACGTCTCTTTGAAATCCACCCTCTGTATAACAGAAATCCAAGCTGGAAGGTGTTTTCTTGAAGTAAATACTTTTTTTGCTTCATGCTTCCTTCTGCTGTGGTGTCTGGTGCGTCTTCCTTTACATTTGCATTCTTTAGTGCTAACTTGAGCTGCCAAGCAGTACTGAAAAACCTCAGAAAGGGGGGAAAAAGGTAACCTGCTTCAAAAGTGTACAAGAAATGTAAGTTAAAAAAAAAGTTTATAATGTCTGCTTTGAAGTACTGTTATTTTTCTAGCTTTCTCTGCAACTGTGAGGGCAGATAGTTCTTTTAAAAATAAAGTTTCCCAGCGCACCCCATGACTCCAGGACCTGGGTCTTCAATTTGATGTTGCACAATGATTTTGTGGCCTCTCGTGATCCTGTAACTGTAACAGCCAGCGTGGGCTGAGAGCCAAGACCTTGATGTGAGCAAGCCTTGGAGCGGAGAGCGCATCTCCCCCTGCTTAGGATCCAGCTCTTCCCATGCTGCAAACCTGGCCACTCGGCATGTTCGAATGCTGAAACTTCTCTTCAGTAGATGCTCTGTTGGCTCTTCATTTCATATAAGCTCAGTTTTCATGTACCCCTTGTCAGTTTATGGCTGTAGCAATAGCTTTACTTTTAATAATTTGCCTGTTTCAGAAAGAAAATTCTTTTATCGAATGGAAAGCATGAAGCAGTCCTCGTGTTGAGCGTAGGCGGGGGGTTAGGTTTCATTCTACCGTAAGCTGACCCCAGGGCAGAGAGATTCCTGCTTTCATGTTTTAGATCATGTGTAAAACCTGATGCTGGCTGGATCGTCCCGCTTAGGGCAAGAATATCTAGGGATCATGGGGAGAGATACGGAGTGAGACATTTGCAGAAGGGAATGAAATGTTTGGGATGCAGCCTTATGCTTTCTACAGCAGTGAACATCAATCACACCTTCTCAGAGAAGTGTGGCACTGAAAGTCTCCCCCCTCCTTTTTTTCTTCTTTCCCTGTTCCCCACTTCTGCTTCTTCTCCTTCCCTCTGATACGCTGTGGCAAGTGCAATTTCAGCTCAGAAAACTGACTTGTCCTTGAAACGGCAGAGCCTTCCCTGGTTTTATTTCTTTGGCCATTGACTAAACAACAGTTACTTTTGTTCTACCAGTGATTTATGACTGAACAGATTTGGAGTTTATATTTTTAGTTTTATAGGCAATTTTGATAATGTATATTTTGACCATAAATATTCTGTCAACGAACGTTTTGCCCAGTTGGAGAAGATTAAATAAACTGAAGAGATGCAAACATTGCATTCTTTGTGTAGCCTCAAGATTCTTTTCAAGTACCTGTGTAGGTAATCCTGAAATGTAGCAGCATTTTGAGCATCTCTTGGTAAATCATCTAGGAGGATGCCATCCAGAAGTAACCAACTTTTCCTAAGTGATCCAGTTCTCTACAAGGCTTGGAGTAAAATGCTATAGCATATAGTCAGTGCTTAGAAAGTATTGAATGTTTTCTACCAGGAACAGCATACTTATAGAAACCAACAACCAAACCTCTTTTGTTTGCACTGCTTTGTGTTATTTTGTTACTTGTTTATGGAGTCAGGAAACATTTCTTGAGAAAACAGAAGTTTTTACTGAAGAGTTCATTTTGCAAGTTTCAGAAAAAATAATAGTAGTTTTTTAAGAAAAACTAACCTCTTGATTCTTATTTGCCTTCCCTTTATCTAGCTTTAATTTGTGGTAATTCTGCAGACACAGCCTTTGAAGTGATCCTGGAAAGATAGATACATGCCACTGCTTGTACTGCTGCTGTCCCCTTCTGTTCAAAAGAAAATCATCTTCCCCTCCACTCCCAGTTTCCAGCTTTATTCAAGTAAATAGTAGTTAAGCATTCAAATGTTGTTTTTTTCCAGGAAAACAGTAAAGTGTTGGTCACCGGCAACTTGAAAACTTCAACTTGAAAGCCCCTGTAACTTAAAACTAATTACTTCTCCTTCCACAAGTATTTCCTTCCCACCCTCCTCCCCAACCACTTCAGAGCGCAACTGCTTCCTTGATAGATGGGGAAGCCTTTTTGGAGTCAGCTGGGACTGGGCATTGGGTGGGATCTGGGCTGTGCACGGAGGCTGGGACGTGGGTGCTGGGGTGTTCACCCCTTCTTCCAGCCCCCCCGGCCCCAGCTCTGCTCTCGGCAGCCCTCCTCATCCCAGAGTGCCTCCTCTCTGGGGTCTGAGCCCCGAGCCCCTTGCACGGCGGTGGCAGCGCGATGAATTTCCCGTGGGCACATGAACATTTTACTCCCTGTCCAATTTTCGTTTGACATAGACTGGTGTGACGGGTAGCTTCGCTTTAGGGTGGGTGGGGGAGTATGGCACACTTTGCATTCACCCAGGGATACCGAACTACGCTGATGGTGTTTCTGCTCTGAATTTCCTGGGAATAAAGCAGAAACAAAGGAATGAATTTGATGTTCCTAACTTAAATTACTTGGTAAAATCAAAGTGAAGCTTTGACAAAAGCCAGTATTAATTGTTATTTAAAGTCTGTTAGATAATTTTGCTAATTTTGTTGGAACACCTTTCTGGTGTGATGCGCAGTTTCATAGAACCACAGAATGGTTTGGGTTGGGAGGGACCTTTAACGCTCATCTAGTCCAGCCTCCCTGCCCTGGGCAGGGACATCTTTACTAGATCAGGTTGCTCAAAGCCCCGTCCAGCCTGACCTTGAACACTTTCAGGGATGGGGCATCCACAGCTTCTCTGGGCAACCTGTGCCAGTACCTCACCACCCTTATTGTAAAGAAATTCTTAGTATGTGTGCGTAAGTGTGCACATACCTGTGGTGTGATCTGGTAGAATAATCACAGCAGTGTTAGTTTATCTGTTCTGTAATTCTTCTCAGGGGCCTCATATGTCTGAATGCAAGAAAAACATAGTCGTTGTTGTAAGGTGTCTACAGCTTAAAGGTAAGAGGAGGTATGTAGTGGGCATAATGTTATTGTCATGTTTCTGTGTTTAAGAAAAAAGGCCCCAAAACTGTTTTTAGAGTTAGAAGGGGGGGGAAAAAAAAGGGGGTTTTGTAAAGATTCAATGCTTGAATTTTTTAATGCCTGCCTTTATTTTATTTTAGGTTGCTATCGACTGAGTTGCCAGAACATTGCCCTATAAAGCTTTGGAGG
Source organism: Phaethon aethereus (assembly GCF_964289735.1). Lineage (NCBI taxonomy): Eukaryota > Metazoa > Chordata > Aves > Phaethontiformes > Phaethontidae > Phaethon > Phaethon aethereus. The sequence goes on along the minus strand of NC_138576.1, from coordinate 42,685,383 downwards.
GCCACTTATTAATGGATTGCTGCAGCCTCTTAATTTCTCCATTGATCCTGTTCCCTGCATCGTGAGAACATTTTAGCCAGCACAGAACCTAGAAAAGTTACATGTAAGTCATGATTCAAATTCCTTTCTATTTAAAGAAAACAAGAAAAAAAAAGGTCTTGGAGAGGCAAGGTGGAGGCAGTAAACATCATACTTTAGAAAAATACTGTGAGAGTTGTAATTCAACAGCAAACATTAGGTGGTGAATAAATTGCTATTGAAGTAGTTACTTGCTTTTTTAACCTAAATGGTGATTGTCATTTTGAAAGCTTTTCTAAGCATTCTGCTACAACAGTAAACTGTAGCAAGAAGTACTTAAAATAGCTTCTCATCACCCCATCCTCCTCTTTATGCTTTGTTTTTCTCCACAACTGGATAAGCGTGCGTACGCTTACCTTGGTGTGCTGTGCCGAAGCTGCACATGCTCCGTGCGAGTTTGGAGGGCACCGTTTGCTCAGCAGGACTGCAGGCATCCCTGTATTTTTCCCATCATAAAACCCATCTACTTGTCCTTTGGGGTGTCCAGAACACTTCCCTCGGAGGAGCCCTGGCACTGCTTCCCCTTTCAGCCTGCTGCCCCGAAAGGCTTTTTAAGCATCCATAGTATCTTCATTGCGACTTCCAGCTCCTTCCAGGTGGAGTTAGCTGCTCCACCTGGCTATAGGAGGGTGGAGAAAGCCATGCACAGATCTACTAGGGACAAAGGGGACTGAGGGGGCTGCAGACCCCTTCCTGTCTCCTCAGTCAGTCTGGGTAGTACCTCCTGGTGCATGTTACATGCTTCAGTTTTTCCTCCCCAGACCGGGAGTGCCTGTGATGCCTTGCACACGTTTCCTCCCCCGTCGTGGCTAAATTGTAGAATCACAGATTAGTCTGGGTTGGAAGGGACCTTTAAAGGCCATCTAGTCCACCCTCCCTGCAATCAGCAGGGACATCTTCAACCAGATCAGGTTGCTCAGAGCCCCGTCCAACCCAACCTGGAATGTTTCCAGGGATTGGGGCATCTACCACCTCTCCGGGCAACCTGTGCCAGTGCATAGTATCAGCCTGGCATAGAATCGGTGGGCTATTCTATAGGGGAGAAATTGGTATGACCCCAGTGGTTCTAACCCGAATTCTGGCATGGGTCTGCAGGTGAAAGAAGCCTCTGGGCCATTAAAAGGATGGCGTGGATGTGGTGGTCTGTGCTGTCCAGAGGGTGGGACACCCCAGAGCTGCCAAGTTTGGAAAAAGGCTTGAGCACAGCTTTATTGCGTTGATTTTTAACATAAAACCAAATCTCGTCGTGGTTAGGAAGCTTTTATCTTTCAGATGGTGATATAGAGCAGCTTGGCAAAAGGCCGCCAGAGATAGTACAAAATTGTGGTTCACAGTGTGGCACTGTGCATGTTCCTGTCCTTGTTCGTTCACTGCAGTAATAAATTCATATGACACAGTTTAATGATTAATTGGGACAGGACAGCGAAGATGATCGCAGCACCTGGTGCTGATCAGTTTTTCTTGAAAGATTACTAACACCATTTTTGATCTTCGGAAATTATTTGTGATATTACTTCTAAAAAACAGGAGTATTTTGGAACTGGAGGGTTTACATTAGAAATATACCTTTATTTGAGTTGCTTTATTTGCTTATGTGACGCTAAAAGTACTAAAAACAAGAAAAGTCTACTGCAAAAGGAGGACAGGGTTTTTTAATGCATATGGAAATTCAGCTTTTAAAGAGAGGAGAAAATCTTTTCTGGTGTGATGAATATCAGCAAAAACAGTAGTGAAGTAGTAGGCAATGGAGAAGGGGTGAGTAGTAACAGAATTCTCTGTCGAAGAGGCCTTACAAGGTGTTGGTTTGATTTTGTTTTCCAAAAAAGGGAGAGCGTTGCCATTTCGTTGTGGGCTTGGCAATATATGGTGCAGTTATTAATCAAACGCCCGATAGCAGGAATCAATCTGACTACAGGAGAATTTTGGATCTGGCTTGAAACTTGTTTCTAGTGCTTATCTTAAGGGAAGAAAACTTGAAAATAGGAGTCGTAACAGCTAGGCAGGCAGAAACAACGCGTTGTTCATTAGTCCTACTTAGCACCATTCCCATGAAGTTTGAAAGCCTTATTCATAACTTTTTGCAGGCTTTTCTCATGATATTTGAAAAGTTTACCATTAGGCATCTTGCAAATTTACTATTAAAAACCCTTTTAGAGGAAAGTAACTTCAGAAATGGCATCCTTCTTAGGGGACTTGAAAAAGCAGCCAGAATCTGAATGGGCATAAAACCCTCTCCCATTCCAAGAAGGGCATAGGGAGTTTTGTCCTGCTGCTTCTTGTGCTGCAGATAATCAGTAGTCCCCCTTTGCATCAGTAAAACCACATCTGAGGACTTCATGAACTCAAGTACTAGTGTCGGGATATAGAGACTGTCATCAAATACATGCTTTCCTTTTTTTTTTTAATTTTTTTTTTTTTTAAATATAATTTACTGTGGTCATGTGCTGGAGTTATGCCAAACTTTTAAAACATGATGCGTGCTCTAACCTGTGGAAGAACACGTGTCACCTCGCAGGTTGTTGGCCAGGGTTGCACCCGATATGGATGCGGATCCGTACCGGCAGAGGTAGACGTGAGGGCAAGCTGCTGGTTGCTTAATTAATTTCTCAGTGTTTCCTGCTGTCTGGCCTTTTTTTGGTAACAAACTCTGCTCGTAACAATTACCTTGTTATAGCAATTCCCATAGAAAGAAGCAAACTTTCCCTTGTTAATTAGCCCTGTTGGAAAGAGCAGTTGCACAGGGTTGACCTAGCTGTACCAACCGTATTCTTCTTGTTTTTCCCAGGGTGCAGCGTATTTAGTAAACAAGTATACCTTCCCCCTCCTTCCATTTATTATTTAGTTTGTATAGTACTACTAGGATGCTGATTGATGGGATCTCCGTAAAAATAATACGTCTTGATGTTTGAATTCAAAGCAGAAGGTTTCTTCCTTCTTCTGACAGAGCAGATTGCAAAACCCTGTTAGAGTGCATGTGTCAAGAGAAAAAAAAAACATTTATCCAGGTCCCCGGGGGATTAATCATGGGCAGGTTAGGCTGTGTATGTTATAACGAGGGGGTACAGGAATTGGGGAGAAGCTGTGCTCTTTGCTGAGCAGCTCACGCTGAATATCTTTTTATATATTTATTAATATATTTTATACATTTATATATTTTATATAAATAGATTTTATATATTTATGTGTCTTTATATATTGAATATATTACATTTTTAGATATTGAATATATTTATATATACTTGTATATTCTGTATATTTATGTAGAATATATATTTATATACACACTGAATTCATTGTCCTGAATGGTCGCTAAAAGGCAACGTACGAACGGGGCTTTGCTTGGGTGCTGGGGACGTGGCCGTGCCTGGGCGCAGACACTGAGTAGGGCTGCTGGCATCCCAGCGGAGACGGGCGGCAATTCCTAGCGATTTCCATGCTCTGCTCATGTTTCTCACTTTGTTTTACCCCTGTGTGTTTTCCCTTAAAAGTGGCAAAAATAACATCCCAATCAGTGGCATTCTGTGTCTAATAAATTGCCCTAATTTGTACTGCCTGTGCAGTGCTGAGAATTCAGCAAGGGCCTTTAAGTGCTTTGTTCATAGGAGAAAAAAAAGCAACCCAAAACTCAGAAACCTCTGCACACAGATTTCATATTTGCTAGGTATGAGTTCTGCAGAATATTTCAAAATTTTTTGCAAAGAAGGTTTCTTGAAATCTGTCCTGCTACCATCTGTAGGCAGGTGTAAATAATGTCAAATTTTAAGATGCAGATTAAATGTCTGTCACCCGCCTACCACCACAGCCTGGGAAAAAAGTATCTTTTTATAAATCTGCACTGAAAGGTCAGGTAACTTGACTGGATTAAGAAGGAAATCAGATTTCTGAAGGTGAAGTCGTGTCCCTTTGAACACTGACTTACAAAACGCTCCTAACTCTCAGCACCGAACGTACTTCCCAAGTGCCACAGCCATAGCTGAGGTTTTATCCTACAGGATTTTGATGCAAGATGTGGCCATCTCTGGATTTCATGATTTTTCTGGTACATTTTCCTGAATGTAAAAAAAAAAACCGGGGTGCCAGTTTTATGGTGGAGAAGGCATTTTCTTACCCATTTTATGGTACGGGCATAGCAGGGCTCGGCACCTCGTGCAGCATCGCATGGAGCATCTCCTTCCCCGAGGAGCTTCACAGCCTCCCGCCGCATCCTGTCCTGGGCATTGCGCTCGCAACAGCCACCAAGCATTCTCCTGCGATCTAGGGGAAACCTTCTTTGCCGCTAATTAATCCGCTTACGCTGGCTGCCTCCCTGTTGAGAACACGTAAAGCCGTTGACCGCTGCCGGCATGGCATCGGTCCCGCGGCGGGATCGGGTGCCCCCCAGCACCCCCAGTGCCTCTGTGCCCGAGGCAGGCTGCACTCCCAGCCTGGGTGGCTGGGGACGGCTTTTGATACGTGTTTGCTGCAAATATATCTGTTGATTAAATGCATATTTTATTTATATACACGTGTGTGTATATATAAAAATAATATCTGTATTTATATATAGGTACATATTTTTAAAAACCAGTAAAATGCATATCTGGACGAGTATATTCAGCGTGGTCTGAAAAGCGCTGGCGTAGCTTCACGCGCGGCGGCTGCGCGCGCGCACGTGGGTGGGTGGTGAGCCTGTGTCCCTCTCTGGAAGTTTCTGACCAAGACCCCTGGTGCCGGAGGCATCCCCACGCGGGGACGCGCGCCGCCCGCGGGCCGTATGGCCGGGAGGAGCATCCTGCTGGTGTTTAGCTGATACGACGGAGAGGGGCGGTGGTGTTTGCTGCAGTATCGCGCGGGGTATGGCATCAAATTGTTCCGACACCTCTCCCTTTCACTGCCGTTGACCACGGGTTTGTTTGTTCATCACCCCAGCAGCGCGACGGGCCATGTGGGCGCACGGTGTCGTTGCCCTGTTTACTCGGCGTTTCCCATGTGGCCGCCGTGTTGTGGCGAGGACTTTTATTTTTCGCGGCGGCAGGTGACAGCCCTGCGTCACAGCGTGCCTCCGCCCGCAGCCGGCGGCGCGTCCCCTTGCCGGGGCAGGGGCGAGATGCCGGCCCCTCTCCGCAGGATGGCTTACCTGCCCGCGCGGGGCTTTGGTTTTGTTGTTTTGTTTTGTTTTAAAGAAAAGACCGAGAGATGGTGATGGCAAGATCAACTTTCTCTGTAACCCAAACCAGCGAAAAGTAAAATCCATCTCACCGCATCGGTTTTGTTTTCACTGCTGGTTCAACCTACCCTCTCCCTCCGGCAGAGCCCTGCACAGTCATTCGGTGCCCGGCCTGGGGGTGGTGTGGTTGTTAGCTCGGTGGCGTATGACCCATTTAATTTTCATAATGCTTAGGTCCCCGCGCTTCTGCAGCGATCAGCACGCGGGTCCTACGACCTAAATCCTTGCCAGAGAAGCCCGATTTCAGCGGCGGGCGCCGAGAGCGGCCGGCTCTGCGCCCGGCTTGCCGGCGGCTGCGGGAAGGCGATGGGCCGTTGGGTCTAGCGGGCAATTAATGAGCAACGGCAGGTAAAGGTACATTTTTCCAGAGCTGGCACTTTGTCTTAGATTATTTTCGTAAATACTGATCGCTGGCTTATGGGACGTGTTTCCTGTTACGATGTGCAAAGAGTTAAGAAGTGTGGTAGTGGATGCTTTTCTGGCTATTTGCATTTTCAGAGGCAGCAAGGTATTTAAAGACATGAGCTTGTTTACTCTCCCCATCTCCAGATGTGGCATCACCTGTACTCTTGCTGAGCCTGGTCTTAAAATGGACCTTTTTTCTTCATTTCTTTTTTACTCAGCTAATTGGGTTGGACTTCTGCAGGTTTTTGGATGATAATTAGGTTCATGCTTGTGTTGCTTTCCGTAAACGGAAAGAGTCGGGCATAGGACAGACGGGAGGGTAAACAAGCATCGTAGTAGACATGGGAGTTTTAGGTATAAAATTAAAGAGTAATTTGCAAAGCTACTTGAAGTTAAGTGGATTTTAAACACAGTGAAATCATCCTTGACAGCAATTTGTTTGAAGTTCTTCTACTATTATGAGTGTAAAGGGACTTTTTTTTTAATTACCAGTTTCTGGGTAGACTATTGAGCAGAATTTCTCACAGGTAAGTCAAGCATTAACTCCTTGTACCTGAGTAGTTTGGGCAGTGGGGGGAGAAACTGAGAATTACGGAGAGGCACCTTCTTCATTTCATCATTTGAAAATTGGTTCGTGGTCAGTTAACTTAGAGAAGCCTCTACCAGGTAACTGAGAGAAAATACTTAATTAAATGTGTGAAAATCCAGCAGGATCTCTGACAATAGATGCACACTGCATGCAAATAGCTGTCCTTGATGTTTAACCAGAATATAATGGCACTCTAAATACAAACTGGAAAAAAAGTAACAGCAATTAGCTAGTTTGCATCCCTTGTTAAGATGAGCCATGAGTTCTGGGGTTTTTGCATTTATATACTTTAGCTGTAGGTGTTGGAAGTGTGGGTGGCCATGAAGAAGTCGTGGTTACAATAAGATTTTCCATTTATTGCCCTTTGTGTACAACTAAAAATAAGATTCAAATGCTTCAGAATTTGTAGAGCCAGCATAGTCCTTCTCTTAGCTCTGATGACTGGCTTGCCTGCAGCTTCGGCTCTGTCTGGTGAGTCCCAGGCTTAAATGCTTGCAAATGGGTCTGTGTTGGAAGGAGAGGCAGGGTTTACTTGTGATGTGGTCTAGCTATGTTAATTCATCAACTTCGTATTTAAAAAAAAAAAGGAGTTAGGCTTAAGTGCATAAGTAAGAGGTGGTGATGAAAGAATTTTGGAAGCGGAATTGTTCTGCTCTGCAAAAAGCAGCTTTGGAGAGGACTGAAAGATCTTTAAAATCAGCCCTCTCAAACTTGACTGGTGTAACTTGAACTGTTGATCCAGAACGTCATCTTCTGGAGGGAAAAAAAAAAAAGAAAAATAAGAAAGAAACAAAAGGAAAACTATACAAATCTGCTGAACATCAGAAGCAAATTCTCAGGGTTAACTTTTGGCATGTAAAAACCTTTTGGTTTGGTTTTTAGGGTGCCGGTATTGAAATATGCTGTCTCTGTAGCTTTTCCAGGTAGTTGCAGGTTAGGAATCTGCTAATTTAGTTGCAATATCTTGAGCTACTAAATCTGTTCTGACCACATTAATTGATACAGATCAGCGTGTGGCCAAGAGAAACATTAAAGTGAGATGTTGTCAGCGTATGCAGGGAAATTCGTAACTTCATGGTGTAAGGTTTGGTGCTGTCCCAGCTTCACTCATTAAGTAGCCGTGGCATTTCCAGAGAACGAGTGTGCCTGTGCATGCAGGCTTCTTGGTTTGATGTCATTCTTGCGATGGATGAGTAGAGAGAGCATCTGTCCAGGAGCTGCAGAACCAAAGGTAGAGGCTGAAAACTTGCTTTCTGCTGCAAGGCAGCTTGAGCTTCACCGCTTTTTTGTCATTTTTGTGATTTTTCCAGGTTTTCCAGGATTGGAAGGGTAGCAGAGGTGTTGGTCTTGAGAATCAGGCTGCGTACGAGAGTAGGTTTTCGCTCTGAGCAATGCCGCGTGGTGCAGAGGATGTGGGGTGCTGGGGGCACTTAGAGGCACATGTGCTTGTTCCATGGGATAGCCATGCTGTCGGCTGTGAGTCTTTTATTATGCAATAGGAAATCTCTTTAAATTAGCTTGGTGTAACCCTCCCCCTCTTCTTAGGAGGGCTCGGTGCCTGTCGTTTCTGCCTTCCCTTTGCCTTTTTGCTGAAATGCGCGTTTCTGCTTTTACATCTGTGCGTGCCTGTTGGACTGTGCCCGTTGGACCAGCTCCTGCCTTGGTACAAAGTATGAAGAGCAAGACAGCTAATGCAGTAATCAAGGTTTTAAATATTTCAGGTGGAAATGAGCCAAACTTCATAGAATCATAGAATAGTCTGGGTTGGAAGGGACCTTTAAAGGCCATCTAGTCTACCCCCCCTGCAGTGAGCAGGGACATCTTCAACTAGACCAGGTTGCTCAAAGCCCCATCCAACCTGACCTGGATGGGGCATCTACCACCTCTCTGGGCAACCTGTGCCAGTGGTTCGCCACCCACATTGTGAAAAATTCCTTCCTTAGATCTAGTTTAAATCTACCCTCTTTCAGTTCAAAATCATTACGCCTTGTCCTATCGCAACAGGCCCTGCTAAAGGGTTTGTCCCCATCTTTCAGCAATAATTAGTTTCCACAGCCATGGTTGCTGCAGGGAATTACGTATTATAACATCTGTTGTAATCGCCTGCATGTCCCAGTCCTGTAGGTGACCAGATGCTGACAAGCAGCATAAGGGTTTGTTGTCATTTTTTCTGTGGAATTTTCCCTTTTTGGTACAGATGTAGAGGTGGGTTTTTTCTCGGCACATACCCTCCCCCCCTTCTTTCTACTGCTGTGCCCCATGCAGATGAGTTCAGACCTGATGGCTTTGAAGATAACGGCAGGAGAGAGTGCGTCATGCGGCAGTGGCACTCACACGCCGCTCAATGCCGCCACACTTTCCAGCTGGATGAGACACGCTGGTCTTTTCCAGGGGTATCACCATACAGGCTATTTATAGAGGTTGCACATAGGACGTGTTGTGCAACTATCAGTACCCGCTGCCGGGCTCTTCATTTTTTCCCTTGTATGGTGATGAGGGTTTTAAGGCGTTTACCTTTCTCTTGAAGAGGTAGATGGATCTCTCTTTGATTCCTTTAACCACCTGCAGAGCCGCTCAGTGGAGTCTGCGGAGCTGCGTACGCAGCCCTGCACGTGGCCACTCAGCCAGGGTTAGTGCAAGTGACCAAAGCCATGCGGTTGAGATTCTCAGCTGAAGAGCTCTAACAACCTGTTGGGTTGCATAGCAGAAGATCTGCTACCTCGGGAAACCCCCAGCTTGGTGGTTTTTTTTTTTTAACTTTCCCACAGCAAACAAACTGCATTTTTACATTTGTCATAAACTCTTTCTATGGCTCTCCATTTCTGGAGTTCTTTAAACAGCCACCTCGGCTGTCGCTGCTCCCCGTGATGTACGGGAGGTCCTGTCAGCTGGCAGCAGCAGATCCCGGTCAGCCGGCGACCCCGTCCCACACCCCGGGGGGGGACTGAGGGATGCTGAGGGATGTGGTGCAGCCTCGTGATGGGAGCAGAGCTGGACATAGCAGTTGGCTGCTGGCTTACGCCTGTTGCTTGCTGGAGGGACAGCTGGCAGGTTGCAGGCTCCTTATTGCATTGCTCAAATAATGCAAAAACGTTAGCAATGGAGATTTGCTGTAAGGGCGTATTTTAAGCGTGTCTCTGCTCTGCCAGCTTCACTTTTAATGCACTCAGTTAAGGAATGCTTTGGAGGTTGCTGCTAATGGATGAATCTTCCGGAAAATTGGAATTTTCAAATAAGATTGACACTTTGGAGTGAGAAATATAAATCTAATGAGAGTATTTCAGCAGAGGTTTGTAATTAGGAATGAATGGAGGGAATTTGTACGCGCAGTCTGCAGAAGGGCACAATGGAAGGTGAAATTGCACCCTCTGCGCTGAATGAGGGATGAAAGCCAATGTATCAGTGTCATGGCACGACAGTGTAGAGTATAAATGATACTGTCACTGAGTGCTGCAGAAGGTATCAAGGGAATTCCACTCCAGTAAATTACATTACTTAGACAGACCTGAAGGCATTGTGTCTGAATGATTGGAGGGAAAAAAGGTTGTCAGCACAAAGCAGAAGATATTATAGAACAACTGGCTGCAGGGTTGGAAAGCCATGTTTTTCTGATGTTTACCATGCAAAGCTCCTCAGATGTTTTTTAAATTTTTTTTGGTTGAATTACAAATGTATTGATGAAGCAATAGTATTTTTGAGATAGTGTTTGGAGCAGATACCAGCCTGCAGCAAAAGGTTGAGCAAGCACAGCTCCCATTTCTGCAGTAGAAATTGGAACTCCTTCAGGCTTGGGGAAAAATATAGTCGTGTGTTCCCAGCTCAAGCAGTGATCTTTATGCATTGCTTCATTTGGCTGAGGAATTGCTTTTTGGGCTGGATTTTGGTTATGGGGTAATTCTAGCATAGGTTTGTGAGGAGGGTGTTATTGCTGTCACTAGCAGTGTCTGGGGCCAGCCCTAGTGGTGAGCAGCAGCAGATCACGGGACGTAAACTTTATGGTCTCATTTAGAGACACTCAGACAGTATGGCGAGGTCCGTGATGCAGGCAGGTAGGACCGTGATGTCATTCTCAGTGCAACAAAAATCCAGAGACTTCGTCCCTTTCAGCATGCGTGTGCTGGCACGTCATACGTACGTGTTCCTCACCCCGTTTTCCTCATGGCCTACCCAAACCCACTGCTAACACCGCCTTGCTTCCCCCAGCGCAGTGATGGCCTTAAGTGGAATAGTTATGTCTCACCTTTTTTATCCTCTGTAGCGACCTATTACATCCACCCTCACAGGCACAGTACCTCGGGGATGAGGCTTAACTGCCTCTCTGTCTCTAACCTTACACGCAGACAACACCTGGAAGCTCCTGTCATTTCCCAGTTCACTCGTGGGTGGGACAGCCGAGCTCCCACAGTTCTCCCAAACTGCCGTTCGATGATAAACCGGCTTCTCCCCAAAGATGCTACGTCTTGTTCCCGCGACACATAATAAGCCCTGCCTGCCTTGGGGCTTCTTGTAAAACTTCAGCGGACTTTTTACTGCTTAAAAACATATTTCCACTTGCCTACTCATGAAAAGCATCACTGAAAGCGCACGCTGTAAATAATGGTAAGGGAGCGGGCTTCATTTCTCCTCTCCAAAACTTGATCCTCAGCAAAGCCCACACATAGCAAGAGGATGGACATGCAGCACAGTTAAATGAGCAGTCCTTAGCGTAGGCTTCTTTACCTGGAAATGCCATTTCAAGTTGTGGGGGCATTAACCAGGAAATATGGCCAAACTGAAGGGTACTGACTCTGGGAAGGTTGCGGTTCAAATGCTTCCATGGAAGTGACCCTTTCCTCCTCAGGATGCAGGATTCAGTCGTTACAGACCATAGCTGGAAACTGTAGCATCAAACCTACAGGCAGTGTGAGAAAGCAGTGAGGCATCCATGGAAGGGAAGATGCCCTATGTGGGATGGGATTCAATAGTAGAGCAATTTATTAGTGGATCCCAATCATAGCCAAAGATGAGTGGGAGGAAGCAAAGGGTAATTTGTATCTATACTTCCCACACTAGAACAGGTCTGTAGTAGCCCAGGGTGTGGGCTGTGTCTGGATAAAAAGGGGAGTTAAGTAAGAGATGTAAAGTTTGTCCTTAGACCATCATTGCCATGGGAAACTACTATGCATGCTTAAGCACCCGTTTGTAGTGTTACTAAAAATCTGCCATCACTCACTTCTCCTGTGGTATTTTCTGTCAAAAGATGGCATTTTGACACCTTTTTTTTTTTGTTTGGTTGGTTTTTTGCATGTTGGGAAAGCAAATGCTTCTTATATTCAGTGTCACTCCTGCGGTCGTGATCGAGCCACGTTTTCCAAATGTGGCTCTTTGTAGTCATCCATCAATCCACAAAAGACCCATTTGTTCTCGCTGCCCTACCTAACCATAGGATACCATTTTTTTCTTCCCACGCTGGTCCTGCGGCACAAACGCCTATAACCAGCACCTGTGAAGCCACCAGGGTCGCTCATGGGAGCGATGGATGCACGACTGGACTTTAAATGCTGCAAAGTACCATGATTGCAAGAGTGGGGGAGAGCGGGAGAAGGAATGACCAAACTCTATGCCTTAGGGAAGACTGAGAGACTAACCGGTATTGCTTTAACTGAGAGATATTGAACCTGCTCAGTCAGATCTGTATCCCCTGGCAAATGTATTTTGTTGTGTAAATGGCTCCCTGCTGTCCCAGAAGAATATTGCTATCTCTCCCTGCCTTGTACAATGGAGTTCTAAATAATCAATCTTTGTGCAGAAAAGTTGTGGTTCAGTAAGACCAGCTTGCTAATGTGTCAATGGTTTAATCTTAATTCTCACTGTTAGAAAAGTTGTGGTTCAGTAAGACCAGCTTGCTAATGTGTCAATGGTTTAATCTTAATTCTCACTGTTAGTGCTTTTGATAACATGGGGCTATAAAGTTTGACATAGCAGAAACTTCTCTATAAACTCTGATTTGCTTGCCAAAAAGTCAGCCCATTACTGTTAATTCCCCTCTTATCATTAGTGTTATTAAACTGACGATTGATGTGTAAAAACTGCCATTTGCATGAAGTTCCCAAAACTGCAGTAAAAGAGACTTTTGTTCTGACTTGGTAAAGAGAGGGAAAAAAAAGCAAAATAACGCTAGTTCTAGCAGCAGAGATGTTCATATAAAGACATGTTCTGAACAATAAGATCGTTTATCCATGTATGACATAAATACATCGGAATTTAAATAATGAGAGATCTTGTGAAATGCAGCAAAATGCACACCACTGGCATTGTGAAGTTTCCCTTCTCTAAAGCCCTATTCTCAGAGAAAAGCAGCTTTACTTTTGCTTTGAAAATCCATTATCATAAGCCATTTTTTTTAAACACTTGTCTTAGTGCAATATTAAAGCAATTTTATACCCTAAGAGCAGCTCTTTCATAAGGTAAAGTGCCGTCTTGTGTGTGTGTGTGTATGTAATTGCGGTTTCTCACAATCCTAATTTCCCCAAAATTAAGAAAAGCACTCACCTTTTTAAGCTTTCCTTTCCCTAATTATTTTTTGTTCCCCCTGTTTTTCTACCCCACAAGATCCTTTTTTAAAAATCCCTTCTTAGGAGGAAAAAAAAAAGGCACAGAACACTTTCTGGATTCATTGCAAAGCACTGCTTGAAGGAAACATTTTAAGAGTTAGGTTAAAAAGTTTCTGCCTCTTTGAAACTGCATGGGTGACATTGCTATTTTGGGAGGCAGTGCCATCTGCTTGTTCAACCAAAAAGCGTGGAAGATGTTCCTAGTTCTAGCACAGACTTTTGGGTTGATTCTGCATAAAATTCCCAACCGACCTTCACTTGCACTTGACCCCACTATAAGCTGGGGCCGCTCACCTCTTCCACCTTCACAGCTCCCAGGGGAAAGGTGTGTTCAGCTTGTGGTCCACAATGAGTAAGACATGGCTGTTCACAACAGGCACAGTCCATCATGACGTATGAGATCCATAATTCCTCCCCATGGGTGTTCATGTCACAAGAGCTGTAACAAGGTGAAGAAGAGAGCAACGTAGCTCCCAACACCAGACATGCCGCAGGTGGCTGCTACCTGCAGGTGAAAAAGAGGGTGTTTGGGGGAGGTTTGGTTGGAGGGGTTGGGTTTTTGTTTGCTTTTGAGTAAGAAAGAGGGAGAACAAGTTGTCTGGGGTTTTGCTTGCTTTTGTGGGGAAAAAAAAGGAGGACAAGGTTTCCTGGAGCACAGATTAACCATCTACCAGCTAGTGCAGATGTAAGGGGAGCAGGAGCTAGAGAGGACAGTAAGACTAGTTGGCAGGACTTGCAGGGAGTGCAGATGGGTTGAAGGAAGAGGTTGACACAAGTAGGAGCAAAGTGGAGTCTGTGTAGGTATGTACTGCAAGACCTTGGAAACAGCACAGGGGAACATGGAAATGTGCAAAGATGTTACTGTAGTCCTCCGTGGGTGATGAAGATGTTTCTCTGGGGTAGGAGATATTTAAGTCTGTGTTGTATTGTTGGAGTATTTGCAAATACATATGTATCATCGTTACAATATCTTCCTGACGGGCAAAGTGTTTCATCTGATCTCTGTTGACAGAAAAGATTGCCTACTGATAATTGCTTTGCTTAAGTGTCTGATAATATGCCAGAAATGAGAGCATTCTTTGTTAGGTCATCTTTAATTATGCATGTACCACCTGTCAGCTTTAAATCTGGAGATTAGTTTTCTCATTGGATTTCGGGTACGGAAAAGAAGAGAGCCTTCAACAAGAGGACTAGGCTGTTGCAGTGTGCCTGTGGGGGAGTTTCACAAGCAGTCTCCTCATCTTCCCTAGTCATGGATACTGCTGTTGGCACATGCGGAAATACTTGAAATATTGCCTAAGCTAGCTGCTCTAGCGATGGTTTTCGCAGGAAGAGGATTTCAACCCATCTGTTGGGTTTCCTAGTTTTACTTTTTCCCCATTTCAAAGGGAGAGGGAGCACCGAGGTGGGAGAGGACACGCAGCATGTCGTGGCTCCTTTGGCAGTGCTGGGAGGAAATCTTCCCCGAAAGCCTTGTGAGGGGGTTATTCACTTACCACCGATTAAAGTGGTCAGGCCGATGAAGACGTGCCAGTGTAATAGGAAATTAAGGGCGCAAAGTCTGAAAAGCGGTGAGGATGGGTGCTTTGTGGAAAACATCAACAGGGGGAGATGGTAAAGGTCTCCGAGGATATTAAATAACGGGATTGCTATTACCAGGCCTACTTAGGATATTAAAAATTACTTTGGAGGGAAAATTTATCTTTGTACAGTGCAGGGAGGCAGTAATTGTTTGGGAATAGTTGAAGGGATTTCAGTTCATGGGAGAATACTAGCTGTTTATTTGGTACAGTAATAGATTTTAGGCATCTCCTGGGTTTTCTGGTCTCCTTCACTCCAAGGCCAGTCTGGAAAGCAGGGAAAGGACAGTTGGTTGTCCTATGAAATGCACCATTTGTACCAGAAAATAAGAACGGTCTTTGTTAAGCTTCTCACCTGCTTTTGGCAGAAGAGAACATCGCGCGCCATCAAATGTTGGTTCTGCGCTTCTTGCCTATGTATCCAAGTGGCCCGCGCTTCCCTCTCTCTGGGATTTTGGTTTTCCAGCTTCTGTCATCACTGCCTCAGCCTCCTGGAAAGAATTCCTCAGTTACACTGGTTAGCTGATACTGATCGTTTTTCCTGGTAATAGCTTCAGCCAGTGCTATTTCTGAAAATCTGGGATTTGGAACAGTAGGTCAATTTGTAAAACAACGAGAACGAGAGAGGAGGGACAGATGGCTCTGGATGCAAGAGCATGTTTCTGTTCATCTCCCATTTGGCTTCTGCTGATGCTTCATCATTGCGCGAGCGTGAGGCTGTCGTTTTGCATTGGTCAAGCGGTAGTTGATCCTTTGCTGCAAAGATGGGCCTATGGCACTTGTCAACGTCCCCGTGCCGCTCCCGAGGGGCTCCAGGGCAGGCTCCCTCTGCAGAAGCTGCCGGTGCGTTTACACACGAGGATGTGGAAAGGCTTGGGAGACAAGTGGGTTTTCTGCTCAGAAATCTGGCGGTGTTTTTCCTGACCTTTTCTCCCAGCGACTGCACTGGATGAACCTTGCCTGGTTATTCCTTTGCTTGGGATAAAGTTGCCGGGCTCACCTTTCTTTGTTATTCCTGTGTAAATGATGACAACTTCTCTATCCTTTGTTGTGCTGTGGGATTTTGCTCCACTCTTAGTCACAATCTGATTGACTGATTCAGACTTGCTTGCTTCTCTCTCTCTGGATAGTGGTTCCAGTAGCATCACCTGGGCGTAGCTGAACTTCACAGAGCTGAAATGGAATAGTGTGAGCGTGTGCCACAACCTTTTTTACTTGCTCATAATTCATTCAGCCTTTTTTTCCATTCTCCTGTTGCATGCTAAAGGGCTCTCCAGTCTAGCAGTGGTCCCTGGAAGACGCCTCTTTCGTACAGGCTCCTTCGTTAAATACGAGAGCGTATGCATCTCATTGTCTCTGTGCTCCTGCAGAGTTGTGCGGCACCGCTGGGCACTGCAGGAGATGTCCCATTCACCAGCCTGAGGGACAACCATACTTGAGTGAATGGAGTACTTTGGTTTTGTCTCTGCAAAACTCAGTGAATACATGCAATTTAAGGATATCTTTAAGGATTAAGGAAATATTTACTTAAAACCAGACTTGAAATAAAGAAGCAAAATTGCCAAAAATAAAAAAGAAAACAGCACGCCCTAGCAAGGATTTTGCTGAGCTTGCAAGATGTGGCTTACATAGTCCCCAGGTCTGGCCAGTCCTGGGGGCTCTTTCTTGCCTTTTATTTTACAGATGATTACTTAAGCTACCCAGAGCAGTTTTTCTGGAAAGCCTTCCTGTTCTCGAACCTGGGATGGCATCGGCTCCCTTGTCCTCTCTTAGGACTGCCTGCCCCTTTTCTCTCCTGGACTCTTCACTGCCTTGGTCGCAGGAGGGGCTTCAGCTACCTTCTCCATTTCTCCCAGGGACACTTGTTTAACGTTTCTCTTGTAACCTGAGGTGTGTTTCTGGTTTTAGGCTTCACGCTTTTTCTCTCTCATTTCACTCTTTTAAAAACACTACAGTAAAACTTTTCATGTGTCAGATTTAGTATCTGTTATAGCAGAGACTTCATACGGGATTCATACTTTTCCTGCCATAGCAGTGCAATGGTGCTTGATGGTGAAGCTGATGAAATTCAGACCGATGTGTTTACATTGAGATATCCAACTGTATACACTGCTAATTTTGAGAGGAAGGGGAAAACTTCTTGGGATAATGAGTTTTGCCATATTTATAGACACAACCTCTTGCTGAAGCATGTTTTTCCTGACTCCCAGTCAGCTGGTGACAGCCAGTATTACGAGAGCTCATTGTGAGCCTCATGCTCTGTGTGTGCTTATGTATATACAGTGCAGACAGGACGAAGCCACGGAGAGATAATGAAGGCAGCGACGTTAAACCCCGTAGCAGTGCTCAGTAGTGAAGCATTTGAACAACCAGCGTGGGCCAAATTCCAGCTCCTCTCTTGGCCACAAGGATCAGGACAATCGCCTTGTTCTTTAACTGATTTTACCAACCTGGACGTGTAGCCAAGAAGCCAAGGTGATCATCTCTCCCTTACCTACAGCCCTGGCAGTGGCAGCACGAGCTCCTAAATCAGATGCTTTGCCTGTAACCCCACGGCCCGCCGGCAAATGGGGATAATGCCGTACCTCCCTGTGAGGCATAGAGGCAAAGTGGGGTGTGGGTCGCGTAAGTACCACAGGCGGCTTTTGCAGTCTTTCCGCTGCACGTCGGTTGGCAACGCAGTACTGTCGATTGACGGTAAACACGCGCAACCTTCTCGAAAAGTTCAAGTGGGCCATCAGAGCAAGGCCAGTGGTTGCTTTTACACTTTGCTTGCTGAGTGTTTGTGGAGGGGTTTCAAGGAAACCTCTCGGTAGCAGGAAGCTGCTGCTGCAGGCATTCGATGAACAAGCTGCAGTGTCGTCTTCCGCGCCCGGTGCCTCCTTCCCCAGGCTGCTCAATAAATATGTGAGCGTGGCCGTTACCAGCCAGGCGCCCTTTCCTTCGCCTGCGCTAATGTGCTGGTATTTTATGTCTCATGGGGTGAGGATGGAAAGCGGTGATAGGAAGACTTTTTTCCCTTCCCTTGCATGGGATTGATGACCACAGCTTAACAGCATTCCAAGAAAAAGACATTTGATCCAAGGTGGCCAGAGCCTCCCCTGAGATGCTGTATAAGGACATTCGTCCTGATAATAACTTGCCTTTGCCTTTGTCAGAGCAGTCGTTCCTATTTCAAATCCTGCGGTAGCTCGCTGCAATTCGTGTGCACGCATATATATAAAAGTACCTCTTTGATTTCCCTCCAGGCTGCCTCCCCCCACCTCCCACAGAGGCCCAAGGGCTGCACGGGATGCCCGTGCCGCCAGCAGCTCCATCGCGAGGGGGTTCCTCCGACGGCACCCGCTTGGTGCCCTTCGGTGGCCCTTCAGCCATGGCGGGGGGCTGCTCTGCTCTGCGGGAGTGCCGGCGAGCTTTCCGCACACCGCAAGCTGGAATTCCCTCTGGGTTTCTGCAATGAATATTGCAGAGACCTCGCCGAGCAGCGGAGAGAGTCGTGCTTTTACGTGCAAGGGCTTGCCAGTTTGAATCATGTCTGTCGTGTTACGGAGGGGAATATTGCTCTTACTAGCAAGTCTCATTTGCAAGGGGTCCCAGGCTTCAGTCTCATCTCATCTGTCACCGAGAGAAGGAATCTACTCTGACAACTTCTGCAAATGCTGGTTTCACTTTTGTTTTTTGTTTCCCAGCTCTGTCCTTTGTTTCTGAAATGCTATTTGCGTACTGCAGAATTTTTTTGGTGTGCAAATCAATTAGTTTTAATTTCTTTCTCAGCTACCTGATTTTTATCCCATTGCTTCACCGGCATCCTGTTGTTAATTCGCATGATACATGATAACGCGACGTGATATCCCTCCCTAGTTAGCAAAATGTTAGAATAGCTGTTGGCAGCTTCTGGAAGAGTAATTAGCAAGTAGGAATTATTCAAAGATGTGCACACTAGCCTAAGTAGGCATTTTCCAGCTGTCTGCAAGTTCAAAAACTAGGAGGGACTTTTCAGGCTCTAACACAAGATTAATTACTTGCTACTAGAAAAGAACATTCAAAAAAATGTGTAGTGTGCAATCATGGCTACTGTGTTTTGTTCCTTAATTTGGAAGTGGACTTCTTTGTCGCAAAGAACAGGATTTTTACAGTATTTGGTAGTCATTTTCCTGAGGAGGCAAGCTTTTTTCGTTTCAAGGGGATGTCCAGCTCAAACTCAAAATTGAGTAAGCCGCCTAAGAAAGTGCTTAGGGCTTTGCATACATCGGTCCTCGCGCCGCTGGGCATAGCGCTGCCTTGCATGGGGATGGCGGGACGCAGGCGCCTTTGTGCTGGCTGCCTGAGCCAGGATCCCCAGCTCCGTACGCATCCTGGCATAGCCCAGGATGTCGCCATTTCCTTTCTCTCTTTCTGATGTGCAGGAGTTTCTGTCCACGATGCTTTCGTTAAAAAGCCCTTTGCACCACTGTGCCTCTTGCGTTGCATGAAGAAGGCCATGTAAATCAAACATAGCCGCACAGCTGTGCTAAAAGCCGCCTTTTTATCCACGGGCAGCTATTGTCAGCCAGCTTTTATTTCTCCTCTTCCCTATTGTGTTGCTCCTCCAGGATCAGCCTGAGAGTGGCTGGATTTTTGGTTGCTCCCTGCCGTAAGGTAGTTGGTCTCTGAGAGTGTGATGGAGAGAGGGGGCAGGCGGAGGGGAAGCGTACGGCTGGTGCATTCGGACTGCTTGACAGTTTTATTTTAAGCTCAGGCTCTTCTTGCCACCTCCGTAGCCTCTTCTGCTCTCTGCCTTTCGCTTGACATCTCTTGTGCCTAATTCTCTAATCAGCTGGATTATCGTCTCTTGGCACCGTGTCCTCACCCACTCTCCAGCCTCTCACCAGCGATTACCTCTCCCCTCTCATCTCTTCGCCGCTCTGACACTTCTCCCTGTTTGCTTCTCTGAGCGCCTGCGACTTTGCCTCCCCTCGCCTCCCGATGAAAAAGCACCATCCCACCTCCCAGTGGGGGAACGGACGATTTCCAGGAACCATTTTTGTCGGTGTTGTCTCCATTCCCACTGCTCTTTCAAGCTCCTTGGCAGTCGTTCCCCTCTGTTCTGGGCAGCGCAGCCTCGCTCTGCCGCCTGCCCGCTCTTCTCTGCTCCCTCCCAGTATCCTTACGTACTCGCTGTAGTATGCAATGGCTTTATCTCCAGCTTCTTCAGTTTCTTTCTGCTCACTGTTAGACGCTGGAAAACAGCCACTCTTTCCCACAACTCGTTCCCCTGTTCTCACCTCTGCCCCTTGCCCCCCTGGAGGCAGTGGGGCCAGGACTGGGCTCCTGCTCCCTTAACTACAGACCCTTCTCCCTTGAAATTTCCCCAGCCATCCCTCTTCTGCCTTTCCTTCTGCACAACTCTTGATCCGTAAGCCCCCAGCCTCTTCAGCCTCCTCTCTCTCCGAGGTAAGCCTGGTCCTTTCCCTTCTTTTATCCTGGACCCTTCTGCTCATCCATAATAATGCAATTTTTAGCATCCTTGTGGAGGTTGCTCCTGGCTCTTCCCTATCCCTTCAACTTTTCACCATTGCCTCTGGATTACTCCCATTTCAGAGCTTTTTTCACACATCTCTCTCCTTTATTATTACTAAAAACATTTGCACAAACATCCTTTTCAGGATTTTAATTTCTCCTCTTGCTTACACTCCCCTTGGAAAAGTTCTTGCCACATGCAGCAGAGAAGAATGCATGTGTGCGTATCTACTTAGGTGAGAAATGCATGGAATAATGACTACAAATAATACTGAGCCATCTAATTTTTACAGAGATAAAGGAGCGTTTCCTCCTTGATATTCTGGGTAGCTCTATTGATAGGACTGGCCCAAGGACCTTTTTAGTAGAGATCATGTCATTTTTTAATGTTTGGAAAGCTCTTGCCAGGCAACATGGGCTATTCCAGAAATATGCAATGACACTAATGCATATTTTCTAAGAGATACTAATTAAACATTGTGCATATGTGTGCACATGTATATACACACACACGTACATGTATATACATATATAACTATATGCACATGCACACACATGTCTGTCTTTAAGACACTATATGAGCATAGTATGCTGTAATGGAAAAGCATCATGTCTTTCATAGCAGAGTAGTAACTGTCCTGTATTTCATCAAGCAACAAGTATTTCTGAAAACATTTTAACATTCCTTTGGACATATAACCAAACTGTGTCTTACTAGGACTTAAATTCTTGAAGTAATGGCATGAATCTGTAGATACACTTACCTGATCTTGACTTCCAATAAATATAAATTAACTGAGCCTATTTCTACAAGACTTGAATTGTGCTAATGGTAAAATCTTCATTTAGTCTGACAGTGGAAGATTGTCTCTTCCTTCCATGAAGCGCTGTCACTATGTGGTCAAGTTTGTCTAAAAAGACTGGATTTGGCCCGGCATAACAATATTTGCATTCTTCTGACAGTCCAAGAAATACAGTACATTGATTTAGTTAGAAGATTTATAGAGTGATCTTTTATTATTATTATGGTTTTTTTATTGCAGCCTGCAATATAGGTTAGGTACAGTTAGGGTAGGCAGAAGTTGAGGGGGAAGAAGTAAGAAAAAAGTATATTTGCTTTTACTTTGTGGACTGTTTTCTTTTACGTGAACACAGAGAGGCAAACTCTCTGGCAAGCAGTGGAGTTTGCCATCTAGGCTGGTCCCCTTTTTTGGGGCAAAAATTGCTGTCGGAGGTTGCAAGCCCTGGGAAGTATTGTTTCCTAACACGCTATTTGCATTATATATTTTAGTTAATAATTAGTGATGCTTTTAGATTAGTTTCGTTTGAAATACTAATCAAATCAATGAGCTTTATAGATTCTCCTCTTTATACCTAAGCATCTCGGTCTCCAATGAAGCAAAAGTTTTATTTTATCCCAGATTGTTTATACTGTATAATTATTAATCTGTAGTTTAATCTTCTCGTCTTCATGCTTTTATGGCTTGATCCCGCTTGCTGCAGGGGATCTCAAATCGCATTAAAAGGCATGGATTAAAGGCACTCAACACCTTACCAAGTAAGTGCTGGAACGTGCCAGCTGAGTCCTGTTGCTTGTAGACCTCCCAATGCTTCTCACTCTACGTGTGCACCAGAAGTAGGGCTGCCTGCCTTGTATCTTGTCATTTCCCTCTACAAAGCCTTACTTTGAACCACAGTAGGTTTGCCAGACTTCATGTGCACAGGGTCACAGTTTTCTTGCTGTGATGTTTTCTCAGCCTGTAGTTGGAAAACCACCACCAAAGTGTTTCAGCTGAGGGGCCAAGTAAATAGGAAAATAAAGCTTGACATTCTGTGCTGATTTTGCAATGTTCAGCATTTTTTTAAGCTCTTCTAAAGCTCTGGTGCCTCCCATGCTGTGGAGCAAAGACATGAGATCTCAGCTAGAGAGTGGATTTGGGGCCACAAGTGCGGTCATTTCTGTTGCTATTCCCATGGAAATCCAGCAGCCAGAAACTTCGGAAAAGCAAGCCCCGGGGCAGCTGATGGCTTCTGCTTAATGCTGCCTCAGAAATCTGGTTTCTGACAAGCCAGGGGGGCCTGCAGAGCCATGCTCTGCTCGCTCCATCGGTATTTTGCGCGGCATTGCGGGCTGCTCGGTTGCCGTTTTGCGGAGCGGTGATGGTCAGCCGGCCCCACTTGGGAAGCAGAAATCTCATGGCTCCCACTCTGCCCCTGACCTGCGTGGCCTCGAGGGTCAGGTTACACAACGGCACCTTCAGCTTGTTTAAGGTAAGGAAATTATGCACAGAAGCTGTTAAAAGAATATAAGGTGGTCAAGTCAAGCGAGAAATGTTATAACATCGCTTGCTCAGCCTTCAATTGGATCCTGTGTGCATGCAAATTTGACAGTCTTTTTAATTGCATGTCTCCAAGATCTATGGAGAATATAGCTTCTCAATTCACATCAGAAAAAGCATGCTGACTTTTTTCTTCTCAGAAAAGAAGCATTTGCTTGTACATCAAATATTTCTTAAAGGTTGTCCAGACTCTAGGTATAGGCTACATTTCATCAGCTGGGCAAAGCTTCCATAGGTCACAGCTGCCTGAAACACAGCCCTGAGCAAACCTGCCATGGTCCTGAAGGTAGTGTGGCAACAGCAGTTGCCACTGTGGGGACAAAGTCCTCACTGATCTGTTTTGTGTTGCCCTCAGATGTGGTACAGTCAGGTGTCCTGGAGCATCTATCCCTTGTGAAAGGAGAGGGAAGGCAGAAGGTAGCGGCAGGTTGCAGTCACCACGCTGCTGAGGATGGAGAACGGCTTGGGATTTTGTGGCTCTCCAAGCTATGGTCTGCAGAGATTGTGGGGAAGGTCTGGTTTTGGTGGCCTCTCTTTCTCCACAGATAGTACATTCCCCTTGATGACAAATTGGGGGGCTGTAAGCTGACCATAGAGGGAGAGAATTGCATCAGTGAATACTCAACTGTGTAAACCAGCCTTATGGTGCTTTCAGTGTATGGAAGTCTAAACCATTAGGGTTGTACAAGGACTACATTGTTTGACTTTTTAGTTCTTAGCATTACAGGAGGGGCATTGGAGAGAGTGGCACATGAGCAGGAACCCAGAACGGTTTCAGTGGGAGTGGTTGTCTGGAAAATAAAGGTTTACAACTTGTTGTGTGCGAAAATGAAGCAAGAAGGGAAGCAGTTTGTCAAATGCTATTATTTGTGGACAGTCTTAAATAACATGAATCACGGGGCCTCAAATCCTATATGGTGACCTTGTGCAAGCAGAATACATCACCTACCAGGAGATTATAAATTCATGCATGCAGTGTACTCAGAATTGAAAAAGATGTTTTCCAAAGTTAGAACCTGTTGTGTTTGCATTACATTACATTTAACGTAAAAAGGGTTGAATGCACTGGGAATTGTTGAAGAATGTTCTGCCAGCTGCTCAAAATTATGATTTTACACTGCCATCAATAACAAAAAATGTTACTCTAATGAGCAGCTATTCTGGTTAAATGAAATGATAGAAGTAATGATAAAACATTAATTAACCGAATATCAAAAAAGGGAAAATAGAAAAGGCAGAAATGTTCCCTAGGTGGTTTTTGTCCTTGAAAGGGTGGAAGAGGATGTGTCCATCCTCTGCGGTGATGTGGAAAGAAGAGAAACTTTAACTTCGCTGCTTATAGCGAAGGAGGATCTGAGACAGGCAGGAGTGGTTGAAATTAAACATTTTGACATCCTAGTAACTTCTACATCCAAGAATCTTAAAGGAGGTAGCTGAAAAGCTCTGTTAAGTGGCTGTTAATTTATAATAAATCTTGGGAAACGGGAAATTCCAGAAAACTGGAGGGCTGCCAACGGTATTTCCGATGTTTCAAAAGATAAAAGGGATGTCCCAGGGAACTGAAGACTGGTTTAGCTTGACGTCAGTCCAGGGTAAAATAGCAGAACAGCTATTTCAGGATCTGTAGAGAGAGAACTTGGAGGCTCAAGGTATAGATAATTCCAGTAGCAGTTGAAGAGAGAGCTTGTCAAACAAGCCGCTGGTTTTCTTTGCTCTGTCAGGGTTGCAAGTCTGTGTGATAAAGGCAACGGTTGAAGTTGCCTTTGGGAGGCCAGATCAGGTGGTCCTTTCTGCCTTTCGGGTTTGTGAACCGTAGGAGGAATGCCCTGAGATTAAAACTCCCATGACAGAGTGCGCTAATTCAAACAGAAATAATCAAGCCACTCTGTTTCCCTGGGATAAAGTGTGGCTTAGTTTTGGGGTTTGCGTGTTAATCTCCTATTTGATTTGACCTGATAGCTTTTGCAGCTTTAACTGTGTTGAGTACATTGTAGTGTGGGGGGGCAAAGAAACTGAACAAACTTCAAAAAGCTGCATGAAAAGCTCAACAAATTGTGTAAGTAAGTATCCTCAAAGAAAGATAAAATCCAAGTTCCTCTTGTAGCAACCTTTGCAGCTTTAATCCCTTGTTTTTTACCCTGGCAAAGAAGCTTTCATAAGCCTCTCTGGATCTTACAGGAGAAGTAGAACTTGCCTTTGCCTTTTGCTGTCTTTGTGGTCCTCTGAGGAACTGTAGGTGCAGATGCTGTGTTGGCTGTGCTTACCCTCAGAACCAGGACCCAAATGCACCAGACCTTTCTCGGGGCTCCTTCAGGCTGAGTTGCACTTAGTCAAAATGCCCATTTCTGCCTCACATCCTCTCCTTACCTCGGCTGCAGCTTGGCAGGTGTTGGCAGCAGAAGTGATTGCTTTCCCTGCGCCTTTCTCTGTGGGATGATTTATTGTCTACAACAGGAAAGGCAGTCTACTTCCAGAAAAAGGGCTGGTCCACGGATGAAGGGACTCTAAATAGGAATCTAGGCATGTGCCAGACTCTGAGGATGGTGGGAAGGCTTGCAACTTTTGCTTAAACCTTCCAATAACAAAACGGCAATTCTCAGATCCTTGCAGGATCAAAACCACTGTCAGAATCCCTTGGCATAATCCAGGTATCCCCTTGGCATTTGCTCTGAGAGTATCTAAATAGTCACTTCAGTGACCGTCTGATCTTTTGATGGTTATAAAAACCTGTGAAAATTGTTTTTGGCATATGTTGATATTCCTGCCAATGTTCAAACCTGTAAATCTGTGGATCCAGTAGTCTCTAGAATTTATTTATTAATTTAATTTTAGATTAGTAAAAATCTATGATTTAACCAAAGGAAACCTTTCTTCTTCAGTACATATACCATCAAAAGAGTT
This sequence comes from Phaethon aethereus, assembly GCF_964289735.1. NCBI lineage: Eukaryota > Metazoa > Chordata > Aves > Phaethontiformes > Phaethontidae > Phaethon > Phaethon aethereus. The sequence continues at coordinate 42,660,193 of NC_138576.1, read as the reverse complement.
GGTATCCATTCGGTTATGGAGAGCACTGCACAAGCAGATAGCGGCCCAGTCTCCAGGGAGGAGCTGACACCTGTATTCTTTCCCAGGAGCAGAAGGTGCGAAGTTGTACCCAGTGAAATTCTGTCCCAAATTTAACCCAGTGACCTACTGCATACATTCCTGCTCTTCACACATTAATCACAACAGACATGTTCCAAAGGACATGCCAGTTTGTGTCCCAAGGAAACATGAAGGATATTCTGAACACCTGCTAACTTGCAGCAAAGATGAAGAGCTTGCATTTTAGGGGAAGAAAAAAATTAGAGCAGATTTTTTCCGTAACAACTATGTAGTATAATAAGAGAAAATGAGCTTTTGTAGTTTTTGCAACCTCTACAATTTAAGTAGTCAAAGAAGTTAGTAGTGCTTTTGGCCATACCCTTCTATGCAGACAGAACCTCTTCCACCAATTCTGCAGATAGGCTGGAAAAGCAGTAATTAGTACAGCTTGAGAAGTGAGGAGAAAATTAACCAGGAAACATAATTCTGAGAGAGAAGTTTTCTGTTTTCTTCTGGAGAAATTTTACCAAAAATGTTCATTTTAGAAATTCATTCAATTGTAAATATTGATAGCAACCAAAAATTTCAAGTACAGAGCTCCAGCATTGAACTCTACTGGAGGTTTTAAAGGCTGGACTTCCTTGAGAATAAAGCATAAGGGAAATTAATAGCTTCTACTCAGATAACTTGTTGGCATAGTCTCTCGTATGAAAAGGCTGCTAAAAGGAGCAGAACAGCACCATTGCTCATAATATGTAGCTTCCAAACACTGATGATATTGGGTCAATATCAGAATCACAGAATCACAGAATCACTAGGTTGGAAAGGACCTTCAAGATCATCAAGTCCAACCATTAATCCAGCGCCACCATGTCCCCTAAACCATGTCCTGAAGCGCCACATCCACACGTGTTTTGAACACTTCCAGAGATGGCAACTCCACCACCTCGCTGGGCAGCCTGTTCCAATGCCTGACCACTCTCTCAGTGAAGAAATTTTTCCTAATATCCAATCTAAACCTCCCCTGGCACAACTTGAGGCCATTTCCTCTCATCCTATCGCTGGTTACTTGGGAGAAGAGGCCAACACCCTCATCGCCACAACCCACTTTCAGGTAGTTGTAGAGAGCGATAAGGTCTCCCCTCAGCCTCTTCTTCTCCAGACTAAACAATCCCAGTTCCCTCAGCTGCTCCTCATAAGACTTGTGCTCCAGACCCCTCACCAGCTTTGTTGCCCTTCTCTGGACACGCTCCAGCACCTCAACATCCTTCTTATAGTGAGGGGCCCAAAACTGAACACAGGATTCAAGGTGCGGCCTCACCAGTGCCGAGTACAGGGGCACAATCACTTCCCTACTCCTGCTGGCCACACTAGTTCTGATACAGGCCAGGACGCTGTTGGCCTTCTTGGCCACCTGGGCACACTGCCGGCTCATATTCAGCCGGCTGTCAGCCAGCACCCCCAGGTCCTTTTCTGCCGGGCAGCTCTCCAGTCACTCCTCCCCAAGCCTGTAGCGTTGCATGGGGTTGTTGTGGCTGAAGTGCAGGACCTGGCACTTGGCCTTATTAAACCTCATACAGCTGACCTCTGCCCATCGATCCAGCCTGTCCAGATCCCTCTGCAGAGCCCTCCTACCCTCCAGCAGATCAACACTCCCACTCAACTTGGTGTCATCTGCAAACTTACTGAGGGAGCACTCTATTCCCTCATCCAGATAATCTATAGATATTGAACAAGACCGGCCCCAGAACCAAGCCCTGGGGAACACCGCTTGTGACCGGCCGCCAGCCGGATTTAACGCCATTCACCACAACTCTCTGGGCTCGGCCATCCAGCCAGTTCCTCACCCAGCGAAGAGTAAACCTGTCTAAGCCACAAGCCGCCAGTTTCTCCAGGAGAATGCTGTGGGAGACGCTGTCAAAGGCTTTACTAAAGTCCAGGTAGACAACGCCCACAGCCTTTCCCTCATCCACTAGGCGGGTCACCTGGTCATAGAAGAAGATCAGTTTGGTCAAGCAGGACCTGCCTTTCATGAACCCATGCTGGCTGGGCCTGATCCCTTGGTTGTCCTGCAGATGCCCTGTGAGCACTCTCAAGACGAACCACTCCATGATCTTCCCTGGTACAGAGATCAGTCTGGCCTTTGTTTTCATAGTCATATTAGCAAAAGAGATTTCAAACAGAGAAACACATTCTTTACTAGCCTATTGTACTACCATACAGGCAAGTGGCCTGGATACTTAACCAAGCATTTATGCTTCAGCAATTTCATCATCTCAGATGGCATCACAGTGCATATTATACATATATGTGCGCATATGCCCATAGAGGTACATGTAAGTTATTTAAAAGTTTAGGAAAAGGAGGAAAACCATATCACTGTAGCACTCCTCAACCAAAGCTCAAAAATACTCGTTTAAAGCAAGGAAGGCAAGACCTCAATCTGGTGGGTCCTTGCCAGAATCTCCAGCCTTCATTTGTGCGGAGAGACCTTAAACCTTTTCAGAGAGCTCACCTAGCTGGAGGGCAAGATTAAAAAAATCACTGGTGCATTTTTCCCTCTCTAATTCTTTGATCTGGCAATCCAGCTAACGCAAGAGTTTGTGTCTTTTCCCCAAGGTCCTGAAGCCATTGACCGCTTGAGAAAAACATAATATGTTGTTTGTTTTGCTTGGTGGTTTCCTGACAATGTTTCAGTGTTGGGCATCCCCCACTCTGCTTTGAATAAGCTATTTTGAGTAGCAGACTTGGTTCCAGTACCCTTCACCATAGCCAGCTACTGTAAAGAGCAATGTGAAAGCTATGAGAAGAGACTTTATCGGGGAAGAGTTCTTCTGTGTTTCTCACTTTCCATGTACATATATGTCAGTTGAGTGTCTTCTGAGAAATAAGGATAGAGAAAGTTCTTCTGTCCTTCCTTCTGTTTCCTACCTGGTCTGAGTCTTCCCCCACCCCATCTACTATGATCCTGAAGGCATCACTATTCATATTTAAAGGATGTAGAAAATGCATGTTAAATTAAGCCTGACTCTACTGAGTGTAGGACAATTAGTAGTATAATTATATAATTTTTCCTGAGTCATAAAAAGATGCACGTGTGTATTTTGCCTAGTAGGCCTGCATAGAATGTATATGTCAACGCATGTACCGTGTGTAAACATTATTTGCATTTTAACTAAAGTCCCTAAAGACTGCAAGCTATCATTACCTTGTTCAGCTGGATTACTCTCTCAAAAAACAATAACAACACAACCCTCTGAAGTCAAGAACTAGGTTTTATCTGTATGTGGAACATAAATCTATTTGGACTCCTCAAAGCAGCCTCCACTGGGAATCCCTGCCTCCATATGTTACCAATCTCTGAACAACCTGAAGCACAATTTCTTTAGAGTAGACACCTGGGGTTTAAATAAACATTCATCACGGAGGCTATGGGCATCCTGACACTAATTTAAAAAAAAAAGAGCAAACAAAAACCAACATCCATTGCAGAAATGAAGGTGTAGTACATTTCTGTTCATGTGTGCAATCTGCCAATAGCAAAATCATTGTAAGTAACCAAAATGCTACAGATGAAAGTTATATAAAGCAGCTCTGTTTAAAGGTCTGGAGGATCAGAGTCCCTCTTTTTTTTTTTTTTTTTAATTTTTATTTTTATTTTAAGTTTCTCTTAGCTATCCCCCTTCCCAGTCATGGTCAAACGAAGGTTTTGCTTTGAGGCAGTAGGGTCAGAAGCACCAGCCATCGCTATCAGCAGCAATGCATGTCTACAGCTGCCGGCCAAGAATGCTCTACAACGTCTTTTCCACTTGGCCATGTATCGTCTGCTTTACAGCAGGAGTTGCTTGAACAATGTGAAAAGCTCATTTCTGAAGATGTTCCTGCTAATGGCGCTGGCACCCACAGTATGTTTGGCAGGAGGCAAGCCCGTGTAGCCTGGCGGCCCACTAGTCTATTTTCAATTATCAGGGGTGCTCAGAGAAGACGACATTAATATTGCTGAGGATGACATAGCAAATTGCTACTGCTCCCTAACCTTTTAAAATTGCTAACACTGTTGTAATCTGTAATTACAGAAATCAGTGTGAGAATTGTGGCACAGTATAATTATCTTTCCTGATACTTTATTGCTGTATGAATTATTAATCAAAATCAGTCTTGTATAGTATTTGCAGCAACTAAGAAGAATAATGTATAATTAAATTTCATTATTTCTATTTTTGTGCTGGTGTTTTATGATGTTGTAATTGATAATTAATTGCTTAAAAATTCACACAATTCTTGGGAGTTTCATATGACTGTGACTGCTCAGTATTCAGCATTTATTAATTGAATAATGGGCTCACTGAAGAGACCTTTGTATATAGTCTTCTGTCATTACAGTGAGCTCTCAAAAATGGTGAATTAATCATTAGGCCTTTCAGTAGTTTCTTTTTAAAGGAAAGCAGTGACAATATAATCATATCCTTTGTTGTTATAGCTGTAATTGAGAGATCGTAATAACCAATTATAAGGATGGTCATTTTAGGAGCTCTGAAGTGTCAGTTATTGATAAATTTCTTCAAAATGAAAGTGTTGATTACACAGAATGAGTCTTTTCATAGAAAAAATATTAAGAGATGGGGAAGGAAGCCTGGAAAATTATTTTCCTCCCACTTGCCACTTGAAAACAGTGCATGTTTATCCCTAAAAACTGTCAAGTCTGATGTGCTTTTGCTGCCATTTGTCAGAAGTATGAGTTCCTCTCAACTTTTTCATTAGTTTATCATCATTCTCCCCATTTTTTTCCCAGTACCATTTGCTAAATTGTTAGTGAAAAAAAATTAATAGAAAACCTCAGAACAAAAGAGTATTTTTTCACACTCTCTGCATCCTATTGAACAGAAATACTGTCAGGCATTTACATGCAAATCTGCGGTGTAGACTCTTCAGCTACCTCTGACCAAAGAGCCTTAGATGCGTTCAAGCTGACCGCCTCAAGTTACTCCTAAATGTCTTTTTTTTACTGTTAGTGGAGCTGATTGGAAGAATGTGAACTGGAACTAAAAATAACCCCAGTTCAGTATTGATCCTCTCTTAACGCGATCGGGAGAGAGCCAGGAGTCACCTTGTATAGCAGGATATAATGTGAGCTCCAGCTAACGCTTCCAAGCAAAACCTGCCATTCATTTTGCACCGGGTGGGGTACTGTGATTCCTAAACGAGAAATCACACAGTGTTATCTGTTGGCTTCTGTACTAAAATGTAGCGTTACAGGCATAATAAGGAAATACTGATAAACTTTTTCAAGCCTTTACCGTGAAGTTGTTATGAGTCCTCTGTGTGCTGTTGTAGATCTGTTGTCCTGCTTACACCTGCTGGGATACAAGCAAGCTTTTGCTTCATGGGATGAAGTGGTGCCTTCTGGCCCCTTGTTTTCCCCATCCCCTTCCTCGCTGGTGTTTTGCCATGGAGAGGCTTCAAGGACACTTCTACTGCAGTCTGAGCACCTTTTATGGGTTGGACTTACCATCTGATCGTTTCTCATGTCCCAGACCACCACTCTGCTGGAGCCAATGGGAGTGGGAGCCCCTAGTGTCAGTGACACCCACCACATGTAGTCTTTGAACGGGTGTTTTCTACTACTTGACCTCAACAGCTTGGTCCCATGCAACTTCAGTGCCTGTTCGAGAGAGGGGAGCACAGGGCAGCATGCCCATCGGTGCTTCTGGGGCTGAGGGCAGAGGGGTCTAGGAGGCACGCATGGAGGTGATAGATTTGGGTTTTCATCTGTGTTGACATCCATCAAATAATTTGTTTCTGAGCCAGTGGTTAGTAGGTCAGGAAACATGGGTAACACAGGCTCATTCCTCTGCCCGGGCAGTTTGTTGTTGGCCAGTGTGCTGGAGCATGTGAATATTCATCCCACGTAAACTTGTACTCTGAGTAACATGGCCCTGTGTATTTTTATTAGGAGTGACTAATCCTTTTACAAATCCAGTGAGTTCTTTGCCCAGTAACATGCAGCAGTGGTCAGTTGTACATATGGTTTATTGCAGTGACTGCGAAAACTCTCAGGAAAAACAAAACAAGCATCTTCCTATGAGTACGGGGTACAACTTCAGTTCATTTTTATGGTCAGGAATCACAGCTCTTCTTTTTACATATTCTGCATTTGTCTCACTTCTTTTACTTGGGTGTCACTAGAAACAATAAATAGCAGTGCTGCTTTGATGTTTTTATTTTGTATTACTTGTATAGTGGTTATTGAATTGATCATACATGTTGAGGAGGGGTTTTTCTCTTTCCTTGCTGATCATCTTTTTTGTTGTTCTCCTAAGGATTTCTTTTCTCCCTGTTTCAAAATCAGTAATCAGATGCAGGCATTGCACAACAGTGTACTATACCAGAAGTAGCTAGAAAATATCTCTCCTTATTAAAATATTTCTGTCTCTCTAAAATCTGTCTCTAGGTGATGACAGTCAGTCTGTCTTCAGTCTGTTTTTTTAATGAGAGACTCCAGATTGGAATTGAGATTCCAAGTCAATGAGTTCCTGTTTTACTGTGATGGTGATCAAACTGCAGCAGGTTGCCCAGGGATGTTGTGGGGTCTCCATCCTTGAAGATACTAAAAACCCAACTGGATTCAGTCCTGAGCAGCCATCTCTAGGTCATCTGCTTTGAGCAGGGAGGTTGGACTAGTTGGTATCTGGAGTTCCCCTCCAACCTCAACCATTCTATAAAATTACATTTTTTCCTCTAATTGCCACTTGCATATAATAGAGGGCCCAGGATTTAGTGTGTCACCTTAATAATAATGTGTCCAATTCTTTTTTATATTAAGTCTTTCTGAAATTCCCAACAATCCCTATTACCTTTGACATTTGAACTTATTTTATCAATTTTAGTCTTCCTGTCATGATCTGTGGACTTCTAGGTCACTAATCAATGTAGGATCATCAGATAATACATGTTGGAAAGGACCTCAGGAGGTTCCTAGCACAACCTCTTGCTCAAAGCCGGTCAGCTCTGAGATCAGAGCAGGTTGCCCAGCACTATATCCAGTCTGCTCTTGAAAACCTCCAAGGGTGGAGATGACACAACCTCTCCCGGCAACCTGTTCCTCAGTTTTTCCTTATGTCCAGTCTAAACCTTTTTTGTTGCAAATTGCTCCCATTGTCTGGTTCCATCTTCTTGATGACCTCACTGCAGGAGTGGCAGGTCACTGCAGATGTGCTGCATGGCATGACCATAGGCAGACGAGAGCCGGTACTGCCGCTGTTTCATTTCTGGAGGAATTTCACTGTTACCCTGCTGAAAATTGCCCCTACATCCCTTCTCTGTTGAATACAGTTTAGCCTAAACGATTTCCAGTCTGATACAGCTTCTCACCTTACGGCAACTGAACTTCTCCAGCAGCCTTTTGTAAAGGTTTTGTCAAAGGATTTCTGAAAGTCAGCACTAATTACATGTACCAGTGTTCCTCACTGCTAATTTGACACACTTCAGGAATTCTAATAGAGCCCATCGGAGACATGACTTCCCCTTGCAGAAGCCACGCTGCTTTGTCGTGATCATAATTTGCCTGGTTAAATGCTCTGTAGCTCTGCCATGATTGAGATTTACCTTTTCACGTGATTAACCCAGTTCTGATGCAAGACTTTCTGGTCTGCCATGATAGGATTTTCTCTCCCCTAATGTTTCCCTTTAAAAACAGACACCACATTGTCTGCCCTCTAGTCTTGTGAGGGAGGAGCTGGTTTTTTCGTGATGGATAATGTATTTTTGGTAGCAGCTCAGGCAGTTTGTTCATGAGTTCCTGGAGAGTTTTGGGCGAGAGCCAGCCAGTAGAGATGACGTGCTGCAAACCAAAGTGATTCGGATGTTCCACGAGCAACTTGTTTGGTCTCCTGAGGTTTCGCATGCCTCCTCCATGCTTCCCATGCAGACGGGCTCAGTGGGATCTCCCACCTGTCTCTCTGGAAGGAAGGTGTAAGCAGCGTTCCAGTTCGTTTCACTGCAGTTGCTGGCCTTTACCATCAACTTTTTTTGGCGAGGTTTCAGTGGTGCTTTCCTTGCCCACGATAGTTTGTGCCAGTTTCTGGAAACTTTTGTTTCAAAGAGGCTTTTTCTGGCAGTGGGGTGACCTATATGCAAACAAATGCACAGCATGTTCTTTTGAGCCAGAGAAAGGCTTGCTGAGACATTCTCTCTTCGGTTTGAAGAAATACCAAGTGTATAACAATGATTTCCATGAAGAAGGTTCTGCAAACTCAGCATAATACTGAATTCAGCAAAAAAATTACACGGTTTGAATGAACACTGTATAAAAGACTCCCAGCATGGCTTGCCTCAGAGTTCAGAGTTAATACCCGGTCCCTGCTTTTCTCTTCCGAGGACGGGGTGGGGGGGAAGTTGAGTTCTGCTAATTTTCTTGCCACTACATGCCAAAGCGCTACAGTGACCTTTTCTCTTTGCACTCTAAACCCTTTCCCTGTGAAAACTGAACAATATACTTCCCAGTGCAGGGTTTCACCATCTTGCTCCTGTCCTGCAGGATAAAGCCCTCTTGGAAAGGAAACACCTCGTTCCTGGAGGTCATTCAGTCAATGGCAGATCGTGGAAAAGGGAAGACCATAAATCACTTGTTGTTGAAACATTAAAAGCTGATAAATAGGTGGTCCTGAGCTGTAGCCCAGCCCTGGCTTCCCTGTGCGCAATGCAGGGCTCAGGGTGCTTCCTGGAGCAGCCAGGGGCATGGCCGGGGGAAGTCTGTGTCCGGCTGAGATTGCAGCGGCCGGCCAGGGCATCCATGCCGGGCTCCTAGCGGCCACGGGAAGGGGCACGGCGTGGATCCGCTTTCGGGAAGCCCCTGCAATCACAACGGTAGCCTTGGGAAAGCATGGCGATATAAGCAGATGGGTGGAGGTCCTTCCCGGGAGCAGAGCTAGGGTTCTGCGGGAGCGGAGGGTGCGATTCACGGCCCCAGCATCTCAGTACCGCGTCAGTCAGGTTTCCAAGCATAGAAGGCAGGTTCGCTCGCCAGCGGGGAAATACCGCGTGGTATTTTCAGCACTTCACAGGGCATGCAATGAATTTTTTAAAAAAATATACCCGATGAGAGCTGTAGTTAAAAAGTGGGAAATTACTAATTAGTAATCAAGTAATTCAGGGTTTGATTCACACAAATTGCACTATTACTGTAAAAAAGGATTGTGATTTCAGGCAAACAGTGTTTTTTTTTTTTTAAAAAAAGGCACTGAAAATATAATTGATGTTCTATTCATTACCTGCCAGGTTTCAGGTTTCTTGTACATTTTTTCATCGTCTGAGACATTACAGGCGTAAGACGTGCCTGGAAAAAAAAAGAAAAGAAAAATTAACGCTTTCCCCTTTGCATTGTCATTTGCAACTCTCAGGTTTTCCCACTAGATTGTTCTTGTAAACTCTTGCATTTCATAGCACGCAAGAGTGACCACTTAGAACATCATTATAACACTATCGTTAACATCAGAGTTCAGTTACACAGAAAGCTGTGAGTGGGATGAGCTAAGTATCATTTTCCCTTTTACCTTACCATAGTGTTAATAAAATGATTGCTGTCAATTCTTCTCGTTAGTTGCAATTTATGAGGGGAAAAAAAAGGTATGAATTATCTCCTGATTAAGAAATTCAACTGGTAGCATAAAAAACCCACAGTGTCTCCCTCCCTTACCTGTGCACAGATTGATAAGCAGATTTGTGTCTTCCCTCTAGATATGAAGTCAGTGAAGGGCTAATGGATACTGGACTGGTTGGTTGGATTTTTTCTGTTCACGTAGGCATTTCAGCTGGGTACTCAGAAATGCAGCATGAGTCAGCAGTAAATACGGGAAATACCAGTAAAAGAGAAGCTGTAAGCATCCCGTTAGGAATTCCAGTAATATTATAGTTTGGTAACATTGGCAAAAACACCTATTTTGTAGAAAGAGTCATAGCCACTAGCTTAAAAATACTCCTATAAAGGCAGGAAGATGGAGTTATTTTTGAGAAGTCTAGTAAATACTTACAAGTACTTACTTGTACAAGTAACAAGCAGGTCCTCTTAAGTCCATTTCTGTCTAGATTATTAGTATCTTTCGAATGACACGTCAGGAAAATGGTACCCTGGTTTGAACGCATGGCAAAAGAAATAGTTTGATGTCATGTTGTGTCTACATGTGTACCTATATATTGTCCTAGGAAAGGAAAATGCTACAAAGATCCAGGTTAAAAAGCAGCAGAGGAGGAATTTTGCTTCTGCTTTCTCCAGTGGTCAGATATTTGCAGTGCAGCAGCATTACACCAAAATACCCCCGTCTGTCGCCCTTAGCCCTGTATCCCTGTGAATCTTACCTCTCCGAAGGCGGTTGTTGTTTGGAAAAATAATTCCTTAAAATAGTTGAAGTTTGTCTTGTTTGCATGACTTTCCTTTTGGCAGCAGATAGAATACATACAAATAATCCTTTTTTGCATGTAAGCCTTAAAACAAGTGTGTTTGGTTTGTTTTGGGGTACATAGTGTGTCCAGACACAGCACGGGCTTTTACAGTTTGCTACTCAGAGAAACTGAAATGGGAAAATAGTGGAAAGAGGATTCAGTCTGGTGCTGGGAAGAAAGTTTTGAGTAAGAGAAGAATTCCTTCAGTGTGTCCACATGCAAAGGAGGGTCATGCACTGTTGGGTGTTGGGGAAAGCTGACCCCTCCACCACCACCACCGCAAGTCCGATCCCCATGTTCAAAGGCGGTGCCAGTTGCAGAACTTGCAGAAGAGCAGGCAGGGAACTTCCTAGCTCAGGCAGTTGTAGTAGGTGTCCTACATCCTTCCAACCTCTGCTCTGCTGTCAGGAGGGGGAGACTTACCTGCAGGCAGCGGTGGCCCCAGCACCAACATGTTGCCCTACCACCCAGGGCTGGGCCTCCAGACGGGTTGGGGGATTTTCTTGGGTCTGTGGGTCTGGAATTCAGAAACTGCTCTTTTCTGTAAATGACATTAAACCACCGGTGAAGGTGTGTTGCTTTAGCCATACCTGGAAACGGATTTCTACTGAAGCCACTGAACATCTTTCTCTCCCCCTTAAGGCTTAAAATCACTCTAATTCTGATTGAGGAATGAGGTTGCTGTAGGTAGTGGCTTGTCTTCATCAGGTACAGTTCCACCTTGCCTTTCATTTGAGCCAGGATCTTCAGGGTAAACATGCAGTGCTGCCTGTCTGCTGCAGAATAGGCTGGGGTTTTGAGGGGTTTTTTTCTCTTAATCTGAAAATAACAGAATCAAGCACAAAGCCCCCTTTTCTCTATTAGAAGTCTTAACAGTCACTCTTGCTTTTTTCGCTAAAATCTTCTAAAATTTCCCATGTCCCAATGTTACTGCCTCTACTAAATCGCAAATTGTAGATGCATAGTAGGTGGTTGAAGGAAAGCATTTTGCAGTCTATCTAAACTGTTTTGGTTTTGAGGGGGGAAGCCAAGGGGGGGTTAGGTAATCAAAGCATGGCAGAGTGAAAGCCGGTGACAATGAACGCCCTTCCCGATATCTTTCCCGAGCAACTTGCTCAGACTTAAGAATTAACAGGCTGCTCAGCCATGGTCCCAGGGTATCCAGAAGTCAGAGAGCATCCCGCCACGCCACGTTCGCCCAGCAGCTGCGTTGCTCCTCACCGCCTTGTTTGTGTTTTCTTCCTCCCTTCTCCCCTGCAGGGTGTGAACGGCATGTCTGTGGATGAGAAGACTGACTCCCCCATGTATGTGTATGAGTCAACGGTGCACTGTACCAATATTCTCCTCTGCTTAAATGACCAGCGGAAGCAGGACATTCTCTGTGACGTGACGCTGATCGTGGAGGGGAAGGAGTTCCGCGCCCACCGGGCTGTGCTGGCTGCCTGCAGCGAGTACTTCTTGCAGGCCTTGGTAGGGCAGACAGAAAATGACCTGGTGGTCAGCCTGCCGGAAGAGGTACAGTATGTCTCCGTGCCCCCGCCGTAAACACGAGCCCCCTCCATCCCACGCAGTGAAGGAGACCTCTGTGGTCCTCTAAGGTGGCCAAGGGGAGCATGGCACAGATGTCAGTGCCTGTCCTGGCACGGCTCTGGATTGTTTTTTGTGTTTGGGTGGGTTGTGAATCGCTGAAGGATGGATGTGTTCACACCACCCTTCCTCACCAGCAGTAGCTCCTAACGGTTGTGGCGGCGCAGCTTTAAGATGCTTCAGCTCTCCTTCGCCACCGCGAAGTTGTACCCAAACACTTAATTACCGTAGCTTTGTTCAGAGCATTATCAGGACCCTGATACTCTTCTGCTCTTCCAGACAGGAAATTTGAAAGGGGTGATGTGGCTGCTAGAGAGCAGGTTATTATTGAAAAATCATTTGAGCTATCACATTGTTGGGAGTCTCATTGCTGTCCACGCCTCCCCAGCGGCTGATTTCCTTGTCCTCCTCTTTCCCCTTTCCCGCGCCCCATTCAGCCTTGCTTCCTCTCGCCTCCCCTCACGCCGAGTTCGGGAGTTAACTGCTTCGGGCTGCGTGTTTTCCACCGAGAAACCATGAACACGATCTGTCAAAAAGCAGGGTTTTTCTCATGCGGCATGGCTCCCACAGCAGGAAGCCAAGGGATGTAGAAAATACCTACCTCACGGGAAAGTTTACTTTATTTTACCACAAAATCTCACTGGCTGGCTTCCACCCCCACTGTAATTTCCTCACAGCCGTGACAGCACAGCTACCATAGGGCACACGGGTGGCTTTGCTGTCCACAGAGGGGAGATGTGTGCCTGCTGGCCAGGGCTGCCATCACCCACTGGGACAGGCGGCACGAGATGGGCGGCCGTGTCCCCAGGGCATGGGGCTGCAGCCGCTCAGTGAGAAGGTACTCTGGCATACAGAGGAGTTTTCACCATCATTTGCTTACCGCTCATGAAGAAGCATGGTGTGTTTTTAAATGGTGACAGGTCCCAAAGTGTCACACACCGTTTTTCCCCCTCTGGTTTAGCTCTCCAGAGACTTTAGTGGCGGCGTGATGTTGTCACAGCACAAGTTGGAGAGCACTAGAAGAAGTAGGTCACTGAGTGTGACTTCATGAGTCTTGACACTGAATATTACTCATGAAGAAATTTCAACCCAGACATTTTGCATAGGAGTTTAGAGATATCGCAGAGGACGCGCTAGGATGCGCACTATGATTCTGCAGTGTCCACTAATAATTTCCAGTGGAAGAATCAAGTCTCAATCAGTGTCGCGTTGCTTTCGCACCACAAAGCAAGGGTGGGAGCAGAGAGGTGACAAAACGTGCCCAGGGGCGCGCAGGTAGGAAAAGATAGGAGAATATCAACGCTCTTCTACTTAGCCTTGGTGAGACCTCTATGTGTGACTTAGGTCCAGTTAGATGAAGAAAAACGATTTAAATGAAAACAAGCATATACAGCAGTGATGGAGATGTTCAGAAGAAGGAGCCTGGCCTAAAGGAGACCGTGGCAGGTTCGTCCTCTGGCATGACAACTGCAATATACTACAGCTCTGTGTAGGCAGAGGAGATGAAACGACGGAGAGGAGGAGTTTCTCTTTAAAACTAAAAGACAGTGTTGACACCAGCATTGCTTGGTTTCAACTGGCTTTTAGTAAAAGTAGATTGGAAATTAGCAGTGGCGAGACGCTGAGCCACAGGCCAGTGGGAAGAGCAGGGTGGCAGAGGGATCATGATGTTTCTGCACTTGGTGACCCAGTCCTATGTTCATAGGACACTAAAGATTTAACACAAAGGTTTGTCTTTCTGTGTGTTTTATATGAGATGCTATGTAAAAAAGATCCTCCAGTCCAACCATAAATGATTTTTTACTTTAGCGAATCCCCTTTGGATAAATGAAGTATTGGGATTTTACATTTTAAAATGTATCTCAATGAAAGATCAAAAAGTTTTAGTGACTCAAGGGTACACTGGCTGCTGTTACAGCTCCAGTGAAGTCCATGGATTTGCAGAAGCAGTGAATCTAGTTCTTAAGGTTTTTTCAGTACTCTGAAATTGTCATCCTCCACTTAAGACCACTGCTGTTATTTTGCCCCATGCTTTGGTTAGTTGCAGGGTGCCAGGTTTTAACTTTCTCATCCTGGAAAAGAGCTCTCCTGGCCTATCGAAAAAGATACCTACAGTTACCAGTCCCTCCTTGTACAGATATTTTCCACGTGCAAATTAATTGCTGTTAACTGCATTGAATCTAATTTGCTCTGTGGCTACTTTGTTTGAACAGCTGTATGTGAGGTGGTCAGTTAAATAATTTCCTCACAAATGCTGGTCAGTTGGGGTAAAGAGGGCTGCCTGATGCACTTTGTTATTTCTCAGTTATTCCTTGTTTAAGGTGCACATCTCTCCTTCTGGCGTTGCTCTGCTTCACAGTGCTGGGTGCTTTGGTAGGTGCCTGTGCATAGAACTGCAAGAACAGTGTCAGAGCTCCCTGCGAAAGGAACTGAAACACTCCTGGTTTTTAAGAGCTGATAGAGCAGGAGAAAAAACATCTTAGTTATATTGCATTAAAAGAAGTTAGCAGGGTCTTTGTCAGTTCACAAGCTAATGGCTCTTCCCAAGGCTATTGTTTTTAGTCCATGGTCTGCAGAGCTGTGGCAGCCCATGAGTTATTTCTAAAGGTATCTGTGAAAACTGACTTAATCTGTCATGTAGGGGGTTATTCCTCCAGTGGAAAAATTTCAAACAAAAGCTGAAAGTTAATGACCTGAGCCAATACTTTTTTCAAGCTTAGAGGTAATTTTTGTTGGCATATAGTTATAGAAAAACAGAGATTGAAAAAGTTGTTTAAATACAGTCTTCACAGTTCAAAACCTTTGCGAAGGTGGTGATTACTCCTAAATTATCAAAGATATTTTTAAGTCAACCATGCAAGCATTGCATTTTAAATTCTGGCATGGTTTGAAAACTGCTAAAGTATGCAATTGGGGAGAAAGGGCGGGTTTATTATTATTATTATTATTATTATTATTATTATTATTATTATTATTATTTCTCAAAGGTTTGATGTTGGAGCTGGATAAAGCTTTTTATGTAAAGCTTCCACACTCATGTAATGTTGGTGTGAGGGAGCTTAACATCAAAACAAAAGAACTTATTTTTGATTATTCAAAGCAGTAAATCTGCCTCTGAAGTCTGAATTGCAGACTTTTTTTTTCCTTCATAGCATGTTGGGATCTGTTCGTTAATCTGGCATCCAGACATTGTTAACTGTTGTCTAGCTAAACAGTGAACAGATGTTTTTTACATTATTTCTTGTTTATAGCCAATTACAAGTGAGAGCAGTCTTTATGATACGCCAGTCATTTGAGTAGGGAGAGATTGTGCATACACAGTATTGGGACTAGTTGAACTTACAGGGTTTTAAACTGCTGCAAAACCTTGTATTAGACATTTCAGGTCAGTTCAAGCATGACTTAATGTGCCTCAGTTCAAACCTTTCCCTAATCAACTTAAACTAAATCAGTAAGGTGCTAATTCTGCATTGATTGAAGAGTCTCCATAAACCCTTTTGTGCTAGCCTTGGTAATTTGATTTTGTACTACACCTTTTGTTGAAGCAACATATTTCAGTGCGTAAATAAGCGCTTGGAAGAACAGCCACATAATAACAAGGGCTCCGATGTCACCGTGGTGTGTGAACTATCAGCCCTCAGAGCAGAGTTAGAGGAATGGAGTGTGTCGGCTGCCTGCAGCTAATAAAAAAAGGACCGTTAGCTTTTAACTTCTACTCTTTTCTCTTCATTTGCAGTTTTTGGTAAACAACTGGAACCTCTCCTGCTTTTCACCCAGGGTATTTTTCAGCAGTGGTGCAGTTTTGCTCTCGCAGCTGCTGTTAAAGGCAACCCAAAATTAATATTTTCCAAGAGCTGAGTTTAAAGCTGTAAAGTTAGTCATTCACTCCATACCCCTAACTGTTGTTTTGTTTTATTTAATCACAAAAACTGGTCTTCCTTCCTTTAACAAGGCACTTAATTAAGCTTTTAATTCATGATAAGAAGTTAAATGGCACTTATGAGGCTTTTTTAATGGTTTCCACTTCCCATCCAGATTACAAAAAAGGTGTGATGGAGAGAGAGACACGGCTGTCAGCCAGGGGTATTGTAGGTCATGCCAATATTAGCTGGCAGCAGGCCATTATCCAATTAACATTGCTTCATCGCTGCAAGTAATAGCTCTCGAGTAGATGATTGAGTCATTCATGCTGTAGTGGTACTCTACTTGAGAAGGAGCCAGTGCTTTGTCGAATGGGCTTTTTGTTCGCTATTATTACCTGCCTGGCTTTGCTAATAGAAGTGCACAGCGAGTCTATGGGCAAGCTGAAAGCTGGGCCCTGGACAGAGGAGCTTTGTCTGCGCAAACACCTTATTCTCTTGGTTTTCTGAAGGCCGAGGTTACAGTTAAATGGTGAAAAGACAGAAAGAGCAACAACAAATAAAACCCCTCAGTGGCATTGGATTCCTACAGCTTAGAAAAGAGATTCCCGACCTTGCTTGCATTTTTTTGACTTTGGGGCGTACATTGGAAAAAACCTTCCCCTGGTCATTCCAGTCACGAGAGCACCAAATGCCTTTCTCTCTGGTGAAGTCAAACACGGGTCTTCTGAAGTAGTAGACCAAGTTTTCACTAGCACTAGTCTGATACTATCCTTTCTGTTATAAAAACAACTTGCTTCTCAAGTAGGTTGATCAGTTTTCCCCGTAACCCTGGAATTTCTTGAATCTGCTTCAAGGAGTAGTTACTGGTGACTTTTTTTAGCGCAATGAACTATCTGCTGGAAATGTTGCCTTCCAAAAGGATTAAACGGAGTTGTCTGTGGCTTACAAATCTTCCCAGGGCAAAGGGATCTCTTTGAG
This sequence comes from Phaethon aethereus, assembly GCF_964289735.1. Taxonomy (NCBI): domain Eukaryota; kingdom Metazoa; phylum Chordata; class Aves; order Phaethontiformes; family Phaethontidae; genus Phaethon; species Phaethon aethereus. The sequence goes on along the minus strand of NC_138576.1, from coordinate 42,643,289 downwards.
GAAGAGGGAATGGGATGTGCTTGGGGGCCTTTGTTATTTGTTTATCGACACAGCTCTTCTCTTTGCTATTAAGAGAATGATGTTCAAAGTAGACGTTCGCACACACCACGGGCTGAATTTCTCTGCGTTCTTACTGCTTTACTGCTCCCCACAGCTGCTGCGAAACCTGCCGTTTCCCCCGAGGTTTAGCCCTGTGAAATCTGTCATCTGCTTCTTCAGTTGACGTGGGTTAACTCCCTCACCCGGTTAATCTTTGGAAGCAGAAATGCAGGATGGGAGCTCAGTTCGGGTTCAAGGCTGGCAAAAGCTGAATATGTTGGAAAGCGAAGGCATGCAGCACCCTGGGTGGGACTGAGCCAGGCATCTAACATTAGTATAGCTCGTAGCTGACAGGGAGAAGAAATACTGGCAACTGCTAACCATCCATGCCAACCCGCCAGCCTGAGGGAAAAATGCTGGGAATTAGCCAACAAAAGACGATTGCGATGAGGAGAAAATCAGAGGCAGGATGCAGGAGGTCAACTGCTACATACCCTGCTGGCTAAAGGCGATTACTATTCCTCTCTAGAAATAAACGGTATTCTCTTACGTTGTCTCTTTTCTTTCTGTGTAGTGTGTGTATGTATGAATATAATGTCTTTAAGGAATGCAGTGACTGAGCTGGGGGTGCTCTGCACGGGCACTAGAAGTGGAAGAGGTGGTAAACGTGGGAAAGAGGAGCAAGAGGGCAAGAAGAAAATGTCTGCTTGGAAGTTTGCTTCCCAGCTGGAGGGATGTTATTACGTAGCAGGGAACAACGAAAGACCCTTTTTCTTTGGCACCCCAGAGATGTGTTAGGAGTAGCTAAGGTTAGTTCTTAGCGAACAGGAAGCATTAGTGTGGTTTGCTTTTTACATGACTGTATCAGCCGTTGGTGTTCCCCACAGCACTGGCCAGAATTAATTCTGCTTTGGCGCAGGAGGCGGCAGTGACCTGAAAGCCTTCCTGAAAGCCACTACCCTCTTCATCTGCAGAGCTCTTTGTAGTGGCAAAAGGTTGTATCCATTAGGCTTCAAATAAAGTCAGGCTTCAGACTCATTTACGCTTCAACCTCACCTCAGCCATGCCACTTCAGTGAGTCCATATTGGTGGAAGTTTAGTCTTTGGTTTCCTAAATTCCTCCTAGGGAATGTGTTATTTTTCCTGCTGATTCACAGTGCTGACACTGACCATACAGAAGGATGACTGGAGGCTGCATATCTATACTGGGAGTAAAACTGAGCATCGGGGTACTTTTTGAGGTCTTACATGACATGTGTGTATTATTTGTATTATTATGTATACACATTAATGTATTAATTAAGATGTACTAATTAATGTAAAAATTAATTAAGACACATTATGTATTATGCATCTTATTATGAACTAATTGAGGAGAAACCATGAGACAGAAATGCACGTTGTTTTATGTGCATTGTTTACATAGCGCAGTACAAGGTACAAATGACATATTTTGTTTCTAGAAAGTAAACGATAAAACAGAAATGAGACCATCAAGATGTGAGATGAAATTCCATCCAGGTCTTAACTGCAAAAGCTTCCGGCACTGCCTGATTTTTCATGCCTCAAGTATGACGAGGAAGCTAGCCGCATACTTTTCATTCCGCATGGTGTAACTTCCATTATTTTCTGATGAGGGCCGTCTCCCTGTTGTTAATTCTTCTCTGATATTTTCCAGTGGAGAAAAGTGAAGTACACCTCTGTTGCGTTGTGGGGAATGCTAGGCTTAAAAAAGGAAGACAGAAGTCGTGCATGCATGCATGTCATGGGGAGAAAATCTTGCAAGAATTCCTTTACCCTCCCTTTGGCCGTAGTTGTACTATCTATTTATTTATTCAAGTAAGCATATAAAAATGTACCGTCGAAGGGGATATGGAGATGAATGCGCCGAATGAAATTCACCACCGCGATAAGTGGCCTCAATTTCGTTGCCTTTGTTAGAATCCCGCCTGCCGCTCCTGCTAAATCGGGCTGATTGACTGGGATTGCACTCGCTAGTGAAAAGGCAGTTTGCAGTGTGGAAACCTTTTTGCTCAAACATGACAAACATCATCCAAAATGTAAAAGATGTCCCGAACAGGTAGACTATTCTAAGGGCATGAGCAGAAGCAATAAGCGTGTATAACAGGAGGTGTATTTTGTTTAATTGAGGCGGGGGTGCTGTGTTTAGGTAGATATATCGGCATGAATGAAAACGAGGTGGCTGAGCCATGACTGCGTTTTGTGCCTCAACGCTGTGAGCACTCTGGCCCTGCAGTCCGAAAGATGTCTGAACATCTTTGAATGTCTTTATTGCCAGAAAGATAAGTATCTGTTCTTTTAAAAGTCCAGAAATACAGGCTGAGCATTTGCCGTTTGAATGAAGAAACAGATAGGGCCCAGATAAGACACCCCTCAGCTTCACCACATCAGAGACCACAACCTGTAAGGTACTTTCTGATCCCAGTACCAAGCTTTGCTTCATTAGCGTTCCCAAGAACCAAAGAAGATAAGGTTTTATCTCCGTACAGCACTTTCTGACAAGGATTCCCCGGTGCATAATGTCAGACCAGCTGTTTTTCTCAGCTACCAGTGAAACTGAGCGTGTTATGGGGTGGAATGTGGCATGTATTCAAATGATGCATTGCAGCAGTCAACAAACATTAAGGCTAGAAAGTACAGTTCAATTTGGAAGTGAAATACGGGTTTTAGGTGAGCAGAAGGCAATTGAATTGTACTAGGATTTGAGAATGAGATGCTTTTTGTGAATTTTACGGGTAGGCTGTTGGTTTGTTTAGAGGAACAAGTAGACACACTTTCTGTTACGTGCACGACACAGGCTTTGAAGAGAGAAATGGCTGGTTCGTTCCAGTGCTGAATTTTGATCTGTCCCACTTCGATGGGAGACCGCCAGCAAACACCTAGTTAACACAGTCTAACACTACTGAAAGCTGTGTCCTTGGGCACTTTATTTACTTTAGTAAAATAAATAAATAGGAGCAGCTGTACTTGGTCAAACTACAGATCCATCTAGCCCAGGATTGGTTTGTTTTAAAAATGAGATTTTATTTCTCTGAAAGAGCTTGAGAGTAGGCTTGGACAGTGGTTTAAAGCCCTAAGTGAAACGAACGTATCAGGCATATCTCTAAGAAGCATGTTTTAATTTACTGGGGAAAGATACAGGAGAGCCACTGGCAGTTGTTTTGAAGCCAGATTAAATCAACTACAAAATTTGGCATGTGCTTTTAGCAACAAACTGCTCAGTGATGTGTATGACTCCACATTGTTTCATAACTGTAAGGCCTTGGAGAGGGACGAGCTTTAGACACCTCTTCAAGAAGTTTGGTGCTCCGTGCAGATGTAGTTGAGTGAAATCTAAGGTCCTAAGATAACATACATCAGATTTGCTAATAAACCTTTCTGTCCTTCACTTTGCTTAATCTGATTTTACAAGAGCAAATGGCATCAGAATCTGCAGTTAAGTGTAACTGTCTGTTTCCTACACACAGAGAAATAGTTGAAATATTTTCTTTTTTTAATTATTGTTTTGTATTCTGGGAATTTTTTTTTTTTTTTTTTGGCTTAAAGTTGGCACGATGCATCTTTTGTATCTCTTAAGAGCCAGCGATGGAGGCTTTAAAAGATTTTGCAGAGAAGAGAAGGTTAATTCACAATTGAAATGGCACCGGGAATTTCTTGCCATGACCCAGGGAGTGCCGCTAGCCAGAGGTCTGCAGTTAAAATACCCATCGCTGGCCTGAGAACGGCAGAGAATTGCAGTACTAGCACTTCCAGTAAAACCGATATATAAAAAAGATGTCACCAAACAGCTGGAATTGAGAGGTATCAGCTCTGAAGTTAAATAATGGTAACATAAAACCTTCAGCAGCAGATTTTTGAGGTCTCAAACAAAATACTGTCATCACCTCTCTGCAAATGCTGGGGTGGAAGCTGATGCATCAGATGGGAATTACAGTGCAGGTCTGTGCATCAGGTCAGTGACGATTAAATCACCTTGTGTGAACCACTCAGCTATGTTTACCTCTCTCTAAACTCTGTGGCTCACATTACCTTGCACAGAGGTGAACAGACTGACCCACCGCTGGCACAGCCGCTGATCCCAGAGCAGCCCGTGTATTTGAATCCAGAGCTTGCAGCTTATCACTTCTCAGCCAGAGTTTCAGTCTCATTTTCTTCCCTCTGTATCTTTTAAGCATGGAGGAGGCATTGAGGGGATTTTCAGACTAGTTGCAGCGTTTCTCGAGATGAATGGGGTAGAATGGAGCCACTCGCTGCCTTATCCGGCCAGTTGGTCCTGGGTGACCAATGGGCTCTACTCTGTGTCCTCTACCTGTTCTTCCTGCATTGCTCCTGCGGTCTTGTGTACTGCCATTGATAGCAGCTGCTGAGACTACCACATCCAAGAGGAGACTGGACTTGGAGGCCTGGAGCAGATAAGAGAGAGTCTGTGAATTGCTACAGACTTCCAGTCCCTCACCAGGAGACTGGGTCAGTTTGAGGATGCTTCATTAGGAATTTTTGCTTAAGTGACAGAGCTGTTGCAAACCCAGGTTCAAAAAGAAATTCTGAATTTTAAAAAAATAAATCTTAATACTTAGAGCAAGATGTAAAAACTTTTTCCTGTATTATTGTAGCTTTCAGGCGTCCCATTTCTTCACTATGAGGGTGGTGAGGCACTGGCACAGGTTGCCCAGAGAAGTTGTGGATGCCCCATCCCTAGAAGTGTTCAAGGCCAGGTTGGATGGGACTCTGAGCAACCTGGTCTAGTGGAAGGTGTCCCTGCCTATGGCAGGGGTGTTGCAGCTAGGTGATGTTTAAGGTTCCTTCCAACCCAAACCATTCTATGATTCTATGATTTATCCCAAACAATAGGCGAGTAGGTACCTAGCCAAGACCTGATGACTTCCACAGAGAGCTCATCAGTTCTTGGCAGATTGGAGCTGTGGGTTTTCAGGGATAGGAGCTGTGGGTTTTCAGGTCCCCAAAAACCAGGACCTTTGTTTTGGTGTTGAAAAAAACACATTTAGTTTAATATATATTTGGGTTTGTTAAAGCATGTGCTCCACATCATTCGCTACAGCAGCTGCTCATCATTTCAGAACAACACTTTAGAGAAATGGAAGCATACAGACTTACTGTAAGAAGTGCAGAGAGATTTGGCAGGTGTGACCCAGGATGGATTCAGCAGCAGCGTTGTGTTCTCACTGCTTCCTTCTGCTCCCGCAGTGTCAGATGTACTTCCTGAGGCCAGGGCTGAGGTGAGTTTGCTGGGGTAGTAAAATAGAAGGGAGTCCATCCAAATAAAGGGATTGACCCAGAAGTGGACCTGAACAATGCTAATAGTTTAAAGAGGTGTGGACAGCCAGTCCATCAAACACTTCATAATACTTTACTTGAAGTTTGCTTGCTTTGAATTGTGATAGGACCAAACTCCCTAGTCTATGCACATACCTCTTACTTTATGTTCCCAGAATGGGTGGGGATGCAGTCTGTGGTAGTGTTTCAAGGTAAAAAGAGTAGATTTAACGAAAAAAAATTGTCCGTGCAAACTTTGCCAGTACAGTTCTCAGTTTCAGGAAAAAATGCTTTTGATGAAGTGGTCCAGGATTTTTGTCAGACTTTCAACTAGGAGGCTGAGGCTACATTTCTGGCTGTGTAAAGCTTTTGCTTGTGGGAAATGTGTTGGGTTTTTGCTTGCCTTTGAAATTCAGACGTATGGTCCTCTTGTTTCAAGGGCCTGCAACTAGTGAGAAACAAATCTTAAATAGCTCTAAAAGCAAAATAGCTTTCCATCTCTGACCGCACAGCAGTAGTACAGCATGCCTAGCCACCTCTCTCCCCAGATACACAGCCAGCCTTCAGAGAAAATTTCCCTGTCAGGGGATTCTTGGTCAAGTAAAAACAGAATAAGCTCGAGTTATTTCCTGTTTCTTTCAAAGGACAGAGTTGGAGCCAATATCTTTCAAGACAGGAAAAAGCTGGGGAAAGACAAATCCTGACAACTTCCTTTCTGCTTTCCACAGAGGACTAGTGCTCATTTCTGCTTCCAGAAGGGGAAACTGGATTTGAGGTAGATGGGTCTCTTCAGCCATTCCTTCTGCCTGTTGAACTATTTTTTAACTTTATTTTTTATCTGACTACAGATTTCTGTGTTCTCCCATGGATGGCTTTCTGCATATGGCGTTTTTGTCTGGATATAAAACCAAATCAAGCAGTTTCTGTCTATTCCTTGAACTTGTTAGTTTTCAGGAGACTGGACACATCAAACCAAGGTTATGTTTTAAACATCTGAATTAATCTTTCAAATGCAAGCCACAAAAAATAGAGTTGCCTGTCTTTTGTAAGAGCCATTTATCCATGTGATTTTTGTCCAATTTATGTAAGCAGTGGCCATTGAGGACAAATAATATCTACACGATTGTCCAAGGAAGTGAAGAATGAGGAGGTGTCCATGACATGCATAGGCACTGGGGCATTCTACAAAAGAAGCTTGTTCACATTTACAAAGTCATAATAACATTCAGGAAGCAGAAAGAGTCGCTTTCAGTAGTGACAGGAACCTTTAAATCAATAATTCCTTTTCTTCTTTCCCTGTCTTCAATGTATCTTGCAGTTAGTTCTGCTTCCTTTTCAAAGATGAGCCTAATCCTTCTCTTATGGGATTTATTTCACTAGTATGCATGAACTTTCCAATTGGAAACATCAGTTGAGAGGGCATAGGCAGGTAAATTGTTGGAGACGAGCATTTGATCACGTTCTTGCCTCTGTCTTCAGCTGGTGGTGCACAGCCAAGGTGACCCCAGCGGGAGCCGCTGTCAGGACTGCTGTGCCGGACCTCCTCCAAGCAGCTCTGTAGAGCAGACCGGCTCTGCACACCGTAAGCTGCTCTTCACAGCAATCTCAGAAGGTTTCAAGCCAATCCCAGCCTCAGGGGCCCAGACTGTTTGCATCATCTGCTCATGCACTCTTAACTTAATTTTCAGATACAGTTTTAAGCTGAATTATTTGGTGAGGTTACAGTCCAGTTCTGAAACTGCTTTTCTGAAGAGGAATTGCATAGCTAAAGGGGTGTGAGAATTTGTGGTGATTTCTTGTCATTGTGCTTTCTACCTCTTGTTTGAATGGTAAGGTGGTAGTAAAGACCTCTCTAAACACTCTCTTTCAGGAATGGATGTTTTACTCTTTTTTCCAAACTGCTCTGATTGCAGGTAGAGGAAAAGAGGAAAAGAAAGGGTCAGGTGACATACGTGTTCTTGAGACTTCAGAAATGTCTTTGGTATTGCATAAAGAGTGGAAGAAATCAACATCGTTACAACTATTTGACCAAGTTATTTCCCTCCCGATAGTAAAATTTCTTAAAGCTGAGGTTTTCATGAGGCCCTTTTGTACCTAATTGTCTGTGCCTTTTTTTTTATTTAAGGGAAGCTTAAATTTGCAGCTTGCAGCCTTTGTCCGTCTGTCAGATGGATGTATATTTACAGGAATTAATGAATGCCTGTTTCTAATTTCTCCCCTTAGAACAAAGGTTATGCCATCGTTGTCTTCGGAAAGCTTTTGGACCAGCTTGCTTTTGTGTGTGCACGCCATTTGTTGGTACCATGCCAAGCACCCTGTTGAGAGTCTAGTAGTGATTGAAGGAACAGAAGGAGATTTTGAGGTTTGGAGATAAATCCTGTTCACATGGCTAAAACTCTTTAAAACCTCCACAGCGGTCTGCTGGAGAGCGGATGGAGAGCTGGGCTCTCTGTGTCGTGTGCTCCCCGTGCCCATCTCTGCTGGGGTAAAACAGCTTCTGCCCTGACACCTCTGAACACAGGTTCCTCCAGCACCAAATGTGGGAAGGATTTGAACTCTACTTGCTCCTCAGCAAAGCAGCCACCCCTGGGCAGGCTGGCATTTCCTCACCCTCTTTATGCATGTAGTACTGGCACGTAAATGCTCTTGCTCAATCCTATCAGCGGCGTATCATTCTATTCTGGGGAAGGTGAGAGCAGTGCTAGAAATGACGCAGCTCCAGAAGGTATCGGCTTTACTCCTTTTACCCCCCAGAGTTAGTCCTCGCCTTAGGTTTGTACAGTAGCTACCGTTCAAGGGGGAAGCATCACTTCTTTAAAAAACAGAGAGCGATGAGAAATGCCATGGCTGCCCGTGAAGTGAACATATTTGTGTTTGGTGTTTAGATGCCTGACGAGCTACTTGCACTTCACCAGTGCTCTGTTTCACCAGGCGTTTTTTAAAGGTCCTTGAGAAGCCTTTACAGCAAATGAAGTAACCTTGGCAAGATCCTGTGTTACACCGTGCCCTGCCCAGCATTCCTGTAGTTCTTGCCATTTCCTGCCCCTTACAGCGCGACTGTGGCTTTGGACAGCAAGCACGTTTTGTATTTCCCAAATGAATGCTGGTTTAAATGTCTTTATCTGCGAGGGTTTTTACTGCATACTGTGGATTTGCACAGGGGCAGGGGATTTTTGTTTTGTGTGATTATGTGCTGTTTTGTGGCTCTGTTTTATTTCCTCTTTCATCCTCCTCCCCCTCTCTCTTCTACCTGAAACGTTGAATTAAATCTAACATAGCGGTACGTTTAGACAGAGACGACACTTGGCTATGCCAGTTCCCCAGTGGCTTTAAACTGCTGGCTGCAATACTGCAAACAAATTCAGACCTTGGCTTGGCCAGCAGTTCCCCCGAGCTATCTGCATGTTCGCTTTCCAGGCTTTCTTTTACCTACAGTATTGGAGACTGCGGAGTCACAGCCTGTGTCTCATTGTTATGCATGGATGGGAAATATCCCTGTACTTATTTGCATTCATTAGCTGTTGGTAGTTCCTCTGTTGAGGTCTCTAGCCTTGTTTTTACAGTGCTTTTGGCAGTGTTTCTGCACTTGGTGTGTGAATTTTTATGATCTGTTGCATGTTATTCATGCAATTTCCTGCCCTGTAATGGTATCAGTTTTCCAGACACAGAGGAATACAAACGAAAACCCAGGAGCCTGCATTAGCATAAAATGTCCCAGTTCTGTCAGTTTGATTAATTTGTCTCTTTGTCTCCACTCTATATGATAAGTGCTATTAATGGTTGCAACACTTCATATGTCAAAGTCTTTCTTCCTAATGACTTGAAAATGTGGTTTATTTCCCCCTTTTTTGTATTATTTTTCTCATTTAGCATTCCACTCAAGTATAGATTTATGCCATGCTCTTTCATTATCTTACTGGTTGCAGCACTGGAGTGATTACATATGGTGTAGGGTATGAGCAAAGATGCGATCCCAGGGGCAGCAGCTGCTGATGCAAGCTGAAAATAGATCCAGCGTATGCTCAGCACTTTTCCCAGAGGTCTTTTATTTATTAGGAACAGACTTGGTATAGGACAGCTCGGACCCTCATTTAGCAAGATGACTTTTTGCCTTTCAAGAACAGTGCAATGACTTTGCTCTATTTACTGACTGCTGTGTAATTTTTTTTCACTGGTTCCTATCGAAGCAGTGACTTTACCTAACATAAATTGTAATATAATCCTGATTTATAATGAAGTCAAGAAACGACAGGCTCCATTTGAAGTAATGGAACTTGACAGATCTAAGGTTTAAATTAAATAATCCTATTTGTAAGACAGCATTTGTACATGGTACACTGATTTAAAATGAACTTCAGTTCTTCTTCAGCGAATCCATCATCGTTCTCTGTGTTTTGCCTTCCATAGGGGCTTTTTGGGGAACAAAATTCATTTGGAGAGCGCACGTTTGTCTTTGTAAACATGTGTGAAATAATACATTGCTTTCTTTCCCTTAGCAAAGAAGTTCTCATAAGTTGTTCCACAGAAGAACTCTTTAATTGAAGAGGAAAAATTAATGTAGGTGACTTATTCAGGGCAAGCCACATCTAACCTGCTTCAGTGGCCAGAAGAGGCCAACCGCTGAGAACGAGGAGAGGGAGGATGCTGGAGGGAAAATGGCAAGGAAGGCTGCCGCGCGACTCTCCCCCTCCCGGGAGCGGAGGTTCGTCATTTGTGCGGAGGGAGATCTCCTCCTCCCAGCTGTCCTTCCCCCACAGCTGGCAGCGAGAGACACTTGAGGACGGCGTTCCCTCCCACCCCTGCACCCCACTTTTCTTCCTCCGTCACCGCCGTCCCGTTGCGGGCAGCGACAGCCCCGCGGAGCGCAAAATGGAAGGATGGTCCCGCCGTGGCAGGCTGCTCCGAGCTGGCAGTGAGGCTGAGCGCAGAAGGAGGGAGTGGTGGAACAAAAGGCTTGCAGAGGGGGAAGAGAGACCAGGCAGGGAGCATGAGATGCTGGAGAAATGACGGAAGAGGGCACAGAAAAAGGGCAGTGGGATAAAGCCACTAGAAGTACGGTGCAGGATTTTTCTGGCCCGGATCAAGGGAAGCTATTTTAGACAATCCCCTCTTCCCTTTTCTCTCTCTCAGCATTGCATTTTTGCCTTCATTTCTGGTCGCATTTAGTTGCTGCTGCGGTGGCCTGGTGGGGAAGAGCTGAACAAAGCGGTGGCTTTACTTGGCGCTTTCCTGTGTCGACATTAAAGGTGTCTCGGGGCTGGGGGTTACCAGTCTGCGGGGCCCAGCTCAGAAGAGGGCAGCCCCTCCCGCATCGGGGCCTTGGGAACAGGCTGCCTGGACGGGCGTTTCGGCGTTGTGTCTGCCCTGCAGTGAGCGGTTCCAGGCCCAGGTAGCTTATTTCCCCTCATTTTAATGAGCTCCACTAACGAACAGATGGCGAAGAAGACAAGATGACTGTTACTCGGGCGCAGGGGCTGGAGCGCGGCCTGGGGACACGGGGCAAGAGGCTCCTGCTCCCGTCTCCAGCTCTCCAAACGATTAAGCACTTTTTTTCCCGCAGTGTTTGCAGGGAAGTAATAACTTCTATTAATTAGAAACCAAGCCCGAGTTCCCCGCTGCCGTCAAGAAAGGACAGGACTCGGGAGTATGGCTGGGGAAGGTGAGGAAAAATGAGCTCGCAAAGCCAAAGCAGGCCAGCGGGGGAGGCAGAGGCGAGGGTGATCCACGCAGCAAACATGGCATTGACATTGTGGGGGCCTTTGCTCCTCGTCTAGGGAGAAAAAGCAACGAGGCCCAAGAGTAAAAGTCCATCGGGAGGTTTTAGAGTTGCCACTGGTGGCTTGCCCACTGCCCTGTCTCCCTCCTCCGACAGACATGGCTACGGGCACAGCTTTCTGTTCACTTGGAATTAATGGGATTATATACAGCGGGAAAGGAGGCGGGGTACGCTGGATTCTGCAAACGCAGAGCTTCAGCCTGTGCTGCTTGATCTTTAGAAAAATAAATAAAATAAAATAGCAAGAACCAATTCCAGGATGATTCGGTATGCAAATAAACTGTTTTTCATTAGTCACGGCACACATAAATGCACACTGGTGACTGAGGCAGCAGAATAACACTTCACTGTTCATTATTTTATCAGACAGTGATAATTGTAGTTAATATTTTCTTAGTAGTGTCTCTGAGAGTTTATTTATACTGTTAATAATCTGAGCATCTGTAATGATGCTGGCTGCCAGAGCTGCAGTCTTTTAGAAGCACTCTAGTGCGGCAATGATACAACAGTAATAGAAATCCAAGGAGAATATGATCTTTTCGGAGCAGATGGGGCTAATTCAGTCCCTTTCACACACGTTCACGTTCTCTAGTCTCTTTCTCACAGTAGCATGCGTGGATGCACGTGAGCATATGTAGACACACACACAAATAGCTGTAAAGTCCCAACTTCCACCCGCCCAGGACAGGGAAGTCACATGTCAAGCTGGAAATGCCATCATTTTTCTCCGTGGAGAGTATTTCTAGGGCTGCTAGGGTAAATGTCATTTTCTACACCTTGCCTTCTGGGTAGATCTTAAAATTTATCTCGCATATGAAGCGGAAAGGGGGAATTCAGTTCCTTGGGGACAGCCCGGAGCCGGGCAGAGGGTTGTGGCTGCACTGGGGTGCTGCTGCCTATCCTTCCCGTCCTCCCCTATCTTGGACCGCTCTGCCGTGGGACGCTCCTAATGAGCCTGCTCTCCTTTAGGGACCGAAAAAGCCATTTACCTTCAGCAGTCGTGACATCTCAGCAAGAAGGAAGGTGCCTCCAGTTTTTTATGGCGGGACTTACGGAGCCTAGCTAAACTTTTGGGCCACCACAGGAGGAGTTAAACTGCTCCTCGTGGAGGATTGGAAAGGACCAACTTTGCCAGCTCAGCAGTGGCTAGTTCTCCTTGCAAACCTGCTTTGCTGAGCTGAGCAGACATCATTGATGAAATGTGAATGCCAAGCAGTGGAACAAAAGCCACCGTAATCCTCAGATCCATTAGTAGCGGTGCAAGAACAAAAACGAGGTGAACACAGAAAAATTGCGTGTCGAAATACCGGAAATTAAAAGGCAAGACGGGGGAGGAGGGGAAGGAAAACTGGAACAAATGCAGCATTTGGCAGGTTTTGTTTTAAAAATACAATGTCTGCAGGAAGCCAGGTTATTTATACAGGGTTTCAGCCTACCAGTTAGTAACACTAACTGCCTGGTCACCTCATGAAGCGCAGTAGTAAAGCCTGTGACGGGTGGTTCCTTCCACAGCCCAGCAAAGGCATCTCTGGATTTGAAATGTTACGGTATTTGCTGGGCTGTGCTCTCTGCTACTCCGGCGTAAGGATGCCGGTGGTTTTACATGCTGTGCCATGTTAGCCCGTGGTCATAGGCAGCACTGGAAGCGCTGGCATCGTCAACCCCGTGGAAACTATGGCAGAGCATCCGTGAGCTACATCGGATGTTACCCAGCCCTGTCTCCTGAGCCTGTTTCTTCTCCAGCTCCTTTGTCTTCTGATTCAGTTCTCTTTCTCAGAGTGCAGCCTTGTGTTTTCCTAAATCACGTCTAGCAGGGCCTGTTTCTTCCTCTCCTGTGCTACGCAAAGTATAATGGTAGGGCTTGTAGTGAGATGCCTTGCTGTGAAGTATTCCTTGTTTTTATAAAGTAATTACAGTGTATTTAATGCACTGTGTATTTAAAACACCATATTATATAGTTTATTTGCATAAATAAATTCTGCCGTGCTTGGGAAAGAGGGGTATTGGTGTAATTTACGGGTCTTTGTAATTTTTCTGTATTGTTGTGTTTGCTGTGTATTAATTGCAGCTTTGGAAACTCTGAACCACTCCTCTAAGCACTCTGTGAATTAGCAAATTTCTTCACACATCTTCGTTTTCTGCCTATTCTGGTATTTCCTAATGTAACTTGGAAGCTTCTAGAGTTTCTTTTTTCATTCTAGAAGTTCTTCAACTGCTTCTTGTTTTTCCCTTTTCACCCCACTTTGGCTCACGATACGCACCTAAACAGATCTTTCACAGACTCTTCCCTCACAATTTACATTCTGTGAAAGCTTTCCCACTCCTTCCTTCCCCCTCTCACTACTCAACACTTTCGCTTCTTTTTTCTTTTTTAATCTGGGGGTCAGTTTAGTTTTCCTTTTGCAAAAATATGGGACTGATTTTAATTTTAAATTACAGTTGCACTTCAATTCTGATGGTGTTCTTGGGTTAAAATCTGTTCATTCCTGCCTGTTTCTTCCGTGCCAGTTTCAGCATGGCTTGTACAGGCACCCAAGAAGAGAAGGCAGCATTTCTGCTGAGCCACCCTCCTCTTGTCATCCTTCATTACTGCATTCCAGGTTTCTTAAGGTGCAAGTTGCACTGGAAAAACAAATGTATTGTAAACTGCCAGATATCACAGCTGTATCTCCCTTTGCTTTATCTTCCAGTTCATGCCTGAGTGTTTAAACTGCTAATTAGTGCCACTGGTTTTTCTGTGTTCTTTGTTGATTCAGTCATGTTGTAGCCAAGTTGTTCCTTCGAAGAAAAGGTTATTTGAAACATCCTCATCTCTAATTTCCCTTCTAACACCTCCACCTGGAGTCTGACCTCACCAGCCTGAAAGTTCTCCTCTAAGCTTTTCCACCTATGCTTGCCTGCAGGTACTCTCTTGGCCATACTTTTGAATTTTCTGGGTTCTCCAGTTACGCCCCGGGCAGCCTCTAACATCGACAACATACCCCAAACCATGTCATTAGTTAGAAGAAATTTATCTCCTGCTGAAGTTCGTTAAGGTGTTTTCTCCAAACAGTGGCACTTCAGCTGTCACTCCTCCAGCTTGACGCGTAGTATTACAGGCAGTATTCTCTTCAGGGTGTAATAAACTAAACTAGCGTTGGACTTCAATACGAGCTACCAAGCGAGGTTTTAAAATAAGGACTGATGCGGCAGCTTTGCTGGCAAGGGTGTAAGAAGTTCCCCCCTCCATCCCAAGAGATGTTTGGCTGAAGGCGTTGCATCACGGCGAGGTGGCAGAGGGAGGCAGGCCAACGTTCCCTTACACTCCACAAACTGCTGTGGATGGTTAAACCCCAGAGCTAGGCATCGGGGTGTGCCAGGGGAAGTCTGCCAGAGACCAATGGTTAGAGTGGGTGTGATCCAGGCAGCGCATCCCTGCTGCGGGAAAGCGCTGGGTCTCCCAGTCCTATGGCCTTTCGGTTTTGTACGCGTATTCATCTGTATTTGGTAAAGATGCTTCTGGTCTCCTGCACTGAAATGTGTCAGCAGCAAAGCATTGAGGCTTATGCCTGGTGATTTCTACAGTCTTTCTCAATAAACAGTGTATTTCCTGAAAGTTGTGGCAAATTCAACAGATTAATTTCCCCTTAAAATTTTCAGGGATGGGAAGGGTGCTGAAAATGCCCAGGGATACCGTCAGGATTTCCAAAAGTAAATTCTCTGTTCTGATTTTAAACCAATCTCACTTTTGAAAGGTCAAAAGAATTTCAGCTGGTCTTCAGTAGCTCTGAAAGGAAATAAAACTTGAAGTCGTGGATTAAAATAAGCCTTGCAGTTGGATCAGAGATTACTTTTTTTTTACTTTTATTATGCTGATTTTTTTTTTTTCATTTCTCAGACATCTTCTGATTCTGTCTCCCCATTTGGTTCATCTGACATTACTGGCCCCAGGCTTGGGGGCCAGGATTTTTCAGAACACTTTGAAGTTGGGGCCATTACCATGTTGAATTTGATTCAGAAAAGCCCCAAATATGCGGGTGCCTTAACTCTTGCGCTCTACCCGTAAGTCACATGCAATTGAACGCTGACAAAACCAATAACGCTGGCATCGATCCGCCAGTTGTTTACGCCATCTTTGCGCTTGGCAATCAATTCCGAGCCACTTGCCCCGCCATCAGCACTGACGCACTTCTCACGGGGCAGTGGATGTGATTCACAATTCCTGCTCCCCATCCTCAAGGCAAGTCTAGCGGGAAGGACATCTCCTTCCTCCCCGTCTCACCTCTCGTGGTCGCACCTGCTGCCCGGGAGCGTCGTGACGCTCTGTGGGCACTGAGGGATATTGGTCTCTCCCTTTCAAGCGTGGAGGGAGGAGGCCCTCTGAATTGCTGCCCCCGGACGTGTTCGTGGTGCCAGAGAGAGGAAGATGAGAAGTCATCTGGTTTCCTCCTTTGATTTGTAAATACTCTTACGTAGGCAGTCAGGACTTCTAGCGTAAATTCTCTGTCTGGCCAAAAGCTGGGGCTTCGGGGTGGGGGGAAGGCTGAGGGGGGCACTTGTGCCTTCTTTTTTTCGAAAGCACAAAACTGGAAGTTGGACGAGCGCTTCCAGTGTGGCATCTTTTGTGGAAGTACCGCTAAAGGGAGTTAAGCATCTCCTTGCAGCTCTCAGCCAGAGGCCTTGAGAGGCTGTGGTGGAGGATGCACTGGAAAGATACTGGGAAGACCATTAGCCCAGCCTCGGTGTGGCTTTGCAAGTGGCAGCTTTTCCCATAGGACTTTCTGCTTAAAAAAAAAAAAAAAAAAGTTAGGTAAATCAGCTTCCCAAAGAGAGGAGCTGTGTGTCCGGGTGCGCCCTTCGCCTGGCGTGCATTCGTGCCCAGGGGTGTCTGTTGTGCTGGCGGCGTGGTGGCCTCCCACCCCTGCGACGGGATGTGATGCGATGCGATGTGGGAGATGCCAGACCGTTACTTGGACTTGGGGTCACTTTTCTGCCCAAATCTGTATGCGCTACCTGAAGTGGCAGAATGTAAAACTGGGGCCAGCAGGATATCTGCTTAACTAAAAAATTGGTTTTAGACTGAAAACGTAGGGGCTCTCCTCGTCGGTCTTCTCCATCAGCAACTCATACATTCCTCTCTTGTTTAAAAGCCCAGATAATAGAAATAACTGCATGTGATGCTTCTCGCCCAAGTTGAATTTTAAAGAGTGATTTTAGGAGCTCCACAGCTTTATGAGCAGATAGGGGAAACACATCTGTAAGCTGCTGATGACAGAACATTTAAATGCTGTTAAATTAAAGAAGGGGAAATTGCAGTAAAGTACTGCTGTGGCATCGGCTTTCTAAAGTACTCTGCTGTTTATCATCTCTTCTTTTCCCTGCCTCTTTTTTTCCTGCGTGTTTCCACCCTATGTGAAAGGATCATGGTTTGAAAACAGTTCCTGGCTGTGCACAGGCGTACTTTGTGCATATAGAGGGACAAACCATGATGTCTAGCACCGCTGATTTTGCGCATGCGACTGACCTGTTTGAGCCTAGTAATGTATGTAAATCTTTCAGAGAGTTTTCCAAAACCAAGTAAGCTCAAGCTAGGAAAAATAGGATCTGCCAGGCTCCACCATCGCAAGCAAAAACAACTAAGTAAATAACCAGGAAGTCTCTTAACTCTTAATGGAATAACAGCTTCGGTGACTGATTCTGGTTATCAGATTACACTCTGAAAATAACTTCTGCGCTATACTTGCAATTGGCTGTAAAAGAAAAAGAATATAGTGTGCTCTAATTTTAGCAAATAAGATTAGGGTTAATATTTAATCCCAGAGACCTTCTTCAGGCTGTGGAAAAAAATAGCAGCAGTTAACTGTCACTAATCTTATCTCTTATTTCTAGCATGTATTTGATTATATAAGTTGTAGTGTTAGGAACACATTGGCCAAGTGAGAAGCTAGTATTTTGTTTGCTACATCCTTGGGCTTATTAGACAAACTTCAAGGCTGAGATGGATTTAAAAGGGCCTCCACACATGCCTGTAGACTGCAATAACAATACTAAAACATTAACAAAATGGGTACTGCTACAAAACTGTGTGTGAATAATGGATTGATTTTGGGTTCTGCAAGAAACAGTCGTAATTCTTCGATGTTTCTATCCAGTTGTTTTAAATTAATATTTAGTTTGGGATTTGATATTCAGCATGTGAGGTTTGATTCAATTTTGCTTTCTTCCTTCCACACAAAATGGCTTAATAATTAAATTGATGTTTGGAGATTAGAGATGAAGGGTTTCCTAAGTATTTTTAGGTGCCTGGAGATTAATTTAACCTGAAAATCAAAATACTAAAAATATAATCCGTAATCCTACAGGCAGCTTGCGTGCTTCACAGAAAGCACATCGCTGCTCCTATTGATTTCATGAGGACTACTCAAACGCATAAAGACAATAATCTGCACCTGTGCTGCTCCATTGGGACTTCTGCGTTCTCAATGGATCTGAAGGTCTGACCATCTAATTTACCCCCAATTCAGTGGGATTTAGCAACTAATGTTCTGCAGATCTCATTGTATCCCTGGAGGGGAGGAGGGGGCTCTGCCCTCCCATGCCACCACCAATAAGCCTGTTCTTTGAATATGCCCCAGGTATGCTGTATTTGAAAAGGAACAATTGCAAGTACATCTGCAGTTGAACTTTGATGCTGTTTTCTAGAAGATCATTGGCATCGTGTCCTCATTAACACAAAAATTAGGGCTGGAAAAGCCAACCAAATTACCAAAGACAACCTCACCAGAACAAGGTTGTGCTTTGTTAGTTTTGCTTTGCCGTACTCAGACATCAAGTATTCATCATCTTCCCTGGAAAGCCTTCCAAGATGGCACTGAATTCGCTGTTAGGTTGTTAGGTTAAGAGTCAGAAAAAAATCTCTGCGTTTTTCATTTCTTCAGTTTCTTCTCACTGCAATCGGGAACAGCACCCCATAGCAAACTAGACAATTCTTCTCTGTTCTTGATGTTAGTATGCATCAGATTACTGTAAACATTCTCTTGCTCCATTTTAGATACTGCCTTGCCAAGTTTTACATTCCTACATGTTTACAGTGATCTTTCCTTGCCCTTAATGGCTTTTCCCCTCTTTAAATTGAACTCAGATTTGCTGGCATTTTGCAGGGGTTGACCTTCCCCGCTCCAGATGTAGCTTTTCATACAGATGCCATTCGGAGCAGGGTTACCAGACAGCCATGTTTCCTTTGGAAATAACCTCCCCTCACCCCCCCAAGAAATACTGTCTGTGCAGAATTGGAGGATTTTGTCTATTTGTCTGGGATTTTGAGACATCTGGAAGTCTGGGCAGCCAGCTAATGAGCACGCACTGATGAACTCTGCAGCGCACAGCGAGTCCAGCCCATCCACAAAAATGTCAGACCCCTGCATATGCTCTGAGGCCACGTCCCGTGTGTTCAAAACAACGCGGAGGCCTCCACGGCGTGCTTGATCGGCCGTCATGGAGGAGACCCAATACAACAGGGAGCCAGAGGGAGTTCACCCGCAGTGCTGTATCTCCTGTGACACCTGTGGGTGTGCATACAACTGCATTTCAAATAGAATTTCTGCCCTAGAAGTCCCCTATAAAAATACGATGTTCCTAACATGGAAGTGAGCTAACCGTCCTCCTAATTTTTGAATAGTGCTGTGCTAAAAATGCTCTATATTTGCATCTGTAATGCTGCCGCCTTTACTAGCATTTCTCATTGCTAACTCTCATCTCAGCTTCTTATTCTCCCATCTGACAGTGATCAATATTGTTTTCCTTGAATTAGCCAGTTTTTCATTAATGATAAATGTACCAACCAAAGAAGAAGGGAATGCAGAGAGTGTAACAGTCATGCAACTTTCTCTCCAGAAGGAAGAAGCATTACCCAGAAGGAAATATAATGAGAGGTGATGGAGGAAAATAAGGGAAGGAAAATTTCCTCACAGGGAGGTTTTAAGTAGAGTCTGGCAATGGTCTCCCAAAGGAAACAGTGGAAGTCTGGTCACTTAAATGAATTAAAACTAACCAGAGCATCACACTCCTCAGGACTCTGTAAGGAGAAAAGCAGTGTCGGACTGAACTAAAATAGGTTTCACATGCTTATTTTCTGCAGGGCTGCTGTCTGTATTTTGACGGTAAATTCAATATGTCTAATGCTGATTAAAAACTCTCTTGGCGGTGATTATATCATTGCATTATGTCCAGCCCGTTCCTCAGTATCATAAACCCATGAGGGTATGGACATAGGAAACACGCTCCCTGGCTTGGCTAGCTCAATCTGAAAGACAGGTAGCAGATAAAGGTCTGGAGAACTTTCTTTCACCTTAGGAGTGGTCAGGCTTGTTATCGCCACAATGCTGAATTGACGTAGACCCCCACACCACGTACTGAGCGTGGTGTACCTGTGGCAGCACGGCAGAGGCAGGGGCTACACATTGGACCCCCGGTGCTTGATCTCTTGGATTGCTGTAGAGCAAGAAGATGTGTCAGATGGCTTAGGTAGGGCTGCAGTACCCGTGTCCTCTTGTGCACTAGGTGTGCAGAAGGGTTTTAATGCATACAAGACCAGCTGGGGACAGGAGCAAGACAAAATAAAGTGATTCATCCTTAGACTTGGCAGGGTGTTTGGCATATTTCAAGTATACAAGGGAAGTTTTCTCCTGGCCTGCCTTGAAAGAGAAGGGAAAGCAAGCCTCTGAGAAGTTTAGGTTTTTGCTTTGCTCTTCTTGTCTGTGCAGGCATTGTTTTGTGTCTGCCTTTTCTCTGCCTGGTTTTCTTGTAGCCAGACAATTCCATTTAAACAATAGAAATGGTAGAAATTGGAATAAGGCAGATGACTGGAGAGCAGGGAAGCACTGACTTGGCATATGAGCCCAGTGCCCAGTGGAGGTTCCCACAAATTGACCTGCCTACTTATAGGTTAATTTGTATGGAAAATAAGGTCTAAAAGCAAACAAATCTTGGACATATGGCATCTTATTTACAGCAGGGGAAAAAAATAAACTGAGATTGTTGCTGGCATGTGTTTTACCCATCCAGCAAAGGTCTCTGTCACGTGTAAGTGGAGACTGTTATATCAGAGAAATGATCTGTTTCCTTCTGCAAACACAGATCAACTTCATTTCACTAACTGTTTTCACAGGGACGCATCAGTCAGGTCAAATCATTTCAAAAGACTGTTCTTACCTCTTCCTACAGAAATGCGTGTGTGATGGTAACACACGCAGCTTCAAAGCCTTTTCTTTCCCGGTGTGCGGTGCTCATGGCCATGCTCCAGCGCCTCGATTCCAGCCTTCCTGCCAGAATGCATCAGATGGGGGCAGTCCCAGAGCTGGTGGGGCTGCGCAGGGGACCTGCCGTGGGAGCCGAATTGATATTTAGACAACTTGAGGCGACGGGGATTGCACTGACTTTCATACTTGGCAGCAAGCTTTGCATCCATTTGTTACCAGAGTTATTGTTTGTGCAGCTTCAAGCATTGGCACTTGAGAGATTCCTTCCTGAGGGCAATGACAAGCTCCGGGTGCTTGAAAAGAAACTTTGCCCCTCTGGATCTGAAGATTGTGAGAGTGAGGGAAGTTGTGTCACCGGGTGAGATCTTGTAACGAAGTCAAGGTGCATATTTGACCAGCGTTTTCATCATCCTTCACTTGAGGCATCTTCCGGGCATCATGGGGAGCCCACAGCGCAGTCTCGGGCTCTGCTTCCGATACATCCAGCACAGAACAGCTGTAACAGCTGTCTTGCTGCTGTCTGTTATCACAGTGGTTTACTGGGAGCGAAAAACCTGAGTCAGCGTGGGAGACAGCCTTGCTGGGGGGGGTATGAGTCAGCCCGAGGCTCTGCAGCATGCCTGCACTGGGGTGGCAGACAGGCAGGTGAAACCCTGGCCCAGCACAGAAAATTATATTAATTTGCTTTCCAGTCATTCCACCTAGTGGCCAAGTGACACAACTGCCAGGAGGGCTGGGTTTGTGCTCCAGTGTCCCTCCTCATCAAAAGGGACCCAAAAACCCCAGACGGTATTTATGGCTGCTCCTATGGACCCACACTGCTGCGGAGTTTCCAAGACATGTAGGAATATGTAAGCCCCCATGCTGAAGATCTGATCAAAGCGAAACATCAGCCTGCGAGTAGCTCATTAAGTTCCCAAGCAATTTTGTTAATCATGCTGCATAGATAAAATGCAGATAGACCTTTAGTGAGCCGATAATCTAACAAATAGGCAGAAAGTGTAACACTGATAGAGCAGAGATGGGTTTAATAGCCAGCTGTAAATCTAAGCAGTTCTGTACCAGAGGCGTATTGTAAAACAGGAATGTGCGAGAGTATAAGTACGTGCATGAAAATGCGCTGTTTCTTAAAATAGCCGATACAGCGGTAATATTATGTATGAAAAAGCTATTGGGAACAATTTTAGAGGTGTTTTAAAATATTTTTCTCTCCATCAAAGTCTGCACCACTTGTGGTATCTTCATAATCCAGCGTTACAAGTGCAGATCTGTGAATAACAAAGGCTTGTTTCTGGAAGTCAGGATTTTCTATAAAAATCTGTGAGCTCTACCACTGGTCCTGAGGCAGTGTAGGGAATTTATAGACTTTTCATTGGGATGCACCAAATTATTCACTCAGATTTATGCTAATCACGCATAAGACCATCACAAATTCATGGCCTGATGTCTCACCAACCTCTTGAACAGCTTCTTGTTCAGTGGCCTTAATTCAACTGGAAGGACAGGGAAAAGCAGCTCACCTTCAGGGTATTCCATACCTACTGGATAGGATGTCCTTCTGAGGAGCTGGGAAGTGTGAATTTGACTCCCCACAGCCTGGGGAAGGGACCTGGTCTTCTACTTTCTAGGATTTCTTTCCTGTTAGCTGTACCTTAGACTCACTAAAATCAGGGACAGTATGAGGAGAATAATCTCCACGAGATGGAGAAGAGAGCTGTGCCGTCATTACTTACCTATTATTTATTCAGTAATAACTTGCAAAACTCTGAGAAGAAAAAAAGGAACCGGTTTGTTCTTGAAAGAAGCAGAAAGATATTTTCTGTTGAATTTTTCTATGCTATTGTTTCCTTCCCAAAACACTTTTGGTATTTAAGGGGTATCTTTAGCTTGAAACCACTGTTCACCAGAGCTTCCATCGGGGCAGAAGAATCAAATTTGAATTGGTGCTTTCAGGGTGGTGAGCTGCTTCACAGATAGAATAAGACCATCCAAAAATTAGCAGCATCCAAAACAGCCTGTTTTTTCAGTCTTCTATTATAGCAGAGACTTAGTTCATAGGTCTTCAAAATATTTGGGAAAAATAATGCTCAGCTCAACCTGTGCAATGATGTACAGGAACAACATAAAGGGAGCAGCACTAGTTACTGGATGTAGCATTGTTGCTGACCTGATAGACAAATAACTGGTACTGAGCAGTATTTATTTCTGGATGCTAGATCCGTTAGGTTATCTAACTATGTGGTAAAGCCCTTAGGGTGGTAGCAAGAGCTGATGGTAACACTGGCAATTTCCCTCTCTTTTTTTGCAGGTCACTGTCAGGGGATTTGGTCCATTGTTACAGTTTGCCTACACTGCTAAGCTGTTACTCAGCAGAGAAAACATCCAGGAGGTCATCCACTGCGCTGAATTCCTGCGCATGCACAATCTGGAGGACTCCTGCTTCAGCTTCCTTCAGACGCAACTGCTGAACAACGAAGATGGCCTGTTCCTGTGCAAAAAAGATACCACCTGTCAGCGCATGCACGATGAGGAGAACTCGGATGGAGATGAGGAGGAGACGATGGAATCAGAGACGTCAAAAATATCTTGCCCAAGAGAGAGGATGCACCAAGAGCCCTTCAATTTTGAAACAACAGTTGCTGGAGCAGACAAAGGTGAAGGGATGCTGCCGGACTCTGACATGCTGAGAGACAGCAAGGACAATTTGGACAAAGATGCAGTAACACGGTACCCCAGATACAAGAAATACCAGCTTGCTTGTACCAAGAATGTCTACAACACATCACACATCAGTACCTCAGGTTTTGCAAGCACATTCAGCGAAGAGAGCTCTGGAAATGGCCTCAAATCAGGACTTGCTATGGGGCAGATAAAAAGCGAGCCTCAGAATGAAGAGAATGATGAAGAAAGCATTACACTTTGCCTGTCTGGAGATGAACCTGACATCAGGGATAAAGAAGGGGATGTTGAAATGGACAGGAAACAGCCAAGCCCCACTTGCGTTGACAGGCCAAAAAGTGGGTCCTCTCCTTCTTGCTTGCGGTCTTTCTTCAACAGAACAAAAAGCATAGATTTGGTTGGCTTCCCCAGCACTTCCCAACAGCACTTTGGCAGGAGTCCAGCATGCCCTTTTGAAAAAGGGACAACTCAGGGTGACCACAAAACTGATTACGTCCCTTTCACAGGGAACTATGGACAGTCCCATGCCATACAGAAGGATGCTTCCAACTTCACAGTGGGATCGCCACTCAGGGGGCCCGGCTTTGAAACTCTCTGTAAGCAAGAAGGGGAACTGGACAGGAGGAGTGTTATATTCTCTTCAAACGCTTGTGACCAAGTAAACACTTCGGTGCATTCATATTCTGGTGTGAGCAGCTTGGACAAAGACCTCACTGAGACTGTGCCAAAGGGTCTGTGGGCTGGCGGTAGCCAGTCTCTCCCCAGCTCTCAGACCTATTCGCACAGCGGACTGACAGCTGATCACTTGCCGGGAAGGATGCGGCCAAACACCAGCTGTCCGGTGCCAATTAAAGTTTGCCCTCGCTCTCCTCCTTTGGAAACCAGAACCAGGACCTCCAGCTCATGCTCTTCCTACTCGTATGCAGAGGACGGCAGCGGCGGCTCTCCCTGCAGTCTGCGTCTTTGCGAGCTCTCCTCTTCCCCTTGCTCCCAAGGCCCCCGATTCCTGGCGCCCGAGCACCAGGAGCCCGGAGTGGTGGGCGATGGATTGTACAACCCGGTCCGAGCCCAGATTAAATGTGAGCCATCCTATGGAACAAACTCCAGCGATGAGTCTGGGTCATTCTCAGAAGCAGACAGTGAATCATGTCCTGTGCAAGACAGAGGGCATGAGGTAGGGATTTAAGATAAGTACCTATATCGCCGTCGTTACGACCAAATCAATCGCTCTTTGATTCTCGCTAATGACTTTGCATTTCCCCAGCCCTTTCTTTGTTTATAGAGGCAAAGAGTAGCTTCTATTTATTCCCTTGTCAGCTGAGTGCATGGGGTTGACTTCACGTAAATAGGTCTGCTTGACCTCCGAGATGTTTGGCGCCTAGCAGAATTTGGGTATGGGGCAATAGCAAACCGCTGAATGGTGAGAGCGCATTGGAGTGCTTAGGAGTGTGCTAGCAGCATCCTGGCCTCCTCCCTCCCTCGCCCGCAGCGCAAAACACCGTTCCTCATCCTTAGTTTGCCGAGGTAGTTCCAGCTCTGCTTGTTATTGCTGCCGGTATGTTTGAGCAACCTCAAGCCATGCCTTTGCTGGCACCGCGGGTCAGGCAGCCCGCACCAAGAGCCCCTGCTGCATATTGCTAGCAGCCCGAGTAAAGGAGGCAGGCAGAGTGAGAGGAGAAGGAGGTGTGAAATGACTCGAACAGCGGCATAGCTGGCTGCCCTTGGCTGCGAGATGGTGTTCAAGTCATCTTCCCTGTGTGTGTGTGTGTGACACTTGCAGGTAATGGGTTTTGGCTCTGTTAAGAGACAATTGAGAGAGTGTTTCCTGCCCATGACCCCCCTTTAATGGCAAGCTTTAGTAGCCGTTGCATAAATGTTTTCAAAGCGAAGTTATCCTTCAATTTCCAGGGCTGTTAGAACAGCAGAGGGACAGATTTCCATGAAGCCTTCCTATGAGAGAGGGAGGGGAAGGAGGGCCTGCTTTAAAACTAGAGATGGCCCACCTGGAGATGCTGCAGTGATAACTGGCTGACTGTGATTGAATAAACTGCCTGTGTAAAGTCACTAGTTTGAGGGAACTCTTAAATCATGGACATGCATTGTGGACCCCAGAAACTGAAAAAAGGCTGGATGTCTTCATGGAGTTTCATTAGGAAGCTGCATGAACTGGAGAGCATCTGGGTGAAATCACATGGCTGGCTCCTCCAGTAACACTGAAGCACTTCACTGAGAGCTCGTGCTTTAGCCTGGGGAGCAGTGAGTGCAAGTTCTGGGGGTTCACATGCTGTGAGCACCCAGGAGAGAACCAAGTGGGCTTATTGTGGGCTAGGGATGAAAAGAGTGAACTTTCTGTTATCCCTCAATCTTTATTCCAGCTACATCCCAGGCTCTGGAAGATACCTTCCAGACAAACATGAACGATTCCTTTAGTTGAGTGGTTTTCTGCTTCGCTCTAGGGAAGAGCTGGGGAGCCTCTGGTGTCCTAAGCCCTGTCATGCTGTACCTGTGATTTTGAGAGGGTGGTTCTTGTTTGTCCCCATGTCCTGAGCTGTGGACAAATGGAGAGGAGTCTCCTGGGAAGGCTGCCTGGGGTACTGTGCATGGGACCTCATTTGGGAAGCCCTACAGCAGAACCACTCTGCTTGGCCATACCAAGGTTATTCGGTGAAGCCCTGCCTTCATGAGGGGCAGAAGGGAGGAGGGAGCGGGACCAAGGGGAGCATTGGATCACCACCCACGTGTGCTGCTTGCTCAGCAACGGCTAGTGCACAGCGTGAGGCAGTGAAGTGGGAGAGACGTTAGCCTTTTGGGGTTTGATGACTAATTAGCTGTCATAATTGGCTAATTGTGTGGAGATACTGCAGCAGAAGAGTCAAATGGGAAGGGTATAGGGGATTGTTGGTGATTTCCCGAAAAAAGTGTGTGAATGTGTGCGGGAGAGCAGGGATGAGAGGAGGGACATTCACCAGAGGAACAAGCAGGTGCGGTACGGGAGACCATCGCGGTGTGCCACTGGCAGGCAGACGTGTCTGGCTCTGGGGCAGAGCTACGAAGTGCTTGCTCCCCTCCTGCCTTTGCTGCTGGTTTCCTCCTGGGAAGGTTTTTTGCACTATGCTGAGCAAGTTTTCTCCCTGGGACTGCTGATAAGGCTTTTTTTTTTTTCTTCAATTTTTTTTTTCCCCCCAGGGCATTTTGATTAGGACTGCTAGTCATTAAAAACGTGGTGAGGAAATTAACACTCCATGAGGTTGCACTGTGCTATCCTGAGCAAGCAAAGGGTAAACAGATCGCACCAGTGCTTCGGTACAGATTTTGTCTGAAAAATGAATTTTTAAAGGTTGTTACCAATACAAGAAAGGACACTGCAGCCTCATTAAACAACGTATTTATACAGTGACTTGGGGCATGTATCCTGCAATCGTGCAAGATCTGCTGCTGTGGAAACCTCAGTGAAGGATATGTTAAACCAGGCAGTAGAAAATACCTAATGGCAGCGGGAAGTTCTTGCATAAGTCACTCTACATACTTTTAGCAGTTTGGCTGCCATTAAAACAGCAGGAGAGACTCACAGCTGTCTGAAATGGACTGCTTTCTGTCCTTCGCCTCCCCTTAAGCTGCATGGGAATTTTTCTCCATTCCCAAAATTGTCAGTTTGCCCTTGCTGTCCTGATGACTTCCCAGACGGGTCCCTTACCCCTGTCATATCAGACCACACAATGTTTGCCGGGCTTCTCATCAAAAAGCACCTGATAAGATAGCTGGGGGCGACATGCAGGCCACATGATGGGCGCATGTCGCCCACCCGCCGCAGAAGAGCGGCCACGCAGGCTCTTCTGCTGTGGGTGGGCTTTCGTTTGGGTGGGACAGCCTGATGGGAATAAGCCTGATAGACTCTGACCCTCAGTTATCTCATGAGGTTGCTCAGTTCCCCTGGAATTTGGACCTTGTTGGTCTTGATTTGGGTCCCAGAGTGCTGTCAGTGACAGAATTAATGTCATCAAACATCATTTGCCTGTGTATTGATTGTGTGAGAAGTAGGTGAAAGGTTTCTTCATTCTGCTTTTTTCGGGCACTCTGCTTTCCTGCAGACAGGTGCTGTTGAGGAGCACATGCCTGAGTTGTTTGGTGCTAGGGCTCGGCGTGAGTGCTGTGTGGGTGAAGGTGACCCTGCTCTGTGGCCAGCCTCCCTGTCCCATACAGGGGTACAAGTGTCAGAGGAGGTGACAATCCCTGAAACACCACTGGTAAATCCTCTCCAGGATATCTTTGCCTTTCGTTTTCCTTCCTTTTAAGGGAGCCACCCAGAATCTTCTGAGATTTCCCTTTCTTAAGGCTTTGTGGTAGAAGCAGCAAGTGCAATGTGGGGTATCCCTATGTTATGGAGTTGCAGGAATGTGGCCATTACTTGATCTGCTGGGACTTTACAGAAACATTTAACAGTTTGTGTTGCTCTTTTCACCCCCTCAGGCCTGCACAGGTTGTTAAAAATCAATTATTGAGATATAATACTAGAGAGAAGACTTAACGCTTGGTGCTTGGAGGCAGGTTCTGACAGTCCTGCTTAAAATAGCAACAACAAAACAATAAGCCCTGAAATAATGAATTGTTGAGAAGGAAGTCGTCTGTCAATCTGTTAACCTACTTAGGAACAGAATCACAGAATCACAGAATCACTAGGTTGGAAAGGACCTTCAAGATCATCAAGTCCAACCATTAATCCAGCGCCACCATGTCCCTTAAACCATGTCCTGAAGCGCCACATCCACACGTTTTTTGAACACTTCCAGAGATGGTGACTCCACCACCTCCCTGGGCAGCCTGTTCCAATGCCTGACCACTCTCTCAGTGAAGAAATTTTTCCTAATATCCAATCTAAACCTGCCCTGGCGCAACTTGAGGCCATTTCCTCTTGTCCTATCACTAGTTACTTGGGAGAAGAGACCAATACCCTCGTCGCCACAACCCCCTTTCAGGTAGTTGTAGAGAAACTTAAGTTGTAGAAACTTAAGTACTACCTGCTTTTCTTGATACTCATTTTCTTCAATAAATATCTATGGGGTTTTTTCTGCTAGAAAACTTGTAAAAAATACTGTACTGCTAAACCAGTTAAAAAGAAATCTCAGCTCAGTCTAATTTGATGAGTGAGTTTTTGTAGGAAAAGAATAAATAAGGGTAGGAGGTAAGAGGTGGAGTTTTCCAAGAACTATTACTATCTAGAGAATTGCATTCAATGTCTTTCATTTATATTTCAAAATAATTTCCCGCCTGGGTTAGTGACTCACTTTTCAAACAAAATTTTCACAAAGACAGAGCTAATGCAGTTGGACTGAGGATATTGTAGGCAAATAATCTTCAGTGAGAGTCCAAAACCCTCTATGTTAAGTGACAGGCACCCACCCTTTCTCTGTTCGTCTGCTGATGCTTAGCAAAGTCAGCCCCAGTAAAAGGGGGTAAACCAAAGTTGCCCTACCAGAAATTTACTGTACGTAAGCTGAGTTACGTAAGCTGAGTCTTCTTCACTGCTTGATGTTTCTACTCAGTGAAGAGTGTTACGTAGAAAGAAGGACAAACAAGGAAAATGCATGTTAAAGTGTTAACTTGTTTTTGTATGTAGTTCCTCCCCAGAATTTGGTGGTCACCCCAGCTTTCCTGATCTTACTAGGTTTATAAATTTGAAAATGAGAAAATTACTGTCCACATTCTTCTCTGGTGGATGATCTCCTGACCAGGATCCTCCCAGTCACATAAGCAGAGCACTGTGAATTGTATTTGGCAACATCTGACTAAATGGAGTCTTGTCAAACATTGGTCTTGCAAGATAAACTTCATGACAGTTTTGTTTTCTCTCCTGTCTTCAGCAGCAGTGGTATCCATGCTGGTAACAGAGAATTACTGGATTGCAACAACAGTGAGAGTTTTCCATTACAAGCTTGAAATTTCAGTAAGGTCCTTGTAAACACTGTATTATTTCATTGCAGCCAGGGCATACAATCAATTCTGTTATGCCCTGAGCTGAAGCCCTTGCTGGACCTCTTGAAGGACTGTTTCTCGTTCTTGTATTTTTTCTGCAAAAGCAGATTTTTCAGAGAAATACTGCACTTTATTCCCCTTCATTTCACTGCCTGATCTGCCCTTCCCAAATGCACCCATGGCTTCTGTCAGGGTTTCTTGTGCTATCCCTGTTCACAGAAAAGCCTGTTAATGGGCAGGAGTATTGTATTGTCATGCCATTGGTAGGACTGGAAGCTGGGGACAGTGCGAGCAGTGAACGGGAAGAGGTCAGCCCAGTATTTTAAGCACCAGTGGTGCATGATGTGAATACAAGCCCAGATCATGGGATGATAACTCCATCCACATCTGCTGATTGTTGGATTAAAGCCCTCAGCCATAGGGCTAGCCCTGTGTGCACAGCAGTGCGCTCTCAGGCAGCATTTGGTGACTCAAACACCTCTCGTGGCCCTCTGGAGGTGAGGCTGGAATTGACCCCGGGCAACTACGTGGCCATCAATTGTGTTGTGGCAGATAGGACAGGCTCTTTGCAATGGGACCTGCGTGTCAAGCCCATTTAAGACCTGGTTTGTTGACACAATGGAGGATCTTCGCTGCCTGGGCTCACTGTTCTTGGTGTGGTTGACACCTGAAAAGAAGAGGTGATTTGAAGGCTCTGCCTGTGCAAGTAGACAGCGGGGTGAGAAAACTGCTGAGAGTGCATTCTGCCTGTCCTCTCTCTTACACAAAGTGTGGCCCATTGGCTTCGTGCTTCTTAGGAAGCCTCTGTTCAAGTGAAATCAGGTAGGTCCCTATTCTGTGGGACCACAAACAGTGTGTGAAATAGTGTGTAGGCAATCGAGCTCCTAACACAGGTGGGCAGTCCTCAATTCCTGTCCTGGGATGAATTTTTTCCTGACCATTTGTGGAAGACAGACTTGCATGCTGAGGAAGATACTTAAAAAAGCAGCATTAATGTGTTGGGCTCTTCTACGTGAAGCAAATTACCTCTTTCTACATGAAAAAAAAGTTGCTATGATTCAGCCCCTGTGCTGGATTGCTTGGGTGGGTCCTGAGAGCTTTCCAAGGGCTGGGCAATTTTAAGTGTCCGAGGCTTTCAATAACTCTGGCTTTCAATTTAAGGGTATCAAGGTAACAGTTTTATTTCTTACAAGTCTGCAGCAACTAACCAAGATTTTGAACCATTTATAAAGGTCAGGCTAGTGCCTTGAGTTCCACCCTTCCATGCCTAATACATCATGATCACTTTTTCTTATGGATAATGTAGGAATCCTTTTAGTTACTGTGATGCTAAGCCAGACTTGGGAAATTCATTGTATTTACTAGCATTTGACAGCTCAAGGAAGATGATGCTGAAATTTAGATACAAAGAAAGAGTGAAAAAGCTGAAGTTACTCATGGGATAAGGAAGTTCCCAACAGTTTAAATTTATATTTTAATGTGAGTGAATGTGGGGCCTCGGTTCTTTCCTTTATTCGAGCAAAAAGGAGATGGGGGCAAGCAGCAGCAGCAGTAACTGGCACGGTATGTGAGCCACACAACAGTAACTGGCATGTGATCCAAGCTGGCACTAACTAGTGAAGCTTGAAGGAATTAATTGGTTATATATCAGCCTTTCATGTGCTGAGTCAATGGCTGTCCCTGTCTGTCTAGATCGCTGCTGTTACTTAGCCACTCAAAGCAAGGACATTTACACTGGCATCCTAATGCTAATACAGGGGGAGAAAACGCCACAAAATCATAAACAAGTTTTCTTTTTCACCAGGGGGGGTTGGCTGTCCTCTCAGGGGTGCATCAGCCAGAGTCGGGGCCAATAGAGGCTGCAGCAGTGGTGGAAAGAGCTGGTTTTTCTGTTGTGTGGTGGAAACAGAGCTTCTGCTGTTGGTATAAAAATGCAGAGGAAGAGTAATTGAGCTGATCGGGAAGATTTTAGAGCCCTGTGAGGTTAACCGTGGCTGGAGTAACTCCTGGAAGGAATAGGGATCCCTCTTACATTTCTAATTTGAAATAGCCTGAACAGAAAAGTACACGGTCATCTCCTGTATAAAATTCATAGTTACTGAAAAGAAAGGTTATGAGAAAACATGCTTTTGGGGGTTTTCGTACACATCTTAGAAAAGATTGACTGTCCTTTTTCAGACACCCCAGATAATGTTTCTCTGACCTACCTTAGATACTGTAAGATGCAGCATCTTTCCTAAGTCTCATCTCCGCTCCTTCTGCAGCCAAGAGGAGGGAGAAGCCATGTGGGATGCATTGCCACCCGAAGGCCTCTCTGTCCTCTATGCCAACAGCAGGGACCTGGACACTAGCTAGTCCCAACCCGTCATTTCAGATGGCTCTAAGTGGATCAGTTGAATCGCACCCATGGCACAGTCATCGGCTCTTGCAAATTGACTTACCGCTCCGTTGTGATAAATACCAGCTGAGAGTCTTGCCCTGCACCAGTGTAGAACAGCATTAGCCTCTCACTGCAGCAATACCCTGGTGCAGTTAGTCACTATGTCCGTGCCAGAGGCTTGGTGGGGTGTTTTTTTCAGTTGACAGCTATTTACAGAGAGGGAGACAGGCAATATAAATGCTGTGAATGGTGAAGGAAATGAGTCTGACTCACTTCCACTCTCCCTTTCATGTTTTTAATCCTGCGCAGTGCTGCCTATGACAGGAGTGGGATTATGCTGGGTTTACTGATAGCAGTCTCTGGCCTGCTGTGTAGATGGTTTTATTTTCAATGCGTTGGAATTTTTTTTTATGAATCAGTTTCTATTTATTTTCCCATTTCCCTTCAGCGACTGCTACCTGACAGATTTAAGTTGCTTCCCTCTCATTGCCATTCCAGCTGCAAGCACATCTCCTCCTTTGCAAGTAAATATGTTTTGAAAGGGAGAGAGAGGGAGAAATATAGTTAATGTCGCTTTCCGCCTTGGAGTTAAGAAAATAAAGAAAAACTGGGAACATGAAACAACTGTTTTTGCAGTGAAACTGTGGTGTCTTTCAGAGGAAAGCACAAGCTGTTTTCGTTTTTAGACCCTGGTTGAAGCTTGAGAAAAGCAGGTGACACTGAGTTTATGTTGACCATCCAAAGGCTAGGGAGGGGAAATCAAACAGGTTTCATGCCATTAGTCTGTAAACAAGGTAGTCTACATCACCATGCATAAGGTCGGCCTTTGTCTGTACAAGCAGGAATTTGGGGGGATTGTGGCAGTGTTTGGTGTTTCTTGCTGGTTTAAATTGACTGGTCAAGTAGTGTGTTATGAAGCAGTGCCTGGACACATCGGGCAGAGGGGCAATATTCAGGGCATGAAACCAGGTGAAAGGATGCAATAGATGTTTGCACTGAATTTCATGTGGCCCGGGCTTGGAGATGCACAGATCAATGATAGAAGAGCACAAGAAAACACAAGCTCGTAAACAAGGCGAGGAGCTGGTTATCGGCAGGTCCAGGTGCCTGGCGAGGGTCCGTGACTGTCAATGCCAGAGGCCACCACTGTGTGTTTGTGTCCTCAGCAAACTGTTCTGCATAAACAAACTCAGCTCTCCAATGAAGATAACTTATTTCTAATCTGTGCTATTATTTCCTTTATGTCCAAAAATTGAAGTGCACCATTTGAAGATGATAACCATGTTTTAAATAGCAAAGGAACCTTTTCAACCCATATCTTTTGCTTTGCTTCTCCTTCGATAGCCTGCATGCAGAATAGTCTCCTTGTTGGAGAGGTTGGATTGTACCAAATGGGGTCAGAATTGTAAATATTTACTGCCATCTTTTGGGCAGTGTGGGTATGACCCAAAAAAAGAAAGTGGGTCAATCGAGTTAGTTGTCATCTTCCTTCAGATTTGTCAGCTGATTTGATGACCAAACACACCAGTTCACTGAGGAACATTAATTTTTTTTATAGTCATGTTATTGGTCTCAAGCTACAAGTGAAGCAAGGTGTTTAGGGAGAGGTGCTCACTTGATTTGAGCAAGCTGATAGGCTCGGGGAAAAAAAGCTAACAAGTCTTTGAGCACATCTGCCGTTCTCCAGGTTTTGAGACAGTGTGTGTTCATTGCTCCAAGCTGTCAGAAGCTTTGTGTTTTGGTTTGCTTTAATGCATAATCGGTAGGATTGGAGAGATGGTTGGAATTCCTGAAGTCAGAACCTGGAGCTACTGTCGCATGGTTTATGGTCAAAATGGGATGGCAGTTCATGTTTTACTCGCAGTTTTACTGCGAGTAACTGAGGTTTTAGACTGTTTGGGTTTTTTTTTCCAAGAAATGCAACTTGGGTGCTCTTCAATCTACAAAAAACATTAGAATGTCAGCAAATACTGGTTTAATTCAAAATGCATGTATTTTAGCAAGGAAGGATATGTTGCATCACACTCCTCTGACCCTTTCTTCATATATGGTGTACTGCTCAGTTGAAATGCTGATTAGGCGACCTTTCCTAATTGCGATATGGTATTTTTCATCTACTTGAGGTGTCAGGTTGCATTTTTAACTACACACCTAATCAAACTTTCAGTCCTGCAGGCTGTGCAGAGACAGGTTTCCTGCTGCAGTGGTAGCCCATTCCTTGAAACTAGTGTGAAATTAATAGCAGCAAGGTACTTCACTGTTTGCAAAAGGCCATGTCTCTTAGTGGATGGAACCTTCTTTTAATGTAAAGAGACCTGTTGTTAGAGCTTTTTAGAAAGGTGAAATTTTATCTGTGATTCATCTATAGTGCTGATTTCAGGACAGTTAGAATCTCATCCTTACCAGCTGGACCTCCACAGTGTGCCCCAAGGGAGTGTTCAAAACTTGCTCAATGTAAAACTGGGTATGTTGTTTATTTGGGGAGCAGCAGCATAGGTAATTGTCCTTCCGCTCACTGTTGTTTGGCTTGCATTCAGCAAGCAAAATATGACTCTCTGCTCTTGTCTTGTATTTGTTTATTTTAGGTGAAACTTCCTTTTCCTGTTGATCAAATCACAGATCTTCCAAGGAATGATTTCCAGATGATGATAAAGATGCACAAGCTAACCTCGGAGCAGCTCGAGTTCATCCACGACGTCCGCCGGCGCAGCAAGAACCGAATTGCAGCTCAGCGCTGCCGCAAGAGGAAACTGGACTGTATTCAGAACCTAGAATGTGAAATCCGCAAGTTGGTGAGTTGTGCTCTTGCTACGGCCCCTCTCAGCCTCACGCCGCAGCTTGCAGGGCACCAACAGCAATTCCTGTCCAGAGTTCAGTGGGTTCAGTTGGTTTGTAAGTTTGTATGTAAATAAGCAGAGTCATTAGTATGGAAATTCAACGTACAAAAATATATTAATAGGTGTGTGCATATAATACATATGGAAAACAAAAAAATCCAGTGAAATGAGGCCTAGCTATCTCTTTATTTTGATATCTCAAGAGCAGGTTGTTGAATGAGTTGAAAGAGGAGGAAAGCTTGTATCACAGCTCCCTTCTTGCAGTTTAACTTACCCCCAGTACCTAAGTGCAGTTGACATGCCTGAGGGACAGGATGCCATCCAGAGGGACCTGGACAAGCTCAAAGAATGGGCCCGTGTGAGTGTCATGAGGTTGAACAAGGCCAAGTGCAGGGTGCTGCATCTGGGTTGGGGGAACCCCCCGCTATCAATACAGGCTGGGGGATGAAGGGATTGAGAGCAGACCTGCCCAAAAGGACTTGGGGGTACTGGTGGATGAAAAGCTGGACGTGAGCTGGCAATGTGTGCTTGCAGCCCAGAAGGCCAACCGTATCCTGGGCTGCATCCAAAGCAGCGTGGCCAGCAGGTCGAGGGAGATGATTCTGCCCCTCTACTCTGCTCTGGTGAGACCCCACCTGGAGTCCTGCATCCAGCTCTGGAGCCCTCAGCACAAGGAAAGACATGGGCCTGTTGGAGAGGGTCCAGAGGAGGGACACAAAGATGATCAGAGGGCTGGAACACCTCTCCTGTGAGGACAGGCTGAGAGAGTTGGGGTTGTTCAGCCTGCAGAAGAGAAGGCTCCAGGGAGACTTTATCGCAGCCTTTCAGTGCTTAAAGAGGGCTTATAAGAAGTATGGGGACAGAGTTTTCATCAGGGCCTGTTGTGATAGGACAAGGGGTAACAGCTTTAAACTGAAAGAGGGTAGTTTCAGACTAGATCTAAGGAAGAAATTTTTCAGACTGAGGGTGGTGAACCACTGGCACAGGTTGCCCAGAGAGGTGGTAGAGGCCCCATCCCTGGAAACATTCCAGGTCAGGTTGGATGGGGCTCTGAGCAACCTGATCTAGTTGAAGATGTCCCTGCTCATTGCAGGGGGGTTGGACTAGATGGCCTTAAAGGTCCCCTCCATCCCAAAGATTCTATGATTCCATGAAAAGGCCTGTTCCCACTCAGCAGGAAGCTGGCCTTCACATCCATGCACTGGGTTCAGGTAGCCGCTGTTGTTTTGCCCTCACCTTCCATAACTATGTCTCTGGCAGTGGTCTGTTGCAGAGAGGAAGGTAAAGCATGCCATGCTTACTGGCCAGAGCATCTCTGGCGATGAGTCTCCTGTGTGCCAAGGTGTCACTGGACACATTTTAATCTAAGGGAGTGAGGTAACTGGAGCAAGGCTAAATGGCTGCTCAGGAAATTCCTCTTTCTTTCAGTCATGGTATGGACACCTCAGGGATGGTTTTGGGTGGCTAAACACAGATGTCTACAACATACACACCTGCGCTGGAGCTAGTTGTCCTGGTTTCCTTTATAGTAAGTGAAGAGAAGGAGATACCTGTCAAATCTCATCCTGCAGCAGAGGAGGTGACATATAGCCCAGAAGTGCCTGTTCCTCTCCATTGCTAAACAAGATCACCTGGAGAGCTATGTCAGATGTAGACATCTTAGCTACAGGCACCTTATCTGAAAAAACTACCTTCTTTTCTGACATTGCCCCTGTGATCTGAGGGCCCTGCTTCTCTTCCCCTGCCATCCCTTGCCCATTGAGAAAGCAAGCTACTACACAGCGAAAAAAAGGCTTGAGGCAAGGGCCATAGAGGAAGACAAAGGCCATAGAGGAAGACATGCCTACAGGTTGTTACTCAGCAGGAGAAATACAACACAGCAACTTCAAAATGGGTCAGCACCTCCTCATCTGTTTAAAAATCCTAAAAGCTTTCTGAGACATCAAAAATAATGTAATATTCCTAGTTCAGCTGTTATGAGAAGTGTGGGTGTGCAGCACACACAACCAGACAGTTTAATTGCGTTACACAGCATAGATTTAGGAGTCCAACATTAAACCCGGCCTTTGAATAACCAAGGGTTTGAGTGATAAATTAATTAATTCACATAGATAAAACAAAAGGAGCTGAAGCTGAGATCTCCTTACTGAGATCTCCACGTACCCAGCTTCCATTAAAATTAAAGATTATTTGTAATCTTTGATTTAAATGTCTATGTGCATATTTAAAACATACTCAGTTGTAGGTTGAACTTGGTGGGTCTGGGGAGTGGGGTACTTCTTGTCATAACAGGGTGTGTGTTGAAAGTGGCCTTTAGTGTAGCCTTTGCTGTGCTTCATTCTCTGCACAAGCTGTAGCAAACATAGTGTGAAGGAGTCAGGGATCTGTTGGAAGAAGCTGAGTTACGGTCACCTCACAAATGGCAGAAAACCGCATGACTTTGGGTTACTTACTGCCTGTGCCTGTCTGCTTCCAGTCTGTAACACGGAGGTGACACTGACCCCGCAAGCTGGTTGTGAGGCTTAAATCATCAAGGCTTGCAAAGCCTTCAGATGCTATGCTGCTAAAGCCCTGGGGGGAAAAAAAGAAATGAAAATCAAAACATTGTTCAGAGTACTGCTCCACTGAAGCAAAACAAACAAAACATCAAAGATAAACAAAATAGTGTGTAATCCACAGTGCATGTAGGGCGAGTCAGAAGTTCTGCAGGGTGAAAGAGTGGCTCCTCGTCCAGCTTGTCAGGAGAAGCCGGTCCAGTCTTGACTGCGCATGCCCGTCCCTCTACACTGAGCTGATGATGGGGAGGAGTACCTGTCTTGTTCTCCACAGCAGAGCACCAGGGACAGCACTCTAAGGGCTGGACTAGCAGCAAGGTGGGGTTCAGCTTGATACTTGTAGCCTTCACTTGAAAATTAATTTGGGTTCATTGGCTTTATGCAATCCCGTGGCATTGCTGTTATTGTCTAACATAATCAAATTTTTGAAGTCCCCTTCTCTCCCCAGGACATACACACATCTCAGGAAATGAATGAAAGGTATATGAGTGACTTTTTGGGCCTCATCCAGGCTGAATTTCAGGAATCAAAAACCTTCTGAGGTGCAGGATTCTACAAAAGAAAATATTGAAGTTTTTATTTAGCAAGTTGGACTTGAGTATGTAGCCTTATGTAGTGAGCAAGCGAACTAGGGAAGGCGCCCCGCTGGACCTGTTATTTACGAACAGAGAAGGACTTGTGGGTGATGTGATGGTTGGAGGCCATCTTGGGCATAGCGATCACAAAGTAATAGAGATTTCAATCCTTGGACAAGTAAGGAGCGGGGTCAGCAGTACTGCCACCTTGGACTTCTGGAGGGCAGACTTTGGCCTCTTTAGGAGACTGGTTGACAAAGTCCCTTTGGAGGAAGTTCTGAAGGGCAAAGGAGTCCAGGAAGGCTTGATGTTCTTCAAGAAGGAAATCTTAAAGGCTCAGGAACAGGCCGTCCCCATGTGCTGAAAGACAAGCCAGTGGGGAAGAAGACCAGCCCGGCTGAACAGAGAGCTTTGGCTGGAACTCAGGAAAAAAAAGGAGAGTTTATGACCTTTGGAAGAAGGGGAAGGCAACTCAGGAGCACTACAAGGATGTCATCAGGTGATGCAGGGAGAAAATGAGAAGGGCCAAAGCCTAACTAGAACTTAATCTGGCTGCTGCTGTAAAAGACAAAAAATGTTTCTACAAATACATTAGCAACAAAAGGAGGGGTAAGGAGAATCTCCATCCTTTATTGGATGTGGGGGGAAACACGGTGACAAAGGATGAGGAAAAGGCTGAGCTACTTAATGCCTTCTTTGCCTCAGTCTTTAATAGTAAGACCAGTTGTTCTCTGGGTACCCAGCTCCCTGCGCTGGAAGACAGGGATGGGGAGCAGAATGAAGCCCCCATAATCCAAGGGGAAATGGTTAGTGATTTGCTACACCACTTAGATGCACACAAGTCTATGGAGCCAGATGGGATCCACCGAAGGGTACTGAGGGAGCTGGCAGCGGTGCTCACCAAGCCACTTTCCATCATTTGTCAGCAATCCTGGCCAACCAGGGAGGTCCCCATTGACTGGAAGTTAGTAAATGTGACACCCATCTACAAGAAGGGCTGGAAGGAGGATCCGGGCAACTTCAGGCCTGTCAGCCTGACTTTGGTACTGGGGAAGGTTATGGAGCAGAACGTCTTGAGTGCCATCGCATGGCATGTACAGGACAACCAGGTGATCAGGCCCAGCCAGCACGGGTTCATGAAAGGCAGGTCTTGCTTGACTAACCTCATCTCTTCTATGACAAAGTGACCCGCTTAGTGGATGAGACAGAGGCTGTAGATGTTGTCTACCTAGACCTTAGTAAAGCCTTTGAGACCGTTTCCCACAGCATACTCGTAGAGAAACTGGCAACTCATGGCTCAGACAGGGTAAAAAGCTCGGTAAAAAGCTGGCTGGACGTCTGGGCCCAAAAAGTTGTGGTGAATGGAGTTAAATCCAGTTGGTGGCCAGTCACAAGTGGTGTTCCCCAGGGCTCAGTATTGGGGCCAATTCTGTTTAATATCTTTATCGACGATCTGGATGAAAGGATCAAGTGCATCCTGAGTGAGTTTGCAGGTGACACCAAGCTGGGTGGGAGTGTTGATCTGCCTGAGGGTAGGAAGGCTCTACAGAGGGATCTGGACAGTCTGGATCGATGGGCTGAGGCCAACCATATGAGGTTCAACAAGTCTAAGTGCTGGGTCTGGCACTTGGGTCACAACAACCCCATACAATGCTACAAGCTTGGGGAAGTTGCTGAAAAGCTGCCCAGCAGAAAAGGACCTGGGGTCCTGAATATGAGCCAGCAGTGTGTCCAGGTGGCCAAGAAACCAACAGCATCCTGGCCTGTATCAGAACTAGTGTAGGGAGGAGAACTAGCCAGCAGGAGTAGGGAAGTGATTGTACCCCTGTACTTGGCAGTGGTGAGGCTGCACCTCGAATACTGTGTTCAGTTTTGGGCCCCTTGCTACACAAAAGAGGTTGAGGAGCTGGAGCGTGTCCAGAGAAGGGCAACGAAGCTGGTGAAGGGTCTAGAGCACAGGTCTTATGAGAATTGGCTGAGGGAACTGGGGTTGTTTATCCTGGAGAAAAGGAGGCTCAGGAAAGACCTTATCATTCACACAGTTGTAACTACCTGAAAGGAGTCTGTAGCAAGGTGGGCGTCAGTCCCTTCTCCCAGGTAACAAGCGATAGGACAAGAGGAAATGGCCTCAAGTTGCGCCAGGGGAGGTTCAGATTGGATATTAGGAAAAATTTCTTTACCGAAAGGGTTGTCAAGCATTGGAACAGGCTGCCCAGGGAAGTGTTTGAGTCATCCTCCCTGGAGGTATTTAAAAGAGATGTAGATGTGGTGCTTAGGGCCATGGTTTAGTGGTGGACTGGGCAGTGCTAGGTTAATGGTTGGACTTGACGATCTTAAAGGTCTTTTCCAACCTAAATGATTCTATGATTCTATGAGATCTGGTGCATCATTTTGAAACAGGGCATTCATAAAAAAGACAAGCCACGAGGTGTGCAAGAGTATAAAGCTACATTTTAATTTTTAAACTCATGCAACTTCAACTTTGCCTCTCAAGCACTCTTGCCCTCCCCTCATACATATGCTGTCCAAGCAGGTAGTCTGCTTCAAGATCTTGCTTTCACTCTTAGGAGAACCAGCAGTGAAACTCCAATTGACTTCACACAATACCTGATCACTGGAAATTCTTTTTTCCTCTTCTGTCCACTATGTGATCAGCAATTTCCAGTCTCCTGAATTACGTAATGGTACTAGGGTTTAAGGGTTTCTCACTCGGCTGGGTCTTTTTTATGGAAGAGCCCTTTCCCCTGCTGCACTTACTTCCTGTAAGTCACCCATCTTCTTGACACAGATGGTTTCACAGCAGATAGTGAGTGAAATGGTCGTATCCTTTGAGTTTGATAGGTAATATTTTTTTTGCCTGCTTTCCCTCACCCATACATCTACCCACTCAAATTCCCTTTTCTCCCTGGAAACTCACAGCATATTCTCTTCCATAATTCATTATCTCAAGATGTACTTGAGCATCTGTTTATTTTTTTATTATTTTTATGCTTTCTTGATAGATTTATCAATATTTTAGCAGTTGGTTCTTTTCATGCGCACTGCTCTCTTTCTCATTCGCACAGCTGTATACTTTCAGTGCGGGCTTCGGACCCAGGGCAATACTATCAGCTGTCAACAACCACCCGTAGTTGGATTATCTGAGTTGTGGAGTTTTCACACCTCAGATGCCAAGGCAGCTTGGGTTTAGCAATGTTACTAGGTGAGGTACACAGCTGAGCTGCTTTTGGGGCCAGCTCAGCTCTGGAAATAGCTCTGGTACTCTACAAAATCTCATCTACTCCCTCGAGCTGTATGCTCACCTTTCTGGGACAGAAAGTGATGCAGCAGGACCATCCCAATCAGTCTGCACTGAGTCAACACTTTTTTTGGGGTGTAACCGCAGGCTGGGTCTGGCTCAGTGCCTAACCCCCCCAGTCTGCCTCCTGAGCACAGGGAGGGCAATACTCACCCCGTGGGGGGCTTGCTGGCCACATGAGGTCTAAGCTGGAGATGACTCCCACCGCAGCACA
Organism: Phaethon aethereus; assembly: GCF_964289735.1. NCBI lineage: Eukaryota > Metazoa > Chordata > Aves > Phaethontiformes > Phaethontidae > Phaethon > Phaethon aethereus. The sequence goes on along the minus strand of NC_138576.1, from coordinate 42,602,435 downwards.
TCGCACAGCACCCTACACTAGCTAGGGCTGGGGGCCTTACTGGTGCTTTGTTGGATGCAGAACAACCTGAGCTCCTTTTCCCAGTTTTTGAATCCTGCATGAAAAAATAAGTCCCACCAGACTCTCTTGCTCTTCCTCCTCATTAGTACTGTCCTGCCTCTCACCTGTCCCCCTCCTAGAGCAGCCCACTGACACGGTGAAACTCTGAAAATGCCCAAGCTAGATATTGGTAGGGAAGGATATTTGCACAGGAGCACAGGAGGCAGAGCTTGGGCAGAACAAAGGGGAAATGACATTGAGCTTGTTGTACTGAATGTTAAGAAGCCCACCAACCTGCAGGGTTTTCACATATGTCTTCATAAAAATATCTTGATTAGGTCAAACCCAAACCACTAAGCACGAGGATGTAAGAAAATGAGCCATGGTGCAGGCCACAGAGCACATGCTTGGATCCTCTCCCCTGAATAACATACCTCTCAGTGGTAATGGGGGTTCAGCTGGCACAGGGGCCAAAGCAGGTATGCCCAGCCTGGCCAACTGACCCAGCAGTTAGAGGGTGACCTGAACTTCTGCAACGTATCTTCACTTCAGGAACTAAACCCTGTTTTCTTGCTGTTTCAATGGGCAATGGCTTTTCTCCATCAAAATGTTTCGTTCGGAGTTCTTTTGTGTCATCCATCAAGCAGCTTTAGTCTATAAATGGAATTAACACTCTCTTGGGAATAACTTGTGACTCTATCCTCTTCCAGCTCAAGTGTTTTTCTCCAGGTGTTTCCCAAACGGCAGTCCACACAGACCTCATGGTGGTCAAACACCTGATGCCTTTGTGACTTTTCCTCTGCCTATATAAAAATGACTCAGATGTGTTGGTGTTCTTCTTGGGTACCATTGCATTACATGCTCAGAGTGTGCAGACAGCCCTTCCTCAACCTAAGATGCTTGCTTTCTTTTTCAGGTGTGTGAGAAAGAGAAATTGCTCTCAGAAAGGAACCAGCTGAAAGCAAGCATGGGAGAATTATTAGACAACTTCTCGTGTCTTTCCCAAGAAGTGTGTAGAGACATGCAGAGCCCGGAACAGATCCAAGCTCTCCACCGATACTGCCCTGTTCTCAGACCAATGGATCTACAGCCAGCCACCACCATCAGCCCCTCCCCAGTTGGCGTGGAGCAGAGCCTGGTGACCTCCCAGTGCGTCGGGGAAAGCATGCAGTGCTGCTCGGAGCAAGGATCGGTGCAACTGGGAGCGCCCTGGCTGCCCAACAACATCTCGGAAAATTGTTCGGCCGGCGTGGGTTTGGATGGAGCCGACACAGGTACTTACCCCGAGAGAGAGCTTCCACCAGAGCAGAGCAGCCAAACAGTCACAGTAGACTTCTGTCAGGAAATGACTGATAAATGTACAACAGATGAACAACCTAGGAAAGATTACACCTAGTGACTTGTAACCTTAACGTTACACCTGGTCAGGTGTTCTTCAGTCAGCCAGTGGCAGTGTTCATTTGTTGTCTAGAAGAACGTATTTGGTGCACACTACAGTGGTCTTAGCAGCAATACTGTTTTTAAGTATTCCCTCCTCTCTACAAGTAGGAGTTCTCTTCACAATGGTGCTATCCCTTGCTCAGGCAGGGAACGAAGCAGTGGCAACACTGTCTGTTTTTGTATGTTGATTTCAATCTTAACAGGGATGGACATAACACCTCTGAGGACCCAACCGCAGCTTTTTTCTCAGTGGCCCATGTCACAAAACCCTAACTCAGGAATTTCCTCTGAATGTTCAATTTTTCATTGAAGACAGCTTCTTTACACATCAAAGTTTTATAGCTAAACTGTACATATTATATATAATATATATAAAATATATATATCCATATGCAAAAGTCCCTGCATGCCTCAATTTTTCTCATCCTACAAACTGGAAGCTTTCATTTCTAATGTATAAACAAGTTCCAACATTCCTTTTTGTCTTCGATGCTAGAACTAGTTTGGTAACTTGTTACATGATAAATTTTTTTTCTTGGTTCGCAGTTCAGCAATATCATTCAATTTGTACTTATTTATAAAATTTTAATGTTGGAAACTTATTTGAGATTTTATTATAGACAATTTTTTTGGCACAGCCATTTTGTGCCACTTGAGCAATGTGGAGTTATTTTATTTTCTTGCAGATACTGTACAGTAATGGTCAACTTTGCCACTTGCACTGAGTTTCTGGTCAAACCTCTTTTCATAAATGAAGTTGTGACTTCAGTATAACTTGAGTATATGGTTTTCTTCGCTTTATGGCTTAAAGAAAATAGAAAAGTTTTAGCTAATAGACAAACACTCAGGAGCTCATTATGTAGTAAAAACGGTCTTGCCAAATACTGAATTCACTATACAATTTGTAAAGAGAATCTGCTTGAATTATTTTTATATTCAGACTTCTTTCTGTTTCACAAACCACGTTTAAGTGCTGTTAATGATGCTTTTGGATTCTTATAGGGGAAAGTATATTTCACTCTTTAGAGAAAAAAGTATTTGACAACTGGATCAGTTCATCATACGTTCCACGAAGTAAAGCAAATGGAGATCACATCAATACACTTGGGGGGAACTTTTTCTCCAGCCCCACTCTGCATCCTTTACTCATGGAAGCAACTGCTGCTCTGGCTAGTCCCCAGAGCCTCACCTCAGCTGTCCTCAGATGTTACCTGTTTTCTTCACCAGACCCAGGTCACAGAGGTGGGTCTGGTGAGGTCAGTGATCCTGCCTGGGTAGGCAGAGTTGCAGGTTCAGACCCCTAGTTGCTGACTTTGGCTTCCTTACAGAAGTCAAGTTAGCACCGTATTCTCTAAAAGCAAAACATATATCTGCCGACACCCGATTCGGTCGCTTACCCATCAAATTCTTGTGTTCCAGGATCCTCTTGTCCTGCAGCGTTGCCCTCAGCACAAACTGCAGCTAAAAGAGCGCTGTCTCAAAGGAGACTACTCAGTGAATTGGCTTAGTTGTAACTGTATTGGATTTGTATCTTAAGCAATGTTGACTCATGTTATGACTGTGTGAGACAGCAGCTTTCCAAGCATAACATCTATATGTACAGTGTAGACAGAAAAACGTCCTCCTAATGCTTTTTTAATAATTACTATTATTATTCTAAGTGTGCTGAGTTTTTATTTTGTGGTTCTTTGCCCTACGTGTGCCAGGTTGCGTGGCTTTATCCTGGACAACAACTGTCATGTGCTTTACTGGCTGATATTGTTTGTTCTTGCTGAAAAAAAATGACCAGCTGTTCATACCTATTAAAAAAAAAAAAAGTGGGGGGGAAGCAGCTTCTCAGAAGCACTAAGTGATAATGTGGTCTTCTGCGCTAACGTTTACACTAGAGGTGTGCGCTGGTGCTTTTTTGAGGCACTCAGTAGATCAGCATCTTGACCCTGGAGGAGGAATCAGCTCCCTCTCTCCACTTCTTCCATCTTCAGACTGTGCTCATGGACCGTCGCCCACTCGCCACAAAGTCTCGCTTTTACCCTCTTCACCCAAACTCTTGTAGCCAAGCTACCGAGGAGGAAACGCATATAGCATGTGCCATGTTTGTTGAAAATACTTTTTTTTCCCCGCATGTACAAAGAAAAACTAGTATATAATGTAGGAGAATATTTATGTTTAAGTATTAATCATTACTGTACAAAATCCTTACTTTTAAATGTTCAAAAGTATACAAATGCCATAAACTCCTAGTTCACATGGTTGAAAACGGGGGAGGAGTCGTCCTTTCTTTTTAAAAGAGCTTAACCTAAAAATATTTGAACCCCCTCCCAGCCATCTTTTGCAGGTAACTGACTGAGAAGCTCTTTGGCAGAGGGGAGGGATTTGATTTTCCTTTGAATTTGTTGACGTTGCAAAGCAGTTCTGTGCTTCGCAGAGAAGTTTTGTTTCTATGAGACCATGGTGAAAGCTAGAATTTAAAACTAAATGTGAATCACATTATAGAGTCATAGCTACTTGGGGGGGGCTGGGGGCGGGTGGGAGGGAAGGGTCAACTGACACAGTATTTTTAAGATGTTTTTCTGTTGCCTTTTTTATTTTTAAGTGACCTCCTATATATATGAATAGATAGAATGTTTTATGAGTATAAAACCAAGTTTTAACTTGCTTCCTGACATGAAGATTTACTCTACTAACAACTCATGTGCAACTGGTACTCTTGACCTCATTCCAACGGTTTAAAAAACCCACCCACAGAACTCATTGCGCTGCAGCTCTTAGGTTTGACCTGGCTTCATACTGGTGCTGGGTCTCTTGATTTCCTCTACCTTGGGAACTGATATTTAAAACCACTGCTCAAATAAGTGTCTCTTCCTCAACCTTTCTCTTGTCTCTCTCTCTTTCCCTCCCCCGCGAGCTTTTCTGGATGTTTGATTTCATTCTTTCCCAGTAGAAGTGGCTGATCTTGTGTCATTAATTCCTATATTTACATGCATCATGGTTTTTCAGTGGGGTTTCTTTGGTGGTGGTTGTTTTTTGTTTCTGTTTTGTTTTGAGGGTTTTTTTGCTATTCCAAACCACGCGGCTCTCAGAGGGGTAACTGGGCTAACATTAAAGGAAGACATTGGGAGAATTAGTTTCAGACCTGGACACCAGTTGACAAACCCAACTGTTCTTGTCAATGAGGTCAAAACAACTGACCACAAGAATACCATTGGAAAGGAAAAAAAAAACACAACCTGACTGCAGTATTTATGAATTTTAAGAGTTGGGCAGATGGTCACCATGATCTTAAGTAAGAATCTCTTTGCTTTTGTCAAAGAGGATACGTGCAGCATCAGTCCTGTTGGGTGTTGCTTGGGAATGACGTGGCGAGACCCCATTTCCCCACTGGGCGCCACACTGCTCTCATGAGCGTGCAAGTCCTTGAAGCTTTGTCCAGTCTGTATCTAGTCCTCCTTTGCCTTTGCCATTGCTTATACTTGTATCGCCAGGAAACCTCATTTCATTTAGGCTTGTTATGCTTTGTCAGGTGAGTACTACACAATATGATGTGTTTGTTTCTCTGCGTTCTCTGGGGGTGCCTTGAACACAATAAAAGCTCATTGCAAGCTGATTCTGGAACAAATAGGTAGTGAAAAAAAAAAAAAAGACAGAAATGAGAGAAAGAAAACAAAAAAAGCCCAAGCAAAACAAAAGCAAATATGTTGGCTGTGTTATCAGGAGACCCCAGTATTTATATCACAGACTTCCTAACATATGATGACTCAGGCGTCAGAGTTTGATGCTGCAGTATAAAACTATTATTTTATATATTGTACAAGTAATTTATTAAATGTCTTTCTAAGGGTATATGCTGCTTTTAAGATGCACTATATTTTTGGATCTAATCCTTGTATTTTTTTTTTCCCAAGGAAGTAAAATGTGCTGCAAAGGCAAGCCACAGTGATTAGTATGCTAACTGCTACTTCTCTTTAAAAAGGAGAGTGGGAACTAGATACATAACTTCGCTAAATGGATCAACTGCTGCCAGAGAAATTATTAATGCTGATAGTGTGGTCATTAATCTGGAGTCCAACACTTCTTCAAGTCTGTATTCTAAAGAGCACTTAAATAGAAGTTAAAATGCCTAGATACATACTTAGGTTTTTTAACATGTAACTTTATTATCGCCTAAGAAATAAAACAAATCTGCATGCCGGAATCACTATAATCCTGTAATGAAATGAAATCTGATCCACTAGGAGAAAGCACGGTGAAGCGTTGCAATTCCAGAATCAACGCCACGTCCTCCACTTGTGTCTTGTAGCCCACTGGGGTGGTGACTGAGAGAGAGAGAGAGGGGTGGGTTTGCAGGACGGAAAGCCTGTAGTGAATTCTGCAGTGAGACAAAGTGAATGTTTGCCAGGCTTCCACAAGCTCGCATTTTGCTCCGCTTCATGTCCTCTACCATTGCAACGAGGAGCGCTGCTTTCACCTTTTTTTTCTGATCTGAGACGTGTTCGGAGGTGCCTCCGGGTGAATGTTGTAGCCCATGGTTGCGGCATTTCAGGAATCTCTATTTTAGGGCTGCCGAGAGGAGGTTTAGCTCAGTATGAGCAGCGGAGCTGAGGGCCTTGCATAAGGAGGGGATCTGCTAAGTGTGGAGCAGTTTATTTTTATCAGAAGTGAGGTGAAACTAAAACCATTAACATAAAGAACTTATGCTCTCTTCCCTGCTAGAAATTTTCTCAACAGATTTTGACTTCGTTTCAGTTTTGTCTCTGCCAACACAGTCCAAGTTAATTTTATATCCATATATATAGTACGTGTATGTATGTATACATACATCTATAATTCTAGTCAGAGTGTGTGTTTGTGTATTTTCCTGTTTATAATACATATATGTATATTTATAATACTCCTTGGAGTATTTCATGACTCAGGCATCGGGTCTGATGCTGTAGAATACAATATATGTGTATATGCATATGTTCAAATACCGTGTGTATATTTAAAAGATCTATTGTTGGTGGACTGTAGAATAATTATTCCCTTTACTCTCAAAATTTTAATGGCATTACTAATGGCAAAGACTAAGTGTACAGTATTTTCCTACACTCCACCAAGATAGGTATTATTTATATTGAAGTCAAATAATGATATGCATTTTAAGGTATTACATAGATAACGTTGCCATTTTTGCAAATAAGATCGCTTTTTGGCAGGCAGGAATGCTGAAAATACCTTTTTATAAGGTCACTACCCCAACCAAGCGACTGCTAAAAAGCCAGTTAGACAACTCCTGTTCTTGTACGAATTTTAGTGACTGTGAGCAGAGCCCTTTCCGTAGGCGAAAGTCGCTGCGTGGTTGATGCAGTGCCACTGTTGTCCCTTTTGGCTAATTAAGGGCAGGCAGAAAGAAGCTAGCATCCTAAAATAGAAATGGCAACTGGCAGTGTTTGATTTCATTGATCGCTTAGAAGCAGAGACAGTCCCAGGCGACGAACCCAAATGACCCCTCCGTTTCGGAGGGAGCCGAGCGGGAGCTGGAATCGCCGGCTGGGCTTGTGGCTGCAGCCGGAGGAGCCCACCCTCCGGGACGTGGGCAGAGGAGGGAGCAGCTGCCCCGCGCCGGGGGCTGCGGCTGGCGTCCCCCGCCCGGGCCGGCGGTACCCTGCATTTGTGGTGCACCCGAAAGAAACGTGTGTGGTTTCTATCGCCTTCTCGCTGCTAGGTTCGCTCTGCCTGAAGCTGTCTGGATCCCTCAGGCCGGCAGGAACGATACTAAACACTCTGGTGATGCTCGATGCCTGGCTGTTTACTCGTAGTTCCAAGCATCGCCTTTGATTTCAAGGGTGGGGATGCCCCGAGAGTTTGTTCCAGAACCAGTTGGTTACAAGTGCACCTCTTATATATGCCTTACAAACTTCAGAGGCCATATACAAAACAGGGTTTTATCAGTGTATGCAAGGGGGTGCAACCCCTCTTCTCTTCCTCCCCAGGTCAAACAGTATGGACAGTTTTCACACATATCTACCTGTATAACCCTCTGTACCTCTCATAACTGGTCAATGACTGTAACAGGTTACATCAGGTGTTTTTTCTACATACTTTTTACACAAATTCTATGCGATTAATGTAACTTAATTCAATGCATCATTTTATTGTACTAGTTCTTAAGCTTGTCTTTTATTTTTTTTCTAGGTGACTGTGGTTTCTTGTGATTTTTATTGTATAAATAAATGAGGTGGCTGTTGATGCTTACTCTCTGTTACTAAGAATTTTTACCTTTTTGGAAGAAAGCATTGCTATGAACTAATGAATTTAAAACATCATTTACTCATTGTAAATACAGTATTGTGCAAAAAACAAAAATGAAAAAAAAACCCACCTGACCCTTTTCATTCATTTGAATTGCTAGTGTTAACTGAATTTTGTCTAGACACCATTTCTGTTGATGAAATAAAGACATATCATTATGTATTGTAAATCAACTCATCTTGACTCTGAAATTTATGTTGCAATTCTCGGTTAACACATGGGTTTTAGGTGAGGTTCGGGAGAGTAGGTTGGATGTGCCTGATACTGCCCAGTGAATCTCTGGACTGATGAAGAGATGTCCACTCACGTGGTGCCATTGCTAATTGACTAGTTGTCTTTGATCCAGGGATCCAGTTAGCTTTGATCTGCTGCAGGAACAGCTGAGGGTATTTCGTTGCAGAGGTGAAGTAAGTTGTTTGGGAAGATCAAATAAGCTGTATCTATACCCATTCCGCTAGTGCTTGACTTAAGGCAGTTCTGCTAAGTCTTTGTTTTGGTCTTCTGAAGTGTCAGTGTATGTGTGTTGGAGGCAAGGAGAGAAGTTGGGGTTCGTTTTCCCTTTACAGAAAACTTGAGAGAAACTGAAAGATGTTTCTGTAGAAACAAAAAAATAGCTGAAAATCTCTGTGTATTACCCAAATACAGCAGTGTTCCTTTCTGAAACAGGAACTTGTGCCATGGACCACTCGCATCACTTGGATGCTATTCCCACATGCAGGGTGTGGGGTCTGGCAGGGGTGTTCGCTCTCTGGGACTCCCAAAGGGGTGGCAGCTACCTCCTTCCTTGAGTTGGATGCAACCTGAGACCCTGCTCAACAGCTTGACAGGAGGAGGCGTGGGAAGGGGGGAGTGGTATGGCAATTTTTCAATCCTAAAATTTTCATGGAAGAAAATCAAACCTGTTACTTTCCAAAGTTCCCCATTTTTCTGAATCCTTCTGTTGAACATATATGAAGAAAGCTTCCCACCCACTCAAATCTGTCAGAAAATGTAGCATCCACTGCAGCTCCACATAGCCTGGCAGTAGAGACTGTACCTCAGCTGTGCTTCTCCATCCCTCATCAGTTGTTGCTGGCACTTAATGGCCACCATCCTAAGTATTTCCTTTTTTTGCCTTAAAATACTAAACAAATGCACAGGTAAACTGTCAATGAGTTCGTAGTGAGGCAGAATATGGATGTAAATGATGTGCACTGGAACAAAACCACTGTAATCTCAAGTAATCCTTATGCTTGATTTTCTTTTCCTGCTGCCCTGTCTCCTTCTAGCCTTGCCTTAGAGTTGTCAAGTCCTAGAGGATTTTTATGCTTGGGGAAGCTGGCGTAGCAAACGAGCTTCTTCCCAGCATCGCTTGCCGTTAAGGTGATAGCAAATGCAAGCTATGGTAAGATTGACAAATAAAAGCAGCTAAAAGCATGTGACCAAAAACAGGGTCAGGGGCAGTCAGAGGAAGGTTCTTTATTTTCCCAATACAGAAGTGGAAGGACTGCTCTCCTGGGCCACATACAACCCAGAAATCCAACCCTCCAGAGCAAGTCTGTCCTAGCAAACTGAAAATGAGCTCTTTTCGTCTTTGCTTGTCCTTCAATTCCTCTATATGAAATAATGAGACAGTGAAGGGAATAAGATTTTCATGACCCTGAGGTGATACTTTGCAGATCTTCCTGAACAGCGAACTAAAGAAAAGCACAGATGTTTTGCGCTTATAATAAATTGCCCGATTTTACTTAGTTTCAAGTCTGAAGCCAAAAGTATTAGCTACAAGGGGGCTACATTAGCATGGAGAGTCTCTATCAGAGCTTGAGGACCGCATTAGCACAGACAGAAGAGCAGCAGCGTATTCTTCAGCTGTTTTTTTTCTCTCTCTTAAATTCTCCATCCCTTCAGATTCCTCGAGTATTTCTGCCATCTTTTATTAATTGGCTGCTGAAGCCTGGGGAGATAGAGGCCACGTAGCCCTCCAGGTTATTTTCAAATCAAACGAACCCTTTCTTGTAGGTGCCTTGGGTCTTCCACTACCTTGAAGGTCTGTGGATCAGGTTGGTTTCTGATATGCACACTACTAGCATGCACAACAAGTTGTACATCCCAAAATGTTCTCCCAAAGACACAAGGCTATTTCTGCAGTGGCAGCACACACTGACCAGATCCGGCTTACCCTACGTGAGAAAAATCTTGAGTCGTGGAGCGAGCTACCCATCAACACCAGCAATCAGAGTGCCGTATGGTTGGGACTGGCATAAAATGGAGGAATAAAGTGTTTGCTTTCTTCAACTGTATTATAGATTCGGCATTATAGCGGCAGGAGAGGGGGAAATAGCAACAGACAGTCTGCTTTTTATCTCTCTGCTGAAGGTGGTTTGTGCTCAATCCCTTAGTTTATTTCTCCTCCTCAGAATGTCATTACTTTTTCATGATAGATGATAGTTCTAGGAGCATGCTCTGAAAGGTAACAAGAGAAAAAAAGCAGGAAGCTGAATTGGCTTAAAGGAGAAAAAAGAAATGTTATCAGAGTAATTAACCCAGGTTCCAACACACACGTAGTTGGGAAGGTGGGGATCTGGCATTCAGCTGAGAACTTACTTACCTTGCAGGGCTTTGTTCAGTGCTGAGGGGAGGGTGGGGAGAGGGGGAACACCTTGCTTTTAAAGCAAAATAAATACATTAATCCCTGAAGTAACTTGCCTGAAATCAATGTATCCATCCTGGAGCCCTTGCTTTACATGTTAAGGGGTTTTGTGTGTTTTTTTGATTGCTTTAAAGCCGTACAAAGACGGACTCAATTAAGTGAGTTCCACTTTCTAAAATCCAGCTTAGCCGTTTGTTGCTGCACAAATCCTCAAAGGGGTTCATTAGTTGTCAGCTGCTGCTGACCCCCAAAGTTTATCTGTGTTTGTGCAACTGGTGAACTGGAGTTTGTGCAACCTCTGGGTGACCAAGTAGCTTTTGCAGGATAATTGCTACGCTGGCTGCCATCACCACGACCTTCTCCTGAGTGCTCCGGGGCAGAATCAAATACAACTACTGTGGAATTTAATTTTTTTTAAGAGGTGTTTGCATAGAAAAATTGTACAAAACCAGCACTAGTTACCAGCAGCTGTAAATGTGAATACCTTTAAGGATTCTCAAATATCCTAGAGGAACACAGAGTTTTACCATTCCCTTACCCCACCTGTAGATTTTCCTGGTGGAGCTCAGCTGTCTAAATAAATCCTCTGTGGTTATTAAGTTTGTTATTTCAATGTACAGCCACTCTTATCAAACTGTAACCAGCCTCAGGAGCGAGAGCGAGTGAGCAGCTAGTTAAATGAGTGGGTATTTATTCCTCAAGTGTTGTTGAAAGGGCGAGTAAACATGCCTTGTTCTGGAGAAAACTGCAAGCATTCAGGCTGAATAGCAGCCCTCTCTTTCATACCCTGCTCACCACGGAGTATTTTCCCACTGGGTAAAAGGCTCAAAGCCGAATGGAGCATTGAGAAGTAGAAAAAGAACTGAACACCACAGAGGGATAAAAAAGCAATGCAGTGAGTGAAACCGGACCCAGTGAATCGTAAAATTTCCCCAACTTCGGCAGAGCCAGGATTTCAGCCCCAGAGACTTTCTTTCTGCAAAGGAATAAAATCAGCAGCCCTATCTCGGTCCAATTCTGTGAGCTATCAGCTTTACCAGCTGCTTCATTATCAGCTTTATCCCCCTCCTTCACCGTGAGGAGGGGGCCTTGCTTTTAAAGATACATTGATTACTTTGTAGCCAAAAAACATAGACTTAAATAAATGACATTCTGAAAGCACAGGGCTCTCTGGAGGCGAGGGTGGGCTGACAAATAAGGAATGGATGTGACGGTGAGGAAAACTTGGCACTTCTTGAAAAAACAAAAATCTGAAGTTGAGCACCTAAAATACCTAATTCTTTCTGAAAACCTTGATCTAGTAATTTTGGTTTCCCAGGAGAGCGGTTCAGCTAAAGCATTGCTAAGAATATTATAAATCTTCTAACGACTTCCAATTTTGTTTTGTGATTCCAGGAACTTATATTGGCTTAGTGAAGAAATATGACCTTTAGATAGTCAGGTCTCCCCATCTTCTTGGTATATCCTTGGGTACTCTAGCAAGAGGACGAGCACAGTGGTTCTCTCAGTGCAGGTTTAGGCTTGGGCTGCAAATGTGATAACTTAGTTCCAAGTCATCTGAAAGATGGTGCCTTTGTGAGAAGAGTTGCCAATCTAGTGTAAATACTCCCAATCCCAGTCAACGAAATTAAAATTCATAGGTTTTAGAGGACATCTTAGGATTCTTCAGAAAACTACTATATATAGGCCAAAAAGAACCGATGCTGGACACACTCAGCATGCAGCTGGAGTCCTCTGCTTTAGAAAGGCGGGGAGAGACACAGCTAGCAAAAGACTTCAAACGCAGCTAGCAATGAAATGTCACACAGCCTCCAGCTTTTGTAGAAATGTTTGTGATCAGCTGTTGAATTGTGATGATCCTGTGACACTCTGAAGATGCAACACCAGGCTGTGGCCATGCTTAGCTGAGCTTTCTGTCATTCCGCAATTGCTCCTTTGGTTTGTAGAAAATGGCCGAGGCGACAGACTGGTTAATTGTCACGAAGGGTGACTGCGGAGGCAAAGCTCTCTCCCTCTCTAATCGTTCAAGCTCTTATTTTCATATCCCCAGACAGAAAAAGAGAGTCATTTGGTGGTCCCAATGGCTTCACACAGCCTTGCACACATCAGGCAGTGAGACAATACTCCTTAGTGCAGTGCTCCAAGAGCTAGATGACTATTATACACTGTAATTTCTGGCCCTGCCTGTTTTCAAGAAAGCAAAGATTGTATCTGTACTAACTATATACTGACCTTTGACTGCATCAGCCTATTAATTTTATCAGACTTAAAAATACTATTGTGCAAATTATTGGTGCAAATTATTCTTTTCCTCATAATATCGTGTGCAGAATCCTACTGACAGCAGCATAATTCCTACACACCTTTGTTATGTCTCTAACTCCCAATTGTCATTTCTGACTGTAGCTATGCTAAACTCAGTGCAGCTCTTTTCGCTGAGTTATGTGTGAAAAGCAGTCATTTAAGACCAGCTTGCCTGAGGGAAGCTGGCAGCCTAGAACCATGCAGAAGGTGCCCCTTTGCTCCACAGCTGTATCTCCCCTTAAATAAAAGTTAAAATGTGGTGAGATTGCAAACCTTAGGGCAGAACTATGTGTGTACCCACGATAACAGTTAGAAGATAAGATACTATTTATTCTTTAAGGTGTATCCTCAAAGTGAGCCTTGGAAATTATTAGCTAGGAGCCAGTTATCAGTGAACAAATTATTTGCTATCACTTCAAAGCATACTGACAGCGTTCCTCAGTACCATGGTTTTGTAGGCTTGCAGATATCATGTTTTCAGCTGAAATTACCCTGTCAATGTAGGGGTTTGTAACGTTATTTATCGCAGGTCTTCACTGAGTTGAGATTAGCTCACCTGTATAGTCGGTGATGCTCTTGTCATTGTGTTTAGGTGGACAGAAATCAGTTGGAAGTTACCCTCATGTCATGCAGCTGGTCCCTCCTCCTACGCTTTGCTGTGTGCTTTCTCTGATGCAATGAAGGTCCAGTTTTAGTGGTCTGTCTTCAGAACCTAATAGATCTGAAGTTTGACCAGCAGTGGCTGAAGGAAAAGGGGTTTTTTTCCCAATGGATCAGAGACTCTTGAGAAGCCTTTAAGCCTAACAGGTTTTTCAAGATTTCTGCCTCTCTCATTTTTGCTTCCCAATATGAATAATGGATAACTTTGGACAACGCAGTGGCCAACAAAATGAATAGACTATGAAGAGTGAGTGGTTTGGGTGTAAAACTAAACAGTGGGAATATAAATATTTTTTCAAGGTTTTATGTCAGAGTTGGACATGAAATGAAGAAATGGCTCTTCACCTCTACTGGTCTCAGACAAGGAAGTTTTAAATAGAATCACTGAATAGTTTGGTCTGGAAGGGACCAATTAAAGGCCGACTAGTCCTACTCCCCTGCAATGAGCAGGGACAGCTTCAACTAGGTCAGGTTGCTCAGAGCCCTGTCCAACCTGACCCTGAATGTTTCCAGGGATGGGGCGTCTACCACCTCTCTGGGCAACCTGTGCCAGAGTTTCACCGCCCTCATTCTGAAAAATTTCTTCCTTAGATCTAGTCTGAAACTACCCTCTTTCAGTTTAAAGCCGTTACCCCTTGTCCTATCACAACAGGCCCTGATGAAAACTCTGTCCCCGTACTTCTTATAAGCCCCCTTCAAGCACCGAAAGGCTGTGATAAGGCCTCCCTGGAGCCTTCTCTTCTCCAGGCTGAACAACCCCAACTCTCTCAGCCTGTCCTCACAGGAGAGGTGTTCCAGCCCTCTGATCATCTTTGTGTCCCTCCTCTGGACCCTCTCCAACAGGCCCATGTCTTTCCTGTGCTGAGGGCTCCAGAGCTGGATGCAGGACTCCAGGTGGGGTCTCACCAGAGCGGAGTAGAGGGGCAGAATCACCTCCCTCGACCTGCTGGCCACGCTGCTTTGGATGCAGCCCAGGATACGGTTGGCCTTCTGGGCTGCAAGCACACATGCCGGTTCATGTCCAGCTTTTCATCCACCAGTACCCCCAAGTCCTTTTGGGCAGGTCTGCTCTCAATCCCTTCATCCCCCAGCCTGTATTGATAGCAGGGGGTTGCCCGAACCCAGGTGCAGCACCCTGCACTTGGCCTTGTTCAACCTCATGACACTCACATGGGCCCATTCTTTGAGCTTGTCCAGGTCCTTCTGGATGGCATCCTGTCCCTCAGGCATGTCAACTGCACCACTCAGCTTGGTGTCATCTGTAAACTTGCTGAGGGTGCACTTGATCCCAGTGTCTATGTCACTGATGAAGATATTAAAGAGTACTGGTCCCAGTACTGTTCCCTGAGGGACACCACTCGTCACCGGTCTCCATCTGGACATCGAGCTGTTGAGCACTACCCTCTGGATGTGACCATCCAACCAATTCCTCATCCACCCAAGAGTCCATCCATCAAATGCATCTCTCTCCAATTTAGAGAGAAGGATGTTGTGGGGGACTGTGTGAAAGGCCTTACAGAAGGGTTTGTGAGGGTTTTGTGTGAAGGATTGAATGCATTCTCTCCTAAGGGGCCAAAGTAACATTTCCTCCAAAGAGGAGGTCCTGAGAAGAATTTCCTGTTCTTTTTGAGGGATGAAGTTCTGTACTTCCATGGAAAAAATCACTTGTATCATGACTTGGCCAACTGCTCTCCATCACCTGGTCTTCATGGTTTGATCAAGAGGGTGCAACGGATTATGAGAGGTAACTGTTACAACATTTAGTTGTCCCTAATAATAATTATTTCTCTGTTGGAGACTCAAGTTTGGTGTGGAAATGACCTCGATAATATTGCCTAAGATAATTCTCATCACTGTCTAGAAGTCAAGCATCCGTAGTTGTACTATTAGACCTGTTCGGCGCTTTCAATGCCACGACTCACAGGAGGCGGTTGACTTGTATGCAGACTCTTGTAGTGTCAGATCGATTGATTTTGTGTAGCTTTGAGATTTTCTTTCAGCCAAGAAAGCTATGGTGGTTGTGGGCCGTTGCAGTTGTCCTGCTATCTTAGCACAGAGCGTGGGTATGTGTTTGATTGGAGGTTGCTAGAATGGTTGTTGAGGTATAGAAAGTGATATTTTCAATATTGAGTTGATACTCCGCTGTCATCAAGCTAATGCAAAGAATGCTACAGCCAAATTCTGGCAGAATGGTATGGATGAGGGGAAAAAGAAAACGTTCGAACCAGTATGGAGGTAAAGATGATCATCTGGGAAAACTACCAAAGAAAATTTAAGAACGGTGTCAGTTCCACTATGGTTTTGCTCCATTTGGCTATCCAGCTTAGATTAGGAAAATCCAGGTTAGAATAGGCTGTATTTTGGCTGTTTAGAAAATGTTTGTGCATGTGCATTCATTATTACTTTAAAAAATGTCTGTCCTCTCTCTGCATTACTGTTGCAAGTCACTATTAATCAGGCAAGGCAGTAGTTAATTTTTTTGTGTGTGTGTTTCAGTTGGAATTTTTAAATACAATTCCTTTTAAGTACGTTTTTTTAATACACTCACTAATTTTTCAATGCTCTTGTCACACAGGTTAATCTAATCACACATTTTTTTCTTACCAAATCCATGCTGCTTGCCTTTGACAACCAAGACTAAATAGTGAATATAGGAATTGAGAAATATAGATCAGAAGGATATACAAGCTTTAATGCCCAGATCCAGCATTTTTATGGTGCACCAACGTATTTGTGCATTGAAATTGGTGTTTATAAAATGCCTTAGCAATCCTAGCAGTAAAGTGCATGTGGCAAAATATTGACTGAATTGCACCTTTACTTTAAAATATCGTGTGCTGTAAACAGGAAGCAACAGGTAGCATACCTACATGGGTGATATTTTAAAATGCTAGTACCAGTCCCATACATAATGATCCCCAAAGAGGATCAGTATGCCAGAAGAGTGTTACTTGCCCAAGTAATGATGTTGCTTTGCAAACTGACTACATTTCTCTGCAAGACCTCCCCTGGAAGATAGCACCATTGTCATTAAACAGTAAAAGCTGCCAGGCAGCTTCTGCATGTTCTCAACAGGGTGCTACGAAATTCTGTCTTGCTTAACACCTTTTTGCACTTCACCTTTTTAAAGAACCTTCTCATCTGAGTATCAAAAATCAGCAGATGAACAGATTGGGCTCCAGGCCCTCTTCCTATATTAGAAATGGCCAAGTGGAAAGTGATCAAATTGCATCTAAGTGACAGTTTAATATGGCTTATGCTGAATGTTTTTATACTATAACTCCATGAAAACTGGAACCCAGAAACAGTTTGTTGATGAGCAATCTGCAAGATCTGCGAGAGTATCTTCTGCTTCTTAACACAAAAGATTGATTTTTTTGTTTGGTTTTGGTTTCACATTTTGTTTCTAGGAAAAGTATTTATTTTTTAGGAAGGGTGAGAACAGATTGAACAGAATTGATAACTTTGAGTATTGTGTGAAGTAATCTTCTCTTTATTACATGCCCTATAAAAAGATATTTAAGGGCTTGCTCCTGCAGGCATTTTTAAAGGAGTTTTTTTGTTCTCAGAGGACAAATCCCGTGATCCAGGGCAATCGGAATTCAAATTACTTTTAAAAAAGCCTCTTTGGTTCTTGAATGCAAGCACCATATCTTATCAACACTGACTGTAAGCAAACTTAGAGTGTGTGGCCAAAGAATAGGAACAGCTGCTGAAAATGCAGTGCTGCAGTCATTGGCTCTGGCACTGTGATTTTTTGCTGGTTTATATGTAGGTCTGTTTTGATTTATTCATTGAGCAACTATTCAGCTCGGTGGTCGTCCCTGGGAGAAACCCCTTGAAGCTGAGAGAAGTTGAGCCGTTGAAGTCAACACACTCGAGGCTTCTCTCTCTTACAGCCTCAGGCAGGCCGGGGCTGAACAAGTTTCTCCTGGGACAGACCTCGCCGAGTCGATTGGGATGGTGTAGTGAGTATAAACAACCTGAGATTCGGTGACCCCCTCCCCGCCGCGGGCTGCCCCGGGGGCCGCGGGGAGCTACTTGCCATCGACACGCGGCGTCCCATGGCGGCGGCCGGCGGCGGGCTGCTGGGCGGGCTGCCCTCTTCGCGGCGCTTCCTCTCCGAGTCGGAGCCGGAGCCAGGGCCGGGGCCGGAGCCGCTGCGGGAGGCGGTGCTCTCGCTGTCGCTGCCCGCCCGGCTCCCGGTGAGGACGCGGGAGAGGAAGCTGGACTTGCGAGTGGCCGGGCAGTGTCCGCTGTCCGGGGAGTCGCCGAGCTCCTCTTCCAGGTCGCGGCGGATGCTCAGCCGGCTGTGCTTGCGGGGCGCCCGGCGGGACGCCCCCGCCGCCGCCCCGGTGCCGCCGCCCGCCGCGGCCCGCGGCGCCTCCTCGCTGCTGGAGGAGGGGGCCGGCCGCTGTCCGCGGTGCTGACCCGCGCCGTGCCGGCGGCGGGCCGGGGGCGGGGCGGCGTGGAGCTCTCCGCGGTGCTGGCGGCCCGGCGGCCCCGCCGCGGCGGGAGCGGGAGCGGCGGCGGGAGCGTGGGGCGGCGGCGGCGGCGGCGGCGGGGCGGCGGCGGGGCGCGGCGGAGAGGCGTCGCCGAGCGGGCAGGCCGGCGGCACGACGGAGCTCTTCTTGGAGTTGTAGAGGCTGGTCTCCTCCTCGGCGGGGCCCGCCGGCCGCCGCGGCCGCCCGTAGAGGCTCTTCTGGATCTTCTTGAGGCCCAGGTGAGCGATTTCTAGGATGTTGAGGAACAGGGAGACCGCGGCGATGCTGTTCATGAAAACCATAAAGATGGTCTTCTCTGTGGGTCGGGACACAAAACAATCCACCGTGTTAGGGCAAGGGGGCCGAGTGCATTTGTAAAGGGGGGACATGTGAAACCCATATAAAAGATACTGACCTATCATAAAGCCCACTTCAACCACCGACCGGGTCAGGATATGTAGGACATAGGTGCGCAGCAGGGACCCTCTCAGGGGTGCCTTATTCACTTTCTTCTGTTCTTCCAGCTTACGCAGTTCTCTCTCCACTCTCCTGTGTTCCTCGGGTATGGGCTCCAGATCTTCTAGCTGAGCCCGCAGGTGGGCTTTCCTCTTCTGTCGCTCTTTTTCGAGAGCCCTTAACCTATAGAGTGCATGGCCCATGTAGACTAGAGATGGAGAAGAGACAAATATAATCTGCAATACCCAGTATCTGATCAAAGAGATGGGGAAGGCTTTGTCATAACAGATATTGCTGCAGCCGGGTTGCTCTGTGTTGCAGATGAACTCAGACTGCTCATCATCCCAGACATCTTCAGCGGCCACTCCCAGCACCAGCATCCGGAATATGAACAGGATTGTGAGCCAGATTTTGCCAACTATGGTGGAGTGGATGTGCACTTCTTCAAGGATGCTGCCCAAAAGGTTCCAGTCCCCCATGGTCAGAAGTTCATATCTGAAAGAGAAAAAAAGGATGTTATTTTAATACAATACTGGATTTCTTTTGGAAATGGCCTTTTTATTATTTTTTTTAAGCATCTTTCATATACATTATTGTGATAGCAGGAGAGCTCTTAGAAGTTCATCGTTATTTTCTACTTAATGGGTCTATAAATGAAGGCAGACTTTATGATTACTGGTAAAAGATGCAAATGTGAGATCATTTTAAGCTTAAGAGAGATTGATTTCAGCTGTAAGCCACAATATGTCTTAACTGCCTACAGTTTTACCCTATTTTCTTCCCACTAGGAAAGAAGACTTTTTCTTCACTTTGCAAATCCTTTGCCAAGTATAGTTTAATTCTACACCCACTCCATTCCACTGTCTGTGGCTGTGCCATAGTTTTGGGTGAAAAACAACTAAAATAATATATAATGCTCATGGCTTTCATTTGTTTGATAAAGTCTTGAGATATATCCTATAACTGTGACAGAAAAATGTTTCATTTTGTACACCAAGATAATAGTGCCATTATTAGTGCCATCCATTCAATATTTTCCCAAGTTTCTCCCATCGAGCACATTTGTATTTGTAAAAATACAAATACAGAGCTAATTTACACATAGCTGTGCATGTATAAATAGTCTCAGTTCTAGGATAATGTTAATAAACTAAGAGTGCTTACTAAGATTAATATCTTTAATTTTATGCATTTAAAGTCTTACTGAATCACCAAGACTTTGTCTTAATTATAAATTTCAACATATGAGATAAATAAAACAGAGAATATGTAATGGAGTGATGTGGAGGTTTTTAGCTGTGAGTGTGAGATGATCTTTTTAACTACCTCTTTCCCAGAAGCTCTTTGATTCACCAGCAAACTGATCTACGTTCTGCTGCCAGATGCTTGATTTCCAAGCTGTTTCTCTGGAAACTATTCAGCAGCTCCAGGTAATGTGCAGAATTTAAATGTAAGGTATTTGTCTGTTTATTTGTGAATGCACCGCACATTCAGTGCTGTATCCCTGGAATTCTTTCTGCTAAGTAGTAATAAAATATTGAAAGCAACTGCGATCATATCTACCTTAGATAGATACTTAAATTTTTA
The DNA here is from genome assembly GCF_964289735.1 of Phaethon aethereus. NCBI lineage: Eukaryota > Metazoa > Chordata > Aves > Phaethontiformes > Phaethontidae > Phaethon > Phaethon aethereus. The sequence goes on along the minus strand of NC_138576.1, from coordinate 42,582,545 downwards.
TGCTACTGCACTTGCAAAACTTCACAAATTCCACTAAACCACAACCTTTAATAAAGTGTGTTTTCTAAGCTTTTTAAGAGTGGCTGGTTGCAGAACCCAAAATCTTACACAATTTTAACTGATAGCACAGCTGGGTGATGTCACCATTACCAATATGGCTTGATTATAGTTTATGATATGATCAATCCTGCTTGGAGGCTATATTTATCCACCTGGCTAGTGAAGATTTTCAATTGTAACCAACAGTGCAGTCATTCTCTGCATAGGCATCCTACAGTCTTTATTATTTTATTTCTGGGATTTGTTTTTTTTCTCTGACAATTTGAGTTTTCACAATGAACCTCCCTTTTGACACAGGGAACTGCTTGAGGAAACCTAGCTAGTCAAGCAGTTTCTTAGGTGCTGTGATGCACCTGGAATATCTTCTTTCCCCACTCCTTCCCTCCCGTGTATGTCATCAAAATGAGATACATGAAAAAAAAGTCAACAAAAAATATTGTAGTCCATTTTCCTCATCTTTAAAGAGCAATGTCATATCTTTCTTCAGACTTCATATGGATTTTATTCAGAGGAGATATCTTCATAGGCTGGGTGGGTGTTAAGGTGTTCATATGCTGAAAATGTTTACTAGAACATGTTACATCTCAAGCTAACACCGTTGAACCTGTTTTTCAGAGCTTGGAAGAGCATATACAGAAGAGTTCACCTTCAGTAAAGTGAGTAGTAGAGGATTACACAGAGAAAGCCCCCAAACCTGGAGTACTCAGGAGGCCAAGTACGAGTGGGTGACACTTACTGATTGCTCTTTACTGCTTCCCCTGAAAGGAGACTGAATGATGGCAACACAACAGTTAAGCAAAGGAGTTTAGGGTACATTTGCTGCCTTGCAAATGGCTGGTCCCTCACTGAAATTGATAAACTCTGCAAAAAAACACCCCAAGTGAGATGCTAAAATGTAAATGCAGGAATAAAAGGGAAAGGAGACATGTTTTAATCCCAAAGATGAAAAGCTAGCATTCCTCTAGCAGTAGGAATTGTCATTGCCTGTTTTGGAACAAAAAGTGAATATAGCCATTCAGGGTAAGAGAGGAAGAGGAGTATAAACATAACACTTGGGCTCTATAGATGTGTTTGTTTCTTAAGTTGCTTCTACCAGTATTTAAACAGCTTTATCCTCATCTTTCCTTTATAACGGCAGACAGGGAAGAGTAATTATAGGAGTGGTCTAATTCCACTCCCTAAGTGAGCTTATTATACCAAGACACTTTCCCTCAAATCTGCACTGGTAGAGCTGCAGTATGAATATTGATATGGTAAACGTTGTGTATAAAGCAAAGAAGTTAGTCTAGAGCCATGAAAGCCAGAGTTTCTAAGAAATCAGCCAAAACTACTTTGCAACCTTGTCATAGCAATGTGCTTCCAATTTTTCCATCTTTCCCTTCCCTGGTCTTATTTGAGCTCTGTGTAACAGCATATTTTAGTTTACTGTAAGAATGTAACCTCAAATATCAATGATATCATTATTTCCAGTCTACTAGCGTACTAGAAATTCTAGTATTCCAGTATACTAGCTTAGAATACTAGAAATATACCATTTTAGTATAGATTGTACATTCCTAAGACACTTCCCATTATGCCATCTGACTTCCTCCGTGTCTGTCCAAATATTTTTATATGGTTATTTCAAACAATAAAAATTCATGCACTTAATCAGTTAGAACCAGATGGAAATCCACCATTTCTCTTGGAGGAAGTTTCTTGATTTCTTGTTTTTGTTACTTCTTTAAAGTTCAGTTGATCATTTGCCACTATTCAAATCACTCCTATATTAAATTTATGCCAAGTTTTCATCAGCTGTGATTTGAAAAAGCAGAGTTAAATCTTAAATTTCTTAAAAAAAAAAAAGTTAAATGCTCAGATGCAAATACTCCTGGGTTTAATTCGCATTGCTCCGAGTCTGACAGGGACCTGCCTGCTCCACACTGCTCTAGGAAGAATTATTTTTCTGCTGCTTACCTTAGAAGAAAGCTCTTGGTTAGTCTATCCTAGAGCATTGCAGAAGGAGCACGCAGCGCTGCCGATTGCTATAGCTCAGAAACCTTCCTTTGGCAGCGCTAGGACATCTGTTTTTTTTTTTCCAAGAGCCAAAGCATAGACGCGGTATGCTGAGCGGACTTCTCGGTTCTTTGTAGCTGGGTGCCAAGATCACTCAGTCTAAACTATCCATGCACGGTTTAAAAATCATCAGATGATAGGATGGTGCCTCTAGCCAAAATTATCATGCAATTATTTTAGTCAGCGGCATCTAACAAAGCCATTCCCTCGAGGCTTGGTCTGTACCACAATAGTCAGCAACATCCCTATGCCTTGTTTTTGTTGGTTCTTCAAACTTATACGACCACCCAGCTCCCAAATGAAATTTTATTTTGTAAAATGGCTAAATAGGCACCCTTTACAATATGATAGATTCTTACATTTTCTTTACATTCCATTAGTTTCGCTCTGAATCAATGCCCAAGGATCGATCGGTCATGTCCGATTTCATACTCTGCTGCCTGGTGAGTTAATTTAGGATGTGTTAGACTGAGTCTTTGAAAATGGAGGCCACAGGAACCGAGACTCAAGTCTTCACTTAGAAACACAGGCTTTTGGCACGGTAACCCTTCTTCAGCTGGGTTAAAGAGCCACCCCCAAGCTCATTCAGAATTGCTATCTGTGAGAGACAAGTTTTAAAAAAGGAAGGTCAGTTGCCAAAATGGGATTTTGTGAGAAATCAGGGCCACCTAGATGAGACTCTGATATGAAGAGCTTTGGGTGACTAGTCCTGCCCAGGCCTAAATTTTATGAAAATCCCAAATACCCATTTTTTTTCTCTCTTGCTCTGGAACTTCTGGCCCTTTTCTTCCATCCTACAAAGGTACATAACTGATCCACTTCAGCCTCTTCCTAAAGGTACTCCCACTAACCAGTGGCCAGTTCTCAAAAGACACTAGCCCCAGCTCTTCTTTGGGATTATCCCAGATTTATGTACCAGTGCATCCCTCTCTCCCACACAAGCTGTGCTCACCTCCCTGAAAGTCCTGTTTAAATACGTCTTCAGAGCCTTGTCCCTGCAGCAGATGAGGTGGCTACAGCATCTTTTCCTCTAGCCTCAGTCTAATGCAGCAGATGTATGGTTAATGCATACGTTACAAATGCTTTAGGGGCAGTAGTGCTACAATTTCTACTCCTGAGGGACGTGTTAATATTCATCCAAACCACCCAGACCTCCGTGGGCCTTTCTCATCCATATGCTTGTGCTCTCAGGCTCACTCTCAAGCCCATGTACTTTCATGTACCTGTCATTGGCATTTTATTTTCATGTCTCTTCTTTCCAAATTCAGTCACAAAGTCCCTAAGGCTTTGTCTTGCTGCTTCAGCTGTCTTGGGGCTTCAACTCTGGCCTGGGTGCCCGGTGCTCCCTCACCAGAAGGCGGTGTTGACCCAACACCTCCAGTGGCTTCCACAACTGCCGGGTGTTTCTCAGGAGCACCCTCTTCAGCTCTGCTCACTGTGAAAACTTGAGAACTGGGCAAGAGCAGCAGCACCTGCAATGTATTCAACTCGTCAGAGAACACGCTTTATTGCTCACTGCAGAAGCAGCTTGCTCTTGGTCCAGCTCATTTCTGTCCCACCTCTTCTCCCCTGCAGCAGGTCACACCACCAGAACCACAGGCTGCCTACCACACTGCCCTCAGAGTAACCTGGCTTAAGGTTTTGGTTTTCTTGGGGGGCAGGGGAGGTGACGGTAGGCTGCTTAGGGACAATTTGCCGTGTTTCTGCTTTAGCAGCAGAATAATTGGCATTGTGAAAGGACTGCTCATGCAAGCTTGTTAATGGACTGTAGAATTAACTGTATGTGGAAGGGAAGCAGGGCTGGGGCACAAGGGTGGTGGGAGGAATTGGAACAAAGAACAGGAATGTGGTGTAGTCTTTGGCATTTGGAGATAAGCAAGAATCTGTGGTGGCTGAGGAAACATCCTTGCTATAAGCATCTGCCATAGGTGAAATCAGCTTACAGTGTGAATGCTACCAGGCAGCAGATGACTCTGTGTGTGTGTGCATGTGCGAAGGTCTGAAATTGAACTTCCGAACTTGTGCACAAGCACATTTGCTAGCTGCAACTAGTACAGACTGGTTGTAAATAGTGATAACGCCTGGAAGTAGGCAAAAGTGGCATGTCTGAATCCTCCAGGAGATGTAAGACAGAACTGCCACCAAGGAGAATGATCACACCTCATGCTTCTGCACTTAGACTATTTAAATTGGAAAAACTAAGAGTGGTGGAAAGAAGATTTGCCAAAAAGATGGGTTTTGGAAAGAAGGGTGCCTGGAAAGAAGCTGAAGATCATGGCTGGAGGAAAGATCCTGTAAGTGGGGCGGAACATCCTGGAGAACAGAGATGGGTGGTTACAATGCCAGGAGATGCCCAGGGACCGTGGTGAGTGACACCTGAAATGGTTAACTGTGAGCAGCAGGACAAGCACAACTTTGTGCCTGACCTTCCCAGACCAGCAGCAGCCTCCCTGTCGGGAAGTGGAGGTCAAGGGAGCACAGTGCTGGGGCAAGAGCGTGAGACAACCAAGCAGGGTAGAAGCTCTAATCTTGTTGGCTCTTCAATAAACCCCAGTGCCCTTATCCAGTATGTGATCTTTATTCTGTCCTGCCCATGGCGGCACCTAAATCACAAGTGGCAGCTATTACAAAATAAGTTCTCAAAATACACCTTAAAATACTAGATCCAGATACACCTTCTATACCATTACAGCTTTTGATATTCTCATGTCAGCGGTTTGAAAACCTGAGAAGGATGTATGTGGGAACTAATTGTAATCTTGTAACACAGACAGTAGCGTTTCCTTGTACTAGTATATTACTGTTCTGACACTCAAAACAGATAACATTACAGGGTCAAAACCACTACAAAGAGCACATGCTTTCTGCCCTCTCACTGAATCCATCACAAAACTCTGAAGCCGATGCATGTGGAAACAGTGAGCTGCAGCTGAAGAAATTCAGGTACAGGCATACTGAAATGCCAGGATGAGACTGCAGAATTTCACTGCCTTTAGCCAAAACCACTCCATATACAGTGTAACCTGACTGGCTAGAAACCCCTTGGTTTATTAAAAAAAGTCACCTCACTTGAACTTGCAGATTTTTCCATTTTACTACAGACAAACATTACCAGTACTAGACTTGCTCCTTCTGGGGCAAGGTACCTTTGACAGGAAGATGAAGGCTACCTGAGCTTTACAATATGAAATAAAACAGGCCAGGAATGTCTTGGCAGCTCTCGGCACTGGCACAGCTATACCCTTGGATGCCCACAACCGAACTGTACACTGAGACCTGCCCCTGCTCTGCACTGCTGTCTAAACTATGTCAAGGATAGCTGCACAGTTTTGGACTGGGCTAATTATCAAAGACCACACTAATTAATAATACAGACAACTATGTTCCAGTTTGCAGATTCAAACCATGGGCCTCTAGTTTAACAAGAGCTGGGAAACTTCTTTTCCGTTAAAGTAAAGTACTTCTCTTTATTTTATTCCCTATATTACCTCTTGTGACTCAGATGGGTTTGCTTTTGGTGGCACAGCACAGTACTTTCAAACTCTGATGGGAGAGGATGTGCCAGCCACCACTGAAATGTTATCCTTCTTTCCTATCAAAGCCAATTTTGCTCCCGAAATGCCTCTTCATTGATTTCATAGATTCTTCTAAGAAATCCTTAAACCTGCTTCTTGGCATGTTTTATTACTGCTGCCTCCCTTCAGGAAGACAGATTGCTAAAGATTATTCTGCAGCTGATTTTAGAGTGAAGACAACTGGAGGAAAGATTTAATGGAAATAGCTATGGGTTGCTGTATTGTCACTTAAGAGAAATGCCTTTAGTCCAGTCAACTTTTGTATGTAGACAGTTAGCTGGCAACAGACTATGCCTTAGAAAGCATCCCTTGAAATTCAATAGCTGCTGCTCTATGATTTCACTATTACGTGCATCTCCATAAACCCTGCTCTCTGAATTTCCACTTTGGAAAATTTTCCAATACTCATGTCCATTAAGATTTTTTAAATTCAATACTGTAAAAATATGTGTGTGGGCTAGAAGCAGACCTATTCTTCAACAGCAAACTGGAGTAAGACTCTCAAAGGGCTGCCAGCTACACCCTTCCAAAGAAAAGCCTTGCATACAAAAAGGTCTTTCTCCTTTGTGCTGTTCTACTCAACACTAACCCAATGTTTCTAGAAAAAAAGAGTAAAGTTGTAGGTTCTGCTTCCTAAGTGGTTTAAAGGTTTTATGTAGTTTGTGAAATTGTTCCACTTCTGATCCAGTCATGTCCACTAAGAAATAAGCAGTATGTATTCGGAGCAGTAATTGCAAAGCTGATTACTTCCATGTTTATTGGCCAGAACATCAACATAGATACTCATTTGTACAAACTAACAGAAGTCAACTTTACGTGTTGCTTCACAGCATTTGTAGTTGTCAAGCCATTAGCCAACAGTTCTAGAAAAATGTTTTCATTTACCTGAGGTTTCACAAATAAGACTGTAAATTTACATACAGTACATTTTGCATATATGTATCAAAATTCCTGTTGGAGAAATAAATTACAAACAATGGTACAAAACCACTCCAAGCCAACCTTTGTTCAACAAGAACATATGTGTGTGAATTTTACAGTTTTATTTTTTGCATTACTCTTACAGTAAGCAAACTGTTTAGTTTATACAAAATAAACCTGGAGTTTTATATAGTTAAAAAATCATCTTTGGCTAAACAAAGCTCTATTTTTATACATATATTTATATATATATATACACACATCAGATATTTTACATGACCATGTAGGAACCTGTACACATACTTACAATAGACAGAACATTAAAAAAAGTTTCATAATTTACAAAAACAGGAATCCAAGTCAGAACCAAAACAGTCAAACCCCACGCCCCATCACCTGTACAGATACGAAAGTAAACACAGACGAGAAATAACCAACTTTGTAATAAAATACTGCCTGTTTTTTAGAGACAGAGAGGAAGCACTTAAGTGGAGAGACATTACTTACCTCAGTGCCTTCAGTACTGTGCACATTTTGATCTCTAAGGATATGGTTAAAAAAATACTCTTTAGCAGAGTCCGATTTCTCCACAAACATGAACGCTACTCTGCAAACTGACTCTTCCAAGAACAGATTCAGTTCGATTTAAATCTCCAATAAGTAAACAATTCTCACAAATGTTTGTTAAGAACAAGCATAGGTAGGTATACCGACCCCCCACTGAAATCACCAGGTGCTGCCCGCATAGGGTGGAAGGTGACACCTGATCATCAAAAGCGAATGTTTCAGAAGCAAGCACGTAAGATGGAAGACTGCCAGAACTGACATCGTCACCTACTCAAGTCACTCCTCCTAGCAGTTTCCAGAGCACTGCTCAAAATGAGGACAACATGCTGTGTGGCAGCATGACAACCTATTCCATAGGTCACATTTGCAATACTCCGAAGGTGTCAGCGGCAATGTCACTGACAAATTAGCTGATGGTTTATCAGAATGAGAAGCCTGTCCCATTAGTTAGAGAGGGAGCAAAAAACCATTATGCTGAAACTGAAGCAGCTGTCATTGGATTGTGACAAAAAGCTGATTTAATCCAAGTTGAAAGGCAATGCACTTAGGTGAGGCTGTTAAATGAAGTCTTAACTAAAATCAGCAGATGTTCTGACTGAATAAAGACTACAGCAATTCCAATCCTCAAATATAAATGAATTCAGAATACAAAAACCTGTGCAACTTCCAGGAATGCTTCTTTGGAGGGGAGGAAAAAAACGTTTTTTAGAAATTTGGGATAAAGCAGCAATATATACAAGGTATGTGTGTGTACACATATATATACACATATCTATCTATCTATATGTATACATACACACACTTCTAGCATGTACCAGTAAAATTAGAAGCAGTTATAGGAGTTCTTTAAAATACAACATAATGAATTTCTAATGTACTAAACAATTTGTAAAGATAGATACAATTGCTGTCAAAACATGCCAAGTCAACAAGCTTTTGAAACTGCTTGTTTTTACAGAAAAGTTTTTCTCCCAGTTAGTAAGTATAAAGTCACATTTATAAATCTGCAAAGGTCTAAATTAATTTTAAAATGAAAATCACTTGCCAATTTTTATTTTTATTTTTTAACAAAACAGAATGTTCATTATGTTGAAGACCTAATTTAAGTACCTTTCCCAGATACAATTTGGAGCAGGGAAAAAAAAAATCCAATACATTTTTCATGGGGAAAAAAGCTCCCAACTATTCAAAATTCAATACTAAGTCATTTTAAATATCATCAGAAATGCAAAACATTTTTAACTGCAAGATAGTTCTTTGTGAATGAATACTCATTACAGCATTTCACAATTTAAAAGAAACTGAAAAACTGGTCACTGCATTAATGATTGGCTTCACTCTCTCACAGGGGTTGGGACTCGTTTCATTTGACTTCAAAAATCAGAAAGTTAAGGGTCTAATCTAAGGCAATTGTCTAGTCTTTCTCCATTGTCAAGATGACAGATGGGCACCTTCAAAGAGAAATTCATTCATCTCTGTTGAACACTGGAGTCATTAAGAACTGGCTTCGATAATGTGCCTGAAGTTGAAGACAAACCCTAAACTCAGTGCCAGTTTCTCTCTTTGAAACTCACCATGAGCCAATGACAAAGAAGCAAGAACCACCTAATTCCTTACCATCAGAATCCAGTTACTAGATAGCAACTTTTGGAATCATTGCTATCATTGCCCGTCCTTATTTTAAAAGAAAAAGGCCTAACCTAAAAGACGTTTTAAGGTAACCAAGATGGCATACCTGCCATTTTCCACGATTATCTATCAACTGGATTCCAAGGCACTCTTACTTTTTAAAATGCTAGTTCAACATCACCATATGCAGTACTTCTGAGAAGTTAAGCAAGAGACACCATTTTCTCTTGACTGCACGCCCTTGTCCTTGCTTATAGAATGCATTTAACCAACAGATGTCCCTCCCTTGAAATGATACTGCTCCATTTGTACGTGCCCATTCTTTCCCAGCCGGTTTGTCAAGTTCCCTCTGCATTACTCTGATAAAGCACTTCAGAGGAAACATGGACAGAGGAGTAAATAATTAAGAGTCCACCAAATTTACCAAACTTAGTATTCTGACTTGGATACCTCACACTCATCTCATCAAATGAATGCAGTGCTTGTGTTCCATCATTGCTGGTAACAGCTAAGCCCTGTAACCCTGAAGCGACTTGGTGGTTAAGTTTACTTGCACTTGGATTTCTTGAACAGCTTCATTAATTGCTTGAATCTTTCTGAAACCTAATGGAGGACAAAAAAAAGACATATCATTAAGGCTCCAGATTTCCATACCTACCAAGACAGACTGATCTGACAGCATAAAGTTTTTAAAAAAGGACCACTATTTTGTCTGTTATTTGCTTCCAATTTTAGTGGTAGAAATTTAGGAGCACCATTAACAGGTTAATTGGATGTAGGAAGTCTTCCTATACCTTTGACATCTGAAATAGCCTCTGGGTTAATTACAGAGAGCAAGAGCCCACTACTGGTTTAACACAGGCTTCCTTACAAGGACGGAAAAACATGAAGGCTTCAAAGTCAATTAGACTTGAATTTTGCCAGGTATAACTGTGAGTAGGATTCAAATGTAAGGATGAAGGCTTATTTTGTACTCCACAAAAAGCACAGTTTATTGGTTATTTTCTACCCTCTTGTACAACTATTGCTTCAGGTATTTAAGGCTCGTCATACAGTAATCTGCCTACTAGAGATTTTTGCAGATGAGTGTCAAACATCTTTTCGATGAGCATAGCTACAGCTTACATAGCAACCTCATTAAATTGTAAGTTAGTATTTCTTACTGCTATATGGATATTGCTAAAGCATCCACCAAATAGCTAACTGGGAAGAGCGGCATAAATGCACAGATAACACTGTTTTATCCAACCATCCACCCACAAAGACTCTGTAATGATACAACACAACATCCTAAAAGCCAAATCCCGAGCACGCAGGACTTTCTAACTTAGTGAAATGGGTGTTTCTCCCTTTTTACATTTGCAGGATAGAGATTAAGATAGTAATTCAAGACAAGTACAAAGTTATACGGAAACCTCTGGAAATATTCTACAACAATTTGACAACTGTATCTTTTGAAGATTCTTTAATTAAAAAGCGAAAGAAAGAAGGAAACATTTTAATGAAAAATGTCCTTTCTGCAAAATACTTGTGGTTTTTTTTTTTCCAGCTCCAATTTAAAACCTTTTCTAATTTATTAAATGTGTGCAAAGGCTTTGGGCTTCTCCAAATGGCCTTTCTTTATCTAAGTGTTGATTCAACAATAGAAACAATCCTGTTGCCCCTGGCTTATGAATAGACACAGCAGTTTCAAGGTAGCAATCAAGCAGGTACTAAAGAATCCCTGGACCATAATATCCCTCAAATGTGTATTTTTTTTTAAAAGTAACAACTAGGAGAATCTAGGATTCTTTTTTCAAGAACCCCTCAACAAAAGACATAAGGAAAAAACAACTCCAAATTAGCAGATCTCCAAAGGTTTTTGTTCAACTGCAATCCTAAATGTAGCAATATAGTTGTTATCAACTATAAGAATGATAGCACCTACCTGATTTGGGCTTTTGTTCAGCCTAGCAGCTAAGGAAATAAAGGTTTTGCTTGATGGTCCTTTTCTCTGACATTCCAGTAAAATTTCTCGGTCATCATTCCTACAGCAAAAATGCATTTAAAAAATATTGATATGTATGTGTACATATACACAGACAAAAAAAAAAATACATAACAGGCATGTATAAAATTCTGAGTATTTCCAAATTACAGAGCATGAGTTCAAACAGCAGCAATGAACTTAGGGAGGATCCTCCTCTCTACCAGCACAGAGTAACAGAGTCAGTACAAACAAGTGGTAGTAGAGATTATGCTACCCTGTTAGGAAGGGCAGGATTATTACAATAAGATTAGCCCAAAACCAAATGCATCAAGAAGAGTTTTATGCTTCTAAATCAGACACTTAAGCTTGAATTGAAAAGAAGTCATAAATTCAACAGGGTCCAGTAGTTCTAGGTGGACTTGGCCTCAGTTTGCGTGGCTAGGCAGCAGCTTTCACCTAAGGCCCACAGACATTAAAATATTAAACTGAGAGGTGTTGGACTTCTGTAAGTGGCTTAATATAACGAACATACTCAGAGCACATCTACTGTTCACATGAGAATAAAGGAGCAGGAGTCTATTCTTAAGTGTGTCACCGATTTGCTGTTTGTCTCACTGATGAATGTAGTTATATGTAAAATGTATATAGACACAGTCATACAGTAGCTACTATAGATCTTTGTTGAAACCTGCCATATTCCAATAAATTATATTTGATTTCCTCCATTTCAAAGAAAAATGTAATGAGTAGTTTTTAAATAAACTTTTATTTTTTTAGGCACAGTTCAAAAGTGGACAGAGACTGACACAGAAAACCTAGCCATATTCATAAGGAAAACTGTAATAATCTCTTCCTATCTCATTGGTTTGCATGTTAAAAATCATATTAGCTTTTGCAGTCTTTTTTCAATGACAGAGTTGATTTTCTTTTAAAATGCTACCTAGAAACTTACTTCATATCTGTAGTTCAGAAAATTATGTCCTGAAAATTTTAGCAACCCCTTTATCAAGTGTTGATTGTATCAAGTTCTAAGAAGAACAGCAAAACCTGCTAACTACAGTTGCTTAAGGATAAGAATATACCACAATAACTTTGTATGTGTCTTCGACACATAGTCACCTCATTTGTCACCCACATCTTACGACCTGGAATATATGGACTGAATGGTTGACTAGTACACTTCTGCAGATTGAGCAGCGCAGACCCGAAAACAGAAAATTGTTTGCTCTCATGCCTTCTCTCAGTGGGGGAAATCTTTAGCTGCTCTCCTTTACCCAGTTCACTGATGCTTCCAGGCCTTGTAGGAACATCACAGACCTCCATCCCTACCAAGCCTGGCTGGAATTTTTGGACAGGAAAGGAAGTGGGCAGGGGAAACAAAAATTACAGACAGTGCAATATAGTAGGTCTTGTAACCTTAGCATATAAGCTTTAAAAACAAAAGCAAAAGTACCCTTCTTTTGGGAGATCTGGGTAAGTGATAGAATTAGTTGTGATGTATGGAAGTCACCTTCTTTAAGGCAAATCTGATTTAACCTACCTAAGAAATGACTAAAAATTGTTCTCTTCCAAAGGCTGCTAACAGGCCTACATGAAATCAGTTCATCCCTTAGTTTTATTTTTTTTCCCCTGGACAACTGTTATAGAAAAAGGATAAAATAGACTTTGGCACCTTTCAGTGGTACTCTACATGAAGACATCAATCTCATAAAACCATCCTGCATAGACAGAAAGAGGCTCCAACTCCACTATTTACAGAAGGATGTAGAGCTACTGAATAACTTCAGCCATCAGCCAAATATCCTTTTCTTCCCACATTTTAGTATATCATGTAATTTAAAGAACGCTAAAACAATCAAGCAGATAAAATCAGAAATTACCTTGTCCAGGAAACTACTACTTCTCCCTTCTTTTTAATGATGTTTTTGGCATACAGACTAGGTGATGATGCAGATGAAGCCAAAGGAGAAGAGCCTTTGTTCTGCTGCAATTCATTCCTCTTATCAGAACATTGTCTGAGTGCTGAATTTACCTCCTCAGACTTCACATCACTTGCATCGCTCCCTTCACCTGCTGATTCAGTTTCTTTTCGTTGCCTTTTTGAGTTGGAATTCTCTCTGACAGCCTCCCTCTTCCTTTTTTTACTGGTTTTATCATCTATACTTATCTGGCATCCTGAATCAGTATTTGAAGTAGATTTTGTTTCGTGATTACATTCACCTGCTACAGTCTCATTGGAAAGCTCTTCTGTTAAGTCTATGAACGCATCAGAGCACTCTTCCAGTTCTTCCTTTTTATCACTGATTTCTGAGTTTCCTGTAGAAGTTTCCTGAGTCCTGTTATCTGCAGTGGATTCCACTGCACGACCTGAAGTTTCACTAACAATATCATCTGTTAAGTCTATGTATGAGTCTATACTGCATCCATCAGGAAAAGAAGCTTGAGATCTAACACCCATTTCATTTATGTTTTCAGATACTTTCAATTTGTATGGCTGAGATTGCTCAGAAACTTCATCTGGGCTTTCAGTGTCATGACTCTCAGCATTTGAAGATTTTCTACAGGGTCCAAGCAACCCAGCAGCTCCTTCCTTTCCTTTATGTGACTCCTTTAGAGGCTGAAGTAAGACAGGATTTTGTTCTTGTCCAGTGCTGACATGAGGCAACTGATCTGTCTTAACCAGATCTGATTTGACAGTTTCTTGCACAGTGGCTGCTATGGCACTCTCACTGTCCCTTTCTTTTTCCCCGTTTCTCATTTCATCTTTTTCAATCTTGGCTGATGATGCCCGCACCTCCTTCACTGAAGCCACCTGATCAGCTGCTGGTGAGGTAGACGGCACTGCACGCCTAATCTTTACAATAAAATGATCATTGGATTTCTCCATGATTACTGCTTGCATTGGTAGGCTAGGGCGACACTGAAAACCGGGAGCAACAGGCCGACTTGTCCATGATGAAGAACAACTTGATTTACTGCTTGAGTTATCAGATTCTAAAGCCAAATGAATGTCTTGTTCAGTGGCATCCTCCTCTTCAAGAAGTGCATCTTCACTGTAATGTGCGCTGAGAACACCCTCGGGAGTTGAGCTAGAATTATTCTCAGGTTTTAGGAAGCTGAGGTGAGCATCTGATTTCAAAGGTGATGGAATAGTTAAGGAAACAGCCAAATCTTCAAGGAGGATAGAAGAAACAAATGATTTATTTTTTTGTAAATTGCATTCATCTTCTTTGCATGAGGCTGCATTTGTAGGAACCTCAAACATACAGCTTTCATCTAGTACATCTGGATCAACAGACATCTGAAGCCTAGATGCTAAAGATGGAGCTCTTACAGGTGAAACAATAGGCCAGTTAATATCCTCTACTGGTCGAGATTCCACACAAGCCTCCTTTGCAGCAATCTCTTGCACCAGTCCAGCAGTACTACCTCTGCACTTACGACTGTCTAAAAACTGTTTTTCTGGAGTCCTGAATTCCCACTCATTTCTGTCGATATTGCCACCATTTTTTTCTAAGAGATCAGAACCTTGCAATAAGCTTTTGAAAATTTCACCCATTTGAGCATCACTTACAAGATTAAATGTAAGACTGGATGCTTGCTGTTCTGTGAGAAGCTCATAACTAAGATCAGACTTGTTAGCATCTCTGGATAGCTGGAATCCTTCCTTTTCATATTTTACACCCTTCAATGGAGTGAGAGTGCCTTGCAAATTATTCTCTTTAGAAAGATGCACTTTGGTTTGGGAATTCCTCGTATTATCAATGGAGTTAAGACATTTTGTAAAGGCAGTTTTTGGAGCATCTGTTTTATTTTTTTCATGGTGGCACTTACGTCGTTGATAATCCACAATTTGCTTCGAAAGGATATATTCTTCAGGCTTTTGAGGTCTGGCTTTCAGGGACTTTTTCCTAGATCTTTGCACTTCATTTTTATGACTGATCTTGTGTCTTTGCTTTCTTGCTCTTTCAAACTTCCCTTCCTCACTCTCATTTCCCACATCACACAGTTTTATTATAATTCTCCTTATCTTTTCAAATAAGTAATCAAGCTGTTCATCTACAAATTTCCATAACTGTTTTTTCATATCCGATACTTGTTGTTCAAATAGGCGGTCCACTATTGCATTCTTTTTAACTTGCTTAAGTTTGGACTCTATAATATCACAGATATTCAATTTTAATGTCTCACCTAATGTAGACATCTTGGAAAAGTTCAAGTATTTTATTAATGATGTAAAATTTATGATACCAGATTCTACAATTCTGTGAAAATGCTGAACTGGGAAGTGTACCTTGAACTTCATGTAATTTTTCCTCATCTGTTTTCGTATAGCTCTTAGCATCTGCATGATTTCTTGTACATTTGAAGGTTCAACAATAACATGAACTATTTTTTCAAGACAAGCAATGCTTACAGTTTTGTTCTTCTTCACATCCTTTGAAGATCTGAAAGTCTGATTTTTATGCCTCTCTCCGTTCTTCTTTGTACTTACTTTCACAGCAACAAATTTTCCATTCTCTTCGTTGCAACGCACAGTTTTGCTCTTTTGATTATGTGGACTGCTGGTCAAATTTCGTGTCTCAGGAGAAGCTTTTGGTCTTGACTTTTTTGTATTTTCAGAGCCTCTTTCTGGTTTAGATTCTTTTTGGTCTTCATCTTCATCACTACTTATAATTTCTCCTTCTTCTATTTCATCTGAAGAGATACTCAGCTGTGACTCCATCTCTAAGTGTTCATCAGACATGCTAACTGGCTTTTGATTTTCTTTGTTTACCTCCTTTGACAAATTCTTTGAGGGACAGACGACAACTGTACTTTCAGGAATTAAATCTATAAAAAGAAAACAGTTTGCTAATCACCATAAAGAATGCAATTATAAGGACATTTTCAGAAAAAAATGGAAGATTCTCTTCTGTGAAGTGACCGTTCTTGAAACGGCCAACGACAACTGAGGAAGTTCGAGCTATTACAAGTTTGGGTGGTTTGCTTCAGCAGCTAGTTTAAGGGATTTTTCTGAGCTTCAAAGGGCAAATAAGACCTCAACATTTCACCAAAAACACCTATTTCACAAACACACCCATTAAAAAAAGAAAAATCTAGCAGTTTCCATAAATTTTGAACCTCTTTCTATTTACTTTAACACGTTTTCTGAACACTGCACAAGCTAAATTTTAACTTTAACATCACTATGGACTAACATTTACATGCACTAAGTAGCTTTTAACAGTTTCACAACAAAAACAAAATGAGAAGAACAAATGACCTACTAATGTTTGCATTCGACTATCTTTCCCAAGGCCGATAATAAGGTCCTCTGAGTCTTTCAATAAACTGACTTACTAAACAAAAAAAGTACTTGGCACAACACACATGATAAAACTCCTATTTCAGTTTTTGATGCATTCAAGATTACCAGCACTGTAACTAAGCACAACAGCACAAAAAGCTTTTCTCTTAGAAATTTCAGAGAAAGCCTCCAGTTCAGGTTCCTGAATGACAGGAATGAGGCATGAGATATGCGAGAGAAAAGGCTAAAGTTCTGTCAAATGTAATATGTCTTACTCTGCCTCAAAAATAAGTTTATTAAATGTTTTATATTTTTGAGTTGCCATTAAATATGTATTTAATCATTATTTAAAATTCAAACCAGATGCTATTTTGTTAAGAAAAATAAGCAATTACAGTTGACTACAAAGTAGCATGTTACGAAAGAAGAAAAGGCAAGCTCATTTCCATTGTATAAAAATTCCACTGAAGTGTGTATGTATTGATTAATGAGATTTGCAGTTAATTTTAGGCTTGCTGGGCACTCTAGTTAATAAAACACTCTTATGTTCAACTGCACATAGATTAGACTGCTTAATGACTTCTAACAAACATTTAATCTCATAAAACATCTTATCTAAATTGATCTCCATAAAAAAATGAACTTGTGATTAACACTTCAAGATTCTACACAGGATCAAAAACATATTCTATCACCACCTCCATTTCAGTTTTACAAGGATCAATACCTTCTCAAACTTATCAATATTTTGACAAAGTATAACACGAAAGTGGTCAAAATTTAGTATTAATATATGTACCCCTGTCCTGCAGAACTGTAGAAAGGCAAGTACTGAATTTCAAGGCCAAGAGAAGCCATAGCCTCCTGTCAATTTAACAGAGGCAGAACATTTGACATGCATATCATTAGTTAGATCACAAAGACAACTAGGCATCCGACTTCAGAAAATCACTGCTTTGGAGTTTAGCAGCAAGTTCTGAACAAGACGGATTCCTCTAATTAAAGTAACTCAGGGAAACACTACAAAATTAGAAAAATACTTTTATTTGATGTTCATCTACCCTGATTCCAAAGCTCTTGTGTCCCCCCAGGTATTTCAAAGAATATAAACTACTACAGGAATGAAATATAAACTGCTAAAGGAATTCACACTTAAGAGACTAGCTGTCTCAAGCATAAGAGACAGAATTCCAGAGTAAACTACACTAAGATTTGCAAAAAGACATAAGGATTATGCTCTGAAACATCAGAAAAAGCATTTAAATGCCACTCTACCATTCCTCTTCTAGTAGGAAATCTAAACTTCAAAAAAAACTTTTTATTAGTTGCAGCAGGATGCTACAGGAAGACTTAAATTCACACAAGTAAAAGATTCAAACTTTGTGTCACCTATTCTCTCTTCCTGTGAGTGCTGTCATTGTATTTTACACCCCTGACATCTTTCTTTGGAGTTATCTCTTAATTTATTAATGATAAATCCCAATGTTCTCTTTGTTCTACTTTTTTGCCCACCGACCGACTCACAATTATAAAATACATATAAAAAGTCACACTGAAATTAATGCAGATGGAGAGCACAGCCTTCTCTTAGCTGATATCCTAGAAATTAAGTCTCAGGTACTCTCTCCAGCTTTCTCATAAATAAAATACTTGAAAGAATATGATCCTAATTAACTTTTGCCTCTACAATTTCAGAGAAAAATCTACTGAGACCTACTCAGAACCAATTGTAATTAGGAAACCTATATGTATTTTTTTTTTTTTAGAAATTAGTATGTAACTCTTATTTCAACCACTCATCTGTCAGTAGTGACAAACTCCAATTTTTATACCACTAATGTTCAACTGGCTACAATCTCGGCTGTACTGTTATATGGTTCCACTACAAACAAAACGGACCACTGAGACTTGTACAGCTTAAGAGGAAACAATTTTTGAGAAAGCAGTTACAAGAAGTTTTCTTTGCTTTCCATGAATGGATCTTCTAAGCCTTTATGTAGAAAAGAAATTAAAAAATAGGTATACAAATACCTTTGTTGTAACTCTTCACAAGACCTTTGCAGGGACTTTCCATCTTAAGTGCTTTAGCCAAAGGACGTATTGGACTGTTCAGTGGGCTGATTGCCTTCGGAATATACCTCAAGTGATTGAGATCAATGCTCAGTATTGAGCTGTCATCATCAAGAGGAACTGGGTTAGTTTCCCTCTCTTTAGTTCTAGGATACATCTCACTGCTAAGAGAAGATGCTGTTGTACCAATTTCAGTTAGGTCTGGCTCCAGATCACAAGCATTCTGGTCAACTAATGGTGCGTCCTTATCAGTTAACATAGTTCTGTCAAGCGACTGAGATGTACTAATTTTGCAGACACCCTTTTCCTCAACGGGACACTCAACATTTTCTGCAGCCAAGTGATCATTGTCCTTCACTAATTCTATTAAAGAGTCTGGTTTTGTTTCGCTAATACCATCTGCGACATCACAGGACTCCAGGTTACCAGAACTTTTGGCATCCGAGTCATCCAAGACAAGGTTTTGAGAGCCACGTTGGTCTGTTGAGCTTTCTATGTCTGCAGCTATCTGTATTTTATCTTCCTCTCTCTTCTCTGCTGCAGAGTTTGGAAGGGGTCCCGTACTTTCACTGGCAGGTTCAGATTGTGTCACTTTGGCTGCTGCTGGTACATGATTATCCTGCATCACACCCATGGTCACAGGCAAGTTTTCACACTCTGCCACACTCCCTGCCACATCCAGGGTCAAAGATTCAGAGTCATTCAGATCCGTCACAGCCGCTGCTGTTGCTGAGGCTTCCAGTTCAACCAGATCACAAGCCTCTGCTGCCGATGACAAAGTTTCAGCCTGCATCTCATCAGGAACCAGTACCTCTGCTGCTCCTGGCAAGGCCTGGGGCTGTACTTGACCCACTTCTGCTTCTGGTAAGGTTTCTGAGCTCAGTTCATCAGTTGGCACTGCTGGCAATGCTTCAAACTGTGCTGGATCTGCTGCTGCTGTTACTTTCAAGGCTTCGTTTCCAGAATTGACAGAAACAAGCAGTGCTGGTTCCACGTTGTGTTGAGCTGCACTGTCCAGAACTTGTAGTGTTGAATTAGTTTGCACTGTGGGACCACAGTTAACAGGGTGGGCAGAATCTAACAGTTCTGCCTGCAGCGTGAGCTCTGTACTTCTCTCATCAGTGGCCTTTTGGGAAGGTGTTTTAAGTCCATCTGTTGGAGAAAGACATTGTTTCTTAGCAGGAGAAAGAGTTAAATTTAGCTTTTCCATAAAGCTAAGTTTCAAGTCTTTGCTTTTTATCCCAGTGTGACCACCTTTAGTTTTGGGGATTTTATGGTCTTTTAAGATATCTGCTACTCTGTATATTTCTTCTAGCTTACAGGGCTTGTTTCTCTCACTTTTTGTAACGTCTGTGCCTTTTTTGGATTCTTTTCCAGATTGGTGAGAAATCTCTTTTGCAACTTTTCTTTCATTTCTAAAATGTCTATTTTCATCCTGATTCTCTCTTTTCCTTTTTTCTTCAGTTCTGTGTCTTTCTGATTTGGAATGTGCTGTTTCCCATTCATATCTACTACTATTTTCCTTCAAGCGTGCATATTTATGTTCTCTGCTGTTGGAATTAGAAGGTGAAGTCCTTCCTTCTCGGGAAGCATGATCATTTGTTCCCCTGTCTCTCTTGCTGTCAATGTCTCTTCCTTTTCTAGACTCTTCCGCACGACATTTACGTGATTCATGAAGACTCTTTGTATGTTCATTCTTTGAGTGTGGACTACTCCCTCTACCAGCCCTCCTTGGCTGCTCCTGTAGCTTTTCATTTGGTTTATTTTTTTGGCCAGCATTTTTTTCATCTTTATCGTGTGTTTTAATGTCTTTTTTAAATAGATTTTGTGACCTCTCATCAGCATAAAATTCACCTCCTGTTTGAAATCTGTCTTTACCAGTAGTTTGTTTCTCCCAGGAAGAAACACTCCTTTCTACTCTTCTTTCTACACTTGGACTGCATTTGAGTTTTACACTCTGACTTTTTTTTTGTGACTCATTTTTACTAGGCTTCTCTGAAAGGGTTTTCAGCTTTTGCTGAGGATCTGAATTCCCCTCTTCACTGTCACCATTGTTACAGTTACCATTGTTTCCAGTGCTCTGATGTACTTCTCTTTTGTATTTGTTGACAGGTCCCCTAGTATGCTGTTCATTAGTTTTCATTTCTTTTCTTTCCTTTCTGTTATCCTTGTTGGAACCATGGTCATAGTTTGGTAGACACATATGGGTACCATCATTGCACAGCTCTTCGGGAGGAGATCTCAGTAAATATGGAGTGTTTATTTTTTCAGAACTAAACTTCCCATTGTCCCTATTAGGAGATGAGTAACTGTGGTAAGTCTCTTTTGAACAGTCATTTTTCACTCTATGCTCCATCTTTATACTGTCACCTAAATCAGAAGGTCTGAATTTGGAATCTTTTGTCCTACACGTTTCAGAGCATCTTCCATTAGTTGATCCTGGAAGGTATGTTCTGGTGAAGCTACTTCGATGATTGGGAAATTCCGACAGCCTGTTTACAAAAAAGAAAAAAGTTACATTATTTTTAACTAAAGCCAAATTGCAATGAATCCATATATCTCTAAAAATTTTTCATGCTTTCTTTCAGCTTCAAGTTGAAAAAAACATGGGATAAAAAAAGAAGTTTAATAATTTCCATTGGCACACAGCAAAAATATATAATTTGCGTACGTATTTTCAAAATGAAATTCATCAAGAAAAAGCAATATCCATGGAAAAATACTATATTGAGTCTAATTAACAATTTCAGTAATTCAATTAGTATTTCATTGTCCAGCAATAAGAGAAGCCTTCCCCTAGGAAAAAAAAAGTTGTTCTTTACAGCATTAGTGATTTAAAAAGATAATTTAAAAAAGAGCAATTCAATAGTTTACTATTTGGTAAACTTGCAACTAAAAGAATAGGTATAATGTGACTGTGCTTACTCTACCTAACAAGCAGATAAGTTATCATGTTTGGAACTTGCTGCAAGCTACAGAAAACAAGTAGTAAATTACAATAATCAAGCCCCATCAAGGCCACAAGCACTGCTGCAAGGTCATCATAATAAAAAGAAAAAAATTAAATTAAAAAGGGCACATGTAGCCTGTATGGCCTGAACCCTTACTCATTACTAATAAAACGCATCAAAGTTACCTCATCAGAAAAACAAACAAACCCAGACAGACACTTTTCTGCCATATTCAACAAAAAATTTCATTAAAATGACATAATTAAAGACAATTAAAGACAACTTTCTCAAATACTCTCCACTATCTAAAAAGAATGATTTTGTCTAATACATATGGGAGGCAACAGAAGTCAGTCACACCAACAAATGATGGCAGCAAGCTACCAAATATATGGCTCCTTTTTAGAGTCAAGGATGAAGTGGTTGCTACACATAGACGTTTGGTTTTGGTCTGAAATTCCACGTTGATTCAGTGTCCAGTTTCAGAGAATCAGTTAAAGTGTAAAATAATTCTGTATTTATCTCCAGTACAAAATGGGGTTGGTTTTGCTTTATAAAATTCAACACTTCCTATGGGCCCATAGAGTAAATTTAAATATTTAATGATCAGCTTATAAAACTGGCTCTACTCCAGAAATGTGACATTGTGATATGAATTGAACGTTGAACTAAAGCAATGCTGCAGTTGTTGTAATCCAAAACCCTCTCCTATATTTGTTTAATTTTGAGCTATACTGACAAGTTTTCACCGTGCTTTAGGCTGGATATTAAATGTGCACACATGTGTGATGAATGTAATTGTATCCAAGTGGAGCTTTTGTTTTTTTAAGTTTGTTTTGATTTTTTTTTTTTACATAAGCACTAACAATTTCCTTCAAAGATATTATCTTTGAAGTACTCTTTACAGATAGGTAGATTGCTTAAGATGAGCCAATTTATTGTAGACCCTGCAGCAGAGGAGGCATGCTTCTAAGACCTTGATGTGCCACTTTCCCCACAATTTTCCATGATGGTTGCCTCCAAAATACCTAGATCAAATACTTCACTCATGAATTTTCATCATCATCAGAAGGTATTGCAAACGGAGTTTGTAAACTATTTAACAAGGGTGAGTATTCAAAGCAAGAAAATATTTTTCAAACAATTTAATTTAAAACCCAGAATATAATACTTAAAGGTGTGAAAATGACAGCTATCATATCAAAGCAAATCAACTGAAAGAATTACACATGTTAAAACCTCTTGACTTCCATCAGACTATATCTGGTAATTTTATGTATTTAGAAAAAAAAATGCATAGGTAATATGCATATAGCCTCTAGCACAGCAACATCAAACAAACCTCCTCCTCTATGATACCTTTTGGTGCAAGAAAATATCAAATGGTCAAACTGAAACACAAACAAACCAATGTTGTGGCTGACATCACACAAGTGACCTTGTGATAAGCTAGGGGTCCTGAATCTTGGACCCCTGCTCTGGTTTCAAGTGGTTCCGAAATCTTACACTCAGCTACTCTCCCATCCACACTTTAATATTTTTAACTCCTTGCAGTAAGATCAGTATCACACAGAAACTACCAAGAATTCTCTAGCTGCTGTCCTCCACCATTGGAGACAGGCCTTTCATACCTTGCCATGAAAACATTGTACAGTCTCTCTATTTATTTCCATTTGTTGTCTGAAAAGTTCCATGGAATTCATGTCTGAGATCACAAAACAGACTAGTTCTGAAGCTGAACTGAGTAAGACAGTATCTGCTTTGAAACATGCAACATGGTTAGACAACCCACAAGGAACAGGTGATTAAATAAAACAAATGAACAAAAGAATTCAGACAAATGGTCACCCCTTAGATTCCTCCTTGTTTGCTTAATTAGAAACCAAAGACTTCATCAACCAAAGACGACACATACCTATTTCCTCCGATTGTACCAGTACTACACCACACAATTATTTACTAAGTAATAATTTTCCTCATTAGTTTTACTTAAAGTACACACACAAGTTTCTTACAAGTATATAAATGTGATCAGACAAAAAGCATGTTTTCAGTTCCACTGTCTAGTTCTACCTTTGATAGAGATTACTGATTTCTTCATCCTTACGGTTAATTTCCACTCTTGCTGTTTTGATAAGTGCTGAAATATTCTTTTTGAGAGCTTGGTTTTCATTCTGTAGAATGATATTCTATTTTAAAATATATACAGAAAAAGAGAGTGGGGAAGGGGAAGAGAGAGAGGGAAAAAAACCAAAGAATTAGCTTGGGCATCCAAACATAATGAAAAACAATGCAAGACAAGCATTAGAAAAAGTCTCATCATATGCAAACTGACAGTATAACATACAGAAACTGTTTTGGAGAAGTCAGATTTATTGAGATCCAAAGGAGCTTTTTTGTTTGTTTGTTTTTTGGTTTTGGGGTTTTTTTTTTTTACATCACTCACATTCCTCCTCCTGTTCATGTTCCTTGTAATTATTTAAGAAGTTTTAAGCATACAATTTATTAAAACTGAAATATGTAATAAACCAAGTACCCACACAGCTAAAAAATTATAACCCTCCCCTTTGCTTCATTGTTTTACTCAATTTATTGCTTTCCTGGTCACTGTGTCAAATGAGAGATGTAGCTTTTAAGCACTTGCAGAGAAAGAGGGTAATTGTATTTCTTTCAAGGTATCAAAACAAACTTTGGCTGCTCTATCTTTCTAACATTTCTAGATATGATGTTCTAGAACCCTATGTGTCAATCCCAGAGACAGTCCCTTCTCTTGAAAATTGTCCTCAGCAAAGCCTCCTCAGAAAAGCAGACAAGTTTTGCAGAAAACAATTCAGAAGTGTCACAGGGCAGAAGCTGCCTACCATTCCAAAGCATAGAACCTTTGGGACCTACCTGTAGTACACAGCAGAGCATGTTGCAGAATTGCCCAAGATAATCTAATCATACAGAATAGCACAGCATGGGGATACTACCTCAAGTTGAAGAGCAGTTCAGCCTTATCAAAATGTCACTATGCTCAAGGCAACGCAGACATTCTCTTCCAGTTCTAATGACAGCTCAGGTATCTTTGCAATCCTCTCCCTAGTGCATTAAAGGCCTATTTTTCAAACAAGAGAACTGGATACCTTTCTTGTAACTATTAATTTCACATACTTATTTTCTAATTAAGGACATAGAAGATAGCTTTTAAGCAACTAAAGTCTTACTGCACAAACCATTGTGAAACAAGTGAATTTACCTACTGATTTTGTCAATAGGCTATCCTAGCGACTCTCCTAGGCAGAGCAAGCTCCTAGCACCTACAGAGGTGCTTTATAAACCATCCACGTGATGGATTAATTCTGGAAACAATATGAAATTAGCTCTCTCTCAAAGCAATACTCAGTTTGTTTATATAGATCTTGACAATGTTGACATTTGAACTACAGTACCTGTGCCTGTATTTCCTTAAATTTCTTCATCAACTCTTTAATTTGCTGCTGACATTTTCCGTATTCTGCCTGCAACTGTCAGAGAGAGAAGAATTCACAGCACAGAAATGGACTTAATTACACAGAAAAGTTACTCCTCTAGATTTATACCTAGTTAACACAGCAATTTATATTACAAAGCTCTGTTTTTTTCCAAAAGTAACATATTAAAGCCCTATTAAAACAAAAAGCTTCAATATGCTCCAACAGGTATACAAGTCTCTAAATCGTCACAAAAACTCAGATAAGAGGAAATCCATGTGTGTTTGCCCAAGAGTAACAGGAAGCCATATTATTGTGAAATTAAAGACACAATTATCGGGGAGCAGGAGTTCTCAGAGCCCTACAGATGAGGACTTGTTTGTCAGATTTTATATAATACCAAACAGATAAGAAAAACACAGCAAAAAGTTACTACAAACAAACCTGGACTGCAAAAGCAGACTGCAGAGGACATGCTCCTGTTGAGATCACAAAATTAAATAAAATGTATTTGGCACAAGCCCTTCTTAAAAAGCAGACGGCAACAAAACTTTCACAGAAGAATGTACAACTGCCCTATTGCCATACTTCGACAGTCAATTGCTTTCAAACTTTCAAAGTGACATTTTCATCACTTAGTAGACTCCTGGAGGTTTTGCTCCTGCTTCTTCTATAGAGCATTATATCTGTGGATGTCTTTCTATTTTACTCCACATCTCAAGTTTGTGGTTAAGGCGTGTCTTACAGACCAGGATAGGTGATGCTACATGAGTAAAGTGTTCCGCTAATTTGCTAGAGGCAGTTACCTACTGCACTGTTGTCTTCAGTCTCAAGGACAAAATTTAACGACACACAAGATTAATCCATGACCTATCTGCTTTAGTCTGGTAAAATCTGGTGGAAGAAATACAAAGACTAGTTTTGTACCAGATGTCTGAACAGATATTTAACTAAGATGCAATCATGGTACATTTTCCCATAACGTAGCTGATATATGAACCATATGCAAAGGATGTTAAATGAGAACAGACCACGTCACAGAGTGAGAGATTCACGGTACTCTGATAAACGTGTTGACATAACAATTTATTAGCGTGCTCTTGTTTTTACTTCTTTATTTAAAAAGAGTTTCCCTATTTTTCCCATGATGTGAGCGTACTGACAACATTTTTTTCACTTTACTCAAGCAAATTTGGAACAACAAAACCCAAAACCACCAGAATTATTTTGTCACATTAATACACACCTCATTGTAGGATGCTTCCTTTGCAGTCCCTTCTTCAATTAATATCTCATCAAATAAATTTAAGCTGTTTCCAGCTGGTGTAGAATTTGGAGCAGAATTGTCTGCAGAAAGAAAATTAATTACATAAAGAGGAAGGTATTTTTCTAGCCAGGTTGCATTGTATCACTGAGGAGAACACATGACCTTATTTGGAGAAATTCCTATCCTGAATTTCAACATTTATGTTCGTTTTATTAGAAATACTTGGTCCAATGTACCTCAACATAAAAAGTAACAATGAAAATTAAAGTTCAACTGAAAACATTGTGTCAGAAAAATTAAGAGATATACAGGACACCTAACGGGTGCATTTTATGACTGTCTAATAAGTTGTTTTACGTCAAAGGAGAGCTAACTCACAGTAAACCTAATTTACAAAGCAAGAAGGGCTACATCTTAGCAGTGATCTGAGGTTCCACAATTCCAGAGCCAACAGACAGCAGAAAACTAGAAATAAATATGTGCATTCTACAATGCGTTCAGCTTTTGGCCAGACTTCAGCTTGCAAACATTTGCAGTAGAAAAAAAATTATTGAGAAAAAGAATACTCAGATGCCAATGACCTACACATTCATAAACATGGATCAGTTGATCAGAATCACATGGGGTTACTGTAGAGATGGTATGGAGATAAATACCATGCTTCTTATGTTAACTAAATGTTCGTTGCTGCTTTATATTCCCTCACAAACATAAACTCCCTAGCTTTAGTTCCACAGAAGTGAAAAAAACACCAACCCAACACCCAAGCACACTAAATTATTTAGTTAATGGTGCTTTTTCCTCAAATGAACCTGTGTGCTCTGTTCACCAAATACGTATTACTGACAGGACCTGACTTATGACACCTTTCTAAATGCAGATTCATTTGCAGACAAATGAATGAAGTTAGCTATCAGAACTGCGCTTCAATCCTTTGAGTTACACTATAATGCAAAGAGTATCACTAACACAATGCAAGATGACATGCAAATAACATCTTATCTGCATATAGCACAAATCTCACCAATCCTCTTTTTAAATTAAAAAAAAAGATTCCTCAGAACTAGACTATATTAAATGTTTGCTTTGTGTCAAGTTATTCCTCCTTGCATCTTTTATATTTACTAAACAATGCATCTCAGTATGTGAAATACAGACTTACAGAATACTCTTACATGCTGTAACAAACACAAAATGGAAAGAGAGAAAAAGATGTATAGATGCTTCATGTCTGTAGGGTATAGTATAGTCTTTCCATAAAAATTCAATGGCCTTACAGTAGTAAGATCTGTAGAGAAACACTTGTTTAAATACTAGAAACAGGTAGAAACGCCATTTCATTAAAAGGTACACTAAGACTCTGAAAAAAGAACATGTGCTGGGTCCATTTCTTTCTTACCTTCAAAGAAGTTAAAAGAGGAAATCAATTTATGTTAGCACGTGGAATTATTGAGAAAGTAACAAAAGGTTAAAAGTATCTACTGAATGTACTGAATCACACAGAAAATATGTTTTGGAGCTCTCACTGGGGATTTAGTGATTACTGACTGTTGGTTCGGGTCCTGAAGCTATTTAAAAACCACAAAGTGAAGGTTCTTTTTCCCAGGTAAAATGTCCTGTATCAAGGCATAGATAGAGCAGCTGAGATTTCTCTCCCCTGCTTTTTATGCCCAAGATTCTTAAAATAGCCAGTATCACATGAAAACTCTCTTATAATCATTCAGCTAATAGATTTAAGAATTCTCTGCTGTATTTATACAGAGTGTAACATATATATCTTGAATTTAAACAAGTAGCTCACTGAAGCATATGTTAGACCCGCTAAATGTAAACTTAAAAAGATAACTGTTGTTGCACTTGAAACCAGCCTAAGAAGCAGAGACTCTATAACGCTCCAAGACAAGCAGCAAGATACAGTCAACCTACCAGGAACTGTCAAACTGTTGTCCAAGCCATCGTAAATATCCACTGAACTCTCATCACCTTCCTTGAAGGGGGAAGCTTCAGCTAAAGAAAAAAAAAAAAAAGAAAAAAAAAAAGGAAAAAAAAAAGCCCCAAAGTAAAAACTTAGTAAACTCCAACCTCTAACCTCCCCATAAAATAAGCATAGCTGTGATCCTGGAGCAGTATAGCGTAGTAAAAGTAGTAGCATAGACTAGTAAAAGACAGGTGAATTTTACCCAGCAAGCTACTGCTACTGTGAAGAAAAGATCTTTAGTCACCAGGGAGCAAAAATAAAGATCAATTCCTAAATATTACAAGAACTGTGCATGAAGCAAATTACATGGCTTTAAGTACAAATGAAATTTAAAATTATAAACTTAGTCAACTTGATCTGAATCTGAAGCTGTTTTCTAGAACACACTGAGTACAACAGATTTACAACTCAGAAACAAACATAAACGAATTAGTATAAAACCAGTACTGTTAAAAGAAGCAATTCTCCCTAAACAACAGAAAGCATTGTAACAGTCTGTATCATAGATTGTATCAAAGAATTTGCTTTACTACTGACATCTGTTCACATGCTAACTGGTTCTTCAAAACTATTTTAATTTAAACCTCTTCAGCCTCTCTTCATGTCTTTTTCCAAAGCCTCTTATCACACTCATCTCCTCAATGTGAATCTCTCCAGTTATGCAACAAATATTATTACTATAAAGAAAAACATAAACGTCCACAGTCCTTCTGAGGCTGGGAATGTCACAAACATGTGACAGATCAATTAACTGCAGAGCTAATGTTAGAGTACCTTGACTGCTGGTACTATACCAGATTATAGTGTATTTGCTTTTACAAATAGCAAACAAAGTAACAAACCTCCTAACCTGTCTAAATACTCACTTCATTAGGATACAGTGAAGGTTAAATTATATACCATAAAACACAGGGGAGAGGCCAGTTCCAGGCACACTTCAAAACATATTAGAAATCCAAAATACAGAGTTATGGTTTAAAACCCAAACTTACTAATAGGATATGGCTTACACTGATACTGTGCCACAGACATTTAATTACAGTTGAAGCTCATCAGTATTTGTCCCAACTTGAATTGTTTCCATTTTGTTTTCTAAGTTATTTTTGGACCTATTTATTTTCATAAGACTGCTTGTGTGATGTCACTGCAAAACAGAAAGTAATGTAACACATCTTACCACCGTAGTGGCTATCAAACAGTCCCAGTCCATCCTCATCTGCTGCCATGATACAAACTCCCTATGGCTTCCCCATCTGTAAGTAAAATACCAGATAACAGATTAACTGACAATTTCAGAACAACATAATGAAACAGAAGCATGTTGAAATAAGTCAGTTACACCAGAGCTACCTGTGGCCCATGCTCTTCAACAAAATGCAGCACTAGAATGTGAAAACTCCTACATCAAGATAACAAATACAGAGATCAAGAAAAAGTAAGAAATTATCTGTCTCATAAATAAGCATTCTGAAGAAGACCTTCAGCTGTAGCTTTTATTCATACGTTATCAAGTAACAACCCTAGAAAGAAATTTTGGTATGAAAGCATGAAGAGGTTATGTAAATGCCCATCTTAACCAGTTAAAATAATCTGATGGGATAATTCTGATTTCGTTTCTGCTGACCACTTAAGCGCAGGTTTCCCCTGTCGGACACCACCGGCCAAACCAACAACGAGCGGCAGCAGGCAAGAAACATGTTGCCTGCCAAGGCACAGAGCGATGCTCAGCCACAGGACGAGGCGCAGACATCCTGTCCGCCACCACAGCCATCGCAGAGCGACTTTACGAGCACACACGCCTGTGCCACCGGTACACAAACGCTTCTGAAGCGAGAACGGCAGCCGGCCGCACCAAGAAGAGCTCAGGAAAACGCTCGGCTGCCGGGGAAAGCAGAGCGCTGACTGAGCGGCAGCCTGCCAGCGGCCCTTGCCCACCCTCCCAGGCCTCGCCCTCCCTGCACGGGCGGGAAGGGGCTCCCACCCGCCCCGATTCCGGTCAGGGCGGGAGACCCGCCGATGGCGGCCCGGGAGCGGCACCCCAGCGGCAGCCGCACGGGTGGCACCCCGCGCCCCGAAACCGCCGGCGGATCGGTGCGGCCGGGATGCGCCCACGGGGAGAGGGTGGAGGGGCGCCGGGAGAGCCCGAGGTGGGCAAGGCCGGGCCGGGCCGGGCCGGGCCGAACCGGGCGACGGGACGGCGCAGGGGTGGTGGGGGAGGGGAGCGACACCCGCGCGCCACTGGGCCGGCGGAGGAGGGGAAGGGGAGGAGGAGGAGGAAGGCCCCGCTCAGCAGGCCAGGACGGCTCGCAGCCCTCACCCACCGGTCAGCCGCCGCGCCGCGGCCCGCGACACCCCACAGGTCGCCGTCGCCGTCGTCTCCGCTGCCGCCGCCACTAGTCCCGCAGGCCGGGCGCCGAGGGGGCGGGGCTCCCGGCCGCAGCAGCCAACGGCCGCAGACGCACGGCACGTCCCCGACCGCGACGTCGACAAACCCCACCCCCCAGCCTGAAGCAGTTGGCGCCAAAAGCGAGGAGCGCGAGGCGGCCGCGCCCCACCCTCGTCATCGCCCCGCCCTTTCGCCCCGCCCCTCCCGGCCGCGCGCCCCCGGCCGGGACAGGGAGCCTGCTGCAGCCGCAGCCGCCTTGCGGCTGCCCCGCCCTCCGCTCGGCCCTGAGCGCGGGAAGCCGCGCGGCCCCCGAGGCTGCGGGCGGGACGAGCAGCGCTCCTCCCGCCTCGCCGGTGCCGCCCGGCCCTCCTGTAAAGGCTGTGGCGGGTGGGAGGGGGAGAGAAGCGGCCGAGGGAGGCTGCCTGCGCCGCGTTGAACGGCATAGCCGCGGGAGTGACGCTTTTGCTCACCTGGGGTGAGGTGTGCGCCAAGGGCCGTGCCCCGCTGCTGGTGGGGTGGGCGTGAGGCAGCTCCGACGGCTCTCCGGTGAAACCTGGGGTTTAAGTCCGGCTCCTGCTCTCAGCGACCCCGCTGTCAAACCCCTCGAGAAACATCGTTAGTGCGATGCGATGAGTTAGTTCGTGAGCTGGCTGCGGCCGGCGAGGGGAGTTGGGGAGAGTGACGTGGAAAGGCTAGCGTAATGCTGGCCTTCTTCCTCCCAAGCCTGAACCATCTGTTTGGGTTAGACACCACGCGCGCTCGTCCTCGGTCAGGACTCTGACTGATGCCATAACCTAGATTTAAAAAGGCGTAAGGGCAACCACCCTGGCTTGTGACCCGTGACTAGGCCTGCTATAGGGAAGTCTTGCACCAGCAATGGCAGTTAACGCCGTGGGAAGGAGGGGACGGGGCAGGGCGAGGACGCAGCAAAGGGAACCCTGCACCCGCGATCTCCCAGCGCCGTCAGAAAGTGGGAGAGACTCGCACCGCTGCCGGGCGACTACCCGCAGCCGCCCGAGGCTGGTAGAGCGCTCCGCGGAGGGGGCGGTGACTCCTGGAAGACTACAGTTCCCGACATACATTAGGGGCCCGTCGTCCAGGTGGCCGTGCGACGCGCGGAGTGCTGCATTCTGGGAGCTGTAGTTTAGCACGGGCGTCGTCACGTGAGAGGCGGGGAGAGGCAGCACTTCCCTTTGCCTGCGACGGCGCCGGCGGGTGACGGCGCCGGCGAAGCGGAAGCTGGTGCTGAGCTGCGCGTCTGTCCCGCGCCCCACGTGCTTTGTCGGCTGTTGGGCGCGCGGCCCCCTCCCTCCCCCCCGCTCCTGCCGCTCTCCTCAGCCGCTGCCCGCGCTCCGGCGGCGGGGGATGGCGGACCTGCGGTTCCGCCTGGCGGAGCCGCTGCAGCTGGTGGTGCGCAGGAACGAGAAGAGCAGCGCGGAGCTGAGCAGGTTCCTGGCGAAGCAGGTGAGCGGGCGGCGCGGGGCGCGGCGGCAGCCCTTCTCCCTCCTTCGCTCCCTCCGGGCGGGTCTTGCAGGGGCCGCCAAGGAGGGAAGGGGACGCACCGGACTGCCTCCCCCCGCCCCGGCGCCGCCATCTCCTCCCGGCAGCTTTGTCTGCTGCCCGCGCCGCCTGGCTACCCCTCCCGTCCCCGGGCGGCCGGCGGAGCCGCTCTGCGGGAGCAGCCCCCCGCTCGCTCGCTCGCTCTGTGCGTGCTTATTGCGGTCCCTTCCCCGCCCCTTTTGGTGCTGTGCGAGTGGAGCCCGGTGAGGCAGCTCCTCTCCTGTCCCCTGGTACCCCTCCTACGGCGCTTCCTCGGCGGGCATTTTGCCCCGCAGGTTAGAAGCTTCAGTGTTTTCCATGTCACCTCTCGCTATCATCCTTTCACAGAGTCACCTTAGGGGACATGTCGTTAGCAAGCACCGAGACAGGTTCTGGTCCCTTAGCTGCCACACGTTACCCTGGTGCTATTTGCCGTATTCTTTAATTGCCTTAAACCAGCACGTGGGGTAAAACGACAGGGGACTGGATTTTCTAGGCTTTTTGCTTCCTTTTTTTACCCCAGTGATGTTGTAAATATGTTCCTACTTTCCCTGGTTTTATGCTTTGGCTGCCTTAATTGTGAAAAGCACACCTGCCTTCTAGGAGAGTTAAGGCCTAGCTCTTTTCCACCTCTGAAATATTTGAAGACATGTAATAACAGCATATCAACACATCGGATGTCATATTATTAATACTTTTCATGATCGAGCTTTTTAAGTCCCTAAGTTGTGTGCACACTTTGGGACTCAAAATCCATGTTTCTGTTTCAGTGTCTAGGAAATGTCCCAGTTGTTTGAAGATGAAAAGTTTAAATCATCATTTTTTTTTCAAAATATTTGCTTTCAGTCAGAATTGCTGTTTCTTAGTTACGCTTAGGGAAAGCTTTCATACTGGTAGTCAAGGTTCTCTGTTAGTAGGCAGGTGGCTTTTTCTTCTGTCACTGCAAATCATTGAATCAAAGTAAAATTGACGTGAATGTATATTCCTCCGTTGGAGAGTTGACGCTAATTGGTGGGAAGCAGTGATGAAGAGCTGCTATTGAAGAGAAAGAAACAGCTGAGAAATAGAGATGAGGATGATGCGGATACGTGATGTAGAAGACAGATGGAGCAGTGAACCAGAAGTGAGTCACCAAGATCTGAGACTGAGAAAGAGACTGTGCCCTTTTTGTTCTGGTGACTGTTTTAGGAGATATGCTCAGGTTTAAAAGTCTTGCTAGGTGGAAATTATTAAAGAGTGATTATATACAGAGAGTCTGGAACAGCACGTTAATGAACAATGACATGTTAGGCTTATCTTGCCACTGAACAAGAAGTGTCTTCAGTCATTGTACCTGAATTCCTACCAGTTGCTTTGTATGTATCTTAGGAAGCATGCGTTCTGGAAATCTAGAGCTCTGTTTGTTCTTCAGCTTCACTCTTTCTGAAAGCCTGTTTCTTCAGTATTCCGTAATGGAATGGAACTTGCCCACAACTGCTGAGTAAGGCACAGTCTTTTGACATTCATAGTAAGGCACCATTTATGTGGTGATGGAAGATCTTGTTCCCTGTGCTTCAGTATGTAATAGAAATTGAGCCTTTTATGTGGAGCATTTTTATACCATTAACTCTGCAAAGGTACAGCAAAGTTCTGTGTTCTTAATGAGGAAAACGGGTTGAAAAGCTCTGTAAAAGTCTTTGTTTCTTGCCTTTCTATTTTTGGATAATTTAAGCAAACTGTATAAGTAGTAGCACTCCACAAACAGCTGGAATGTGCTTTTGGTTCTGTGTGTTCCCAAAGGTCTGTTTGAATTGACAGATTTTGTGCAAATGCATGTACTTTGGTGTGGTGGGTTGAACTTAGCTAGATGCCAGGTGCCCACCAAAGCCACTCTATCACTCCCTTTCTCAACTGGACAATGGAGAGAAAATATAACGAGAAGCTTATGGGTTGAGATAAGGGCAGTGAGATCACTTGGCAATTACCGTCACGGGCAAAACAGACTCGCCTTAGAGAAAGATTAATTTAATTTAATATGAATCAAATCAGTGTACGATAATGAGAACTAAAACCAAATCTTAAAACACCTTCCCCTCACCCCTCCCTTCTCAGGCTCAACTTCACTCCCAAGTTCTCTACCTCCTCCCCCTGAGCGGCGCAGGGGGACGGGGAATGGGGGTTGCAGTCATCACATGTTGTTTCTGATGCTTCTTCCTCCTCACACTCTGCCCTGCTCCAGCCTGGGGTCCCTCCCATGGGAGACTGTCCTTCATGAACTGCTCCAGCCTGGGTCCCCCACGGGTGCCGTCCTTCAGGAACAGACGGCTCCAGCCTGGGTCCCCCGCGGAGTCACAAGTCCTGCCAGCAAACCTGCTCCAGCCGGGGCTCCTCTCCCCACGGGGCCACAGCTCCTGCCAGCAGCCGGCTGCAGCGTGGGCTGCCCACGGGGTCACAGCCTCCTTCGGGCATCCCCCTGCTCCGGCGTGGGGCCCTCCCCGGGTGCAGGTGGAGATCTGCTCCCCCGTGGAGCTCCATGACTGCAGGGGCACAGCCAGCCTCGCCATGGGCTTCCCCAGGGGCTGCCAGGGAGTCTCTGCTCCGGCGCCTGGAGCACCTCCTCCCCCTTGTGCTTCACTGACCTTGGTGTGAGCAGAGCTGTTTCACATATTATCATTCCTCTCTCCAGCTGCAAATGCTGTTGCTGTTTGGGTTTTTTTTCCCCCTTGTTAACTACGTTACCCCAGAAGCACTGCCACTGTCGCTGATGGGCTTGGCCTTGGCCAGCGGTGGGTTTGTCGTGGAGCCAGCTGGTCTTGGCTCTATCAGGCACAGGGGAAGCTTCTAGCAGCTTCTCAGAGAAGCCACCCCTGCAGCCCCTTGCTACCAAAACCTTGCCATGCAAACCCAATATATTTGTCTTCAGTGGTGCTGTAACTTCAGTAGAGAAGTTCATTAATGTTGAAGGTTAAAATGCTAGTAGGAATAGAACTGTAGTGCAAAAATACCCTTATTCGTTTCTGCCCCTTGCATACGCTAATGTGCATGTACAGAAAGTTATAAATCAAAAAATGTGACCCTTTTGGATATTTCCTCTGTTTAGTCTATGGAACCATCTTAAGTGAACAGGAGATCTTGAGCACAACGTTCTGGATCTCCTGTTCTATTCTATTGGTGTTTTAGCCTGGCATCCTTCCTTTTGTCTTTCATTTTTCTATGCAGGAGTGAAAATTGTTTTAATAATAACTCCCAAGTTATTATTTATAGCCCTTTACTCCTAGCATTTGATGGTGAAAAGTGCCTTTATTTCTTTTTTTTAATAAATGTACAAAAAAAGAGGTGACCTGGCTGTCCCAAATTCACTCAGCTACTCGTTGGCTGTCAGAAAAATGTCCTGACGTCCTGGCAATGAAGGCAGACTGTTTTTTTTGCCTAAAATAGGACTTCAGCTTTTTATTTGAAAGATTAATTAAGCTTTACATCATGTAGCATTATAAATAAGGGAAGGTATGTTGCACTTTGGTTCTATCCTGGCGTGTATTTTCGTCTCCTGCTTCTAGTTTTTGAAGAGCTGTGATTTTTGGGAGACTGTGTTAATAAATATTCAGATACAAAGTCAAAGAGAATGTTCTCGCTGTCCTTGAAGGAGTGGTCTGTCCAACCCTGTGAAATACGATGTGCCAGAGGAGATGTAGGAAGTTCTAGCTTCTTCTGCAGGTAGTTGAAGCTGTTCTCCTTGTGAGACTACATATCCCCCTGCCTTTTGATATTTTTTTCTTCTAGTATGTGGTTATAAGAAGAGTGCAAGTTCATGTTTTGCTTTATCTTACTGAACTGGACAGCTGCCAAAATGAGTGGCCCTGCTCTGTTTTCTTTTGTCTATTCCCAAGGCCAAGCCACACCTTTCTGTTACTTCTCTTATCCTGAACCTAGTGAGTGTGCTGATGTGGAAAATCTGTTCAGTTTTCCCACCCAGTGGAAGACTTTGGAAGAAGGATTAATTTGGATTATCTTGTCAAATTGATTGCTGCGCAGTCTACAATGGTAGAGCTGTTGTGTGAAGGAATGGAGCTGAGAATGTGTGTTCCTGTGTTGGAGAGGAAGAAGGATTTCCCACGTGTGGCCCTTATGCCTTCGCACCCTTCAGAAGTATCCCCTGTTAAACCTGTACATGGTGTAACGTCCTGTGGAAACACCTGTGAGCCACGACCAGAGATTGTTCCTTGCTGTGATCCTTTCTCTTAGTCATCTTGTGGTTGGGATTGAGCCGGTTCTTAATAAAGATTTCTGTACCTTGTGAGCACTGAGTAAATGTCCTGTGGAGGTTGGGAAGGAGGTGTGCAACATACTGCTAGAGGAGCAACTAGGATCGTGTTTGCCCCCAGGTCTTAGTCGTAGCTGTGCTTCTGTTCAGTGTCTCTTTCATTAATAACGCACAATGTGTTAATATAATTAATGTGTGTGTATAGTCAATGTTTGGAGGGGATAGTCTTCAGTGATACGTTCTTATAGCAGCTGGCTGGAACCATGTGTGCAGATTTACTACCTCAGATTTGAAGACTAGAATTAAATGCTTTCAGATCAGCTGTCCTTTGTTACTGATTGAGAAAGTTTGGTATTTCATGAAGGCACCTTTAGTTAAAAATTTCCTTTCCATAAAATTTTTCATTCAGACTCTGAAAGGCTCTGAAATCAAACAGACTGTCTGTTTGTAGAATAAGAATGTTGCCACTCTGATTTTTTTTTTTCTTTTAACAGTTTTGTATGTCC
Source organism: Phaethon aethereus (assembly GCF_964289735.1). Taxonomy (NCBI): domain Eukaryota; kingdom Metazoa; phylum Chordata; class Aves; order Phaethontiformes; family Phaethontidae; genus Phaethon; species Phaethon aethereus. The sequence continues at coordinate 42,546,090 of NC_138576.1, read as the reverse complement.
TAAGGGTACTATACACAATGATTAAAAAACTGCTTGCTCTCATAAAATTGCTAATGGAATGGATTTGTTGTACGGTAGTCATGTAACTACAGAATTTTACTGAGTCAGTCACATTATTTATTTACTATTTTATTGTTAATTGTTCCTTTTATTTGATATTGAAAGCTCTGGTTAATAAATTAAGCACCCTTTTGTGCCTTGTTTGGATAGCCAAAGATGTAGTTGATTTGGAAACTGAAGGTACTTTTTATCTTTTACAGTGGAGTTTGTGGCTAGTTCTTTTGAGCTGCTTTTGAACAGCTTGTCAATCATTTTGCCACTCAGAATTGGATCCCCTGTAATGCGCAGCGTCTTGCTTGCTCTGTGATGAATGCAGACCTTCAGCTCCATATTTTAAATTATTTTTGATGCTGCTCTGATAGATGAGAGGAAGATAAACTTACATCATGTTTCTTAAAAATAAACACAAAGCATCTAAGAAACCATTTGCAAGTAATGCGATGGTTTTGATCTTCGTAGCGTATATAGTGCAGTTTCCCTGATTTCTTACGTGCCGTTAGGCAGTGAATGTCTTTTCCAATTCAGAAGAAGACTCAAGGAGCTTGAACAAGTGTGCATGTATTCTAGAAGGATGTTGACAGTGGTATATCCCAGAGGTCACCCTTTCAAAGGCAACGTGCAGGACCTCTGCAGTCTATTATAACAAGGAAACCATCCCATCTGCAGGCCTGGGAGCAGGTTTTACCTCAGTAACAAAAGTCTAGGAGAAGCAGAAATTGGCTGCATGTGTTGCTGAAACGAAAGACTACCCAAACCACAGAATATTTCTGTAGGAGTTGAGTAAGTGCTTGTTCTGTTTGGAAAGCTGCCTTGCCTAGCTGTATTTACGATGTTTGCCAAGAAAGATAAAATTGTCTTCATAGGGTAAAGGTTCACTCAGCAAGGGACGGGAGAGCAGAGGGTCAAAGTTAAGAGCAAAACCGCTACATGGCAAATTCATAATCCTGATTTCTCACAAATCAAAATTACTTATACTGCATTATATGCTAAACATGACAGAAGTGGAGAGATGCTCGGATAATAACATGAGCTCAAAGACCAGAGAAATTTAAGCATAAGACACAAGAAATGAGTTGTTGTTTTTCAGTAACAAAGTTAGGAAGGTTCGGTGGGATGTGAGGGGGGCGTGGTGGTTTTTTGTGGGTTTTTTTGTTTTGGTTTGGTTTTTTTCCGTAGCAGATATGAATATGTTTGCCATCTATTTTAAAGCCTAATATTTTGTTTTGCACTAAAGGATCATTTTTATGTAAAAGTAAGAAAAAACCAATCTTCACTTCAAAACTGCAGATACATGCTGCTTCTTGTCAAGAGCATTGCTCATTATAATTGCTATCAGAAATATGGAAATAAGGCTGTGATCATGATTAATTGAATGCTTACTTTTGAAAATAGTGAACATGATGCAATGCAAACTTTAAGAACTCGAATTCTTAAATGTTTTGTGACTCTCAGGAAGCAGAGCTGTTGAGATCAGTGGTAATTCTATTAACAAAGATGTATTATTTTTTATAACATTTTCCCAATTTTTTCTTTAAAAAAACATTTAAAATTATTTGCTTTATCTTTCAACTGTAAAACATAAGTTAGGATTTTGGGACTTTTTTGTAATTCCTATTTAATGTGTCATTCTGCACGTCACTCATTTTGTTTCCCAATTTTTTTAAATATGGAGAGCTGTGTCAAGTAAGTACTTCCACTGGGAATTTTGGACTCCCTGCTGTTTTTTGAAAGATTTGTTCCTGTAAAATTAGCTATGAATCCTGCATGACTAGTTGTGAAGCTAAAAGTCCAAATCGTTTCCCATTTAACATGTTTTTACTTTCCATTCCTCTAGGTTTGGACCCAGCAGGATCGGCAATGCATCCTCGATACTTTAGCACAATTATTACTGGATAAAGAATGTACTCTATTGATTGGCCGTCAAGTTCGGCCAGTCTTGTTGGATTTATTGGAAAGAAATGCAGAAGCCATTAAAGCTGGTGGCCAAATCAACCATGATAGGCATGAAAGGCTGTGTGTAGCAATGAGCAAGCTGGTTGCTGACCACCCTGATGTTTTGCCGTGAGTAATGTAACATCTCTTTGTGCAATGTTTGAACTTAGGGAGTAGATGCTTGTCAGTGTTCACTGGTGATGAGAGGTGGTGTTACAATTTGGATTGTCTCCCACAGTAACAAATGTGTTTTGAATTGAAAGAATGATTGAGAAAACAGTCTTAAACACAACTTACTTAAATTGTGTTGTGAGATCTAACTTGATTTTCATCATGACAAAAAGAAAAACAGCTGGCATGAAAATTGCTCACAACCAAAATCTCTGCATTTAAGATTACATCTGTAGGCCAGTAGAACATGAAGTTATGTAAGTGGGAATCAGTATTACTTTTTCAGAAAACGAGAGCAATCAAAGAGATTTCACCAAAGGCAGTACTGTTTCCGCTTGATAATTAAGTAATGATTTCTAATAACATAAAGTATCTGTTGTCTGCTGATTGCTGAAGTTGTTGTCTTTCCCAAGTGTGGACAAAGTTAAATATAGGCCTTAGTTCTCAGTATACTGTCAATTACTGTCTCAGGACCTCTGTCCTGACATTTTTATTAGTGCTTGTTTTCCTTTCCCCTGCCTTACATACCTGTGTTCCTTCTCTCTCTCTCTCTCTCTCTCTCTCTTTCTCCTAAAGATTTGCTTTAAGATATTTTAAGAATACATCACCAGTTTTCCAGAGGCTTTTCCTGGAGAGCTCAGATGCAAACACAGTCCGATACGGGCGCAGACGAATGAAGTTACGGGACCTCATGGAGGCAGCCTATAGATTTTTACAAAAGGAGCAATCAGTTTTCCGGGAATTATGGGACTGGAGTGTATGTATTCCACTCCTAAGGAGTCATGACACTTTAGTCCGTTGGTAAGTTAAACCCCCCAGATCTTCTCCATTGAAAAGATGTATATGTATCTTTAATTGTATTTAACAATGTTCACATGCAAGTAGAAAAGAATCTTCAAATAGCACCAGAAAAATGTGTACCGATGGTGCTGTATGCTTCTTACCTGATCTTTTGAAAGCTGTAGCGATCTATCACAGAGTGAAACTTAGGCTAGTTCTTAGTCGTGCTTAAAGCTATGATCTGGAGAATCTTTCCAAATAGCTTCAGTTTACCCAAGTTGGATTCATGTGAGATGGTAAATTTATCACTTCATCTCTACTGTAAGCCAGTTGGTATATTGCATGCATTCTAGCATGTTATCCTAGAAAAACGTAGAGATGCATCTACCCTCACTTCAACTTGCATTACAACGATATATAATACTACTTCGCATTGATACGCTATTAATAAGTTGGGGTTTTTTTCTACTGCTTGTATGTAGACATCTCAGTCACTGTAAAGCTTGACTTATTTAAGCTATGCTTTCCAAATTGGCCTTTTTGCAGACTTTGCATGTGGTTTTGGTCAGATGTTTTCTGTTAGGTGTCTGCCTGCAGGGCTTCAACTTAGTCACATGATCCACCTTATTTATATGGGTAGGAGTATTGATAGTGCCTTTCATTTATTTAAGAAAAGTTCTTTAATAGTCTTTTTTTTTTTAACATAAATTCACAATTATCTTAGTAACACATAATTTTAAAATAAGGTGTATAATTTAGGAAGGGCAGGAGCAAGAGTATTGTCAAATCTATCAACCATTTATGAAGCTCTTTTGGATGACATACACTTAGATAGCCTTAGAAAAAGAAATAGAATTTCTGATTCACTGACTGGAATTGGTTTACCTGGTGTTCAGCTAATAATCTTAAGTAAGTGAATGAGCTGACTTTTAAATTTTGTCCTGAACGAATCTTCTTCTGGTAACGCTTTTTTTCTTCCCCCCCCCCCCACCGAAGTAATTCAAAGCTTTGTTCCTGGAAGGCAAAAAAAGTGGTATAATAAATGAAAAGTGTTTTATGATTTGTATTAAATGTCCTTTTGTTGTGAGACAGCTTTATGTAGTAATGAAGTCAAGACTTAGGAGTTGTTTGCGTCTTTTGGCACTGTGTCTTGAGTTCATTGTGCTAGGGTTATTTTAGAAATAGCATGAAATGGAAAGCAATTTTGAAAGGAAAATGCTAGGAGGAGAAGAAAAAATTAGGCAAAGAAAACCTGATTTTCATTATCTCATACGTTTACATTCATTTATTTGGGAAAGTGCTCTGCTTTACTATATTTCTATTGATCATTCAGCTCTTCAAAGAAAGGTTAGCTACTTGATGTTTAAAGGATAAAGTATGCCATGATAGAATAGCTTTTCTCAGTTATGAGATATTTCTCTAATCTTAAGGAATGTTAAGACTAGCACTAAAATAATTTCTATGTAGAAAGTTCTCTGCATATTTTTCCAAACTTTATATTTTGGTTTGCAATTGACAGTTGCCAAACTAAATTTCTTAAGATTATGTTTTGACATGTTTTGTTCTAAATATAATTTTTAGGTATACTTCAAACTGTCTTGCTCTGGTTACATGCATGAATGATGAGCATAAATTATCTTTCCTGAAGAAGATATTCAATCCTGAGGAGCTGATACATTTCAGACTAAAGTAAGAACTTTTAAAATCTTGAACACTATTTGTTTTTGTTGATGGCTTTCATTTGAGTTAATAAACATGGATTTCACAGGCTGCTAGAAGAATCTCATCTCCAGAATGTGGAACAAGCTCTTGTTTTGGCCAATCCGGACTCCTCATTTTGGGAAAAGGAGAAAGAACTGCAGTATACGCAAGGGCATATTGTATCGGGTGACCTCTCTGCAAATGTAGTAGCTGTATGTGGTATTGTGCTGCCTAGACTACAGCTTGTTTCTGAAGAGCAGGTATGTAACCCAGGGTTAAGTTTGTAACTTTTTTGTTTTTAAGAATCCCTTAATGAGGTGAACTGACTTTATTTCCTGCTTAAATGGCATTGAGATACTACGGGTAATGCGTGCATCTTTAGCTTTCTTGATGTGTGCTGTAAGCTAGTGTTGCATAATCTAGACACTGCAAAGACTCTCTGCAGTGGAATGAAGCAATGAAGGCGTAATAGTGCTGTTCATTTTATCTTCAGGTAGCGGTCCTTAGGAACATACTACTGTCGTGGTTTAACCCCAGCCAGCAACTAAGCACCACGCAGCCGCTTGCTCACTCCCCCACGGTGGGACAGGGGAGAGAACTGAAAGAGTAAAAGTGAGAAAACTCATGGTTTGAGATAAAGACAGTTTAATAGGTAAAGCAAAAGCCATGCACACAAGCAGAGCAAAACAAGGAATTTATTCACCACTCCCCATGGGCAGGCAGGTGTTCAGCAATCTCCAGGGAAGCAGGACTCCAGCACGCATTAACGGTTACTTGGCAAGACAGACGCCATCACTCCGAACCCTCCACCCCTTCCTTCTTCTTGGTCCCAGCTCTATATTCTGATCATGATGTCATATGGTATGGAATATCCCTTTGGACATTTTGGGTCAGCTGTCCTGGCTGTGTCCCCTCCCAGCTTCCCGTGCACCCCCAGCCTTCTCGCTGGCAGGCCAGCATGAAAAGCTGGACAAGTCCTTGACTGCTTAGCAACAACTGAAAACATCAGTACATTATCAATATTTTCTCTTCCCAAATCCAAAACACAGGCTCATACTAGCTTCTATGAAGAAAATTAACTCTATCCCAGCTGAAACTAGGGTAACTACAAAAGTATATTCAGCCTTACATAGGATCTGTAGTCCAAGTTAGGGTGATATTCCATAGCTGAGTAAAGCCAGGGTCTGGCACAGTTGCTTTTACTTGCGTGAAGTAGTTTTTTGTGCTTTGCAGACATCTTATAAACAGCCTTTTTCCAAACATATTCTTAGTTCTTCTTTTGAATCAAAAGAAAACAAGGCTGCTACTTACTCTTTTAGAGGGCAGAAAAAGGGGAGGGGGAAGTGAGCAAGAACTTAATTTCTCCATTGAGTGAAGTGTAATGCAGAAGATAGTGCCTTACAGTTTTAGGAAGTCCATCAGAGGCATGAACATTTTTTAGCAAACAGTATTTAACATTTTTTCTCCTGAGATGCTGTTCATCTTGAACTGTTCAGGTTCTTCTTTGTAGCAGCAGCTGGTAATCTTGACTGTTTTTCTCATTTAAGTACAGTTTTAGCTCTTAGCTGAGTATTTCTATTTAATTTTGCAACACTGGTCTACAAATGAAGGACTAAGAAATGAATGAAGTCTACCAATGTCTAGAATTTCTTGAGTAGGAGAAGCAAGGAAGGAGGAGTTTCCTCCCAAAGTCGTCCCCCCCCCAACTTCTATAGTTGAATTTGCTGTATTCTAGCTCTTTTTTTTTAGGATTGAAGGTATAGTTTGAAATTCATTGCAGCAGGGGAAACTGTAGAGCCATTTAAGGAGATTCTTACTCCCATTCCAGTGTCATTGGTGCTGCAGATGCACTGAAGCTAGTCCATGCTATAAACTGGATTGCTGAAAGGATAGTCTTTGTGTATGAGGGAGGAGAGAACGTCTCAAAAAGGCATGCTTTTATTTTTTTAATAGCCACAGGTATTTCACTGATCTCATATACAGTGTAGTTCCAGTTATGCTGGGGACGTTCCAGTTACAGCTGAGGAGGTCTGATGAAGAGGTAGGAGCAATTTATGAGGGAAAGCAGGTACTCTTACAAACTAGCATTGTTATCAGAGAACTACATGCAACTGTATCTGAAAAGAAAATCAAACCTAAATACAAGACACTTGTTTCGGTGCAGTATGTGCTCCGATTTCTTTTCTCTGTGCCTTTTGGCAGGAAAACACTAATTTTGTGCCATATACTGATATGTAAGTGACTGTAGGAGAGTCAGAATATTTGGAGAGTTTCTGTAGCATTGATTAATTACCATTCAAATTATTCATTATTATTTGTTGCACTTTGAATAAAATAAAAATGTTACTGAATTTACCTCTTTTTTTTATGCACTGAGTTTAATGGTCTTATACTTTGGCCTGTGCAGGAAGAAGTAAATGCAACAGTTAATACTCAGACTTGCATCGTCTGAATGTAATTGGTGTTTGATTTGTCCTGTGATTTGGAACCATTCTGATGATTTAATTTTACTTATATTGCAAATTGTATTTGATTGACATGTGTTTATGATTGAGTAGTTACTATGCCTGTACTGACAACTTAGTGCAAACTCCCCTTGGGAACAAATTGTACGTATACTTTATTAAGTGTTTCACTTATAATAGATTTTTTATAAAACCTATTTTAATATCTGTCATTAAATACAGCTTTAGAATCCTTTAGTTTATTTGATATGTGTTGGCAGATTTACAGGCCCAAGTTTTCTAGTTGTCAGACTCACTTTCCTAATTGTTCTGTGTTGTTACTTTTTTACATGTTGTACAATTTCAGTGTAGTAACTCAAATTTTATGTTTGAACAGGAAACTAACACCAGCCGTTTTGTTTTGGTTGAATCTGCCTTCACAAATCTTCAAAACCTTGCTATTGCTGTAGCGTATCAGAGTCCTGTTTTATTAGAAGGACCAATAGGATGTGGCAAAACTTCTTTAATTGAATACTTAGCAGCTGTTACAGGAAGAGCAAAGCCTCCTCATATTTTGAAAGTCCAGCTTGGGGATCAAACTGATAGTAAGGTAACTGATGAAGTTGTTTTATGGTTGGATGATCAGACATAATTTTTACTTAAAGTATGGACTTAATTTTCTAATGAGATAATGTTTAATGTTTTGCCCAAAGACCGCACAACCTCCAACTCTGTAGTGTTGGTCTTACTGTTGAGAATAAATAAATGTGAAGAAAAATCACAGTTATGCGTCAGTAGGTTTTAAATTCTGTGCATAACTGTGCTGTATCTGTTTCATTGAAATTATGTTTTATCAGGGCTTTTCTATGTGGGAGAGCCCTATTAATTTTTTTTAATTAAAAAAATTTGATTTGTATTGGGAAAAAGATGATTCTAAAATGACTCAAGTTGGTGCCAAAGGCTGTATAGACACTTTTATTTTGGTTTAAATGAGCTAATGTCAGTTTAATCTCATCCCAGTTTTTTGTGGTAAAGGTGAGATGAAGTAAAATCCTGTGATTTTTGAGGACACTTGCACTTAAATAATAGTGAGCTAGGTCTACTTATAGAGATAAAACCAGAGATGAAAATAATTTCACATTCTTCTGGGTTTGCATATATAACTTTTGAGCTTGAATTTATGTTGTTTGGCTCAGTTTATGTTTAGTTTTCCAAGGTGGTTAATATCTACCAGAAGTGCTATCTGGAGGTTTTTATTAGCATGCATAAGCTTATACTTATAATTCCTTACTTGCATAGAACAGCCAATTTCACCATCTCACAACTTTTTTCCACAAGAGTGTCTTTTCATATACATGAGTAAGACCACCATATTAAGACAAAGTCATAAAGTTCAAGGTACAAAATATGTGGTAATGAAACCATAAACTTCATTATTTAAGGAATGCTTAAAATGTGGAAGTTACAACTTCACAGAGAAGCAACACTTGACTGGTTTTGTATCTTTGAATAACTTGCTTTACAATTCTTCTTACTAGCTTAGTCACAGACTTTTTAAAAATGTGAAATAAAGTTCAGTGTAACCCTAGGCAGTTTTGTATGTTATACTGTTGATTGATTGTTAATTATGGTGGCACAGCTCTCTGAATTCACTTCCAGTTACCTGGTTCATTTTAATTGCTATAATCTAATCAGTTAGATTATCGTAGACATGGAGGGGTGAAACTTTTTTTTTTTTTTTATTAAAAGAAGTGTAACGCTGGGCACAGATTACCAGGTGGATTGTTTAGTAACGTGGAGGCTAAGTAAGCATTACTTATATGCTTTGGTCATTTTTGTAAGTTTTTACTCTTGAGTTTTTAAGGGATGTAATGAACAGGTCTCTAACTTACTGATTGTTTCCATCATAGACGCTGCTTGGTATGTATCGTTGTACAGATGTACCAGGGGAGTTTGTATGGCAACCTGGAACCTTGACACAAGCTGTTACCAAAGGTCATTGGATACTTCTGGAGGATATTGATTATGCTCCTCTGGATGTGGTATGTAGGTTCATGGTCACTGTTAAGGTACTGGTCTTAAAGCCCAATACTAGCAAATTTTTGAGTCTAATCACCATGAGTTCTGCAGCAGCATGCTGAAAATACTGCCCCTTTAAAAGGGGTTAGAAAGAATTAACCTGTCTGTCTCTATTAACATGTTAGCACACCACATTGGTTTTTGTCATTGTTTTAGAGTAGTCCTGACACTCCCACTGATGCCAGATTTCACTCTGAAGATTTGAATTGGCACTGATAAAGAGCTATGTGTCTTTTAAATCATATTTTAATATTTGAAAACAAATGTGGCTCCAAACACCAGAGAGTATTGTCACTGTATTAGAGTGGTGCTATTAATAAGATTTTTTTTTTTTTTTAGTGTTTTGTTGTGTGGTTTTTGTTTTTTCTTACACATTTCTTACCTCTGGCTGGGATATTAAAAATGTGTTGTTACATTAAGCAGTATAGGTTTTAACAGATTCCCTGTATTCAGCTCCAGAATGACTTGTTAGACTGTCATCCTTCCCTTTTGAAGTAATGGCTGCTGAAAGCATGTCTTCTGCAAGAACAATGTCATAGAGATGTTTTGCTGTATAGGCCTGCTGGACATTGTCCAGATAGTTGTTTTCTTTCATATCTGTTCTGTAAAGCATCCTTTGTGTGACTAAATAATCTGACAGCTTGTTTATTGGGTTCTAGGCTTCTGAAATATAGGGAATTTGTACAAAAGACAAGAAATACTGCTTGTATATACTAGACAGTTTTTCACTGCCAGAGGGTCATGCACTTACTTGCTTCTGTGGACTCAGCTCATTGCACTCATCGTAAGCGTGCCCTGAGTAGTATCCTGCATTCATCTCTCCCTTTCTTCAGGTCCTTCCTGCAGGCATCCTGTCTCCTTTCTCCATATCAAAGTCTCCATGCTTGCCTCCTTTTATGCTGAGCAATCACTGTGGTCCTGTCTCCCTTTTTTCCTTCCACCGTTACTGCTGCATGGAAGGATAGATTCTTTAAATAGATACCAAATTCTCCTGGGGGTAGCAGAATATACACTGAAAAATATTGATGTTTGAGAATGACATCTTTGAGATGCAGGCCATCTTTTTTCAGACAGATAAAGAAAATAAGGCTTCTGACATGAAAGTGTTCATTTGACAATTCAAATAAATAGTTTTGATTTGGACTTGGTATGTAAAGACTGTCAGTTCCATTCTCCTATCATTAAATCTGGATACAGGAGAAAGAAGATAGGTAAACATTACGCTTGTGACTTTCACTGGTGTTTAAAATTACTGGGGACTGTGCAATTCCTGTTAGCATCACTTGGAAGCGCAATCTGCAGGTACGGCAGTTGCTGGCAATGTAATGGTGCTGAGTGGAAGTGCTGTAGCATCTCAAGTGTGAAATGAGTGTGGATGGGTGTGCTGTCTGTTACAGTTCCACAAAAAAAATGTTTTATAATTTTTCTTCTCTTCTGCAGATCTCTGTGCTAATTCCCCTTTTGGAAAAAGGAGAGTTGCTGATTCCTGGTCGTGGTGACTGTTTAAAAGTAGCATCGGGATTCCAGTTTTTTGCGACCAGGAGGTAGGATTGTAAACTTAAATGAGGTTAAGAGCATGGCTATCCCTTTTTTTAAGCCAAAGACAGGAAGTACAAGGTACTTGGGCAGGAGTATTTTAGCAATTTCCAATTAACAAGCAATAGAAGCCATAGAAGTTGTGAAAGGAATTTTTTTCATTTTTTTTTCATTTTAGAGCAGCATTACATTACTACCAGGTGAATCCAGTCTTTGTACAGAAAGGTCACTTCAGCAAGGCTGAAACAATGAAACTTTCTGGGGGAACCCTACAAATTCAACCCCTCACCAAAGCAAAATACCACTCTCGGCAATTACTGTGTGAAGAAGGTTTATGATTGATATTCACAAGGTGTCTTGACTTGCTAATTTTAACAGCACATGTGTAAAATATTTCTTATTTTTGCTGATCTTGGGGTAGTTGGTAGTCTGACTACTGAATGATTAGTTTTCTGGGGATTGTTTTTTTTATTTCCACCTTCTTGAGCAGTTGTATACATGTGTTCCTTGGAAGATTTTTTTTTTAGGAGTTTCATTATTAATTATAACTGAACCCTGCATCTATAATAAGATAGTGTTGTTTTGTTTGGGTATCGTGAAAAAAGAAATAGAATGAAAAAAAATTTTAGGGAAATCTGATTTGTGAAAGTGTTGTGTCAGTATGGACACTTGTAATGTTTTCTAACCAGAAGAAGATTTAAGGTATTCTTCTCTGACAGTTTTATTGTACTAATGGCTCATGCATCAAATGTCAGAATGTCGTCTTGTATATCAGGACATGGTTTAGGGGACATGGTGGTGCTGGATTAATGGTTGGACTTGATGATCTTAAAGGTCCTTTCCAACCTAGTGATTCTGTGACATAATATTGTATTAAAGGTTAGGATATCTAGATGGAGAGTAAAGTTACATGGTTTTCAAATGTTTTGCAGTTTACTTCAAAGCCTTTAATAAATTTTCCTGCTTTTGTCTGTCTTCCATAAATTTGTTCTTTTCTTTGATTTATCCGATCTATTTTTTCTGGAATTGGGTGTTTTGAATTCAACTCTCTTTTGGTTGCCTCGTTTCCTAAGATTTTCTTCTTCTGTATTCTTGGTCAACAGTTTGTATAGCAGCAAATTATAGTTTCCAGTGGGCTAGTTGGAGCAGATTCAATAAGTCTTCTGCAGTTTCCAGATGTAGATTATTATTTAAAAAACCAACAAAAACCCAAACCAAACAAAAAAGCGCCAGAAAACAAAAAACAAATCACAAACCGAGTATCTAATGCTTTTCATGTGCAAGGCTACTTCCATAGCGGGTATAACACATGGGTGCATAGTTATTTCTGCGGTAAAAAAAAAAAAAAAAGAATGGAACAAAATACATAAAAATATATGATGGAAAGGACTGTGAGCCTGAAGAGTAAGTGAAAATAATCAGGAAAGATTGGAGAGGACGGGGACTGCAGATGCTTTTCCTGCATCTCTGTAATAGAACACAGATCCTTTAGGATCTGTGGAAGATATTTCCCAGGCCACTTCTGTCAGGCTTGTCTCTCTGCAAAGGATTCTCTATGTTGATTCTGATAGACTTAACTTACTGTCAGTCATCGTTCTGCAAGTACCTCTAAGGAGATTTCGCACTACAGGGGGAAAACACTATGGAAAAAGAACAGATAATTTGAAAAGCAGAGTTAGGCAGGGTAGGGTATGTGACAGTGCAGTGACAAACAGTGAGTGATCTATGCATGCGCATTATGCAGGGCAGCAATATGTAACATGTTCTTTGTACAGGAACACACTGAAAACGTTGAATTCTTCAGCAAGACACAATATGCTGTGTTTCTTAATGTTGTTTTGATGTAGGATATTCAGTTGTGGTGGCGGTTGGTACAGGCAGCAAAGCAGCCATGCTGCTCTTTTGGACAAGTATTGGACCAAAATACATGTGGATAACATGAGCAAAGGAGAACTCAAGGAGGTATGGTGTGTGTTGCTCTATGGTGGCATGTGAATAATCGTTTCAATTAAAGATAATTAATGTTTTTCAGTAACAAATCTGATGCTTATTTTTATCTCCAAGTTGCACAATACACCCTTATCATTTCAAATACACCCTTATCATTTCAGATTTATCTTGACAATTTTGAAGTAAATGGGCAGTTTGTCAGGAAAATTTGAAGTGTATTGGACAAAGATTCCTGGAACTTGCCTTGGCAAACACAGTTCTACTTTGAATGGGTCTAAGAATCAAATTACTTCGCCATTTTGTAGCCCACAGGGATTTGAAAACAGAGAGAAAAAGAAAGAAAGAAAATTGGTTTTACTCTAATCCTGAGTTCTAAGCTTTGAGACTGAAAGTAGTTGGTCAGATGTCAATTACAAATAACTGTTTCTATTGACATCTTTTGTTAGCATCTCTAGGGAGTGTTTGCTTTGTGTAGTCCTTCAAAAAATTCAAGGAGCCCAGGGCTTAAATGGAAACAGAATTCTCTAGAGATTCTCCTTGTGATACAGAGCTCAGAATATGATCTGATTTTAAAAGAGCTTTGCCTAAAGGAAAAGGGGGTGAATAGTTTCTAGCTGAAGAGTTGGGAAAGTTCTGAATTTTCTAGAATGAAGATGACAGTTTTTCAATAGGATTCATTCACTCCTTGGAACTTGTTTAGCAGCCAGCACAGTTACAGGTGACAGTAGTTATCTGCATGTTTTTCCATTTTGTCATTTGTCAGCTAATTGTTAGGAACGGGGCAAGAACAGCACTTATTTTGTACTTGTAGATTTTGTTGGAGGGGAAGCAAGTAGATGCACGGGTAGGCCTCTGTAGATGGTTTGCTGGAGGTACACACACTTGTGTGCTGTAGCTGGTTCTACTACAAATAGATCCATGTGGGCAGGAATGCTAGGAAGCTCACTGCTGCGGTATTAGCAAAGGCTATCTGGCTGAACCGATGTCGAAGCTGACCTCCAGAAAGGACCAATATTCAAATACAGCTTGGCTGTCAAAACCTAAGGAAGCTTCAGTGCTAAATGTGTCACCACTAGGTTCTTTCTGTTCTGTAACTTTGTAGCTCAAGTCACAAAAATACATAAATCAGACACTGTGTAAGATTCTGTAGTAGTAGAAGAGACAGTGGTAGAAAAATCTCGCTTGTTTTGAAAATAGACTTGTGTTCTTCTGGGTAATCGTAAAAATCAATTTGGCAAGGTAGGACCGGTGTTCCTGGCCTGTATCTGTAAAAAGCTTATTTTGGGAAGCAATAATTTTGTTTGGCAAGCTTTAGTGGAGAGAACTGAGCTGAAAGGAAATTACAGAAGAAAAAATAGCCCCTTAATGTGTCGTTTGTCAGCACAGTGAATAGACAATGTGAATACTCAAGAAGTTCAGTCATAAAAAGGACAAGAGGTAGGAACTTTTGTCATCAGTTGTAAAGTTGTATGATCATGATTTGGCTTTAGACAGGGTTGAATGTACCGTTTGTTCCTTCTGTTGGTATTTGTGCAAATGTATGACATTAGTTGGAGTAGAGTTGAGTTGGCAAAATTCACTTTTGGCATCCAAATCGATATCATACAAGTCACAATGACTTTTATTTTCTTCATATGAGAAATTCCAAGAGAGCAGTTTTGTGCAACTTGCTAACTTGAGTATCAAAGTGTATCCTATTAAAATTTGGGTGGCTGTTAGTTTCCTTCTGATGCTAAAGATTATTTTTGGGGGGTTGGTTTGGTTTGTTTTTTTTCTTCTCAGGTTCTTCAAAGGAGATACCCCAACCTTGCTCTTGTAACTGATCACTTGCTAGACATTTACATTCACCTTACGGGAGACAAGTATCAGGCATCAGAAAACAGTGCTTCTATCTCCAGGCACATATCAGAAGATCCATCAGAATCAAGATCAGAAAATAAGAAACCAAATCTGGAAGGACGAGAACTATCTCTAAGGTTGTCTTTTCTTATATGTTTCTTAGAAGGAAATTTAGTTAGCTAGCTGCAGAGGTAGGAGGGTTGGTCTTTGTTATTTTTCTGAATTTTTAAAAAATAGTGATAAAAGTTTGAATAATTAAACTGGAATTTCATAAAAACTTGAAAAAATAAATTTTTCATTTTAAAATAATGATTAATATATCTTCTTTTAAAAAATCTCATTCTGAATTATTTAGGACTTCCTATTTGCTTTTTTTTTTTTTTTTTTTAAGGAGAAAGTGTAGGTTTTGTCATATGTGGTGCTGAGTTGGTATCAAGCCATGTGGATTACTTCTCAATTCACTTTAATACAAAACATTAGTTCTAGTTAAGAACTGTTGACTGAAATGTACTTTATAATGTTGTCATAATAGCTAGTAGATAATGTTTTCAACAATTGTATATATTTGCTTATCTAGATAATTCCATATTAGACACTCACAGAATTCTAACTTACAGATGACTAAAAATAACCAGACTTCTAGTACATTATTAATTTCAGAATTTTTATTATTAAATGCAACTTGATGTTCAGTTGTTTCTTCTTCTGTAACCAGTAGTGCTTTGTGAATTAGTCAGTAAATATTAGGTGGGATTAGTACCTAATATTTTTGTGAAGCATAAGAATGCCACTAATTTTTAAAGAAGCAGTTGTTTTTCTGAAATCAGAAGTTTCCTTTTCTTACCTTTTGGAAGGTTTTGTTGTTAATAAGGAATCAGTATCTTGAAAAAAATAGCTTTTTATACCTTTCTGCATGAAAAGCTTGCTGCTTTTCATTTTTTCCATTTCATAATTACTTTATGGTTTAATGGAGTATGTATTCTCTATTTCTAAGCAACATATCTGAAAGCAACACTGTTGGCCTTTATGCGCTCAGCTGCTCTTTAGAATTAGCATCCTATTTATATGTGTCTTCCGTGTACAACTTACACAGCAACTAAATGTGCAATTGCCAGAAGATGACATAATGATCTAAGCTGAACATGAAGGAAGATGCTGTGCGTTTTGTCTTGTGTCAAGCAAACCTTTTTGGTTTTCTTTTTAGAGACTTACTGAATTGGTGCAGCAGGATTGCTTACAACTTTGACAGTAATTCTTCAACCACAACAGTGAATATTTTTCAGGAGGTGCGGTAAGACTTGATCCAGAAATTGCTTACCCAGATTCTAGCATTGTCTCACAAATCTGAAAATACTCTGTTTGTGAATGTGAGATGGGAATTTACATTTAGTTTTATCTGGAGCAATTCGACTGTAGTTGGAATGTTTGTGATCCATCTATCAGAGGCTTTCCTTACTATTAAGAAAATTGTTCGCAGTAATGTGCTGAAAGCCAGTCCAGACTTACTACTGTCATATAAACAGCATTCTGCAACATAATTTTAACTGATACGAGCTGGGATTGCATATGACAGAGTAAAAGTTTTAAGATCTTTCGTTTTTCATGTAATATGAGGCTGATTTCCTATGCATCAATTTACATTTTAAGTTTGGAATTTTTAAGGTGTGTCAGTCAGAGGTAGTTTTAAGACGTGAGATCTTACAACATTACTTCCTTCTCCATTTTGGTCCATTTGTGTGAAAACAGCTTCTGCATTGAAAAGGTTTTACTTTCAGTAGAAACCCAGTACATTAGAATCACAGAATCATTAAGGTTAGAAAAGTCCTTTAAGATCATCAAGAGTTTAGAAATTCTTATTACATCCTTTTGAACTCTGTTGTTTGATGCAATCTGTGGACAGTGAAATAAAATTATTTACCATGGCTGGATTGTATTCAGGCTCATGTAAATTAAGATGGTGCTTGTCAGCTCATATCATACCACATTTGTATTAAAGAAGTTCATTTGTTTTCCCCTTGACAGGCACTGGACTGTTTCACAGCTATGCTGTCCAACCAAGGGAGCAGACAGAAAATGGCAAAAGTTATTGGAAGTAAACTAAATATTTCCAAGAAAAAGGTATGTTAAGCTATAATTAACATGATGGTTGCTGGTAATGTTCTGTAACTTGCAATTTTTCTAGTGATTTATTTAAATGTTTTTTTCTATTTTTCTTTAAAATTATGTCTATGTCTCTGTCCCAAACATTTTTTTGCTTGCTGTACTATACTGGGACCTACGTTTTTTTTCCTGTTTTATTTTCAGCTGCATTTTTTTCTCTGAAAGTTCCAGTGAATCTGTTTCAGAGCAGATTGCAAATGGCCTTATCATACAAAAGAAGGATAACACAGCTGGAACAGCACAGTTGCCCAAGCACATGATACTGCTAGATGCACATAATTAGTAAAGAATGTGTTTTTTTTCTGTGGTGGTTACAGTGAACTTTAATCACTTAAAGAGATTGGAGAGAAACATAATCTTCCTTACTGCTTGTTCTGTAACCATTGATTCCAAAATCAAGTACCTCTAGAGGCTAGTAACTCTCTGTATATTAATAGCATGTGATAGAAATGGCTGAGTTAAACTAAATAATTATTTTTTCAGCTATTTCTGACTGTAGAAGTTTGATTGCAAAGAAAATTCCCTCCTTTGTTACTTTAAGATGGAAAAACTTGCAAGCTGGGTGGACAGATGGATCCCTGAAACTTCTGTGGATTTTTTCTTTTTGTTCTTCTCGCTTTGCGTTATTTCAATACAGGAGTGTATTATGCTCTGCCAATGGTAAAATATCCTTGTTTACACAGAGGTATTTACCAATTTTTTTTTTGAGGGAGGTTGGTTGTTTGTTATTAGTTAAGATAACTGTTCCCAGTTTCAAGTTTATGTAGTTGAACTACCAAGGAAGTAGACAAAGTAGAAACATAATGGTATAGACCCATTACGAGGTTATTAAATGGAAATATGTTGTTTGTACAGACAATAACACTTCTGAGGTATTTCAGTGTTTTAGGTGCTGAGTATGTAAAACCTGCAAAACATAAAAATCTTACCATGAAAGATTAGCTTGCCGCAAAGTAATACTGGTAGCGCAACGTGGGTGTTACTAGTGTGATGTTGCAGGCAACATTAGTATTGGAAATGTTGATGCTTTCTTCACAGGTAGAGTTTTTTTGTGAACTCTATAAACCAGAAATTCTAATACGGGAACAAGAAGTCTCTGTTGGAAGAGTGCATCTCATGAAGAAACAAACCCCGGCTCTCACTGTACAAAGGTAGAATATCTTGTAGTTTCCATGTGACTCAAAATATTTTGTGGTGGAATAAAATAGATTGGAAGTCCCAGGATTAAAAAAAAAAAATGCACATTGGATATTCTCACTAATGAAAGGAATGTGATGAGATCTTTCTTTTGTGATCTGAGCTTTGCCTTGTGTATCTTTAAGGCTGTCTGCATCATCCTTCTGGCAGCCAAATCATGGAAATTTTCAGCTTCTTTTGAACTAGTTTCTTCAAAGCAGTGTGGATCCACAGCTGTTATAATAAGACTTTGATGTATCTGTCTTTGTAAAGAGAGATTTTTATGGTATGCGGCACTAACTCCACTGTCCAGGAAGTTCTTTGGAAACCCTGAGTATCTTGAGAAAAATAAGTATCTTATAAGGGTGTCTTGGAATTAATTTTTTTCAAAACCTATATTTTTAATTTAAAAAGAAAAATCCTAAATTCAACCACTCCTCTAAAAGAATGATAAAGGTAAAATTAAAATGAGCTCCTTGGTAAATCTTAGTTTGCTTCCTTTTTTTGTTTTTTCAGAGCAAAACAAACCTTTGCTGCCACACGGCCATCTGCAGTATTGATTGAACAGCTTGCAGTTTGTGTTGTCAAAGGAGAACCTGTGCTTTTGGTTGGTGAAACAGGAACTGGCAAAACTTCAACTGTTCAGTACCTTGCTCATATTACAGGTAAATAAAGTGCGAAGACTAATTCACATGAAGATGATTCAAAAAGCAACAAACAAACAAAAGCCCACAATTTGATGGTGGTTTCTATTTCTGTTTCAAGGACACCATTTGAGGGTCATCAACATGAACCAACAAAGTGACACAGCAGATCTATTAGGGGGGTGAGTCACTGACGACTGTTTTGTTTGTTCTGCATAACAAATTGGCAGTATCAGAACAAGCCTCTAATGCAAGTATAGTTGTGTTGTCAAAGAATTGTTTTTAGACACATATCTATTTCATGGTAAAATAAATGTCTTGAGAAGCATGCTTGCATGCAGAAACCTTGTCCTTGCTGAGGCAAGTGAAACAGAGGCAGTTTCACTTAATTGTGTGCACATCTGTATGTGATGAAGTAATTTAAAAGTACAACCCAATGTCACTTTAAAAATGGCTAAGCTGTTCAATATTAATACGCTATAATATTCACTGGACATACTGGTTGGTAGTAATAAAAATATTTTACTTCTCAGGGTGGTCCTGTCTTCATAAAATCGCCTTGTAAGGTGCATTTAAATATGTGCAATTTTACTTCACTTATTAGTTGAGTAAAAAACTGTGGAAACCACAGTTCCTTCATGCTCAATATTGTCGTTTCAGTAACTGTTGTTGTTAGTTCACAGATGCTAGTTCCTGTTCCTGTGTCACAAATAAGTACTCTTTTGCTTCTTTTCAGTTACAAGCCTGTGGATAACAAGCTGATCTGGCTACCTCTGCGAGAGTCTTTTGAAGAACTCTTCTCTCAGACATTTTCTAGAAAGAAGAATCAGACATTCTTGGGACACATTCAGACCTGCTACAGGCAGAAACGTTGGCATGATCTGCTAAAACTAATGCAGCATATTCATAAATCTGCTATTAATAAGGAAGCAAAAGAAAATGCATCTGGTGAGAATTCAGACTAATCAAACACACATCATTAGTAGTGAACCATTACAGAGAGTAGATAAAGTGATGAATTTTTTTGTTTGATTTTGGGGGTTTATGTGGGGTTGGTTTTTTTGTTTTTGTTTTTTTTTTTATCCCTCTCTATTGCTTTCTTGTCTGTCCTCTTCTTTTTACTGGTTCTTCTGAATATGCAGATATTAAAATAAACATCTGCAAATGTAAAAAAAGATGAGCTTTTAAAGGCTGCTTGTTGCAAGTATCAACAACCCTAAAATAAAGACAAGCTGAAGTCTGTAACTTGCAAAGCTAGCAACTTAAGTCATGATGCTTTATATACCTCAGGCTGTGACTTTAAACAAATAACTGAAGTAAGTGCAATAGTAAATAACATCATAACCGATAAGCAACAGTGGTTTTACTGATACTGAAGTGTTCATTGTTAATCTGTTCTGTCGTAAGGTTTGTAAATTTGAATTTATTTTTCTGAGGTGCCTCTTTCTGGGAATTCGAGAGTGCTAACAGTCATGCTGGAACCAAGTGCAGCATAAGTATTTGTTCCTAAGCTAGGACATGGTGGAATGAATAGCAAATTATCCGTCAATAGTGTTCAGCTAAATTAAAAAAAAAAGGCAAAATTTAATTTTTTAATTCATGAGATGTCATCTGTAGAACTTAAATGTTTTCATTGCTCAGCCAAGCTTACTCTTGTATCTCTGTGCTTGAAACAGCTTGATTAAAATACTGTTGTTAAATGTTTTTTGTGCTATTGTTCTGATGGTACAAACTTGAATTTGTTTTGCTTACAGGCTCCCCACTGAAGGAAAAATGGGAGGCATTTGGTCTGAAACTGAATCATGCTCATCAACAGATGAAAATGACAGAAAACGCTCTTCTCTTTGCATTTGTTGAGGTATTTAGAGATTTGCATTTTGATGCTAGGAAGAATAAGGAGGAGGATGTAAAAGACTTTGCAATCAGTATTATGTAAATAACTTCCTGGCAGGAATCTTGCTGTGAAGTAAAACTTGTTCTATAATGAAGTGTGCTACTGCAAGGAGACTGTGGTTAGATTGGGGGCTGGGAGAATGTTTTGTGGTAACACATTAATTCAGTGCAGCTTCATAGGAATTAGGACTGGCATGATAAAAGAATATCAGCAGTATGTCATATCATCTTTTCAGGTGTATGAGATTAGAAAAAGCATCTTTGCCAATCTCCAGTAGGACATGCTCCTGCTTGGGGATTCCTGTGAAGGATTTAATATATACTCTCAAATTGTATGTAAAGTGTGTAAAATGTTGACCAGTCCTCTTTTTAAAAAAACACTGTTTAAGTAGTTGGAGAACCTTTGACTTAAGTATAGTTTTAATTCATAAGTTATAGTTCCCTGAGGAACTTAATATTGCTGGTGTCTTTGTATTTCTTTAGATTAACTGCTTTTATTCTCATAGTGGTGTCAGTGAAGTTTATGCACCACAGTGATGGATATCACTGACAGACAGCATTGCACAAATAAGAGAGCTTAATTCTGTTATATCTGAGACAATCTAAATGGTAGCTGATAATAACTGTCTGACTTCTGTGACTTGTCAAATAATTGCTGTTACTGAGGGAGAGCAGTAAAATTGCTATTGCTGTAAAAGGTCTGGAATTGCTATTTGTCTCATCAACCCATAGTCTGCAAAAACAAATATTTCCAGTATGCAGATGCTTTAGTTGTTGTATCACTGCTGTTGATGTGATTAACAAATTGATCTTATTTTTAGGGTACTCTGGCACAAGCAGTAAAAAAAGGAGAGTGGATTTTATTGGATGAGATTAACTTGGCTGCAGCAGAGACTTTAGAGTGTCTGAGTGGTTTATTGGAAGGATCATCTGGTTCGCTGGTGTTACTAGACAGAGGAGACATAGGTACTATTTCTGTGCTTGATTATACTATGTCTTGCTATCCAGTTAGTTGAATTCCCTAGCCTATATGGCTCAAAATAGAAAACATTTAGTGTTAAAATGAATGTGTGCGTGTCTTTCTAGACTTCATTCGTGTGTGCAAGAAGTGGGACCTTTAATTCACTGTGGCTCAAGAGATTTCAGCATGCAGAAATTGTTGTAGCTGTTGCTGCTTTGGATTCTACAAGGAGCAGATCTTTCTAGTGGCCTTAGTAGGCATTGCTGTTTCGAAAGACTATTCAGGGAGTGTCACTTTTTTAAAATAAAGTTGAGGTAGCTTGACAGCTAAGGGCATGGGACATAAGGTTTAGTTGCTACTGTAGTAATTGTTTTTCACTGATCCTGAGAATATATTTGTTCTTCAGCTAGAAATATGTGGACAAGGCCTTTGATTTTTGAGTCCTTTGTGGGACTAGAAGCTAAGCAACCAGCTTAGCAACCATACAGCTAAGCAACCATACAGCTACTTACCCACTCCGGCCACTCCACCATCCCCCAGCAAGATGGGGGAGAGAACAGAAAGAGCAAAGGCAAGAAAACTCATGTGCAAGTGATGCAAAGGCAGTTACTAACCAGCTCTCACAAGCAGACCAAAGTCCAGCCAGTGTCTAAGCACCAGCCACCTTGGAAGACAAAAATAACCACCCGCTTCTTCCTTTACCCCAGTTCTTATTGCTGAGCATGATGTTATGTAGTAGGGAGTATCTTTTCGTCCAGTTTGGATCAGCCGTCCCAACATTGTCCCCTCCCAATTTTTTGCTCACCCCTAGCTAAGTCACTGGGGGAGGGAGGGAGGGCAGAGTGGGGAAAAAGAGAAAGCCTTGATGTTGTGCCAGTGCTACTTGGCAATAGCCAACACCTTGGAGTGTTCTTAACAGCACCACAGGGGCTGCTGTGAAGAAAGTTAACTCCATCCTAGCCAGACCTAGTACAGATCTAAATGTAAAAAATGCAGTTGATGAATATTGTTTTCTGGAACTACAGATAGAGACAAATGTTGTATGAGCTTCCTGGGCTGAGTTTTCTTTCTGGTTGAGGGAAGCACTGACCATTGTTCTGAAAGAGACAAGAGGAGTTCCAAGTTTAGGGCTTATGTAATTTTTGAAATATTTTGTGGTGTTAAAACATCCTGCTACCCACAAATAAGTCACTTGCCTGTGGCTGTGGTAAAGATACTTCTGATATCTGCAGAGATACTTCTGATAAAATTTCATCACGTTATTGTCTGAAAAATTTTCACCCTGGCATTTTAAGAAAATGTAGTAGTGCAGTAATAGAAAACCGGCTTGGAAGAAATACACCTCATTAATAAATATCCTGGTTTAGCATTAACCTTATGTCTCTTATTTCTGTTTCTCTTTAGAGCCTCTTGTCCGTCACCCCGATTTCCGCTTGTTTGCATGCATGAATCCAGCTACAGATGTAGGAAAGCGAAATCTTCCTCTAGGAATAAGAAATAGGTAGGAAATAATGATTCTGTGACAAAATACTAGTCTTTTTCAGAGTTTAACTAGCTTCATAGGTTGACCCACTGAAGGATGCCTTATTTGAAGCCTGAGGATAAAAGTCTGAACTCAGATTAACTTGTGGTTTCCACATCGTGGTGAACATTTTTCATGAAATAGCATCAGGAAAATACTTCTTGTATTTTTCATGTAAAAGTTGCTGAGCATGAACAAATGCAAACTAGCAGTAGTGTACAGTGTTGTCACTGTGGGCTGGGAAATGATCATTCTTTACAATTAAGCTGTCCATGTCTGGGAATGCTACTGCAGCAGTTTATGTTCCTGATGGGTGTAACAAAAACAAGTGCTTTGTGTCTGTTTAGCAGCCTTTTCTCTTGATAACTCAGAAGTGTTGATGATCCTTGCAAAAAGCTGTATATCCATCCTCGTTCACTCAGAAGGAAGGTGGTTTGCATGGTGGAGCAGATGTACGATGTTCGAAGTATTTGATGTGTGATTTTTAAACATTCAAGCTGTGGCCAGGAAACTGGAGTTGTGGCAAATCCATTCTTCCGTACTACCTGCTCCTGAATAGAAAGATCTTCTGTTGTATTTGATGCGGTTTCCCTCATGAATGCCAAAAGCCATATATGTCGTCCCTTATTAGATTCATAAACACTGGGCAAAACTGTAGAGATGCACTTACTATATGTAACTAGTCATTTGCAGTTGTTAGTGGCAAAGTAAGGTTTTATTGCAATTAGCTCTCCTGGCTTAGTAGCAAAAGAAAAGAGAGTGAGTGTAATACAGAAGAAAGGAGACTTCAGCTTGTTAAGTTTAAATGAACTTACATTTGCATTTGTCAAAAATATCCATCCCTCTGAAGTTAATATTGCTCAGTTGTACTGGGTTTGCTGTGGTGTGTCCTGAGCCATTATTTGCAGTTGTAATGCATGGTATGGAAGGGCTGCAGACTGATATTCAACACCCAATGCAAATATACTGGATTAAGAGATAGAAAATATGTTCATTAACTAGAGCTGCTAGTGTAGTGTACTAAATGTGAAACATTCTGTTGACATATTTAAAGGTACTCAGAACTTCATTGAGTACTTTTTTTGCTGCTAATTTTCCTTTGCTTATCATCAAGTTTTCCTGGTTTATCATTGCTGAGCCGGATATTTGTAAAAGTAGAAAATGACCTGGATATGCTAGTCCTGGATATGCTAGTCATAACGAAATTAGAATGGGTAATATCTCTAAGTGTCCACTTTTTAAAATAGACATCATTAGAGAGTCCACTTTGAAAAGTGTTCCTGCTGTGTCAGTGCTCCAGTGTTCATGCTGTAACGTTTGGATATCTATTGCAAACTGTTTAAAATTTTAACTTTAAAAAATACAGTCCCATAGTTCATTTTCAGTTTGCTAAGTTAAAATAATTCGGATAAATTACTTAAAAATAAGGTATTACTAATACTTTGTTTTTAATTACTCTGGTTCTTGAGACTATCTATAGGTGGTTTGACAAGTCAATATTCTGCTGCTTAAAAAAATTTAAATGTTATGTACCATAAGAATCATATATAACATGATTTTTTTCTTTAATATGGTCAGATGTCTAAGTGTTATGGATTGATTTGATTTTTATAGGTTTACTGAACTTTATATAGAAGAATTGAGAAATGAAGGAGACTTGCAAGTTCTTATCATGGATTATCTGAGAGGCTTGAATGTGAACAAAAATACAGTACAAGGAATTGTGAAGTAAGCTGGTTGTAATCTCTTTAAATCCTTGATGGAATAAGTCACAAAAAGAAAGTATGTAACTAGTCTCGTTAGACTGTTTTGGGAAATACTATAATGCTCCCTACGCAGCAGTTTGCATAGCCTTAGGAAGCGGAAGAGGGTAGACATCCATTCTCTTCATTCTGAAGGTTTCTGTACTTGTGGGGAGCAGATTTACTTTCTGTTATTCAGAATTGCTTTTTTGGTGGCACCAGTTAAAAAGAATTGCTCTTGCAGTCCTCTTTCCCATCTGAGAGACTAAAATGGTTTGTTTATGTAGATCATACCAATGGAAGTCTTGTGTGTTTGTCAAGTTACCTTTTTTCCCTGTAGCTGAAGGTGTACTATCTTGCTGCATTAACCTGAAGAACTGTTACATGTGTACAGTCATTCTCTGTATATCAAGCTCTCTCAAAAATATTGTTCTAAAATACTCTGTTGCTTTGCTTCATTGACTATACAGATGGTAGAGTTTGGCATGGCTTTCCTAACCTGGAGCTTTTAGAAAGAGTGACAGTTGGAGATAAGCTTAAGTGTTCATACTTTGGGTTTAATTCCTTAGAGCAATGGTTTGATCAGAAACAGCACTATGTAACTGGAACTGGTTTCATTCTTTATTTTTGCAGCTTTTACTTATCTGTGAGAAAGGAAGCAGAATCAAAGCTGGTGGATGGAACTGGCCACAGACCTCACTATAGTCTCCGTACACTTTGCAGGGCATTGAGATTTGCAGCATCTAATCCATGTAGCAGCATACCACGCTCACTGTACGAGGTGATTACCTATGTTGGGGTTTGTTTCAGTGTATATTCAGTACAAAGACTGTTTTGGTGAAGAGTAATCCTCTCTTTTAGTGAATTTAATGCAATATTGAACAGAAATTATTCTTTAAGGTCTCTTCCCCCCCCCCCCCCTATTGATTTTTCATTTTATCACTGAAAATAACTATTCTGCCTAGGGTTTCTGTTTGAGTTTCCTGACGCAGCTTGACAGAGGTTCTCACCCGGTAGTTCAAAAGCTAATTTGCCAGCATATAGTGTCTGGCAACATCAAAAGCCTTCTCAAGCAGGTACGTAACTAAGCTTAATAGAGCTGTTTAGTATTCAGAGTAGAATTTATTTTTAATTGCCTTTTCTATCTTTTTCCTGTACATTTCCTTCTCAAAGTCCTGGTTTTCATGTTATAAAGAAGAACTAAAAAAAAATAAAACTGTTCCTTCATAATTTTTTTACTTCTGCTTGAAATGCCCATATGTTAGCGACTTTAATTTGAAAAAATATGGGAATGTGGGCAGCTTAATACAGTGATTCCAACCTTAAAGCTTTCACAGGCTTTTTATTTTTAGACTCCGAATGCAGAACATATGGATATGAAGCAAACATCTGTGCTTTGTCTCTGATGGGAAAGAAAGAATCTCACTAGTGCTGGGAGCCCAGCAAGAGTTTGCATGGGAGATTGGGCAGCTGGGATGGGGAAACCAGCTGTAAGAGATAGGTATTTGTTTCAGAATAAACCCCTTCATATTAGGAAAATATGTATAAATATAAAAAGATAAAAGCCAGTTTCATGCTTGGAAGCGCACTTGAAAATTCAGTGCTAGGATTCTTGAGACATTTTTATCTTCATGGCACTGACAAAGATTCTTGCTTCATGATCTTGAAATGATCTGGTCAGGCTTTCCCTGTAATTTGCATTCTGTGACAAGGGGACAGTGCTCTACTCACAGTGCTCTACTGCAGGAGCGCTCAGGGATTATTTAAAATGACTTCTTACAGAATATGTTGCAGTGGTGTAACAGTAGTTGTTGTCATGAGGAAATTGAAGCTCATTTGTATAATCTGTTATTTCTGTCATGTCTCCTTAGCAAATACCAAAACCTCAAGGAGGGAGATTTATACTCATAGAAGGATACTGGATTTCAGCTGGGGATAAAGAACCAGCTGTAGATGAGACTTATGTGCTAACCCCTTCAGTTAAGCTTAATCTGAAAGACATTGCCAGAGTTGTTTCTGCAGGGTAAGCCTGTTACAACTTTTCCATTAAAAAGCTAAATTTAAGATGTTTGTTTGGGCCTCGAGTGGTGCCTATCTAGCCTTTATTGTTTGGCATGAGTAATGTCCATTTTGCTCCTACTTCACAGTTAACTTTTCATTATACAGTGACTTAAATTTATATGTGTATTTCTTGTCTCCTTAAACCATTTTACTGCCATACCTAGTTTTATTTAAATGATAATCTAGAAATTTGCAGTTAGAATAACCTGCTTATTTCGCACTGCTATGTAAAGCTTCATGGGTAGCAGTTAGCATTTGTGGGTAAAGTTACTTATGTTCCCCTGTTAATGTATGATATCGGATACTCCAAGTGAGTTAAGTAGTGATATTTTGGTAAGGTAGTTTGGTAATGTAGATCTGTGAAAATTTCAAATAATGTTGATATCTTGTATACGAGAAAGATATGACCCATGCTTCTAAACCACTATTTTCATTACCCCTTTTAGGATTCATCCAGTACTGATTCAAGGAGAGACCTCTGTTGGTAAAACCAGTTTAATTCGCTGGTTGGCTGCTGCTACTGGGAATCACTGTGTAAGGATTAACAATCATGAGCATACTGACATCCAGGAATATATTGGCTGTTACACCTCAGATGCCTCTGGGAAGTTGATGTTTAAGGAAGGTGAGTGGACATATTATATTTACTCCAAATTCCTGTCTCAATTCACTGCTTTTTCTCTTCGGCTTAACTTGTCTTTTATTACAATGGAGAGATGACCTGTCTAGTTAGTAGTTGCATATTAATGATAATCGCTTATGTGAATTTCAGTGAATTCTTAAGAGTTCATGTTTGTCTCATCATACTTGTCCTGTTGGACATAAAGAAAAGAATTCAACAACTTAGACAATACTGTTGCTTCCATCTCTGAATTAGCATTTATACTAAGTGAAAACTGGTTGCTAAACTTATCTGAATGCATGCTTCTGTTAGATTTAGTTTGTTAGATTTTTAACTAGAACTTTTTCTGTTCACTCCAAGGCATTCTCATAGATGCAATGAGAAAGGGTTACTGGATTGTTCTAGACGAACTGAATTTGGCTCCCACTGATGTTCTGGAGGCTCTCAACCGTTTGTTGGATGATAACAGGGAGCTGTTCATTACTGAGACCCAGGAAGTTGTCAAAGCCCACCCTCGCTTTATGCTGTTTGCTACACAGAATCCTCCAGGACTCTATGGTGGCAGAAAGGTCTGTACAGTGTCTTCCTTTGAGTAGCTACAACTGTAGGGAATTAATGTCTCCTGTATATAGAAGTGTGATGTGAATACTTTGTGATGCGTAGCACAGAATTAACAAATTCTCAAGAGGTAGAGATGAGGTGGTGGTGGACTAACTTTTGGTACAGCTGGGTTCTGTTTAGGTTAGTTGCATGTTTTGCAGATACCAAATTTCTAATTCATTTTGAGTAGTTGAGATTTAAGTGCTTTACTGAACTGGAGTTCATGTATATTATATTTGACTCAGCATTTCTTCCTCAAAAGCACTGGAGAAGAGATTTGACTTGAGCTATTGACATCTTATTTTGTGCTGGTTTTGGCTGGAATAGTTAATTTTCTTCATAGTGACTGGTATGGTGCTATGTTTTAGATTTCTGACCAAAACAGCGTTGATAACACAGGGATGTCTTAGTTATTGCTGAGCAGTGCTTACACAGAGTCAAGGTCTTTTCTGCTCCTCACCCTGCCCTGCCAGTGAGTAGGCTGGGGGTGCACAAGAAGCTGGGAGGGCACACAGCTGGGACAGCTGAGCCCAACTGACCAAAGGGATATCTAACACCATATGATGTCGTGCTCAGCAATTAGAACTGGGGGGGAGAGGGAGGAAGGGGGGATGTTCAGTGTTTGTTTCCCGAAATAACCATTGCACATGATAAAACCCTGATTTCCTGGAAATGGCTGAACACCTACCTACTGATGGGAAGTAGTGGATGAATTCCTAATTTTGCTTTGTGTGTGCAGCTTTCACTTTACCACTGGAATTGTCTTTATCTCAACCCATGAGTTTTCTCACTTTTACTCTTCTAATGATCTCCCCCATCCCATTGTAGAGGGAGTGAGTGAGCGAGTGGCTGCTTGGTGCTTAGCTGCCTGCCGCAGTTAAAACACAACACATTTTAAAGCTCTTGTCCTCATCCAGGCTGTCTCTTCTGCTTTCTTTCAATGTTTATGCATATGTGCTAGTTTGTATGCTATAACACTATCCATATTTCCTTTGGATGTGTAGAGGAAGATACGGGGAATATCAAAGGAAAAAGTTCAAGCAATAGTATGTCCTCATATTCTAGGTTTTGTCCAGAGCCTTCAGAAATCGTTTTGTGGAACTGCATTTTGATGAACTGCCAAGTGCTGAACTGGAAACCATCCTGCACAAGCGATGCAGTTTGCCACCTTCTTATTGCAGCAAGCTTGTCAAAGTCATGTTAGACCTGCAAGTATGAGAGTCTTTCTTCTTTTTGTAGAAGACATGCAAACATATTTCAGCACAAAGTAATAGAAATTCCTTTGAAGGGGGGAGCTGTTGCTAACTGGCAGATATTTAAAAACCTAAACAATAATTGATGGAAGAGAACCCACCAAAGTACTTAGTTCAGTGATTAAGATAGAGGATAGGGAAGGTGATGTCAGAACTGAGAGAAAGCTAGCAACAAAACAATTAGCAACCAAAGGCCTTGGGATTTGATGTGTAGAATAATACCTTGCTCTGGATCCAAAGCACAGTATTGGATTTGTAGCTGTCTTTAGGTCATGCTAAATTTGGTATTTTTTTTTTAAGCAATAATTTTGGATGTGTTCTGACACCCCTGTGTTAGTTACTTAGTATGTAGCTGAAACTATTTTGTATTTACAAGCAGTTGCAGCAGCACAAACCAGAGAACACTTGCTAACATAAGTTTTGGTGTAGAACCTAATCTTTTGCTTGGATTTTGTTTTATACCAGGTACCTATTTTCTTCTTAGTATTTCTATTTATTATTATCTATATTATTTTGTTCCTGGTACCTATCAAATACCTGCTTAAAGGTAATTTCAGTCTGGGAGTCACGACTGTACTAGACTTTTTTTTTTCATACAGTTTGTTTGAAGAAGTGTCATATCGGAGAGCTCTGATTAGCTTTGCTTTAAGTGTTTGGACAGGTTCATGAAAAAATGGCTCACGTTTTGTTCTTATGATAGTCTTACCGCAGAGGTTCAACGGTGTTTGCTGGGAAGCATGGGTTCATTACACTGCGGGATCTGTTTCGTTGGGCTGAAAGGTACAGATTGGCAGAACAGCTGGAAAAGGAGTATGACTGGCTTCAGCACTTAGCAAATGATGGTGAGCCCTGCTACCTCAGGTTTTCAAAGTGTCTGTAGAATTGCTTTCTAACCCCAGTTCTTAAGTATAAATTTTTGTTGCTGATTAACCAGGAAGTAATTGCTTTTTGTCTTCCTCTGTTCTATAGGTTTTATGCTTTTGGCAGGCAGAGTCAGGAAACAGGAGGAGGTGGATATTATTCAGAGTGTCCTTGAAAAACACTTCAAGAAAAAACTATATCCTGAGTCTCTCTTCTCAGGGGAAAGCGTCAAAAAGCTACTGGGTGAGTTTCCTAGAAGGACCACACTGGTAGTTCTCTAAATGCGACTCAAGCTGATGGATTGCTTTGTGTTGCGCAGCTAAACCTTCCACGTGGATGTCGGTCATGGACAGAGATTTTAACCATATTGTCTGGACTCGAGGGATGAGGAGACTTGCAATTTTGGTGGGCCGAGCTCTGGAGTTTGGTGAACCAGTACTGCTGGTGGGAGACACTGGGTAACCTTGCTTTTTATTATGCAGTTCTTTGTAGTGCTGCACCAGCCACTGAGTCAGATGCAAAATGATTGTGTGGCCTTCAGTGCTGCTTTGATCTGGGACATTTAAGCCTCTGTCATGGCAGACTTCAGCTGCTGTTTTTCACAGTTCCCTTTTGAGGGGAAGAGTTGTATCTCTTTCAGCACAAGTCTTTAATGGGGTTATCTGCATTGTGTATAACTACGTAGAAATTATATAGAAAGTAGTAACATTTAAATGAGCTGACTTCTGTCCCTGCCTTTCACAAGTTGCCCTACAGAATGTCACTGTGCCTCACTGGAGAGGCTGCTTTTGGGAAATTGTAACATTTTTCTGTTTAAGAGCACATTTGCTTTACATGTTTTAAGAACTTGAATATAGCCTTGCTACTACTACTTCTCCCAGTCCCTGCCTTGTGTGCTGTAAAGGAGGTCGTGGAAGTAGATGCTGTCTGCTTCTGTGCTGGTTATAAATTTGGAGAGTACATTTTGATGGGAAAGAAGGAAAAAAAAATGCAAGAAAAGGGAGAGTAAAATTATTTAGGTAATAAATGAGTACTCTAGGTACTCAGTAGTTTATTCCCTCAGACATAGGCTTTGTCTAGGCATGTAGCATCTCCAGTTCCATGAAATGTTAAGTTCGTTGAGTACCTGTAGGGGCAGGCTGAAATAAATTTGACTTTGAACCTGCAGAAATCCATCAATGCAGATATTGATTTAAATTTAACTAAAAGCATCTTGTGCAAGTCAGCAACAATTGTGCCAAAAATGGCTTCACTTTGCATACATTCCTTCCAAGGAAAGGAGCAGAAGGAAATTTGTACACTGGGCCTTTACCTCATAACTCTTCAATGAAAGTGAATCCTGTCCAAAGTGAGCTGATTTTTTTTTTTTTTTTTCATTCTTCCCTTTCAATTAAATTACTTTGTTGCAGGTGTGGTAAAACTACCATTTGTCAGATGTTTGCAGCATTAACAAATCAGAAGCTATATTCAGTGAATTGCCACTTGCATATGGAGACTTCAGACTTCCTGGGAGGGCTGCGACCAGTGAGACAGAGGTCAAAAGACCAGGTTTGTCTTGCATCGATAGTAGTTTGGATAGTATGACCATGGAAGGAAAAAGTAGCAGTCATTAATGACTTTTCACTTCCTTTTCCATTTCTTAGGAGGAATCTGATGGTTCTAGGCTCTTTGAGTGGTGTGATGGACCTCTTGTTTTAGCAATGAAAGAGGAGGGGTTTTTTCTCCTTGATGAGATTTCTTTAGCTGATGATTCTGTACTAGAGCGACTTAACAGGTACGTCTTAAAGGTGTATTAAGTATCCTCAGTGTGTCTATGCATTGTACAAACATGAGCGGGGTAAATCTAGCTTCTTTTAGGCACATTTGTTTCCTGGTCTGGGTGAGCTGCTCTCTTAATCATATAGTTCTTGCTGAAAGGAAGAATGACCCACATGACTCTGGCCTTGTTGATGTTTGTATTTCAACTTCTGTTACAGTTTGCTTTGTTTTTCTAATTGTCATCTATCTGACAGAGGTGCTGGTTTTAATCACAGTAATAATTGAACAATTTTTGCTGCTTGAAATTTTAATTACAGCTAGGGGCAAAGATTGTAAGGCAAGACAAGATGCCTTGTCTTGCCTAAGTCTTGATGTCTGAACTTACCTGGAAAAATAAAAGGTACTTTGATTAGAAAGCAGACATGTATCTGTTTGCTTGACATATGTTGGTACACTGATTATGTTGGTATTGAATGCTATAGTTGGTGCCATTATTTTCCATTTGGCTTTATAGTGCTGCTGCAGACTAATCTGCACTCAAATTGCTGTATTTGTTTCATGGACAAAAATAAGATGATGAAAGGATTCTCTTTATTCAATAGCTCATGTCTCTGGATAAAGAAATTAAGAACATAAACCCTAGTTCAGTTGAAGCAGTTTAAAAAGTATCTAAAGACAGTTTACAGCATGAATCAAGTTGGAAAAATAAAACTAAAAGTAAAATCTCCAATTTATCATCTACAATATTAATATTTTCAGCCTGTCAGTGAGCTCTTGAAAACCTTTTAAAATACCAGAAACAAAATCTAGTTATTTCCCTCTTTTGTGTGTGTAAAATGTAATAAAACATAAATTTCATTTCATTATCTGCTTGCAGCAATAACCCTCATTTTAGTCTTTTTCCATTACCCATTATATTAAGATGACTAGAAGCTATTTTTTCTAGCATATCCAAACCCCCTGTGTTACAATCTGGATTATTTTCATTGCATCATTGCAGGTATCACTCTTTCATAAAGTTCAGTTCATCTCTTTGTTTTGACAGTGATACTAAGCAGTGTCTTTCTAAACGGGTAACAGCTCAAACTTTTACAGCTCTTAGTGTACAGTGAAGTACAGATAATAAAAGAAACAAAATCCCCCCCCCCCCCCCAAACCACAGAAACCTAGTAGAATGCTTCTCAGATGTGTAGTCCGTCAGCTTGAAGACTGGTTCATTGTGCAGATTTCCTTATCTAGCTCCTATGAATATAAATTTTACCATTGCTTTTGTAAAGAAAGCTGTGACATGTATACTTTTTAGGTAAGTTTTTTGACAGATCATTTGAACGGAACCTTATCAACAAGGTTGGGTAGAGTTTCCTTCTGCACAAAATCAGAAATGTTCTCAATTAGGGAGGATGAACAAATTTTAAATATCTAATATGAATTCTGGGGCAATAAAATTTTAATCAGGCCAATTCATGTTATTTTTTCATTTTGAAGTGACCTTTTGAAGTGTGAAATGAAATTTAAAATAAACCATTTTTTTTAACCTTCTCTCTAGTGTTCTTGAAGCTGAAAAGACATTGGTACTTGCTGAAAAAGGTGGTCAAGATGATGAGGAAAATGAAGTAGAACTGCTAGTTGCAGGAAAGAAATTTCGTATCCTTGCTACCATGAACCCAGGAGGTGACTTTGGGAAAAAAGAGGTAAATGTCAAAGCAACTGGAAGTAGAGCATTCACAACCAACATTCACTCGTTAGTGATTGGAAGTGCAATGTAAAAATGCATCGTGCCAATTCTGGCATCCAGTGCTTCCTAGTAGGCATCTGCCTCATCAGTAAAGGAGGATTGGGTTGTATCTGTTTTCTATCACTTCTGTGTGCTGTCATTTTAACAATGTAAGTCAATACTCAGCAGAATGTCAGAGAAAACTTTGGGCCTCTGAATATTTCAGGTAGGCTTGATATGTAGAATACTTTCAACTACAGGAAATGTGGCTTGTGGAGCAAGTAAATCCAGCTCTAGCATGAGTCTGGAGTAGTGGGAAGTTGCGCGATAGATTATTCTCCCTCATACTGTTCAGAAAGGTGATAGAAGTCATCTTGTCATTGTCAGTGAATATGGACATCACATCCCAAAAGACCTTTCTCATTAAATGAAAAAAATCTGTTTCTGGAGTTCAGCTTTAAGTAACTTAAGACAGGTAAAAAAAAAAAACCCAACAAAACCTGAAACTTTTAAACAGTGTTGGGAGCTAGGACTGAAAAAAAGAGCTATAAGCTCTTCTACCCAAAAGGACATGGGTAGATGTATACTCCTTTTAATGTGGTTTCTACAGTACGGAACAGCTCATTGTAAAGCCATGCGTTTAAAGGGGATTTATTTCTGCATTGCGTTTGCACTGATGATTTTTGCTTGACTAATTCAGCCAGAGGAAGGGAGGAATTGCAGAAATGAGTTGTAATCGAAAGCAAATGTCCACGTGGCAGTTTGATTCTGTAAGCAAAGAGAGATTACATAGCCATTGTTTGATACAGGATGTCCTAGAATGAAATAGAGCCTTGGTGCTTGCAAACCAGTTCAGTTTCTTCCCATGTGCTTTTGAACTTACTCATTTATCACCTCTTTCCTGCATTGATGCCACTACTAGAAATCTTAAAATCCATATTCTCTCAAAGATTTTATTATGAAGTGGCCCTGTCAAAATTAGAAGGAAAGGTCTGGCTTGTTCACTTTATTGTTCACAAGCACTGTGGCTACAAGGCTGTCAGCTAACTGCAACCTTAAGTAATATGATGTAATGTAAATTGAATTGCCATGTTGTTCTGCTCGTTCGCAGCTTTCTCCTGCATTGCGCAACAGATTTACAGAAATATGGTGTCCACAAAGCAATGGCCGTGATGATTTGATACAGATTGTAAAACACAATCTTCATCCAGGATTGTCTTTGGGTGGAATAAACAATCAAGGTGGGTATTTCTCTGTGTTGGAATTCAAACATTGTTAAGAAAAAAATGGGTTTGGGGGCTGCTAAACTTTCCTCAGAATTTATACCACTGTGTTCCTTTTTCTTGTAAGTACACCTCTGAGGACACTTTTGAAATATTTTGGACTTTGTTCTTCATTCATTGTGTTTGTCATATCGCTAGCCAGAAGTAAGATCAAGGCTGTATTTACTTCACCGTTCAGGTAGTTGAATTATCCCCAGTCATTCAGTGGCAAATCTTCATTTCAGTGTAAGGTGCTGAAAGAACTGGCACTTCATTTTCTGCCAGCAGCTTCACTTGTTACTATTAATCACTTGTTTCTCTCTTGTTACTTGAATTTTAAAGGATCTGTAGTGACAGAACAGGACTTGCTCTTCAGTTATCCTACCTGTTAGGATATAGAGTACCCATCCATGTTGCTCCTGCATTACAGCTGTACCTGCTTTAGTGATGCTTATCATATAACAATGTAGTAGATGTGACCAATAAAATTATTTGGTAACTACCATACCAAATACTTTGGTATTTTTTTTACTCTCTTTTCAGGGGCAGACATAGCAGAGCTTATGATGGACTTTGTTGAATGGCTGACTAATCAAGAGTTTGGTCGCCAGTGTATTCTCAGTGTGCGAGATGCCTTGTCGTGGGTTAATTTTATGAATGTTATGGTAGAGGATGAAGAGTCGAATTCTGCCAAGGAATATAGCCTTCTTTACATTTCTCCAATGATGTCTTTTATCCATGCTGCATGTTTGGTATACATTGATGGAATAGGATCGGGTAAGTCTTCAGTGCTCATTTGGTAGCAGAAAATATAAAGATATATATTTAAATTAAGATGTTTGAGTAGAATGCAAACAAAATGCTTTAGGGCAGCATAGAATTCTTCTGGGAGTTTTCTCTTCCGTTTAACAATATCCTGTATTTCATACACCTTTTTTGTGTTTCAGTAGCAAGAGTTTGAATAATACAGCAAACTTAAGTAAATTAGAGGTAGTAGTAATAATAATATTACAGAGGCTAGCAACAAATTAAGAAAGCCTGGGATTTTTATTGAGTCTTCTGGGCTGATATGGTACTTAATTACATGGCCACATATTATTCTCTCTCTCCCAGCCCACAGGTCAGCATCTGTGCATGCTAGCCTGTGTCATGTGTACAGTTCATAATGCATCTTTTCATGTTTGGCCACTGGCCCAGCTGATAAATATGCTGATAAGTATATGGGAGTGCGGAAAAAGTGAAAAGCCACAAAAAATGCAGGGAACGAAGGCCTGGGGGGGACTATGGCAAGGGATCAGGATGATAGTGATGGTAGAAGAAAGGGTTTTGGAAATAATGTGTCCTTTTAAAATGTCTGTTGCGCAGTGGAGGAGAAAGCTGCAAAGTGCTTGCAGAACAATTTGTCTATGGTAAATAGCACTGGAAGCACTGGCAAGCAAAAGCACTAACATGAAATATAAACCTGAAGCAGAATACTGCACAAAAATGGCATCTGTGAAGGAATTGAGTTTGTAGTCATCAGATGAACGTGCCTAGTTATGTTTGTAAAGCACACTTTTCTAATTACAGGTGCAACATCCTGCTCAGCTGATACAGTTTTATTAGCTCGTGAAAAATGCCTGACATTCTTATGCGAGAAAATGAGTCAGTTCCTTGATTTGACTGATTATCAGAAGGATGAACTAAAAATTTATGATAGAACAAAGGAGAAGGAGTTTGTATGGATGGACAACTTTATGGGAATCCACCCCTTTTTTATTCCAAGAGGCAAGAGACTTTGTGGGAGTGGGTGGATATTTATTCTGTGTTTTTTATTTCCAGGAGTTCTGTTACTCACTAAATATAAGTAGGACATCTGAACCATTACAGAACAGTTTGTAGTTTGTTCTCAAGCCTTAGAAAAATGCCTTTTTTTCCTCGAAGTGTGTTGATTACAACTCAATCACATTTATTAAGAAGACACATCTGTTAATTGCTTTCTCTTATTACTTTTTAAAATTGCTGGTTAATGGCCTAATTTTAGTAGACTTTTTCAGTGTAACAAAGCTTCTTCAATTTTGAGTTGTAATTTCCTGTCACTTTGCATGGTCAGAATGTCTGCTAACTGCCACTAACTAAAGCTACAGCTCATCCTGGGCCTTGTGCAAAGCATGGGAAGCAGGGGTCCTGGGTACAATGCTAAACAGAATGGAGAGTAATGCCCTGCCTTGCTGTAGCCTCTCAAAGATTTGCTGCACTTTTTGCAAAATCACTTAGACACTGCATTTCAGTTCCTCATGTGACAAACTAATGCAAATGGGACTATTGCAAATATTGCTTTCTGCCCTTAAAATACAGTGATGGGACTAAAAGATGATGACTGTGAGCTTTCTAGTTCAGCTGGTTAGTTTTCAGTACATGGAACTATGTGTTCCTAATGCTGTGTTAATCATTCATTTTTGAACATTTTAATATTTACGGTTCATATTAGTCACACATAAAGTTGTACAAGGTAATGCTTTTTTGTAAATTGCCTAGTTTCCCTCTGCTAATTAGATCACAAAAGGAAGGATCTCTTTCATACTGAACAGGTATCGAGATGTGCAAGATAAATTGGTGATTAATATCTTGTATACCTGAGAAATGCTGTATTATGGAATTCAGAGAGTGATGTCCCAGTGAGCTATACTGGCTGGAATTTGGCAGACAAGCTCTGTACTCCCTCCTCACTGTACATCATAATAACAGTAAAGAAAATATGTGCCTAGAAGCACACTTCAATTAAAGAACTCTTCTTTCACAGAACTAGCAGCGTATGGAACAGATTAATATGTTGTTCTGTAATGTGACTGAATTGTATCCTTCAGTGTCAAATTTTCAAAAGCTGCTTTTGAGTTGTAGGTCCATGTCTCTGAAATGCAAGGACAGATTTATGATTTTTTTCAGTGATAGATCTCTAGTTTGGGTCATGAACCAGGAAGTGTTGAAGTTTCATGGCAAAATATACCGTGTATTCATATGCTTTTTGCAGAATTCAGCATAAATACGCAGAGATGGGCTGCGACACAGCTGTGGGTCACACAGGAAGTATATGTGCTTGATCTCCGAGAACGGGATACAAGCTTGATCTCCATTGCTTGCTGTGGTGAGATCAGCAATTAAGAGGCAGAATGATCTTTTTCAGAAGCACACTGTCAGCAGCTCCAGTATGAACATTCTGGTTTAAATGTTTTCTTGTAATTCTATTTAATTCTTTCCTTTGTTTTAGGCCCAGTTCTCCAGAGAAACAGCATTACAGATTATGCTCTAAATGCTGGGACTACAGCAGTGAATGCACAAAGACTGTTAAGAGCCCTACAGCTTAACAAACCTATTTTGTTGGAGGGGTCACCAGGTGTGGGCAAGACCAGTCTAGTTGCTGCCCTGGCAAAAGCCTCGGGAAACTGTCTCGTTCGAATCAACCTGTCTGAGCAAACGGTAGAATATTATCTTTGTAACTTAATGTTTATGGAGAAGGGAGATTTTGTTTAACTTAAAAAGCATAGTTCTTTTTAACTTTGGCAGTGAGTTTGAAATGTCAGTTTTTCCTTCTTGGTCTCGAGAAAAAACTAAATGGGAAGGGAGAACCAGAAAGAGCAGTGAGCTTCTGTGAGCGAATGCCAATTCCCAGATTTTTCTGTTCTTTTCAAGTGAAGACATGCATATCTTTGTCTACTGTCTTTTTCTTAGATTCTGTAAAGTTACTTGGAAACAGCTTTAAGGCTTTTTAGCTTTTCTGTTCCAATTTATTTTTTTTGCTGTTAAATATAGTAGCTGGTCACTGGAATCCTATCACGGAAAAGCTTTTAGCAGCTTGCAGTTACTGAAATGTAATACCTACATTTTTATCTTGATTTAAAGGGGAGGGAGAAAATGTGAGGTAAGGTTTAACAGGGGCTGTTTATGAACTTCTGTGGAGTTGTGTGAATTTTTTTTTTCTCCCCCGCATTCTCTACTCCCAAAGGATGTGACAGACTTGTTTGGGACAGACTTGCCTGTTGAAGGTGGGAAGGGAGGAGAATTTGCCTGGCGTGATGGACCACTACTAGCAGGATTAAAGGCTGGACACTGGATTGTGTTAGATGAGGTAAATTCAAGTTTGGGGCACAAATAAAATGGAATGTTCTGGAAGAGCGAAGGTGATGATTTGACAATGTAGGTTAAATACCTTTGAGGGTTGATGACTTAGTTAAATTTGGCTTCATTTTAGTTATGTGCCTCTAGTGCCCTGTTGAAAGTGATCGTTCCACTTAAGAGAAAATTAATCTCCCTCTACTAAGTCCCTCTGCCCATTGGCCCTCCATAGAGGGAATGTAAAAGACTAGCTTTGACTAGACCTTTTTTAAACAAGACAGCAAAGATTGAATCCCAGCCAAAATTACTGCAGAAAACCAAGGTTAGATCTGATATATATTTGAAGGTTTTTTGGGAAGAATGTTAACAGTAGTTTTGGTACAGATGCTCTTACTTACGTAGATATAACTTCACTGAAATAGAAGGCAGTTTGCTGGGACTGGTACACTGTGTTGGGGTACTAATTTAATTGAGATGAAGAAGAGTTCCATTTTGCCACTATAAAGTATCCTGCCACCACAGGTTTGTTCGTGTGCCAAGTAGCAAGTATTTTCAGACATGTGCATGCAGAGCTCGATGTCATGTATTCTAATTATTGCAGAGTGCAAAATCTTAAATTCTTTAGCTGTTTGTATACCTTTTTTCCTGTTGTGAAGAATGCCACTTTTTAAATAACAGTGATACTTAAATATCCCAGACTGCCTTAATTTAAAAAAACAAACAAGCAAACAAAACACTCTGGATGTCACAAATATATGAACATATATTCAGAAGAAACATCTTGAACATGCAGATTTTACAATGGAGAACTATTTTGTTACCATGGTGAAAACACAGTACAAAAATAGCAAATGCACATAAGGAAAACTGTTAGTTATAGTTTTGTTGCTCCAGTGTAATAACAGTCTAGCTGGAAGTAATAACATATAACAGTCATGTAACTACAAGGAAATTGAATTTTACCTTCTGTGTATCCTAGCCTGTTAAACTAGAGATCATGCTAAAGTGTTTTCTGGAGCATTAATATTGTATCCTTATTTCTTTCCTCAGTTGAATCTGGCTTCTCAGTCTGTATTAGAGGGACTAAACGCATGCTTTGACCACAGAGCAGAGATTTATGTTCCAGAATTGGGAATGAATTTTCATGTACAGCACAAGAAGACCAAGATTTTTGGATGCCAGAATCCGTACAGACAAGGAGGTGGAAGAAAGGGTCTGCCCAAGTCCTTTCTTAATAGATTTACACAGGCAAGCTTATTTGTTTGGTTTAAACTGTGTCATGATCCTGTCTTGTAGTTTTCTGACTATATCAACACTCAGCATGCTCTTAATTGTACAGGTGTATGTTGATCCACTGTCAGCAGAAGATATGGAGTTTATTGGGAATACGCTGTTTCCTGCTATTGACAAAAGTAGTATTGCTAAAATGGTTGCTTTCAATAACAAGGTAAATATATATTTTAATTTCTTTTGTGTAGGATTAAAAAAATTAAGTCTAATGTTGTATTTCCAAACATTTTTATAGAGAAGTGAATGGCTGAAAAAGAGGAATGGAAATACATGCAGAAGAAAATAAAGAACACTACTAAAACCCACCTGAATTCTTTTACGACTATAGTCAGATACTTGGTTGATAACTGGAAAGGTGTTATTTTTCCACAGAAGATAAAATACACACATATATAAAAGGCTTTTTTTCTACAAATGGTGGAAACAGTTATGGTTTGGTAGCTTGGTGAAGTCATATGAGAAAATAATATTTTTCCTCACATACGGATTATTCTTGAAGCACAAACAAAATGAGCTGTATCTTAACAAGAAACAAAATGTGTATTTCTGTTTCTGGTCTGAATTTTTTATCCACTCTTTATCATGAGATGTTGTTAGTGAAAGCAGCATCTGACCTTTACAGAACCAGAAGCTTGTAATGGTATGTGGCATTCTTCTGGAACACTGAGACATCAATAAAACAAAAATCTCTTCTGGTTGGATTTGTCCATGGCAAAGGATTCAGAGATACTCAGATCTAAAAATTTGCTAATATAAGAGGTTTTCAATAAGTGTTAATTACAGGGCATCAACTTACTAGCTGTTTTATGGCTTAGATGCTGCCATTTTGCACAAAGTCCAGGATATAAAATTCTCAGTAAGAATTCTATTTGTGGTCATGCTTCTGAAATTGTGTTTAATCTTCATCTCATGAAACAAAGTGTAGCAATATTAAGAGAAAGTAGTATTCTGTGGCCTTACATAAAATCTTTTGTAACAGCATCTTATTGAATACTCATTTATAGACTGCAAGAGGAAAAAGGAAAACTGAGCTTGTTAGAGGATTAGTAGAGGAGAGACAAACTAAATAAAACTTTAGTTCCTGACATCTTCAGAAAAGTGAATACAGCTTGCTCTTTCTATTGTCCTCTGTCTTTTAAGCATTGCCAAAGGCAGAAGTTCACCTGTTTGGTTGGTTTGGTTTTTTTTTTTTTAAATATTTGAAGACCAGCACATGGGTGGAATAAAAGACTTTTTTTTTTTTAAATATCTTCTTTTTCCAGATTGACAAAGAGGTAATGGCTGAAAAAAAGTGGGGACAGAAAGGAGGACCCTGGGAGTTCAACTTACGTGATCTTTTCCG
Organism: Phaethon aethereus; assembly: GCF_964289735.1. Taxonomy (NCBI): domain Eukaryota; kingdom Metazoa; phylum Chordata; class Aves; order Phaethontiformes; family Phaethontidae; genus Phaethon; species Phaethon aethereus. The sequence continues at coordinate 42,504,645 of NC_138576.1, read as the reverse complement.
CTGGTGCCAGCTTATGCTTGTTGACCAGTCACCAGGATGTTATGATCCAGGCCAGCACGTATTTTTGGTATATGGAGAAAGAATGAGAACCAGGGAAGACAAAGAAAAAGTAAGCTGTGTGTTCTCCTTCCTTGCTCTTCAGATTGTCAGGAAGTATTTCTAGAAATCCAAGTGTAAATTTGAAGATTGTCTTGGTTTAACCCCAGCCAGCAGCTAAGCACCATGCAGCCACTTACTCACTCCCCCACAGTGGGACAGGGGAGAGAATTGGAGGAGTAGAAGTGAGAAAACTTGTGTGTTGAGATACAGACAGTTTAATAGGTAAAGCAAAAGCTGCGCACACAAGCAGAGCAGAACAAGGAATTCATTCACCACTCCCCATGGGCAGGCAGGTGTTCAGCCATCTCCAGGGAAGCAGGGCTCCACCACGCGTAATGGTTTCTTGGGAAGACAGATGCCATCACTCCGAACATCCCCCCACACCTTCCTTCTTCACCCAGCTTTACATGTTGAGCATGATGTCATATGGTATGGAATATCCCTTTGGCCAGCCTGGGTCAGCTGTCCTGGCTGTGTCCCCTCCCAGCTTCCCATGCACCCCCAGCCTTCTTGCTGGCAGGCCAGCATGAGAAACTGGACAGTCCTTGACTGCTTAGCAACAACCCAGAACATCTGCACATTATCAACATTTTCTCTTCCCAAATCCAAAACACAGGCTCCTACCAGCTTCTATGAAGAAAATTAACTTTTTCCCAGCTGAAAACAGGACAAAGGTGCTTTGCAATTCATTCATAGACCTTACCTCTTACAAAAGAAAAACAGCTTTGTTTGGGGGTTTGTAGTTGAATATATATATGTACCTGCTCCTCTTGTCTTTTAAAATATTAATTTAATTACCTACTAGTATAAAAGCAGAAAGCTGGTGTAAATGAAGGCAAGTAGAATAACAACGGACTTAAACAGAGCACAACACAACATACTTTTGTCTGATTCTGTATTAAATAATAACATTTTTATAGATGTGGCATTGATTGCATGCATATTTGTGAGGGAAGAGAAGATAGGGAGCAGAGAAGAGAAAATGCACTGAGATATGGAGAGATTCTTAATGTTATGGTTAAAAAGCATTTGTGTCAGTGCAGTAAGTAAAAATAATGTCCTGTAATTCTGCCCTTCCCTAACAGCATTTTTAAATTGTTCTGGCTTCCATTTCTTTTGTTGACTTTTATTTATCTGTCACTTTTTTCATCTGCCTGTGAGTTGCTCCCCTCATTCTGTTAAACTCGCTGCTTAAGGTTTTTTCTACTAAAACACTGCAGTTGTTATTCCAACATTGCCACCTACTTGTCCCTCTCTTTCCTAGAAATCCTTTGCTTTTGTTTAAATTCCCATCATTTAAATGGTATTAAACTAAAAGTCAATCAGGTTGTAAAACTGAAGTTACTTAATGTGACTGGTTATTTTTCTCATGGGTTTACCTTCCTCTTTCTGTAGTAGTATTTATATTTTTGTGTGTTATCAAAGAGCTTATTTATGCAGTGACTTCTTCCCCAGTACTTCGTTAAAGAGAAACATTACAGTATTTCAAGTCACAGGAAGGTGTGGTTAATGAAGGGGTTGCTGTGGGCAGCTCACATTCACTTTAATCACTTGCTGCACTTTGAATGAAATGGCACTTGTGATTAAACTGTGTTGTTATCACATGGCTGTGAAGCTGAGAGGGAATGCTACTTTAGAAGTAAATCTTTAGAATGATGGGTAACTTAAGACTGATAAGTGTCTTTTTTGCTCTTTCTGGTTTAGGTTATATCTATATTTAGAGACATTTTTGGCCAGGAGGCTGATGTGTATACAGGAACCAGGCAGTTTCACATCACTCCATATAACGTTCAGGTAAGCTGTTGACAAGAGCTTTTGTGATTGGAGAGAGAAGGAAGCAACTTGCATAGCTGAGCTCCCGTTTGCCTCTGATTTACTCACCCATGTATGTCTCACCCCTTCCAGATTGGTTATTCAGTGCTTTCTCGTGGCAACTATATTCCTCGTCCTGGCAGAAGTCTTTCACTTCTGCATCATTCACTGCAGTCCCTCGAGTCTATAATGAAATGTGTGCACATGAGCTGGATGGTAATCCTGGTGGGCCCTGTAGCTGTCGGCAAAACCAGTCTTGTTGAGCTGCTGGCCCATCTGACCGGCCATCGACTAAAAATCATGGCAATGAACGGTGCAATGGACACAACTGAACTCCTGGGTGGATTTGAACAGGTAAATACCGTTTTAGTAATTGGAAGTATTTCTCCTGCCTACCTAACAGTGGCCAGTCCGCTGTGATCTTGGTGTTTAAGCACCAAATGGAGCTTTAAGACCACAGTCTTCTGGATGAACTAACTCCATAATGGCATGTTTGCAGGTTGATATCAACAGGCCATGGCAGCGCCTGCTGGAAAAAGTGGAGAATGCTGTGAGCACGCTAGTAAGGGACAGTCTTCTCCTGACAGAAATTTGTGCAGATGATGCTGAGCTTGTGCTGCGTGCTTGGAGTAATTTCATACTGAATTACAAACCCAAATCTCTGGGTGAAGGAGGTAGAAGTGTTACAGCTGAATTAGTGAGCAAACTGGAGGGAATACTTGTACTTGCCCAGCGACTAAACAACAAAATAAATTCTTACTCAAAGGCAGGTATGTATGGTGGGTGATTTGGAGTAAGACTGTATGTTCCTGTGAAGAAAATAAGAGTAGTATACAAATCTGCAGTGAAAGCTTGAGAAAAGTTGAGGATGTTTTGTACATTTTTTGTGGTCAATACTGTTGCTTCCTGCTACTTACGTAACTGCCTAGCTTCTAAAGAAGTTACAATGATGGTTCTTCAGGTTTATTTTTTGTGTAGTTACATCTGGTAGCGACCAGTAATCCACACTCAAATTCTCCTGTACTGAGCTACTCAACATACGATGCAATACAGCTCTTACCTTGTATACTTAAGAAAGGGAATTTAGATATTCTATTTTTGCATTTGTTCTCTGCAGCATTAATCAGCTGATCTTTAAATATTTCAGCAGAATAATGTATGGGCTGTGGTGTGGTTTTGGTTTTGTTTTTTTAAATCATCGTCTAAAACATGGCATTAATAGCCATCAAGTTTCATCTAAGGGGGGCAAAGGGATGGAGAAAAGTGTCTGTTTAGGGAGAAAAGTTTATATTTAGTTTATATGTCTCTGTGCTTGCAAACCCCCTGTGTCCTCATGGATTTTGCCCATGGGAAGCTACTTGAAGAGTTGGAACCTCTGCTGTTATGTTTCTCTAAAAAGGAAGCATATATGTTTATTAACAAAACAGCTAGTATTTTTCTTGACTGGAACAGAAAGCTACCTCAGTAATATAAGTCTTGATGTAAGATATACTTCCTTTCAGAGTTTGCTCACCTGGTAGAAGAGTTCCGGCGTTTCAAGCAGCAGCACGCTGAGGCTGCTGACCATAACAGCCATGGCACTTTCGAGTGGGTGGATGGGATGTTGGTTCAAGCCCTGCAGTCTGGAGACTGGCTGTTGATGGACAACGTTAACTTCTGCAAGTAGGAGATTTTAGTGGATTCATTTCGCTGAGTAAATCCCTTGACCTCCCTAATTGACTTTGCCTCTTACTGTATGGTTCACAACTGAATATTTTGCATTTGATAAAAATACGTGGGACCGGTAACTTAAATTTTCTGGAAGAGTGTCTTCCTTCTTAGACAGCTTAGCAGTTGATAGTTTTCCTGTTACCTCACAATGTAATTAACTGTTTGGCTGTTTGCTTGGTACCATTTTGATTTTGGATTAGAAAGAGACCAAATTGTTACCTTTTTATAACCATATAAATTTCTTTTGAATATAGCCCTTCTGTGCTGGACCGCTTGAATGCTTTACTTGAACCAGGAGGCGTTCTTACCATGAGTGAGAGAGGTGTGATAGATGGCACAATTCCTACAATAGCTCCTCATCCCAACTTCAGGTGCTTTGCTTTTCTGCCTTATCCCCGCCTCCCCCCCCCCCGCCCCGCCCCAGACCAAATAGCAAGTTTAGGCAAAAAATGTCATCAGTGAGACAGTCTTTTGGTATTTTGAATGCTGTTCACTTTGCCATGTACTGTGTGGTGACATGTTCTGTTTCTCAAGGAAGGAAACTGTAGTGAGCATATGATAGAGAGCTTAAGAGGCTTGGCTTTATATCCCTGTTGCAGCACGGACTTTTACACTGGAAAATTCTTGGCAGTGTACTCTGCCTTGATTCTCCATTTCTAATTTAGGATTTCAGCACTTCCCTGTCTCACTTCAATAGAGCTGAGGATACAGGTGTTGAAGATACTCTGAAGTATTCAGAGATGTTGATAATGAATGCTAGTATATAGACATAATTTTCTTCCCAGCTATTTCCATCCCATCCATAAATTTGAGTTTCATTCAGTGACAGAAGGTAAAACAAAAACACAGAAAACAAAAAAGCCCAAAACAACCAACAAACAAAAAAACATACCCCCCACCCCCAAAAAAACCAAAATAAGCACACTACCTCCCCCCGTCTGCCCCGTCTATTCTCTCAGACCTGAAGTAGTTTCTGGGGGAGATGGGAGGAGAACAGAGTGAGTATTCTGTATAATTCCTACCTTTTAATAAATTCATTAAAAGAATATTGGGACTGATATGCTCTGGTTCCTCTGAATTGGAAACAAGATTTTTGACTTTTCAGAAACCTGTTTTGCTGAATTGTATCTCAGAAGGTGTTTGAGGTTTTTTTTCCCTCCTTGCTTTTAAGAGATATCTACTGATAGTATAAACTACTTGGGTGGATACTTTGTTTTTTAAATAGCACAAATTTGTCTGAAGCCGTTGCTAAGGCTTCTAAAAGTCGTCTTTATAGCTCAGAGGCATAGTTCAACTTTTTTTTTTTTTTGTAAGTAGGCAAATGATAAAATAAACATAGCTCAGATGTAACTGAGTTAAAAATCATGCTAATCTCAAAGTACAATTATTCATACAGATTTCTCATTTAAATTCAGTAGATGTCTCTGGCTATCTAGACAGCAGTGTCCCCATTTTTATGCAGCTGAGTTTACTTCACTTGTGGTTTGGTGGTTGCAGAGTACTAGTATAAAGCCTGAAGTTACACGTTAAGAATGTAAGGCAGTTGGACTAGGTGATCATTGTAGGTGCCTTCCAACTGAACTATTCTAACACCCAACAGGCTTTTCCTTTCCATGGATCCTGTTCATGGGGAAATATCCAGAGCCATGCGGAATCGTGGGATTGAAATTTACATTCCCGGCGAGAACGATGGAAATGTATTGGACAATCTGGATTTGAAGTTACTCCTGCATGGTTTGGGTTTAGTGGGAGATAGCATCTGTGATGCACTTATGGCTGTGCATTTAGAAACCAAGGAAGCAATAGCAGGTAAGAAAAGTCTGTTCAGTGTTTGTTAACAACTTGGGCTCACTACATATATTTGGATTAGCTCTTTAATATTAAAGCTTGGTTCTTTTACTGTGTTATGTGATGATATAAGTAAAAGCATAAAAGTATAATGAGGTTGTTTTGGGTTGTATTTTGCGTTCTCAAGAAATAAGCCTCAGTCATAAAAAGACTGGAACTGGAGGTGCTTGTAAGGAGACGTCGGACCCTGGCAAGTGTCAGTTGCCTATTGCTATAGGTAAGGTAATCTATTCTAAGTGAAAATCAGCGAGATTGGGTTTCCACAAGGCCTGTTCAGGTTGTTCTTTGGAGCAAGACGACACCAAGTGTCATTCATCTCAGCTGCTAGATGTCTTATTTTGAATTTGTCACCTGTTATTTACAGTTTTGTCAGATTTTTGTACTAACCTTGGAAAGAACTCATTCAATTTTCAGGACCCAGTAGGATTCATTTGTTTTGGATCTTCCTCAGGGACTAAAGTGGTATTTGTCCTCAGAGGGTTAAAGGGCTGACTATGACAAAACATTCATATCACCCTAAATGCTGTGTGTCTTTCAGGTTCTGTGTCATCTTTGTCACCTTTGCTTCAGGCTGCTGCTTTAATTGTGCAGCAGATACAGAGAGGCCTTGGATTAGCAAAGTCTTTTCACAGAGCCTGTTGGGAAGTTTATGGCCGCTCACAACAACTGCAGATTAACCAAAAGGTACAAGTCCTGTGTTTGAAAGCTTTTTCTCACATCCTCTAAATAGATGAAAAATAAAATTTCATGAGGCTAGTGTTGAAGATTCTCTGTTTCCTAAGTGCCTGAGCAAGGGATTGATGAGACGGTGCTCTTCAACAGATGAACCTAACCATTTTAAACACCCTTTCAGGCGTCTGTCAGATGTTGAAGAGGAGGGATTAAGTGGCATTGGGACATTTTCTGTATCTCTTAGACTTGGAGCCTTTTTTGGCTCCAGCATAAGCAGTACAGTTCTGCATGTAACTTTTAACAAATTAGTTGGAGCTCCAGAAGTTGGGTTTTTTTGTATGGAATGGTGAAGTACAGTGAACTTCAGCTGTCACCTGTCCTTTCATGACATAGTTTCTCAGCCTGGTGGCATGCTACTGGAGAAAGACGTCAGATAAGTGAGAGCTGCATAAAGACTATCAATCTAGCATGTGCTTATTGAGATATTCCCTGGGGGATAAATAGGGTTTCTCAGACATTTTGTAGATAGTGGCTCACTCTTTTGCAGCATAAGGGAACCAGAGAATATCCCAGTTGGACTCTGAGGCTTACTTGTTTTTTAAGAGCTTCAGCTGAGACTTTGCGATATGAATACTGATTATTCTATAGCCTGAAACACTGTGCACACTGTCATCTGGAGATAGCAATATTCATTTTGTATTTTAAGCTGTGCAGTATGTTATTTCACTTATTGTTGGAGTGTTTTGGTACTTTTATCATGTAGGTTATATAGTGTTTGTAGAACATTTGGTTTATAATGATTTCATAATAAATACATTTAATTAAAGAATTCCCTGAGCTCATGTACTTGAATACGAGTTTGAATACGATTCTAAACTGCTTTTTGGTTGTTTGTTGTAGCTTGTGTTGGAATTGGTTACGAAGCATGCTTCATCTCTGGCTTCCCATGAAATTTGGGGTGACTCCCTGCTAGCAATGGGATTGTGGCCAGACTCCCTACCTACAGGTCTGTTTGCAGCTGAAGACTCACTTCTTTCAACAGCCAGGAGTGATGCACAGGTCCTAATGTATTGTCTGAATAGACTAAACCTTAAAAACTGCAGGTAGGCAAGAAACACTTTTTGTCTAATAAAAGAAACAAGGTATGTGTGAAATACTGGTGGCATGTCATTGTGTCTTGCAAAACTTTGTCCTGAGCAAATTGTGTGGGTAGAGACTGTGATAGTCACACTCTGTAACTGAAGCTTCTGTTACCTTTCCATGCAACCACTACAAATACAAGTTTAATTATTTACTGTTTTATTCCTCGGTCCAAAATACTTGACTCTATTCAATCTTCAATAAGTAGTACGTTTGACCCATTTTGAATTGAGTTAGGAGTAGGCATTTAGCAGAAAATGCGAATGCAGGCATTGGGTTTACAAGGTACAAGGTAGTAAGATCCTCAAAAGTATCTTCCTGCAGTTTCCTTCTGAGCTTTTAAAAACCCCCAAGGTATTCAAATAGTCTTAAATATACTAATGATCCTCTGTACTTCCTGCTTTCATGTAAACAATTATTCATCAGCTATTTTAGGTCCAGTAGCTTCAGGTGAAAAAACAAATTTCCTCCTTCAAACAGAGCTGTCTGAAAATCTCATCTGCAGGGTCCTTATGCCAGAACTCTTTTAATGATTGTGCAATATAACTATTATTTTCACAACACTGCTGCAAAATCTTCCTACCTGCCTGTTTTGCTTAGTGACCTACCATGGACAGGTACTGTGGTTTGCTTCCAGTGAAAGAACAAGCTGGACTAACAAACTACTAACAGGAAGTTAGTACTAAGATGTAATGTTGAAATTGTAAAATCTTAGCAATGTGCTGGGTTTTTTTTATCAACGACACTTCTCTCCTGTCTTTGTCTGTTTTGACTTACCTTTGCAGATCATTCTGGTGCACAATTCAATTATACTTTCTCAGTGAAATGCTGTGCATATTCACTTCTGACACTGCATGAATTTTTGGTCATAGTGAGTTCCTAATAGTAGACACCCCCAACTGATTTGAAGTTGGAATTTAAAGCAAAATAAAGAGGAGAGATTATTGCATTGCTACCTTCTTGTCTTAAGACGGTTGCATGCTGAGTAGCTTGACTTGCAAAATATATTCTTTCCTGGAACTGACAGTTCAAGTCTTTTATTGCTGGACTTCACTTCTTTGTGTTTCAGGACACTACCACTGACTCTGCAAGATCTTCAAGAGATTATGCAGTCCACTAATCCCGAGAGTCTCAAATTCAGTGCTGTTGAGATAGCTGCCAACTGGATGGATAACATGGAAGTTCTCCAGGCCTCAGTGAAATTGTTCATAGAAAAGGCAACCAATCAAGACTGGACACTGAGAGTTAAATGGCTTAACTCCCTAGCCAAAAATCTGCCACAGGTGCTTGGTATGTAGTTATTTAACTTTCCTTTTTGCCTAAGGGATGATTTATTATGTTTTCACAAATTATAAGTCTCCTAAGAAAACATTCAGGCCGTTTAGATGATCCAATATGAAAGTTCTCAGCTATCCACATGTGTTTCTGTTGTGGTTTAACCCAGCAGGTAGCCAAAACAACACACAGCCGTTCACTCACAACACCCCCACAGTGGGATGGGGAAGAGAATCAATCAGGAAATGAAAAGGGTAAAACTCGTGGATTGAGATAAAAACAGTTTAATAGGACAGGGAAAATAAAAGAGTATACAAAACAAGTGATGCACAGCACAATTGCTCACCACCTGCTGACGGATGCCCAGTTAGTTCCTGAGCCGTGGCCCCTCCCCGGGCAGTTCCCCCAGTTTATATACTGAGCATGGTGTCGTATGGTATGGAATATCGCTTTGGCCAGCCTGGGTCAGCTGTCCTGGCTGTGTCCCCTCTCAGCTCCCCGTGCACCCCCAGCCCTCTCGCTGGCAGGCCAGAGCACTGGAAGCTGAAGAGTCCTTGACTGCTCAGCAGCAACTGAAAACATCAGCACGTTATCAACACTTTCTCATCCCAAATCCAAAACACAGCCTCACACTAGCTTCTATGAAGAAAATTAACTTTTTCCCAGCTGAAACCAGGACAATTTGGTTTCTGTGGCCATGTTTTGGTAGCAGGAGGGACTACAGGGTTGGCTTCTGTGAGGAACTGCTAGAAGCTTCCCCTGTGTCCCACAGAGCCAGTGCCAGCCGGCTCCAAGATGGACCCACCGCTGGCCAAGGCCGAGCCCGTCAGTGATGGTGGCAGCGCCTCTGGGGGAATGGAATTAAGAAGTGGGGGGGAAACAGAAGGGCATAGCAACTGCATCCGGAGAGAGGAGTGAGAATATGTGAGAGAACAGCCCTGCAGCCCCCAGGTCAGAGCAGCAGGAGGGGCAGGAGCTGCTCCAGGCGCCGGAGCAGAGACTCCCCGGCAGCCCCTGGGGAAGCCCATGGCGAGGCCGGCTGTGCCCCTGCAGCCATGGAGCTCCACGGGGGAGCAGATCTCCACCCGCACCCAGGGAGGGCCCCACGCCAGAGCAGGGGGATGCCCGAAGGAGGCCGTGACCCCGTGGGAAGCCCACGCTGGAGCCGGCTGCTGGCAGGAGCTGTGGCCCCGTGGGGAGAGGAGCCCCGGCTGGAGCAGGGTTGCTGGCAGGACTTGTGACCCCGCGGGGGACCCAGGCTGGAGCCATCTGTTCCTGAAGGACGGCACCTGTGGGGGGACCCAGGCTGGAGCAGTGTGTGAAGAACTGCAGCCCGTGGGAAGGGCTCACGTGGGAGAGGTTCATGGAGGATGGTCTCCTGTGGGAGGGACCCCAAGCTGGAGCAGAGTGAGAGTCATCCTCCCCCTGAGGGGGAAGGAGCAGCAGAGACCATGTGTGATGAACTGACCACAACCCCATTCCCCATCCCCCTGCGCCACTCAGTGGGGAGGATGTGGAGAACTTGGGAGTGAAGTTGAGCCCAGGAAGAAGGGAGGGGTTGGGGGAAAGTGTTTTAGTTTTTATTTTCTCATTATCGTACTCTGATTTGATTTGCAATAAATTAAATTAATTTTCCCCAAGTCGAGTCCATTTTCAGAATCACAGAATCATTAAGGTTGGAAAAGACCTTCAAGATCATCAAGTCCAACCATCAACCCAACGCCACCATGCCCCCTAAACCATGTCCCGAAGCGCCATGTCCACATGTTTTTTGAACACTTCCACTTCCACCACCTCCCTGGGCATTTTGCCCTTGAGTGTAATTGCCGAGTGATCTCCCTGTCCTTATCCCAACCTACGAGCTTTTTGTTACATTTTCTCTCCCCTGCCCAGCTGAGGAGGGCAGTGACAGAGTGTCGTTGGTGGGCACCTGGCCCCCAGCCAGGGTCAGCCTACCACACCACACTAAATCAAGGATATTGAGGCTCCAGGGAGAGACAGAAGCAGGTTGTGCATATTAGGGACAAGAGGAGACTTGAGGCTAAATGTTGCCTTTTATTATTTGAAGTATGCCTGTAACTTGTACTGCTTCTGAATTACAATTATTTTTGGATACCTCTTTCTTGGTCTATGTAAGCAAATACGGCTTTCTCTTCACTTTTTTTTTTTTATACTGATAGTAAAAACACTCAAATGCCTTCTGTTTATTTGGTGTTAAAAAGCAAATGGTTAGAAAGACAGGAAACTGCAGAACTGAGATTTCTTGAAGGTGTATTGCCTGAATACTCAGGATAGCAGCTGAGATGAGGTATTCATTGCTTAATTACATTAATCACATTGAACTTGTGGAGGATTTAGACAGGCATTAGTCCAAGTAATTCACACACTTAGCTTCCTGGTATGGTGTGAAATTTCGGACTGTATTGTCCCTACATGAATGGGATTGCTCCTCCTTGATCTTGCTGTCTTTCCAGGCAGGTTTGTCTATAAACTATAAAATATCTAGGAAGTTACTTTAATGGCAGGTATGCTCTTATGTGAATTTTTTTTTTTTTTTTAATTGGGAGAAAAGAATCAAAAACAGAGGTACTGAGAGGAAGAGTTGAACGTATAAACTCATGGATTTTCACAAACCATATTTTTAACAGCATACATGAAATATCACCAGTTTAACTAGAACTCTTTACTGGATTTATCTCTTTGGCTGTGATACTCTGACTGCTTTTAAGACCTCTTAGAGCTAATACAAAATAAGAGCAACCAGCATGTCCAGAGTGCATGCACAGATGAGGTTCAGGCAGCTTGTGCTGCTAGTTAGTTTTCTTTATTTATACAAAATTCTCTGTTACACCTATGTTTTCTCCCCATCACCTACAGATCCAGTGCGGATTCAGCTGGAAGCAGGTGCTGTAGCCCTGGGTAGTTTCTATGCCAGTCCCCTCTCATCTGGAGTCAGTAACATGATCAAGTTGCTACAGCCAACTATGACAGGTACTTCTGAAAAAAAGTGATGCAAGGCCTTGGTGCTTCCTTTATGTGTTCTCTGAACATACTGCAACCCTTCTTAAGAAATGTGTGTAACAAAACAAAGGATAAATTCTAACTGTATGTTGCTTTTGTTGCAAAACAAATAACAACAAAGCCATTCTTGCTGTCTAGAACTGCATGCAAGTATGGCAATGAAATGCATTCATCCTATGCAAATGTGGTATGAGCGCTATGACCACAAATCCTGATTGTGTAACTGTGACCCGGGAGTATTCCTACAGCTCAGAGTTGAGTGATGTTCTCAAGTGATGCATATATCTAGTGCCTTTTTGACTAGATAGTTTAGGCATCCAATTTTTTCCCAGCATTTATTATGTTGGCCCATCTGAAACCTATATTGAGGCCTGTAATTTTCCCTCTGTTTTACAGGGAACTCAGGCCTGTGATTTCCTTTCCAAGCTTTTTAGATGTATGAAAGCTACATACAGTGACACTGGACCCTTTATGGGTGGTCCTAGGTATCTTGCCTGGACTGTGAAGGAAAAGGGAGTTGGACTTGAGTTTCCAGGCTCTTTTCAGGTGCTCTGACCACTGGTTAATTTACTTTCATGGTTCTGTTTTACAGAACCTGCAGTCAGCTTAATGCTTTTCTGTTTATGTATCTGAAGTGAGGGACCTTAAGACTCTGCCTTCCTCTTAGGCTTCCTTCTTTCTTTCTCTAATGTTCTTGCATAGGCAGGGAGATGGAGGAAAGTCTTTCACTGAATAATGTTTCCACTTATCTTGTCTGCCTTCCCAGATGAACATGTGATGCCACTGGACCCAAGGTGGAATATGCAGTTTTTGGATATCATTAAAAATTCGATGAACTTTGATACAGAAATGGAACACACAGATCAGCTTCTAATCCTTCTGAAGTCTGTAGCAAATCGGTACGTTACAAAAAAAGCTGGTGAAGACTGCCCAGTGACTGTAATCAGTGTTATATAAACACTTGCAGTATCTGCCAAGTATGTTTTGAGGTTTTGATAGATGTGATCTGAAACCCGCCTGATAATTAAATTCTTCTGTTATCAGAAGTTGCAGACTAAAACAAATCACTTAATATAGGAAGCAGGGCTCCCAGTATTCCGTATAGGCTGGAATAATTCAAGGACAAACCAGAACTGTGGGATAAAACATAAAAGGGGCAGAAGCAGCAGTGTGAAATCTCTGACAGAACTTAAATAGTTGCCCTGCTTTTGGATTTGGATTGCTTTTCCTAATAAGAACAAAAAGTACACAGATTTTGCAGTTATTCTATAAGGAAGCAGCTGCCTATATATCCTACAAGTGGTGGTGTTGCATCTGGTTAGTAGCTCACTATTTTTTCCTTCCTGGTGATTGCTGAAGTCAGGAATCTGCTTTTTGTGAAGCTTGCTTTTGCAGAAACCATATTCAAGCAGTTATTATGCTGCGCTTGATTCTTGTTTCATAACACAGTGAAATATCAAATACCACTTTTTGTGGTTCACTGTTCTCATAAGGAAGAGGCTTTAAAATGATACTGCATTTCTAACAACTTTACTTTTAATTCAGGGCAGTATTATTTCTTGAACGAGAAAAAAGAAGCTACACTGAGAAGAATTTGATTACCAGCAAGAAGCCAAGAAATAGTATCTTAAGAATGTCTCTAGATTTCCACAAAGGTGAGTTGACTTTCACTGTTCCTTTTGGTTCTATGGTCAATTTGAAATATGGTTAATTCGCACTGCCATGAAATGTGTACTTTAAACATGGTGAGTCCTGAGTGTGCAAAGGAAGATTGGGTGAATGTAAAGCAGTCAGATGAGGACTAATGTGATATTTGACACAGTATGCTTAATTCAGATATGACTTATGCTACAGCATTTATGTCCAGCCTCTACTAGGTAATTGAGTACATGTCATTTCTCTCTTAATTATCTAAACTTAAGGAAGACGGTGGAGAGAAATTGGAATTGCATTTTGTCTTTGCCTGGTAAGAAAAGCCAAGTTCTTCAGACATGCCTTTGTTCTAATCCTCTTTCTATTGTTTAATGTAGTTAGGATGCTTACAAAGGGGAGCAATGTAGTGATGAAGATGGTATGTTGCATAGAAGCACTTGATCTTCATTCCTTCATTCTGGATTTTTTTTATTATATTAAATGTGTAGAGGCAATAGAGAATTGTGCAAATAGTGAAGGAATACTTTTTGTTACTTTGATTCTTAGATCTTTTCAGTTTGTTTTTTTTCCCCCAACCACGGAGAGGATCTAGCAATCAGAAATTGACCCTTACTTGTCGTGTGATGTGGCTGGAGTATTCATTCTCTCCCTTTCTTCCCTCTTCCCCAAACCTCAGACCCAGGAAGTTATAACTGCCTTCCTCATGCAATTGTGGTCAATCTTGCTGCTTTCTTTGAACTTTGGGATGCATTTGCATTTCACTGGGTGAAGTCTACTCAGGTGGCCTTAAGTGATGATGACATGCATGATGTAAGTAGACTTTTCATAGTATGTTTATGGGAGTTATGTGAAATCAGTGTGCAGAATATTAGTTTCAGGGACCATGAAATAAACTGGAGTGTTTCTATTGGTATTCAGAACATTCCTCACACCAGACAGATGATCATGTTTGTTTCAGGAGCTGTATTCATTCACTGTCTTCTCATTTCTTCTGTGTGGAATGTAGGTTTTCAGCCTGCAGATACTCAGGGTGGGAATTATTTTACCTAAATGTACACACTTGGGATCTAGATAGCCATTGTGCCATAGAAGTGCCTGTTTCTCTCCACTAATGATAAAGGGAGTATCCACATCCATCTCAGATACAGATATCTGAACCTGGACAGCTGACATGCAGGTCACAGGGGTGGTTCACTTCACCTTCACCCTCTTCAGACCATGAAGATCATTTTGCTGAAACCTGACAATGACATTGTAGACTTGGTGCAGGGGTTGCTTGGTTTTGACTGCGTAGTTCCACCTACCAGCAGAGCCCTGCTGTTGCGGAGAATGGGCAGTTGAGTCCTAGTTGGGTGCCGCTAAGTATTAAAGCATTGCTCGATTTTGAAATTTTTCTGAATTTTCTGCATTTTTCTCTTGCTTGAAGTAAAAAGTATTCCGTAACGTACAGGGCTCAACAATGGGAAAACTGTGACCTTTTTGGCTTGTTGTTAGATTTTATACTGTTTGCTGTGGCGTGACCGGTTCTGGGCGATCTCTGACACTCTGATAGTGGATTCATCAGGGTTGTCGCTTCTGTCTCTGCACTGGCACTGGGTTATGAAACATCTAATTGACAGAATTCCTCAGATGCTTATTGGATCAGATCAGCACAAGTGAGTTGCTTTGGTTTGTGTTTCTGGTAAATGGTTATATAAATTACCCTTTTGTAAAATTATCGCTAATTACCATTGCTGTTAGTGTCCAAGTTGTGTTCCATTTGTGATGCAAGAGCAATGTATGAAGTAGCTGTTAATTTTTAAAATTTAGGTTTCTTAGAGTTGGGAGGCTTCTTACCCAAATGGCGATCTAGAATTTTTACCCATTTTCTGTATTTTAAAGGTAGGTTGCCCCTTTAATGCAAAGTTAAGAGAAGGGACTTCCTTTCTCGTGTGTCCTTTTGCCTTTTTTCTCAAATTCAGAGTTAACTGTGTGGGCTTTTATTTTACTTTTTTTTTTTTTTTTTAAATCTCCAAGGGTTTCCAAGGAAATTCAGTCTGTTTCACAGCACATTCAGAGCTGCTTAGCCAATCCTGCTGGTATTTCTGCCAGTACGAAGACATTACAGAAGTCTCTAGGAAGACCTCTTCCTTTTAAGGTATCAGTACTCTGTAAAAGATATGTATTTCCAGCAATGTCCAAATATGCTTTAAAATAATCATAAAGATTTGCAGCACTTGCTTTCCAGGCCAGCAAAAAGACAATCTTTTTGGACGTGTTAGATTGATTAAAAAGGCAATTTCAGCATATGTTAATGTACATCTTTTTTGTGAAATATATCCAGGTAGCATCTCTACTATTAATTATGCGTTATATAGATAGCAGCTATTTAATACAGAGTGGTGCACAAACATTTTAGTACTTGCTCTGTTCTAGAGACTTGTGAATATCAGTATGCCACTTGCTTATTTAGTGAACATATGTGTATATAGAATAGACCATGTACTTCCTTTTATACAGCACAGGATAGGGCTGCCTTATGACCTACCAAGAAAAAGCCTCTTAACTCTGACAGTTTTGGGGGTTTTTTAAAGTTATTTCACCAATTGTTGTAATTTGGTAAAAATTTAAAAAATCTTACAGTAAAATTTTCTAAAGCATCTAAGTTCCTTTTTAAAAGCAGGGCACAAGTAGATATGTAGGTTGCTCACATTGGTGTTTAGTAATTAGACCTAGGTTTTTAGGGCCTTATGTCTCAAAGATACTCAGCTGTTCAAAAAAGCATGTACTTAAGTTGTGGGGCTTTAAAGAACATTCAGTGGTTACTGAGAATTTTGGGAGATTTTTCTAGGCTAATGTATTTAAATTGCAGGTGTTAAATGCCAGTTTCTTTTAAGTAACAGTAACGTCTGGCCTTTTTTAAATTAATTTGTGTATTTATTGCCCTTTGTTTAGGTAAGTTGCCATGTTGAGATATTATTTGTCTGCATAATTTACATTGTCTGCATAATTTATATCTTCTTCATGAAGGAATAAAAAAACTTAACAAGGAGGAATTGTGGCCAGCTATTTAGATTTCTGTCTTCCTGCTGTATTGAGTAGGGCTACAAAAGATTTTTTTAAGTTGCTGCAGGTTGGTTTGTACTTGTACTTCAGTCGTGTGCATGTGCCTTTGAAATCTTAGTTCTGACTGCAGTCACAGATCTTGTTTGTTGTTTTGTTTGCACTGCTGAAATAAATTTCCACTTGTTCAAATGTCCTTTTCGTGTTTCCAGGATAAACTGGCCATGGAATGTTTTTCTCAGTTAAAAACTCTCAGCAAACCACTTAACATCTTGGAGCTAAGACTGGCCTTTGGAGAAAGTAGATGGCAGGAAAAAATGTGCTGCCTGAAAATAGCTGCCACTGGATGGAAGATGAAGAAAGCATTGCTGCAAGCTGATGGCCTGGTAATTAGAGCCAATCATTTAGAAGATGTTAGTCTGGGTAGGTAACACTTTTGAAGAGCCTAACAGGATGATTTTTGCAATCTCGATTCTTTTTGTATACAAATGGAAAGGATGTGAAATGTTCACTGGAAAGAAATAACAGTACATGCATTTATATGCCTCTTACGCTCTGTCAAACAGGTCAACTAAAGATTTTTTTGAAAGCTGTACATTCACAGCTGAGAGCAGAAGGAGTTACATATAGTCATTCAGAAGAAAGGTTTACTGAAGATACCATCTCCAACCAGTTAGACCCTGCCTTGTTAAACCAGCTCTGCAGTCGAGTTCAGCTGTGGCCTGCAATGGAGTACATAGGCGTGCTCTGGCAGTACAAACTGACAGGAGATTATGTGTCCAAGGCCTGTGCACGAAGGTAAGAAGAAGGTTGGAGAAAGAAATCCTATATTCCTTTCATGAGATTCAGAATCCCTAGCTAAAAGCTGTAAATTCAGTACTTGACATTTGTGTGTAAATCTCTGTGTGTGTATGTACATACATATGTGGCTGTGTGTATATGCATATATATGTATGTGGTGCACACATGCTTATGTATATTTACATATATAGTATTTGCCTTTTAATGAAATAGAAGAGTCCTTCATGTTAACATGAAGATGTTTATTGCCATGTTGCTGGGGGCTACTGCAGAAAGACTGAGTTAAACCTGTTGATGGAGAAAGTACACTAGCATGCTTGCTTCCTTTTGTGCAAACTAGACACATACACTTGTATTTTAAATTAAATTTATTAATTTAAGAAGTGTTAGTGTTGTTTTGAGGGGCCAAGTGTATTTATTTTTTGTTTGTTTTACCATTCCTCAAAAGAGAGCTCTTCATTTATGGATTTTGGTGAAAGTAATTTTTTGTGCATTGAGACTCCTAGAATCACTGATTGACTCTTAAATTCAGCAAAGTTCTGATTTTCACAAGAACTACAAAGCTGGAAGGCAGTTTGTCTCCAAATGTTTTGTATGCTTTGCTGAACATGCAGCTTGTAACTACAGAAGACTCCTCCTCTTCCCCCTTTTTGTTGTATTTAGATTTTGCTGACTTTGAAGGATGCAAGTGTTTTGAGTATTATTTGAGTGTTTCTTGCTCTCCAATGTTTAAAATGTTGTCATTTTAATCTTTCAGGGAGTCTTTGTTATTGTGACTTTGCCATTCTCAATTTGCTTTACTATCCAAATTATTTATTTCATGTGCCCTGCTTAAGCATTACTTAGGTTGTATTTCTTTTACCTGCTACAGGGAGAACTGCAGTCAAGAACTAAGCATATGTTCAGATCTAGTTCATCTTATAGCTTTTTCCCTGAAGTTGACACCAGCTGCTTCTCACCAGCTATCTGGACTGTGGCACTTGTTACACCTTAATGAAGTAAGAACGAGTTTTAGTTTAATTAGTCTTGCAGAAGTTTTCAGCAGACTTCAAAATAGGTATACCTCTATAAGATTTTTGACATGCAGTTTTTCTAGCTGTGCCTGATAGTAATTGTTCCTTCTTTTAATAAGAAAGTTTATTAACTGTGAGCCTGCAAAAAGCATAATTAAAACACAACATTCAAACATAAATGAAACACAACAGAGTCTTAAATAACATAGTTCTATATGATCTAGTTTAGTACTATTGTTCCATTCATCTATCTGTGACCTAATGGAAAACACGAAATTGATTGACTGGCAGGTGCCAGCCTGGCTGTATCTGTGTATTCGAAGGAATTTTATGCTGAAAAATACTTGCCTCTGTTCCTGTGCCTCTCAATTTTTTTAGGTCTGTGTTGCAAATCAAATAGACTGAGACAGTTATGTGATGCATTTTCCATAGAGCATTTAAGATGTCAGAGAAATTCTAATCAGTAGATACTTAGCAATGATACAGTAGTGGTTGTGTTCCCACAGGTCAATAAATCAGCAAGTTCACTTTAAATGCTTCAGAGCAGAGAGTATTGGATAGCTTTATCTGTTTCACGCTTATGCAACCTCATGTATTATAATAAAAGGTTGCACAGTTGTAGACTAGAGGCTGTATTCTGAAAACTTGCTCCATAAACACACTGCATATTCCACCAGACAGAAGGAGGCATTTCTGACCTCAGAAAGTGTACTTTTTGTTGAGAAGAGATGCAAGCAAAGGCTATGTGAATTTGAATATGAAAAGGATCTTGAGGAATATCTTGTACTATCCCTACTGAAAAACAGTGTCATACTCGTTTGTTTGTTTGTTTTGTATGTGTGTGTGCTTGATTCTCTTGCTCCCTGTAAATTATTCTCAGCTCTAGGTTTTCCTCTGTCCTTAGATATCCCCTGAAGAAATGTCTGTTCTGTCGACTCAACTAGTAAATGCTGTGTTAGCATCCTTTTGGAGCAGTACTTTCTCCTTGGACCCAGACTACTGGTTGACTTGGAGGCCACTACCTGCAACAGAGGAAAAGAACTTTTCTAAATCCCATATGAACTGTTCTATGAAGGTTTGTCTCTTCAGACCTAATCAAACAACTAGGCTGAATACTTTTTTATTAAATAACTCAACAGTTTTCTAAAGCAATACTGTAAGTTCTAGCACAGTCAGTGCAAGTTGCATCTGAACAATCTAACTCTTAATCTCTTAATTTAGGGCCCAGGTATTTTGACCCGAGCCGTTTTCTCAAAGTGCTTCTTTGAAATTCTAACTAGCAGCAGCAAGACAAGCCAGTGGGATGTGAGTGGGCTTCCTGTTCTGTCATCATCCCATGTGACACTGGGAGAATGGATGGAGAGAGCACAGCAGCTTCATGAAGTCAGCACAGCACTGTGGACCAACCTGGCTGTCTCTTCGATAGCAGATTTTAGGTATTAAGACCTCTCTTCCACATATGTTATTTAAATCAGGCATGTTACAGGAGTTCGCTTACCACGTGTAAACTTTTTTCATTCGTCTGCCCTCAGATACACAGATGCCAGACTACAAGGAATAATGCTAGGCAGACAACTCTCTGCCCTGGTAGATCTGGTTCCAATGGATCTTCAAGAAGAATTTTTGGAGTGCTGTGAGAAACTCTACCACAAGGATCCTGTTGCATATGAGTACCTTCTCAAGATACTTAAAAGCATCACTGATCAGGAGTTACTTCCGAAAGAATTCCTGTTTCTCCTGCTCACCTGTTTGCAGCAGTTCTTTGGGGAAGGGCTTAAGGGCTTACCAGAGACAGCTTGGCGAGGAAGCCTCTGGGTGAATATTGGTTTGGTGCAGATCCAGGTGTGGCTTCCGCAGACCAGGTTTGATCCGGCTGTTAAAAGAGAATACAAGCTCAAGTATGCAAAAGAAGAGGTGAGTGTGGAGCTGAGTTGGCTTTTACCTCTGTAATGTATCAAATCAATGCAAAGGAGTTTGACTTGGGTGTTCTTGGGCAAATCGTTGATCATGATTTTTAAACTACACAGTTAGAACTTCTTTTAATGTCCAAGATAATGTACCTACTTGGTTACCAAAACCAGAACCTCAGAGAATGGTTTATTCTTTCCTTTTTAGTTATACCAGCTGGAGTGTGAATGGAAAACAAATGATATCTCGTCCCAGCTGCATACAGGAAAAAGTATTGAAGATGAAGCAGTCAGCAACTACATTCATCCCCATCTCAGGTAACATCTCAGGCACTTAACTCTTCTCTTTTAGATACTTAATTCTTCTCTATTAGATGCTTGATTGTTCCCTTTTAGATTGGAAATTTCATCTTTGGATGTGCAGGCTCCAAAACTTTTCCCCACAGCTTTACAATTTTTCTGTTCTTCTGTAGAAATAAGGGTTGCTGATTTGAAAGTATCAGTTTGCATGTTGAGGTGGTAAAAAAAAATACAGAAGCTGTTCTGTTTACTTGCAATGACTTTTTACCGCTGTAAATACAATTAAAGCAGTGGCCTTCATATCTTGATAAAATTGAAGCTATGCCCAGAAGTGAAAATAAAGCCATACATGTAAATTATGGTAGTTTCATTAAAATGTGACAATGTTATCAACAAATTGAAATGAGACAGAATGTATATCTATTGCTGTAACTCTTCAAGACCTCAATAGATGCCAGTGCTATTTTGCAGAGTTCTTGGACTGGACTGATTTGTAGTGGGTAGAAGTCTCCAGATGTGTATTTTAGCAACAGCCTTTGCCCAGGGTGCTGTGGATGAATTAAATATCTTACCGCATAGAGTACATTATTGACATTCAGAATTTGTAGCCATTGTTTTGTTGTTAGTTTTTTTTGTTGTTTTTGTATCTGAGGAACTTGAGGGGGAAAATTTAAATGAACAGAGATTTCTCCTTTGTGCAGGTTTCCAGGTATTCTTTGTACATGGAGATAAAAGCTAGGTATTATTCATGATTTTCCACTATTAAGGAAGTTTTAGGTTTCATTATTATACACGTAGAGGATCTGATTGCTCTATGCTATTGCTTAAAGTGAACAATAGTCATTGAAAGCAAGTTCTGAAAGGCTGAGTTTTACCAATTGCTTCCAGTAATACTACTTTTTCCTTAATGCTTACAGAGCTGTCAGGTAGCAAGCAAAAAAGTAACTGAAGTCTGTTGAAGGAGGGGGCGGGCGGAGAAGTACGTATGCATGCTATGCAGGTGTTGCTTCTTGTTTTTTCCTTATTTGTTGTTTCAAACAAACTAGCAGAATATTTTTGATGGATCTTTTTATATATCTAGCTGTTATGTTATACATTTATAAACGTGTCTAAACTGGTCAATGTTATTTCTTAACAGATTGTTGCGTGAAAGAATGCAAAGGTTGAAGGAGCAAATAAGCAGTCTTTCCAGAAAAAAGGCCTTCAGGCCTCCAGCTCCGCCCTATGATTGCCTATACCAGGAGGCTCACCAGTACGTCAACAGCATAGCACGGGTTTCTTCAGTCCAAGATCTTTTAGCCCGCCTTCTGCAGTTCCTCCGTGGGGAAAGACCTAAATCACTCCAGGCAATACAAAACCTCTTAAATGAAGAAGCATCTTGGCAACAATCGCACCATCAGTTTAGAAAACACCTGGCAGAGGAGTATGCTATATTCCCTGATGTCATCATTCCACTGCAAGCTGCCATCTTACAGTTGCAACATGGCATGCGATTAGTGGCTTCTGAAGTTTATACAGCGCTCAAAAGTTTTGTGCGTCCAGATGATCTGACCAACCTCCTCACTTCTTTGTTGGCATTCCCTTCTATCGGCTGTGCCTTCCCCACTTACTTTGCTCGTGCAGAAATTTTATGCTCGGTGAATTCAGTTGAGGTCCTTCATGGACTTAAAAAGTTTTTTGTGAAGCACTCTGAAGGAGAAACTGAGGGAGCAGAGCAGCCTTGCCCAACACTGGAACAGCTCCTAGTGAATGCTTTGTTGCATCTTCGATGCCATGTATTATCCAGAGGAGAGATGGACCAGAAATCTCTGCAGCTGTTTAGGCATCTGTGTCAGGTAACATCTGAATGCCAGTGGCCATGTTTCTTGCACAGAACTGCTTTGTTCCCAGTACAAGACAGACATGGATCCATTAAAGCAGGTCAAGAAGAGAGCCATGAAAGTAATGAGAGGGCTGGAACACCCCTCTTGTGAAGAAAGGCTGACAGAGTTGGGATTGTTCAGCATGGAGAAGAGAAGGCTCTGGGGAGATCTTATTGTGGCCTTTCGGTATACAAAGGCAGCTTATAAGGATGGAAAGAGACTTTTGACCAAAGCTTGTAGTGACAGGACAATGTGCAACAGTTTTAAACTGAAAGAGGGTAGATTTAGATTAGACATGAAGAAGAGATTTTTTACAATGGTGATGGTGAGACACTGGCACAGGTTGCCCAGAGAAGTTGTGGATGCCCCATCCGTGGAAGAGTTGATGGTCAGGTTGGACGGGGATCTGAGTAGCCTGATCTAGTGGAAGATGGAATTGATAAAAGAGAATTTTAGCATATTATTTTTAACTTGTTGGGACTAATCAAGACATAAAATCATAGCCAGTAATGGTTACCAAAGATTTTATTTATAAAAAAACTCAACTAAAACCCCCAAAACCAAACTTTGCAGAGAGTTCCTTTATAAAATGTTTAAGAAAGGAGACTAGAGCTTCGCCAAGCACTCTGTTGCATACTGTTTTCTGTGCTTTTTCCTCATAGGTTTGTTGGGAGGGCAATTTACAAATCTTCCTTCAAGTTAGATGGTTTTGATTTATACCGATGTAGACTATAGAGGAGGAGAGAGCCAAACAAGATAGATGCTGCCCCTTTGATGAAATATGAGGTGATTTTAAACACGAATTTGTGTAAAAGCATCCTGCTTTGTGTTTTCATAGGCAATTATAAATGAATGGGATGAACAGGAACGCCGTGCCCAAGAGCGGGAGGCAATGGAACGCAGTCTGTACAGATACAGAAGTAAAAGTCATGGAAAAGGACGAAGTGAGGAAGAGGAGGAAGAAGAAGAATTTAGGAGGAGATTTCCCCTTCACGAAAAGGTAGCAACCCTAATGAAACACAAAAAATTATGTCTGTAGTAGCTCCTGAAAAGGCATGCTATATGAAAAATAAGATGAAGAATTAAGCAGTTTTTCCTTCAGCCGAAAGAAAAACGCATGATAGATTTTAATAGAAAGGTATTAAGTTCTGTGCTTTTAGTTTATTTTCCCTTCTTCTTGTAGAAAGTTTTTGGAATTAACTTTTGGACTTGAACTGTCCTGTGGTTCAGCTTGAATAGTCCCAAGTTACTGAATGACAACACCATTACTTATTTGTTGTAAAATTCTGGAGTTTGATTCATTTAGCACGTAAGGTCTGCTGAGGTTTAATTGCCTCTGAGGAAGGATAATCTTGAATAAAGCAAGCTGTGAGATTTTTTTTTTTATTTAACTGGCCTGTATCACTGAACCATTTTTGAAGCGTCTTCATTGAGCAATGTTTTGCAGTACAGAAATCCACAATTATGTGCATCGGTGTGTTGCTGGGATGTAAATAGTTCAGACCTTCAAGCGACCAAACAATGTTGAGGTGTAGCTTATCAGCAGATAAAAGTTGGCAGCAGCTCAGGGCTCACTATACTGCACTCCTGCTTGCTGTGGTTATGCTGGTTAGTTGTTCCGTTCACCTGTGTTCTCTTTCATGCTGACATCTGAGCTGTGAGGTAGGCAGTGTACCCATATAGTGCCAGCTCCAAGTCATTAGCACATTGTCACAATGCCAAAAAGTGCAAAAAGGGTGGTGGGGAGGGGAGGCGTTACATGGAGAAAATATAATTGACCTTTGATTGTCATGTAATTTGCAGGACTTTGAAGATATCACAGCTCAGGCAAGCCTAGAAGAAAAAATGGAAACTGAAAATCCATTGGAAGACCAGCTGGAAGTTGATAGAGCCCTTTTGTCCAAGAGCTCTATGCAAACAGTAATGATGGTTCATCAACAGTTGTGCTTAAACTTCGCTCGATCCCTGTGGTATCAACAGAGTCTGCCTTCTCATCAAGCCAAACATTATTTCAGTACATTTATTTCCTGCTATCAGACTGGTGCATGCCTGGTGTCGCAATTCTATCCTTTAATTGGTAAGATTGCTAGCAATATTTCAGATGTGCAGGTTTAGCTTTGTAATGATTTGTTTCAGATTAATTGTATTGCAGGTCAAGAAACAGACCTATTGTGGGGAAAATGCACAAATACCAATTTTCTTTTCCAAAGAATTTGCCCCATGTTAAGAATTGTCTCGGTGGAATGCTTTTGTTTTTATTATTTTATGGATTTTTTTTTTATTCCACTTGTTAATACATAAGACCAACACAGTTTAAGAGTAAACTGAATCTACTCTACTTTAGTAAAGTGAAATTTTGATCGCTTGCATCTGCATAATCCTGTGGAAGACAATGCACTTGCAGAAATTTCCTGGAATTAAAATTTGCAATTAAATTAATAAAAGAATTCGGTTTAAATAGAGCTTCTATAATTAACAAAAAGAAAAAGTGTGATTTCCACCTCCACACCCCACACCCACTCCCCACCTTCCCCCCAAATTTTGGCACACTTGATGTGTAAATCATTATAACGAAGTGTGAGACCTTGGGGTCATCACCTCTCAAGCAAATCTATACTTCAGTTCTGATGTGATAAATGTATATGTATGCAGTTAAGAAGCAGCAGATAATGCAAGAGGGATGCTGTTTCTATAGTAACTTATTTTTCTGTTAATACCTGAAGTGTAATATATCCGATTTTTTTGTGTGTGTGTTGGATTACTTTTTCACAGAGCCTCATTGCTAATTTTGTAGTAGTAGTAGTAGTAGTAATAATAATAATATAATTATATGTAACAATAATTCTCCTTGATGTCGATTTATGCACAGAGGAACTATGGTCTCTGACAAGATTACAGCCCACCTTTAGAATGCTGATTTTAGTTTTATATGAAAATTTAATAAAATAGAGGATGTAAACTTTAAGTACGTCTGTTTTCCATACTCCTATCTCATGGCTTATGTGTGGCATATTCATGTGTCCTTGCAATACATAACATGCTAAGGCTTGAGATACAGGAAAAAAACCCTTTTCTATCTAACTGAAGAAAGAATTAATAGCATGTGTAATGTCTTCCCTTTTTTACTTCCTAGGTGCTGAAATGAATGATAGTCTTTTGGGAAGCCAACTTCTAGTTAGCACTCTTCTTCACAATACCTTTTTTGAGGAATTAACTTCAGATCTTGTGCTGCATCAAGATGGCCCCTATGACTTTTACCAACATCCTAATATTCAGCAAGTCCGACAGTGCCAACCTGTACTTGATAATTTTGCTAAAGAAGTAAATGGGTTGCTGCAGGAGTGGCCAGAGCATCCAGTACTTATGCAGGTAAAGACACTTCAGCAAATGTTTGGGGAAAACTGGAACATTTCAGAATTGCATTTAGGTGTAAATGAGTGTGTAGATATGCATAGATATGTGCATGTGTACACTTGCCTAGATGTTGTCTTTATTACTTATGCAGATGTTTTGAAGTCATACCTGTTTCTTCTTCTAATACCTAAAAGGTATTAGATATTATTAGCTGTTCTGTTTTCGTTATGAAACACTAAGTGGTATTTACTGCCTACTTTAAGCCATCTTCAACCTGCCATACCTCAAAGATTCTCAAGGTCTTTTGTTCTTTGGGCTTCTGTTTTTTCCCAAAATGCTTCCTTTCATAGTGCTTTAAAATGGATATCTTTGGTCCCACTTGTGGGGCCTGTGTAGCCCTCAGGTATATTTCTTAGAGTGATGCAGAAACTCACAACTGATTTGAACTCCTTGCATTAGGTCATTTGTGCTCCTTTCCCAGAGTGCACTGGCCTTCACTGAACTACTAGTGAGCTTATACTAAAACAAGGAAACAGTTTAAAATTAAAAAAAAATTAAGTTCTTATCTCTTGCAGGAGGTGGTTATGCTAATACAAATTAGCTTAACTTCATGACTGCTTCTGTTGAAGATCTGTTACTATAGGTTGAATGCTTGTTTTTTGTTCCACAGCTGTTAGTTGTGATGGACAGAAT
This sequence comes from Phaethon aethereus, assembly GCF_964289735.1. Lineage (NCBI taxonomy): Eukaryota > Metazoa > Chordata > Aves > Phaethontiformes > Phaethontidae > Phaethon > Phaethon aethereus. Next base: position 42,478,443 of record NC_138576.1, on the reverse strand, counting down.
CCGGAGTTTTCCACTCTCTTGTCCTCTCTCAAAGTTCTTGAATGGCTTGGAAATTCTTCTTGCAAAGGCACAGGTAAGAAAATTGCTAAAGGAAACTTTATTTTCTCGTGTGTGTTTCCTTATTTTTATTGGTACCATGATAAAAACAGCTGATAGCTGTCTCATTGCCAGGATTTGGGGAAGTGAACTTGCTCCATACTGTGAGTTTGAGGAGTAGGAATGTAATCCAGAGTACTGCACAAGTCTTGCCTTGCAAACACTAATTTCTGGCTTTTTTAAAGGGGGATTTATTTATCTATCTATTTATTTATTTGTTTTTCTTCCCCAGGACTGGGAGGAAAATGCCAGTCGAGCTTTATCCTTGCGAAAACATCTTGATTTGGTCACACAACTGATTATTCAGTGGCGTAGATTGGAGTTGAAGTAAGAACTGTCCTTCCCTACTGCTTTTTCTTAGATACTGGAAGCTTCTGTCTCTGTACAGAGACACATTCCAATGTGGAACTGCCTCAGTCATGGAACATGCTTCTCTGTGTGTGTGTGTCTGTCCTAGTAACAAAGTGGGGGGGGAAACCCCCCCCCCCCACAGTAGCAGCTGTACTGGCTCAGAATGAGCACGTCCAGCCCATGGTGACCCTAAATATATGCCTCAGGAGGAACAGAAGTGGGTCAGATAACTACAGTACTTCATCCTACTATTTTCTTAGTGTTCTCCTGTTTTCTTCCTAGGGTTTACTGAGCCTGCAGTGTTTTGTCTGTTTAGCAACTCCCATTAAATTTTCCTTAAAATTATTGTCCAGTCTGCTGTTAAGACCGTGTAAAATTTTTATATCCACAATATGCCATGATCAGGAATTCCGTAGGTCTGCCTCAAATTTTGTGAAAACAAACTTTTGAACCTGTCTGACTGGTTTTGTTTTACTGTCCCTAGTTCCTGCATTTCTTCTCTCATATTTGATAATAGCAGCCAAGCAGTGATCCGCAAGAGTTGATTGTGTATATTAAGCATATGTGCAGATTCTTCCATCTTGTAAAATCTTCCTTTAGTAGAAACAGAGAATAAAGTTTGTTGCTGTTTGTAAGCCCAAATTACCCACAATATTTTTGCTTTATTTTTTTCTTTTCTCCCCTTCCTTATTGTTTCCAGTTGCTGGTCAGTAAGTCTGGACAATATTATGAAGCAGCATGTAGAGAAATCCACAAAGCACTGGTTCTCAATCTATCAGATGATTGAGAAGTATATTCAAGAACAGACAGAGGCAAACACAGAAGGTAAGTGCTGTCCTTATATGAATGTGTGATGCAATTACTAAGGATGCATAATTAACGTCCTAAATGAAAGAGTTTGCAATGCACTTTCAGGTCTAGTTCTTGTGCCCTTTGTTCTACAATAAATTCCATGACTCTATAGGGTGAACTTCACTTGATATTTATTTCTGGAACCACCTGTGTCTCTCATAGGGCCAATATTGTAGGTAGTGTAAAGAAAAAAGATGTCTGTAAAAAGCATCTAAAAGAAAGTAGAACTGTGGTAAGCATATGTCATGCACATATAAACACTTCAAACAGATTTGGAGGGTAGGAGGCCTCCATCTGCAGCTGGAAAAGGCACCTAATTTTTTTAACTGCACAAAGTATAATTCATATCCCAGCTGAACTGCTTTTAACATTCTGTATAAAGCCTAAAGAATTCTTACAGCAAGTATGTTTTGGTGCATACTGTTCTTAGCAAATCTGTCAGCAGGTGTTCACGTTCCGTAAAATAAGGAAAAGAATATAGCTGTCAGTCCCTTGCCTCCTCAAAATTTAGTGAAATTGTAAAGATGAAAGTAGCATACTCTGGCATGAGGCAGGGTTCTTCCAATCTCATGACTAATTAATGCACTTACTTCACAAGCTTCAGATCCTTGGGTTATTTTACATCTCCAGGTGGACAGCATGTCTTCTTTCATAGGTAATGCTCTACAGACACTATATTCTCTACCAGATTATTCTAAGATGTATTTCTGCCTTCGTGATTTTGAGGAGGTAAGGAACTGGCAGTGACTAATTTGTAGTATGGCTCATCATAACTGAAAAAGACGTTCATTCATAGAGAATAGCAAGTGTTCTTTAAATACTTGATGCACTCTGAAATTGGGCATGTAGCTCCTTGGTCGCTATCTAACTGCTGCCTCTCTTGTCCCCTCTCCTTTCTTCCAGTGTGTTGTTTGCTGGTTTTACTCATTGCATTAGAATTCTTCCCCTCTATGCGCCTTTCCTATTTGTTTTGAACCTTTCCTAACAGAAACCTGATATTTAATTGGTAATTTACAAAAAGCAGAAAACAATTTTCATGTAGAGGTGGTTTTTTGTTTTTTTTTTTTTTTGCTTGTTTTCTCCTCTGTTCCTTCTAAATTTCTGGTGCAATGTTCAGAAACTGAGCAAACGGATCTGAAAACGCTGGTCAGCACACTACAAGCTTTCATTGAAGGATCCACACTGGGAGAGTTTCATGCACGACTTCAAGCATTACTGGTTTTCCACTGCCATATCTTGCTGATGCCTCAGGTAGCAGAAAAGGGTAAGTTGTTAGCATTTTATGTGTTGAGTCTTCTTTACAGCAACCTGACCATCAGGTATTCAAGACTTACCAAACAGATCACTAAGCTCATAAATAAAACACAAGCCTATGCTGCTGTTTTTCCCATTTTCATGAAAAATACTGTTGATCAGTTTACCCCATCTTTTGGTGTTGCTGAGCTTCATGATTGCAAAAAAACACTGGGATGCATTTCTTCTCTTGATACTGAAGAATATCCTGTTTTAAAAAGAAGCTTGTTATTGTCTGTCCCTTCCAGATGTTCTGTGCAGCATCCTGTGGAATCTATACAATTATTACAAGCAGTTTTCAGAGTGTGTTGAGGTCAGAATCGCTGAACTTCGTCAACCTATAGAAAAGGAACTTAAGGTAAAATGAAGCTTTGCTCGGGCAATATACTGACTAATCAAAGGAACAGTGGAGCAGATATTATTTGGATTTAATAGCTCTGTTGGCCACTGAAATCCCTACTATATTTCACATTTTCTTTGGCAAGAATTTATTTTTTGAGGTGTGGGGGTTGGTTGAATTCTTTAATGTTTGGTCAGTCCCATTTAGCCATGGAGTTTTCTACTCAGTAGTGAAGTCCCTTTGGATTTCACAACATTTGGCTGGGCAGCAGTTTTAGCATAAATACATATACTACTAGAATAAGATGCCTATGCAATAATTTGCTCACTTACTAAACTGTCTTGCTTAAACTTTTAAGACCACCAGATCATCTTAGCTGATCAACTTTAAAGATCACCTTGCATATAAATGCAGTGCAATATTTGCATATAAGTAATCCCATTGATTATTTATTTTCCTAATAGGAATTTGTGAAAATTTCGAAGTGGAATGACGTCAGCTTCTGGGCTATAAAACAATCAGTTGAAAAAATACGCAGGTAACTCAGAGCTTGGAATTAAGCTTGTATTTGGAACTTTCCTTCTAGATGATTTGTCTGTGATGTTAAATTTGAATGCAAGAATGTTTCTCCTGCTCATAACACAGTGGAAACATTTATTTCCAGCAGCGGAGAGATTTCCAGGATTATAAAACACAGTAACATTTTTGCTTTCCTTTGGTAATTAGGACCCTCTTTAAATTCATGAAGAAGTTTGAAGTTGTTCTGGATGAGCCATGTCGGCCGGCCTTGGTGGAAATTGGTAAGGAAGAGCAGCTGGACTGTTTGCAAAAGCAGGAAGAGTCTGAGAACAAAGAGACCAAAGTTCAGAGGCTAAACAACACATTAAAAAAAATTCTGTCTGCTAAAACAGATGTTGCCAAGGTGACTGTATTCTTTATTCTAAGAGTGGGAAGGATATTTTCTCTGTTCTCATCTATATGTTGCTTTTCATTGATTTATGCAGAAAAATCTTATGTAAGTGTCAAATCTGCTGAATATATCATCAACTTTTTTGGTCTTACTTGTGTTCAGTGTTATGAAACACTGCAGTTGGGTGGAAATGCAGCATGGAAAGACAGGCATGTTCTGTATTGATTTGGCACAATATCTATGCTCTAATATAGAGATGATAGCAGTTACACATTTCATCTCCAAGTTGCTTCCAGATTCTCTGCAGCAATTTGTTACTTCCCTGCTAGTGCAGTAATAAGGACTGGGAGTTGAAATTATTATTGCCTTTTTTTTTTTTCCCCCCTAAACAAGGACCCAGACATGATCATGTAGCTCTAGGATTTGTGCACATATAAGCTCTGATTAAATATAAAATTACTTTGAGCTTGAATCCTGATGGGGAATGCCCTACATTGTCATACATTTGCTGTTGGCTGACAACTTGTGTACTGCAAACATTAGCTGATATGTGGTAAACCCTACTCCAGGGTGCCATAGTTTGTTTGTTTGTTTGTTTGTTTATTTATTTATTTATTTATTTATTTATTGTGTCTCTAACTATGTTGTCCAGATCAGAAAGGAAGTCAACTAATTTTTTCTTCTTGAAATAGATTCCTATTCACATCCATTATTTTTTATTAATAAGATGCAATGACACAATCATAACTCATCAGAATTTGGGAGTGAGTGGGAAATGCTCAGTTACTCTCAGCTTCCAAGGCTTTGTTCAGTTTCTTCAGACCAGGAAGGTGGCTGATCTTGCTTTTGTCCTGTGACCCTCAGGAGGGTAGAGTGAGGAGGCAGTAATCTGATGCAAATCTAATGTGTTTGGTTGTGGGTTTGGTTTGGTGGTTGGTTGGTTTGTTTGCAAGCCTGTTACTGATAGTTAACAGGGTTGTTGGTTTCACTTGCAGTTTCATGTTGTCTTCATTCCTTAAACAAGACGTGTGGAAACTTAAACTGAACAAAGCTTAGGGACTACCTTTGGACATGCTGGGGGATTACTTCTCTTATTTAAAAATTTCTATTTGCATACTGCATATTTGTAGCTTTCCTCAAGTGTTGGTGCCAAACTGTTCAAAAGATCATGTGGGCATGTTTTGGGGTTTCAGATAAATGCAGAATTTAGCCCTTGTTTTTGCAGTGATTTACTCTTAATGGTCAAATAAGTCAGCTTTGAGTATGTGTGTATAATTGGACTGTTTCTTTTTTTTTTTTCTCAGAGGGCACTCCCAGAAGAATGTCAGGATGGTATTACATTTCATACAGAATCTCTTCAGTATCGTCTGCCTAAGCTTACTAAAAAAATGAAGAAAATGTGTACAACAGTTACAGAAAATAATTCATTCTTAAGTCTGGTGGAAAATCTTGACGAGTTCACAGGTTAAGTATCCGTGTGATTTCCATACCATAATTGACCTCTGTAACATAAATGGAACAAATCAGGAAAAAGTGTAGATATATATAGTTCCCTTTCCAGACTGTCTTCTCATGGCTGCTTTCTGTATGTTAAATTATCACATCTCTTACCCTTCCCTGCTGTCTTCTATACAGGTGGTATCATTGTTTCTGTAGTTGAACTGCAAAATTTAACATTTGATCGGACAGCAGATAAGGAGAAGCAGAAATCAGAGGCAAAGCATATTCAGATGCAAAAGCAACGGGCTTTATCAGATCTCTTTAAAAGCCTTTCTAAAACAGGTAAGCTTTGACTAAAAGTGTGCTTGGTTTAAAAGTACAAAGTTCTTAAGCATTTTACTATTTTTGCCAATACATCTAAACCCGCCATAATACCATGTTCTTGAAGTCATTTAGCCACTAATGCATAGAAGCATTTAAGTCTCTCTTTCTCTTTGTTTGTTGACTATGAGGCCCGGTGTGTTAGCTCTTTCAGATACCTTCTGTTCTTCTTATCTTCCATTAAATGTACAACAGTAGCTTTTCTAAAGCAGAAACCTACTTTATCTCCAGTCAGAAGTCACTGCCCAGCTTTTAGAAACAAGAGGGAAGCTCATTATCTTGTATCCATTCTCTGATCCAGAACTGAAATTAAGTTAGCTCATTAGAATGAGGGGCCATCTTTTGATTGACAGACTGGCAGAGATCAGGTTGGCAGAGGTGTGGTTGAGCCATGGAGATTGAATGGTCTATTGATGGGAAATACTGAACCGAGACACCCTGTTCAGCAGCCCAGTCTCCATTGCTCCCCTTGCTAGTCTTAAGGTAAGGGACCTACCCAAACTATTAATTGTTGCCTTTTCCTTTGGTGTTGTGTTGTGAAATCATTCATCAACTGTTCTTAGTCACTGAGCAGTTTAGAAACCCGCAGAAGTAGGCAGTCTTGTTAAATAAACAGCTGTCTGACCGTATTCTGCTAAGTCATAGGCAGAAGTAGAAATTAATGTAATTTTGGCATTTTTTTTCTTCTTCTTGGAAGAGAGTTTAGTGTTTGGTGCTTCTCTGGGAAGCCATAGCTTCTGGCCTGCTGGGATCCTAAGAACCTCTCAAGAAAAAAAAAAAAAATTCTGTTCCTCATGGCTGCAAAAGGAAGCTTGGAAACATGAAGTTAAGGGTTCCAAGAAGGCATGATTTTGATAACAAACTAGGAGTTAAAGTGTCACAACACTTGGAAAGTATATGAAAACAAAAACATCTTAAATGCTTTCTGGGAGGTGGGAGGAGGCTTCAGTTGTAGTTTTGAATGTTTGTAGTTTATGCTACTTAAATGAGTTGATGTGTGTACTGAGTAAATAGTTCCCAGAAGATTAAGGTCCTTTTGTGTTTAGATGGCTACAAACCTAAATGGGACGTTTGCAGTACATACACTGTTCCTGTGTTTGGCTTTTTTTGCACCCACTGGTGCCAAAGGAATATCTGCCATTTCTACCCTGTGAAGTTTGTGCTGGAGGAATGACCTACTGCAATGATTTAATTAACACATGGGACTTGAATTTTTTACTGAGCTGTCTTTGATTTCAGGTGACACCTCTACCTTCCTTATTCATCAGCCTTTTCATGTCTTAAAAACAAGGTCATGAGCCCTATCTCAGCTTTCTTAAAGGACCAGGAGCAGTGAAAAGTGTTGCTCTTAAGACTTGTTCTCCATTTTGTTTGGAAAAATGGCAACATAACCTAAATAGCTAATGAGTATTTCTTACAGGCTCTGCTTACCATCAGGATACTTTGAAAGGAATGTTTTAACTGGCTCGAGAGAAATGAGCATGTTTAATCCAGTTTTTAAAATAGCTAAAATAACAGTCTTAAGACTGAGTTTTAGAAGTACATAGCTATAACTTTCTCAGGCTGTAGCCTGCCTTACAGGTTCAAGGCTTTTTGTTTTTTTCTCTTAGCCACCACCACCAACCTCCTACCCATGTAGGAGGTCTTATTTCATAAGACATGTGTTTGCCTTATTTCAGCTGTGATATTCAGCTAAGATAGCTAAGCTACGATGTGTTCCTACATTACAAAACTTGCAGCATGTTCAAAGACTTGGTCAAATGAGGCAGCATCAGGGGAAAAAAAAATACATCAGAAGATTTTATATCCTAATACCAACTGTATGAGTGATATTTTTCATATAAAAGAATGAGGGCATAAAAGGATGTGTGTTTAAATGTCATTCCAGGTTTGTCATACCGGAAAGGTCTGTCTTGGTCCCGTTCAAAAGATTATCATGAAATACTCTACCTACGTCCACTGGACTTGCGTAGTGCATTAGGTGTAGTAAATTGTACACATGAACTGGATGCCACGTATGTACACAGTATTTCTAACCCTTAGATTGTATGAATTTGCAGCTATGATATATATAATTTATTGCATGGGGATTTAGACTGGAATTTCTGGACTGTAATTCATTTAGGATACTGCATATTCCCTTCCTCCCATTACTTCTCTGTTTGAAAATCCTGTACATACTGTTCCAGCACATGCAACTGAGCAAGGGCTTATTGGCACTTTTGGCAACTCTACCCTCAGTTTCATTGTTTCTGTGAATCAGATTTCAATTAGCCCTCCACCGTCCAGCTTTGCCTGGGATGCTTTGCTAGCATCATATTAGAATGTAGACTGCTAATGATTTTATTAAAAATGAGTTGTAATTTACAGGCATTACTTAATTGTTTTGTCTTCATTAAATAATGGGATATTTCAGGAGAAAATACATAGACTTCAAAGTGGCCATTTCTGGAAAATCTAGAGGAAGGATGTTCTTTCAGATGTTTCTGTGTTGTTTTTCTGGCAGCAAATGATTTTTGTCATTGAGGCATGCTGGTTATTGTCCTCCTCAGGTGCAAGTGTTTAGTGTATAATGTCTTTCATCAAGGCCAAAATAAAGGCTTCCCTGTCAAGCTGGATTTACCTGTGCGGGGCGGGGAATCACTATTTAAGTGTTAAATTATATTCAAAGATAGAGATTTTGCTGCTACTGCTTAAGATTTCCTTAAAGCTTATTTTAAAACTTAAGTGTTTTCTTAAGACTAGAATTCTTGTGGAGAAGATGAAGAATTACAAGATCAATGCATTTGCAATATAACAAATTGTAAGCAAATGTCTTAAGTTGAAGAGCTGACATAGTGGTTCCAGTGTGCTGAGGTACTGAAATTGTACACCTTTCTAATATCAGGCTTTTTTTGTGCTCTGTCAGGTTGCTGACAGAGATTTCTTCTGCCTGGGATGGATGTCAGAAATATTTCTATCGGTCACTTGCACGCCACTGTAGACTTCAAACAGCATTGTTGGCACCTGCCAAGGTAAAAACACTGAAGTAAAAATAGAAATCCTACTTCTGTTAACTTTATTTTACCAGCTTGGACTGAAATTTTCTAGTAGTAAAAAGGGGATGTGAGATAATGCTATGTTCTGTGATATGATAAAAAAATATAATATTTTTGGGACCGATCATTAAATGCAGAATTTTAAAACCCCTTTTATGAATGAACAATATCAGTTCAGTGAACTAAGTTAATGATCTGTTCAGTGTACATCTTTCATCCTAATGGATCCCAAATTGCTACTTTTTGTGCATGAAGGTAACTCCTGAAATGCTGAATAAAAACTTGTTAGGAAAAAAACCCCAAGATTAGTTGGTACTGATGAAAAAATTCAGTTGAGATTTATAATTAGGAATAACTGGAGCCTGTGTCTAACGCAAAAAGTGATGATATATTTCCTTGCTTAAAAATTAGTCTAAAATCAGTAGAAGGAACAAATGAGCTCTGCCAAATCAGTACCACTTTTCCAGTACTCCAGGAAAAAGGAATCTCTTCCAGATGCTCTTTCTCTCACTATGCTTCACTCCATGTTTTACAACACGATCTTGTCAAACATCACAGCTGATAATGGCCATAAATAATGGAACATAACTATGGTCGGTTTCACTCTGTGCCATGAACATCTATTCTAAGCTTTAAAATGGGATCGCTTCTAATGAAAGGAGTGAAAGTAATTGTCAGTAAATCTGGTAAAATGATTTGTGGAAGTGGTTTTAGCAATGGTCATGAATGTAAAAATTTCAGCTGGTTTCTCTTTAGATTTTAATCATCATTTATGTAAGGTAGCTTTACTATTGGAACTAAATTCCTGATAAGAATTGCTGCAGTGGAGTGCAATTTAATAATGACTGTTGTTGCAGAAGCTACTTGAAAATCAAATTTGTATGCATGATATATGGAAGATTGCAGAAGAATGAAGATGGGGAAACTGTAATAACTATAATTTTTGTCTGCATTTTAAGACTTTTTCAAGTAAACTATAACGTTTCAGCCTGCTCAGTGAAATGAAATGGAGGCACAGAGAATGTTGTTTCTGCTTATTCATCTAACTGTTCCTTCCCACTTCATCTGTTTTCTTTAGGATATTGGACTAGGTAGCATTGAACGATGCAAAGGGTTCACTGCACACCTCATGCAGATGCTTGTCAGACAGAGAAGATCTCTTACTGCCTTGACAGAACAGTGGATCTTACTAAGGTAGTTTGCATTTTCCAACATTTAAATGTTGGCAAGGACAGTTTTACAGTAAGCAATGCAGTTCAAGAAAGATAGACAATAAGGTAGAAGAAAATAAAGTTCTTCCCCCCCTCCCCCCCCCCTTCCCCATTTCTCTCCTCCCCTCAGTTAAACCTAGATGTGGGGGGAAGGGGGTTAGATACTGTTTATCCTGTCATTGCAGCCAATATTTTGGAATGAAAATAATTTGGGAAAACAAGTTAGGCATACATGAAGACTATGAAATAATTACTGTAGTTAATTACACAGTTAAACGATTAAGCCTATAAAATGTTAAACCTCTCTCATTTGGTATTGGTCTAAGTTAATTTTGGCTGTGTTCAAGTTGTTGGTTTGATCTGGAGCAAATAAATGATCTGGATGACACTTTGAGCCAAAATGAAAAAAAAAAAAAACAAAACAACAGCTTACAAAGAAAAATCCTAGAAAGGTGGGAGATACTAGATCTTGTGTCAAAACTGTAAAAGGAGAAGTGTATAGGAAATCTTTCTTACTTGTGATTTTTCACTCCATTGCTTGACTCATCAGTTTCACTGCAAACTCCACTGTTTTTCTGCATATTTGTGCTCATCACTAATGTATTCCATAAAACTTTCTGAAGTTAGGTCAGGACCTATTTCCTTTGTACAGGGAAAGACATCTAGACTGGAGATTACTGGTGCAAAATTTATACTAACCCTAGGAAAATTGGAAAAACAAATAAAAACCCACAACACAAACTCCTCAGCTTTACAGTTGCAGGAATAGTTAAAACTTCTAAGACACTTACCTGCATTGCTGTGACTTTCATTGCAAATCAGATTAATAATTTGTTCAGACAATGAAGATGTGTTAGAATCTAATTTGCTTTTATAATGGAGGAAAATTAACAATATTTGAGTATCAGGCGAGGAGTTTAAGGATTGTTTGAAAAGATGGTGTAGATTCTGAGAAATCTCACAAAGCCCTGTTTTTAAGACAACTCAAACATATGCAACGGAGAGAAAAAGTCACTAATTAGACAAAACGTTTTTTAAAAAAGGCGATCATTTTACTTTTTCCAGACAAAGTTTGACTTCCACTGAGTCCGTATTATCTAGATCTTTTATGAACTCAGTCTGATGGTTGAGCTTTTAAAAAGGAACTATAACAATAAAACTCAGTGATTGTAACTTTTCCTTCTTTATTCTTGACTAGGAACCTCCTGAGTTCTATACAAGAGATAGATTCTAGGTTGACTGCTGACAGACAATATAATGTAGCATTCCCTCCTCAAGACAGTATTCAACATTGGACTGACAAACTGCAGCAACTTTCCATGCAGTGCATGATGGTTCTCGAGGAGCTGTCTTGGTTTATGCAGTGCTGCCCAAAAGAAGAGTTAACAAAGTGCAGCGACAATGAAAGGACGGATGTCAAAACAAACATTTTTCAGAGTTCAGGACCTGAAATGGGAAATGTTTTTATGGGAATACCTGACCTAATTCCCTCAGAGCTAAAATACTTGTCTCCAGTAACAACTGAGCGACTGCCTCCTGGATGCAGGATGCGAAATAAGGATCAGTTATGGCTCCAGCTAGCTACACAATTGACTGCAATGCTGGCAAATGTGAAGGCAATGAAAGCAGAAGTGGACAAAATAAGACGAGAGTCATGTGAGACCTTGTTTTATTCCTGGTGAGTTCTATGTGTGCATGAAATTGAAAGTCTCTATGTTTTATGCTCATGTAAGATGTGTGAAGTCATCTTGAAAATGTTTGCCTATGCGTATCTTGAAAAGCGTGTTCAGGTGCTCTTGAAGCTTCTTTCTGTTTGTGTTTCTTGCAAAATGCAGTGCCTGGCTTTTTAAACAAATGTGCGTGTCTTCTCCCACTCCCCTGACAAGTCAGAAAAAAAATTGGTCCATCTCAGCTTCTCAGTTTGTTTTTAGTCTCCTGGGATTTCATACCCATAGCTCCTTAGTTAATGAGACAAATTTCAAACATAAATTTAATGAAGAAGTTTTTATTTTAAAAGAAATCTGTAGCCTATTCAGTAATAATAGTAATCCTCTCATTTTCTCTCTGCTTTAAGCAGTGTAAGTGGCACATCTGCTTGTTGTCAAGCTTTTTATCTAATAAGTTAAAGATGGAGATCAGCTGCCTCCCCCTCATCCATGTCCCAAGAAAAAGTTTAATCTTAAGTTGAAATGTTTGTTCTTCCTTCAGTATTATGGCATTTCTTGTTGCAGGAGAGATTTTGAAGTTTGCACATCAGCTGTGAGTTGTTTGCTAGAAGTCTCAGCTAAGTTACAGGATGTAGAGTCCCTATTTCTTCCAAATGGGGAAGACAGGCAAGCTGCAAATCAGATGGCCCTAATCAAGAGCCTAAAATATATACAAGAAGAAGTTAATAACACATCTGCAGATTTCACAGCCTGGAGAACACAGCTTCTTGCTTCCATGTCGAATTGCAGTGGTAAGGACAATTCTCCTCTGCCCATTTTGTCACTTAGATAAAGATGTAAGAATTCATTAGTTTTGTTATGGCAGATGATGGCTCCATGTTCATTTGGATATCCAGAAATACTTGATGAAATTCAAACTTGCAAAATTTAGTTCAGACTTAATTTGTGCAGTAATATTTTTTCCCCCTTAGTCACTGTTCCTAACAGATTTTATACCATAGTTGTATGTCAGGGTTAGCAAGGAGATTTTAGTAGAACTATGTAGTAAAAACTGCGTAGTGCTTATCATGCTCCTTGCATAGGGGAAACATAGTAACTGTAATTTAATGTGTTTCTATGTAAAACTGCCTGTGTTATGATTCAAAAGGAAGTCAAGAGTCAGATGAAGAGTTTGTGGAGCACTTCTCGTCAAAAGTGGAAACTGTTATCCGTGTTGTTCTTTATGGCATCCAGTGTTTGGTAGAGAGAAAACAGGAAGATGGGAAAGAGGAAGAAAAATCTCCAGAGGAAAATGGTAAATTTGCTGATTTACTTAAGGGAGAGGAGGGGAGTTTAAACTATGCAAACCTAAAAATTCCTTAAACTCTGTGTCTAGAGGAGGTACCAGTACACAAGGAAATTGGCATTTTAATTTGTCTGTTTAAACAGGTAGGATGGATATTTCTAGATTGCTTGCTACAACGTTTATAGAATGTCTGACTTCATTTCCATATTTTTTTAATGTATTTCAAACAAAGAGGATGCATCTGCATTTGATGGGATTAAAGCAGGACATATAACTAAGCTTTTGGATGAAGATCTCTCTGCTGATTTGGATTCTTTGCATGTGGAGAAAGCAATTTTAGCGGTTTCAGAACTCCTGGAGAACCTGAAGTCTTATGGGGAAGATTACACTTCAGATAAATACAAGGTAAAATTGTTCTTCTCGAGAGTGTTTGGCTTAAGGGTCTTTGGCTTAGTGATGGAGAAAAGGAAGAAACAGGTTTGGTCCTTCCACTATGGCCAAATATAGGTATTCTCCTGTAGTGCAAAAGCCAGATGTTCCTTTGGTAAGAAGGAAAAGTTTTTGTTGTTGTGAAAATCTAGAAAAAGTTCTGGAAACTTTTGTATTTAAATTTTAAATTGTAAATTTAAATTGTATTTAAACTCTTACTGATATTTCTGGTTTGAGCATCTGTTTTCAGTCTCCATCATCACCCTCTCTGAGGTATATCTCTGTATGTACATAGTCATTTTTGACATACGTTCTTTGGTGTTTTAACTGCAGTTCTTCAACCAGTCCTGCTATTTGCTCGTGCGTCTAAAGCCCATGCTCTGCAAGTATTCAGACCTTATCCTGTTCTACCTCACTGTTTCACTGGCATCTCACAGGAGTACTGGAAAATTGCTTTCTGTTCTAACTAGCATTTTTACAGAGCTTGCCCAAAAGGTAAGTTATTAGACATAACAGTGGATAGATGGTAAGCATATATGTAATGAATGCAATCTTAAGTAGAAACTAAGCTGATTATTAAGCTTATTAATACAGGAAGTTTTGAGTTTCAGTTTGCCTTTGTAGGGATTTTGTCTGCCGAAAGAATTACTTGAAGATGAAGATGGAGAGGGAGCAACACAGTTTCATGATTACGAGGATGGTGGTATTGGAGATGGGGAAGGCAAGAAAGATGTGAGCGATAAAATAGAAAGCGAAGATCAGGCAAGTGTTTGCAGTTGTTCTTGTTTAATTTAAGTAAAACTGAGAAGGTCCTTGAGATCCATGTTGAGGATGTTTCCGGTAAAAGAAACATGAAGTTACCTCCAGTATCCTGTTTAGGCTGGCTTTTATCTTTGCATATAAGCTTATAAGTATTGTTGTGGTACTTTAATATATAGGCAAGATCCATTGTAATTATTTTTTGCTTTACCAATAATTCAGATAGAAGACAGTTTTCAAAAGGGTGAAGAGAAGGAGAAAGAGGATCAAGATTCTAAACCAGACATTGAAGGAGAAGACAATGCAATTGAAATGTCAGAAGACTTTGAAGGAAAAATGCATGATGGAGAACAGGAAGAAAAAGGTTTGGTCCTTCCACTATGGCAAACTTCAAAGAAATGTTATAGATCAATCCAGTAATGGATTTTATATTAAATTATACTTTTTATTTATATTAAATTATACTTTTGTATTATTAAGCATATACAGAAAAGTCAGTGTTCAATAACAGAGTAGTGCCATTTTGTATATGAATACTAAGAAGCTGCATCCAGCTCTGGAGTCCTCAGCATGGGAAAGAGGTGGACCTGTTGGAGAGGGTCCAGAGGAGGGCCACAAAAATGATCAGAGGGCTGGAACACTTTTGTGTTTTTCCAGGCTGAGAGACTTGGCATTATTCAGCCTGAAGAAGAGAAGGGTCTGGGGAGACCTTATTGCAGCCTTCCAGTACTTAAAGGGGGCTTATAAGAAAGTTGGGGACAGACTTTTTAGCAGGGCCTGTTGCAATAGGACAAGGGGTAATGGTTTTGAACTAAAGGAGGGCAGATATAGACTAGATGTAAGGAAGAAACTTTTCACAGTGAGGGTGGTGAGCCGCTGGCACAGGTTGTCCAGAGAGGTGGTAGATGCCCCATCCCTGGGGGTGGAAATGTTCAAGATCAGGTTGGACGGGGCTCTGAGCAACCTGATGTAGTTGAAGATGTCCCTGCTCATTGCAAGGGGGTTGGACTAGATGACCTTGAAAGGTCCCTTCCAATCCAAACTATTCTATGACTATTATTCTAACTATTAACATGAATGCTAAGAAGGGTACAAAGAAAATATTGTCTCTCTTTTTCACTGTGATGGTTTTGGAATGAAGGGATATGATTCTTTCTTCCTGTTGTAAGCTAACCTACAGACGCAGTTTAAAATTAGTCGCTGACTTTGTGGAGCTGTTGAAGACCAACAGAATACTTGAGAATATGGCTGTAGTTAACTTCAAAATGTGATTAATGAAGCTATTGCTTACTTTTAAGCAATTAAAATAATTTAATTTTACCTTTTTAAATTGGAAAAAAGCAGTATTCGATAGATTCACTCAAGTTGCTACTCACCCTAAAGGTAGCAGGTCTTCACTTTACAGGGCAACAATTTGAACATCTGAAACTAATGTGGCTTATAAATTATGGTAGTATTAATCTACTTTCAAATCTCTGACAAAATACCAAGAATAAGTTCATCTGCAGAAGAAGGGAAATTTCCAAGCTAATAAACAGATAAAGTGGAATAGACCTTCCCCCTCCCACTAATGCCAGAATGTTTTGAAAATGGAGGACTGAGAGGGTAAGGAATGGAGAGTTTATATCATCCAAGTGTTGCACCTGGGAACTGTTAGTCTGAGGGAGAGAATGCTGTGTGTGTCCTTATGTCCAAGAGAACACTCTGAACCACATTAATTGGAAACCTGCTCTTCTGGGTGTTAGTGCATGTGTGTCTTTTTCGGCATCTTTCAAAGTAACTGCATAGGGTGATAAAATTAAGGTGCCAAGTATGACTGCTTTTTTATTTCTGAAGTTAACAAAGTTACCTTTGTCTCTTCTGTACTGAAACACATTCTGAACTGTACATAGAAAATGATGAAAATTCAGATGAAGAGGAGCTGGATAAGCAGATGGGAAATCTTGATAATGCTGAAGCTGATGATAAACTGGATGAGAGGCTCTGGGGGGATGAAGATGAAGATGATGATGAAGATGCCAGTAGTAAAACAGAAGAAACTGGACCAGGAATGGATGAGGTAGAGACAAGGAGTGGGAAGAAGAATATCGAAGGAATTAAATTCTATTAACTTGATGTGACCTAGACTGTGAACTCCCTTGCTTAGCTCTTGGTCTTGGAAAGGGATAATTTTGAGTATATCACAAGTTATTTAATATTGTCTTCTTTTTTCTGTAGGAGATGATATCTTGTCACTCAGACTTTGAGAAGCAGGTAGCATTAATTGAGTTTCTTTTGGATTTGTTGGTTAATAGGAGGATTCGGAGCTTGTTGCAAAAGATTACAATTTGGGCACAGGAAACAAGGATAATAAAAAACAGCCCCCCAAGGATGAGGAAAATGAGCAACAAGAGGAGGACAATGAAAACAAAGAGAAAATCCATGAACAAATTGATGAGGTAAAAATGATTTGGACTACATAGAATATCTTGCTGTTCAACCATATCCTGTTGCTCGTATCATGTGTTTCTGAGAATTTGAAATGCTCTTTATTTAATAGTGAAGTGCACTGAAAAAATTCATTCATTTCAGAGCTATATTGTATCCATTATAACATATGTATACTTTCTGATGCATAATCCAGAAAGAAATCTTGTTTGCACTAACCTGAACTTGTAATGGCTGCCAAAACAGGCTTTACACTGAATTGGTGTTTTGATGGACAAAGCTTAAAAGTTCTTGTTCTGTTGTGTTCTTAAGTCTGTGGGACTTATCCCAAGAATCTGTATACAGTAGGCTTGAAGATTCTGCATATTATGCAAGAGTGCATTTACCATCTGCAAGAGTGCAGATTCTGTTCAGAATCTTTCCATTAGGAAAGCTGGATTCTGAACACAAAACATGCTGTTTTGAAGACATAACAATTTATGTAAATGCAGTTGCTGAAATTAATCTTTTTCTGCTATTTAGACATGAGGATGTGTACCATTGGAAAATCATTTTTAACTGATCAGAATGTAATATTGTATCCAGTATTTCTGTGTCCTAGAGAATTCAGTAGTATTTTATTTCTCATCTTTGCCTTTCCTCTGACTTATTACATACCTGTTATTCCCCCCATCCCTTCTTTTTGCTGACAGCGTGAATATGATGAGAATGAAGTAGATCCTTATCATGGCCAGCAAGAAAAGCAGCCTGAAGTTGAACCTTTGGACCTTCCTGATAATTTGAACCTGGAGAATGATGAGAAGAGTGATGAGGAGGAAAAGGATGAAGGTACAGCTGAAAAATCTCTCTGCAGGTTCCCGGGTGAAAGCCAAAGGGAAATAGGGAGGAACAGTCAGATAATAAATTCTTTTTTCTCTATAGAAAGAAGAGAGGTGATGGTAGGATTCTGTATAACAAGAAGCTGCAAATTCACTTCTGTGTATCAAAATATCAAGATACCAAACGCAGGCCAGATAAGAACTTAATGTTACAGCATTTCCCTTTGCCTCCCTTTCATGCACACTGTGGAGCAGCCTTTCTCATGTTATCCAAGTGATACGCTGATACATCCTGATTTATGCTATAAGCCTCTTACTTCGTTGTCCAGTCACTTTTGTGATTTCAGGTTTTTGTATGATACAAGTATTTGCACTTAGTCAACTGACCCTCAAGAATATTAATTTAAAGGAAGTCAAGAGGAATTCATCTTGCTGTATTGTTAGTTACAAACCAATTGTGACTTAAAGAAATTATCTGCTATAGAAAATCATAGATTCTGTGTATAGAATTCTCAGTATTTTCTTTTAAGATTTTTTGATAGGCTGGGCAGTTTTATTCTAAATATCTGTAATATTCACTGTCTCTGTACTTCACTGAATGTTTTGTATACCTTTCTGGGTTTTTTTTAATCCAGAAGAAAAGAATGCCTTTGAAGTAGATGAGAAACCTGTTGATTTAAATGAGGCAGAGAAGACAGAAGAACAGAATGAAGAGGATACTGGTGAGACAGAAAGAGATGATCAAGATGCAGAACCAGCTGAAGAAGGTGTTTCTGAAGATGAAGAGAAGAAGGAAGACGAAGGGGACAAAGATGCTGATGATCAAGAAGAAAACACTGAGGATGCAGCAGCAGAAGAGTCACAACCACCTGATGAGGAAAAAAATGAATCTGCTGAAGATAAGGGAATCCCTGCTGCTGACCAAGGCCTTCAACCTCAGGTAGAGAGTAATAAATAAAAGCCTGATTTTTTTTTTTTTTAATTACCTTATAAAAGATTTAAGAAATAGATGTGTTCTATGATACTCTGGAACAAATTTGACATTGAGTAGGTGTAATGTTAGTGAAAATCTTCACCAAGGTAACACAGATGTGCTTACTATTGAACTGGTGTTTTTCTGTCATCTGTATTCCTGTTACCTCCTTGGCCTTCTGTTTCCCAGTGTTTTTTAGAATATTAAACTAAACTGATGTTATTTCAGGAACAAGAGGGTAAAGATAATTCAGAGATAGATGAACAGATCCCCGAGCCTGAGGAAAGAATGGAGCATGAAACACAAGGGCAGACTGGGCAGGAAAACCTGCAGAGTGACAGTGCTGTTGAGCTGGCTGGAGAGGCTTCAGAAAGAGACCAGTCTAAAGAGGTAAATTACATAGTGTCCTAGTTGAAAATGCTGAGCTTGTGAATATGTTTTCAAGTTACAGTCAAGGAGTTGCTGCCATATTTTTAAGAATAGTGTCTAAGATTCAATTTTTAGAACACTAGTTAGAAATTCACTGACAAAAATTGAAGACCGTGTAGTTTTCACTTCATAGCAGTGAAAGCTGCGTGGGAAGTTTAGGCTAATTGTTGAGCTGCAGAATTATCTTGTCTGCTCTCCACAAGGATAATACTTGCAGTTGTGAGCTGTTCATCATTCACAATAGAAGGTAGCATAGCGTTGCAGTGTAACTTCTCAAATTTATCTACAACAGTTGCTAAGTCCCTTTTCAGTTACCATTGCATTTTTTTTGCTCTCTCAGGAATACGGAAGTGGAGCTTCAAGTGCAAATCAATCAGAAGGCCATGAATCCACACGCATGGCCCGAATGGCTTCTCGGAAGCAAAGCAGAAAAAATACCCAGGTTCATCTCTTCTTTTCATTTTTTTTTTTTTTTAAATCTTTTTTATTTTATTTGAATGTCCTAATATTAACCAGCAAATAGGCAGGACACAGTTTCTCCTTGTTAGAACTCTTTTTCTAATCGGTGTTTGGTTGCACCTTGCTTGAAGTTCACAGTGTTAATTTGTTGTCTTTCAGAGTTTCAAGAGGAAACCCGGGCAGGCAGACAATGAGCGCTCAATGGGAGATCACAACGAACATATCCACAAGCGCCTGAGGACCATAGAATCCAGCAGTGAAGCAAAGCAGAATACAACTCAGTCTAAACAAAATGCAGAGGAGGCTGATGCATTTGAACATATTAAACAAGGCTCCGAATGCTATGATGCACAGACATATGGTACGGTGGTATTTCTGGGTGTAAAGAGTTGTCAGAATCAAATTGCAGAATCAAATCCTGAAGCACTCCTATTTGCTGTAGTTTTTCCCAATATGTTTTTTGAAGTTATGTTTAACAGTCCTTGCTTCTGTTTAAGATGTAGCACCATTTCACTACAATAAATGCTACTCTTGGCAATCAGATTCAAACTAGTGATAACATTTTTGGAAATACTGAGTTGACTCATAAAAATGGATTTTAGTTTAATAAACATATTTAAAATCTATTCTCTCCAAATCTTACTTAATTATTTTGAAGCCTAAACTGCTACCGCACATGTAAAATATTTAGGATAACACAAGAGGATCTTTGTTCTGTATAAAAAATATTGATGTCTCTTTAAAAATATTCCTCTAATCTAAATTTAATTAAATAAATTGCTTTTTATTAAAGTAACTAGTCTATTCATCAGGTTTTCAGGGCAATAGCTCATTGACAGAACATGGCACAGCACAGTGAAAGACAAAACCAAGGTTTGTAGCAATATCTCAGATCTCTTCTGAAGTTCACTAAAACTGATACGGCAGTGGCCTCAGAATGCAGCTTTTTTTGCAACTTCACTACTTTTCCTTTCTCTCTTCCCTTGATAAGTATTGTTGCCTTTATACAGATGTAGCTAGCAAGGAGCAAGAAAAACCTGTTATGCCCCTTGAAGAAAAGGAAGAGGGAGATTCTGAAGATGCAGCTATGGAAACAGAAATGCAGAACAATGAGGATCTCAGAGCAGTAGACACAGAGGAGCTGAAGCCAGAAAAAAAGTTGTCTACTGCCACTAAACCTCCTGGTATGTTAACTTAAAAAAAAAAACATTCTAAACATACGCTGATGTGCATCTTTAAATGTATATGTAGGTATTTATATTTGCATGTTATGGATGTGTGTATGTGTTATAAGACTAAAACATCTGCTCTTAGTTGACTTTGCTGCAGCAGTATTCTTACTCCTGCCTAGTAACCAGCATTAGCCTTTGCTAAATTGTTTGAATGATAGAAGGGTTTGCTGCTTTCTTTCGTTAATGGTCTCTAACCTTTATCCACTTCTTTGAAGAAGTAAAAAGCAAATAGTTTCCCACTTTTGTTAGACACAATACCAGTTCGCTTAATTAATTGGCATATAACAATGCATTCCAGTGTCACCAGCATCAGCACCACATAACTCAACTTTTTTTGTGTGTAACTTCTGACAAAACATAAAGTAGTTGAAGAGCTGGTCTGAACAACATCTGGTAGGTAGCACTGAAGTGTCACTGTCTCACTGCTTTCTTCCTTGAGTGGGAATGAAACAAAACAAAACTGAGCTGCCTAACAGAATGGCTGTCAGATGCAAATGATTGGTAAATGAGAACAAGTCTGACTTGTCAGCCACACAGCCCGCACAAACAAAATAAGCCAGATATAAATAAATATCTCTTGCCAGTTGCAACAGAAGTAATTAGTTTTGATGACTCTCAGTAAATGACGCTGTAGCTTGGAATTTTGAATGGTTTTCTTATCTAACAACATAAAAGCTGGCTGGAGGGGGGAGACAAGAGTTTTACTAGCCTGAATTCACCTTCTTGCCTCCCACTCCCTTCAGGTTTAATCTCTTCACTTAAATCTCTTGCTAGACTCATTAGCTTTATGGTACAGGCATGCATGTAATCAGTCTATTTTGTTTTCCACATGATTCTCTAACAGTAGGTTCTGAAAAACTAGGATCTTGAAACATCTCCTACAATGTCATACTTTTTTCTTAGAATAATTCTTAAAAACTGAGTTGTTAAACAGTTGTAGTATAGTAGAAACAATAATAAAAGAAAATCTTTAGTCCACTCCTTTATTTGTAAATCGATGTCTGATTTATAGGAAACTGTTCCATTACAAAACTAGAGAGTAAAAGATGAGATTAAAAAAACAATGGCCATCTTTTCTTGTGTAGATTTTTGATAAGAAAAGATTGCCATTGTTCTTTTAATGTAGATCTTCTGAATGTTCTCAAAGTGCTTTATACCTCTTGTCACTCTATTGGAGAGGCTATGAAGCTCAAAAAATGTACTTCACCAATGGAATTTTAAGTTGTTAAAGATTTGTTCACCAATGTTTTGTTCATTTGGCAAGAAGGTTATAAGAGAGAAAAACAGTTTGCCTAAGGAAATGCGTGTTTATCTGTTGCAGTGAGTTCCAAAGTGTATTTATCCTATTCCTAGAATTGATTGTCTTAAAATTTGTGTATTTCTCTTAAAAAATAATGTCCGAGTTGCACTACAAAGCATGCGAGACACTTTGTAAAATAGTTGAGATACAGTATTGGTTCTTGTATTATGTGAGATCTACAAAGTTGGTAATTAGTTTTGTGATTGTAGGGCCAGGTGAAGCAGAGCCAGAGATCCAGACTTTTGACTCGGAGGATGTCAATGACTCTACAACAGAAAAGCTACCAAAGGTGACTGAAGAGAAGCCAGAGAGAAGCAGGGACTCAACTATACATACAGCCCATCAGTTTCTGATGGACACTCCCCAGGTACAATATCCAATGTGTTTTCTTACAGCTACAGTAATAGAAACAGTCTGTTTTATTTGACCTGTGTTAATGAAACTCTGCAAATGCAAAAGTTTAGAATTACTTTCATTCAGACAACTCAATAGCTCGTTGTTCTTTAATAGCAGAATGAAAAGTAACACACAACCAACTGTTGTATATGCAGCTGAATGATGACTTTAAAATAACAAGTTCTCCCCCATCCTTATGTGGGAAGGTCCCATCCTCACTCTTTAAAAAAAAAAAAACAAAACACTTGTTTTTCTGACTGTTAGGAACTGTTTTGCTCAGATGAATCTGCTGATCAAATGCTTGGGTAGAGTGGAAAGTGATGGGCACGGGTGTGTGGCCTGAAGATAAAAAAAGGGTTCAGAGTGATGAGAGATCTAGGCATCAGTGACTTTAAAACACCATTGTGGACAAAGAATTCACCTCAGTTAATTCGTCACAATATATTACTTCCTCAAAAAAGCTGATTCCAAATATTACAGAACCCTTGTGAGCCTTCTATGAATGTCTCAATTCAAAAAATAATAGCCTAGAAAATCCTAGAGCTTCACATAACACTCATAATTTCCCAGTGCAAACTGTTAGCTGTAAAAAGGAAAATTTTATGATAAAGAGCTATGGCATAGAAGCAGTTGATGGTGTATAACCAGTTGATAAAGTAAGAATATTTTCAGTGTGTTTTTTAGAAGTATTGACCTTTCATGCTTATAATACTGTGTCCTGAGTACATACTTGGAGGGAGATACTTCACTGTTTCTATGCACAACATGGAAAGGATTGTGCGCCAGCTATACCTGGTATTTCCATTTTATTGCCAAATGTTGCCACTCTTTGGAAAAAGGCAGCTGAATTCAAGGGTGTTTTCCAGTTGTCAAACTTGTTAAGTGCCTTTTTTTGTTGGGGTTTTGGTTTAGGTTTTTTCAATTGACATGCAAACCCTGAAACAGGAGGGGGAGCTCTCGCAGCACCAGTTAAAGAGGGAGGGAAAAACGATGCTGGGGGAAAAGTGCAAGTTCTCACCTTTCAGCAAAAGGAGAAAGGGAAGAAGCCCCTTCCATGTACATTCTTCCTACCTTCCTTAAACCTGCAGTAAGTGACCAGAGGGACTGCTGCTGCTTCTTGAGGAAGGAGAATTTACTGAATGCAAACTCAACATACTTTAGGCTTGTTTTCCCTAATTTATAAGCCTGCAGGTTATGCAGACCACATACAACTGTTTGGCTAAGCTATAATTTTACAAGTCAGGAGCAGAGGTTGTCACTGAAAGCACAACAAAAGGAAAAGAAGTGTAATAAGGTTTGGGTGTCCTTTAACAGAATGGTTTATCAAATAGTATTTGCTGTCAGGTAAAAAGGAAGATGTCATTTGATTATTTAAGTGGTTTGAATGAAGCTTTTAAAAAAACTGTAAGTGAAGCATATTATATTTTGGAAGATACTAGATGGGTAGTATTCAGTGGTTTGATCTCTATTATATTGTCATTAAATCTGGTGTTAGTCAAGGTCATTTAATTGAATTACCTTGAAATTCTGTATTTGATTATTTTCAGGGTCTGTATCGTAGATGTTCTTAGATTTGCTTCTATGTTGATTGTGTCACAGATGCAGGTATTTGTGGGGAGGTATTTATCCTTCCTGTACATGGAAGCTATTAAAAAAAATGAGTTTTAGAATCTTCATTTAAGTTTTTTTCAGGTATTGTTGTGTCTAAAAGAATAAGAACAATGCATTTTACTTTTTCATAGTTTTCTATAGTTTGGGGATTACCAGATGTGTGAACTTTTTTTTCTGTCTCATAAATCTCATAACTACTCTTCTAGCACATCATTAGAGATCCCGAAGAGCTAAGAAAGGAACTTGAAAGGCAATTGGAAGCTTGGCAGACACAGCAGTCTGGAAGTCCAGATGAGGTTCGTGACCTCGTTTTAGTATAAAGCTGTCATAAGAATCTTTCACTGCATTATTTCATTGTGTTTTGCTGCTGAAGCATTGAGGAAGCCGAGCACGCTGGTATCTAAATATTCAAAATAGCATGATTTAGTTGCTATTTTTGTTGTTACATTTAGCTTATTCTGAAAAAAAGTTACATTATTCTTAAAGCAGGATGATGTTTCAGATCTTGTTTTGAATGTGCTTTGTGCTATTTGCAGAAAGTTACTCTGCTGATAATGACTTGTAAAACTTGCAGAGTTAGAAACATTTTTCTCAGTCCTACCAAGCTCCTTCCCTTTTGAGTTGTCACCTGCAGTTAAGTGCTGGACACGTCTTTCACAAAATTATGATGGACAGAAGCTGTCGTCTTCAGTTGCAGCAAGGGAGCTTGAGCTAACCACCCGCAAAGCCAGAATATGGTACTTGCTCTGACGGTCCCAGTCATGAATTGTGAACTGTATTTGGAAGTAATTCCTGAATGAAATTCACACTATAGAGGCTTAACAATTTTGCTGAATTTTAGTTAATGTAAGTAATACTATTTTTGATGGCCAACAGAGAACCTAGCAGACTTTACAGCTTGCCTTGCTACTGTATCAGATGCTGGCCATTACAAGATTTTCCTATATCAACAGCAATGCCAAAACTGCTTTGTGTACTCCTAGAGGAGTGGTCATGGCACACTGCAGCTTTGTAGCAGCAAGGAGCATGCGAAGTTGAATGCAAATTGTCGTCTTTACAGAGTGCTTGCAAGACACCCTCACAGTTCCAGCTGATAGTTACCTACTACCTCCCCCTTGGTACACTGAGGTTTGACTTCTGTTTTCAGGCTTCCCAACTCTTTCTTTTTTCATAATTCACTTTTATTTCTTTCTGTGATGTATAATGTTTTAGGAGAAGGAAGCAGCACAGTTGTGGCAGAGGTATTTAGTACTGACAGCTCCTCTATCACAGCAGCTTTGTGAACAGCTACGACTCATATTGGAACCCACTCAGGCAGCCAAATTGAAGTAAGTTGGGTTTTTCTGAAGCGTCTAGTTTCTTTAAACTCGTGGTTTTGGAGGGCTTTAACCTCTGTACAACTGCAGCTCTCTGTTGTTCTTGCTTTATAGCAATTACTTGTGTTTGCAAAGGCATTCATTTTACTTTTGTATGAGAAAACTAGGTTATTTCATGAAATGCAAATGTCATGCGGTGTGTATCCCATCCTGAGGATATTGCCTAATATTTTTTTCTTCTGTGCAACAGGTGATCAAACCAACTTAAACCTGTGAAGTGCTGTTGAGTCAAAGATTATCTTAAATGTCAAAATGTTCTACGTTGTTTTAACATTACGTGATTTTTTTTTTTTTTTTTTTTTGATTTAAACTTGTTTCAAACTGAAGGAGTCTAAATGCAAGGTCTTCCTTCCCTTTTAGGCACCTAGATTTAAGAACTTCTTTTAAAAACACTGCATATCCATGTTGCATTAAAAATGTAAGATTTTTTTGATCTATACCTGAATATGAGTAGTAAGAGCTGCTAAGATTCTTTTTATTATATTTTACAAAATTCTAGTTTTTTGCTGCATAGGCTGGGATTTCCAGAATGAGATTATTTACTGATAATCCCTGCCATTATGTCTTTTTCTTAATTTTCAGAGGAGACTACAGAACGGGGAAGAGACTGAACATGCGCAAAGTGATACCATATATTGCCAGCCAGTTCCGAAAGGATAAGATCTGGTTGCGGAGGACCAAGCCCAGTAAACGACAGTACCAGATTTGCTTGGCTATTGATGATTCCTCTAGTATGATAGACAATCACTCTAAACAGGTAAGATAAAAACCTTGGAAGAAGTATGAAGAATCTACCCCTTGTTGATGAGTATGTCAGCTGCTGACTTGTTTCACACAGAACTGGTGGCCGTTGGAAAGTCTGACTCTGGTGATTCTAGAGCGGTTATTTCTCTGCGCTTGAACTCTTGTCGTTTCATGCCTAAGCGATTTGTTATTAAAAGATCAGTGAAAGTTAGCTGAAAGGAGGAGATGTTAGATTTGTTAGAGGTGTACATATCCACTGGAAAATTATTTTTGGTAGCCTGTAAAAGGCCAAAATTTCCCTAGCTATGCAGTTCATTGGAGGATTAAATATTAGTTCATCATAGCTCGTGTAGGGTTTTATTTATTAAAAATGTGTGTTTTCTTCCAAATAGCTATTTCAGTGTTTATTTCATTAGCCTGTTTAAAGGGGTATCTCTAAATCAATCAGCTGAAGGCCGTAAGTAGAACTAGTGTATCGTTATTGCAGTGACCATCTTGCATAACTGCAACAGGAAAAAAGATAGGAAGTCTCTTAATTTATTTTACTAGACAATGAAAAATAATTTCAATAACATTCTTCATATTTAATACTGAGCTGTGAGTAAAACACGGAATATCCTATTTTTGATGTAACTTTTTTCTTTAATAGCTTGCATATGAATCCCTGGCAGTTATTGGAAATGCACTGACTCTTCTAGAAGTGGGACAAATTGCTGTGTGTAGGTGAGTTTACTGGAAATCTTCACTTCTCTTCAAGGCTTCAGAGCAGAATGTAAATACCAGTTTCACACTGTATTTTTTTCTTCTTTTCTAAAGCTTTGGAGAGACTGTTCAGCTGCTGCATCCGTTCCACGAACAGTTCAGTGACCAGTCAGGGACACGGATATTGCGTCTTTGCAAATTTCAGCAGAAGAAAACGAAAATAGCCCAGGTACACAAGAATTCCTCTAGGGCGAGAGATTTGCAAGTCTTTTCCAGAGGAGACATCAGCAGCTTCAGGGTTTCATGATTACTTTGTAACCTTTACTGGTTGTTTGTATTTGAGAGTGTAGTAGCTGGTTAGGTAACAAAGAGATAGAATGATCACAATTTTGTAATAGTAAGAGTGTTTTCTCACTTTAGTTCTGATGTATGCCACTTTTAAGCATTCATCTTTCTCTGTTTGCATTGGGTCTTAAACAGTATTTTGGGTAGAAGCTATTAGGTATCGCAATGCCAAATCACATCGAAGTTTGTGGGAGTTAAGGAGGTTTTCCATGCCATGGATTCCACTGTATTAGTAGGAGAAAGAGCTTTGTGTGTTTGTCAGGCTAAGTTTGTCAGACTTGACTGATTCCTGAAGAAAATAACTTTCTGTAGTCATAGTTCCTGGACAGCTGCAAGTTTTCTTCTTATAGGAAGATTTTTGAAGAGTTACCGTTCCACACTTGAATGAGATCTTCCATTAATATTAAACAGAAAAGGAGGAGACCCAAGTAGCTCAACAGTAATCTTAGAAATGCCAAAATTGGGAGGACTTGACAATTGATGCCCTTATTTTTAATGGAGAATATGTAACTAGATACTCTGTTGCAAGTTGAAGCCAAAGAAGTTGAACCTAGAAATAGCATGTATATTTTTATGGTGTCATTAATCACTTGAGCAATTTACTGAGGTTTTGATGGCTTTGCTAGCATTGGAAAAATTTTAAATCTAGATTGAAGGCTTTTCTGAAGATTCTCTAGTTCAAAAATACTTACTAAATTTGAAGCTGGAGTTAATATAGGAAAATGCCAAGGACTCTACCTGTGTAGGTGGGCAGACTCAACTATCTTGGTATTTAAAATACAGAAATGTGTTCTTTAAAAATGTTATCATTATTAAGTTTGTTATTTTATGATGAGCTAACTTAATCTTCTTATTTGTTTCCTCTGCAGTTTCTAGAATCATCAGCAAATATGTTTGCTGCAGCACAGCAGTTGTCTCAAAATATTAATCCAGGTGAGCTTTTTTTTGTTACTGTGCTTGTTGCCGTGGCAGCAGAACACTCACTTTCTGGCAATATCCTGCCAGAAAGGACTCCTAGCACTGAGATGTCACTTGCATTAGGGCTTTGGGTTTTGCTTTGTCAAACGGCATGTTTGGTTGAAATTTAGCTCAAAACCCAACAGATGCCTACTTCATATTTGTCCATAACTCACTGAAATTTTGTTTAAGGCTTTTTAAAAAGGCACACCTTACCTGCCTCCCTTTACATCATGTTTCCATGTTTAAGTCCTAGACACGGCCTGCTTTAGAGCATTGTCCAGCTTGCTAGTGACCTTGACTCCCTAGGCACTTCTGCTCTTGCTTGAGAGCTTGATTTCTCTAGGTACCCAGAAGCACACTGTTCTGAGGAGGATAAGTGTTTGCCTTTCACTGTGGTGCAAGTTTAGGTGATGAGCTGCTTGAATTTCCCAGAAAAGCTGGAAGGCTTGTTACCTCACGGCTGACTCATAGTTAGCCTAAAAGGTTGCTCTGTGCTAGTTAAAAGCTTGTCATGGTGGCACCCGTGTTTTTAAAAAGGTTGTCTTGTTAAAGTACTCCAAGAAATGGATAATCTAGGATTTGTAATGCACAGCTGCTTTGCCACAGGGTGGCCAGGCTGTTGGAATATTCTGAGGGGGAGCAGCATCCAGTCCTGTTGAACTGGACTGGCATGCAGCAGCAGTCAGCTCCCCCGAATCGAGGAGCTGTAGCAAGAGAAAAGGCAGTAGGATACATTAACCCTTTTCTATAAAAAGACCAAGCCCTGTCACATTTGGGACCTGTCTGCAAAAAAGGAGGAAACATTCTGCATCTCTCCCTAGCCATTATGCTGCAAGGGGAACAAGAGAGGTGCTTGTGTTCCTGACTGTAATTACTGTTATTTCTCGTGTAATTAAAAGTCAATAGATACATAACTTAGAATGTCCCTTTAGAGGGCTATATCTCTGACTCTGGGAGGCAACACTGCTCAAGTTACATGTCTCCAGAAAATGGTTGGTGCTGAGGAACCCAGCATCTGTACTGTGCATGTTTCAGGAGGTTTATTCAGACTAGCTCATCTGGTCCCAAGGGCTGAATGACCTGTACTGATTGGACTGCTTTGACTGTGCCTCTGGAGCCTGTCTTCTGGTTTAGTTTCCTCCAGAAATAATCCAAGATTGCTCTCTGATGGAAGCCAAGCCTGTTGAAGTAGGGACAACAGGGAAACATGCTTCAGAAGCACAGTCGTAGTCCAAAGTGAAATGCTAATACAGACGCATCCATAGGTACCTTCTTCTGGAGGAATAAATTTGGACTCTCTTTCATTGCAGCAGCTGCTGCTCTACTGAGGTAGTGACCTAGTAGCTGGACTCTTTATAATTCAGCCAATATTTAACTCCTAGGCATGTACAGGCATGGAAGACCATGACTCAATTCATTAGGTGTTTTCCGTGGCTTTCATCCTTGATTATGGTACTGATGGACTGTTTGGCGCTTTTTTTCCTCCTAGTTATTCTCAATGGTATCACAGAGTGGGAAAAACTGTCTTTCTTGACCCACTTGTAATGGCAGCTTAATGTTAAATCATAGAATTCTATCTAAAAAAGACTTAATTTCCTTAGGAATACTCTGAGAGTTTTTCCATTACACCCACAGGACTAACAACAAAATAGTCTGTTTGCCTTTTAAATGTATTACTCTAACTTACTGGAATTTAAAATGTTCTTTGTGCTCAGAAACAGCGCAACTGCTTTTGATTGTATCTGATGGAAGAGGCCTTTTCTTGGAAGGCAAGGAACGAGTGACAGCAGCAGTTCAAGCAGCTCAGAATGCCAATATCTTTGTTATTTTCGTAGTGTTGGACAATCCTAATTCCCGGGTAAGTAGGTGAACAAGGGAATTCAAATGCAGTGAATGAGACACATACAAATCTTTTTCTTGTCTTTTTTAGTACTTTACAGCTATCTTATCTTTTGCAGAGGTCAAAGATATTTAGCCCAATTTCAGCTTTTCACAACATCTGTCAGATCTTTTATGATTTCTCCCTACTGTAACTCTTACCTTCTTTTGTATTTAAATAAAAAAATCACTTCCATGCCACAGCTTCTGTCTTCACATGTAATGGTTGTAGATTTTGGCCACCAGAGAAGTAGCTGGCAGGCTGACAATTTCAAAGTTTGAGAAATGCTTTTGTTCACCTCAATTTTGATTCAGATTGATCATTTCTGACAGCAGTCTCCATTTGATATGGCAGCTGGAGCCAATATGAGATTAAACATTAGACAGAAAGGAGTATATGAGAGTTACTTAGTGCCTGAACTGGGTAAGCTTGGTACTGTATTTGGTAGCTGTGAAAGCAAGCCGTTAGAGTTCCTTGGCTGGGAAGCTGAAATACCCAGGAGCTTTTCAGGGAGACACTGTAGTGCAGTAAGTGAGCAAACTTAAGCCTTACTTTGAATTAGGTGAAGACTCTGATTTTGTAGTTCACGCTTTCTTCCTATATCTTTATTTCTCCACACACAACCCACCTGTTATTCTTTTGCTGACAAACTATTACAAGGTTCTGATGAAACCTAGCTATAATGTCAAGAGAAAATTCTAGGCAGTGAAGTGTGGTTTTTATAAGCTTTATTAACTTTCTGAGCTGCTACACTGAGCAACTAAGAAGTTACTTTACAAGAAGCACAGCTGGAGTTTAACCTGCCTTTTGTCTTTGTAGTATTTGTTGAAATATTATAAAATAATTTGCTAAAGGATCTTGTTGTATTAGATCACTGCACAAATGCAAGTTGAACTCTTAGTCCTAAAGAGCTTACAGATGACAGTGTGCTAGAAAGGCATCAAATGTATAAATAGAAGTGAAGTGATAACAGTAAACTTGTAAAATCAAATCATAAAATACTAAGGAAAGACAGAACAGGATTTATTTATAAAACTTGGTATTGCAGAAGCTTAAGCTTAGTCTCTTCTAGCCTATAATTCATTGATTAGAGCACTTTTATTGAAGAGGGCAAAAGCATTTACAGAATCACAGAATCATTAAGGTTGGAAAAGACCTTCAGGATCATCAAGTCCAACCATCAACACAACACCACCATGCCCACTAAACCATGTCCTGAAGTGCCACGTCCACACAGTTTTTGAATGCTTCCAGTGATGGTGACTCCACCAACTCCCTGGGCAGCCTGTTCCCATGTTTGACCACATTTAACTGTTTTGTGTTCAGCTTTTGATTTGATTTACCATTGAACACTTACAGCTTTTAATCTTAAAACTCTTTTTAACTTCTGATTTAACAGAGAAGGTATTCTAAGTATTTGAAAAATAGGATAAATAACATCAAAGGCGTGTAAAAGATGCATGTGGTTTAGTAGTCCTGTCAATTCTTTTTTACAGGATTCCATTTTGGACATTAAAGTACCTATATTCAAAGGACCTGGAGAATTGCCTGAAATCAGATCTTACATGGAAGAATTCCCATTCCCATTCTACATGATCCTTAGAGATGTGAATGCGCTTCCAGAAACTCTCAGTGATGCACTCAGACAGTGGTTTGAACTGGTGACTGCCTCAGACACTTTGTAGACGTTGTAGACGAAGTCAGTACCTGGTTGCTGCTAAACCGCTGAAATATATGAAAAGGCATTTCATCGGAGAGTTCGTACGGTCTCTTTCTAACTGGGATGAATGTGCAGAAGCTGCCCTCTGGCAGTCAGACTGCCTGAGAACAAAATGGTTTAGGTGCATTCTCCCACATTTGTAAGAGAAGAATTATGCAATGATGGGACTGTCATCTTCTTTCATTGCCTATTCCCACAAATAACGTAAAACTTTCCTTAACTTCTCCTGTAATAACTTATTACTTTAAAAAAAAAATGTATTTGTAATGTTCACAGAGGTAAAATTATTCCTACCACTGTCTATTGCAATAAGAAAAATCAGTCTTGCTTCTGGGACAGTGTTTCTGCATTAGAAGAACTTCAGGTGTCTTGCAAAAAAGCATTCTTTAGCTTCACCTGTGTGGCCTGGTGCCTCCTTAGGAACAAGTGGGGGAGCAGGAGAAGCAGATGGGTTTAACCAAAAAAATAAGTACTTGAATACTTGAAACTATTCTGTGGTTAAACACATCCTATTTAATTATTGCTGATTTTTGTCTGACAATATTAACAGGGAGTTTTATGAATAATGCCATATGATCATCCCTATATTATCAGTTTACACTGTGAAGTTTGCCCCTCTGTCCAAGGCAGACATGGAGGACCTTTCATTAATCCGATGTCTTAGAGCATGGACATGATTTTTCATTGCAAAAGCTATGCATCTTATATTGTCTGTACTAATAAAAAGAGGTACCACTGTTTGCAATTAGGATGTCTGTTCTTTCAGTTGATCAAAGCTTGAATAAATTAACCAAATTTTCCACATGGAAATTCTGTGCATTCTCGAGCAGTGCACAAATGTGAATTTTCATATGAAAATGTATTGTGATTGATGTAACTTCAACACTTCTCCTCGTTTTACGAGGATAATGCCAGCAGAGAATTTTAATTAGGGGTCCAGTCTTTTGACTTCTTAGTCAAAACCTGAAGGGAAACTTTGTTTAAATGCCCCTGGTCTAAACTCTTTTTTAAGATCATCTTTGCATACAGAAATTGAAGGTGCCTCATTTTAAGTGTGGTGCGGTTGAGCAGAAAATGGCTGGAAATGTGGGTGTATTCCCAAAGATGTGATCGTTCTCTCTGGCTTCTAGCTAGAAGAACCTTACTCAAAGTGTGGCTGTAGCTGTTCCGAGATGCAGCAGCAGCAGCAAGACCCAGAGGTGTGAAAAGGCCCCCAGCAAGGCTGTTTCTTACACTAGCTTTGTGTAGCTTTGCCACAGGTAATTCATGATAAGCAAATTTCAGACCTGAAAACTCAACAGGGGAACTCTATCCCATCAGTATTTAAATGTCAGGTACTATATGATATCCTTCCAGTATTCTTTACATCTCTTGTGCATTTATACAAATACTTGGATGCTTCGGGAAATTGAACTGTGGAAGTAGGTGGGTTTAGTTCATTAGGTAATTCTCCAGTATGTACTTCCATTTTGGACTTGTACAGAGCATTTGTAGTAGGAAACTTGGAGAAAATATTTTAGAAACTAAAACTTAAAATTGCAGGGATTGTTTCCAATGCAAATTAGAGTTTGTTGCAGGGATGTCGTTACAGCCTGAGACACAACTTTATCAGCAGTGCTTACTACACAAATCTTTAAACAAGTTTTTTCTTCATCTGTAAGTAACAAAGAGCTTGTCCTGAAGGCAAGGCATCAGTTAACTGTTGGTTTTTCCTCTGCCAGCCAGCTCTATGTCTGTATTCACTGCCACAACGATGGCTGCCTTGCCCTGCTGCCACCAGTCACCTCGCTGGGCACAGCCGCAGGTGCTACACGGACGCCAGCGGTAGCTTAGCGTCCTGCGGTTGCCGAGGTGGCTGCTGGATCTTACCGCACCGCCTTCATTTGACCAGGGGTAAGCACGCGTCCCTGGCGCCGGCTCCCGGGCGGCCGCCCCGCAGGGCTGAGCGAGCCCGGCCATGACGGGACTCACTTTCTGCCTGGGGGCAGCGCCGGGGCCGCCCTCCGCGCCGGCTCTCCCGGGCCGCCTGGAAAATGGCGGCCGGCGGGCCCCGCCTTCCCGGGGAGGACGCGACGGCCAGCGCCGCGGCGGGAGGGGCGGAGCTGCGCGTCATGGCCGCCGGACGCCTCTCGCCGACCGTCCTCACCCTGAAGCAGGTAGGAGCGGGCGTGCTGCGGCCTCCTCTCTCCCACCGCTGCGGGGGTGGCAGGCCCTGTCCCGCGGCGGGCTGGGCAGGGGGGCTCGCCGGGCCGGCCGGGCCTGACAGGGACCCCCGGCCTTGCTGGCAAATGGCAGCAGCGGGGCGGAGGGAAGCGGCCGGGCGGCCTTTTAGAAAAGGCGGTGGGGAACTTGGTGGTCATTTAAACGTCCCTCAAAGCAAGCAAAGCCGCCGCGGGTACAGCTCGGCAGAGAGCCCTGGGACAGGGCGTAGACCTCCCTCTCTCCTTCCCAGTTCCTGAGGCGACAGCAGGTTCTCCAGCTGTACAGGAAGATCCTGCGGGCTATTCGCGAGGTCCCTGCTGAGGCAGATCGCCACTATTTAAAGGACTGGGCCAGGGAGGAGTTCAGGAGAAATAAAGATGCTACGGAAGAGGTGAGGATCGGGAACCCGCAAGGCGGAGCGCAGCCGTCGGGCATGGTCGGTGGGCTGAGGTGTACTCTGTTGCCGGGTTTGGTTTTGTAGGTGTCACTTCTGGACTGGTAAGATGTCTCCTGTTACTGGTTTCTCTTCAGGAGCATTTGCGCATTTGTGTGAAGAAATAATTCAGCATCTCTAAATATTATCCCCCTCTGTTGGCACTAGTAATGTTTCTCTGATTTCCAGAGAATAATCTGGAATTAAAAAGCTAAAAACCAAACAAATCCTGTTTACTCAAGCTACAAATCAGAAAAATTGTATTGAATAATACGATAGCTAACAAACTTCTTAGTGGTCAAGCTTTCTATAGCTTCTTTTTTTTCAGCTTTGATTTCAACTATATTCAGGCTGAACAAAACCAAATTGTATGAAATGCAGAAACCTTTACACTTCTTGTATGTCTCCTGTCCTCTGCTTTCTAAGTTGGTCCTTTCTTTAGCCAGGGGTCAAGGAATTAGTGGCTGAATTATGCAGACAAAACATTACAGTACTTACTTAGATAAAAATAATGTTGAGAGAAACATCCACTTGCTCTGTAAAACACCTGTCTTCATAATGCCCATGTGCAGTTGTCACTGCTTACTTGCAAAGGCGGCAGACGCAGAGGTGTAAAGAAAACATCATTAGGAGTTTGAATCCAGTTCAAAACTGAGTTTTAAAAGCAAAAAATATTAGACCCCAAACACATCATTAGGAACTAGAGGAAATTCATTTATTCACCTGTTTTTTAACCATCTCAGTGACTATAGCATTACTTCACACAAAGAAATGGATCACAACTGGTAAGAATTGTGTCATTTTAATGTGTTAAAGTCTGCGTGCTTGTGTGAAACCTGTGCTGTGTACAGATGTTCAGTTCAGTAGACTCTGTCTTGTTTTACAGGATGCAATCAGGATGATGATTACTCAAGGCAACATGCAACTTCAGGAACTTCAAAGAACACTTAAACTGGCAAAATCCTGATCTTAAGTCTGTTGACAGCTGGACTTTCATCTGCTGTGAACACAGTATTTTTTCCAGAATGTGGTTATAGTAGTGGCCTTTGCTGACAAGCCAGTAATGTTTGAAGGTGGAATCTACCACAGGGTGGTTTTTGTTTGTTTGTTTTTTCACCTTCCTCTTCTTGGTTTGGTTACCCTCCTGTGTGGAAATCACTTAGACACAAAGGACTTCAAAGCACTGAATGGATGATGTAGCATGTGCTGTGGGAAAAGCAGAAAGCTCCAAAAATGACAACAGCAGTGTTTTGCCAGGGAAATGGAAAATAAATATAAGCCAGATTACTTTGTCTGTTTTCTGTTGTGGCAACTTGTAAGTTGGTAACATTCATAGTGGCAACAGCTCTTTATGTACTGTGGCAAGGATTTTTACCGAAATTTGTGATAAATAAATGGGCCCAAAGCAAACATGATAAAACGTTAAGAAAATGTTTTGTATGTAGATGTTGATTTTCAGTTACAGCTGAATAAAACTTAATATGGGATGTCTTTATATAAGAAAATGAGAGATTTTAGGCCCAGAAATGGGTATTGCCAAGTTAACAAGAAGTACTTTCAAGTTAATATTTAGAAGTAAATATAGAGTAGAATTACTAATAGGAAATACTACCTGTGAATGTTGTGGTCTCTTTTTCCAAATGTTATATTACTCTACTTTTATTTCTTAGTGTGGAAACGTTCTTACCTTCCAACCAAATTGCAGTATGTCTTTTTTTCCCCCCATCTAATTTACAAATTAAAATGCCAAAGTGGGTCTGGGATTTTTTCAACATGAGTCAGTAGATACCTGGCTATCCCATAGCTGCGTGCAGTTTAAGGTGTGGTTTCAAGTGATGCAGGAACCCTTCCCCCTCTCACTCCGCTGCTGCAGGTCAGGTATGGAGCCACCTCCCCGAGCAGGCTTTCTGCTGTGCCGCTGAGCTGGACGGCCTCGGAGCCAGCCTGGTCAGTGCCACCGCTGGCCCATGGGAAGGGACAGGGCAGCGTTCCCCCTCCTGCTACAGGAGGGAAGAACCCACTCGGGAGTAGGACGTACGCTTCTCGCTGGAGCCAAAAAAAGGGTCTGCAAAGCTACGTGCTTCAGCAAAGCTGCTTTGCTAAAAGCTGCTGCCTAACAAGAAAATGCCATTTTTGTGGGGTTTTTTTCCTAATTCTTTTTCTGAAAGTCGTTGTAGATCCTTTCCTATGATGTTTATTTAGCTCTGCAGTAAGGGATGCGGCCGAGGCAACCAGTGAGGCTGCAAGAGAATTCAGGTTTCTATAGACAGAAGCCTTTGAGCTTCTAATCATTTAAGGAAAAAGATACATGTCTAAACGTTTAGTTAAAAATCTAAATTTTGTTGTGAGTTTGTGGTAGAACACACTGACAGAACATTAGTGTGTTGGGGATTGATTTTCATGTTACCAGAAAATGCTGTTTAGAAAGGAATTTTGACTAAATGAAGCCATAACCAATATTGGCTCGTTCTCACACGTCGCCTTCCCTTCCCCTTCAGCCAGTGATTTGATTTCTGCTCCTTAATTAGGAGACTTTACCCTGCCGCCTCATCGCAGCGCATGCCTATTTGGAGCCCTGAGTCTGCGTTACTCCATTGACTCCGGTTTGTACGTTTCAAGGTTGCGGCCATGCAATCCAGGAATAGCTCCTGACAGGCAGGGCCCTGGACAGCCGCTGACCTCCTGAGTGCTGCTGCCTGTCATCTCCACTGCGCTGTGGGCCTGTCAAGATGAAATTGCCTGCCAGAAGCCTTTAGGAGTCCAAGTGTAGTCTACTAGGGTAAGTAAATTTGCTCCAAGCATGTGCTGCAGAAAAAGGTAAATAATACAGGTATTTTGTAAACAAGTCCTTCAGCTCTGTAGTTTTGAAGGAGGGAGGACTACAGCAGGGAGTAGAAAGGAATTAGTGGGAAATGCCTCACTTTATTTTACAGTACAGTTGTTGGCTTCAGAAAAACCTCTAAAATCAGTACTCTGCAGCCAAGTTACTGTCTTAAATTATTGTTCCACTGGCTACCTTGGTAGTGCAGTTCGTATGTGAAGCAGATTAGTTAGTCATAGCCTTTCTGTTTCCCCAGCACTTGTGCAAGCTCAAGAGCCCGTGTGTGACCAGCTGCACAACTCAGTCCTGTGCCAGGAACTTCCGAAATGGTGGGTGCGTGCGTCAGCTAACAAATGGCAGTCCATCCCTGCAGCCTCCTTCAGGACAGACAGTAGACCCCGTTTCCATGTTTCATAGCCACAAACACAAAACATTCGAAGTTGAAGTCCAATTTTCTGCTCCCTCTTCTGAGGCATTTTGTGAGGGCATTTTGTCCATTTTCTCCAGCTAGAAAACATTACACCACAGACTCCCGAGCAATGCAGACTTCTGAGCAACACTTATTTTAATTGCTTGGCAAAACATTCACTTTATCAAGATGATACAAAACTTAAATAGCATGCTTCTGCATTCCTACAGTAGCTTAAACAAAACTGTAAACATATGAAAGTGTCTATATTAGACTACAGAAGTCAGAACAATAAAACTAGTATTTCCATAACAGCAGATACACTTTTCTTGTCTTGATAGTGCATTAATAGGAACTTTAAAAATAGTTATATAATACAATTTTCTCTGCTTTATACATCTGCTAAGAAGATGAAAGCTTAATTACTAATTAGTCAATGGTGTCTTCAATACTGTAAAGTATTCTGTATTGATTTCAGGGCTCCCCAGTACAGAAAAAATTCTCCTTGGCATAACAATACTATCCTCTGTTTGAATTGGTTTTTAACAATTGTTCTATCATGACCTGTTAAGTAAACTTACTTACTTTTCTAACAGAATCTGATGGACCCTTCCCAGAGGTTTAAGGAGGAAACCCTAAAGGGAAGCAGATGCAACGAGGGTAACTGTGCCTCTAGTTTATTCGGAGTCTGTCAGCCTGGACAATGTTGGTCACTGTAAGTTTTGACTTCTAACAAAACACATCTATGAGAACTTTAAAATGTTGTTGAGTTCTATTTTGTGGGACTGCTGGTGAAACCAGTTCTAAGACATGCAGGGTCACCAGGGCCCGGCCTCTCTTTTTAGCAATATAAGGGGAAAAAACAGAGAGAGGAATCATTCAGAGGAACAAAGGAAGACAGTGCGGACAAGATGTCTGGGAGAAAATCCTGACTCTGCAGAAAAAGAAACATTTGAGTACAGGGAACGAAGCTTTCACTTCTTTAGATAAAGGACTTTATCAAGCTTCTTCAGAATTCAGCCATTTGCTGCTTGAAGGAAGAGAGATTTATATAAAAACTATACCTAACCAGTAGAGCATGGTTATGGTAAAATATTTGCCATCCATGCCCCAAACAAAACTTCTCAGTCAGATTATACTAGAGTATAGCTGCAACAACTGTGTAACCACAAGTAGCTTTGCAACTGGGACACCATTTAAGAAAAAAAAGAGACATCTAATTTTGCATTTGTTTTAATAATGTAAAACCAAAAGAAAAGCAAAGTGGCAACTGCAGCCACTGTACCTAATGACTTACCTTAGCATCTCACTTGATAGGAGCCTGGCCTCTCTCAGCTAGAAGCTTGCATCTGTCACCTACGCAGGCTTGTAATTTGAGTTGGTTCTGTAGCTTCTCTCCACTGACTAGAGGGAGGCCATGGGGAGTATCTAAAATAGTATCAGTAGCCCTTAATCACTAAGGAATTTCTGTCAAAAGCTCTCAGACATCCTGGATTTATTCCATTATTACATGTGTTTACATGTAGCATATGGTGGAATCCTCCAGCCACATGTGCCCTATGTGGAAATAAGGAAATTCCCTTTTCAGAAAGCAATTTTGGTTTCTAATGCAGTTTGTTTTCAAGCAGCACCTGGAAATTGAGAGTGCAATATGTAACGGACTTTTGGAAATAACAAAGAAAGGATCTAATCTGCAGCATCTCGTTGTCATCGGTACAGTCTGCATATGAATTCTCCTTGGATCTGGAGTTTCCAAAGTTATTTCTACTCCTGAAAAAAATCATTTTGTTTGGATGTAACAGGCACTACAAATGTATATATCTAACCATACTCCAGATGCCTGTACAGCAGGTTCCAAAGATGGGTCCCATTGTTTGTCTTTACCTGCTCGGTAGATGCTAGCTGTCTTTCTGCACTTTAGTCCTTAATTTGCTGAGCTCCTCTTCTAAGCTTTTAATATGTTCCTTGAGCGCAGCTTTGTCTTGCTGCGCTTTCTGATTAGCTTGGCACCGGGCTTCTTCTATCTTCCGTTCATACCACTTCTCCATCTGTGTGGAAACAGCCTCGAAGAAGTACTGTGTTATCTCCAGGGCCTGGGAGGTGTCTCTGAGTGGAGGGGCAGGCAGCTGTCCCGCGGGCGGGGCGGAGGGCTGCTGCTCCTGGCTCTGATGTGCCCCGGCATGGTGCAGAGCTTTGTGCCTTGACTGCCCGCTTTTGCTGGATTTCTTCGTCTGAGTTCCTTTGTCAATGAAGTAGCTGCTCTGTGGTTCAGTCTTTGCAGGTTCAGTCAGGGGCTGCAAAGCAGCTTGAACCTTAACGTGTCTTAATTTGGATCTCAAAAGTTCAGAGGAGGGCAGCTCCTGCTGGAACCTGTGGAACGTGCTGGCACTAACAGCTTTGTCCTTTGGCCTCACATCTTGAGCAGGGGCTGAAGAAACTGGTCCGCCAGTGATTAACTGTTGCTCTGTACCTACAGAATAAAATATATACATATGTGTTTAGAAAAGCTCTGGGCATTTATTTTAGCATTCAGAAAAGGCATCTTCACAGTCAGGTGGTACAATAAAAAGACATTAAAAGAGAAAAGCTGGCTCAGGCAGAGAGGCACTGCATTGCGGCTGTGGGACTACCGACTGACAATCAAAGGACTTCACCAGAAGAACATGTAACAGACATGGGGCTAGACTGCCAAAGTAGTTTATGTCTGCTGATATTTATTGAACCCTCTTCTTCTACGAGAATTGAAGCCCTACTAATTTTGCAACGGTAACACATTTTGATGCTTCTGAACTGTTCAGTGCAGTATAGCTAACACTTGCGCTGCCACAAGATCTCCTGTGTGGTCTTCTGCCTTTCTAGTCTGACGGGGTATCTGTGACCATGTCTGTTCACTTTGCATAGTGTTTTGGGGGGCATATACAATGTATTTTACAGAAGCACCGGGCTTTGATAGCCCTCTCCTTGGCTGTGGAGACTTAGGCATTCTGCCCATTTCTTTTTTCCGCAAAAGCTTCCCTGGCCAAGCACAGAGAGGTGGCTTGAACCAAGGTCTTCCATATCTTTGGGTGTCCATGATCCCTGAATAGGCTTAGAATCTTCTCAGCTGTTTTGTTCTTGTCAAATGAAGTATTAATTAAACAGACTGTGGTTCAAGGAAAGAGGAAAAGTGAGAGGTTTACTCTAGATC
Source organism: Phaethon aethereus (assembly GCF_964289735.1). Taxonomy (NCBI): domain Eukaryota; kingdom Metazoa; phylum Chordata; class Aves; order Phaethontiformes; family Phaethontidae; genus Phaethon; species Phaethon aethereus. The sequence goes on along the minus strand of NC_138576.1, from coordinate 42,437,968 downwards.
CTTGCAGTCTGAATATTAACAAGGGAAATGAGTATTTTAGGTTCACGTTCTTGCACCCTGCCATTATAGGTTCCGACACATGAAAAGCACTAAATACAATGCACTTTCTTCAGTAGACTTTGGATAATCTGCACACCTTCACGATAGACAATGTGGTGGAAGTAATTCTGACTGGGAAGCTGGAGATATTTCAGAAAACAGAGTTATTCAGACCATCAAAGGACTTGGCTTCAAAGACACAGTGACACGGAAACATCCAGGAGGAGCCACTGGAATTCCACCCAACCATGTCTTACAATATTCCCAGTGGCTGCCTTGAAGTGTGTTCTAATCCCAAGATATGATGCATATGGATAGGGGAAAGCACACAGCCAGAATTATTATCTGTAGTATTAATACAAGTAGCCCTCAGTTCATTAGCTCGCCTTTGAATGAATGCAACATCTGGGTACCTGACAAGGTTGTACCTGACGCACCGTCTTGTTGAATGCAAAAATGTTGCTCAAAGCTCTGTTCTGGCACCTGGACTCTGCTCCTTCCCCCATCTTCCGAGAGGCTCTTTGGGAGCGTGATACAGGAGTGCTGGTGGGAGCCCTCTGACTGCAGCATGGGCTGGTTGGCTTTACCATCCTTGGCACTGTGGGGGTTGTTCTCAGTATCCAGAGTCTCAGTGAGAGATTCACAAGTGGACAAAGTTGATTTTGGTCTTGAAGACCTGGAATCTCCAGAAAGCTTGAGCTCCAGATTCTGAATCTTCAACATGCACCAAGTCTTCAGCTCATCGACCAAGGAAATCTATGAGAAAGAGACTGCAAGTTAGATGAGCCTCTGATTAGATTCCTGTGGTTCCTGGGCTGCTGAGGACATGTGGCAGGGACAAAGAGAAGCAAGCCTGGTAGCAGCTGTGAGCTTAGACTCCCTGTACAGATGCACATGCTGCCACTGGGAATATTTGAAGGCCTGCAGATCAGAAAAGATGAAGAACTATGCAGTAGCTAATGAAAGGCACTTTAGTCCAAAGTCCAAGCTACCACCTCTTAGATTTGAATGTGCTACTTCAAATGCCACTCTATGTCCTCTGATCAAGGCTGACTTGTTTAATCATAGAGTCAGTGGCACTTTCTAAGTGCAAGGAACATCACATGTGGTCAAAGCTGACATTTTTTAAGAGTAAAATTCAAATTAGACACTTCTGGGACACAGCTTTATACCGTTGCCAACCTCTGCTCCTCTGTTCATTTGGTGATAAAAATTAATCCAATATTAAATGCCAAATTACTAACATCTTTCAAAATACAAAGGTGCTTACTAAGTGTCAGCTGCAGAGACATTTGCCAGTTATCATTTAAAATACGAGTAGCTCTTTTACCCTTTGGTTCATATGACATCATGAATGTAGGTCAGGCCTTCCTACACACATGGACATTTAGTCCATACATGTAGTATAGCCCAACTTGGTTTTTCCACTAGTTTCAATTAGATCCAACAGAACAGGAACAGCTGATATGCTTAATGGTAATTTCAGTTCACTTGATGTATCACTCCAGTATCTCATTTCTTTGAGGAAAAGTGTTTTGCAGATGTTAGACTAAAGTATCTTGATCAGTAGTTTATGCTGGGATTATCACAGCTGCCAGTCTTCTAACAGGCATTTGGAACTATCTTACAAAAAGTCACGACCTTTTACTAGGACAAAGTGTATTTCTTCATTTTTAGAATACCAATAATGAGAAAATGAATTGTATTTTAAATTTACCTGTGTGAGTGGAGAAACACAAACTTCTTAGCATGTATTTCTTCATTTTTAGAATACCAATAATGAGAAAATGAATTGTATTTTAAATTTACCTGTGTGAGTGGAGAAACACAAACTTCTTAGCATGTTTTAGTGGTGAGTTTTTGCAGAAGCTAGAAGGGCAAGAGCTGGATCTCTACGGGAACAGTTATTCCTGTAATGCTGGTTAAACAAGCATACAAAAAGAACTTGCCTATTGGCAGTAATACACAGCTTGGAGATGGTGCACCGTGGCCAAAGTCACAGGGAAGAACTGCAGCCTTTTAATACATGGGGGGAAAAAAAGAGATCAGACAGAGAAAAAGGGATAGGTTCCCAGGGCATGCAACCAAATGGATGAGGAGTAAAAGGAACAGCACAGATCTTAGCCTGTGTTACTATTTGCAGATGTTCCTGCAGATGCCCTTTAATGAAGCAAAAGCTGAAAGCACAACTGTTAAAAATTTAGCGGTAGGAATTTTGGCAAAGCACTATGTTAGAAAAAAGGTATTTTGTTATAGATCCCACACTTCAGACCCACCAAATTAAATCATGACAGTGGGACTGGATTTCACATTCCTCATTTCTAATGCAAAAGCTTTGTGAATTTGGTTTAGATATTAAGGTGGTCGATAGGAATAATTTGGTCTTTGAAGCTTTTTTGCCTGTTTCAACAGATGAGATAGATAAATCTCCAATATTCTTTCTGCCTGCTGGAACGAAACTCTTGAGCTGATCTGTCTGAGCTAACAGGGAGTAGCTGTTTCAAGCCCTACCTGCCGTTTCTCCCCCTCATTTTTTTCCAGCTCAGTGTGCTGTTGCAGGCGATGGAGGCACTCTGTTCTCTCTGCGGACAGCCGCTCAGCCATAAGCTTGTCTAAAACACGGAGCTGTGGAAAAAATCCCAGAGTTTAGCTGAGATGATCATGTTAAAAACCAAACAGAACCCCCATCTGTGAACCTGGTAAGTCAAAGTACAGTCTGTCTTTCAATATTCATTTCTAGGAATGCCGCCAACTACAATTAGATGCCAAACCTGGCAAAAAGGTTCAAGCACAAAATTATCCATGAATAACAATTTCATTAAAAATAAAATTTAGAGGATCTTGAATCTCAATGCAAACAGAATTCAGCAAGAGGGATTTTTACCATTATGAACAGACCAGCTGTAGGACTGCCTTCTTGTCGTTAAGCTTCCCTCTTAGGAATAAATCAAGCAGTTTAGATTTATTGTCTAAAGAAGCACCTGAAGCCACTTAACACATTAAATGTGTTTTTCTCAAGACCCTACTTTGTAACATTAGATCTGTGGAATGTCACAGTGCCCTGGTCTTGAGTATTCGATATCAGGTTCGTTTTTACAACACAAGAAGCAATAAATGAATCATGACAGTGAAAATACTCATTAAGCTTAGGATATGTTTCTGATACGTGGGCAAGCAGACCTCCTGGTCATAGTCTTACTTGATGTTGAGTTTTGCTTTCCATCTGGCCCAGCTTAACATTCATCTTATCTTGAACTGTCCCAAACTCAGCTTTCATCTCTTCCACCGTTGCCTCCAGCTGATTCTCCAGTTTATTTATCAGGGGCTCACAACGACATCCATTTATCGGTGCCTGAAAAGAGTAACACATTTTCTTGCTACATCCCACTGTCCTCTTAGTGTACTTGGAACATTATCACAGCCTCCTTGAGACAGTCTTGGGCGCATCTGAACCCTGTACTGTATCTCACTCTGCTGATAACATCAGCAAACAGGCCATTAGCTGGAAAAGCACAGACCAAAAAAGGATTGATCTGATCTATAGGGACACATCCTAACACACAGCAGTGTTGATTTTGCTGGGGCTACAAGCACCAGTGAGCTCAGCTCATGTATGCTGTGGTGCTGTCTGCTGTATGAGGGGCTACTGCGTTCCAGGCCTGTAATTCTGAATGGTAGGAAAAATATGATTTTGTGGACATGTGTATTTTTGTGTACCTTTGTTTTTCAACCTAATGCAAATAACGTGTTCATTTTTTTCCATGTACTGCATGGCAAAGTCTCACTGCTGGCATTCGGCCGACCCTTATCTGCTGTGCACACCACTGCCTTCCTCTGACTTGCATGACACTATCCCAGGGTGCGCTGACCACATTTAAATCTGTCAGGGACATGGTCACCAAAGGCTCCCTTAAGCAACGACAGCTAATACTCATCGGCTTCCTCTGCAGTCCACAGGCAGAACCTGGCTCCTTTGGGGGTGAGCCAGGAGCCCAACGTGCGGCAGCTCTGAATCTGTCTGCAGAGGAGCCTCCCTCTCTCCTTTGGCCCTGCAATGCTGTTTCACAAACTGGGGCTTGTCCCCTTGGCAGGGGGCAGAGGGCTAGTGAAAGTTTCAGTAATACATGTATTTAAGAAATTCTGTTTGCTGTTCAGGGCCTGAGGGCATCAAAGACAACAGACGAGCAAAAAAGAAGCGGAGAGAGGAGTGTTGTGTATTTCAGGAAATGCTATAAGGGAGTCTAGCTGTATTAAGCTAATCTCTGTGAATAGATTAGATTTGTATACAAATCCTATCTGCTCTTTGCACCTCTCTTCCTGCTCCCCATATCCTTCCTACTGGCCTGTCCTCCTATCATCAGATCCTAGGGGCAGGGAGATACTCCTTTAACATAGGAAAGGTCCTCCATCTTTCCTGATGTCTGCCATTAGGATAATCCCATAGTGCCCCTGCCTGGAAATTTTCCAGGCGTCACACAGCGAAATGTTGGAAAATACGGACAGGAAAACCTCTGAAGTCTGACTTGAGCGATCTTCAGAATCTGCTGAATCTCTTAACTACAGCAAGGGACTGAGGAGAGCTGCTGAATGGATGAGAGAAGGTGAGGCAATGGAAGGATTGACCTCCCAGAGGTATGGGAGGGCAATATTAGGAAAACAAGAGTATAGAAGTTCACAATGACTACAGGGCAATTTGCTGCCTGTTTTCATGCTCTTTTATACATGTGTACTATAGTAAATACTTGTGGAATAAACTAAATTGAGTGGAGTAAAATACTAGCCTGTATTGAACAAATGCACATGAGCTGGTCTCTCCTGGTTTAGTTGTGAACCAATTTCTGTACCACTCCTGCCTCCAGTAATCCTAGAATCCCCAAAGACACGTTGCAACAAACAGAATTGAAACAAAACATATTGAGTGTACTCAAGCTCTTGGTTTAGCTAGTAAGCTTCAGTGCTCACACACTGCTTTCGTTTATTTTCATTGCCAAAACTCTTTGCATTTCCTGCTGGAAACTTAATATTTCAGAGTGTATCATAAAAGTGCCAGTGTCATTTCCAATCACTGTTCACCCCTTATTTCAAAAAAGGAAACACTTTGTAGATCAAAACTAGTTACGTATGTCTTCCTTAGCACGCACAAAACCAGCTTATTGTTTACTAGACTTCAGGCCAAAATGCAGCTGAAACCCAAACAAGGAAAACAAATCCACAGCTGTGATTTCATACCCTTGAGAGCGCAATTAGTCAAGTGCATTTTCTACCCAGCAGCTAACTGTGCCCCAACTCCAAGTGCCACTGCGTGTGTCTCCCTCCCCGCGGGCAGCGGCCGGCTCACCTGCATCACCTTCCCGTCCTTGCCTCGATAGAGCGTGTACAGCTGGTAGGCGCGGACCTCGTGGGGAGGGGGTGGAGAGGAGCCATGATGTCTGCTTCTGCGCTTCGGCACGTTTTGCTGCGGCCGAGGGAGTGTCTGCTGATCAGCTGGGGAGATGGGGTCTGAGAGTGCTGAAACCTGCGTAAAATACACACAATGTTTTCCCTATTTATGAGCTCCCGGTAAACTATTCCTGGGGGGGAACTGGACAAATCCATTGTGACAATTACAGCAAAAACCTGATTAAAACACCAATCCAGCTGCAGTGGCTGGCCACAACCTTGGTGTCTGTCAGCACAATAACTGGATTTCTGCACGAACCCGGTTTGTGTGACCCTCAACAGCAGAATTTCCCCACCAGAAACTGGTTTTGTCTGAAGACTGCCTCTGCCCCGTGAGCACAGCAGCAGGGACGCTGAAGGGACACCTCTACTGTTGCTCAACAACTATCCCTTCTCTCTCTGCTGTTTTAAATCTACTGATACCTTTTCCTTTGGCTTTTTCTTTTTGCTCTTCTTCCCTTTGGGATCTGGAGAGGTTGAGCGGGGTTCATCCTTCAGATCGCTCTTCCTCTGCACGGGCTGGTCGCTGCTCGGTGTGTCATCAGCAGCTGAGATGCTGCCCTGCTTGAAGCAAAGACAGGGAGTTCAGAGCAGTTGCAGAGATGGGGAAAAGGTGCCTTTTCTTCAATTTCCCAGTTTTAAGTGGCTCTGCACACATAAGCAGGTAACTCTTTAGCAGCAAAGCACGACAGAATGCCTTAGACAGCTGCCATGGTCATGCACAAGCAATGGCTCCAAACAGATTTAGTCCTGATGGGTTTTATTTATGCTCCCTCCTTGCAGCAGATGTAGCTGGTAATGCTAGGCTGTACCTTGCTCTGTACCACTTCATCCCGGGGTACCGACTGAGCTCGCCTTTCCTCCTTCAGCCTCTCTCTCTTCTTCCGCAGGCTTCTTCCACGGTTAAAGCGTGAGACCTGAAGGCAGACCACACTGTTACTCAGTGATGTCATGCTCGCTCTTACCACAGAAGCCAAGCAACAGAGCAGATCTTTTCCACCTCTACTAAAAAGCAATATATAAAATAAAGTGCACTGACAGATGGCAAGCAATGTGGGTGTTCACAGCTCACTGGTGGTGTGTTTTCACAACTGAGCCCATCAGGGCACTTTGCTGTCCCTTGGAGGGGTGAGAGCCTCCTCCTGTGTCCCCAGGCTGGTTGCCAAACCAAGCCAAGCCAAGCCCTTCTCAAGCAGAGGTGACAAGGAGGAGCAGGGCAGGGATCACACCTGGTCTCATACCAGAATACAGAGCCCTCCCGTGTGCCTTCCAGCCTGAAAAGCATTTCACACACAGCAGCAGAGCACAAACAGGACATTTTGTCCCGATTTCAAAGCATCTTCCAGTGCGAGCAACCACCCTGGGTGTGGGCAAAACCTCAGGCAGGCAGCAGAGGGACACAACCTGGGAGCTTTTGGGTACAGGGGCACCGCAGGGAACAAGTGCCTCTGGCTGCTCCATCCTCTGCCAGTCAGGACAGCCAGGATCTCTGCCAGCGCTTAATACTGAGGCTTAATCTGCACACTTTGCTGGTCTTGGGGGCTGAAAGGCTCCTTGTCAACAGACCTGAGGCCAGCACACGATGCCAGCAGAACGCAGGCACCTTTCACAGCAGGAGGTTAAGGACTAGGGGATGTGGCCCCTCTAGGTTAACTGGCCACAGCTCCATGTGTATGCGTGTGTTGAGGAGAGATTTGTAACGTACCTGTGATGCTTTAGTGAGGAGGAGTGCAACCTCAGGGTTATTGTGCTGTCTGGCAACCTCTAGAGGGGTCTGACCTGCCTGAGAGGAAAAAGAAAATGGCATTTCCTTCAAAACACATGCTGCTGAAAATACGGAATTTCTCCACCTGAGGTTAGCACATGCTCATAGTGACTAACTGCTTTTACCCAGACTTAATTCAATTCTAACACCCAATATTTTTTGCCAACACTAGAGAGAGTGTTGAAGAAAGTCTGCATTGAGAGAAAGAGTTGGGGTTATTTAGCCTGAAGAAGAGAAGGCTCCGGGGAGACCTTATAGCAACCTTCCAGCACTTACAGGGGTCCTACAGGAAAGATAAGGAGGGACACCTTATCAGGGACTGTAGTGATAGAATGAGGGGTAACAGTTTTAAACTGAAAGAGGGTCGATTTAGATTAAATATAAGGAAGAAATACTTTACTGTGAGGGTGGTGAGGCACTGGCACAGGTTGCCCACAGAAGTTGTGGATGCCCCATCCCTGGAAGTGTTCAAGGCCAGCCTGGACAGAGCTTTGAGCAACCTGCTCTAGTGGAAAATGTCCTGGCCCATGGCAGGGGACAGGGACTAGATGAGCTTTAAAGGTCCCTTCCAACCCAAACCATTCTATGATTCTATGAAACTCCACGTCCTACTTACATTGTTGACAACGGATGCATCAGCCCCTGCCTCCAGCAACAGCTTAACCACCTTCCTGTGATTTAGAGCAGCTGCTACATGGAGTGCAGTATCTCCTGCCTGCAAGTTACAAAGCAGAAAGCAACCATGTAACACATGTTCTTGGGTCTCACCCTGCAGATATCACACCTGCCTAAAAGATGCTCAGAGGTCCAAAGACCTATACTTACTGACACAGCATCTAAGCTTAAATAAGGCCTGGTCAATTAAAAAAGGCAGAGTTGTGAGGAAGGGGACAGGAGGGAGCAAGGACCTACTTCAGCCTGGTTTTGAGAAATGCAGCTGGGGCGCTGGTGATCTGGTTTAACTCAGCTGAGTGACACACGACGCAACTTGGAGACAGCCCAGCTCTACAGCCAGCAAATGGATATGACATCTGAGGGCAGCACCGGTCTTCCCACCACAACCTTCTCTTTTTTTTTTTTTTTTTTTTTTGGCAGGTTTCATTATTTGGTGCGCAGGTGGTCACATATTACATTACTCAAAAATAATCAGCTAAGTACCAGCAGAGAGATGGTTGGTGTTCTCTTCATGAGATTCCTCAAGAAAAATAGTTTTTGGACCAAAGCCAGGAGGTGATCTGGGTCCAGCACTAACACACTGCCCTGCCCTTGTCCCGGTGCAGTGAGGTGAGGACGGCTGCGATCAGATTTGGGCACCGGTAACAGAGCCAGCAGCTGTTCAAGGGAGACCGGCCACACGCATATAATAACCTCCTGTCTCCTCTCCCTTGCATTTTGCCTTCAGAAAATTAGATCTCCTCAAGACTAGTGGAAATCTATTGCTTGTTGCTAACTTGGATGAGGCGTCTTCATAAATAAAATCATTATATATGCAAATATGGAACAACTTTGGGTAGTGCTGGGCTACAAAGGAAAGGAGTGTCTCTGTATGCTAGGTACACACCAGTTAATCTTAATATTCAGTAGCTCTTTTTGCAAATCACTTCCAAATAAAATTACATAGTAAATTTAACATGCTGAAACCCATTTTGTTTGCTGTAATATCTTATATCTAAGAAACAAGATTAAATGTACAGATCAGAAAACATCTTTATGGTCCTCAACTACACATGGAAAATTTCCCAGGAACATGAGATAATGTGGTTAAGCACCACATAATCTGCTTATTTAGCAGATTTAACACATTTTAATGTACTAAATCCATCCGCTTCTACCACTCGATCAGGCTATGCTATAGGTACAGCAACCAATTACTTCTCTATAAAACAACTAACTATCCTAGGTTAGACTGATCATTACTTTGAATTTAAAGCATTCTTCTTCACTTTTATGTTTTCTTAATTCGCCCTACTGCAAAATGCAGCAAAGACAAGTATTCCAGAGGAATTCTCACTTCTGTAGCATCTGAACATGAGTGAGTTCTGCTTCACAATGTCTCTGTAATGGTCGTAGGATCATTCAGTTGTAGTTACAAAGGAGAAAACAGGCTCCTATAAAATGACCGAGTGTCTTGTCCAGTCCCATTCTGCACAGAACGGGTAAGGACTCAGGAGCGCCAACCCCTACCCCTACACTACTACCCCTGTCCCAAAGCCCCTTTCTGCACCAACATATGATTGTAGAATCTCGTAAATAGGCAATGTTTTAAAGAAATGATGCAAATGCAACGGCAAAATAATAAACCACCGATAAGCCATTACTTTAAGGCTATTCTTAAAAGCTCAGGCACTTGGTAGCAGTGAAACACAGAGTGAAGTGGGATTACTTGGGTAGGAATCCCTCTTCCCAACAACTAGCCGTAAGCAAAGCGCGCAGAGTCGCAATGAGGTTCATGCACTGACCTGGTTCTTTTCATGGACAGAACAGAAAGCACTGAGCAGCACCCTAACGATGGGCAAGTGATTATAACGAGCAGCCACATGCAGACAGGTATCTCCTGCCTGCAAACAGAAACAAAGCTCTGAGCATGTCATCGCAGTAGGAAAGCTTGCACTTGTCATGGTGTTCAGGGGTGAAATAATGCTATTAAACCAAAAGGAACAGTAAATGCCACACACCTTCACTGAACAGCAAACAGCAATGCTGTCTTCTCTGCTGTACAAAATCTGCTATCATGGGTAGGAAGGTTGAGCAAGAGCTGGGGTCAGGCAAGGTGGGGGTATGAATTCTTTAACCATTGATGGGAAATACTGGAATTCTAAAGTGCTGGTTTACTGCACTTAACACAACCTGATTTACATCTTTACATTAAATCTGTTCTTCTGAATTGCAAACCAGTGTGATCTGGAAACACAACTCTGTGTTGCACATAATGAAGAAAACATGAGGAGTGGGGGCCAGAGCAGCATCCCCACGAGGGGTGGCACATGCGCAGCTGGGACTAGGAGCGGAGCCCCATGGGTTTCCATTTCTGTGTGCCTCTGCCCACCTTGTTATTGAGCAGGGACAAAAACATCTGGCTTCCTTTTGTAGATTTTTTTTTTTTTTTTGTCATGCCAGAATCCTTATAAAATAGGAGGAAAGATGTCTGAAATTGAAGTCACCTTGAATCGACCTCATTTGACAGACTGACACACAGCGTATATTACCTGTCTCAGTGAGGGCAGGTCTCAAGGCTTTCCCTGCTCTGGCACAAAACCCCTTTGAGATTTCCATCTTTCTGAGAGAGGAGCCCTTTTGCAGAATTGCATGACGGTATATGGGTCAGGCCATTGGGACCACAAAAAGCAAAGGACCAGCTGCCTCGGTGTGTGCAACAGCCAAACCCCCTTTTGGCTCCTTTCATCCCCACTCAAGAGATGGGTACAAGTAGTGCATTGCTCAGTCCTATCAAAAGCATTACCGTACATGATGTATACAATGGTTTGTTAGTGTTTTTTTTCTCAACAATAATAAAAATCACAGCTTAAAGAATTTCTGAGTATTTCTACAAGCTAAAGCTATATAGCTAAAACAAAGGCACACAAAAATGAACATGTTCTTTTCAAAACTCACATTATTTTTGAGGTCTGCTCGAGATCCTCCAAGTAACAAAACACGAGTACTCTGGGAATGGCTATTCTGGCAAGCCAGGTGAAGAGGTGTGTTACCTGCCTTAGAGAAATACAGGAAAACATAAAAGCCATATTTAGATATTGGACATAAGCATTAAAAAATAAAACCTCACAGGTCTTCCCACAAGAAGATCCACCCAGGGGTGGGGAAACTGTCAGTTATTTTTCCAAAGATATGAGCTGAATGAACCTGGAGACTGAAATACTCTCTTCATCCTGGAAATTATTGGTCTGGGATATAGTAAAGGCAGAAATTGGACAGTCTAACGATATCTGCATTGCTCAAGTCTGCTTGCAGAAGGCAAAGACTCTAGAAACTGTCTGGTTCCCTAATATCAAACAGCACTATCAAGTATTTCACTTAAGGAAATATAATTCTTGTGTTTTGAGTTTCCCCCATGCACACACATAAAGAAACAGGCTGCCATGGCATGGCATCTCTGATCTCAAGAAAAGCTGTCCGCAGCTGCTGCAGGGTCTTAGGCAGACAAAGGTCACAACGATTTCTGTTTCTTTATGAACGTAACACAAACCAGCTCCAAGTCTGTCTGCATCTGTAGGTGCTCTCACAGGGCAGGATGCAGGTTTTAGGCTATCAGGAAGCTTCAATGTTCATAAAGCACACCAGTCTCCAGCCAAGATGAAAAGGGGGGGAAAAAAAAGCTACCCAAACCCCAGAGAATCACATGCTAAGGTTCCTGAAAGAAGCAAATATGCAGTTTTTATAGACAGAAATTGAAGAAGAGTTTGCTTGTGTTTCTAACACTGTGAAGGATTTTATTGGTCTGACAGGTTTTTCTGACAGCATTTGGCTTTTGTTGGCCTGCAAATGTTTGGGGTTTTTGTCTCTTGGGAGCTAGAAGTGAAATCAGCTCAGGTAAAAACGTTTCCCATGCTTACTTGGCTGCCTGTTCAATTTGATTCTGTCCTTTAATTTGTCCCCCATGCTTTCAAGACACAGATCAAAGCTGCACGGTTTGAATTACAAAAGGCCAGCTTTTAGATGTGGTCTTAGGTCTTCAGTTCCACGTTACAGACTATTTCAGGCCTGAATGTAGTCTCTAAGATGTGGCAGACGTGAACATTTTCTTTCTCAGCTAAATTGCATTGAAGTGTCAATTTTTTCCCTCCTGGGTTTATCTCTGAAAAGCCTCTGCAATGTCTTTATCATTTGCTGTTTGGAAGGTCGGCGCTGGTGGGAAGGCAGTGAGGTCCTATGCAGTAGGTGATGGGCAAGGACCTCGATGCTGGGAGGAGTCATGGTGCTGGTGCTGGGGATCAGGGCTCAAAGAGCAGGCTCATCCGGCTTGTCTCCCATGGGGTGACAAATCTGCCACCAGCTTCTGTGAGAGGGAGAGTGGGTCCAAGTTGTACCGATCTGGGGGTCTTCACTAGTCTGTCTACTGAATCTTCACTGAAATGTATGGACTGATGGAGGGTCTAAAAAGAAGGCTACAACTGATCTCATGGTATGACCTATTACAGTGGAAGAGTTTTTACTTAAGCCAGCTTGACTGAAAATAAACTGCATCTCCAGGGTGATTGCTGCACAGGAGGAATACGACCATCCAGGTGGTTTACCCACATGTTGTCCCATTCCTCAAACGCCTGCCTGACTTGCCTTTAAAATCCCAGGTGTCCTGTCTGGCCTCTGCATTTAATTTAATACAGAAGCCAACTTCAGTTGCATTGCTCTCGTACATACCATGCTTAAGGTGCTGTGCTGCAAGAAGTGCATCCATACAAGCATTCCCCAAGCAGTCCCAGGAGATATTAACCAGGAGTTACAGAAAATACAGAGTCAAACCCCTCCTGTCTTCTGCTGCTTAGCAGGGTTTGGCAAATCTAGCAGCCCATATCTGTTCCATCCAGCTATAATCACACAGTGCCCAGGCGTAAGCCTGCAGCCCGTAGGGTGCTCCTGCATATGGCACTCAGCCCTGGCTGCCAGAAAAGCTGTCAGAAAGATTAGGCCTTGTTGTCAGTAATATAAAAAGTTGAGATACCAGAGAAACCATTTGGGGATTAAGCAGAATTAAGCTCTTCATTTTTCTTGAAGGCAAAAGGGGTAAAAGCACGTGCACGTGTGCAAGCATGCACAATTCCCACATTTTTCAGCAGCTCCTGAGAAAACACCCTGTCCATTAAAAAACACCCAAATGATAAAACGCAAAAGGAGAGGATTGTGTGGGTAAAACATCAAAGACCTGCGCAGGAGCGCAGGAGCTGCTCACGCAGTATTAAAGCCTGCCAGTCACACTTCAGACATCACCCTTGCTGAGCTACTCTGTGCACATACTTTCCAAGAGGACGTCTCCAAACAGTTGACATATGCTGTACGGTAAGCTAAATCTTCTAATACTGTGAGGCATCCAAGCATGCAGGATAACAAGACTTGCATCTTAAGCCCACAGCTTTGTACATAAGTGTATGCATATACACAGCCATAGGGAGTATAATGGTTCACAGGACTATAGAGTCAAGCACTATTGTCCATTATATGTAGGCATGGGGAGTTGTCTAAAGTATCTCCGATACAAAACTAGGTGAGCTTCACAGCAAAAATAATTACAGAAAATAAAAATTGGAAGTTGAAACAATATAAAAGAAGGAATACACACAAAATAGTATCAAAGGTGAGGTAACTACAGATCACAAAATGACCACAATTGCACAAACATATGCACATACGCTGCATATATGCACACATACAGAAACACTATGGCCAGGCAATGTGTCTTTTTACGGGCATTTTTTACTTGGACTTTGGCCACCTGTCTCCCTTCTTCCTTTTCTTTGCTAGTCCCTTCCAGTTGTTGTTTGAGAGACATATTTACCAAAAAAGGCTCAAGAGATCCCATAAAGCCATCCCAGAGCAATCTTGCCTGTAATGAAGGACATGGTGCTAACCGTGTGATCTGACTGACCCAGCACACAGCGGTCCAAACCCTAACTCAGCTCACACCATAGGCTGCCACCGCCATTTCTAGACTATTCCGTTAGCTTTTGAATTAGTGAATTGAAGACAAGTCTCCCACAGGTGAGACTTTAGTCCCACTCCTAATTAATAGAGTGGAACTAAAACCCCCTGCTTTGTTATTCTTTTCTTTAAAATGCTCTCAAGGTATAAATACCAGAAGGAAGATAATCCAGGTTCATTACAAGATTTTGGTAACAGCCTACATGTATTAGGAAGTACTAACAATTTTGGTAAGAGCCGACATGTATGAGGAAAAACTAACAAAAGACACACTATTTTTTCCCCCCTCTGTGGCTTAAATTAATTTGGTTAATTTCTGGAAAAAAAAAAAAAAGCACATTATTTTGAATGCCATTCTCCTATTAGTACGATTAATTTTCATTTTAAATCACACCAATCACAAGGAATCCGCTTGGTATAAAATAGAGCACCGTGGAGCTTTCCGCAGGAATTGCAGTGTTGCTCTGCTATAATTAATGTATCAGTCAATGTGCTATTGCGGTCCTCCTGCATCAGCTGTCAAAATATGAATTTACTAATGCCTGTGAAGGAACCATCCAGGCGTAATAAATGCAAAAAAAAGAAGAAAAAAATAAAATCCCACAAGGAGCAGGTTCCCCACCTGCTGAGAAATGCCATGGCCAGAAACCTCCAGTGCTAAGAATCAGCCACCTTACACCAGAACTGAAAGCTCCTCCTGCACAGGTCTCACCTTATTCTTGGCAAGAACGTTGGCTCCTGCTTTAACGAGCACTTTGGCAGACTGACTGAATCCATGCCAACAAGCTTCATGAAGAGCAGTGTTCCCATCCTGAAGAGCACCCACACAAGAGCAGAAGGTTAGTGCGCTGTGTCCACACGCAGAGTAACGCCGCGTTCAGAACGCGGCAGCGGCACGCCCCATCTACTCACTTAAAAAATAAATCATTTTCCTTTCCTATTAGCTGATTTACTACCCTACTGCCTAATTTTTCTATTTTATTTTTACCAGAGGCAGATATTCACCAGACTAAAACATAAACTAACTTCTATTGACACCTTATGTATTTTTTCCTGTTTACTCTTTCTGTCTTCAACCTCTATCTTTATCTTGTACTTCTTCCCACACCTCCTAGCAAGCAGACAATAGCACTAAAGCTTTTGTTTGAGTCTTGGAATAAGTTATATTTATTTCCAAACTAAATTTACAGCCTGGGATTCTCAGTTTCAGGGATAATCAAGGGAAACTGTGCAGTGTTTTGTGTAGGGCATAGTATGTTTGTACATTTCTTTAATTCCTCCCTTAATGAGCTGAAACCAGACTCAAATCAAAAACTATCAGCCTGATACAAAAAAAATAACAAAACCAGTAATTTATATTTAAAAAGATGGTATAGCTTTTTTTCAGTGTAACTGTTCCAATTACTTTCAAAGCATCAGATACTTACTCAGGAACATAAACCCTAACTTTCTCTCTGAGACCTTAATATTACTGTCTGGCAACGCTGCATCCCACAGGACTTTGCTTTTGCCTGTTACCTTGTCTTGTCTGTCCAAAGCACACCCCTCTTGAATCAGAGTTGCTATAACATCGGTGTTCCCTACGACAGCAGCCCGGTGCAATGCTGTCTGATCACTCTGCAAAAAAGAAGCAAAATTGTAATCAGTGCCATTCCTGCCTCGTTTTGACTCAATGCAAACACATACAACACACACAAAGGCTGCATCTTCAACACACGTACTGTTTAAATCCAAGCTGCCTTTGCAAACAGTCCCTATGAACAACTATTATTAAAGTTTCCAAGATTAATGAAATTATTGAAAGTATCAGAGAGCCACAAACCGACTGTTTACAGAACTTTGCAAGTCATCACAATCCCATTTACAGCACTGAAGCGTTCTAAAAATATGGTAGTATTAGAAGACAGCGAATCTAACACATTTGGCACTAAGTATTTAATGATCAACAATATCTGTAGGGAACTAAAGGGAATTACAGGCTGTCGTAATTCTTCCTAATGATCCTCCAGTACTTACACTAACTGGATGAAGCTCTCCTGTTTTGGCTCTGCTCCATCAGCCCCGCTTAGGATAAGGAGCATGAGCTGAGATCAGCCTCTTCAGCACCTCTCATGAATTTACCAATTAGTGCTAAGAGTGGAGGCAGTTTTATGATGAGGAGCACAACTGCAAGATCACCAACTTATTTAATTCAAGCCACTGAGTGATCTTGAAGTCCAAAAGACTGGCCACTTAGCAGCAACAAACAAGTTTCTTGCATCACTTATTTCCTCTATGGCCAAGTTTCCAAAATAAATGATGCTGATGCAGTCATCTTGTCTGACTGCCCATCTACCTCCCCTCTAACAACCGTTGAACTCATTTGCTGAGCTAGAGAGCCTAAGATGAATTTTCTACAAGCCTTCCAGAAACTGAAGGCTAGGGAGACACAAATTACTGGTCCTGCCCATCAGGGGTTATCTGTGTGTTTTTATGTGCATGTTGGTGAGACTATGATAAAGGAGAGGGAATAGGAGGATTTATGCAGCAGCATGCAGGGATGTAAGACAACAACTGATGGCCAACCCAACTGCAGTAGTTCCACTGCTGCCACAGAAACCGGTCTTGGCTTTCCTTTGAAGTTGCTTTGAACCAGCAATGCTGAAGCAAAGCCTGTGTGTCCAGGCACAAAGACTAGCTTCTGAGGTGCACACAGACTTTTTGGGGGATGAATAGAGTGGGAAACCAATCTGTTTCTGTCATCTAGATAATGGTCACCAAAAACACACAAAGGGCAGAGATATGCAATGCATCTTGAGGAAAAAAAAGCTTGCAGGAAGCTAGTCCTAAATAGATACAAATTTTTTCTGCTACAAATATTTACCAGATAATAGTACATTACATTAAATACTAAAACTAGAGGAATTTCTATATTTTCTGTCCTACAGTCTACAAGTCTTTAGATAACTGAATAATTTGTTCTCAAAGGCAATTAGCAGCTGACCTGAAAATTGCTCTTGGTGGGGCTCTTTTGTGCTAATGACACCAAAATAGTTATTAATCCATAAGGGAAAAATGAGCATTCCCAGCGAAAACCTTTCAGTAACCCCTGTAATGCCAACTCCCACCACCAGTAAGTCCTTAAATTGGCTTATAAACATGAAGTTGATTTTAAAAAATTGTGTTGAAGGCTTTTTCTTTAAATTTGCTATCTATGTTTTGTCTCTAAAGGTTACACACTCTTACGTTTGTTCTTGTCCCTGTTAAGACTGGAAATGTATTTTAAGAGATTTTGAACAAAGACCGTAATGGTTCCAGGAACTGAGACTTTCAGAAAAACACAAAGTACTGGAAAACTGACAGCACTGCAAGTTCTCTGAGCTTGTGTATTTGTTCCAAATTTAAAGATAAGCAAAATGTTATGGAAAATGTCCAAGTTAAACCATCTCACAAGTGCAAGTGTCAGATGGTTTCCAGTAACTATTACTGCATTGAAATCTGCTCGCTAACAAGCCAGGGAGGAACTTAACACCCTTTTTAGATAATGCATGGTACTGATGACTGGCACAGCTACTGCTACTGCAGCAAGGAGTAATGTGGACAGTGCAAAGGTCATTTTATCTGACTAGCATGAAGTGGAAAGTAATCCGTCAACCTATTCCTGCCAATCGGTATTGCTGCACCAGCCAAACTACACAAGGTATTATAATAAAGACTAAAACAAGATGACATCTGCCATTGCAATGGATGGAGCCTGGACAATGAATGGTTGGTTCCTACTTCTTCACAGTCTGGAAAATTGATCATGGAGAAGACCAAATTGGGGGCAGGAATGGATTGTATTGCATTTAGTTTGTAATTAAGGATCATCTCGCTGGGCCAGTTTAAATCAAGGCTGTTCTTGTTGTTAGCCCAACCCCATCTCAGTAATTGCAGTGAGGTCAAAAGCTGTTCAGCTTTTTGTGGTTTGATGATATGACAGCTACTTTCAATGGCATCTCAGTTAAATGAAAAACAAACACATCTGGAAAGCAGGAAGCACACCTCACTGCTGCAGGAGCAGGTTTCCCTTGGGGAGCCCAGCCCATGTGCTGGGGGGCCATTCACCGGGGCTGCTGAGCAGCACTGGGACAGCTTCAGCCATGCCCAGGCTTTGTCCCATACTGTATTCTGGTCCCCGAAATGGAAGCCCAGGTAGGTGAAGGGACACAAATCTCACAGATGGCAGGCTCAGGTGCATTCTGCCCAAGGTGTGGGCTTTGGTGCTGACATCTTCCCTACACAAGCATGGGGAGAGCCAAGCATCTAAGAATAAGGTCCAACCAGGACCCTGACCAGGTAAATAAATACCTCACCCATGTAACAGGGAGTGCCAAAGGATACCTGAAACCTTGCCTCAGCTGAACTGAGGCACCTCCCAGAGAAGAGATGGCAGGTATCAATGTCCTGGTGAAGGTCCCTACCACCCCCAGGCCCCTCAGCCAGCAGGGCAGGACCTGGTCAACCGTTTCCTCAGACCATCAGCACACACATTAACCTTAAACTACTTAAGGTGCTGTGGCAGCTGAACCACCAGACTGCAATGGCCTCTGCATGTGAGTCACTGAACGACTCAGCCACAGATAGCGTAGCCCACCTTTAAATAACACTGCCTGCACCGCTGCATTTCTAACCTGTCTTGCCTCCCCACCAGCGGACGAGCAAACCCCTATCTTGCCTCTTATGGAGTCAGATAAAATAGATGAGTTATATTTTTTTTTCAGTGTGAATTTTCAGACAGTGTAATCACCAACTCATGGATTTTTTTATTAATTGCTAAAATAACTGTCTCTGAAAACAATCATCAGAGTTCTGCCTTTAGCAAGGCATTAGGGGGCTGTTCCAGAGGCTCAGAGAGCAATTACACCAGTAAATGCGTATTAACTGCCCAGGTTATTATGGTGGGCATTATTATGATGCTATTTGTAAGTGTTTTATGCCTTAAGAACAGACCACAGATCAGTAGCAATGGAGAGAGACAACTCCAGTGATGTGTCACGCAAATGTGACCTTGACAGAAACAACAGAGTCTGCCTAAATGCAGATGTGGGCCTGAAGCCAAAAAGACACTTAGGTGCTTAAGTGAGGCTTGGTAGAAGTAAGGCACTTAAGTCTACACTGGTGCATCTTAAATCCCCTTCCTCAGCTGAATCTCAGTGTTCACTGGGCTGGAGAGTGGGAGAGGCTGGGAGACTGGGATAGGAGTCTCCATCCCCCGGTGCAGAGGATGCAGGACTGCAGACCCAGCACCAGCAGGTACATTTCCCAAGGGTGAAACCATGCTTTTTACAGAGAGCTTAAACACCTGCTTTTCAGAGAGGATTACAGGCTGGAAGTCCTGAAGAAAGGCAGATACTGAAATCTTGACCTTCTCCATGGATTCTGGCATTACACTTTTAGCACTTCTGTGTTGGCTAGGCCAGTCACTTGCTCGGTGTCCTGATGTTTGCAATTACCTCCTCGACCTTCCTCATTTGCTGACGAACCTAAAGCAGTGGATGCAACCACTGGGACCAGGCACCTACGAACTCGACAGGCATCTATTTTACATCTGAAGTTCACCCCAAGGGAAAGGAAACAATACAAGCAACTTAATAAAAGGGTTTCAGGTAGATATTAGTACTTCTTCTAGCTCTCCTGGGTTACTGGAGTCTATTATAGACTCTACTGCCCAAATTTATCGAGATTTGGTTTACACTAGTTTGTAATACATGTTACTCTTTCCTTTCTCTGATTTAAAAAATACTATAACCACCATATTTTGTTTTCCTGCACATTGCTATTCTCCAGAGCGTCCATCAGTTGTACAATCTCCTTTAAAGCCCCTCTCCAGTATCATGCTTTGCCTCCTCGCTGTCTTTCTACATTCACAGAAATGACCAAACTGTCTTGCTACGTAAGAATTACACCAAAATAACCAGCAAAACCCCACGCCTTCAATCCCTGATACAAAGTGCTGGATGGTACTTGCAAAGTCTTACACTATGAAATCAAACCACTAAATTCACAGTAGAAAGTTGAAAATATTTTAAGTTAAAATATAACCAAGTGTTAAATACTCGCAGGAGCATATAAGCATACGTGGATATCCTGAAGCAGCTGTACACAAAGGCAACTGAACGTGCCCTAGTGTTTCTCAGTGTCGCTGTGCTGCTCTCCTTCTCCTTTGCCAGAGGAAGGCAGTCATCATGACACACAGTAAAAAGAACTTCACTGAACGATAAATGATGATGCACGACCAGCAGAAGTGATAAAGGCATGAAAAAAATAATCATGAATGAAACAAATTACAGCTTAAATAAGACTGAAATGGGCATAGAGGAATAAGCCACTTTGCATGTTTACATTCAGCTAGAAATTGTTATGAACGCTGGGTTATTGCTCCATTTGAAATTCATTTTCTGCTTCTTAAACTGGAGTTTCCAGAAGGGAAGTTTCGGGACCTCAGGCCTTTGTTTTAAATCAGCTTGTTTTCCCAGTTAGATTTTCAGAGAGCACATACAGGGCAGGAAACCTGATGCAGAGCACCCAGCGCAAAGCCCGCCATGCAATCATGCACCGCACAAGAGCTGGGTCATGCCAGACCGCCAGGCCAAGGTTTCGCAGCATGCAGCCATCGAAGACGTCAAGCTCAAGGCAGGGTTGATGCACAAGGTTTCTAACCTCCTTCTCTCTTTCTGATCTTCTAGGTTCCTTCCTAGCCTTTCTCTTCTGGTTTCTCTTATCTTTTTCGTCCTTGATTTCCTTCACCGGGACAACTTTCTCCTTGACTATTTCTGAGGTGTGTGCTGTATGGATACTCATTGACCATTCAGAGATGGCATTGGGATCCCAGTAAGAGTTTTCAGTATTGGCAGGGAGAAGGAAAGAGTTAGCTCCTGGGGTGGCGTACTCTACAGAGCTGGACTCCACCGGTTGAAATTCATAATAATCCCACTCCAGGCCACTGGAGGTCATTCTTCAACTAATTCTTACAGCTCCTACCATGTTTTAAAGAATGTATCTGTAGAACATGAATTGAGTGTTTTAATCTCTCCACAACATTTGGCAACTTTTAAATTTCTGCTTATCATATGGCAGATGAGAAATTAGTCTGGCATTTGTTCATTAGCTAAAGAAAGTCAACTCAAAAATAAAATGTATTTAGGTTTCTCTTGTTATTTAGAAAAATAAAATATAGCTCATCTTTTTAGAACCTGGAGATTTTTTTGTGTTATCACAACAATGCCACAGACAAAAATCAACTAAGTAATTTACTTTTTAATTAAATATGATAGTCCCCACTCTCACAAGCGTTTTCATCTCTGAACCTAAATCTGTATACCTGAAAAACAGCAAGGAAACTTGTTAAAAGTTGTAAAAAGTTGAAGCTTGTAAACTACAGATATTAATCAACACTTGAAACTAAGATGCCTCCACTGACAAATAAGCACACAGCAAAAGTGATTGAAGGCATAATCAATAGATTGCAACTGAAAGAGAATATAAGCATATTCTGTGAGGCAGAAATAAAGTGTAAAAATAAATTGTACAAGGAGAAACCATAAATAGAGAACCTTCTTTGAAGACCTATGTAAAAGGAAAGCAGAAATATTTTAGTTAATACCTTTCACAAGCAAAAATCTTCACATGGAGTTCTAGCCTTCCTCCACCTCTGAGACAAATCCAAACACACCCTCTGAGACTCAGCAGCTCCTGAGGCTCTCCTCAACCCCAACCAAATTAGTAGTACTAAATACAGAGCTAAAATCAAAACACATTTTAAAGAAACAGTATCTGTGAATCAAGCATGCATTTATTCTCTTCAGATTAGTCACCACATTTAGAAACAGTATACAGTTGTTGTGAACAAAGTACCTGAGAAGCTTGCAAGGCAAGTGAAATAGGTCTTCTACAAGCTGATTATTTCTACAGTGCAAGACTCCGCTAAACTGAAATGATGCTAAACACTGGTTTACTGTTTTTCCATTATGGCTATCATGTTTACACATAAGCAGCCTAGATCTTATTCCTAGAGGATTAAAAAAACACAGATTTGCTCAAAAAACAGAAACCCAATTTGACCAAATCAATGGAAGCTCTTACATTCTTAGAGCAGCAACTTGCTTTTCTCAGGAAAACTGACTGCACTTGCAAAGTATCTGCAATTTTGTCTTAAATACCTGGTGAATCATTTTTGCTGGGAGAAGTTGAAAAACATACTCAGGATACATTTAAATAAACTGATACTCCCATTACACTTGCAGATCTGCTCCATTTCACAGATGGGGGCATAGGGAAAGAATAAAGAGCACAGGAAGGCAAGCTTCTTCCTAGAAAAACAAGTTTTCCAGTAGAAAGCCGGCTGCACCAGTACCCCAGCCCTAAGCTTGTCAGACAAACGGCTCATCTCACAGGGAAGCAGCTACTCATGCACAGAAGGAAACCAGTTTTCCAATTTCAACACATATTTAAGGCTCCCTAGATGCAAACAAATGCCTAAGGAGATTTTCAAAAGGCACCTAGACATTTCCAGTGTCCTTTAATAGTCATAGAGGTGCCTCTACTAACAAACTTTGGACCTCTAGGTCCTTTGAAGAATCTTCACCTTATTTACTACAGGGGAAACAAAAGCAACCCTTCCTCAAACTTGTTCCAGCATGCTATCAGAAGTTAGCAACAAATCTGAAGAAGTCACGGTTATTCAACTGCTGTTGCACATTTCAGCCTACACCTTTGTTCATCAGAATGAGGTAACAAAAACCATATTACTGATCACTCCAATGGCCTTAAAGCCTGGTTCAAGATCAGAACTATTCTTGTGCAAAACTGAGAAATTCCAATAACTTACATCTTCTATTGAATAAAAACAAACTACCACTTGCTAAATTCAAAGCCAGTTTCATTGGGCTGATGCTTCACCACATGACAGCCTCATAGATGCAGCAACCCCCACATTGAGTAGAGCTGCCAACAGGACGATTTCCCTGTGACGCTGCACAGTGCTCCGGGCAGCTGTTCAATACTCTATACGCTGCAGCATACGTCTACACAAAAAGCATCTCCCACGTCAGGCAAACATCACAACAGATTGTGTCCCCCACCTGACATCCTCCAGTGGGTTCCCATGGAGTACAACAAACTCTTATTTCGTTTCTACACCAAGCGGCAGACAATGACCCTCAGCGGTACTCACACCTGCCTAGCGCAACCAGAGCACTTATAAAGCTCTGCAGCTTGAGCAAGAGGACCAAGCTATTTGCTGAAAACCACGACATTTTACATTGTCTCCCATGCAGTTTTGCATCTCCAAATTAGAGGTTACATCTCCAAATTAGAAAATAGAGACACAGATTTTTTCTTCATTTAATCCTACTTCAAAGAAGTGAAGGTCTACTGTTAATTGCAAATTACCTTTTCCCCTCCACCCCAAGCAAGAAGGTTTTATCTACTTACATCATCCTGAATATCCAGGTCACAACCTGCCTTCAACAAAATCTGGACAACGTGGAGATGACCCTTGTGGGCAGCAAGATGCAGGGCGGTCCGGCCATGCTATGAATGAGAAGAAAATAATAACACCTTAAAATGAATTTTTATGCATGGTAGTTGACCAGAATTTTATCTGCTTTTCCTCATTCTTCTGTTCATACCTCGCTCTCTGAAACCTGCAATAGCAGCAACTGACATATATTAGTGTACCAAGGGCTTTATAGAACCATAGAATAGTTTGGGTTGGAAAGGACCCTTTAAGGTCATCTAGTCTAACCCCCCTGCAGCGAGCAGGGACATCTTCAACTAGATCAGGTTGCTCAGAGCCCCGTCCAACCTGACCCTGAATGTTTCCAGGCTGAGGCATCTACCACCTCTCTGGGCAACCTGTGACAGTGTTTCCCGACTTATCTTAGTTTTGTGGATGCTGAAAACTCCTCCCCTTCTGCAACATTTCAGTTTATCCTGACAATACTCTACAAAAGGGATATTATAGTCACGTAAAGATACTGCCTTACAAATTCATATCCAGCTTTGTGTCCATGCGTAAAGAGAATTCATGAGCCTTTTGTTTCTGTCCCCCTGGAGTGCAGAATTGTCAACCACTTTTAACTTCACCCTGTATGACAAAGCTGCAGTAGTGGGCTAATTCATATATTGTAATGAGTACCATCTTTGTGATAGAAATAAAAAGGAAGACTTGTAGTCACTCCAAGTGACTTCACATGTATGACAACGAACCTCATTTTGCCAAAGATCTGTCAAGTTTTTTTAGACAACACTTACTTTTAAAAATTACCAAGCTCTAACCCACATGAAAGTAAGAGTATAAAATAGTCATGAGAAATTCAATCTATAATGTAATCAAGGATGGTTCCCCAATGAACAGAAGGACAGAAAAGCTTTAATTAGTGAGATGGATACATGATGTATAGTTTTATTAGGAAAAAAAACCAAAAAAACAAAGATTGAAATTTGACAGTAAAATCAATTAAAAAAAAAAAAGCATCTCTCCAATAAATGGGTTCCAAAAATCTAAGTGAAATGATGAGAGGAAAACAATAGTTACTTGTAGCTGAGCCCCACTTGATCATCCTTTGACAGAATGTAAAATGAAACATTTCAGGAAAAGGGGAATAGGCTGCCTAATCCTAAAAGAGACATAAGAATCAATGTGAAAAGAGGCTCAAAGAAGGAAGAGATTGTAAGAAGCAGACTGGACAACAGAGGAGGGCTACAACAAATGATTCCCTAAACATTTAACCCATACAACCTGAAAAAGAAAACTTGTAAGGGAGAATCAAGAATTAACTCTTGCTCTAACATGTCCCTGCTCACTGCAGGGGGAGTTGGACTAGATGACCTTTAAAAGTCGCTTCCAACCCAAACTATTCTATCATTCTATGATTCTGTGTGTGTATATATATGTATACATATACATATATAATCTCAAAGCATCAACATGAAAAGTGAGTGAAACACCTTAAGAACTGTTAAACAGCAACACTCTAAAACTGTTCGTTGCAAATTTTATTCAATCGCAATTAAGAAAAGAGGATTCCAGCCATTGCTAAAATCACAGAGTACCTTCACAAAGAATCCCATTTTCTCCACTAGGCATTTTATGAGATAAAGATGAGTTATATAATAGATACAGGTGAAGAGTAATGTTTCTATTTCTTCATTACCACTGCTATTGTCTATTTTTCCACCAATGATATAGCCTGCAAAGGAAGATAAATGGCCCTAATATATTACCTACAGAAGGAGCAAACACCTCAAGAGCTGTCTGACTACTAGTAGTCTGAAGTAAGCAGAAGGCAACCATCAGCTCTCTGAAGTTTTAGCAACTTCTCCAGTGGGAAAGCTACTTCAAGTAAATAAAAAACCAAGCTCAAGACAGGATTGCTTTCACAGAGCAAATCCCATGCCCATGTAGCTGGTAAAGGCTTGGGAATTCAGCCTCTTCAAAGCAAAAAGGAAAACTAGTGATGAAAACCACAGAATGGCTGGGGACAAAATGTCTGTGTCATTACTGATTTGTTGTGCCATGCTTCAAAAACGTTAAATGTTCATTCATTGTCCTACATTATTGATCTGAAGGCCCAGATCTAAGGGAAAAGTCCTCACCCACTCTGACACCTGGGTCTCTCAAAACTCAAATGTTGTCTCCTGTTAGCAGCAGCATCTCGTTCCCCTGTGGGCAACTTCCATTCCTGCCCTGCTGAAGGTGTGGGAAGGGCTCGCCTTCCGCTGTCACCATTGCCCCTGAGAACCATCCAGCCTGCTGCCTGTCAAGCTTCTTGCTTGACCTGGCCGCAGGTCCCTAAATGCCTGCCCCTACTGCAAAGGGTATCAAGCTGCACCAAGCACGCTCCTTTCTCCATCAGCCTGGAGGAAAGCCATGGCCATGTTGCTGTTCCAGGTAATTCAGTAGGAGGAGACATAAAAGTCTCCAGGCAACATGGGGGGAAAAAAAAAGAAAGGAAAAAAAGGAAGAAAAAAAAAAAAGCAGCCAGATTGACAAATCATTCCCAGCTATGAACAATATGTTTGGATTATGAATATGTGCTCCAGCATGTTCAGGTTTATGGGTTCTGACTTTCTACATTACTTAATGGCAATAAGTAAATCACCTAATCCAGTCATCTCGCTTCCCGGCAGGTTACTAATATGTCACGAAAACAATTTATTGCAATCTGTGCATGGAGCAGAAAAAATCCCAAACAAACCCAACTTGAAGCCAGCTCATGTACTGTAAAAGGAAAACAGTGTCAACTACATGAATATATCCCAGCAGGGAAACTTTCTGATAAGATAGCTGCCTCTAACCGCTGAAAAAAATGCTGAGGTGCAGCCAGAGGTACTGTGTTAAAAGTAAACGATGAAAGCAGACTATGAGTTTATCTCAATATGAGGGACATGTTTTCCTCACCCAACACACCTTCCCAGGCAATGGCCACACAGGGGTGTGGTGGCAGGGCGCAAGCACAAGAAAAGGTTGCTAAACCGCAGAAGATCCAGATCACACGACCTTCACCTGCCCGTTTCAGTACCTTAAGGCACATTAAAATAATGCCGCCCCAGGGAACGGGCTTATCTGGAGGAGGTTGCTCTTGCCCCAGGGAGCACCAAGTTCTCCTGGCACTGGGACTAACCCATCCCCTGTTCTCGACAGCTGGGCAGCCTCCCTGTCCTCATGGCCACAGAAGATGGGTGCTGGAGGAGGAGAGGGCACTTGCTGGAAGAGGCCGCTGCAGGGCCAGGGAGAGCTGTGAGCAAGAGTTGCCCTGGACTCAGCGAACAGAGATTCACGTTAACTGTGCATTTCCCCTGCCATCATCCCCAAGTGTTCAAAAACTTCATCCAGGTCCCCAAAACTCAGACTTATGTTTAAAATAATATATATAAATAATTTATAAATTGAGTTATTGAAATGGAAGAATGGAGGGCTATTTTTATTTCAGAGGGCTTGTGTGTTTCGAGATTCTCTATCCAAACATATAGATTCAGAGGCATCCCACCTATTGGAGACCCCTAGAGAGAGACCTTCAAAGACCAGAGCTACTGCACACATGCAGTCCTTGAGCTCTTCCCACTATGAAGGGACACTATAAAGGAAAACTATGACCCTACCTAGAATGGGAGAGCAGGAAGGAGGATCACTTCCAGCACATTACACCCACTAGAGGCTCAGGCTTTTGGAAGATCACTGATCATCTCAAGATTAATCATAACCCTGCAAGAACTGGCAATGCCAGATGTTCTTTTTCTTCCCAGTAACATCAAAATGGGAACAGGGATGGGCGGTGCAGCTGGACAATGTTCCAGTACAGACAATGCAAACACTGGAAGAACACTCCCACCCACCTCCCCACGGAAACATATACATATATACACAGGTATATGTGTACATATGTACACACAGACCAATCCAGAACAAACTATGAGGGACAGACAAGGTGATTTGGGTGCCCCTCATGCTGCAATGACCAACTCAGAGCATCACAATCTTTGGAGAGAAACTTTCAACAGGTCTGTGCCATGGTGGGAAGCCCTGGCAGCAACAGCCAGAGTTGCTCTTGCCTGCCTCTGATCTTCTCCTTCATGTCTCCAAGGCAAACCAACAGCCCTTTACAACGGCTGTGAAGGAGACTGCTGATGGGCTCATAGGACTTTTTTTTTTTTTTAAATAGTTTTTTTCTCTCACAATAATGCATCCTACACAAAATATCTAGGGGGAAAAGAGATGAAGGCATACAGACAGATTTTCCTCTGCTTGTCTCCTCCATAAAGACATCTCGCACTCATCGCTGCAGCACCAAAGAGGGGGCTTACCTAAATACACACATGGGTCCCAGTGGGAAAGGAAACATATACAAACAAGAGTGTCTCCTATAGATGCTCATTGCAAGGAGCCAACACTAAAACCAGGGACTGCTTAACATGCAGATTACCAACTTAAAAGCTGGTGAGCATTTCCAAATATGAACCATAATGGTTTGTGGGTTATTACAGAAATACAAATGACAGACTGCTACAGTTTGGGATTAATGAACAAATAAAGCAGTCATTCATATAAAAAAATATGCAATTTGGACATCAATTCAAATGTAAATAATTGCTTCAGCAGGCAACAAATCATACAAATCCTCCCATGTCATGGGCTTATTGACAAAATAAATGGGACCTATTGCACTAAGGCTGCAACTTCCAACAACCGTGACACATTGCTATAGCTATGGGGCGTATCAGGTTGCAGCCAAGCACAGTAAACAGCCACATGAATTTCAGCAGTAAAATGCAGGGGTAGGGTTTTTGTTTGTATTTAATCTATTCTAATAGTTAATTCTAACTTCCAGACATTGACAGGCAGCTGGCGATACATACGGTTTAAAAGCAGAATTTTCTTAGAGCAGCTGCCAATGTACACACTCTGCCACCAAATCCATACAGGGCGGCCTTGGCACTATGAGCCGCATGATCTTTCCTTGTGTTTACGTATTTGTAGATACTTTTACGCAGGTACATTCAGTTCTCCATCTCACCTTACTCTTGCGCTGCACAAGGACTGTTATTTATTCATCCATTCTGCATTTACACAAAAACATGCCTATCCACATTTTATTAGAAAGCTGGAAAGCAAAAACCAAGTCTTGTCACATTGTTCACACTGATGATTTGTTAGACTGTTCTCCATGAACAACCTGCTCACTCAAGTCAGCAGAAAGTTTCTCATTGCCCTCAATAGGCATTCAGCAAGTCCCTAAATGTTTGCTAGTCCCCTTTCATTTATTTTTATTTATTGTTTAAAACAGACACAAGTAGTTTTTCAAACTGAAGGAGCAAAAAAATATGAAAGCATGAAAATATATTTCTTTTTTTGTTTCTGTCTGAACTTAAAACGGAAAAAAAAAAAAGATTGTTTTAAAGAGCTCAACATACTCTGAAGTTGAAATCCTGATGACAAGATTACAAGTAACCCAGCATCATGACAGTGTTGCCATATAGCAGGTTCATAATACTAGTTCAAAAATTAAATCAAACAAACAGAATTACTGAATCAAAACAAAGCACTACCTTTTTCATTTCTATGTTTTTTTCCAAATTATCATCACTTCTCCGCAGAATTCAATTTTATAGCTGTAATCTTAATGGTATACTCTGCAGAAAAGCTTCTGCTTCCCTTTGAAAAGATATTCATAAAACCCATAGCGCTATACAAATGACATTAAAACTGCCTGTACTTACCTTTATGACTTCCTCTGGCAATCTTTTTCATGTGTAACAGAGAAGTGGCACACTCCTCTGTGCGTGCTTGCTAATACACAGCTTTTTCTGGCCCTATTAATTCTCACTATTGAATACTACACACTGCTGCAATGTCCCAGTGAAACCCAACATCCAGTAACACTTTGTTTTGGGAAGCTGTAGTGCTCAGACCTGGAAATTTCATCTCTGGGCACGAAGCAAGCCCACATTAAGAGCTGCTGTCCCCCGGAAGCACCTTGTTTCAGCCAGACATCCTTGGGATACACCAGAAGTTGATGCCTGGGAGGTGAAATCCTGCTTCTCTCCATCCTCCAGGCACCGTTCTGGGGACAAGAACAAGAGGAGCCAACTTGATCTGAGATGTTACTACTGCTGTTACTCCTGGGACACTCCTCATGGTTCTCAGCCCTTTCCCTAGCCTACCTCAACTCAGAAAAGCCAAAGAAAAATAATCCAGGAAAAGGAAAACAACATCCTAGGAGGACAGCAAGGCAGAGCAGCTCAGCAAAAGTCCCAACGCTTTACTGTCAAAGATGCAGCTGTCAATAACTTTACTGAAAGAAAGCTCTTACTACAAAAGGTCTGAAAGATGGGACCAGCTTTCTCACTTAGAAGAAAAGACTTAGTTATACCAGGCTCAGTTCTTAATTGTCCAGCTTTCGCAGCATATTCACCAAAATACTTTATAAAGGCACCTGCTTGTTGGGTCAGCCAATATTTACAATTAATTGGGGTATTTTTTGCCCTCTTCATAAAGAAAACAGCCATAAATTTCACGCCTGTGAAGAACATCAGACAAAAAGGCATAAAAATGGAAATTATCTCTTTGTCCTCCCAGGCAAAGCAGCAACAGAGCACCCTAGTTGAGAAGATGCCCTTTGAGAAGAGCTGAGCTATGAAGTCTCTGCTGAGCGCCAGAGAGCCAGACCGTCTCTCAGCTGCCGCTCTGCACAGTTGGTGGCAGAGAACCCAGCACCAGGATGAGCACTTGACGTAAATGCAATGTAGGGCCACCAGCCCTCTCCCACTCCGGACTCTCTGGTATCAGACTGTCAACAGCACTGTGACTTACTGGCCATCAGCTCTTCTTCACGTATTTTAAAAGCCCCCAAACCTGAAAGAGCCCCAGTGTCCCTCACTGGAGTGAGGGAAGATGCTGGAGTGTACACGTCCGTACTGACTTCACCTGCACAGGTGACTTGCTAGTAATGCTGTCAAAATGAAACAAGTGCAACCCCAAGTAAACGCTGAAGTAAGCACCTCGACATACGGATTCTCCATTGAATTTTGTTTCTTTCATATTCTTCTTCTGAAATCATCTACTTAGAAGTGACAAAAATGAAATACTATTTTGCACCTGAATCGTTGCTTACTGAAGCAACAATTAACCACATTATAAGACCTTCCATATACAGAATAAAAAAAAGAACCGGACGAGCTTGCCAGCTATTCAGCACTTAATAGTACTTGGCTTGTTACAGAAAATACGCTTCATTTTTCTTAAACCATGCTCAATTAATCCTGTTTGAATAAAGAACTCTGTAGCATTTAGCATTAGATCCTGGTCACTTCAAGCTGTGGCTCTGCATGGTATTTTTCACAAGAATTGGTCTGCGCTTATAGATGCGTATCAGAAATACATTTAAGGCCTAAAGTGATGTGTGAACTTTTTCTCTCCCTCCAAGAGCTTTGTCTCTGCATGTCTTCTTCCAATAAAACTCCAATAGAGGTCAGCAGGAATTTTGGCTGACAAGTACAACACCAACACCCCCCCCCCCTTTTTTTTTTTCCTTTGGAGCATATCCTTCCAAAGGGATTAATTTAAAATTAATTTGACATAACAAACTGAAAACTACAAATAAAAGAAGACATACAGGTAAAAGAGAACTAAGGCATGCAAGTGAATAAATTTAATTTTATGCTTCATTTTGCAACAAGTTTTATCTTGGCGAGGGGAAAGGGCTCTGGGTTTCAGTTTATCTGAAAGCTTGATCAGTATTTCTCCGCTACAACAAGCATGCTATCTAATTTCCATCCTAAAATTAACAACCCTCTCCTGAAAGTAGTTATTTTGCATCTGTTCTGCTTATTGAAAGACTGCACAAGAACCTGGCTCTTTGATGGCTAAAAAATCCCTTCAAATTTCCAGTTTAAATATACTTGAGGCTAATTTATACATGCTTGCTCCTGTGACAACCTTGTCCTTAATTTTAAACAGCTCTTTCTCCTTCCAGCCTTTGTGTGACACCAGATTAGCAAGCCAAGCCAAGCTCTTTCAGTGTATGTTTATACAGCCTTTCACAGGCAAATATGCCCATGCTCTCCCTGTGCAGCTAGCTGGCTGGGTAGGAGCCAGATGCAAACTGGATGCTGTATAGACCTGGATGGGACATTACTGAGCCTGAACTGACAGGCTTTGATGATGCCAGCAACTTGGTCTCATGCCTCTTGGTTCACATTGAGCTCACCTCCATCTGGCTCGCAGCACAGGAGGAGTAAGTGCGTGTGTGCCTCCAAAACAACCCCCCCAACGTAGCCTCTCGGCTCCTCTGTGCACTCCTCCAGAGTCTTGCTGATCTAACTTCGTCTCTTCTGAGCAGGGCTCATCAGCAGGCTACCCAAGTACCTCGTCTGTGCTGTCTGCTGATGCGCCAGGATGCATCCAGAAAGACAAGAGGGACAGCTTTTGTCACCACCACTCCCAGGCTCCCTGGGGATGACCCACGAGGAAAGAATAGCTGCAATCCTGTAGTACCAGGTCAGCTACAGGGATGGCTTCACAGCTCACCAGCGAGCACAGCTTTCCAGTGGAAACACCAACACTCTGCACCTGGGCGCAGTTTTGCCGCCAAATGAGCTTTGCTTTGATTTTCCACGCAAGGGTTGAACAACAAAGCAAGTGCAAGAAGCAGGAAGCCACCTGTATTGTATCGGAAAGAAAAACTTGTCAACTCTAGCAAATCTGCATTTTATCAAATTAACCTGATGTTGTACTTGAAAGTCAGATCTACACAATTTGCTTCTTATTGTAGTTAACAGAAGGCATTGATACTTGCATAATAAACAACCTTAACAATGAGAAAGTGTCAATTTTGCATTTGAATTGTGGATTATGACAACTAATTCCATGAAACCGTTAAATCAGTGGCATGATTATTCTGGCAATCATTACAAAGGCCAGCACATTTTATGTTCAAATGGTGTGGAAGCTGGATTTGAAATTACATTAATGCACAGATTTGTACAAAGCATAGCATCCTTTCAGTAATTTGAGTATTTTCAGGTAGGTCCCTCAGCGGTCTCAATGCTCATGATCTTAAAAGAAAAACAACCACAAAACCCCAGGCTACCATTGAGATACCTGTAAGTCAGTATTTCCTTATCTATTATTGACTACATTTAATAGCTGTTCATCAGCTACAGAGCTGCTTGGACAACAGAGCCAAATAGGTATCTACCAACAAGAGAACCACTTAGTTTTGGCAAACAAAACTTACAAACACCGTTTGTCCAGTTTTCAAAATAAATACTATCTACAATTCAAACATTGCAAAAGGATTGAAAACAACTGCCACTGACAGATAAAAAGAGAAAAAGACAGATTACTTATCAAATGTACTCACATTTGCTTTCTATCTGTAAACACTAGCTCCCATACATATACAAAGTTCAAAACCAATATGGAAATACAAATAAAACTAAATACAATGGAGAACAATAGTTCATCAAAACAGGACATCCCAAATTTTATATTACAGCTCTAAAGATCTAACTTACGCAATTCTTTTTTGGTAAAAAACCCTTCAAAAGGGTTGTTGCTGATCAAACCTTCTCTGCAACAGCCAATTCTAGCTCATCTTTTATATGCTAGTATTATTTATAACATGTGGGGAGTTAGGGATAGGTGAGTATCAGTTTGAACTCTCTTAATATCTAAGCAGAAATGCTTTGATGCTGACCTTATCTTGAAGGTGCGGTGAACACAGTTTGTAACCCCCAAGTTTGGAGCTGACTGGGGATTACACAGCACGAATGAATGAAGATGTCAGGTATAATCGAGGCTGCTGTGCCAAGAGACTTCAGCAGCAAGAAACACTTTCTGCGTACCTTTACCCTACCGCAACAGGTAGCTTTCCCCCATCCCTTCACCCAGAAGGATGGGTGCTCTGAACCGCCTTCCCTCGACAGTGATGAATCGCTCCATTCATCAGTTCACACAGTGTTCAAAAGTCAATGCACACTTTGAAAAAGGCCGCTGCCCCTCCGTCGACATACTACGTTTCTAAGGACTCGGCGTTCACCACAGCTGCGTCCACTGGGAAGTGTATAAGTACAAGACATGCATTATATTGTAAACTCACGCGAGCTATTAAGAATAAACTTTAAGGAAATCTAAACACTAACCTCAGTCACCTTCAGACTGATAAAGCTAGGAGGGCATTTTCACAGACAATGGTCTAGGAGTTATGTTAGTTCCCAGGGATTTCGCAAAGCGTTTTTCTCCTGTTACCTTGGTAACTGCTACCTTGGCACCCTTGTTGATAAGCTGCACCACATTCTCCACTTGGCCTTTGTAGGCAGCTACAAGCAGGCGTTCTGAAAGCACGGCGACCACATCCCGCTGGCTCATGAATTAGGAGAGAAAGGTTTTCAGGTTTCTTCAGTCCAAAAACAAAGGCTTGGGATCGGTTCTCGGTTCAAGCATGCAGGAAGGCGAGGAAGGACCCCAACTCCCTGGACAGTGACGTTATTGCTATTGCCATCCTCTGGACCTGTGGATCAGAAAACAACACTGCCGTCAGCAAGGTTTCAGAGATGGCAGCGCTGCAGCAGCTCCTCCCCAAGTGTTCGTCCTCACATCGCTTTGGGAGGGGGTCACAAAAAACCCTCAGAGCCTCCTGAAGACATTGCACTTTTGGGGCAGTGCAGAGGGATGTAGACAGTAGCACATTTTCAATGTGCCCTCTCACTCCCCTAGTTTGGGACAAAAATCCTTAAACTTTCTGAGAGCTTAACTCTCTTTTGGCCTAACCTGTAATTGTGTGGTTAATCACACAAATTAATAATACACACAATAAAATCCCTTTCATTCTCTCCGTCCCCCCAGACTTCAATTAGCCAAGGACGGGTTAAATACCTCCACTGCTAATAGTAGCTCAGCCTGTGCTGGCCAAGGGAACAAGAATAGGTTATAGTTACTGGCTGCTCATATAAATATATGAACCTCTGCCCTGGAAGGACTGAGCGCAGTCAGCAATTAAATGCAGCTGACTGTTTCCTCCTGAGTATAAAATGCTTCACAGCTGCCTCCGAACCATCCCAAGGACACCTTTGGGAGGGATCACAACCTGCAACTGGGAAACACTCATCTTTGCTGTCAGCAAGAAATGATGTTCCCCCCGCAGTGCTGACATCACACGCCACTGACCCCAGAAACAGTTCAGATTTAGCACTCGTCATGCAAACTTGTGAGCATGTTCTTCCTGGGCTCCACTGACCCATCGAATGAGCCACTGGAGCTGAAAAGAGATTTCTGACATAATTCCAGAAAATGCATCTGCAGATCACTTTGAGCTGTAGGATCCAGAATGTGCCCAGTTTGGGAGGATTTCAGCTTTACCTGTGCTATTCACACTTTGGTATTTAATTGTTTCAGCACAGGAAAACCACCTTCAGGATAGCCAGTGTGTTCACAGATCATCTATCTTTCTCTCGAAATATCACTGCACTGCTCCTTATCAGCTACCAGTATTACAGGCTTTGCATAGTCTAAGGGTAATTGGCACAGGCACTAGATGATCTTGGAGATTGATAGTGGAATACAGTGTCTTTCACCCTTACGTTATCCCTTTGAATCCATCTCAAAACAGCAATAACTAAAAGCTACTACTGCTTAATGGCTTCACTGCCCCGCTAAATTGATTTGTTTGCCTCAGTTTAGCTGGTAGTACAAAACCCTCCCCATCATAATCCCACCACTCCGAGTACTGACATTTTTGCTAACAGCTTCAGCAGGGAGATCATTGCCAGAAGAGCAGAAAGATTTTATTTCCATCCTCATACCAGGAAGACGCTCCCAGCAGCAAGGAGAAAAAGCATGGGTGGTGGTGGCACATGAAATTCCCGTCTTCTAAATATTGGGGGCAAGACCTTTTAATGAACATCACTCCAATGTTACAAGATCGTATCCGCCAGTACACCTCTGCAACAAAAAGATGCTGTACCCCTGTTTAATTGAATGATTAATAGAGTATTGTCATCCTCTGTGTCACCAAAGTGGTATCCAAAGTCCCTGGACCCTGCAGAATCACTGGTCTACGCTAAACATTTTGATCACATATATTAAAACCATGTTGGTTAATTTGTAGTAGTAGAGGATACTAGCAGAATTTAATTTGCACTCCTAATTTGTATTTTGTATTTGTAATTTGTATTAATGAATCTTAAAAGGCTTTATGAGCATTACTTCTTATAACACCCTTTGAGGTGAATAATATGCTCAAGAATATTACATGCATTTCAGAAAAAGGCCGTTCAAAGCAAAGGAAAGTTATTGGTTTCTCCAAGGGTAATAGAAAAGTTACGTCAAAGCCAGGAAATAACTCCAGATAACTTACTCTTGATTTCTAAGTATAAGCATTAGATAATACTATTTCCAGGTATATATTCAGGTTATTATATATATAATAATATATATATTCAGGTTAGCTTTTCCTCACCTTCCTCTTGCTGTCTAAGTGCAAACATGTTTGGAGCAACATGGAAATAGCTGCACATTTATTCAGAGAAACAAGACAAAAACTTTCTGGGCCCCAAAGGCAGCACAAGAAGGGACAAGAGAGAAGCGGTGCTGTACCCTGTGCCACCGGACCGGTCTCACCCACACCCTCAATGTGAAGGATACAGTTTGGACGCCCCAGTAACATGGAAAAGATGGAAGAAAGAAGAACCTCCCCCGTGTCCTTCACCAGCATGGTACACATTGTACCCTGCCCCCCCGGCACAGCGATATGCCCAGTATAGTACAAACCACGTAAAAAAGCCAAGAAATACAGATGGCCTACACTTAATAATTTCATTTGTGAAAAGCAACACCAGTTTCAATCTCACTTCCCTAAGCATTTGCTTTCCAGTGACCCACATTACCGAAGCAAGCTTACACCTAACCTGGCTGCCCATACACTGACAACCAGCTCTGTGCACCCTAAAACATCTGTGGCCAGACCCTGTTTGGTTTTCTTACCCTTTAAATTCAGAAAAAGCAATAGCACCATTGACACTGAGAGATTTTCATATTCACTACAAAAAGTGCAATGCAAACACTTTTCTGACACGTTCACATTTCTGAGAAAATTCGCAGAAAGAGCAGAGGCTCGTTATGCCTTAGCCACACACACTAACACCTCAGATGACTCGCAACAGTGCTAAGTCTAGTGCTGCCGGGGAGAAGTCCAGTTAACAGGTATGTACCTACGCAAAGTAAATGCTGGAAATGGTACTCACTTCCTGCTTTGATTTTTCTCCCTCTCTCTCGCTGCCTTCCCATTACTGCAGCACGTTCTCCCCCGTGAGCCTCCTCAGCCTGCCATGCCCTGCCACGCTGGAGTGACGGACCGCGATGGCATCGCTGTTACCACGTAGATTGCCTTCTCGCCTCTTCCACCAACAGGATCACATATAAAAACATATTAAGGAGTCGATTCAGCTACCGGTCTTTTACAGATCTCTCTCATGCTGTCCAAGTCTCTGGCAGCCAGCGGTCCCCTTTCCAAGAGGGCAGTCATGTTACAAGCTTGGCTCCCGCTTCGGGCTGTTTCGCAGATGGGCACTCGCACAACAGGTCGCATTCCCCACGCTGGCTGCTTTGCATCTCCTCAGCTGGGATTATTTGCAGCTCAGAAAAGCGTGTCCAATTAGGATAGGAAGCCTAGACCAACTTTTCTTTTCTCCTGAGCTGGTAGGAAAAGGAGATGGGTGACCAGTGGCAGTGAGAGGGGGAACAACCTTCTCGTTCCCCTCACGACAGACCCTTCCCCAGGGCAGAAGCCCCATCTCAGCTCAAGAGGCAGCAGAATTGCTCCCCGCCAGCTTTAACTCTCTACGTGCCTCAGACACACAGAGCATCTTTCCTTGAACACATCTGCACCTGCAGCAGGTGGAGGAAGGTATCAGATGCCCAAGGACTACAATTAAAAGCTCGACCGCCCCTTTCACACTCAGGTGGTGCAAAATGAAGCCGACAACACGATTACAGGTGCCACATCGCGTCCCTGCTGCCAGTGACTGCTGCCCAGAATTAAATCCCTCATTATCACCCACAAATCTGGGAGCTCGGGAGGGAAGCACAGAGCATGGGAATATTCAAATCTTCTGCTTCAATACACAAAAGAAAAAGGTTTTACTTTAACATATTTTTAAATAAGAAACAGCCCTCACTGTATTTCTTTGTTCAAGATCAGAGTACTTACCTAGGGCAGGTTGGGAAAGCAACACCTAGTTCCCAAGCCTCCCCTCTCTGGGTAAGCCAGGCAGGTGTGATGATGCCCACAGGTTCACTTGCTTCACCATGGGGCAATTCCTTCTGAGAATAACCTGCTCACCCCATCAGCAGAGCATGGAAAAGGACAGGTCGACTGTGGATGAATATTCCCAACTGGCAGCAGTAAGACACCATCCCCAGATGCTGAGATCCAGCCACATCCCCACGGATGATGCCCGCGGCTCAATGAGTCACGCTGCCCTATGGATGCTATAGGAGATGCTTGGCCAGGAATGGCACAGCACGGCGCAAGTGGGCAGCTGGCTGCTCGGTGGCCGGGTTGTAAAGCTCGCAGCTCCGGCCTCTCTCCCGTGCAACCGGCAGAGCGAGCGAAAAACGCTCTACACACCTTCCCCCTCCCATCTCCCTCCCCTCCAAACTGCTGCCAGGCTGCTTCAGCGGCCCTATCGCCTACACGTGCGTAACAAAAAAGTACAGGAATGATGATTTTTGAAAGCCAAAGCGAAGTGCAGGACACAGCAAACATCACGGATACTGAAAGCCTAGGTGATAGCCTCTCCTAAATTCACAGAAAGGATTAAAAAACCCAGCTTCCTCTCTGAGGGAAGAGGAAAAAGCTGAAAACTATGAAACATTTAAGAGATATGAGCTAATCAGCTTTATAAAGTCCCCTGCGCTAAATGGAAAGGATGCAATGCCAGAGCACAGGTCACTCTCAGTTAGTACAATCACCAAGTTAAATTAGTATCTGAATAAAAGAATGCTTTTATTAGCTAACAAAAAGCTAGCTAGCTAACAAAAGGTTTCCATGTGTACCAAGGTACAAGATGGAATAAAAAAGAAAAAGGGACCACACTTTTCTACACGGGACCTCAAATTCTCTTTTCTAGTTTATCACCAGAAATTATGCTGAATAGTTCAAGAAAAACTCTCAGCACCTGGTAGCTTTGTTTTATGCCACATAAATAATGGAAGAAAATTATTCTAAATTATTTTCGAATAGCCCAGTGTAAGATACAGAGTCAGACCATTTTGTTATGGGAATGTACATAATAGCTACTATTTTCTACTAATCAAAAATCTTTCTAAGAAAAATTCCTATGCCTAAATACCGCCCATCTCTTCTTTGCTCTGCTCTCAGAGCAAAATGGCTTCTTTGCTTATTAGTACATAACAGTATATTAAAATTTATAAAATGTTCCTCTTCTTGTCCACCCTCTTTGTGAAGCAGTTTGTCATATTTAAAGTAATACACAAACACAAAGATTGTACTCGCTTTAGAACAACAGCATTTTTCAGCAGAGTGGATTATTGCATTAGGAAGAGTGAGTTTCCTGGAATCAAACTCATTTTATCATTTACTGCAGGATGCAGATCTACCTGCCATTTCTCTCTACTGACTGTAAGAGGGTTTTTCTAAGACCTGAGGCACTGTTTTCCTTGCAGTGATTTTTCTCCAGTTCCCTCATGGATTTAGTATAAAGTACTGGGGGAAAATGTATGTATTTTGCTAAAGGGAGGACTCTGACTTTCACCCCTTCCTGCACCAAAAGACAGTTAAAAACCAGTCAAAAGTGTCATTGTGAAACCCACAGCAGCAGCACCAAAGCTGCACCAAGTCAAGAACATGATTTTGATTCATACTTTTATTTACAATGACACCAGTATTATTTCTGGAGATAGGTTTTATACCAATCAATATTTTGAACTGGACACCTACATAAAAGTCTGGTAGCTTATACATTGGTCTCTGCTTTTTTCCCCTTTTGTTTTCATTGCATATTTTATCATACCAAATAAGATTATTCAGTTTTCATAAGGACAGTTGTGTGATTCATCACCCTAAGTATCAGCATGGTCTGGGACATCTGAGAATGTTTTCTGTTGTTTGGGTTTTTTTTTTTTTTTTTTTGTTTTGTTTTGTTTGTTCACTTGTTGCTATTAATTACTTCAACAATGACTATCTACCAACTTCCCAGGGAGCATCTGCATGACAGCTGCTCATCATGCTTTCCAACACAACCAGATCGGACTGATTGATGTCACTGCTCCATCGCAGCTGGTGGCCGCCTGAAGCCAGACCAATAGCCAACCCCACAGGTGACGAATGTGGGGAGACAGCTTCCCCAGCTGCTTCGTCCAGTGTGGCTCTGTCGTCCGACTTCCACCGTTGGCTTCACTGCAAAACCTCAGCTGCCCAGCAGCTCTCGGGCGATGCCGTGTTACTACCATAACCAACCTCCAAAAGTTGCACCTGCTGAGCAGAACTCTTTTTGGAGAGGGGCACGGACACATGGAGACCAACGGTGAAGATAAAAGAGGCAGTTTCGAGTCATTGGTTATACATCACTAATCTTGTACGAGGAACAACTGTTTTTCTTGCCCTCCTACTTATCTTTGCCATGTAGCCCCAGCCCGCCTTTATCCACTATGCACATTATATACTTACCACTGCTCATATAACATAATATTTTTTTTTAATTTGCCTTATCTCATTGAAGTTTCACAACTCCATTACTCTCCCCGCTCTCTCTCTCAACACCTGGGTGCACACACATGTCACAACCATTCAGTACAAGCGAGCTCAACTCTCAGCAAGCCCTGCTCAGTTGAGCACTATTTACATGACAAAACAGTAGCTATTGTTTGATAGGGGACAGTGCCTGTGTGCAAACAGACATGCATGAGATGTCTCACTCCCATTTGCATAAAACCAGTTAGGAGGTCTTTCCAGCTCACTGCTGTTTAACAGAAGTGCTGGAGCCCAACCCTGGGAACGAAGCAGGCACGCGGTTGTGCTCGTGGGAGAGCGGAGTTTTAATGTTTCGCTCACACACAGTGGGGCTTCTGGATGGGAGAACTGCCTCTCACCATCATCTTCTGTGCAGGATCCACTTGCCAATCAATTAAAAGGCCACAAAGATCCCACCCAAGCTGACTGCAGAGCCTCAATGGGAGCAGAAGGTGCCAAAATCCTTTCTATAACGAACTCCCTTTCCGCCTCTGCTGCTCTCCATTCCTTTCTTACTCCCAAGGCTACGTCCTCCACCGCCAGGAAAATCCTTCCAACCACCATGCTCCACCTCCGCACTGGAAAGATGGTTTTAGAGACATCGCTTTTCAAATTTCATATAGCACAGGCAGTACCTGCCATTCAGTTTGGGGACCCTGCTGCCCCCATATCAGTGTGGGAGCGCAGAGGTCTCCTCCTCCTTGCCTTTGCTCTGAACCCTGCTCCCTGCCAGCATAAGCAATCCCACACTCTCCCAGCCAGCGCACAATGGCAACTCAGGTAAATATTGCAACAGACACACTGGAAAATTTCAAGAAAAAAAACAATTCCTGCATTTATAGATTTTTTTCAAGGTCAGAGAACATCACTACGATAATCTAATGCCAGCCAGCACCAAGCCACAAACTTCTATTTGAGATACAGCCAATCTTCTATAAACACAAGCAAAGATGTGCAGTCAGGCAGCAATCAGAAAATGCTCTGACTGACAGAGCAGGGAAGAAGAAAACACACATTTACCAGCTTCGAAATATTTTCTATCTGACAAAAGAGCATTGGAGATGTTCTTCCTCTTCAAGAAAAACACGCCTTAGGAGCTGCCAGCAGCAATGACACAGTCCCTCCTGCACTGTCACAGCTGACTTGGGAGTCAGGAGAGAGGGGAGTGTTGGGAGACGACTGGGAGATGAGGTGAGGTAGCTGGACTGGTGCCCCCCAGATCAGCACAGAATCACAGAGACACCGTGAGTACCCGAGATCTTACCGTATTAGCACAATATTCCTCAATATCACTAGGAGTTGCATCCGACATGAGTGCAAGGGTCTGGCAGGCAGTGTGTCAACTAAAAGCTTAATGAGGGTCAAGCTGAAAGTCAGTGGATAAAATCCTAGGGATGGAACGGCCAGCGAGGGAGAGAGACCACAGGCTCAATATTCATATATTCAGACAAGCATGGGTGGAAATGCTGAGTATGTCACCCATGGAGCGGTGTGTGCCCTGGTTATGGTGCATGCTGTTACCGTCAAGGGAAGGTAATTTTTCCAGTTGTGTCCTATCATGGGGTACTGCAACAACAAGAGGAAGCACAGATGTCCAGGGATCTGGCACACCCTGGAAAACAGGCAAGTGAGAGAAACTGAGTGCAGTGGAGAAGCAAAAGCAGAAGTCGCATGGGGCACAGTATTGCTCCACCAGTCAGCACAGCTGGGACGGTAATTCTCACTTCCTAAACCCACGCGCTGTTCCCACAGCACCACCTTGAGAAGCTGGCTGTTAACACCCCAGCAAAACCATTATCAATGGGTTAAAACTAGCTGCACCTAATTCACACAGGCAACCACTTTAGGGAAGATGCCAAACTTGCTAAGCCTGTCTGAGGGCTCCCTCTGTCCTCAGCAGACTTTGGAAGAGCCCTGAAAATGGTCTCCAAATACTGGGAAGCAACTTAAAAGCATCTCTTGAGATCCTAGCAAGGAGAGAGCCCAGCTTTAATGATTACAAAGCCTGCTGAAAAAGTGCGGGTTTAGGGACTTTACCCTACCCTAGCCTATGTGTGAGTTTGGGTCAAAGGTAGCCAAGACTCTCTGATGTTGTGCACGAAGCCTCCATGCTGCACACTTCTCATGGTGCCCAGTGTTTAGGGTTACACAGCAACAGATGACGGGGATGAAGATTCTCTCCCCAGACCACAGGCTCAATTCTGTGCCAGGTTTGGTCAGCTACCAAAGCTGCTGTTTCATGGCTGCACAGGACCCTACATGACACCCACAGAAGGTGTCTACTCCAATTCTAGTGCAAAGATGTTCATAAATTAC
The DNA here is from genome assembly GCF_964289735.1 of Phaethon aethereus. NCBI lineage: Eukaryota > Metazoa > Chordata > Aves > Phaethontiformes > Phaethontidae > Phaethon > Phaethon aethereus. The sequence continues at coordinate 42,395,485 of NC_138576.1, read as the reverse complement.
AAAAATATTGCAACACATATTAAATGATACATTTGACAGCAGTCTCAGCAAATAGACTGGACTTCCACGTCATTTCTTACACATGGAGGTATATAATGGCACAGAAATGAGGGCAAATAAACAGAGATTTCAAGGCTGCAATACTGACAGTGTTGTATACCAAACAATTACTATACTCACTTCTTTTCCCTGCAAAATAAACCATTTGATCAAAATTACTCCTAATCTTTTTCTAACATTAAATAATATATTACTATTCGTGATTTCCATTATTGAAGCATGGAAGATCACTGCCCTTGGATGGGGATCCTTGTCTCCCCCGCTTCTTGATGTCCTTCATTGCTTTCTATTCTAGATTAAAACACACTGAAGTTCTTCTGTCCCTTCCTCCTAGGTCATGTTTCCCAGCTCTCTGCTTGTTCATACTCTACCGTATTTCTTTTGAGGCTTGGTACTCAAAACCACACACAGTATTTGCAGAGGACTCTTGATGTGAGCAACCCTAAAGGTGACCTGGTTACAAGGGGACGAATACTGAACAGAAGAAGATGTCTGCTGAAATACCGACAGAGAAAATGCCTGCCGGCCTGTGGCCCTGGGAAGTGCCAGCCTGGGAAGCAGCAGCATTCTTGAGAAGTGCAGCTGGCATCTTTGAAGTGCAGCTGGGTACCTAGAAACCAGAGGCATCCTGAGATACCACCAATAAGCATAAAAACAAGGGACTGTAACAGCAACTTATCATCTGAAAAAGGTGAGAAATAGTCTGGAAAAAGGGGAGAACATCCTGAGAAGGTAAGGATTAGAACTGTCATTGGCTCTTCTAAGAGCAAGAACAGGAAAACAATCTGGAAAATAAAAATTGGTCTGAGAGAACAGAAATCATCATCATCATCTATTTGCTCTCCCAAATGAAAAATAGAAATTAACAGCATCTACTAGCTGCTTGAAGGGGCGGTGACCCACACCCTCTTATGTCTCTGTGATATAGAAAGGACTTAATTTTTACCCAAAATGGAGCTTTTCCCTCTGAGAGCTTCCCATGCTGCATGTAGTTTTTCTTTTCCTAAACAGGTTGAGCTCCCCACATGAACTTTCTACAAGATCTCCTAGACAAGCTCTTGGACCCTCACCAGGGATGCCTGGCTGACTCCCAACTTCATGACAAGGATCATCACTGAAGTGAGTCTCTGCCTGTTACTCTACTGGTGTCTCCCCCGGGCCCACTTCTGAGGTCAGTTCAGTTTGTCCTCCCACTTCTGGGATGGTTTAGACCCCTTCTGGGACTGCTTTGATGCACTTGGTATCAGCAATATGACAAACATACTTATACATGCATGTAAGTAATCTACCATAAGTATATCTGCTGTTATCAATAATTTAACTAAGGATAAGTTTGGAGAAACCTGTAATATTATGTATATACTAGTTGCTGCTATTACTGATTGCTGCTAATAATTTGTAGTAGCTTGATATATGTATGTATTTTTGCTGTATTGATCAGGGGTGTACTTGCTAGTGGTGAATTTTTTGTTATTTTTGGTAACCTTAATAAAGCAGCAAAGTTTAGAGGATGAAGCCTCCGTGTCCTTGCATGTTACAGAATCCTGCAAACCCACTGTCACAGTCTCCTTACTCCTGCAAGCCAAGTAACCCTTCAGGTCGTGACAACTCGCCAGTTAGTAATTCTCTCTGGTTTCCTCCACAGCTCCATTTCTGCATCCCAGAGCCAAACTTGCCTTTCCTTGCAACTGCATCAGACAGATCAAACTCACCTCCCAGCCCACTCCAAACTCTCAGACCTGTTTCTGCAGTCTGATCAGTCATTCCCTGTCCTGTAGGAAGCAGAGACCGGTTTTTACAGCCAAGCAAGGGTGGTCCTTGGCACTCACCTCTGCAGAATTTCACCCTCTTGATTTTGGACACAGCAGAGCCAAATCCTTGCAGATTTCCTCTCCTTCTTAAGTTCCTGCATCTCCTCCCCACTCCCCTGTCCCGCAGCGCTTGTGGGTCTTTTCTTTCCTGCCACTCCATTTGTGAGCTAAAGGTTAAGCACTGTTTCCATTTTTCAGAAACAAGGGTCACCAAGAAAAACACATTTAAGTAAATGTGAGGAGCCTGACAGACCTGTTTTAACATCCATTTCTGTGCAGTTACACAAGCAGGAAGGACAGAAGCAGTAATAACATGCAAAGCCAAACCCCACATACATTTCAAGCAGCAACAGAAAGAGTATCTATTTGGACACCCTTTTTTTATTGTGTTAAAGGAGTGTTATGTGATATTTTACAACATGTTGCAGTTCTCTTAGGACTGAAGTAACTACTTTCATTAGCAGCACCCCACAGCTGCTAATCAATCCGAAATAACTAGATAAGTCAAATTTACTTTTATATTTTTATATATATATTACATATTAAATATATTCATATGTAGTATATATTTATACACAATTATATACTATATACTATATATAATCATATATATTATGATTATGTTGTATAACTGTTACATTAAATATTTATATTTTGTATTATATATTGATATATATTATTTCTATTAAAATATTTTATATTAAATATAATATAAATAATATATAAATATATTTTTATATTAAATATATTTTATATAAATGTATATTTATATATAAAAATATATAAATTTACTGTGCTATTAACCCTAAGATCTTTTAATGCTGATGGCATGGATGATCTTGATTCCATGTCGCCTTGCAAGGGTGATAGGAGACAGTTGGCAAGACCAGAAGGTGCACTGGTGGAAGCATGTTAGTGAGGGAGGCTTTATGGGGCAAAAGACCCTCCTTAGACACTGACAGTTAATATTTTTTCCCCAGTAACTCACACACAGGCCTTGGACCAAAGGCCTCTATCATGGAAGCTGAGAACAGGGAGACCAAAGTGCCACAAAGGAATGATGCCTACTGAGCTTTCACATTATTTGTCCTCCTCCCAAAATGAACCTGTAGTACCAAAAGTTTACTTTTTTTCCTTTGAAAACAACTTCAAGGGATGCCTTCTTATGAGTTACAAAGGTATACCTTCCATAGGTAAAACATGTATTGACTGGCTTCCACAGTCCCTTTTAATCTGCACTTTCCCAAATCACAGCTTCCTATCCACCTCTGTAGCTCACAGAGGAGACTGAGTTACTTGAAGTCTTTTTAGACACCAATAAATATATTTGTGCTGTGGGATAAAAGAGAATTTTCTCTTCGTGTAGATGTCATCCTGCCTATCACCATGTACAGTGTCCCTGACTTTAATGTTTGCGTTAGCAGGCAGTAAAATGAGCACTGAATATCGTCAGGGCTTGGCCCCTTGATGACAACATCCATCCATGACAATACATACAGAACAAACAGTGAAGGATATGCAAGTATTACTTGCTTCATAAATCTATCTGCAAGTTATGAAAAATCAATCATTATGGGCTAAATATATTTTTGTCAAAGAGGATCACAAATCAATTCAGAAGCTTTCTGCAGATGTCTTGATTTCTCGTCCAGTTGCTACACCTGAAGGGGCTGGACCGAAGAAGGCTGACATTACTGCTTCAAATAGTTGGGCACAAAATTATATATAATTATCAGTATCTTTTAAAAATACCATGACTACCATGCTGTTAACCACCTTGTGAATCTCTAGGTCTGTCTAGTAGCAGAATTTCAGTATTACACAGATGAAGACTTTCACCACCAAGAGGAAACATATTTTAAAACAACAGCTTAACTGCACAATTAATTCTTCATGTAAAATGCTCACACCAGTGAGTACTGTGTTATTCTGGTTGCAGTAAATGTAATAGATCTAACGTACCTGCTCTGCTTCACTGATAATTAGTGTAAGTAGGGCCATTACAAATTTATGGATCAGGTGCCCTGACTGCATATATGATCTGTCAAAGGAAGTTTTAACTGTCTTCACCATCTGATCCAACGTCGTAACACAAAGGTGTCACTGGGTTAATATTTCCTAAGTATCCAGCCACATTTTCAGTGTTTTCTGGGGGCCTGCTACTAAGCAGATGTTTAGTACCCTTGCCAGGAGCCTCAAACAGCCTTGTGAGAATTCCTGAGAAGGCTAGCAACAGTTTGTGACAGTCAGCCAGTTCTACCTAAGTCACAGAATGACAGACTGGCTGAGGTTGGCAGGGATCTCTGGAGATCATCTGGTTCAACCCCCTTGCTCAAGCAGGGCCACCTAGACATGGTCGCCCAGGACCATGCCCAGATGGCTTTTGAATATCTCCAAGGATGGAGACTCCACAACCTCATTAGCCAACCTGTGAAAAGGTGCTTCCTGATGTTCTGAGGCAACCTCCCGTGTTTCAGCTTGCACCCATTGCCTCTGGTTCTGTCACTGGATGCCACTGAGAAGAGCCTGGCTCCATCTTCTTTGCATCCTCCCTTCACGTATTTCTGTACATTGATGAGATCCCCCTAAGTCAGGCACAGCCAGCTGAATATGAGTCGGCAGTGTGCCCAGGTGGCCAAGAAGACCAACAGCGTCCTGGCCTGTACCAGAAATAGTGTGGCCAGCAGGAGTAGGGAAGTGATTGTACCCCTGCACTTGGCACTAGTGAGGCTGCACCTCGAATACTGTGTTCAGTTTTGGGACTCTCACTATAAGAAGGATGTTGAGGTGCTGGAGCATGTCCAGAGAAGGGCAACAAAGCTGGTGAGGGGTCTGGAGCACAAGTCTAATGAGGAGAGGCTGGGGTTGTTCAGTCTGGAGAAGAGGAGGCTGAGGGGAGACATTATTGCTCTCTACAACTACCTGAAAGGGGTTGTGGTGAGGTGGGTGTTGGTCTCCTCTCCCAAGTAACTAGTGATAGGATGAAAGGAAATGGCCTCAAGTTGTGCCAGGGGAGGTTTAGATTAGATATTAGGAAAAATTTCTTTATGGAGAGAGTGGTCAAGCATTGGAACAGGCTGCCCAGGGAGGTGGTGGAGTCACCATCACTAGAAGTGTTCAAAAAACATGTGGACGTGGCGCTTCGGGACATGGTTTAGGGGACATGGTGGTGTTGGGTTAATGGTTGGACTTGATGATCTTGAAGGTCTTTTCCAACCTTAATGATTCTGTGATTCTGTAAATCTTCTCTTATCCAGGCTGAACAGTCACAGCTCTCTTAGCCTTTGCTCGTAAGAGAGATGCTCCAGTCCCTTCGTGGCCCTTTGCTGGAAAATTTATTAAGCCATAGTCACCTGAAGCCATTGAAATGAACCACGTTTAAAACTGCACACATGCTCATTGGGTTAAGGTTTACACCGCAGAAGAGGAAGCTACTTCTTCATCCAGAGAACAGGGAAGGCTATAAAACAGCAGGCTATGCACTACTCACAGAATAATTTGCACAGCAAACAGATTAATTCATTATGCTTGCAATCTAAATGGTTTCTCCTGGAATGAGATTAGGAAAGCTAGAGATTTTCACCAGTGGGACTCAAACAGCAGGAAAGCATCCCTAGTGCAAGCTTGCTTCTGCAGTACACCACCCTGGACCACACTCATGCTTCTTCTCAGCACTACCGGCATTCTTGTCTACTGTCTCCGTCCTACCTTCTTTGTTGTCTTCTGTTTCTTTTCACGTGCACAGAGCTCCAAAACCAATATACAGACCATGTCCACCACCAATGTGGCCAGTTCGTGCTCAGCCCTGTGTGCTGCACGTTTGGATATCTCTCTTACGTTCCCTCCTCCATCTCTTCTACACAAGAAGGTTTTTCCAAATAACTGTAAGAAACAACCAGGTTCACTCTAGCTTCAGTGAAATTTGAAACATCTTCACAAAAGGATTAAAAGCCAGAAACATCAGAATTCCTCTGTCATCCATCCAACAACCAGAGCTGTATTTTCGTAAGTTCTTATTTTAGAGGTTGTATGGCATGGACTACACTTTCAAGACACGAGTTCACGTGCAAGCTTTACCATAGAGCTATGATTCACAGTAACAGTTCAAAAATTATTACTTCCATTCTATTTCATGATGTTCCTCCCAAGACAGGCATTGATGACTAACACCAAATCTCAGATTCATGAGAGAAAAGAAAACCAAACCGATTGCGAGGAAGTGTTTGGCACCACCTTTGCTCTGTCTGCTCTGACCACAGATGACTGAACGCAAATTTTCAGGACTCTCCAAAATTCAGGGGCTCTCTGCACAGCACTGTGACACCAGATACAAAGAAAAGGTTCACTGGGCAGTCCAGACATCTACCACTGACTTACTCAGCTAGGCTCCCTTTGTGGTCAACAAAGGACACGATCCATGTCATCCTAAAGTACATTTCAACTATTAGATGAATCACACTCTAAAATAATTTGCCTCATTAAACATCATCTCGGATACTGCACTATAAACATCCAAAGTTAGATTAAATGAATCCTATCCACAGTATCTGTGAGAAACACTCAGCATTCTGCAATTTGCTGGAGCTTTTATCTGCCTGACTTCACCATGACATCTCCTGTCAATGGTAAATCACTGTGATTTATTTGGAATTAAAACACTCAGACTGGAAAAGAAATGCAAAGAACAACTGGTGCAGAAAGTATCAGCAAATCTCAGTAATGACTTGTCTTCTGCATGGACTTTAGAGATCACGCCACACTCTCAGGTTTTATTTTCTAAACCCTAAGCTACTTCTGGCGATGATCCCACAAGCCCGGCTCATCCTCCAGCATCGAGACTGCCTTATTTCCCAGAAACAAGAAAAGAGCTTAGCATATGAAAAGCCCCTCCTTGCACAGAGGATGGGGCTTTCTAGGGGGACAGTCTCTGACTTTCTCTTGAAAACCCAATCATCATCACAAACCTTATTCCGGCAGGTGCACCGTGCCCTACTGCAACATGCTGTATACAACCAGGCTGGGAACAAATACATTATATGACATCAAACATGTACCTTATTCAAAATCGTCAGAGTTCTCCAAATGCAACTTCCCCTCACATGAAGTAGGCTAACCAGAAAAAGCTAAGTTATTTGTTCTCTCTGCATATATCACATTCACTTATATGCACAAGCACGTGTACATGTATGTGACAGACCTGCAGCGCATTTCTATATCCATCAGCAATTTAACAGTTAAAGAATATTACAGAATTACTACATCCTTAGTCATTCTGAGTCCAGTGAAACACTGCTCCATTTCCCTATCCAGTCACATACATTTTCTACATGTAGCTGAGAGGATGAAAATACCATTTTACACATACATACCTACATGTGGATGCACAGCCATACAAGCATGTAAAAATATAGATCTCATTTCTAAAGCACTATGTGCATTCTTACAAAGTGTTTGGGCTTTTAACATTGAGAACTCCATAGGCTAAAGATTTTAAGGAACTGTGTCTCCAGATTTTGGTCTTTCATCTTCCTCTCCATCCAGCAGTACAGTCCTGGTTTGCATACCAGGGAAGTGGTAGGCATTGTACACATATCCATGTAAGCTGTCAAAAACACAGCCTTCCAGAGAAAGCATCACAGGTTCCACCCATCTGAAAATTCAGTATCTCAAAATGCTTTCCTGTACTTGAGCATTTATTCTGCTGAAGTATTCATATGCCTGTGATTCCTTTTTAAGTAAAAAATGGAATAAATAAAACAAGTAATTGCAATCTATGTTTCTAACAACTTGCTCAGTCTGCCATTGTTTTAATTATGGGATTTTTGGCAAAGATTGGTTTGGGTTTTTTAATTCTTTCATGTATATCAGAATTGTAGGTGCCTTATATGTCAAGCAGCACTATTTCATCTTAACATATTTGGTGTTAAGATAGCCTCAGAAGACATGCAGCTTGCTTTCACTCAAGGTTCAGGAAACAGCATTGCTGTACCCTGCATAAAAAGTTAATAACCAATACTGTATACACCTTAAACAAATATCCCAGCTGGCCAAGCACTCCACAAAAGGAAACACCCCAGACTGTTCTGAGGGAAACCAGCCAGTGAATCTCAAGCATCTTCTTCCAGTCGGATCTGGGCAGAGCACAGGTGATATGTCTCAAGGGATGGGCTCCACTGGCAGACCTCTTTCAGCTGTGGAAAGGCAGGAGTGGTACTTGGGTTCAAATGCCTGGGCAAGGCCTGGACACTGGAGTCACCTCCCTTCAACTTCCCCAGCTGCTGTCTCATAGTCTGTAGTATCTGAGTGAAGTGATCCTTTGGGTCTACAAGTTCATCTTTTAAAGTCTAGAGCTTAAACCTACACAACACCTGAGAATGTGCTTTGCAGTGGGTTTCTGAACACAGTCATTCACTATTCAAAAGTGAAAGGCAACTAAAATCACTAAGAAAACAGCAGGCATCCTGAAAATGTTCTCTCTCTCTGCCATTGGAATGTGCTGTCCACCTGTATCCTGGAGAAGGTAAGCCAGGATGCCGTCCTCTTCATTCCTGTGTGGCTGCCCTGCTTGCGCAGGTGAACATGGCCCACAAAACAGGACATCTCCTTTCCTAATATAGCTATCCAGGTGTTTTCCCATGCAGTCTTCATATCAGCCCCAGGAGCTGGTGCCTCCCAGTTGATCTTTTCCCTGACAAAGCAGTTCTCCTTCCTAGGAGCCAGCCTCTTGCTTAGGGAAATCACATATCAATCAGGCACTTCGACACTTTTCTTCACTAGCCTTGAGCCACCAGTCCTTGGAAATGCAGTTCAACAGGGGTGTACACAGACAGGTGAGGAACTACATACTCCAAAAGACAGAGCTGTGTGACACAAATACCATAACCCGGCTCCATGGGTAAAACTCTGAGCTCTTCTCAATCCCTTTTTACCCAGGAACTTTAATGTATTTCCAAATGCATTTCTGCATGGCATTATTTTTATACATTTTTAACAAAAAATTTTACAAAGTTAGATTTGCATTTTACTCACTCTTGAGGATCTACCATTCAGTTTTTTCTGATGAACATTTCACAGCTGTGTCTTGCAGGGCAACCTCTGGCTGCGGACAATGGGGATGCCAGCTTCAGTCTTTTTCAGTGCTGACAGTAACAGCGAATCTCTGTACCACGCTATGGTACGCTGCTCCTGCATGAGGAGAAACACACCATAAATGGAGCATCAAAGCAGACCAAGGAGTACAGAAATTTAACACCAGTGCTTTCTGCAGTGCTCGGCTGGCTGAATACACCTGGGCAAACCCAGCCATTTCCTCCTGAGATTTTCACAGCCGCTTCCTGCTATAAGAAAAACAAGTTCAAATCATGGCCCTCCAGTTTGGTTCCCACTAACTGACCTCTGAAAATGCAAAGCAGTGAGAGCTGCACAATTATACGAACAAGGAAAATGAGAGAGACACCTTTGTATCTTCCAGAAATCACATGACAAATCAATAAAATCAGGAAAAGGACCTGTTCTGCTTCTCACTCTAGTACATTTCCCATCACATCTTGCTGTCACCCCAGCCCAGGTATCCTGTTTCAGCCATGGCACCTAGCCATGGTAGACGCGTGGACATGAGCGAGTAGATTTTTCTCTGGTTATGAGAATGTATTAGGCATATTTGCTAAGGTTTCCATTCTCAGCCTGTGATCTCTCTCTTGTTCTCTTTACACAAATACTCCTACTGGCTCCCCTTCCTTGCTGCTTTTCCAGGTTTATTTGTTGCTGTAACTGTCATTACATCCTTTCTGAAGCCAGTGTATCCCCTCTAAACTCCAGACAGACTACCGTGTTAGCAGTATTAGTGAGTAGATGAGAAGACTTACAGGTCTGCATTGCCAAAACAAGGAGGTGTCTATTATTCCCGGGTTGTAAATTCAACCCTTGAAGTATGCAGGGGGCTCATGGTGGTCTCCTTTCTCAAGGTAAAATGGCAGGTCTGTACTTCTGTAGAGAAGCAAGTCACAGAAGCTTCCACAAGGCAGAGGCAGTGCAAGCAGCTGCCACTTTAACAAGTAGAAAATGGACTTTTACTCTCCTCCTAAAATTCTTGCGGTAGATGCAAAGGATCTGACAGAGACTGGGCTGATGGTAAAACAGAGCAAGCCGTAAAAGTAAACAATGTGCTCAATTATTGCCTCGAAACAGCAATCATAGAATCATAGACTTATAGAATCATTTATGTTGGAAAGGACCTTTAAGATCACCAAGTCCAACCGTTAACCTACCACTGCCAAGTCCACCACTAAACCATGTCCCTAAGTGCCACATCTACAGGTCTTTTAAATACCTCCAGGGATGGTGACTCAACCACTCCCCTGGGAAGACCACGCTGGGGAGAAAGGTGACTCCCTTCTCTTTCTGAAGCCCATTGACACAGTACAGAAACACAGCTGACGATGACAAGCTTCCATGCCCCACCTCTTACACCCAGCAAGGATAAGAAATATTTCACATAAAAACTGCTAGCAAATGGGGGGAGTATTCTAGCAAAGTATTACTTCATGCTTGCCCACTTCTTGCATGCTTCACTACATGTCTGCTTCAGGCCAGTGCTGAGAGATGGACTTGTGGACTAGCCATGTTTCACCATTCTCACGTACAGGTGAAAGAAATGCTGCAAAAGAGCATACGACCTCAATGCTGAGCATGTGCTTCAGTAAACTCACATGCATCTTATAAAAAGTTAATACCTGTGTAGGGTGGTAATTTTTCTTTCTTCTTTTTTTTTGAAAGCGATGTCTTTTCAAATGAACCTTTTTGTTAAGCAAAACTGGAACTGCAGTCATCTCCTCCCCTTACAGCTAGAGAGGAGACCAAACAGACTGCCTGGGAGTGTCTGGCTCCACAGGTTAGAAATAAACCCTCCGGCCTCAGTCCAATGTCACTGCCTGTTCAACGGTGTTCACAAATGAGGGAAGTCACTCAGCCTGCTTGAACTTCTGAGAGCTGCAGACAGAAACCTGCTAAGAATAAATAATCCCTCTTGATCTCTGAAGCAGAAATCATTGCTGAAATGCCAGTTCAGTGACTTCAATTAGAAAATGCTGTTGGAAGACCTTACCGTCCCTCTTTCCTACTAATTAACATCTCTGCATAACTCTGCTGCTTTTCCTATCCTTCTTAATGCATTTAGATCAGCAGATGTGTTTATGTGCAAAAACCTACTGACAGATAATTCAGCCTGTGGCCAAATGGTGACAGCCTGAGGTATTCAACCTCTTTTTCTCTTTGGTCTTCATAGGCAACGCCTGCTGCCAGACCCCTGCGTACTAGCACAGTTGGGGAAGGACAGCAGCAACCAACAGCAGGGAAGCAACAAGACAAGGACTTACTTACAGAAGCTGAATTATTCAAATCCATGGGGTTGGATGGGAATCACCTGCTCTGAAAGAGCTGGTTGACCATTTCTGTATCATCACAGAAAATTATGGTGAAGTCGAAGAAGTCTCTTATAATTGGAAAAAGCTAACGTTATACTCATGTTCAGATGGGACACATGGGAAGGAAAACCCAGGGAAATACAGGCCTGTTAGGTTACCTCAGTCCCTGGAAACATCGTGGAGCACATCCTTGTGGAACGCACATCCCAGCATGTGCAGGATGAGAAAGTAAATAACGAACAGCCAGCCTATCCATGCTCAACAAATCAATGAGCTATTGGTTAGTATAAATGTCCCCAATGATGGCACTGAATGCACCTTTGGCATATCTGTGAATGACACTAAATTGGAGGAATGGCTGACATGCTAGAAAGTAGCATTGATCCATTGAGCTTGACAAACTTCAGGACTGAGCCAATGGAAACCTCCAGGGAGAAGCATGAAGTTCTGCACCAGGGCAGAATAGGCCCATGGACCAGTACAAGCTGGGAACTGACCAGATGAGCAATAGCCCTGCTAATGAACCCAGATGTTAGAGTGGGCACTGCACTTAATATAAGCCAACAGTGTGTTTCCACTGTGATTAAGGCAAACTACACTGCACTATATTGGTAGGGAACACGACCAGCAGATCAGGGGAAGCTATTTATCCATCACTTTTGAGGCCACACCTGGGACACTGTGCCCCATTTTGCACCCCCCAGTTCAAGAAGCGGGTTGAGAAACCGGAAGGGATCCAGGAGAGGGCTACCAACATGGTCATGAACCTAGGGTATGTTCTGCAAGGATAGGCTGAGAGAGCACAGCTCATTCAATCTGGCAAAGAGGAGGCTAGGGGTTGATCTAACAGCAGCCTACAACTGCTTGAGCAGTAACTTGGGTGATTATGAAGATAACAGTGCCAAATGTTTTGCAATAGTGGAAAATGATATAACAAGGGACAACGGGAGCAAGCTGAAGTTTAGGAGATCCACAACAGAAATTAGAAAGAAATTCTTTACTAGGAAGGTATTGCAGTGCTGGAACAGGCGGAAGAGACACAGTGGAATCTCCACCCTTGGAAATACCCAAGACCTGGTAAGACAGTGCTAGGACAGACCTGATCTGGTGCAGTGACAGGTCTTCTTCAAGCAAGAGCTAGATTAGATGATCTCACAAGGTCCCTTCCAACCAACATTCTATGAATCTACTGTAGATTAAGCCACCTTGAGCTAGTGATGACTTATGCATGCAGAAAGAAACATTATTGCAAAATGCAATCACAAGTACTCTGCCTCTTAAAATCAAATATATCTTAATTTTTTTTAAAAGGTACCAAATATAATCAAGATTGCATATCTCTGTGTAGTATTTCTTTTGACTTTTATTTCCTACAATTTTTGACCATTCTGCTAAGACTTGGTATTTTGCAAGGTCAGTGCATCTGTATTAAGAAATGTCACAACACAGGGGATGTAACTGTGATCACATAGGCTCACGCTATTACTGCATACATGTAATTCCCCCTCCTCACCCTACTTTTTCTAAGTGCTAAGGTATGCTGAGAACAGCCATTTTGGTAAAAGTGTTCAGAATACGTTTATATTATAGCTCCCTTCACCACCACCTAGATATTTCAAATGAGGCCGATTTCTCAATTTGGTAACCCCCAATGTTGAACACCATGAGAAGGTACTACTGTTCAATTAATTTCTGTTTTTTGTAGTTACTTCCTGGGAAAACTTATACACTACTTAGGAACAAATGGCATACTCTGAAAACAGATTCCCAAAATGTCTCAGAGGGTGTACAAGGAGCACAGGTTATACGCTATGACAATTGCATTTGGGAGCTGGAAAAATAGCAAGTTCCTTTCTTTAAAAGAAAAAAACAACAACCAAATTAGAAACATTAGTGCTGTACAGCTAATTAAGCCTAGTCTAATTTAATGTTGATTAGGTATATCGTTCTGTTCACCTCACCATGTTCAGCAGGAACACAGCTAGTGATTTCACTTGGGTATCTTATTTCTTACCTGTACTCCTTGGAAACTGTATACTAACAAGTAATTTTACTTCTACAGAAATAGTTCATCTGGCAATTAATATCTAGAATGCAGACTGCAACTGATGAAATTACCACAATGTGCTGCTAATTTACAGATTATTTGTTAAAGACTACTTATAATCTTAAACTTGACTCACAGAAAAGGGTCTGGAGGGTGAAACAGGTCTCAATGAACCTGTTTTAAACCCGTTCAAATTAAAAATAAAGTTAACAGTTTTTCTAATAGCTTTTTGAACAGCAAATACACCTGCAATGCAAAGGTCATTTCCTCCCCACTTTTTTCTACCACTACAGTCTCTGTTTTTTCAGTGCCTTTTCCTCACAATTGCAGCTTCCCTAAAAAACATGCTACAGATGCATACACCAGCACAGTTTCTACAGTATTTTGCAATAGTTAGAAAGAATTTGAAGTCAATTAATTTCTGTGGTACAGTATGACTCCAACATCAGAAAGACATCAGCTCTGCAGGACAAAGAGGATGGTACCTTTGCACTTTTTGCAGGGCATAGCTGCATGTTAAAATAAGCTCAACTCTGTTTTTACAAGAAAACATCCATCTTTTCAGTTCTTCTGTGATAACTCTGGAACAAAGTGTTGGAAACAGATACAAGGATTAAAAGTGAATAATTTGTGATACTAATAAAATGCGAGCTCTTATAATGGTCACTCAGCATTATCAGCTCTCAAGGTAGTCTTAAAATAACTCTGTATTTCTATCGCAGCATTTACCAATGACCACCAACAACTGAAAAAATAAGTATTTTCTCAGCACAGTAAATAAAGCCAAAATGCTGAACAAATCCACCTGCTCAGTCCCGCCCAGTACCAGGAAAAACCCCACTATTAAAAGCAGGTCTAATACCGTCACTTTTTCCAGGTTCAAAAAGCAGCTTACTGTAAACTCCAACAGTTCCTCCTCTGAAGTTCAAGCAAAGTGGCTACAAAACTTTTCAAATTATATTAAATCTACAGCAGGAGCTGATGCTGGTACACAGAAAATTAAAACATGTAGCTGATGATTAACATTTTAGTGTCTTCTACAGGATAATATACACAGAATATGTTATTTTACAGATCGCCTTTGAGCCCGACTCCTACATGAACAGCTATTTAGTTTCTTCAAGCGCTTCACTAGTTTGCTCAGAGAAGTTCTGGAGCTAAAATCACTGCAAACAATTTGGAGATATGCCCTGTTTGTTAGATAAATCTAACAGAGAAGTAATGGAACTAGTATCGGTAGGGACTGTTAACGCCTCTCCCAAGGATGTGCAAAATGCCAGAATTCATTCAAGTTATGGGTGGATCCCTTGCTCAGTAAATCATTTCTTCATGTTGACAGTCTTGGCAGCTCTGGCTAGAGGAAGGTTATTGTGGAGGTAAGGCTGGAGCAACTGGGCATCACCTGGCACGCTCAGGATTGCTTCAACACCTACACGATTTTGAGACACAGCAATGGGACTGAAAAGACATAAATGGCCAGGTAGCTTTGCTTGCTGTCTTTTTTTATTATTGTTTTTCACTTTTCCTAATTGAAAAAGGGAAAAGCTGCACTACAGCACTTGTTTGACATTTGAAATGAGATGGGTGGCAACAGAAAGTAATTCTCCACCTCCCAGACACTTGCACTCAGAGGAGATGGCTGAAGGACAGACACTATTCACATGTTGGGGTTCCAGTTGCACCACTTCCCACACCAGTCATCGCACAAAAAGTGAGGACTTCAAAATTCAGGCAGTCAGGTCAATGTTTTCAAGCTTCCTCAACGTCTAGCAAAACTGTAAACCTTAGCTGACCCACTGTTAAGAATCCCAAACTGGAAGTTTGAGCAAACCTGCTGCCTTTATTGGCGTAAATGAGATGGCTGAAGGATGGCGGAATAGTACTGCAGTACTTCACACAGTACAGAATAGCACTGGAAGAAAATTTGCTTTTCTTTAACAGACTTTTCCCTTCAAAATCCACTTATTTGAAATACTTATCTGCAGAAATGTATTTTATAACTGCTTGCCGGTTTCCATCCTTGTAGGCTGCCAGAAAACAGAATTCCCCTGAGAAGAAATCAGATTCAGCCTCTCTCTTCCATGCTTACAAATTTCAGCTGGGAGCTCATGAGTTGAATTGTTTTTTATTCATGCCTCATCTTCCACTGTAATAGAGTTCTGGACAATGATGGTGAGACTGATTTTCTTACTGAAAAGTACTTCCTTTACATTTGAATAAATATAGTTTGACCTTTATACATGAGGCATTTTTCAGCATGAATTTTATAAAACATCCGAGGAGGCAGAGACAGTATATCCCATTTTTCTCTCAGATTACAAACTGAGGTATTAAGAATAAAAGCACAGACTGAAAAAATAATTTAAAACATAGAAAATTTAACAGGAAAGGATCTCACTTGCTGTTTTTATGTCTCTCTAGGATGCTGTTTTTCTCTCTGTTCTGCTTCCATATTTTCATGCCTCCATCTCAAAGCCCATCTCCTGTCAGTCATCTCCTTGCTAATAAAATACTTTTCCTTCCTTTGTGTCAGAGCCCCTGAGCTCCTCACAGTCTCCACTCCATTGTAGAGATTCAGATCAGCACTTTTTATGGAGTCTTAGTTCAATTTAGGGGATCAAACAAGACATTTTCCTCTTTTATCACTTCATTTACACATTGCAAAATACTTCTGAAATGTACTAGTTTACAATGCATCTACAGTATCTTTATCAATGATCCGGATGAGGGGATTAAGTGCTCTCTCAGTAAGTTTGCAGATGACACCAAGTTGGGTGGGAGTGTTGATCTGCTGGAGGGTAGGAGGGCTCTGCAGAGGGATCTGGACAGGCTGGATTGATGGGCTGAGATCAACTGTATGAGGTTTAATAAGGCCAAGTGCCAGGTCCTGCACGCTGGTCACAACAACCCCATGCAATGCTACAGGCTTGGGGAGGAGTGGCTGGAGAGCTGGTCAGAGGAAAGGGCCCTGGGGTGCTGGTTGACAGCCGGCTGAACATGAGCCAGTAGTGTGCCCAAGTGGCCAAGATGGCCTGTATAAGCATGCTGGCCTGTATCAGAACTAGTGTGGCCAGCAGGAGTAGGGAAGTGATTGTGCTCCTGGGCACTGGTGAGGCCGCACCTTGAATACTGTGTTCAGTTTTGGGCCCCTCACTACAAGAAGGATGTTGAGGTGCTGGAGCGTGTCCAGAGAAGGGCAACGAAGCTGGTGAGGGGTCTGGAGCACAAGTCTGACAAGGGGCGGCTGAGGGAACTGGGGTTGTTCAGTCTGGAGAAGAGGAGGCTGAGGGGAAACCTTATCGCTCTCTACAACTACCTGAAAGGGGGTTGTGGTGAGGTGGGTGTTGGTCTCTTCTCCCAAGTAACTAGTGATAGGATGAGAGGAAATGGCCTCAAGTTGTGCCAGGGGAGGTTTAGATTGGATAATAGGAAAAATTTCTTTACAGAGAGCATGGTCAAGCATTGAAACAGGCTGCCCAGGAAGGTGGTGGAGTCACCATCTCTGGAAGTGTTCAAAAAACATGCGGACGTGGCGCTTCGGGACATGGTTTTGGAGGCATGGTGGTGTTGGGTTAATGGTTGGACTTGATGATCTTGAAGGTCTTTTCCAACCTAAATGATTCTATGATTCTGTAAGTGGTTGCTGGAAACTACTGGTGTAAATGCATTGACTTTGGGTGCATTAGTGGAAACATGGTTGGAAACTATGTGCTGATAGGGGCAAAACACCAATTCCATACCTACTGTCTACGCAAAGCAGTTTGAAAAACAAGCAAAAAATACACAAAAATGTCAGAAAGAATTGTAAGGAGGATATATTTTGAAAAAACAATGTAAAATACTTTATCTTAGGCCCAGAGGCTTACCTGTGTATTGAAAAAACTGTTTCTGGTACCATCAGAGTAATCTATATTATTTTTCATAATATAAACCCCCTTATTTTCCTGCGAAAATCAGTGTGAATCAGGCTGTTATTCAATCTTGGAAAACTGTAACTGGCCTGAAATAAAAAGATCTTGAGATTAACAGATTCAGTCTTGTCTTCAGGTGCCTTCACCACAGTATACCCAGAATCTTCCCCTGAAATATTTCACCTTTCTGCTCTTTTCCCACTGCACTGTTGCTTTTCCCCTTGTTTTCTGTTTCAACACCATCTCCAAACCAACGGCAACCGAGTAGAACTTAGGGTGTATCTGAGAACAAATACAGATAGCTCCCAGGTGAAATTAGGTGATGTACTCAAAAGCTCATGTATGTCAGAGAAACAGGAAAGGGCAGAAGTCTCACGGGATGCATGAATGCAGTCTGTAGAGCAGGTTTACTGACCACCAAAGACAAATCACATCCTCAGATTTTATATAGAAATGGCTAAAACTAGTATCAGCAAAACTGTAAGGAGGGCATCTGGAAGGCAAAAAAATAAAAATTGAAAAAAAATCCCCACCAAGATTTAATTATCTGAATCCTCCAGCCCAGCACACAACTATTGAGGTTGATGTTACTACCATGACAGCCCAGCTTTCACTATAAACACCACTGAGCTGCAATTGCACAGCATTACACCACTGCCCAGAAACAACTGCACAAACACAGAAGACAAGATGATCCTTGCCCTAATCTGAGAGAACAAACAAGAGGCAGCAACTGGACAGACAGGCACACGATGTAGGAGGGATTCAGCAACAACACTGTGAACAGTTTAAGAATCCAGGCATGCTAGCAGCATCTTGGTTACCTTTTTTTTGCAGGTATCACAGTAAAGCAAAGGGGAGGCGCTGAGTGAGGCTTCCCAGGCAGCACCACGGATGTTTTCAGGTAGTTTTCCCTGGGCACGAGCCTTTGTGTCAAAATGTGCCAAGGAGGTAACAGAAGGCAGCATCTTGAATCAGCCAGGGATGCAAGTTGAGCTTTTAGCACTGAATGAAAGATGAAGAGTCACAAGAGGCTTCAGCCCCCCAAAAATGGCAACCACCTTATGTTCATTATGGTAGAGAAAAGGGAGATGGTCAGGGGGAGGAAGGTGCTTTGGCCAAACCCCTAAAACTAAGGAAACAACCTCTGCAGGGATATTACAGACAGGGTAAAATCCTAACATTACCAACATCACTGAAGCATGTTACAGTAACAGATGCACATATTATGAGACGTAAGTTCTGGGCACAGTTTTAACAGTACAGAAGTATACAAAAGAGATGGATGCAGAAGAATTTGGCAAGTTTTAGGTACAGTGTGGTCACAACCACCTGGAGAAAACCTGAATTAAAGATTTTCTTATTAGGAGTCTGAGTGGGAAGAAGTATGATGAAATGATCAAAAATACAGAATTGCTCGTGATGGTTTGTAAAAGGGGAAAAAATCCAAGGTTATGGGATAGAAAAATGTCAGCTGTCATCTCCATGTCCACAAGACTATGCTGGAAAGAAAGATGGGTATTTCTGGCCCATAGAGAAGGTAAGTTGGGCACACAGCAACAAAGAGAATTCTTCAGCACGGGAGCAGGAGTTGAGCTGATGTTTATCTCAAGGTAATCTCATCCACAAGATGCAGAAAACAAAGACAAACGACCAAGGGCACAACCACAGAGAACAATTACCAAAAAGCTGAACAGGGAAGGATCCTCCAAGCAAATTGCTGAGGTGGCAGAAGAACCCAAAGAGGACACGATCAAAGAACAAAGGTATGGGCAGGATTTCAAGAACAACATTGGGGGCTGCAAACAGCTGACAGCTCAAGTGAGGCTGAGGAGGCACTGCACATTGTAAACTTTGATGGGGAAGCGGTCAGTAAAGATGTTATCCAGAATGAAATATGCAAAGCTGGATTGGAAAAGGCACATTAGAGAGAGGGACTCCACCAACAGCTACTGACAGCATGTGGAGCAATGAGGAGGAGGAGAGAGTTGTAGAGGGTACCTAGAGGTGGGAATGTAACTGGTGATGGCTGGGCCTGTTTTTCAAGCTGAAAGAGATTCAAATGAGCTTATTCTGCTAGCAAAACCGGAGGTACAAGAGGTGAGGGTGGATACTAAGAAAAGAGATGAAAAAGCAGTGAAATTATTGAGATGGTACAGGATCAGCAGGGCAAGTGGAGGGGTTAGCAAAAGAGGGCAGGCAAAGAACTTCTGCCTTTGCTGGAGAACGGAAGGCTTGCAAGAAGGGCAAAGAGAACACAAGCAATGAAAAAAACTTCTTTTGCCAGTCTTCTCTTCAAAGCAATTGCTGTGTTCCTACACAGGGAGAGAACTGGAAGGAGAAAAAAGGGAATCCCCCAGGGACAAGCCCAAGCTGGCAAAAACCTCACTGGGGCTGTGGAGAGGGACTGCCGTGAAGCTGCAGGGACCGGATGGCCACCAGCCTACCAGAACCACGGGAAACCTGGCACTGAGCTCTGTATCAGCGCAAAGCCAGCCCAGGAGCACCTCACAGGGATGCCAGAGCAGATTCTTGTATTATTGCAACGACGAGATAGAAGACACATCAGAAGAAAATATAGACCCTTAAATATCCTTAAATGAATGCTGGAATGATGCTGGGTATGCAGTAAAGGAGCGAACACACCCCCAAAGTGTCAATTGTAAAACTTACAGTATTTTGATGTGTGCACAGTCTTGCTCACAAGTTAAGAAATTTCAGTTTTTAAGTTCCTGCCCTGTCAAGGCCTTCTGAGAAACCTGAATGTTTCACTTGACAAAGATTTATCCAACATAATGAGAGCTAAAAGATGCAGGAATCATTTGCCCTATTAGATGTACTGTTCAGATGGTTCCCATTTTTCCCATATTCACTGCTTTAAAGACTAGAGTATTTCTAAGAACTAGTGATACACCAGAAAAGTTTTTAAGTCACTGATTACCAAGAAATTTCCAGATATTAAAATTGAATAGAGTACATTTAGTTCAGAAAAAAATATCTAGCAAATCCTTTCCTTGGAAAGAAAGAGAAGTCCTACTTTATAGAGTGACCAAATTGCTTTTCTGCTTCAAAGTTCTGCTTATGGTTACATTGCTTTTTCTTCCTTGGAAAGTTAGACAAGGCAATAGAGTCAGCCAGACAAGACAAAAGATACAGCGGCATGTTTCTTGGAAGCATAACATAAAATTGTATCAGTCTCATGATCATTGCATTTGCCTTCTGAAAACAATCCAGGCCATACTTAAGTAAATATTTATAATAAATTACTACATCATTATGAACTGTCAAATTTGCCTAGTGCACATGATGCAAGAAACATATATGTATTTCCCCAAATGCACAGCAGTCCATTTAGAAAGAGGTATTTCTAATTTTCTTTAAGAGGGAAAAGAAGATTTACCTCCTCCTGTCTTTTCTATCAGTCATGCAAGTCTTCATTAGAGAAGTTTAATAACACTTTTTTTTTTTCCACCCACATTTTTTTCCAACATGCAGTAATCAATTAAAAAACAACACTGTAACTGTGATATACAAGGGAGCAAATTCTAATTGCTGGAGATCAACAACAAAACTTCAATTTACCACAGTAAGACAAGAATTCGAATTTAAGATAGCGTGACTAAAACACTAATAAAGCTATCCTGACCTTTGAACTGCTGCTATGAGCGTCAAACTTTTCACTTGAGATTAAATATCGCATGCATCTGATGTACACAGTTCATTTGTATGCTGTATGCACACAGAAAAACATACAAAGCTGTACCAATCCATTTTTAGCCAAAAACATTACTTGCTAAGCATCTTAAATATATTTTGGCAGCATATATATTATTTATTATATAAATATTTATTATATTGTATAAGAGCAGGATTGTTCCTCTATAGAACCATCAATTAACTACATTCATATACTTACATTCAGTTAGTAAAATGCAAAGCACCTATTTCACTACCTTTGAAATACAAATATGTTGAGCTCCACCATTCACCTGGTGTACTTGGCAAAATATTGTAAGTGATGTTGGAAAATAGAACGAACTATAAAGCAAAGACTGATAAGGCTAGACAATGTTGATACTGATGTGTAACTCTTATTTAGTTTTTAATCTTCTAAATCCAGGGGACACACATTTGCTCTATGTTTAACAACTGATTTGTCAACACAACAGTATCTTAGAAAATCAGCTGTTCACAGAAAGGCAATCTGCTTCTCCTCAGTACTGAGGCTGAATAAGCTGGAGGGTCTACTTTTCACAAACAATCATCATCATAGATCAAATCCTGTGTTGGTAAGCACAAGGAAACACATTTGTTTTATGTGCTAATGGTCAGAAATTTTTGGTCTGCCATGCTATAGAAAGAGAAAATGAGCAACAGTCCTGAAAAAAGGCCAAACAATCTTACCGAGAAGTGAGTTGCAATTAAAGCCTTCCACACAGTGGCCACAAAAAAAACAGACAGAAAATATATAGCACATGCAGCAGCAATTTTTTTTTAAATGAACGTTGGATTGATTGTACAAATCTTTCCTATAGAAGGAAGGCAAAAGAGAGCTGGCACTGTACTTTATAATATATTCAAGGAATAGCACTCAGAAAAGGAAGTGTTTAGCCATTCACAGACAGTGCTTATACTATTAACTAGGCCTCCCTAAGCTCCGGATGAAAGCAGAAACAGATGCTCTATTTTCTTTGAGATGTTTTTGCAAGTGTCTGAAGAATATTCAATAATATGCAGTATCAGGGCACAATATACTGAATTTCTTTCAATACGACTGCACTTGACTATTTCTGTAAAAAAGCCAGACTGGGTGACATTGCAGCAATCCTCAGTAATGGGGCACAGGCAAAATCCCCTCTCATGACTGGGCACTGCGGAGAGCCAGAGTCTGCCCAAAGACCCACTGTCATGGCTCATACCTGTTTTCACGCAGCAACGCCCAGAGGGGGGAGATGGTAATTTGGTCTTTTTGTTCATTCGGTTCTTAATCTCTCTGTTGAGACTGACAAGGGAGGAGACCCATTAGTGTCAGCTCTGCTGGCACTTTCTGTTATTAAGGCTACTTAAGCTTTTCCAAGTAAATTGCACGTGTCAAACTAACATCACAGAGTGATGGGCAAAAAAGCCATTACACAACGGCTCTCCCTTTCTCTTGATCCACCCAGGAGCTAGGGGGAAGGGAAAAGACACAACCGTGGAGACTTTGGCCAATTCTTTTCCGCTCCGTGTTCCTCCCACTCATTATATCCCTATTTTACACTATTTACAGGCAATACATTAGTCATTCCCTCGATTTTTTCACTTAACGGGAGGTTAATGCCTGGACATACATGTCCCTCTCAAAGTCTTGCCATAGTCACCATGCTGGATACACCTCACCTAACTTAAACCTTATAAAAGATTTGGTTTAGACTACTTTACTTTCCTGCTACAGTCAATGGAGAAAGAGAAATGGCTGTAATGCAGGCACAAGATGAGTGTCCAAGGTTGGTCCTGGCCCCTTCCTCTGACCATAAAGTGTGTTTTTACCTCTAATTTTCACACACCTCTACTTAGCTGGTGTGAACCCTATACATAACAACCAACTGGCCATCCATTAAAGAAAGTACTTTGCTACGTCAAGGCTTCCATCTTCTTACAGAAAGAGCTAGAAATTGTTTGTAGACTGCCTTCTGAACTATAATTATAGACCTGAGCTCCCATCTGTGGGCTATAGGATTCCCAGCACCTTTTAACCACTGTTCATTTATCCGTCATTTAGCATCTTTAAGCAGCAAAGGCATTCCTTGTGCCACTTTGAGTATATCTAATCTTACACATGCAAACCCTTAAGTAGAAAATAAGTATGATTCTTGACCCTATTAAGTCACAGGGAATTTGCTGGTAACTTTGACGGTGTTTGGATTTCACTCCAGCTGATAGCCAGAGAGCTGTAAGATTTTTATTGCTCATATTTGCAAATGGCTTTCAATCTTTAGGATTTTTTTTTTTTAAACTCTGAATACAAGATCTTTTTTGGATCTTGGAACATTTAATCTGTGGATCTTCTCCATCTATAACACAACACACTGAAGAATTATTTCTGCTGGGTGTAATGTCTGCTGTTTAAAATCCACGCATGTTCTTTGACATGAACTGGATTGCCAGCCCGTGATACAACTCCAAAACATGAATTTTAAAAAGCACAGTTCTTCTCAATTCAAATATGCGTTCAACTCAATTACGGCATTTCTCCATCGTGTCTTCCCTCTCTTTTGCTAGTTTCTTCACTACTTTTCAGAAGGAAATCAAATGAGAAAAGGAAGAAATATTAGATGGAAAGTTTAAGCACATAAAAGTCAATTCAAAGTTATGGCTGCCAAAGGAACATTAATTCAGCTAACTGCACAGTCACTGTAAGGTGCACACATTAAAACCAGATACTGTAACCATGTACGATGCACAGGCACCAGAGAACTGTTACGGTTCTTGCAGGAAAACATACCTTTATATTTACGAACTTGCTGGCTTAGTTTATTCTTCTCTGTTTAAATTCTTCACAATGAACATAACTAGCTGTGTCACTGTTTCATTAAGTACCTTGACATTTTAGCTAGATGTTTCGAAGAGATTTATGCCCCTCCATCAAAAAGGGGCAAAAAGAGAGGCAAAGATGAACAAAGGGCTGTGGAGCAGCATGACCGTGGGAATGAGGTGCCCTCCACATGAAAAACAGAAGAGTTCTTTAGGTAACAACAGAATGGCCAGCCTACAAAATGTCACTTACTCAGCTTTCTCTAAAATAGAGGGAGTCTTAGGAGCACCATCTATAGGAATTAATTCAAACAACTGAACAAGTTGTCAAATTTTCCCCTTAAACTATGTCCTGCAACTGAGGAATCTGATGTCCACATTGCCTCACCACCATACTGGAACCCAAACAACCACCCAGCAGGACAGATAAGGGACAGGGGAAGCATGTCCACAGGTCTCCCAGCCTCATCCTCTTCACTAACTGCAGAGCACACTTATGGAGACAGAGACAGAAGGAAATCCAGGCTAGGCACTTGATTTGGAGATTTTGAATGTCCCTCTCTTTCCATTCACTAGAAGATAGTCCAAGGTAGACAGGTTGGCTTAAGAGTCAAATACCTAAATTTCAATAGCCTGATGTTTCAGTAACATCTGAAAGACTTCACAAAATGACCTGCTTATCTTTCTCACGTTCATTCTAAATTATCATTTTTAAAATATAACAGCAAATACAGGAACTATTTTTCCTCACCTAATACAAACTAAAATGCATACTTTTTGTGTATCTATGTCAGGGAACTAAGATTAGATAATCCAAAAATAGGTAAAATTAGATTATCCAAAACATTTCTGTTTTGGATATTGAGACCCAAATATGGGACTCAGCCTCAGTGGTGGTTCCCACTGCACTGCCTCTACTGACTCATTTCCAGTCTTCCCATAAGAGATCCAGCTCAGAGAAGATACACAGATGCCTCTGGACAGGCAGACAGGTCTGTCTGAAAGTATGCTCGCTGTGCTTGCAAGTGCAACCTGCTTAGGGCCCTGCCTGCTTCCCATCTGTGGCAGGAATAAAAAGAGAAAAAGGTTTAAAATCAGGTAACACAACTGGATAGTTACAACTGGGATATTTGCAAAACAAAACCAAAAATATCCCAAAGATTTTCTGCTTTGTTTGTTCCCTTGAGAGTAACCAATAAGCACAGTATTTTGAGGCTAGCCCATTAGATCTTGCTAAAAAGAATACATGTGATGACGAAAATAGTGAGTAAAAAGGTTTGCTTTTTAAATCAATATTGTCATCTGCTCCCATAAAAACACCAGAAGAAGAAAAGCAAAAAAAAGTCTGGAGCTGAAAAGAAATCATTCAAAAGAAAGAAAATTATGTAATTTCAAGTCTTTTTGTAGGTTTTTATACACACCAATTACTTTACAAGGTCTTATTATGTATGCTCTGAACATATATTTCTATAATATAGTATGACTTCATTATTTTTGTTAAGTCATTTGTGCACATGAAAGAAAATCAGGAACCCCATATCACCATCTGGCATGAAGGTCTTCAACCACAATATTTGTCAAAGGTTTTACTCTTAAAAAAATGTTTAAGGAAGCTTAATGGAGACACTGACTGATTGCTGTACTCAGTTCATCTGCACAGCATGGCAATTTCCCTTTCGGATGCAGACAAGGATCAAGCCTTTATTGACTTAGATGGTGTAATGGATAGTGATAGATAATGTTTTTTCAGAATGAAAGAGAAAGAAGGAAATTAAGTAGCTCTGCGGTTCTTTGTAAGACACTTCAATTTACTGATAACTAAAATCCACCCCAACCGTACAGCAAATCATTCTGAACATCTAATCACTACCAGCCAGCTCACTGGCTGGATTGAAGTTTTGGCAGTTTGCTCCAGGAATAAAACTTCCAACAACTGCAACAGAAAAAACAACACTTCGCTCAGCTTTATACCTTCTGAAGACAACCCAACACGCGCTGGGCTTTTACGTTCAAAAAGGGGATTCCTTAGAGTTTTTTGAGCAGCAGACACAATTGTCATAAAAGTAGGGCATTGGGAAGAACTGATACAATTTAAAGAACTAATTTTACATGTGATTTAAGAAATGTGAAAGCTCAGAATCTCTGGTGATGATAAAGGTACAATGATTTGCAACAGAATATAAATTTTATAGTAAAATTCAGGAATTCTATTTTTTAGCCAAGAAGATACTGTATTTTCATAAATGTCTATTCAGTATAAAGAAAAGTATTAGAAAACAGTGAATTGTTGGGTATATTTTTGATAGAACACGATTACTACTTCTCAGTATTGTGCAGAGCTGCTTTTAGAGGGAAATGACATTTCAATTACAATGATGAAAACCACTGTTTTTAAATAGTTTTATTCATTATTTCAAGACCATCTTAAAGATTGATTACAATTAAAAAACCCTACATATAGCTTTATAGCTTTTTTTTTAATAGTTCACTGACTATTCATTCCATTTTGCCACATGATCTTAGAAATACAAGACTAGCTAATAAAGTTTTGAAACGTTTCACATAGTACATATCAAGTAACTTTTGACACACTCAACAAATAAAATTCATATTAAATGGAGCACACACATACTTCTAATACCTGATATGAAACAGTTAAAGGAACAACATTCATTAAATGGATATTTCCTCATCAATTCAAAGACCTTCAAAAGAATAAAGACCAAAACAGGAGCAGAAAGTATTTCTCAAACGAAGCTCACATTGCATAGCAAACACCTGCACCTTCACCTCAGTTAAAACACCTGAAAGCTTCAAAGCCAAAGTCCAACCAAGACAGAAGAAAGCAGAGATCACAGGGAAGGTGTCATGCCCTCTACTAATCACCTACTACGGAGCAAAATCACCTCTCACCAGAAAAAAACAGGGGGGGAAAAAAAGAAGATGTGTGTATACAGATGCCTATGTATCTATCTATGCACGGTATATCTCTCATTAGATACTTGCATCAAAATACATGAGATACAGTAATTGCTACCTGCCAAGGTTTACAAGTGAATTACAGAAGGGACCATTCATTACAATGAGCAGGAGGAAAATTATTTCCAAAAGCCAAAGAGACTTGCATTGCTTCAGAGCTGACAGCTCATCGGGGATATCTCGGTGGAGAGTGCGCTCCCATGACCCTGCGCAGTCCTGAGAGCAGTTGCTCCTATGCCTGCAAGATCTCTTATCATCTGGGATGTTTCATGTCTTTCTACCTTACACTTGGTTTCCAAACAGGCTCACAATGCGTTATTCCCCACCCTGCAACCCAGGAGAGGGGAGGAGGAGAAGGAACCAAGCCTGTGCAGGATCGTAGATGATATTTAGCCCAGTTCGATCCCATTCTCAGTAATTTGGGCAACAAAGAGCTTCGGCTCCGCTGGGGGTGGGGAAGAAGGGTGCATCTCCTGGCCTGATCCTGCCATAAGTAAACCAAATAATCCCCTTCTGAACTACTTGAATCCTCCAAAGCAATTATTTTAGAAGATGGGCAAAGACATCAGCCAGACTGTATTATTCATATCCACGCATATCCATAAGGCTCTTGGATAAACTCTCAGATACTTCTTTTGCGCCCTCGCTAACAACAAGCTAATGCACAGAGTCACCTCTCAGGGGGTGGGGACCCCCAAAATTAGCAGGGTTGCGCATGGGTTTGGACATCGCCAGTGGCAAGAGACAGAGTCCCTGGCTGCATTCAGGCAGTCAGCAGATGGAGCCAGGATTTGGCGCAAACAGCAACAGAGAGAAGAATTATAGGGAAACATCACAAAAATAAGGGGCATTAGAGGTTCCTGATAAACCTACGGCATCTTAGGAGCTGCAGAGGCAAGGGACATACGCTGCTCCACTTGTCAAAACCTTCAGTAGGGCCAGGCTTTTAAGAAGGCAGACAAGAAATTTGGTTACAGCTGCTATTCACCGAGCTCCGGCATCTCCAACACAGAGTGCAGGAGGGTAAAGACAAAGTTCAGACCCCAACTTAAATTCTGTTTTCAAACGTCAGTCCTTTTGTGTAACAAAATCATAAGAAAAGGAAGCAAAGAACTCAGCTGCCAAAAGCTTGCCTAATTAGCAGGAATTTGTTTGCTTCACATTTCTCAAATTCCTTTCTCTCTGCAAGACAATTGACTATGAAATACTCCTTTCCTCAAAAAAGCACCCAAGCAGAAGAAATAGAAGAAGTAATATAAACTGGCAGCTGTAAATTAAGCTATATAGTAAGCAGTCCAGCAGGCTTTGTTCAACACAATGGCTTTGTTGGCTACAAACCAGAGGAAACAAAACCAACCCCAAATATTCATTCACATTCACACTGTTCATTAAACAGCAGCGCTAATACGTAATCTCACCAGATGCTATGATGAAACAAGTATCACACTCTCAGTGCACTGAAGCGTTGTTGTGCCAAACAAGAACTGTTGTCACGCTGGCACAATCATCTGAAAAACAAGCAAACGTGCATGCATGCGTGCACAAGCTAGCAAGTGAGCAAGTCAAGTTCTTCAGCTGCCACCCAAGTTCCTTCCAAGGCTCTCATGCTTTTTAAACTGGCATAAAGTGAGCCTGTTACACACAGATTACAGACTAAGTTTATGTTCTGTTTCTCCAAATGGACCTCTGTGTCTCCAATTCACACTAATGCACTCAATGCAGAATTTTGAGTGATTATACCTATTTTTGTCATATTTATTTTCATGTTCTTGTAATTTAAATGAAGCTGGATATAAGAAAAAGGACTGTGTCTGCACAGTATAACGGCCTAGTTTATAACCTCTTTGGTAAGGAGAAAAATACAGCTGTTCTGTAATAGCTAGTATAGCGCTATGTTAAGTGCTTTTTTCCCTCAAGCCTATCTCAAACAAATTCTTACATCTTAATCACTACAACAACTATAGAAAAATGTTTGTCAAATCCTCTGATGAATAGGTTTATAAATATTTCTTTAACACAGGGTTGGGAATGAGAACGAAAACAAAGAAGGCTAATTCTAAATGTTTACTATATTCAGGCGATGATATTTGCCTCACAGACACATTACTCAACACAAAAAAGTATTGTTATATTCAACATAAATAGAACAATATGTTCATTTGGAGCATCCAGATCTAAGCTCCTCCTGGGTTCTTCAAAGGAAAAGGTAATGTCACTAAAAGCAATTTTTTTTTTAACCTCTCTCTTGATTTATGGTGTCATATGGAGAAAAAAAAAATCAGTATATATAGCTGCTCAGATAACATACTGCAGCATGCAAATATCAAGGGGAAAAACAATCAGAATAAATCACAGTCCTCTCCACTGCCATTTAAAAGTATTTCATCCAGGAAAGTAACCTCTAACTGATTACTTGCTGCAGTAGCATCAGTAAGAGCATGTCACAGCTCATTTGCCAGAGCTGCAAGAATGAAGCTCATCCTGTGCTGGAGTCGTACCTCCATAAACAAAGTGAACAGGTGCTTGTGGAAATACGCTCTTTATGAGGTCTGGCTTTTGGTTTCTTGATCCATAGCACCACTGCCAAAGCAAGCTGCCAGTTTCAGGTATCCACAGAACTTTAATGCATTAAAAAAAAAAAAAAAAAAAAGAAATTGAGTTATTAACCAGGTCAGTTCATACAGCAGTAGAGTAAGTTTCTCAGGGAGGTGCTGGGATGGCAAAAACTTTACTATGCTAAAACACTGAAAACAGAAGTAAGACCAACTGAAAGATAAAGGAAAGCACTTATGGCCACTGCCACCTCATGATTTTAGGGTGAGTCCAGTACATTTTGGAGGCAGTACCAGTGCCAAGGCAGTGGACAGACAAGCATCTTTCACTGAGAAAGCACTCACACAGCACCTGTTCTGCAAGTACATTTGCCCCCATCCACATTCTTCATTTCACCTGAACTGATCTTGAACTAGAGTATTTTTATTTTTATCCTTTATCCAAGTCAGATATTTGATTCACAAAAGCACAAGACCATCAAGGTTGCGCATGAGTGAAATGCAGACCAGCAGTGAGCAGAATGCTTTGCTTACCCTCAGAATAGACATTACATAGCAGCAGACACCCAATCACATAACACAAGACTCCCAACAGTTAAGTCCCTGACATCTATACAGAGGTATGAGGTACATGTAAGCCTAAAATATTTCTGTATGTTTCTTAAGAATACTTTGGTTTACATTTCTCAGGAACAGACTCAGAGAAGAAAAACTTGTGTATTTCCACAGTGCAGCTACACAGTCACAAAGTCCCTTGACAGGATCACTCAGCACTACATGAAGCCAGGGTTTATTTTCCCTGTAGAACATCCTAAGAACTTCAAGACAGGTTCCCCTAACTGGCACAAGATTACTAAAACCCAAACTTGAGCTACTTTATTTCAAGCACATTAAAGTACTAGCCCCCACATGCCTCCTCTCAACTAGTTTTCTTTTTTGACCCACGGGCTTTTAAGTTTATTTAGTACTTACACAAGGAAAATTCGTCCCTTTTCTGCCAGCCTTACTGCTCCTTTGCTGACAGCTCTCTCCGTCCTGCTGCTTCCTGTGCTGCCTAGAGCTGGAAGGTTTTTCCTAATTCTTTGCCGCCTCAGCGTAACATTCAAACCTTTCCTAAAGTTGAATTTAGTCAGAAAGAAGCATAAATAAGTTTTTATATATGTTTTTATTCACATTCCTTTTTACACTGTACATTATGGCTTATAAACATCTAAGGTGAGCTTTACGTTCTTCTGTTCTGTATCATCACCTACCACGCTGGACCTGCGAACACTGCGCCCAGCACCTTTGGCTCACACCATCTGTGTCTGGAAGGACTACATCACCAAAAAGTGGAGAAAACCTTGGATAAAAGTGCTACAAGGGTTACAGCAAACTATCAACATACCCATTCCTAATTCAGTAAATTGTGCAATTCATCACAGGAAGGATTATGTCCCTGAGGCACCGTGCTCTGGCCAAAACACACCCACACACCCCTCTTTGCAGTTCCTCCCCCGACAAACCTCAGCAAACAAATGTTCTCCCTGCTGACACCACGCCATCAAGTGCTAATGGAAACACTCGGTAGCTTGCAAAGAGCAAAACCATTTCCAGGCCACCACGTCACTTCACCAAAATATATACACAAAACGAATTATGTATGAACAGGAACTGGGCTCAGTTCTTCCATGTGCATGTGTACGTACATGCACGTGTGTGTATGTCTTGCACTGCCATCAGTCAGAGGCTTCTACTAGCACATGCAGGAGGCAAATGCACCCCCTGCTTTAATCTCCTCTCCACATGGGAAAATAGCTCATTTTAATAACTGAATGTGCACTGTATATTTTCTTTATCTCTGTGTATCATTAGGCATTCTTTTCTCTGTGTCATGAACGAATTGGGGAAGTCACTGATTTCTAATGAGGAAGAGAGAGAGGCAGGGTGACAATACAGGGACCCTGTATTAATCAAATGTCCAGCCCAGACAGCAATACTGAGGCCTTAACCTCTGTCTGGGAGAAGTGTCGGATAAAGCTTTTGCTCAAAGAAAAAAGAGAGATTTCACATGTCAGGTGCTGCACTTGCTGTAGAAGTGAAAAAACTCCATTATCCCAGATGTCTGGTGAGTATTAGAAGAGAAAGAGGGAAAAGAAGAAAGGAAACAATACAGACAGCAGCCTCAATGCAGAGGGAAGTGGGAAGGAGCAGGATTTCTTGCTAAATTATCATATTACTATGCATTAACAAATTTAAACAGACTAAACAACATGATGGGCCAACACTTGTTCACAGAAATTCACAGAAACTCACAGAATCATTAAGGTTGGAAAAGACTGTTAAGATCAAGTCCAACCATCAATACAACACCTCCATGCCCACTAAACCATGTCCTGAAGTGCCACGTCCACACGTTTTTTGAACACTTCCAGTGATGGTGACTCCACCACCTCCCTGGGCAGCCTGTTCCAATGCTTGACCACTCTCTCAGTGAAGAAATTTTTCCTAATATTTAGTCTAAACCTCCCCTGGCACAACTTGAGGCCATTTCCTCTCATCCTATCACTAGTTACTTGGAAGAAGAGACCAACACCCTCATCGCCACAACCCCCTTTCAGGTAGTTGTAGAGAGCGATAAGGTCTCCCCTCAGCCTCCTCTTCTCCAGACTGAACAACCCCAGTTCCCTCAGCCGCTCCTCATAAGACTTGTGCTCCAGACCCCTCACCAGCTTTGTTGCCCTTCTCTGGACACGCTCCAGCACCTCAACATCCTTCTTGTAGTGAGGGGCCCAAAACTGAACACAGCATTCGAGGTGTGGCCTCACCAGAGCTGCATACAGGGGTACAATCACTTCCCTACTCCTGCTGGCCACACTATTTCTGATACAGGCCAGGATGCTTATACAGGCCATCTTGGCCACCTGGGCACACTACTGGCTCATGTTCAGCCGGCTGTCAACCAGCACCCCCAGGTCCTTTTCCACCGGGCAGCTCTCCAGCCACTCCTCCCCAAGCCTGTAGCGTTGCATGGGGTTGTTGTCACCCAAGTGCAGGACCCAGCACTTGGCCTTATTAAACCTCATGGAGTTGACCTCAGCCCATCAATCCAGCCTGTCCAGATCCCTCTGCAGAGCCCTCCTACCCTCCAGCAGATCAACATTCCCACCCAACTTGGTGTCATCTGCAAACTTACAGAGGAAGCATGCAATCCCCTCATTCAAATCATCGATAAAGATATTGAACAAGACCAGCCCCAAAACTGAGCCCCAGGGAACACTACTTGTAACTGGCCACCACCTGGGTTTAACTCCATTCACCACAACTCTCTGGGCTTGGCCATCCAGCCAGTTCTTTACCCAGCAAAGAGTACACCTGTCTAAGCCACGAGCCACCACCTTCTCCAGGAGAATGCTGTGGGAGACGCTGTCAAAGGCTTTACTAAAGTCCAGGTAGACAACATCCACAGCCTTTCCCTCATCCACTAGGCGGATCACCTGGTCACAGAAGGAGATCAGGTTGGTCAAGCAGGACCTGCCTTTCATGAATCTGTGCTGGCTGGGCCTGATCCCTTGGTTGTCCTGCACATGCCCTCTGAGTACCCTCAGGATGAACCTCTCCATAATATTCCCTTGTACCAAGGTCAGGCTGACAGGCCTGTAGTTCTGTGGATCCTCCTTCCAGACCTTCTTGTAGATGGGCATCACATTGGCAAGCCTCCAGTTTTCTGGGCTGTCCCTTGTTAACCAGGACTGCTGATAAATGATGAAGAGTGGCTTGGCAAGCTCCTCTGCCAGCTCCCTCAGTACTCTTGGGTGGATCCTATCAGGCCCCATAGACTTGTGGGTGTCCAGGTGGCATAGCAGGTCCTTAACTGCTTCCTCCTGGATTATGGAGAGTTTATTCTGCTCTCCATCCCTGACTTCCAGCTCAAGGGACCAAATAGCCTGAGGATAACTGGTCTGACTATTAAAGACTGAGGCAAAGAAGGCATTAAGAACCTCAGCCTTTTCCTCATCCTTGGTGACAATGTTCCCCCTTCCATCCAATATGAGATGGAGATTCCCCTTGGCTCTCTTTTTATTGTTAATATATTTGTAAAAACATTTTTTGTTGTCCCTTATGACCATGGCCAGATTGAGTTCTAACTGGGCTTTTGCCTTTCTAATTTTATCTCTGCATGACCTAACAAGATCCTTGTACTCTTCTCAAGTTGACTTCTCCTTCTTCCAAAGGTGATAAACTCTCCTTTTTTTCCTGAGCCCCAGCAGTATCTCCCTGTTCAGCCAGGCCGGTCACCTTCCCCGCCAGCTCTTCTTATGGCACATGGGGACCACCTGCTCCTGCGCCTTTAAGATTTCCTTCTTGAAGAATGTCCAGCCTTCCTGGACCCTTCTGCCCTTCCGGACGGTCTCCCAAAGGACTCTCTCAACCAGTGATCTGAACAGGCTGAAGTCTGCCCTCCAGAAGTCCATGGTAGTGGTTTTGCTGAGTCCCCTCCTTACTTCACCAAGAATCGAGAATTCTATCATTTTGTGGTCACTAAGCCCAAGGCGGCCTCCGACCACCACATCTCCCACCAGTCCTTCTCTGTTCGTAAACAGCAGGTCAAGTGGGGCACCTCCCCTGGTAGGCTCACTTACCAGCTGTGTCAGGAAGTTACCCTCCACACACTCCAGGAACCTCCTAGATTGTTTCCTTTCTCCTGTGTTACACTTCAGCAGATGTTCGGTAAGTTGAGGTCCCCTACAAGAACAAGGGCCAGCAATTGTGAGATTTCTGCCCGCCGCTTGTAGAATGCTTCATCTATTATCCTATTTATCTATTATCCTTATCTATTATTATCCTTATGTATTTATCCCCTTCCCCTTTCTGATCTAGTTTAAAGCCCTCTCTATGAGGCCCACCAACTCCTAAGCAACAGTCCTTTTCCCCTTTTGAGATAGTTGAACTCCATCTCACAGGTGTTGCTCATCTGTAAGCAACTCTGATGAGGCCATGTTTTGCTCTGGCACCGCTCCCTGTGTGACCAGTGGTACCCACGCAGGACAGCGATGGGGTGCGTAAAACACAAGCCTGCCTGGCTCTGTGGCGCAGCTCAGCCTTCCTGTCCCTGATGCTGGGATCCTGCTCCCATCTCTTCCCTAAAGGATGTTCCTGCCTCTCAGCTCAAGCACCACATGCCTCTTTGCCCATCCAAAACCATGTTGGCAGTGCTAGTGCAAAACTCTTCTCTATGCTGCTCATGTCATCTGGAAGAGCCTTTGTGCACCTTCCTGTCTCATCTACTTTCCAACTCGTTTCAAACCAAGGGAAAACGTGTCTTTCCCTTCTTGCCTCAGCTTCTGAACTTCTCTCTCTGTTATTAATTATCTCTGCAACAGTATTATTTAAGTCAGTGAAGTGTTGTGGCATAAAAAGTATGAAGTACATTGTGGCATACTTCTTCAGTATGGTCTCGGGAATAAAAGGAGAAAAGAAAAAAAAAAGGCATAAATTTGGAGGAGTGGCAGAGAGGTATAAAGGTCCTGTGTCCCAGGAGGACTGGTGTGGTGTAAGGCTGTGCCTAAAGAGGAGCTGCGAACAGGGAGGGAGCAAGGCACGGAGAGGGCTGGAGGGTGCCTCCCCAGGCTTTGTTTGGAGGACAGAAGAGTTATATCTAATGATGAAACACCTCACAGTCTCATCAGCCAGCTGTGGTCCTTGAGGTGCAAATATGTTCAGCCAGAAAGCCATCAATTTCAACTGCCAAGTGTGTTTTCTTCAGTCTCTAGATCCCAAAGAGCTCAAGAAAATGGTGCAAAAGGCACCAAGGGCAGGATGCAGGCAGCCCACCAAGGTAGCGTGCTAGGAATGGTCCTCCCTGCCCGGGTGTGGGTAAAAGTCACTGTTTCGGACTTCGTTCTGGTGAGCAGGGTAGGCTGGTGAGGCTTTCAGGGAACCTGAAGTGGAGTAAAAGCCAAACCCTGCAAGTGGATCCCAGCATTCAGGGGACTGACATGGCTCAGATGACTCAACAGCACACTCCTGCAGAAATGAGAGTGCTTATGCTCTTTGCTGTGTGCTCAGTCACCTACTTCTGATGCTCCTCTTGCTGGACCCCACAGGTGAACTGGTCCAACTCACTGAGCAGGCACAAAGCCAAGGTGGGATGTGAATGCTTTTATGATGGAGCGATGGAGGGACCCTTCTCTTAGAGGACTGGTGAGCTGGATATCACACATGAAATGATGGGGAGTTGATCACTGACGTTCAGGCATCTTGGGATTGTGACAGTAAGGTCAGTGAAACGTTGGGTCAATAACCAGCCATGGTCAAAGCCTTGGGAATTAACTAGGGCAAGCATTAGAAACTGCTAGGGAAAAAAAATACAAGAGGTCCTCAAAATGCCACTGAATAAGCACATGATCCATAAATCAAAGTCCTATTTCAAGTCTTGCATGAGGTTCTGGCCTACCCACCCAAAAAGGAGGCACCAGCTCCCATACAAGAATTGTCGAGATGAGTCAGAACTCCTCAGAAAGCAACAGAGGAAACTTTGCTGGGAGGTGACATAAAAACATCAAAAGAAGCTGTGAGAAGCCACTTTAAGAACAAGCAAGAGAAGAGCGAGACCTCTGCAACTCCTTGTCAAAGGATGCTCTAGGTGATGAAAGATCCCATGGGGTTAAGGGAGAGCAGACCAAGTAGATGGAATGAATCTACTGAGGGACAACAAATACACAAAACCACACTTGGCTCTGAAAGTCCCAGAGCTGATAGTACCCTAGAGAGCTTTAGGAGGAAATAACACACATACTGGTTTTTCATCTTTCCCTTTTTCTTCCCTAGCCACCCAGTTCTGAACACTGTCTGAGGCAAGGTGGGAGAGAAGCTTTTAGTCCAGCTGAGCCAGTACAGCCACTCATCCTCCTGCCTTGTCTTGTTGTACCAAAGAAAGCACACATGACAAAATTTGGGGGAGGTCAGGACATTTTGGAAAATAGTCTCAATTAAAAAACTCAGCCAATGTCCCTAAACCTGTTTAGGCTCACGTTTAGGAACTCACTGAGAAGAGGGAAGACATAAAGCCTACAAAGGAAGGTTAAGACTGTCACTGAAAAAGTGAAAAAAAGAAAAACTAACAGAATTACAAACTGCCATCCTGCCTTTACCACCCAGAAACAAATTGCTAAGCAGCCACAAGGAGAATGAATATAGGAACAGCAGCAAGGTAACAAAAAACAAACAGCACAAAAGTAATCAAAAATTACATCTCATCTAAAGTTCTCCTTTGACAGGGTAATCTGCCAGCAGCCAAAAAGAAAATCAGTATATGCATCTTGACTTCAGTGTGGCTTTTGACACTGACACACGAACTGAGGAAATACAACCTATGGGTGCAAGATAGGTGCACTAGTGGTTTAGAAAAATCAGTAACTCAGTAGTTATGAACGTTTCCTTATCAAAATGCCCAGCCATTTCTAACAGGGTCACATATGTGTCTATTCTGTGTCCAGTTTTGTTCAATAATCCCATTTGTGACCAAGGGAACAGAGATGACACTTGTGAAATCTGTGCCTAACATTGGAATGGGTAAAGTTTTAAGTCCTTTAGAGACACAATCCACATTTCAAAGTCATTTCAAATTGCAGAAATGGTCTGGAATAAAGAAGATGAAATCAATAAAGTGCAAAGTTCCATATTTAGATAGGAATAATCAACTCTACAAATGCAAAAATAGGAATGAACTGACTAAGCAGCAATACTGGAGGAATCCACTTGTTCAACACAGCAAATCAAAAACTAAATGCAAATAAAGAATACCATGCTGAAGGATAAAACATACCTCTCAGACTGGAACATGTTAGCAGTGGCTAGAGAACTGTGGATTTTAGTAGGCAAAGGAAAAACAGTGCAGAAGCTCATTTGTGCAAATAAGATATGCCAGTGTGATTTAGACTTGATTTAAAACTAACTTAATTAAACTGATGCAAAAAATAAAAGTGATGCTGTTGTAAAGTAACCCATGTTTAATTCATATAGCATAGCTTGATAAAGAAATCTTAGGTTACTCATACAAGTTACTCATGTTCCTCCAGATCTCTCCACCTCAATAAGGGACAAAGTGAAGTATGGACACCAATACGTGTATTTTTCTTTTAAATCATTTTGCATGTGACCGTTAAACAGTATTAAGTTATGGTACACCTCACCAGTAAGTTTCCTCTCTGAGAGGAGTAACTTCTACACCATCCCATTTTTGCTAACCAAATTACTTTAAAAAATGCTCATGAAAAACTGGACGTTTGCACTTGCTCATTGGAAATGGAGTGAAGAAAACAGTCCCGAGGCAAGCGCTGAACCTCTCCTGTGTCTACACCAAACTGGCACAGGTCTCTCCACTTTCTACAGAGCTAAACAGCTTCTTCATTTCAGAGAGAAACTTTGACCATCTTTACATGAGAAAACTGGTTTTGGTGCGCCTTTTATTTCACAATTAGAAGCATTCAGCATACAGGATTATTGCATTTATCACTATTAAAATATTAAAATATGAAAAACTCCCTTTAGCAAACTGTCAGCTGCCATCCCTTATTACAGTGCATTGCTCTTGCACTTTGGCTATTAAAGCAAAACGTATTTAACATAACCCCCTGCTCACTACACCACATTATTTGTACAATACAGTCAGCAACATGAGGGAATTTTCAACAAACTGCTAAAAATGCTTTCTCTACTTCAGGAAATTCATTCTCTAAATATAATGGTGCACACAATTATATAAATCAGAAATAATCCTGAAGCTTCTATTCTCCACAGATAACAATAGGTATATGTTCTGTAGTCTTTCTTAATAAGTATTTTGTCCATATCCCACAAATTATTATTGAGCATATTTATGCTATCAGAAGAAACAGTATCCCGCCCATGCTACTATCATGATGGAAAGCATTATGGAGAGTCAAGTGAACACGTATCCTAAACCAGTTCCAGAGTGGCCAGGCCTGAAGCAACCTAGACCAGAAAAGAAGAGCTCAAATTAGGAAAACAATGAGACCAAAAAGCTGAAAAGGCCAGACAGACAAATAAAGCAGCAATTAGGCACAGAGGTAGCTGGGTCCCGTGATGTGATCAGAACACCTATATTCCAGTCCCAGCTTTGACAGTGGCTTTCTCTGTGGTGTTGAGAGAGTCATTTAATTTCTCTGTGCTTCTGGTTTACAAGCTATAAAGATGTTGACTCCAGATTTACTATGACATACAGTGGTACTTTGAAAATGCACCACTGTTTGCACCAAGCTATGGTTCTTAGAAGCAACATAAAAGATGAAGATTGAAAGCAGGAGAAAATAGGTGCAAGGAAGGAAAAGGACAAAACAAAAAGGAACACAAGAAAACACGGAAGCAAGGAGTTAAAGACAAAAGAGATTAAAAGTGTGAAAAATCATTAATGTTTCTGAAATACAGTTTTCTATTTCGTACAAGCCATGTTACAGCCAAAGGCAAAAACTTTAAAACCGAGCACAAAGCAAGCTACCCTCTTTGCACAGGCTATACAAATAAACATGTAAAAATAAAAGGTGTGTTTGTTTAAGTTATATTCGCCGGGATCCTTGTATTGACTGATCACAGTGAATCAGGACACATGTTCTAGGAAAAGAGCATATTGAACAAATAATTAAATAAATTAAGGGCAGTACAAAAATCATCAATTTGCTTTTTGAAGATTTATTTAGGATATATTATCAAATTGTCCTTGTGGCAAAGATTTCTGCTGGCCCGAAGGCACCTCCAATTTCCCCAAGATTCAGCTGCTTATTTTCAGTAAGAAAAGAACACTCTGTGAGTGTCCTGAGAATTGGCTTTTTTGGCTCAGTCTTCTTTTTTGAATGGAGCAGAGGTTCATAGGCAACATAATATCAGAAATGACTAATGCTACTCATACTAACGTATGCCTCTATTTTTACACTGTCCTCCGTTCTTCTGCCAGATGCCTCTCTTCGTTCACTTCATCTCCTTAATGAAGCTTGGCTATTTAGGCCTCAGTGCTTTGATTTTAGAAAATGACATAAGTTACTTACAAAAATACATTATCATTAAGAAGATGACTACCTCAAATTCAAAAAAACCTGTAACATTTAGTTATCTGTTCAAAGAGATATTCAGTGGTGTCAGTATCCCAGCCCACAGAGGCTGAAATCAGCTGCAAATCTCCAGCCAGCAAACTGACCACCTGAATTAAAACAAGCACAGGATACTTACTGCAGATATGGTCATACACATGGAAGTGTACACAACACTTTGTCTCCATTTGGGTGTTGGGGTTTTTTGCATTGGCAAAGAAATAGTGATCTAATATGGGTGACCTAATCCTCTGCAGGTCTGGATGTTTATCTGGGATCTGCGGACAGTTTGATCATCGCAAGATGCCACTTAGCCTAGCAAATCTCAGTCTGTTATTTTGGTCACTGCTAATGAATTAGTATCGTAAGACCCCCTGAAAGCTCTTGCATTGTTTTCATGCTCCCATCATATGCAATTAATTTATATTGCTAACTTGCATGACCTTATTGTATACCCTGTTATGTGATTGATTTTTAATGTGCCTTAATTGAAACACTGAGGAAAGAATATAAAAGTGAAAAAGCAATAAAAAGCCAGCATTTCAAACTCATATTTATTACTACTCTCAAGGGCACAATTCATCTAACCTGAGGAAGCCAGAAAAGGGTGGGAAGTCTCATTTGGATATTTTCTGGCATAGCAAGGACTTCTGCGATAAAAGCAGAGCACACCAGTCAAAAAAGCTGTGCCACTCTGGGTAGAGAAGGTTACGGAGCAGATGCAACCTGCACAAGGAACCCTCCCAACACACCATCTCTCCCTTAGCAAAGATGGTACCACCACCACTTCCAAACAGGATGGAAGCGGCAAGGCTGGAAGTAACTCACAGTTGTAGCTGCTCAAGATCCAGCCCCAGAAACTGCTGTTACCCCTGCAGTGTGGGTAAAAGGAGTCCTAAAACTGGATCACAGCTCCATATCCACAAAAGCGGCTACACTGCCTGGGACCACACAGCATCTCAGGTCTGATGTTCTCCTTTAATGCACCTGGCAGTTCCCAAACTGTCTAGGGGACATGCTCAGGAGATGAGAAAAGCCATTAAGGATCAGTAAATGACATCTATTAGAGTTTTGGAGTTGACCTACTCATTTCTGTTAGGCAGACGGATTGCACTTCTGTATTGTTCTGTTATCTTCTGCCTAATGGGGTGAAAGAGTATTTTTCTTTACCAGGTGAGATGGGCTTTCATATTTCATATCCCAGCTGTTTTTACTAACAAGTGAGATTATAAAGACAAGTTAAGCTTCTTGTATACAAAACCACTGGCAAGAAAGAGGTCAGGTCCCTGTGTGTGGCAGGAAGCAAAACATTAGCACAGCTTTAGATAGACCGTTCAGTGTTAGCTTGTCTTCTTTACTTTTAATAAACCATGAACTAGCTAGCAACTTTATCTAACAGTTAATACTTTGGCCCAGCACATACATAAACACAGACCTAGCCCAAAGGAACAGGTTTACTCCCA
The DNA here is from genome assembly GCF_964289735.1 of Phaethon aethereus. Classification (NCBI taxonomy): domain Eukaryota; kingdom Metazoa; phylum Chordata; class Aves; order Phaethontiformes; family Phaethontidae; genus Phaethon; species Phaethon aethereus. Next base: position 42,354,642 of record NC_138576.1, on the reverse strand, counting down.
AGGTCAGTCTAACCAGGGAAAAATCTTACGTACGCGCTTGGGTTGATCCAATTCAGCTGCAGCACACGCTGGGGCCAAATGCACTGCACAAATGATCCTGGTGCAAACATGCCATGAGGGGCAGCTAGCAGGTATTGCACGGGCCAGCAAAAAGGAGCCTGTTAACATGGAGCTGGGCAAGAGGTTTCATAGCAGGCAGTGACCCTCCTTCCTCCCACGCCTTCTGCTGCCCAGCAGAATGACTACGCAGGATAAAGCACTATGCAGGATTCTGGAGCAAAAGCTGTAGAAGAGAGTAATGCCTGACATTCAGTTCTGATCCACCGACTAAATATGGATATTCAGCAATTTGTTTTCAAGAGGTGAAATAGCTCGTGACATTTATGCTGCAGACAAAGGGTATTGCAAGAAATTCCCTTAGCACGTAGGAATCTACCAGGGCTCTTTTTCCCCTCTGGCACAAGGCTAATGCAATGGTTCCCAAAACCTAATACACATATCGTTTCTGATTTGTATCTAGCACCAAATAATCACAAGCACTTGCCTTGAGGGCCTGTAAAAGAAACACAGACTATTACAATTATTATTTCAGTTCTCGCATGCTCACAGCGATGACTACCATGGGACTGAACAGCTCTCCTAACGTGTCCATCAGATTCAAAGTATTTCTCTATTTCTCCTCTACTCATGGTAGCTTTTTAGGCAGGTGAATGCAAACAGAAAAATAGCCCTTTATTTCAGCAACAGCTGGATCCAAATGAGCTCAGCATACAGTAGGTAAAAAGACAGGCTGTAAAATCAGCAATGGAGTAATAACAACCTTCATGAGTAGGTACCACCCTCTCCTTGTCAATTTTGGAAAGCCACAAATACATAAACTGTTTCCGGTAAGGAGCAAATAAGGAGAACAGAAATCCTAAATCTAACCCCCTTCCAACTTGAGGGAGTTGAAGTACTCATTTTATACTTATGCCCAAGCCTTCAGGATGCCAACATGAAAAACTCATGAAATAAAACATGAGCACAGTCAAAAGCAGTTGTGCGAAAAGTCTGGGCATCTAGTGGTGGCTGGCACCCCTTGGCCACCGTACTCCTCTCCCCAAATTTCCATGAGTGACTAAGTGGCCCACTTCACTATCCCAGTTATTTTTCCCTTAAAAATATTAGGAAATGAAATCTTGCCTTCCTTCCAATGTAAGAACGGAAAGGGAGAAAACTGAGTACACTTACAGAAAATAAATCTCTTTCCTATAAATGGTAAAAGACAAAGGTCATTCATTACAACTGCCAACTGCCTGGGAGCAGAACCTATCTCTGACACCAGGGAAGCATCTGCCTCCAACACCAACACCCATACCTTCCAAAATCAGAATCGTCAGTTCCGGACTGACAAGCCACATCAACAGAGGCATGAGCATGGGGCTGGTATAGCCTTATGCAGTACTTCCATGCCCATGCACGTCAAGGACAGAATCAGCACAGAAGGGGAGCAGAGGTGGGATGTGGTCATTAGTTAACAAGTCCAGGCACTGCCTCCACAGCTCAGCAGTAAAGAAGGACTGTCCGATCAGGGAATTTGGCATTCCTCCAAGTCCCTCAGCTGGTCTGAATCACTCCTGACCCAAACAGCCATGCCTGGCTTCCTACTGGCCACCACAGTCACGTAAGTCTTGGAATGCCTGGATATTAAGCTTAGCCCAGTATTGGTGAATTACTGGATTTGCTGTCATTTCAGCCTGGATGGTTGTTTTTGTTACTGTGCCATTACTTAGAAATCAGCTAATCAAGGACTCATTCCTTAAACATATGACCATTAGTGATTTGGCAGATAGCAAAGCAACTAAGGTAAGAAAGGAGGGAATGCGTGCAGAGATGTGAGACCTACACACATTTTCAGGTACACACAGGCTGTAGGTTTACCATGGAGAAAAGAGAGGCAAGAGCAGGACCATCAGGGTAGTCTACTGCCAACTCAACATCTAGTAATGACAGAAAAGGTAGAGGAGATGTTGGATTTTTGGAGGCTAGCTTTGTGGCAGCAAGAGATGCTGATCCCTTTTTAAATTAAAAATCAAGAGATGACTACTTATTAGCTTGACATTTTGACAAGGATGACCTCTCTTCATAATGTGAGATCAAATCTTGCAATGCCCTGGTGACTCTGTCCAATCACTATCAGAACGACTGACCTTCTGACAAGATCTCACTGCTTCACCTTTCACCTATGAAACTGAACACTCAACAAAAATCTTTTGGTGCAAACATCATTGCTCTCTCTTTCTGAGTTACTTTCATCACTTCATCACCTTCACCAGATGCTCACTGCTCAAAAGCTTAGTCGAGGGTGAAGGACAAAAACATGGCAATGACATAAGGGTAACTCTGCAATGACTACTAGGGATGAAATCAATAGCAGTGTGCTGCTGTTGGAAGATCAGCAATACATTCAAAAGCTTCTGAGCCAAAAGTGGCTTCATCTTCAATCAGAATAGCATGGTGTATGAGGATTTAGTTCATGTCAGGTATTTAAAGCACTGTTCTAATACCCAAAATGTGCAGCTTCCACAGATCTCCAGAGGTCCCTTCCAAACTCAACTAGTCTGTGATATGAATGAGGTTAGAGAATATTAAGAAGCATATATACTGGTAGAATATGAAAAAAACATTGTCACTTTCAAAATTAATTAATTAGTACAATGACTGTAGTAAGAATTAATTTCCAAGGCTTACGTTGCGTGTAATCTACTTGCCGGAAGAAATACAAGATACTAATGGGCCAAAGGATGGTTTCATATGGGAATACAAGTACATTCAATATTGGTTGAATTCTCCTTCAGGAAGAGAATATTTGCAATAAGCCTTTTAAAAGTACCTATATAAAGTTTGATAGAAGAAAAAAACCCACAGATGTCTTTCTCTGAGAGAATGGTAGGCTGCTACTGGTGTTAACTCATTTTGAGAAAGCTTTCCAAATCCTAACTGCCTTTATGGCTCAACTGTCCAAGACAACCACTGGCAGTGTCTTATTTTAATCATATTGTTGGGACAGAAGCTCCAAAATGAAACTAATCTTTAAAGATAGGAGAATTAAGCTGCTTTTCCCTGGAGGCTATGCATGTTGTCTTTGTCAGAGACTTTTATTGTGGATTAAAATACATTTTACTTCCAAAGAACAACACATGTTTCATGAGGCACATTTTCAAAATGAAGAAAACATATTCTGGTTATTGAACTTGTCCACAAAATGATGAATGTGTCTTCCAAGAAGCAGTTATGAAACAGCAATTGGATCAATCCTGCTTTATTTGTCTGCCCGCCAGAAAAGACAACACTGTAAGCAGTGCAGGCTCACTTAGAGTAAAACAGAAGGTAAAACAGAAACAGCAGGAATACCTACATCAGATGATCTGATCGGCAAACTAAAAGCACATCCTATAGTAAAATCTTAGCTGCTTCTTTCCCAAGGGGCCAGAGGCAAAACAATCCTGATGCCTTTCCATGACAACAGATCTGCCCATACTTCCCTCATGAAAAAATGGGGCCTAAAATGGGATCTTTGGGAGATTCTGTACGGGATTTCACATCCACTTGCTTCGCCAGCTCAGCGTTTTCCATGTGTTGTGAGACCCATCTCTATATTCACGAGCAGTAGGTGTCATTCCTCCTCAGGAGGTTAAGAGGGACCTAACTCACAACACCATCCACCTCTACCTGCAGCCCCTGGGAAGGCCTGTGGCTGCACAGATGGTGCCACACAACAAGGCACCCACAACTTGCCTTCCCTTCCTGTATAGGAACTGAGTAAGACCAAAGCCATTCTTCCAGCTACAGATGTCCCCAAAATAGAAAACACCAAACACCTGGTAATTACCACTATCTGCAACACTATCATATTACATTTTTAGTATCATACAATAAAGAGCCCTTTGTCTTCATTAAATGGACGAGGAAGTGGCAAGCTGGGGTTAGGGAGAGGAGGGCAGTAGTGAAAGAGTAGAGAAGCCTGCAAAATGTGTTCAGGTCTGGACATTAGTACTGGAGTTCTGCAGCAATAACACCAGGCAACAGCCCAATCTGAACCGCCCCCCGCCCCGCCAAACCCCCAAATTTTTAGATTGGGCAGAAAATTCCTCCCCTCCACACTATTCTGCAAGAAGTGCAATACACAGCTGTAACTTTTCTTGGGCAGGTGTACACTGCAATCTTCACAATATTCAGTACTTTCTGACTTGAAGCAATACTTTCTACCGTCCCATAACGAAACAGGGCAAGGCCTGAAGAGAACTGAGGATACCAGCTCCTCTATCTTGCCTCAAGAACAGAGATTCATTTTTACAGTAATGTTATCTATTTGGTCAAGACTGAAGAAGTCCCTTTGCTGGGAGGGCAGATTGTCATCTCCTGGCACAAGAAAAGAGGGTATCTCAGCACACCCACAGAAGACCACATGTGTCTGCGGGTCTGTTTTCTGCAATGATCTGCTATCTGCCTCCCAAGAAGCCAGTGTTGTGCTCCCCAGCTAGAACAGAAGACATCGTAATGAATTCTCTCAAGTGAGCAAAAGAAACAATGCTGGCTTATGACAGGTTATTCATTCCCTTGAAAATCCCTGTAATATCAGCTTTTGCAGGGTGGAGGACAAAACCAGTCACAAAAAGCATTCTGAAAAGAGGAGCATGTTTGTCTTCTCCCCACATCAGGCTGTTAGGTTTCATGCAGAAAACCATCAGGCTAGAAATCAGGAGCATACCACCATATCGGCCACTTGTCCATGGTGTGTGAGCCTGGCAGACCTGCACTACCCAGGTAAATGTGCACAGGACAGGAGGAGGGCTCTTCAAGAGGGCCTATGTTCCTGGGATGCCCTGTCACAACAAAACCATCAGTGAGGGCAGAGAGTCAATCCAACACCTTAGATCTGCAGGGCAAAGGGAAGGGGCGTCAGTGGACCTCTGCATCAGGTGCAGCTGGTGGCATGGGCTACCACAGTGGTACCCTCAGAGACAGAGGGAGAAGAGGCTGCCTTGCCTTTGAATCCTTTCACACCCACTTCTGGTTTCTGTCTTGCTGGGGGTGTGGAAGGAAAAAGGAAGCAGGTCCCGTGTAGCCACAGACCTTGCTACACTCCCCAACAAGCCCCGTGCTGGGGCAGGTTCCCCCCACCACTGAAAAGATTTAGATGGTTGCCACTGCGCTGCAAGGTCTCCCTCTGAGACCTGAAGGGATGTCGGCTGCTGCAACTGTTCAGAAGAACAAGCAGCACGGAGGGGCAGGCCAGTCTTCACAGCCAAACCCCTCATATGTTACAAAGAAGTCAAACACAAGAATTTGGATGCAGCATGGAAAGCAGCAGCCTAATTTCCCGAGTTAGACATTTTGTCCAGAAGATTTTTATACGAAATAAGGATTAGAGTCTTCTAAAAAGCCCTCCCAGATGAGAGTGACTGCCAAGCCAACACATCAGCAGCCAACACAAAAGCTGGAGGCAATCTGCGGAGACAGGGCAGCTCCCTTCAAGCTAGAGACTGACAGCTCTGGAGGCAATGCTGGAAGGATGCTGCAGTGTCTGCTGCAACAGAGCTGCACGCCTCAACTTGGAGAGAAGGAAACATCGCACATGGACACAACAGGAACTCCTGCAGTCACTGAAGGGGCAAAAGTGCTGAAATATTAAAAGGCACTTCTCTCTCGAGCTGTTGAAGTTAACAAACACCACAGGAGTTTCAGATAATGGATTCATTCCAAAGATGTTTGCGTGGTACCCTGTCATACCTAATAAAGAACTAAGGTTTAAAGACAAGTTTATTGACAGTCATTTCTGCTAACTGCAAGCTTTCACAAGCAAGGACTCCTAAACCTGGCAAACTACAGGCAGCACCTTCATACAGTTCCTCCACTACATCAAGTGCCCCTTCCTGAAGTGACAGCCCACATGTCCATGTTTACATATTAATTATTAGCTATTAGTAATCAGATACTATCATCTGAGGTGTGATGGATAATCTTCCCAAGGTGCACTCCTGGGACACAGCTGCTGCAGCCCTGACCACATGCTACATGTCACCTAGTTAAGTTAGAAAGTGCCCTAGTTGTTCTCCAGCTGTTATTATCAGGAAAACTGTAAGAAATATGGTATGTTCAGCAGGGAAAAATTCTATGTTTGGGATTCTGACATAGCCTAGATAAAATATACATGCAATCCAAACTCACCGTATAGGAAGCTCCAAGCTAATGTATTAACAAAACAAACCTTAGAATAACAACACTCTTGCAAAATAGTTTAGAACTGAAAAAAACACTCAAGACAGATTTATTCCAAGGGACTGGGAGTAAACAAGACCTGAATGTCTATTTAAAAAATAGTCATTTTAAACCTGAAAGTTTTCATTATCATCTCTCAGCCCAGATCAATATAGTTAAAAATCAAACTTGAAATGTAAATTTACATTTCCCCAAACTGGGTAGTTTTAGAAGAGAAGTAATACCATTACTGCTTCTTCAGATTTAACAGAGTGAATCAACTTCCTCTGCATTTTCCCCCATCCCCCCCAGTCAAAGCGGTTTCTCCCTCTGGTAATTCAGGTAGGCTAGAGGGAAGTGTTGCAGGACAACACTTAACATCTCCTCCTCTCCCCTCCAATTCAAAAGAAGGCAACAAAAGACTCAGTAATGGAGAATGAATCTCTGAATGAAAAGGTCCAATTTTACAAGATTCATCACAAAGTCTCTTATTCATCAGCAGCCTTGGCACTCTTACTCTTCTCCCTCACACAGATGTTTCTGGAATGTGTTTCAGGCTACTGAAAAAAATAATAAAAAAAAAAAGGGTAGTTCATCAGGAAGCAGCAAGGCTGAAGAAATTAAGAATCTGAAATCAATCCTGCTCCTGTCCTACAAAACGCAATTTCTGCCAGAACCATCAAGCAGAGCAGGACTGTCCCCTTGGTGAGCACAGAGTTTTCCTTCTATTTTTTCTAGTTTGGTAACTCCAGTAATATTGACAAACTCTTTACAGAAGAGTATCTCACAATACTTGCAATTTTACATGAACAGACTTGTAGCTGTTCTCTTATAAGGCATTTGAGATTTTATAGTAACCAGATTCGGAGACTGTGACCTACAGATCTGTATTTTCATCTGCTCAGGAAAAGTTCTACTTGAAAAGTTTCCTCCTTGCTAGACTGCATGTTGATTTACCAACAGAACTACTAGGATGAGGATACACAGGCATTCACTTCAGAAGTTTCAGGAGGTTTTACCATCATTATTATGAGAAGAATATTGCTCTTGCTTGCTCTGATCCAAGGCTTACAAAAACCAATTAAGAGATTGACACAGTCTGCAGAACCAATAGGAACAAGAAATTTCTTAATCGAGTATTGGACCCGGCATCTGGGCAACCTTTGCAACAGAGTGCCAGTCTCCTCTCAAAGAATGCCTTCTCTGCACCTCCAGAGGCAGTTCTGCTCAGGATCAGAAGAGGGACAAAATCTCGTTATTATTCCATTCCCTGGATTTAAGCTGATGTGAATTGACCATCATTAGTACAGTGCAAAGAAATTCCCAGGTACAGTACTACTGTGATAGGTATTAAAATGAGGAAACAAAAATCCTGAAATGCATTTTTTGCAGATTTATGTGCAGTGTAAATTCATGCAACAGAATGCAGTATAAGAAATAAGCATACAGAAAATGGTTCTGGTTTTGATGAATGTGTCAGTTTGGGAGTGCAACAAGAAACCTAAGGAACACATTTGCCCCAAAGGAGTTAATATAACAGTAAAGCTGAAAAGCAAAACCGAGAGAGGGCAGGAACTGCCAGAATTAGTCAACCGTTGTTCCCGATGGTGCGAGCCTGCTCTTGGGTTCCAGGTCATAGCTTCCACACAAAAGCACACTCTTACCTCTCCCGAGCTGGGCCCAGTCACAGCTTGTCCTGTGCACCACATAAGGCACGTCTCCCACAGAACACCACATACACAGTGACATCTTTAAGGTTTACACCCCAGCATTGTTTTCTTACTGTTTCATGGTTTATTTCTTCTTTAAACAAAAGCCACAGAAAACCAAATACCCAGCAGCATCCCATGTCTCTACATTCTCTCATACTACTTGCCTATGCTAATGATCCACAGGACTGGTATTCAGGGTGTTTAAAACCACAGTATACACTTCCTCCGGTACTTGAACTACAGGAATAAGTCCTGGAAAAAACAGGCATACAAGGCAGCAGAAGCGGACTGGCTAGTGGTGAGGAAGAGTCAGCTTCTTGCCAAGGACTTACACAAATATTTGTAAGACATGAGAGGAATGTTGGGAGTCAAGCTTTTTTTTTTTTTTTGGAGGGGGGAAGGAGTGGGAGGTGTTACTGAACAGTGAGAAATGATGTCTACTGGCTGGGTTCAGCATAAGTGAGAACAGGTTTGGCACTTTCTGAAAGGCAATGCAGATGCAGATAAGACTTAGGGCACCTGCTCTAACTGGTGTCCTCAGCATGGGCTGGGGTGGTTTTCTATACCAGTAAACATGATTATCAATATGAATTATCATTATGAATGTATGAATATAAATAACGCAAAATGATTGTACTTGCCTTGTTTCTGTAGCTGTAACATAAAGTCTTGCTCAAAAACAAAAAAATGAGATGGATACATTAACACAGCTGGGTTGATGAATAAGAACTAAAAGCCAAGACCTGTTGCCTTGTTTGTCTCACCTTGTACAAGTTACAAAAACCTCCTTAGAACAGTAGAGCAAACTGCTAAAAATATTTTCAATTTTATTTCTCACACACAAGTTACAGGACCATTTCGCAGGAAACATCCAGAAGTCTTGAATGTTTATTTTTTCCATAATTTAGAACAAAGACCTCTACTCCTTTATCTTTCCAATTCCCTCTCTCAGGAATTGTATTGCATTTAAGCAGAGAAAGAGTTTATACTTCTAAATGGAAAACAGGTAAACATTTGGTTATATAATTTGCATCTGCAAAAGTTAAGCCGATATCACCATTAAGTAGAAGGCAAACATTTTAATAAGTAAGAGGATACTGTCTCTCTGATTTTTTTTTTCTTTTCTTCATAAATCAAGCCAGGAATTCTAAAGCTATTCTCATTAAAAATGCCCTTCGGGTTCTCTGAAGATGTGTGCTGACATGCCAGTAGGATCTTTACAATTGCAGATTTTGGGGGGAGAAGGAGGGTTTACGCTTGAGAAAAGTGCGTGCTGAGACAGACTGCACGATGACAGCAGCAGGGTTTAGGTACAAGATCTTTGCTTCATCAAAACATACTGGGCTGAATATATTAGTAGGACACAGTTGCTGACTCAGATGTTACAATCTGAGAGTCCAGGAACACATTTAGTTTATGCAATACACACTTCCTTCTGAAGACAGTCCCAGCATCGCGTGAATAACCTTGCCGACAGAGGTTTGAAGTATTACCTGCAAAAGACCTTTGGCTGCACTGCCCGATCTCATGCCATGCCCGCTCCTGTTACACCTTCTGCATGGGATCAGCAAAACTGAAATTGTTCGCCAAGGTCTCAGTCCTTTCCAACTCTTTCATGTTCCAATACTTCAGATTCCAACTATTAAGTAACACTCTAAACCACAAAAAACATACATTGCCTGTAGAATTACTTCTTGACACAAATCTCTCCCGCACTCCCCCTCCAGCTCCATCCTTCTCAGCCATGCTTATGAACCAGTATGTTAAATCAAGCCATCTGTGTAATCATCTGCAGTTTTTATGGACTGTACAATACCAAAATTGACGTATGATCTTGCCTAATGGAGCACTGTTTATTGCAAAACTTGCAATGATTTTTCAACCAAAAAAAGGTTAAAATAACCTTCTTAAGCACTACAGAGCCTTAAGATATGGGTGCATGAATTCCTTTTAACATACAGAGCATTCAAACATTTAGATACACAACACCAATAGAAAACACTGCAAAGAAAGTAAATAACCCAGGTAACCAGCCAGAGGAGGGGGTTGGACCAGATGACCTCCAGAGGTCCCTTCCAACCTCAGTCACTCTGTCATTCTGTGATTCATCTAAAATATATATTCAGTGACTTACACAATACAGAGCTATGATTTTTAGTTAAGCATATCAAGATGAATAAACTGGGTAGCTATGTTAGAAACCAGAAATTTGTAAAGATATATTCAAGCATTTACTCTCATGACAAGCCAAAGACACAACCATCAGATAAAGGAGGACCAGCTCAGAGTGTTCCACACAGGTAGCCTGAACCGCTCCACCCCCTCAATTCGTCCTGAGCTGCTTAACTATTGAAGGAGAAACGGTACAGCAGCCATGTTCTCCTCCACACACATCTGAGGATATCCAAACCAAAGTAAGACAACTTCTCTGCAGCAAATACAACTAAATCAATAATTCTAGTAAGCATATCAAAGTTCATTTTCCTCATTAACTGTTCATATCCAAGAATGCAATGGTGTGATGCTCAGATTTGTCATCGCAATGTTCTTGTTGGTACTTTACAAGATGTAAAATAAACACAGGTAGTCAAGGACAGGGGCACTAGTCTAAAACTCCATGATTCTGCTCCTCTTATACATTCATTTTGTCAGTGAGGTTTTTAATGTATCAGCCTAAAGGACCTAACAGTGAGTGCCATGACCATGATCAGTATAATAAGGTCACATTTGGATTTGTAATTCCTAAATATTTTGTTACTGAAATAAAAAGGTAATACAGTTCATGCAAAGAAGAAGAATTAAACTTGAAACAGGATTTATCGCTGAAGCTGCAAAGACAGAATATCACCATAGGAATTATGAGAGAGAGAAACTTGGCAATTACTACCTGAAAAATCAGTTCACTCTTATTTTTTAAGTCAGTGAATAATCTGCTTTGGTGTAGCAAAACACCCATCAGGGTGGTTGTCATGAGCCAGGAGGAACATATCCTTTCAAAAAGGCCGACAAAGCACACGGATGAGACTTGCAAATTACAGAGAGGGAACTTATGCGTGCTTTATGTCCTGTATCAGTCTGAAGGTTTTCTGAAGTCTTTCCTACTGCATGCTTTGAACAACAAAAAGGAAAAGCTTAACTTTACCCCTGCGTAATTACAGAGTATCGGTGGAAGGCAGATGTCTGAAGTAATTAAAAAATGGGAAAAGTTCAACAATGTTGGCAAGTTCTGGACTTGGGGGACTGAACAGGGAACACGATTCCCCAGGGAAACAAGACTTCAGTGCTTAATGCACTCACCACTATTAACAAATGGTCAGGGACAGAGAGAGTGAGATGCCACACAGATAAAACCATGCTCCATGTTCTTCCGGAAGGAAGTCTATTATAATCACAGAATCATTAAGGTTGGAAAAGACCTTCAAGATCATCAAGTCCAACCGTCAACCCAACACCACCATGTCCACTAAACCATGTCTCAAAGTGCCACATCTACACGTTTTTTGAACAATTCCAGTGATGGTGAAAAGTGATAAGAAACAGTATGGGCAAAAAGTAGTCTTAATCCCCCTATGAAGCTGTAATACTATCCCACACCTGATGCTTAGCAGTGGAGCTCTTTCCGATTTTTTCTGGCTGATGAATGGTCAAGCTGCCTTTCACAGCAGTATCTGTCAAACAGGTCATGACAGGCAATACTTTGGAAATCCTGATCCCCCTGCCTGATCCCATGGCAGACATGGAGCTGAATGAGCTCTCAGTGGGTTGCAGGCACTCTCTATGCTTTCTTTAATACTTGCTAAATTCTCTGGAAGTTCTGCAGAAGGCTCTTCCCCACACCACACGAAGTCCAGTGACGGGAATCTCAGTCAAGTTACAAAGTCTGACTTATGGTTGCCTACCCCAGGGCTCTTTTGTTCCAACCCACCAAATAGCCCAGTTCCCAAAATGTCCTTCTTTATTTGTTCTGGCAGGTAAGGCCATGCAGAGCAACAGTCTGCTACCTTCAGCTCAGCATTTGACTCATGAGGAATACCTCCACACAATGCTCAAAATAAACAAAATTGTATGTTTCTGTCCTATTCTACTTAGATTGCAAACTAAAAATCTCAATTAATTAATTTTAAAAAGCTATGTGTCAGCACAAAGTACTTTTAGGCCAAGTAACTGAAGTTAATCTTATGCAACCTCTCTCAGTGCAGGCTACAGCTCGATTAAACACAACTCACCTTGAAGATCACATTGCTGTTCCATGTATCTCTTGAGAATCTTGCCAGCTGTACAAGCACAGGAACAACAGAATAAAGCAGGTATCACAAAACCTTGGATCTTTCATCAGGTGACTATAATGAGCATCGCACAAGAGTGCTTTGATGTTACAAAAGACCTAAGAAAATATCGATGGGTTAGGGTGTATTCTTGCTACGTTTACTCTCTTACCAAAGGACGCTTGTCAGGCATATGCCATCTGCTGCATTGAAATGCGATACCCAATCAGGTAAAATAAAAATCTCCCATACCAGCAGGCTCTTCACACAGATAAAAAGGAAAATCACTAACACAATTTTAGGAGCTTAAGGAGAATCTTTGCTGCAGAGACTGCTTTTCTTGAAAGCTGCTCCTCTAGGACAGAACCTCTGCCCTAATGGCTATGCACAAGAAGTCACAGGTTCATCATCCAGAAATATTGGTACTTGTCTTAAGTACAGGGAGCTGAATGTGCAAAGGGAACACAAATGCTCCCACTCTCCCTCACTGCTCCCTGTTCCCCCATCTTTTCCCGCACACTTGCCGGCCCTGCAGGAACACAAAGGAGCAACCCTGCACTGGAAGCAGGGAACTTCTCTGGGAACAGAAGTTGGGTTTAAAGAGACTCAGCCTCTTAATGCTTGTGGAGGTTTCCCACAGCTTATAAGAAAGGAAAAGCTGGTAAAGCCTTACTACACAGGCCAGGCTACTGCACCTTTGTAGCATTAGGATCCCTTAGTGCAAGCACCTCGTTGGTCAGCCACTGGTAGGAACCGTGGAGGGCAACGGTATTTGTTGCACCCATTTCAGTCTCCTTATGTTTCGTCAAGCATTGGAACAGGCTGCCCAGGAAAGCGGTGGAATCACCATCACCAGAGGTGTTCAAGAGACGTGTGGACATGGCACTTCGGGACATGCTTTAGTGGGCATGGTGGTGTTGGGCTGCTGGTTGGACTTGACGATCTTAGAGGTCCTTTCCAACCTTAATGATTCTATGATTCTATGACAATTTGTCTACAACCAAAAATAGATGCTTTGGTCTTATTTTGAGTACTGAAAAGGATCATGCAGTTCAGTGTATGAAATTTCAGCATATCTGAGTTTCCTTGATACTCTACAAGGAGCTAGCGCATGCAAGACAGTGTTACCACATGGAGAATATCCACATTATCTGCCCACAAAAGCTGCCCAGGTCCTGAATAGAAATATGAAGCAAAAAAAAACCAAAACCAAAAATTCCAAAAATGGAATAATAGAGAAGGGCAGGCCCATATTACAGGGACATCATGTTCCTAGACCATGTTCTCAGAACCAGGCAGGATTTCCTCCTGGCCTTCTGCTTCCCTACTCTCATGACGCTCAGCACCACGGTGCCTCCTATATTCCAGGACACTTTTCAGTCAAATCCCACTTTCACTTTTACAACATACGGGGGGGGGGGGGGGGGGGAATCTCAAGGAGGCGGCAGTTCCTGTCCAATAGGATAGAAAAAGCTATTCCTTCATCCATCACTCCTACCCCAGAACACAGCAGACCAGCATTATCAAAAAAACACTGCACTGCTAAGGCCTGGAAGCATAACAAAGCTGGAAGAGCAACCAGAAAAGCCCATGAGCTGCTGATGTTGGAGTAGACAGAGTTAAAAGAAGTAAGAGATGGGAAAATATGCCCCAAGATCCAAACATTACTAAGGTTGAAGTGAAAGCAGAAAAAAAGAGATTGCAAACTGAGACAGGTAAAACCTAGAAGAGAGGATGAGGAAGAAAATCCCAAACACAGAGCTTTTAAAGAGCCTCAGAAGACATGTTACAAGAACCAATCTGGTAAAGAGCACCTGGGAGAGCATGTGAGAGGGACAGGGAACCTTTTTCACTCTCTCAAATTATTTTTTAAATGTTTGTTAAACTTCCTTTTGCTCCATTCATGGTTTCCTGGGTTCAAAGTGGTGACTCAGCACTCATTAACCACTGTCAGGGACACAACTAGCAAAACAACAGGAGATTTGTAAGGGAGGAGGAACAGATCAAAGAAAACCCCAGGATTCACAGATCAAGGATGAGAGATTACATCTAGGACAAAAGAGGGGAGAAGACAAATTGTGAGGAACAGTACAGAGAAACTTTCGGAAGTGGCACAAGATTAAGAGGAATTTTGCTTAGGAAAATGAAATGGACAGCACCAGAGAAAAGGTGGAGGACATCTTCATTACCTTAAAACCACAACAGTGGCCTAATATGGCCAAAACACACGTTGGCATTTCAGTGCAGACAAGATCAAATTTCATTCCGGAACTATGCCGATCCATCCTTGGACTTGCGGTTACTGCAATGTGATTAAGGAACAGAGTTACAGCATAGTTTTGCTCTGTCGGCACTACAAGACTGAATCATACCTTATCACGGGAGCTGCGTTGCCACACAACCATCAGCTCTTACTAGTGTATAAAATAGACAGAGACAACTAAGGAAGAGGAGGACTTACTCTGTTTCCATTTTCTTTTTCATACAGTTAGTCTGCCCATTTACTTTTGGCTCAATACAGGGAGGCAGAAAGGAGGGGGGAAAAGAGAAAGCAAGCACAATACATATTTTAATTCTTGTTTTCCAATCCCTCCACATGGCCAGTTTTGTAAACAGAAAGAAAGCTGAGACCTTCTTTATCCTGTTTACTACTCCCATGATTGTAACATACCACGCAGAGCTGACAAGCATCTCTCTGCTGAACATTCTCCATTGAGAATGCATTGCGACTTCTTTTGCAACACATGTTATTTTAGTCAGGCTATCTGCACCTTAAAACACTCAGCCTATTGTTTCAGCAGCACAGACCTGCATGCTGAATTATAAAAATTGTCGAATATCATATCATCTTGGCTACAGATTTAATTTCATGGAATATGAAACTTCGCTGAAAATCATTATAGCACGAGACAAGGAAACACAAACTTTGGTTTCCTTTTTTTTTTTTTTAATATTAAGTGTAAGCCTGCTACAACTCCCTCTGGGAAGATGTTTTTCATACAAAGCCAAAGTACTTGAGTCTTATTCACAGAAGCAGATTCACTGAATTAAATAAGATTAGTCACACAAGCAGGGAAATAAGGTTTTGATCCAGCATTACTGTTACAAAACATGGCATCAAAATTCATTTTTAAAAAGCCCAAGATAATAACCATCCATCTTTAAACTACATAATAATGCAAAGACTAGTTGAAGGTTTTGTTTTTCAGGTCTGCCTTTCTGAGACTTAATACAGTAAACTAATTATAATTTTACTACACACAAGTCATTGATAATTACCTCTCTGTGGGCAATACTGTTATTCAAGTACAAACCAAGAGAATTTTGTTAAAAGAAGAGCAATTATTTTAGTATCATTTTATTCTTGATCTTTAATTAAGCAAGGCCTGAATATCCCATTTACAGAGCATGAGCAGTGATTTTTTTAATAGTACTTGGTAAAATCTGCTAACTTTTGCATTACAGACACTTTTACCCTATTCTGTTTTTCTTGAAAGACTGCATGTATTTGAAGAACTAGTAAGTTTAAGATAAACAAACCGTGAGAAACTTCTCTGGTAACAGAAAAGTGAATACTCATACTCAAAATCTGAGGCATGAGAACTAATCAAGTGAGGGTTTGGTTGGTTGGTTTTTACAAGTAAATAGTACAGACATGCAACAGATGCTTGCCTGCTATATTAAAATTTAAAATGTGAATTTACTAATAGCAATCAGACTGAGACACTGCCTGTATGGTTAATGCATTTCAAAATCTTAGTATTTGGGGGGTGACAGTATATAGATCCTTAGAATGACAGGAAATCCATCATCTTAATGTAAAACACTGTAGCACAGTGTTTTAACACATTTTAATCGTGTGCCGAGAAATTCCATCATAGTTTCACTCTACTCTGCTAACCCTCCCTGGCTTAGCTTACTTGAAAAGTGCATTTAGAGTTTTTTCCACCAAGGCAGAGTAACTGCATGTCTCATGAGAGTTACATAGGAGTGAAAGACAGAACAAGATCTCCATTTCACTGACTCTTTGTTGCATCTCTGGGAAACACAGAGACCGGGTCGCACAGAATACTGGCTTTACACCACAGCCTAACGATTTGCTCAACACTTGCTTCAGCTTAGGCAAGGCAAGATTCTTCGCTTCAAATTATGAGAAGGCGAACAAATAAACCTTTAGAATGGTGGGGTTTTTAAGTGCTGTGCTCAGTTCTACTGAATGCACCACTACCTGTTCTCTTGGTTTGCCTGTGTGCTACTAAAAACCAGCTTATCCCATATATATATACACACACATATTTTCAGACACTTGCTGGAGGTACAAAGCCACATACAATATATAAGCAAATTCATATTAATACAGTATTTCAAAAATAATTATTCTTAAAAGCTGGAAATACATGCATTCAAATTCTGGATGCTAGATTTTGAATAAAATATGCTTCTAGCTTCCATGCCAAGTATTCCATTTTGAGGATTAAAAACAAAAAGAAGAGGAAAAACCCGACATGATTCTAATAACTGAAGCAGCAACATCCTCATTTGTATATCTGCACAGTTATAGACATGAAAGGCTAGATTCGCTGAAAGAGTAATGGAGTGTGGAAGCCAGAGGTTTGATTTTAAACTTCTCAAGCACATGTGTTGGTGGGCAGGGATAAGGAGAAACTGAGAGGAAGCAGAAAAAAGTCAGGGTTTGTTTTTTTCAACTTAAGTTACTCCTGTAGGCACACAATGAATCCAGGAATAATTTTCAAAATTTTTTTTTCAGTTAAGAAACTCTGCCAAGGACCAGATCTTTTACTTGCAAATTCTGCTTCAACCTGTTGGTGTGGCATGCTACTTGGTGCAAGTATTCATACCAATCTTGTAATTCTGCTGTTCACTTTTCCCATTGGGTCCCATCTTGCATCCAGATAAACCAAGTGTAACATTTTAATTGAGTAAGGACTGGATACTTTCTGAATAATCAAGGGAGGCCTAAATGTAGAAATAGTCAACCTGGTCTAACAAGTAGGAAGAACAAGAAGCAGAAGTGAGTTACTCTGAACAGTTTGTATTTGAGACCTGTCAAACAAATTCACCCAGGGCACTCTTTGACCAAAACTAAATCTGAAACAGCATACTGAAACTTAAAATTTTATGAAGCAAGCTGGGATGTGATTGTAATGCAACTAGTTAGAGCTGAATGCTGATTGTCTGGACACAAGAAAAACATTTAAATTAAGCTACTTCACATTTGTGGTGAGTTTGCACATAGTCTGTTACCACAGCTTCAATGATATAAAGTTATTCCTCAAGCCATAGTAATTCATGTCCAATTCCCAAGGATTCCCCTCAAAGGAAGGCAGGCTGCTTAAAGAAAAATAAAAAAAATCACTATTATAAAAACTAGGCAGCTATGGGATAACAGGAAAAGTCCTCATGTGTATAGAGAACCAGCTAGACGGGAAATAAATGGTACAAGGTAAAAGCAGTCCGTCTTCATAGTGGACACAAACCCTGCAGCCCCACGGCCATCTGCATTAAGAAGATATTCTGTATAATACACCCACTAATGGATCACAGGGGAACAGTGATAGATTACAACAGTTAAGTGACAAAACTCACTGATAATATTAAATTATTCAGGATAAAGGCAAGTGCTGACTGCAGAGAGATACAGAAGGACTTAATGACACCAAATCACCACCAGTAAAATGGCTGGCAGAATTCAATACCATTTAAACACAGACTGATATTCATGGTGGGAAAAAACACTTCAGCTTCATATGCATAATGATGGGCTCTGAATGATTCAGGAATGAAATCTGGGATTTATAACGGATTCTTCTTATGAAAGCATCAGCACAGCCAAAAAGCAGGGAGCGCGCTTGCAATTACTACCATAGAGAACAAAACCAAAAGCACCTTTATTCAACTGGTTGAAAAGTTCATCCTGGAAGTTGTAACTCTGGCCCTCTGTTCTTGGAAAAGGTTTAACAAAACTGGAAGAGTCTCAAGCGAGGAGAACATAAAAATATCAAAGACAAGACACAATTAAGTAGGGGAAAATGAGCTTGGAGAAATACTAGATCAGCATCAAATGAAACCAGCAGATGTCAGGCTTAAAACAAGTGAGAAAAAATGGTTCTTCTTCTCATAAAGCAATTTTCAAGCTATGGTTCTCCTAGCTTTCTCCTCTGGTTTTCTCAGCCTGTTTCCCACTCACTCATGTTCCCTCCTCAGCTTGAGTCACTGACATGAATGTCTTAAAAGAGGACAAAGAATTAAGGTCAATATATGCCATCCTTCCCTGCAAATGAAATGCAGGGTGAGCATTAGCCAGACACACCACAAAAACATTCACCTAAACCTCCAAGCCAGGTTGATGGTACCTGCAGGCAGGTGTCCGCTCAGCCACTGGTCACCGCACAGGAAGAACTGAACAAAATCTCCCCAGACGGACAGTCCTGTCCTGGTCAGCAAGATATCTCTCTCCCCCTCCCTGCCTTCAGGTTGACTGAAATAATGTGATTCATTAAGATGGCCACACAGAGAAGCAGCTAACATTAGGCAGTCTGTTTTTCCAAGATATATCAAAAGCATCTATATCGCTTGGTAAGTTTTTAAAGGCTCTTTATCTTATTAGAATTTAAATAAATTAGATTTGTTCTTGCTTATTTTGAGGCTAGTAGCAGCTAAGACAGATAACATCAACCCCCTCTCGACTTAGCTGGCCTCACTTGCCCCAAATCCAGTCCTGCTTTATCACGCATAACTGGAAACCCAGCTGTCTGTCTGCAGCCGCATCTCCACTTGCCCGTCAAGACATCAGAGAAAGTGAAATGGATGATAACCTCTCCCAGTGCATGCCATGTCAGGATCTCTTAAACCCAGGCTTCTCCAAACTGATTAAGTGTAATCTTATGGTGGAACAAAAGGATCCAACTTGGAAGCTGATTATTCATTAATAAAATACTGTACTTTAAGTTCACGCTTCAGCTTACTCCACACTAGAGTCGCCCATTCGTATCAGTAGATTTAAACCATAGCTCCACTAATGCAGGGAATTCAAGCACACTGAACAGCCATTCCTGGAGGAAACTAGCACACTATCTCCTGTGCTGAAGCAAATTTATATCTATTCAAGGGCTGGAACATGTGATGCTTCACAATCTCTTTGCTGGAGGGGCATGTGACATAACCCTGACAACTCCAGAGACTGGATTTCAGCATATCTAAGAGAACCTAAATCCATGAAAGAAGTGGTTATTGTAGGCAACATAACACAGGGGCAGGAGCAACAACAGTTTCCAACTACATCTTACCTCTGAGCTTTTTCCATGCTACCAAGTTTTTTGGACAGACACTCACATTCACCTGTAGGGCACCATATGACAGCACACAAAAATGGTAACATGATACAAGTTAAAGCATAACATTTATTCTTATTGTAAGTACCTTCAGAATCTGAAATGAAAAAACAAGCTGGTTGGCAACAGCTGTTGTGACATCCGCCTGCAACTCCATCATCCAGGACTATTAAATGAAAAAACATACCACTGACGATAGATAGATACTTCAGCAGTTTTGTTGCCAAAAGAAATCTATCCAAACTTCTTGCGTTTCCACACATGCAAATTTTAGATCTTGGGGGCTAGTCAAAGGCCTAACTTATATCGCAGTGTAATGAAAGAGGAAGAGTGTAAACATTTGAGACCAATGCCACTTATACTTAGTTGAAAAAAAAGGGGACATGAAAAGAGCACAGTGATTTCATACAGAAGCTTTGAAAAACTATGAACAAAAACATAATTGCACTAATTCAGAAGCTGCTGTAAAGTCTGGAAAACACAAAATTATAAGAAAGCACTGTACTTTCAAAATCTAGATTTAAACCAGAACAATCGTGTCAATGAAAGACTGCAGATAACAGGCAGATAATTCCACAGCCAGAAAAAAGGCCAGCCCTGGCCTCCCATGCCTAAATCCTCTCAAAAGACTTCAGCCAGATGCAGTCTAATCACAAAAGTGGTCAGAAAGAAAATGAAGGAAAATTACTCATAGGTAAGCTTTACAATATACTAATGAACTGACTTAAGCAATGGGTATGTCTTGCAGATATTAGTGCAATCAGTTGAGACAGTAGTGTTGTGGTGAACAGATCATGTCCTGTCCAAGACTCAACCAGCTGCAATTTCTGCAACTGTAGCACAAGTATAGACATCAAACTCTTAATAAAACATTCCTAAAATGATTCACTCATCACTACTAAAAAGTTACTCAAATATTGAGCTGACATATGATCACCATACATTCATGGTGCTTTTTTCACGGAATCACAGAATCATTAAGGTTGGTAAAGACCTTTAAGACCATCAAGTCCAACCATCAAACCCAACACCACCATGCCCACTAAACCATGTCCTGAAGTGCCACATCTGCATGTTTTTTGAACACTTCCAGAGATGGTGACTCCACCACCTCCCTGGGCAGCCTGTTCCAATGCTTGACCACGCTCTCCATAAAGAAATTTTTCCAAATATCCAATCTAAACCTCCCCTGGCGCAACTTGAGGCCATTATCTCTTGTCCTATCGCTAATTACTTGGGAGAAGAGACCAACACCCACCTCACCACACCCCCCTTTCAGGTAGTTGTAGAGAGCGATAAGGTCTCCCCTCAGCCTCCTCTTCTCCACACCGAAAAACCCGTTCTCTCAGCTGCTCCTCATTTTATTTATAAAGCTAGCACGTTTTTCAGTGACTGACCCATCTGAGACAATTTAGGGAATTTTGACTCAGAATTGTATTAGCACAATATAAATAGACTAGCAACAGGTCTTGCTAAGATGTCACACTGCAGATGCTGATAATACCAACAGAAAATATTTTTTACTAGCTTAAAGCAATCGGCATCTCAAACTGGAAAAGAAAATGATACCACTGCAGCACGGACACGATGATGCACACACCCTTATGGAATTCATTCGCATCAAATCCAAATGCATTTTCCGTAATGCAGATGAAGATGCTCTCATCCAACACCATGCTAGGTCATGAACCCAAAAACTTTATCTTCAGTGACTCACTTCACGAAAACAGACAGTGTTTATATGGGGAAAAAGGCAAGTCACGAGAGAGAAAGGGAAAGTAAGGGACAGACTGTTAAAGGAAGCTTGTTTTAAACCAGGATTTACAGGACATAAGATTTCACGATTTGAAGAGTACCAAATATGCTTTTGATAAAAAAGCTTAGGCTTGTTTAGGGCCAAATAAAAATTTTCTTCGGGATTAGTGCAGACCTGCTAGGGTGCCCACACTCAGTACATCACACCCCAGCTACCCCATAGCCCCAGTGGCCCCACCTGGCATCTACACCAGATGCTTCCATCCACCAATTCCCACAGACGTGTCCAAATCCCACCCCCAATCACAGCCAGTTTTGCCCATGGCTGTGGCTTGGCTGAGATGCAGCTAGGGTTTGGAGGACCAGCAGAATGCCTGGGGAATATGAAGGAGGGAGGCACAGAGGAGCAGCAAGGAAGACGTGAGTGCTGGCAGTAAGAGAGAGTCTTGCTGTTGACTGCAAGAATTTCATGTGACATACGGCAGGATCACTGACAATAGATCAAAAGTAAAATCATAGAATCTCAGAATCATTTAGGTTGGAAAAAACCTTTAAGATCGTCAAGTCCAAGCATAAACCTAACACTGCCAAGTCCACCACTAAATCATGGCCCTAAGCACCACATCTACATCTCTTTTAAATACCTCCAGGGAGGATGACTCAACCACTTCCCTGAGCAGCCTGTTCCAATGTTTGACAACCCTTTTGGTGAAGAAATTTTTCCTCATATCCAATCTAAAACTCCCCTGGCGCAACTTGAGGCCATTTCCTCTTGTCTTATCACTTGCTGCTTGGGAGAAGAGATCGACATGCACCTCACCACAACCCCCTTTCAGGTAGTTGTAGAGAGCGATAAGGTCTCCCCTCAGCCTCCTCTTCTCCAGACTGAACAACCCCAGTTCCCTCAGCCACTCCTCACAAGACTTGTTCTCCGACCTCTCACCAGCTTCGTTGCCCTTCTTTGGACACGCTCCAGCACCTCAATGTCCTTCTTGTAGTGAGGGGCCCAAAACCGGACACAGTAGTCGAGGTGTGGCCTCACCAGTGCCAAGTACAGGGGCACGATCACTTCCCTACTCCTGCTGGCCACACTAGTTCTGATACAGGCCAGGATGCCATTTGCCATCTTGGCCACCTGGGCACACTGCTGGCTCATGTTCAGCCGGCTGTCAACCAGCACCCCCAGGTCCTTTTCCACCAGGCAGCTCTCCAGCCACTCCTCCCCAAACCTGTAGCGCTGCATGGGGTTGTTGTGACCCAAGTGTAGGACCCGGCACTGAGCCTTGTTGAACCTCATACAATTGGCCTCAGCCCCTCAATCCAGCTTGTCCAGATCCCTCTGCAGAGCCTTCTGCACTTAAGCAGATCAACACTCCCGCCCAGCTTGGTGCGTCTGCAAACTTACTGAGGGAGCACTCAATCTCCTCATCCAGGTCATCAATAAAGATATTGAACGACCAGCCCCAGTACTGAGCCCTGGGGAACACCGCTTGTGACGAGCTGCCAAATGGATTTAGCTCCATTCACCACAACTCTTTGGTCCCAGCCAGCCAGCCAGTTTCTTACCCAGCAAAGATGCCCACCCAGTCCCTGAGCAGCCAGTTTCTCCACGAGTATGCTGTGGGAAACAGTGTCAAAGGCTTTATTAAAGTCCAGGTAGACAACATGTACAGCCTTTCCCTCATCCACTAAGCAGGTCACCTTGTCATAGAAGGAGATCAGGTCAGTCAAGCAGGACCTGCCTTTCA